>NC_142881.1:60580000-61830000 GCF_051225735.1 Oryctolagus cuniculus | reverse complement strand
CGTTAAGGTCACAATCCACCCAGCGCATCTCAGGGAAGAGGCTTGGGCAGGACAGCAGAGGCAGCAGCGGAAGGGAACGGTGCTGGCCTGGGGCTGCAGACGACGGCAGGAGGCGGTGGTGCTCAGCTGTTTGGCAGTTTGGGAGGGAGCTCCTTGGAGGCCAGGGTAGCCAGGGGTGGGGGAGCCTGGGGGTCAACCACACGCTGTGCTAAGTGCCCCAGGAAAAGCTCTTTCCAATAAAAGGCTGCCAACCCCACCCCAGCCTCTCCAGGAAGCTGGGAATCGGTTCACAGTGGCACCTCCAGGATGCAAGGGGCCCTGACAGGGAGCCGGGAGGAAGTCCCCTACAGGAAGTCCCCAGCCGCAGAGGGCTCGGGGCTGTCAGGCCACTGCTGCCACCGGTGGCGCAGCCTGGAGCAGGGCAGCCTGGAGCAGGGCCGGTCCTCGGTGCCCTCCAGCTCGGGGAAGCCCAGCTGATTGAGAAGCTCATAGACTCCTGCCTTCGCCGCCACCTGGGGAGGAAGGCAGAGATGGGAGAGGCGTTATGGGGATGGGGTGGGGGTCCAGGTGACCCTACCCCTGCATTAGGCCATCGCCCAAAGCACATGGCTGAGACGGCCAGAGCTGCTCCCCCACCCCAAGCCCAGCCACCTCAACAAATCCGCACGCTCAACAACCCACCTCGCAGGACTGCCCTGGGCAGCCACACATGCACAGAGCCGTCAGCAGAGAGCCAGCAGCACGGCAGGCCCCCAGGAAACCACTGTCAGGTCTCCTGGCCCAGCCCATCCTCACGCAGACTTTGCCCACCTGGCATCCCAGGGCCAGCCTGAAGGTGTGTACACAGCGGCCTCCATTCCTGCCTCCCCGTACCCACTGCGGCTGGGCCGCCAGCTCCAGCTCTCCACCCATCCAGCCTGGAGTCCAGCTCAGAACCACCCAGGTCCGCCAGTGAGGTCAGCAGAGGGCCTTCCTGGCCCAGGGGTAATTACAGGCTGCTCGGGGCCGGGGCAAAGCTGTGGGCCAAGCACAGAGGGATGGAGGCGGCTGTGGACAACTGCAGGGTCTCAGGCCAGCAGCAGCTCCGGTGCTGACCTGCACTAGCTACTCCGCCGCTCTGCGCTCGGTCTGCTCCTCTGGACGACTACATCCAAACAGGGCCACCGCAGTCCCATTTTGGCATTGAGGATGGCAGCTTTGGAGCAGCCGACTGCCCTGTCCAAGGTCTTAGCCTAAAGGTCACACAGGGCCCTGGGAAGGCACAGGTGGCATTGAGCACAATAATGGCCTTGAAGTGCCCAGGCTGGCCTAGAATGGGGTCCCTGCCCGGCAGCCTGCCCTGCTCCGTGCTGACTCGGTGTCTTCTCCTCTCTCATTCTTTGTCTCATCAGACTTTGCCTGCCAAGTGCAAACACTTTGCCTGCCAAGTGCCAAGTGCGCTGGGACCCAAAGCCCACCAAGACACGGTCTCGGCCAAATGGACACTTCCCGTGCAGCAGCAGTGAGAGGTCGCCTCGCTGGACAAGGGGGCCGGTGCACGGGGACCAGGTGGGGAGGAGCCCCGCGGCCTCCCTCCTCTCACCTCCCGCATCCAGGTGCTGAAGGGCCTCTGCCAGGAGCCGGCCCTCTCCAGGTGGAGGTAGGCGTTGAAGAGAATCAGGTACACGTAGCGCTCCAGGTACTGCAGGCTCCGCAGCTGCAGCCGCCACACATCCTGCTCCCCTCTGGCTGCCTTCGCCTGGGGGAACGGGGCAGGGCAGACACAGGGTGAGGGCTCCAGCGCCCCCACCACACCAGCACCCCACTGCCCTGAGCACCTGGACAGGGTGGTCCCTGTGGCAACACCCAGGGCACACCCCTGCCTGGGTTGCAGCAAGGACAAGCGAGCACGACGGGAGCTGGGAGTGCTGGGAGTGAAGGGCACGCAGGTCCCTGGCCTCCCTCCCCGCCGCCCGGCTCTATGGGGGAGGCCCCACATCACCTCGCACCCAGCCCCCAGGCCCAGGGCAGCCCTGTCCCCTGCAGGATACTGGGCCACCTCTCAGGCACCAGGAGTATCTGAGCCCTGGGCCTGGAGCCCCCAACAGCTGGGCCACAGCTGGAAGTTTCTATGTACAGCACACAATGTGACCCGTGCGCGTCCCCTCAACCATAGCAGGAACTGCAGGCCTGATACGAACCACAGCCACCAACCCCCCACCTCCACCTTCCCGGCCCCTGCCCCCTTTGCTTCAGGGGTGCATGACTTGGGGGGAGCTCTGGGGCCTTGGAGATGGGAGGCACAGGTGGGAGGCAGACAGTGTGCCCCACCCAGGAAGGGTACAGGAGCTGGGGGCCACAGCTCTGAATCCCTGGGAGACCCATGCACTAGGTCCTGGTCCTACCCCTGCCATTAAGCTCTCATTCCCCCACCCCCAACCCTGTGTATACAGGAAGGAGCCCTCAGGAACGGGAGGGAGAAGAAGGTCCCTGTTCCCTGGAACGGCCACACAGAGGCCTCAGCAGGGAGGCAGGAAGCAGCTAGCCCATGCCACTGGGGCTGCAGACAATCACGGCCTGGCAGGGGAGGCAGAAGCTAAGGCCAGAGCGGGCAGAGCCCCTGCGCTATGGGGTGGAGGCCCCGCAGCCAGGAATGGCCCTGGAGGCAGGTCAGGAAGACCAGGAGGCAGAGAGGGGCTGAGATGAGGTCTGCCCCCACCCCACCCCCGCCCCGCGCGCAGGAGGTGGGGAGGATCCTGCGGTGTGCTGGGGGTGGGGGTGGGGTGGGAAGGGCAGGGCTCAGAGGGGCGCAGACTTGAGCCAGCAGACAGAAGGGCAAGTGAAGGCTTTGGGGACCTCAGGGTGGGCACGGCTCATGGCTGCCGCCGGAGATGACTGGAGCAGGTGGGAGCAGGTCGCCGAGGGTTTAAAGCACATTAAGCATGCGCTCAAAAACTCAATCAATGTTACTTAGCAATCAGGCAGTAAACCAAAAAGACAAGACTTTAGCTGACTACAAACGACGGTGAGTAAGCCACGGCCAGTGAAGGCGCCCCTGCCTGTGTCCCGCTGCAGCGGGCAGTCTCCACCCAGGCCCTTGGGCTGCAGCCTGTCCCCTCGGCCACCAAAGGCCGGGAGCCCATGTGCAGACACGTCCTTAGAGAGCAGGAGAGGAAAGCCCCACGGTTCCCGCGGGCAGGACGGGCCTTCGTCCCGGCTGTGACAGCACTGTCCTGCGGGCCCCGCTGCCTTGGCAGGAGAGACACTGGAGGGGCAGGGGGAGGCGTGAGCGCTTCCTTCCAAGCCCCAGCAGCAAGGGTAGGATTATCTCTAAATTCAGGCCACCCCCAGAAGGTTCCGCGGGCACTTCCTGCCGGCTTGCAGGGCTGTGATTTTAGACAAGGGCGCACCTTCCTACCGAAGCCCTGCTTCCCTTAAGACCGTGCGTGACAGCACCGCCTGGGCCACTTCCCACGGGGAAAACCACGGAGCCGTTCCAGACTGCTTGGCAGGCCAGGCTGTCATTAGCAGCAGTGGAGCCGGGCAAGGCTTCTTCACCTCCTGAGCCTAGGCCCTAAAATAGTAGGGGGCCTCTTGGACGTCTGTCAGTCACGGCAGGGTCAGCCTGGGGGCCCCTCCAGGCTCACCTGCTGTCACAGTGCAGAGAAACTAAAGTTCAAATCGCAGAGACGTTAAATAGAAAGTCTGCCCATCCTGTGCGCACACACACACACACACATACACGTGCACACACACACATGTGTGCACACACACACGTGCGCGCATCCGTGGTCCAGATGGCCCTTCTGATCTGGAGGCAGCTGGAACCTGTGTGACCACAGCAGGTTGGGGGGGGGGCAGCCTAACTTTTAAGCTAAAGGACACAGTGGCCAGCTGTGACAGCTGCGTACCCCACACCCAGGCCTGTGGTCAGCTTTGTTCAACCACCAACACTGAGAAGCACAAACCCGCAAGGCCAGCCCCCTGCCGACAGGACAGCCACCTGCTTTCCTGTTACCAAAGCATCCTTGCTTTGTATGAAATACCCACCACAGTGGATGAGGCTGGCTATACGGTTTTGTCCTTTCTTCCTAATGGACACATTTAACAACATCACACATTGGCAACATAAGAGGCCCCTTCCCTTTCTCTAAATGGGTCTGTGAAATACCAATACTAGGGTTAACTTCTCTTCAATCATCTCTTTTTAATATTTATCTATTTAAAAGTCAGAGCTAGAGAGAGAGAGGGAAAGACAGAGAGATCTTCCATCCACTATTGCACTCCCCAGATGGCTACAACAGCCAAGGCTGGGCCAGGCCAAAGCCAGGAGATTCCTTGGGGTCCTACATGAGTGCAGGGGCTTAAGCACTTGGGCCATCTTCTGCTGCTTTTCCAGGTACATTAGCAGAGAGCTGGATCAGAAGTGGAGCAGCCAGGACTTGAATCGGTACCCAGATGGGATGCTGGCATCACAGGGGGCTGATTTACCTGCCACACCACAGCGCTGGTCTCAATTCTTTGTTCTCCAATACTTCATGAGTCTAGGATTGGATGGTCTCAAAGATCTCATGCTGCCTAAAAATCCTGTGGCAGGCATTTGGCACAGTGGTTAGGAGACTGCTTGGGATGCCTGCATCCCATGTCAACGGGCCTGGGTTCAAGTCCAGGCTTTGCTCTCAATTCCAGCTTCCCACTGATGTGTACCTTGGGAGGCAGCAGGTGATGGCTCATGGCTGGGCCCCTGCACCTCACACCGGAGACCCAGATGGAGTTCCCAGCTCCCAGCTGCAGGGTGGCCCAGCCCTGGCCATTGCAGACATTCGGGGAGTGAACCAGTAGATGGGAGTGCTCACTCCCTCTGCCTCTGAGATTAAAATAAATAAATAATTTTTAAAATTCTATAACCAGAACCACGAAATAAAATCCCGTCTCCTTTCAAGTAGTGGCACATGGGTTAAGCAACAGCCCCTAACAGGGTGGCCTCCAATGGCCACTTCCCAAACTCAGGTCCCCCTGCCACCCCCAGGCCCAGGTGTCGGTGGGGAGTGAGGGGAAGCCACCCTGGCACTGCACAGGGACAGTCCCCACATTAGGAGTGCCACAGCTGACACCAGGCCTTCCCCCACAGACCAGAGTGGACATGAATAGAGGCGGGGCGTGTGGACGAAACCAGGCTCCACTCCAGCCAGCCCGGCTCCTACCCCTGGGGGAACGCCAGCCTGGAGGCCCACTTCCGGGAAACCCACACTGGGCCTTGCAAGAGGCTCTGGTGCCTAAGACCCCTGGCACCGGGGCCAAGGGAAGAGCAAGCTGTGATGGTGTGAACCACAAACACCACCCAGAGGAGTCAGTCATACAGGCCTGACAGCATCTGGGGTTTCCAGACACGGGGCCAGGTGCTGGGCACCAGGGACCCTGCCAGGATGGGGCACAGAGCTTGGGGAAGGTTTCCCGGGCCGAGCTGCTCAGCAGGATGGCTGCTCACTGTTCTTCCTGCTTCTGTGTGTGTGTGTGTAAGGCAGAGAGAGAGAGAGAGACAGAGAGACAGAGACCTCTCACCTACTGCTTCACTCCCCAAATGTCATCAACAGCCAGGGCTGGGACAGGCCACAGGCAGGAGCCGGGAACTCCACCCAGCTCTCCCATGTGGGTGGCAGGGACCCAAGTACTTTAGCCATTATCTGCTGCCTCCCAGAGTGCATTAGTTGGAAGCTGAATTGGAAGTGAAGCTCAGACTTAAACCCAGGCACTCCCACAAGGTATGCAGGCGTCTTAACTGCTGGGCCAGACACCCGTCCCTGCTCCCAGCGCTTTGATGGGAAGAATAGCAATGGTGCCAGTGACCCTAGCAGGTGGTGCTGTGAGTGCCTCGAATTCCCGGCTGGGGGCACTAGCATCTCACTCACAGAGACCCTGCGCAGCTGCTGTTCTCAGAACAGGAGACTCAGACCCCACACACTCAGGTCCTGGCCCCCCTCCATCTCCACGTTGTCCCAGCGGAGGGGATGAACTCCAGGGCAAAACCATTTTATAAACTCAGGGGGAGTGTGCCCGAAGGGAAGCAGTATTACCCCGACACCGAAATCAAACCACAGCATCTGGAGGGGGAAAAATACAGACCAAGATCTCCTAGGAACAGAGATCAAAAGTCCTCAACAAAATGCTAGTAAGAAGAACTGACACCATGACCAAGTCTGATTTATCCTAGGAAGGCAAGGCTGGTTTAACATCTGAAAATCAATGAAAGGAACATGTTGTCTATCAACAGAATAAATGCAGGATTGATTGAGCCCACCCAGATTACAGAGAGTGATCCGCTGCACCCAGAGTCTGCGAACGTTAATCGCATCTAGAATATACTTTCACAGAAACATCTAGAATAATGTTTCACACATACCGGGGTTCTGTGGCCTGGCCAAGTTGATACATAAAATTAACCATCGGGGGTGGGAGGGCCTAGTGGTTTAGGCAGCAGTCAAGACATTCTCTACATTCCATAGCAGAGTGCCTGAGTTCAAGTCCCAGCCCTGCTCCCAGTTCCAGTTTCCCACTAATGTGCACCCTGGGAGGCTGCAGGTGATGGCTTAAGTAGTTGGGCACTTGTCATCCACACGGGACATCCATACTGAGTTCCTGGCTCCCAGAGTTGGCCTGGCACAGCCCCAACCATTGTTGGCATCTGCAGAGTAAATCAGCAGATGTCCACCCACCAGCCCTCCCTCTCTCTCTGCCTCTCAAATAAATTAAATAAATAAGATTGTCCGTGATGAAAACATGAGCCTAATTCATCATGACCCTGGATTAAAAATGACACCAAAGGCACAACTAAAGTAAAAAATAGATGTTGGGCTTTGTATCAAAGAAGTCTACCAACAATGCTAATACATCTGGGGAAGCAGCAGAAGATGGCCCAAGTTTGGGTCCCTGCCATCCACATATGGGAGACCTGGATGGAGTTCCTGGCTCCTGGCTTCGACCCGGGCCAGTCTTGGCTATACAGCCATTTGGGGAGTGAAACAGAAGATAGAAGATATTTCTCTCTCTATCTCTTTCCCTCTCTGTTGTCACTCTTTCAAACACAAAGATCTTTAAATAAATAGATTAAAAAAATAGCGTTTGTCCTAAACTCAGCTCACTGGGGCCACCTGGTGGCCATGCTGGGGCTCAGGTATCCTCCTCCCCCTGCAGAGACCAGCCCCACTCCCAGCCTTGGGAACAGGAGAGGGGCCAGGGAGGACCACCCGCTAAGGCTCTGCTCCCTTCCTCCTCATCACCAGTCTACACCTGGAAGGGGGCAGAGCCACCACCTCCACTGCCAGCCCCAGCCACGCTGGCCAGTAGAACCCACTCACCTGGCCAACCTCACTTCTGATGACCAAGGGAGCTGTGTCGGCACCAAACCAGCTCCACTGGAGACTCTCAACTCGCTCTGCACCTGGCACACCGGGCAGCCTCCCAGCCTTCGCCATGCGGCCACTCCTCGCGCTTATCATGGGGGTGCGTGAGGCCAGCCCTGGGGAGCGTCTCCTCCCTCCCATGCTCCCTGGCGCACCCTGTGTACCTCACAAAACCCGCACAGGGCTGCAGACTCAGGAAGGCAGGGTCCCCAGCAGGGGGAGGGGTCTCTGATGGCCCTGGCCAGCCCCAGAAGGGGAACCACGGTGCTGAGATGCAGGGCTGGGCATCACTTTTCAACTCCTGGGACCTCCAAGGGCAGAGAGGACCATGCCCTGTCTCAGTGCCCTCTGAAAGTAGAGCATCTCAGCCGCTTGGCTCAGTGCTGCCACCTGGTGACGGCACATGCAACCACAGTAGGCAGGGCCCAAAGGTTACACAAAAGGGGCCTGAGGGTGCTGTGTAATACACGCCCTATCCCCCTGCCAGTCAATGACAGTGGGCCACACAGGAGGGGGCTTTCCCAAGTTCTCCTGCAGAGCGGCGGGTTCTGGCACAGCGGCTAGGACACCAGGGTCCTCCATACTGACTGCCTGGGTTCAAGTCCCAGCTCTGGCTCCTGACTCCAGCGTCCTGTAAAGGCAGCCCCCGGGAGGCAGTGGTGACAGCTGAAGTGATCGGCTTCCTATGGCCCAAGTGGGAGACCTGGATTCAGGTCCAGGCTCTGGGCTTTGACCTCAGACAGCAACCATTGGGTACACTTGGGGAGGGAGCCAGCAGCTGGGAGCACCTGCTCACTCTGTGTCCCTATGTTTCTCTGCCTCTCAAATAATAAAAGCATTTGTAATTTGGGTTTTTTTTTGCTCTTGTTTTTTTACTTTATTTATTTGAAAGGCAGAGTTGCAGAGAGAGAGGGCTTCTATCTGCTGGTTCACTCCCCAGATGGCTGCAGTGGCCAGAGCTGGGCCGATCTGAAGCCAGGAGCCAAGAGCTTCCTCTGGGTCTCCCATGTGGGTGCAGGGGCCCAAGCATCTGGGCCATCTTTTACTGCTTTCTCAGGCCACAGCAGGGAGCTGGATCAGAAGTGAAGCAGCCAGGACTCGAATCAGTGCCCATATGGGATGCCGGCACTGCAGGAGGAGGCTTTACCCACTACACCACAGCGCCGGCCCAGAAAGTTTTTGTTTTAAGTTCACGAGGAAATTAGGTTAAAGGATAACATAAAAGGGGTCGACTCTGTGGCACAGTGGGTTACAGGCCCAACCTGCAGTGCCAGGATACCACAGGGGCGATGGTTCGAGTCCCAACTGCTCCACTTCTGATGCAGTTCCCTGCTAATGTGCCTGGGAAAGAAATGGAGGATGGCCCAGGTCCTTGGGCCCCTGCACCCATGTGGGAGATCCCGAAGAAGCTCCTGGCTCCTGGACTGGCCTAGTCCTGGCCACTGCAGCCATTTGGAGAGTGAACCATCAGATGAAAGACCTCTCTCTCTCTGTCTCTACCTCTCTCTGTAACTCTTTCGAATAAAGACAGATGCGTCGGCCGGCGCTGCAGCTCACTAGGCTAATCCTCTGCCTGCGGTGCCGGCACACCGGGTTCTAGTCCTGGTTGGGGCACAGGATTCTGTCCTGGTTGCTCCTCTTCCAGTCCAGCTCTCTGCTATGGCCCAGGAAGGCAGTGGAGGATGGCCCAGGTCCTTGGGCCCTGCACCCGCATGGGAGACCAGGAGGAAGCACCTGGCTCCTGGCTTCAGATTGGTGCAGCGTGCCGCAATGCACCGGCTGTAGCAGCCACTTGGGGGGTGAACCAATGGAAAAAGGAAGACCTTTCTCTCTGTCTCTCTCTCTCACACTAACTCTGTCAAAAAAAAAAAAAAAAAGATATGTGTCTCTTGGAACACGCCGTCTTTAAGCGCCACAGGCCTGCACTCTGGCCATCACCTCTGCACACATCCCACTGCCCAGTCCAGAGTCAGGTGACAGAGGCTTGGACCTGGGGACATTTCCATCACCAAGAATCACCTCCACTTCCGGAAGGTGGAGAGTGACCGAGAGCCGATGACGGGGCCTCAGACTCCGGGGCCGAGCACGTCGGCAAGGCCCTGGGTCGGGGCAAGCTTACCTGGCGGTAGGTGCAAATGATGATCTCCCGCAGGTGGTAGTGCATGGGCGTCATGGTCTCACTGACCGTGTCCAGGGCCGCATCCACCTCCTTCTTCACGTGGTGCCCGTCGGGCAGCAGCTGCACCACCTGCATCACTACCTGGGGCCAGAGCAGGGGTTGAGCAGGCAGAGAGCCAGCGGGGGTGGGGAGAGGGGTGGGAGTGTCTCCAGCCCCAGCACCAGGCTCAGCCCACACCGAGCCCCCAGCTCTGCCCAGAGCCCTGCCTGCCTCTACTCTCAGGCTAGGGGCCTGAGATGTCACGAGGTGACATTGGCAATGATTTCTCAGATGTAACAACAAAAGTAGGGCAACAAGAGCAAAAGGAGTCAAACCAGACTTCATCAAAATGGAAAACTTGTGTGCACCAAAGGCCACTATCACAGAGCAAAAAGGCAGCCAAGGCTCAGGCGCCTAGCCCAGCAGGTAAGACGCCCACGTCCCACACCGGCTCCTGACTCCAGCTTCCTGTTAATGTGGATCCCGGGAGGCAGCAGCCAAGGCCTCATCACTGGGTCCCTGCACCCACAAGGGAGACCTGGACAGGATTCCCGCTCCCGACTTCAGGCCCAGGCCCAGCCCCAGTCGCTGTAGACACTCGGGCACGGAATCGGCAATGGGAGCTCTCTCCCTGTCTCTCTAACAAGCCAAGAAATGTAAAGGCAATTACAGAATAGGAGGAAATCTTTGTGAATCACACATCTGATCAGGGATTAATATCCAGAATACGGAAATAGTTCCTAAAACTCAGTAACAACAGGGGTAGGTGTAGCCACCCGCAGTGCCAGCATCCCACATGGGTGCCGGTTTGAGTCCTGGCTGTTCCACTTCTGATCCAGCTCCCTGCTTACGTGCCTGGGAAAGCAGTGGAAGATGGCTCAAGTGTGTGGGCCCCTGTCACCCACGTGGGAGACCTGGAGGAAGCTCCTGGCTCCTGGCTTTAGCATGGCCCAGCCATGATTATTGCAGCCATCTGGGAAGTGAACCAGCAATGGAAACGTGCTCGCTCGCTTGCTCTCTCTCCTTCTCTCTTCCCCTTTCTCTCCCCATAATTTTGGCTTTAAAATAAATAAATAAATCTTAAATAAAAGACAGCCATCAAGTGTTGGTGCAGATACAGGAAAGTTGGAACCCTTGTGCACAGCTGGCAGGAAGGGGGAATGGGACAGCAGTTGTGGCAAATTAGGTGGCAACTCCTCTAAATAAATAGATAGATAGATAGACAGACAGACAGACAGCACGACCACCTGGCCCAGCGATGCCACTCCTGGGTGCACACACACAGGGGCGGAAAGCAGGGACAGCCACGTTCACAGCAGCCCGAGGTAGAAACTGGCCTGCGAGGGGTGACTGGACACACAAACAGCACACGCAGGTCCAGCCTTAAAAACAAGGGGACTCTGGTTCCCGCCACAGCACTGACGAGCAAGGAGAATGCCGCAGACACCGTGTGGCAGCACCGCCGTGCGCCCCCAGCACCGTCAGATCCACAGAGACGGAGCAGGGCCGGGTGCAGGGGCTGCGGGAGAACACCTACATGTGTTCTACAGATGTGCCTGATGCCCCCGAAGTGTACACTTAGAACGGCTGCAGTGGTAGCTTTTCTGCTGTGTGCATTTTCACACAGTGAGAAAGGGAAAAGTGGGGCACTGTGGTGCAGCAGGGAAAGCCGCCGCCTGCAGTGCCTGCATCCCATATGAATGCCAGTTCAAGTCCCAGCTGCTCCACTTCTGATCCAGCTTCCTGCTAATGCCCTGGGAAAGCAGTAGAAGATGGCCCGAGTGCTTGGACCTCTGCACCCGCATGGGAGACCCGGAGGAAACTCCTGGCTCCTGGCTTCGAATCAGCGCAGCTCTGGCCATTGCGGCCATTTGGGGAGTGAACCAGCAGATGAAGACCTCTCTCTTTCTCTGCCTCTACATCTCTAACTCTGCCTTCCAAATAAATAAATAAATCTTAAAAAAAAAAAAAAAAAAAAACAGGAGGGGGTAAAGCATCTGAGAATCAGCCAGGAGCAGGAAGAGAGAGGAGGCCCTGGCGGGAACAGCACCCGCAGAGGCCCAGACGCTGAATGGGCTCTGGCCAAGAACTGCAGGGACCTGCGAGGCTGGCCTACAGTGAGGTCAGGAGAGGGGCGTGTGGAGAGGCCAGCCCGGCAGGCAGGAGCTGACCACTGGGCGGCCACTCTGAGGGGACCTTGCCACCTGCTCACACAGGGAGGTGACACACTGCACCCAGCAGGTGTACAACACACGCGACTGAATCTGCCAGATGAGTGGCTGCCCATCCACTGCCCTGAACTGAAACAGAGCGACAGGCAGGGCTGAGCAGGCACCATACCAAGGCCACCGACCACAGCCAGGTGCTAGGTGCCTGTCAGGCAGCCATCAACTTGACCCAGACCACAGAGTGGCTCGGGACCCACCCCAGGGCACATGGCAGTCCCTCAGCTGGGTCGGGGAACAGCGGGGGTCTGGCCGCTCCCTCTTCTGTGGCCACCTGCTAGGACCCCAGAGTCAAGCTGCCCCACGCCTTAGTTCACTCATCTGTGCAATGGGCACAGAGGAGCACAGGGAGGATGAGGTGGAGGAGGTAATGCTGTTAGAAGGAGCTTTAGACTCTTCCTGCTGTCCAGGGACCCCCGAGGGCACTCACCTGAAACTCGCCTTTGGTGAACTTGGCATCGGGCACACTCACAAGCTCCTCTTCACCCACCTCGGGGAAGCCCTGAGCACGGACAGCAGTGAGATGGGGCACCCAGCCCCAGGCCAGGCTCTCCCGCGGTAGCTCTGCCCAGAACCGACGGGAAAGGGGCTACAGGCCCACAGCCTCCGGCCACAGCCAGCATCCCTGGGGCCCCTACACGAGAAGCCTCACGTACTTGGATGTGCCAGAAGGCCAGCACGGCCACCACCATCGCCGTCGTGGTCCGGCCTTGGCCACTGAGGCAGCTGAACACGAAGCCACTGCCCGGGTCCTTGGCAAGGGGGGCCTGCAGGGCCTGCAGCAGCCTGTCGAAGTCCTGGGCGGGGAGGCCGAGGCGTGAGTCGGGGGGCCTCCTGGCTGCGGAGCCCCAGCGTGGACCCCGTCCAGAGGGCCACCCCAGCAGCTGCCCTCAGGCTCACAGCCTCACATGCGCACAGGCAACTCACGGGGTGCCCCGGCGACCACAGGCGAGTACTGCTTCTCCCTGTGCTGTTGTAGCCGCCCGCCCCATCACCGGGGATCAGACTCGTGAGCACACACAGCCCCCACCTGGGCCCCAGGGCACCCACCACCCGCCAGGCGGGATGCGCACGGGCACGCCTTCCTCATGTGCTGCACCCCTGGCCTGCACAGGGCCTGCCTGGGCTGGACGGCTCACAACAGCAAAGCCCTGCTCTACACTCACTGCAGCACATGGCCACCAGGGGGCAACAAACCACAGGCGGAGGCCAGGAGGGCCCCAGGCAGGAAACCCCAGGGGCAGCGGCACTCACATGGCAGGCACACGGTGACCACATACAACACAGGCCAGGCACACACCCCACACAGCTCAGACACCCACAATGACACCCACATCACAGACCCACAGAGCCACATGCCAACAGCCTCAGAGCTACACACCAGCAACACACAACGTTCTACTCCACAAACCCAGGCCCGACAGGCACCACTCAGCACCAGCACCAAGACCACTCGGCACCAGCACCACGCAGCACCAAGACCATTCAGCACAAGTACTACACAGCACCAAGAGCACTGAACACCAAGACCACTCAGCACCAGCACCAAGACCACTTGGCACCAGCACCACACAGCACCAAGACCATTCAGCATAAGTATTACACAGCACCAAGAGCACTGAGCACCAAGATCACTCAGCACCAGCACCAACACCACTGGCACCAGCACCATGTAGCACCAAGACCACCACACAGCACCAGCACCATACAGCACCAAGACCACTTGGCATCAGCACCATGCAGCACCAAGATCACTCAGCATCAGTACTATACAGCACCAAGACCACTCAGCACCAGTACCACACAGCACCAAGACCATACAGCTCTGACAGTACGCAGTGCCCCTGCAGGCAGGCTCTCCACACACCCCACAAAAACCAAGGACACGTCCACCCCCAACATACACACAGTCATGTACACTCTCCTACAAGACACAACACAACACCTCATGGGCCCTCAAAAGGGTCACAGAAAATGTACATTATGGAAAACTATGCATGGACTTCAATATTTTGCAACAAAATATATCTCAATTGTATTTTTCCATGACTTTTTTGAAATAGCTTTAATACATACACACACACGTGCGCATGTGTGCGCAACCATAACACATCACAAATATGTCTGCACACACGCATCACACAGCCTGGAAGGGATGTGCATCAGCAAACCACCTGGGCCAAATCTGAAATTCAGTCATTGTCCCAGCCCCACAGAGCACCAGGGACGCCGCCTCCCCTCCTGCCAGGGCCCAGGCCACCTCACCTGCTCGCGGGGGGCACAGAAGTCGGGCACGGGGATGCGGTGGTAGGTGAGGCCAGGGCAGGCCCTGCTGTGCTGGCTGAAGACCTCCTGCGTGGTCAGGCACATCTGGAACCTGGGGGTCGGTGGGCCCTTGGTGTCGGCCGCAGGTGGGCTCAGATGGGCCTTTAGCTGGGCCTCCAGCGCCTGGGAGGAAGGCACAGAGGGCACAGGGCCCGAGGCAGCCTCCAGCCCAGCCCAGGTTCCCAGGCCCATCCCTGCCCCGGAGCCACGGAGGGGACAGGGGCGCTAGAACCGAGTCCCCACTCAGCCCCACTCAGCCACCCTCTGCGACCACCCCTCCCAGGAGGGGGAGGGGCCTCCTGGAGACCCTGCAGACCCACTTCCCCCAAGGCCTCCTGTGCAGGTGGAGGAGGGAGGGGCCTCACCTCCAGCTGGGCAGGGTCCAGGGGCGGCCCGGGCGGCCTCAGGCTGTGGGTGCGCCCGTCACACTCCAGCACGGCCTCTTCTCGCAGGTTCACCCAGACCACCTGCCGCAGCTTCCGCTTGGCGTCCGTCAGGTAGGCCAGGATGCTCCCCAGGGCCTGGGAGACACAGGGCCGTGGGTGACGGGGCTCAGCCCTCCCTACCCCCAGGCCCTGAGGAGCCGTCGGTCACCTTGGCGCTGGGCTGGGCCATGCCGTAGATGGGCAGACGGGGCACCCGTCGGAAGTTGGCCACGTCCATCTCTCTGACAGTGCTGAGCGCGTCCGGGGACACGAGATCATCTGCCCCCTGGAGGGAGAGCATTGAGCCTGAGACCCTCAGCCGCTGACTGCAGCCGCAGACGCCCCTAGACCCGGCAGAGGGCGGGCAGAGGAGCGGGAGCGGCCGCCAGAGGGCGTAGTGCATTTGCAGGCTCCGGTCTTCGTCAACACCCCAGCCAGACAGCGCCGTGCCCACTCTCTGGATGGGGAGGCTGAGGCTCAGAGACCAGAAACTGGTGGCTAAGATGCTGGGGCCCAGGCCTCCTGACCTCCTTGCCAAGGTTCCTAGGTTAGACACCGAGAAGGTACTAGAACAGCAGTCAAGGCTGGGGCCTGACAGTGAGCCCACTCGGCTCACAGGAGACCGCAGCACTCAACAGACATCCAGTATTCAGCAGGCAGGGGGCCCGCCCATCCCCACCCTGTGCCCCCAGGGACAGCCACACACTCACCAGGGAGCCCTCGGCAATGAGGTCCCCGGGCACCACAGGCCCCGCCAGGCTCAGCGTCACAGGCAGACGGTACAGCTCGGGGTGGGCACACAGCCAGCGGCTGAAACTGAGGGCAAGGGCCAGCGGGTACTGCGGCCCGAGGCAGAGAGAGGTGGCGTTCAGGGGCGGCACGGGGCTGTCCTGGCTTCTCCCTGCCGGCCCCCGGGGCGAGGAGGCGGGGAAGCCCAGGGACAAGAGGGTCAGAGACAGCCAGGCTCTCTGTTGCCCTGGCTGGGGGTTCAGGGACTGGGGCAGGGAGAAGGTGCAGCACCAACCCCCATCTGGGTCTCTCCTCCAAGGCCCCACTCCCCTCCCCCGTTCCACCAGGGTCCCTGTCAACACAGGAGGAGGCAGGGTGCACCCCGTACCCACCTGCTCCTGCAGGTAATAGTTAAACAGGATCAGGTAGAAGTACCGCTCCAGGCTCCACAGCGCCTTCTGCTGGACACTGCGCCTGCTGGCCTGTTCCTGGGAAGAGACAGCAAGGCGGGGGCCGGGTCAAAAAAGGGGGCCCCTCCAGCCATCCCGGCCCCATCCCCAGAGGACGGCCTTCCCCTCTTCACGACACAGTTCTGCCAAGCACCTGACCACTTGCTGCCATTAATTGTGGTGCAGGGGGAGCTGCAGATGACGCCAACTTGCAGCTCTGCTCCCACGCCAGCCCCATGCCATGTTCTGCACCTTCTGTGTTGAGGAAGCAAGTGCACAAACACCCCTGCCCATGCCAGAAGCCCTGCTGTAGGAACCGGGCCCTCCTCATGAGCAAACGGAAGACCCTCCGGGCTGCGCTCCAGCAGCCGTGACCGTCACCCCAGGTTTACCCAGGGAAACAGAGGCTCAGGGAGCCGGTCCCAGAGTCTCCTAAGCCCAGCTCTGCGTCCTCTTGGGGGGAAGAACCTGGGGCACCTCTCCCACCCCTGGACGTCAGAGTTCCCCTGAAGGGTCAGCCCCCCAAGAGGGCAAGTGAGATTTGCACAGGCCTCAGAGAAGGCCCCTGCCCTTTGCCGAAGATTGATCCCAGATCTGGACTTCCGGCCGGGGCTCGGCAAGCTTTTCTACCGAGTCTGCTGGTCTCTGCCGCGATGACTCGGCTCTGCCACTGCAGCCAGGCACAAACAAATGGGCTCCCGTGTGGGTGGTGGGGTCCCCAGCACGTGGGCCATCCTCTGCTGCTTTCCCAGGCCATTAGCAGGGAGCTGGATCAGAACAGTAGCAACTGGGACTGGAACAAGCACTCGGACGGGATGCTGGCATCCCAGGTGGTGTTTTAACGCCCTGCACAACGCTGCTCCCTAAAATGTATTTCTTGAAAGTGTTAAAGAAGAAAAGGGCTGGCCAGCGCCGCGGCTCAATAGGCTAATCCTCCGCCTTGCGGCACCAGCACACCGGGTTCTAGTCCTGGTCGGGGCGCCGGATTCTGTCCCGGTTGCTCCTCTTCCAGGCCAGCTCTCTGCTGTGGCCAGGGAGTGCAGTGGAGGATGGCCCAAGTGCTTGGGCCCTGCACCCCATGGGAGACCAGGATAAACACCTGGCTCCTAGCTTCGGATCAGCACGGTGCGCCAGCCGCAGCGCGCCAGCCGCGGCAGCCATTGGAGGGTGAACCAACGGCAAAGGAAGACCTTTCTCTCTGTCTCTCTCTCACTGTCCACTCTGCCTGTCAAAAAAAAAAAAAGAAGAAGACGAAGAAAACAAGGCCCTGAGGCTCCAGATCCTTCCCAGCACTGCGTCCACGGGAGCAGGGAACAGGTCTGCCGAGGGAGCCCAGAGCCCAGCGATCTTCCAGGAGCCGCTGGCTGGACCGGACGCAGGCTTCCCAGAGAAATCCCAGCAGTTCCATTTGTGGGGGGCCCGTGAGCGGTCTGGGAAGTGTCTGAATCCCGAGGCCCCGGGGCCCTGGCCGGCAGCCCCTTCCTCCATCCTGTTTATGCCGTGGCCGCGGAGACCTGGTCCGGGAACATAAACTTCCCTCGCACGGTCCTTCCTGCCGGCCTCACGCCCTATCTCCCCGTCCTCTCAGCCCTGAGCCAGCAAAACTCAGCCTGAAAGAAAGCAGCCCATGGCCTGCAGCCAACCAACTGCCGGGCTCAGGCCAGAGTGGGCTCTGGGGCCACTCCTCCCTCCCCGCGCCTCACCTGGCCTGGGCGCTGGGGCCCCACGCCTTGCAGCGTCCTCTGGTTTTCCAAGACCACTTCCTTCAGGTCATGCAACTCTGCACAGGCGGTGATGGCGCGGTCCACCTGGGGCCAGGGCAGAGGGGGATGGGAAGGGCTGGCGGGGAAGCGGGCAAGGGCACGGGGAGGAGGAGTGCCCCCGCGAGAGGGGCGGCCATGCCCACCCCTGCTGCCGCCCTGGTCCCGGCCCCCGCTCACCTCCTCCACCAGCTTCCTTCCCTGTGGCACCAAGCGGAGGAAGCTCTGGACCACCTGGAACTGCTCCATGGGCAGCGGCCGGGCGGCCCTGGCAGGGCAGGGATCAGCAGCGTCACTGGGGCTCACGGGGCCCCGCCCCACCCTGGGGGCCGCCTTCTGAATCAGGGTGTGGGAAGCAAGGGGCATCCCCCAAGCGAGGACTCTGTCCAGGTCACCCAGCAAGGAGGAAATGATGCCCAATTTCCCACCCTGGCTCGGGGCTCCTAGACACATTCCCCATCATCCCGGGGCAGGCCTCCCTCGTCCTTGCCCTCGGGGGCTGAGCCCCTGCCACTCACTCTGGCTGTGAGGTGGCCCCACTGCGGTGAAAGAGGATGAGGGTCCCCAGCGCCATGCCCAGGCTGGTCCTGCCCGCTCCTGTCTGGCAGCTGAAGAGGAGGGCAGGGGGTGGCCCATGGGGATCGCGGAGCCGCAATAGGCTGGGGGTCTCCTGGGGGAAAGACCTTGAGTGTCAAGCAAACGCACAGCCCAGAGACCCCCAGGCTGGGGGCTCATCACAGCAGCCCCCACCCCGACGGCTGCAGCGAGGTGAGGTCAGGCAAGCTGCTCAGCCTCTCACGCCAAACCCACGGCCCGACCTGCCCACCTGCCCCGCCCAGGCCTAGAGGGAACTCTGTGGGCTGCTGCGGGAGAGCCAGGGCATGAACAGGTGCCACTCAGGGGGCCAGGCCTGCTTCCTGGGAGACGCAAACCAGACGGGGCAGCGTCCTGAGGGGGGCGGCACAGAAACACTGCAGTATGCAGGAAACACCGGCTGAAGGCTAAGCGGGGGACTCTTAGCTCCCCTAAAGCAGTGAGGTCGAGCAGGTGAGGTGACTCGTCCAAGCCCACGCAGCACCTGAGCAGCCCAGCTGCAGCGAGGACCCAGTCCTCCAGGGGGCAGTGCTGCACTCTGCACTAAAGGATGTAGAAACACACACACACCTCCAAGCATCTCATTACAGGGGTACACGCACAACACAACTACCTCCATAATGGTGCATGAACACACACACAAATGTCTCCATACAGGTGTATGAACACACACACACACACAACTACCTCCACACAGGTGTACACACACGCAAGTAACTGTACAAATGACTCCATACAGGTGTGTATACACACACACACACACACTCCTCCATACAGGTATACCACACATGAACACAAATACTTCCACACAGGTGCACCCACACACAAACACTCCATACAGATGTGCACACAGAAACATCTACAAGGGTGCTCAGGGTTAACAGAAAATGGAGTTAAGGGATAAATTTATTTCAGTGCAAAAAACTGTTGAAATCCATGCACCTGAGAGGTCTTCCTGGAAAAAGTACACTATGAAAAAACCTATGCTTAGACTTCAAAGCATTTTGGCACCATGATAAACTTAGCTTTTTAATATTTTTTAAAATGTATTTGATTTATTTGAAAGTTAGAGACAGAGAGAGAGGAGAGAGGCAGGCATAGAAAGAACCCAGGCAGAGCTAAACACCCTCCCCTGAACTTATCTTTTAGTTCCATTTTCCGTGATGTTTTAGAATTACCCTCGTCCATGCACACAAAGACAGAGAGAGACACATATTCAACACAGAGACACGGACTCATACACACACGCTCCCTACCAGGACACAGCAGCCAGAACCACTTACCCGGAGGACACTGACGAAGGCATCCAACTGGGCTTCCAGAGGGGCCCCGTGCTCCGGCAGGGGCAGGCGGTGGTACCTGCCAGGTGAGAGAGCAGCCCATCAGGCAGGCCCCCAGCTGTGAAGGGGTGGGGGAGCAGGTGTGCGGGGCAGGGAGGCCATGCGGCACCTGTAGCCTGGCTGCAGGAAGAGCGGCCGCTTGTACACCTCCTCCGTCACGTGCATGTCGTCCTCCGCCCGGATGGCCACCGTGTGGGGCTCGCCCCGCAGGTCCTCAGTGTTGTGGTACACGTGGTACGTGTTCTCGCTCAGCTGGGCGAAGTCGTGGATCTAGCAGGAGGTGCAGGGGACACAGGGCCACGACCTGACCGTCTGGCTGAGCTCTGAAGTGACCAGGCCACATGCAGGCCATGGACGGACTGCTCCCCTGTCAGCAGGCCGGAGGCACCACATGGCCTGCAGCACTCTATGTCCTGCCTGGGGGTCCTGACGCTTCAGGAGAGGGCCGGGCAGGGGGCTCTGCGCAGTGAGGGGGCCGCAAGGATGCCCTCTAGTGGACAGGACGGGGCAGGGCCGAGCCACAGCACAGGAGGCCCAGACAGGGTGGGGCCCAGACAGCCTCCAGGGCACCAGGACCCCCACCTCTCTCTGCACAGCTCTGCGGACCACCCACAGCCTCGACCAATCTCTGTGTTGTTGGAGAGGGGCAGTGGGATAGGGAAATCTTAGAGACTGACGAGAGGGACCCAGCACGAGATGTGACTCCCAAAGGGCCCCCAGCCCAGTTAGGGCTCAACCCCAGGGGTGGGCCTCCTGGCCTAGTGCCCTTTCCACTCCATCAGACCCCTCCACACACTGTTTTGAATTTTAATTTATTTCTTTGAGAGGAGGACAGACACAGATACAGAAATATAGACAGACATGCGCAGGGGCTCTTTCCAAGTGCCGGCAACATCACGCCTGGGCCAGCTGAAGCCAAGAGTCTGGGTCGTAGTCTGGGTCTCCCCCATGGGTAGCTCAATTACATGAGGCATCTGGGGAGTGGGGGGGTGCACTAACAGGAAGCTGTGATCGGGAGCGGAGGCTGGACTCGAACCCAGGCACTCCAATGTGGACTGTGGACGTCTTAGCTGCTGCCTGAGAGCCTCCCCTGTTCTAAGAATGCTGAGCGTGGGGAGAGAAGCAGGGTGGGCCAGGCCATGGCAGAGGGCTGGGACCCGGAGGTCCCTCCTCTAGCCACCCGCCCAAGCAGGGCAGCAGCACGTGGACGGGCCCCAGGGAGCGGTGTACAAAGCGGGGTGTGGGCTGGGCTTTTGGCTTAGCTGCCAGAGCAGGGCTCCATCCGTCCCGCTGGCCCTCACCTCTTTGCGGATGGCCAGCTCCAAGCTCTCTGCGGAGACCCCGGGGCCCAGGCCCTGGAGGTTCTGGCGCAGGCTCTGCTTGTCCCGCGGCGTGTAGGGCACAAAGTCGTCCTCAGCCCGCAGGAACAGCACTGGCTCCTCCCGCACGCAGAAGAAGATGCACTCCTGTGGGAGCCCGGGGCCACAGGAGGCTGTCGACTGCCCAGCGCAGGCAGCCACACCCCTGCCCCACCCTGGGCCTTTGTCCAGGCACCTCCTCCCTCCCCGAGGACCCAGCACCCCATCCTGCCCTACCCCAGAGACGGAACTCGGTCCCGATGCCACCTCCTCTCGACTCCCCCGGGCGGCAGCAATTGACAATGCAGTCGTCAATTTCCCAATCATCTGGCCACGATGACCACCCGGGCAGTTAAACCCTGGCAGCGCCCAGTCCAGGGCACCGCGTGCTCTCCCCAGCATGCAGTGGGCCCCTGCTAGAAGTCCCTTTCCCAGACTTGGGGGGGCTAGCCTGGGAAGCAGAGCACTCGGGGCTAGCCTAGTGCTTACCTTGTGTCCCTCCTCCTGGAGTTTCCGGAGCACCCGCCTGAACCCCAAGAGGCTGGGCTGTCCCATGCCGAACACGGGGAGTCCGCCCCGCGCCTGTCGGAAGTTGGGGGCCCCGCAGCTCCCCGAGGTGCCCAGCACGTCCATCTGCTCAGTGACGTCCCGCACCAGGAAGTAGCGGCCCTGGCAGGGGGACAGCCACAGGGCATCACTCAGATACTGCAGGTGGGGCTCTGTCCTGGGCTCCAGGGGACAAGGAGTGGGAAGAGAGGGGAGAGAGGGACGGGATCCTGCCTTCAAACAGCCTGCGGGGGCATGGGAAAACAGACAGCAGGCAGGGTCACCTGGGATCTGGGCAGCGTGTCTGAGTGTGGGGACAGGAAGGACGGCTCCTCCCCGGGGGTGATCCATGCACGAGGCGGCCTCGGAGCCAGGGTTGAAGGGCGAGCCAGAGAGGCACTCCAGGGCAGGAAGCCAAGCCTGGCTCTGGGGTGGGCCCTGAGGAGGAAGTCACCGCTGGGACACCAGAATCCCCCGGAGGACAACAGTGCCAGCCTCTTCCTGGGCTCTGCCGGTTCTCAGGGAGCCAGGCTCCGGTAATGACCTCACACAAAGACCTCAGAGAGAGGACGAAGATGCCATCTGGCTGACCACACAAGAGCAGAAGGGACCAGAAGAGTCCATTCCTGGGCGGAAAGGACCCCTGAGTCACCTCATCCATCCCCCTGCCTCCAGCAGGAGCCCACCAGCACTACCCAACAAAGAGGGGGAGGGAGTGGGACCAGTGTGCCCAGGTAAGCTGGGATCCCCAGCTCCTCTGCATCAGGCAAAGTTTAATCCTCATGGTTATTCATTCCCTGTCTACTCAGCACCTGTACTGCTTCCCAACACAGTTCCAGGCCCTGGGACCATACCAGGGAACAAGGTAGGGTGTGTGAGCATCTGGTCTACCAGTTTAATCTGCTGATATTTGAGTACTTGGGTTCAATGCCAGGTCTGGCTCCCATTCCAGCTTCCTGCCAGCGTGCATCCTGGGAGGCAACAGTGACGATGCAACACACTTGGAGACCTGTCACCTTGTGGGAGACCTGGACTGAGCTCCTGGCTCCCCGCCCCAGCACTGACCCAGGCCTGGCCAGTGACCCACTGATGGATCTCCCTCTCTCAACCTAACTCTTTGCCTTGCTCTCTCTCTCTCTCTCTCTCTCTCTCTCCCCCTTTCTCTCTCTCTCTCTCTCTCTCAAACGAATAAATAAAATTTTATTTTGAAGAAACAGCCCTAGGGGTGAGCACTGTGGTACAGCAGGTTAAGCCACTGCCTGGGATGCCGGCACCCATATGAAAGTGTGGTTCACACCCCAACTATTCCGCCAGATCCAGCTCCCTGCTAGTGCACCCGGGAGCAGCAGACTCCCCAGTGCCTCAAGTGCTTCAGTCTCACACGGGAGACCTGCATGGAGCTCCTGGCTCCTGGCTTCAGCCTGGCAGCTTCCCCGCTACTGCAGCCATTTGGGGAGTGAATCAGCAGATGGAAGATTGATTCCTCTCCCTCTCTTCTCCTCCCCCCTCCTCTCCTCCCCTCCCCTGGCCCTCTCCCATTCTGCATTTTAAATAGATAAATAAATTTTCTTTCTAAAATATCAGCCCAAGGGCCAGCATCGTGGCACAGGTGGCATAGCAGTAGCCTGCAACACTGGCATCCCCTATGAGCGCCAGTCCCATCTGCTCAGCTTCCAAGCCAGCTCCCTGCTAATGCAGCTGGGAAGGAGCACAAGATGGGCCAAGGACTTGGGTCCCTGTCAACCACATGGGACACCCAGATGGAGTTCCTGGCTCCTGCCTTTGGCCTGGCCCACCACCAACCACTGCAGCCATTTGGGGACTAAACCAGCAGAGGGAAAGATCTCTGTCTCTCTCTCTGTAACTCTCCCTTTCAAATTAATAGCATATCTTTTAAAAAATTAAATATAATCAGTCCTCATGGATTTAACATTCTAAGAGACACTTAAAGCAAAAAAATAAATAAAAAGTTAAAGCTAAAGGGGCTGAAGCTGTGGCACAGCGGGTAAAGCTGCCACCTGCAGCACCAGCATTCCATATGGGCGCCGGTTTTCCTGGCTGCTCCACTTTCAATCCAGCTTCCTACTAATGTGCCTGGGAAGGCAGTGGGTGATGGCCCAAGTGCTTCTGGGAGACCCGGAAGAAGCTCTTGGCTTCAGATCAGTCCAGCTCTGGCCATCATGGCCATTTGGAGAATGAATGAGCAGATGGAAGATATCTCTCTCTCTCTCTCTCTCTCTGTGCCTTTCAAATAAATAAATAAATCTTTTTTAAAAAAGTTAGCTAGAGCAGAGTTCAGAAACTATGAGAGAAAAAGATGGAGACTTGCAGCCAGGAGGAAGCACAGGCCGTGGTCCCTGGGGCCACAAGGCTCCATCTCTGCTCCCCCTGGTGCCCTGAGGAAAAGGTGCAGGCAGGCTGGGGTCAGGCTGGAACCAGGCAGAGGACGCATGGGGCAGGAGAGACAGGGAGGGAACCGGGGATGCGGGGAACTGACATTGCCCTGCCTCCCACAGGGAGTGAGCTGCTTCGCAGGTGGGGGAGCCAGAGGCAGATGACGGAGGGAACCCATGAGATAAGAGACAGGGGGAGGCAGGGGGAGGCTGGAAGGGCAGGGCTTGACCTCACCTGCACCAGGTAGTGCTCGGGGGTGACGTCCGAAAGCCGGCCCAGGGTGTAATGAGCCTTGAGCAGGTCATCGTGGATCTGGAACTCCTCCTTGCAGTTGTACCTGCCAGGGGCGGAATAGAAACTGCATTGGGGAACAACCCCCCTCCCCAGAACCCACGTGGGGCCGAGACCCATCCCTGTTCCCCAGTATCTATTCTCCCCTTCTTCAGCATCAGAATCCTGGAGTTGTGACTGAGCCATCCACGGCTGACTGCATTTCCTGGCCTCCCTTGCAGCTAGCTGTGGTCATGTGATTAAGTTCTGGTCAATGAGATGTGAAGAAAAGTGATGTGTGCAAATTCTGGGGCATTCCTAAAAGGAAGAGGCCTCTACTTTGTTTTTGTTCCTTCTCTCTGGCTAAAATCCTGCAGTGATGGCAGAAATAGAAAAGTCACCTGCTGATGACACTGCGGCAATGGGAATAGGAGGCTGGCTGGTCCTGGGGCAGCCACACCAGCCTGGACTAGTTCCCAGGCTGTTGGCTGAGAGATGACCATCTGCCTGGATTTGGGGGCTGTTTGTTGCAGCAACCTAACCTGCACCCTGACTCCAACACCACCGCTGGTGGTCTACCATCAGACTGTGCCTGGAGCAGTGCCCACACTGCCAATCCCACCGCATGTCGTGGAGGTCCAGAGCCAGCATCCCAACCCTACAGAAACTCTACAGCTCTGGGTAAGACGCTTGGTTTCCAGGAACTCCTTCACCCTGGGACTTCTGTGAGAATTCAAACTAGTAATGGATGTGCGTGTCCAGCTCGGGGTTAGGTGCACAGTGAGCATCTCCTAATGGAATCAGTAACAGCAGGAGCTCTACAGGCTAGCGTTGCAGTACAGCTGGCTAAGCCGCTGCCTGCGACACCAGCATCCCATATTCAAAGTATTGGTTCAAGTCCCAGCTGCTCCTCTTCCAATTCAGCTCCCTGCTAATGCACCTGGGAAAGCAGCAGAAGATGGCCCAAGTGCTTGGGCCCCTGTCACCCATGTGAGAGACCTGGATGGAGTTCTAGGCTTCTCGCTTTGTCCTGGCTCAGCCAGTGCCATTGCAGCCATTTGGAGAATGAACAAGCAGATAGAATATCTCTGTCTCTGTCTCTCTCTCTCTCTCTCTCCCCTTCTGTTACTCTGCCTTTAAAATAAATAAATCATAAAAAAAAGTAGTAGTTCTACCTCCAACCAAGGTTTTTCAATAAAACCCACAGATGTAAAGTAAGATTTCTGTAGATGTTAAACCAGGAAAAAGTCTACACAGGCAAAAGTCTACACACTCACATAGGACTTCCCACACCCTCCAGACAGAAAGCCATGGTGCTGACTCTAACGAGAATCAGGACATGGCTTTGGCTTCCCAAAGCCCACGAGCTGGACCTGATCCTGCAGTCAGAACAGAGCTTTGGGAAGGGCAACCCTTCCCCCGCCAGGGACCAGATACTAAGTGTGCCCCCGAGAGCACCAAGCCCCCATAGGCAGTCTGTCCTCGGTTACAAGAATGGGGATGGGCCAGATTCGGCCGCAGGAAGCAGTCTGCCAGCCTCTCTATCAAAGGACGCCTGAGGTCTCTTCTACATTGAAGGCTCCACATGGAAACAGTGCGGTGCTCACAGCTGGCTCCAAGCCTGAGCATGGTGTCTCGTGCCAGACTTCATGGCCAGCCAGTGACCGTTCCGAGACACACACGGTCAAACATCTATTTGTTTTCATCTACTTGAAAGGCAGAACGATAGAAAGAGATCTTCCATCTACTGGCTCACTCCCCAAAAGCCTGCAACAGCCAGGAGTGGGCCAGGACAGAGCGGGGAGCATGAAACTCCACTGGGGTCTCCCACATGGACGGCAGGGACTCAGTCACTGGGCTATCGAACCTGAGTTGGAACGCCGATATGGGATATGGGATGTGGGTGTCCCAAGCAGTGACTTAATCCTCTGAGCCACGATGCCCGCCCGGGGTTAAATATTCTGAACTTCTGCTCTGCTTATGTTGGTAAGGAAACCGAGGCCCCGAGCGGGAAAGGGACCTGCTCAAGGACACAGAGCAATGGAAAGCCAAAGCCAGGCCTGGCACACATGTTTCCAATGCTGCCCTCAAGGCTCAAACCTCCCTTAGTGGCCTGTCCACACAGAAACGACACCTCGAGTCTCTGACGGCGTCACTCTCCTCCCCAACTGTGAGCACGGCCTTGTAGCAGGTGCCCTCTTCCCGTTAGGCCCCACGGCCTGACCACTCCCACCCCACAGCTCTCCTTACGCACAGGCCCCACCTGTGCCAACAAACCTCTGTGTGGGGGAACCTGCTTCATCCTGAGCTCACCGACCTCCTCCCTCCTGCCTCCTGGAAGGCAGGGGAGCCCCGAGGGCGGGTGCCAGGGGAGGCACAAGGCTGCCCGACTCCCTAGGAGACACCGCCAATGCCCTTCCAGCCTCCTGTCCCTGCGTTCCTTCATCCAGGGCCCCACAGGACAGACAGCCCTACAGCACGCCCCTCCTCTGGACACAGGCCATGAGTCCCTATCCCTCTCACAGCACGCTGCCAGCCTCCCCGGACAAGGTTCCCGCAGACCCTAACCAGGAGCACCAACAGCAGCTCCAACCTGTGGCCCTTAAACAGCCCGGTGTGAGCCTCAGTATTGGCATCCCAATGTTGGGAAAATATCTGAAGTCCGTGCATCTAAGCACATACATTTCCTTTGAAAATGTTCGGCCAAACATGATTTTCAGGGCACTGGCACTGTGGTGTAGTAGGTTAAGCCTCTAAACCTATGGTGCTGGCATCCCATATGGGTGCCAATTTGAGTCCCAGTTGCTCCTCTTCTGATCCAGCTGTCTGCTCATGGCCTGGGAAGGCAATGGAAGATGGCCCAAGTGCTTGGGCCCTTGAACCTGCATGAGAGACCAGGATGAAGATCCTGGCTCCTGGATTGGCTTACCTCCAGCCTATGCGGCTATTTGGGGAGTGAACCAGTAGATGGAAGATCTTTCTCTCTGTCTTTCCCTCTGTCTCTATACTTCTGCCTCTCAAATAAATAAATAAATAAAATCTTTTTTTAAAAGATTTATTTTATTTATTCAAAAGACAGAGTTAAAGAGAGGTAGAGACAGGTAGAGAAAGAGAAGTCTTCCATCTATTGGTTCACTCCCCAAATGGCTGCGACTGCTGGAGCTGAGCTGATCCGAAGCCAGGAGCCAGGAGTTTCTTCTGGGTCTCCCACGTGGGTGCAGGGGCCCAAGGACATGGGCCATCCTCTGCTGCTTTCCCAGGCATATTAGCAGGGAGCCAGATCAGAAGTGGAGTAACCAAGACTCAAACTGGTACCCATATGGAATGCTGGCGCTGCAAGCTGGGGCCTTAACCTGCTGTGCCACAGTGCTGGCCTCGTAAATAAAATTTTTTTAAAAAATGATTTTCAAACAGGTTTCCCTCCACCCCCTCCTCCACACTCCCTGGCACCACAGACGTGGTAAGGAGTGCGGGCTCAGGGACCCACGACAGGGCGCCAGCTCCGCTGTCCACCTGCTGTGGAACTCCCTGGGTATCAGTGCCTCCATCTATAAAACCGAAGGCAGGTCTTACAGGCTGAGTGCCCCAGGCCACCACAGCCCCCAGCAGGTCCTCCCGGGCCGTGTCTCCCAGGAGCACAGTCTTGCTCCCCCGCCACTCACGTGATCACGACGGGAGCCACCTTGTTGGGGATGATGGACTTGGCCTTGCTGTTGTGCACGCTTGTGGTCTGGAAGGAGTGGACGCTGAGGGAATGCCGGCCATCCATCATGCCACTGCCCTGGAGGCCCTGGAAGGGAGCGGCCGCCGACACCGTCTGCTGGGCTGTGCTGGCCGTTGTCCCCATAGTCCACCGGCAGCCTCAGGACCCGAGACCTGCGGGGGGAGAGGGCATGCAGTGAAGAGGCCAGGGCAGGAAGGGATCCCTCAGCCCCACCACACAGCAGAGGGGGCACCCACTGCAGCTGGAGCAGGCAGGCAGGCTTGTCTACTCTCCCCTGGGGCTCAGAAGCACACAGGCCCTGGGGTGGGGTGTGGCCTATATGGCTAAGGCGCACTTGGGGCACCAGCCTGCCTCCCATATTAGAGTGCCTGGGTTCAAGTCCCAGCTCTACTCCCAATTTCCAGCTTCCTGCTAATGTGCAACCTGGGAGGCAGCAGGTGACAGCTCAAGTCCCTGCCACCCATGTGAGACCTGGGAGAACTCCCAGCACCTGGCCTGGTCATCTCTGTTGTGGGCATCTGGGGAGTGAAACAACCTATGGGAGACGGATATCTACCTATTGTGCACACACTCTCTCTTTCAAATAAATGTTTTTTAAAAGATTTAGTTTTTTGAGAAGCAGAGTTACAGACAGGGAGAGGGAGAAATGGAGAGAGGTCTTCCATCCACTGGCTCATTCCCCAAATGGCCACAATGGCTGGAGTTGGGCCAATCCAAAGCATGGAGCCCGGAGCTTCTTCTGAGTCTCCCACTGGGTACAGAGGTCCAACCACTTGGGCCATCCTCTACTGCTTTTCCAGGCCATAAACAGAGAGCTGGATCGGAAGTGGAGCAGCTGGGACTCAAACCAGCAACCATGTGGGATACCAGCACCGCAGGTGGAGGCTTAGCCTACTATGCCACAGTGCCAGTCCTAATATTTTTTAAAAACAAAAGAAAAATCCTACTATGTGCCTGGATCTTTGCTGATGCCTTGCGAGACTCCCAGATCTAGAGAGACATAAAGACACAGCCTTGGGTACTGGGGTGCAGAGGGTTAAGCTGCCACTTGGGATCCCACAGCATCAAGTGCCTATTCAAGTTCCAGCTTCTAATCCAGCTTCCTGCTGGTGCATCCTGGGAGGCGGTGGAGGCAGACTCAAGTGCAGACCGAGATGGGGCACCTGGCTCCTGGCCTCAGCCTGGCCAGCCCTGACTGTCAGGAACCGCTGGGGAGTGAACCAGCAGATGAAAGATTTCTCTCGTTCTCTTCCCCTACCCCAACCCAGCTTGCTTGTTCTCTCTGTTGTTCTGTCTTCCAAACAGATGAAGAAACAGATAAAATATAAAAAAAAAAGACATCGCTCCTGATCCTAAGTTTATATTCCTCTGCTGAAAATAAGACAGCTAGGAAGGGGTTAACCATCCAGCCCTTGTCTAGGAGTCTATTGATCTGTTGGGGGAAGGGCAGTATAGACAGAGACCAGGCCTCCCATGCTGGGAGAAGTGGGGGATGTCACTGTTGCAGAGAGGAGAACCAGGGGCACACAGATGCAAAGAGAGAAGTCTCCTCTGGGTTTGAACAGGCTGCAGGAGAGCAGTCCAGCCACAAATTTCATAGGATGGGGACAGGCAATCCATACAGGGAGCTGTCAGCACATCAAGGTTCCAGAGAGAACACCGGGCCCCCGAACTCAATGTCAAAGCACTTCCAAAACAGTATCAGCATGAATCCTGGCCCCTGGCAGAACTCAGGGCAGCCAGGGGCCCAGCAACCCTCCTGCAGGGCTGTCTGCATGGGGACACTAAAGGGCACCTGCAAAAGGGGGCCCACAGAGCCAGCACAGTTGTGCAGGCAGGCTAAGCTGCTGCTTGGGCCACGCATCCTATATGAGAGCACTGGTTCAAGGCCCTGCTATTGATTCAGCTCCCCCACTAATGCACACCCTGGGAGGTAGCAGAAGATGGCTCAAGGACTTGGGTCTCTGACATGTTCAGGGAGACCCAGATGGGATTCCCGGTCCAGCCACGGCTGTTGCGGCCATCTGGGGGGCAAACCAGTAGAGGGAAGATCTCTCGATCTCCTTGTCTGTTACTCTGCCTTTCACGCAGATGAAAATGAACACACATCCTTAAAAAACAAAATAGGGGCCAGCAGTGGAACACAGTTGTTGTCTGCAATGTGGGCATCCCGTATCAGAGCACCAATTCCTGTCCTGACTACTCCACATTTTTTAAAAAGATTTATTTTATTTATTTGAAAGAAAGAGTTACAGAGAGAGATAGAGACAGAGAGAGAAGTCTTCCATCTACTGGTTCACTCCCCAGATGGCTGCAATGGCTGGAGCTGAGCCGATCTGAAGCCAGGAGCTTCTTCCGGGTCTCCCACATGGGAGCAGGGGCCCAAGACTCGGGCCATCTTCCACTGCTTTCCCAGGCCATAGCAGAGAGCTGGATGGGAAGAGGAGCAGCCGGGACTAGAACCGGTGCCCATATGGGATGCCAGCGCCTCAGGCCAGGGCTTTAACCCGCTGCGCCACAGTGCCAGCCCCAGTACTCCACACTTCGGATCTGACTCCCTGCTAATACAACTGGGAAAGCAGCCCAAGATGGCCCGAGTGCTTGGATGTGGGAGACCTGGGGGGAGTTCCAGGCTCCAACATGGCCCAGTTCTGGCCATTGTGGTCATTTGGGGAGATTGAGATTGGGGGGGTGGGGTTTACCTTTCAGATAAATAAATCTTCAAAAATAAGATAAAAACCCCCAATTTCTAAACATCAGTGGGCCACAATGGTGGGGTATTGTTTATAAAAACAAAACACTGGAAGCAAGCCCCAGGCAGCAGGGGATTTACTGGCTAAGCTTTAGGATATCCGTCAGGTGAAATGCTTAGCAGCTGTTACAAATACACTGACTTATGTGGAAAGACACAGAGGATATGGGAAATGGATGGATGGATGGGGTGCAAAGCAAGAACCTGCCCCAGCCCACAGCAGCTCAGGGGATGCAGCCTGGGACCCCCACAGGGCGCTGCTCCACACTCGGGGCACATTCGCGCAGGCCGCAGAGTGATGAAGTCAAAGGCCAGGTAAAGCAGAACAAGAACAGCTGGGCAGGTGGCCCTCCGGCTGCCCACGGCACAGCTGCTGCCTCCTCGCATTTCATGGGGCCCGACAGGTCCCAGACCCCACTCACCACAGCTGCACAGAGCCCTCCTGGCAGCCTGGGCCGAGCAGGCCAGTGGGAACAGCATGAGAGAAAAGGGCACAGGGAGACAGCAGTGGCCAGACTTGGGAGAGGCCTGTAGGAGGCAACAGCTGGGGGCAGCTGAGGGGCCAAGGCCACGCCCAGGGCCCTTGGTTCCCACAGGGCTGCAGTGGCCCGACACCTCCGCCTTCTCTGCCCCCTTGCCTGGCTCTCAGCTCTGGCTCCAGCCACATGCCCCTCCTTCTCGTGGGTTCACAGGCGATGACAGGTCCCAGCTGGTGCCTGCAGAGGCGGCAGGAGCCCACACAGATGTGCACAGCTGCGGGGCAGAGGCAGGGCCAGGCAGGACCCTTTGAAAACGGAGCCCATTGAAATCCACTCACACACCCATCAGGCAGTGAGCACCTGAACCAAATGCGGCAGAGCCAGACAAGGGGGCAGACCTGTGAGACACGCCAGGAGAAGCCAGCCAGGGCCCAAGGCTCCCCCAGCAGAACCCCACATGCTAGGGCAGTAAGCAGGCCGGGGGCCACACTGCACAGGGGCTCACAGGCCCACACTAGCCAATGTGGGTCAGCCCACACACACGACACGGACTGCTGTTACAGCACAGCGCCCACCGTGTAACAGGCAAGGCGCGCTCCTCTACCCCCGCATGTCACCCCTGCAGTCACCTTGTCCCACCCAGCTCCCAGCTCCCCTGGGGTGCCCCCTCCACTGAGGCCCCTCTCTGGGCCTCTCTGTAACATGGGGACGATAAAGTGGCAAAGAGAACAGGTTTCAGTGGAGGTGAAATAACAGAAAACATAGGACGGCCTTGGAACAGGGCCTGGCCAGCAAGTGCCCACTACAGGCTGGCCACTGCTAGGCACAGCATGTGCCGATCCCCTGCGCTTCAGTTGGCTCTGCACCACGCTGACCCCCAGCCGACATGGCTACTGGGCACTGGGACGCGCTCTGCAGACGCCACCAGCAAAGGACCTGGAACAGCTCATCAGCGACTCACGTCAACCACCCGCCAACCACCCATCAAAATCACAGTCTCTCTTTTTGAGATGTATTTATCCATTTGAAAGGCAGAGCGACAGAGACAGATGGGGAGACAGAGAGCTTCCATCTGCTGGTTCACTCCCCACATGGCCTCAAATGGCCAGGCCTGGGCCAGGCCAAAGCCAGGAGCCAAGAACTCCATCCTTGGCAGGGACCCAAGCACTTGGGCCACCTGCTGCTCCTTTCCCAGGTGCATTAGCAGGGAGCCTGATCAGAAGTGGATCAGCCAGGTCTCAACTGGCAGTCTGACATGGGACGCCGGCCGCACAAGCAGCAGCTTAACCCACTGTGCCACGGCATCAGCCCCAAAAAGACAGTCTTTTGATTTATGTGGGGCTAAATAATATGTTACTAAGATTGACCCTTTGCTTTTTGCTTTGTCACATGACTATTCACCATGGTGCGGGAAGCTCCCTCCCAGTTACTAGGGGACAGAGCTGTTCTGAGACCCGAGTCCTCTGTGGTCCTCTGGGACACCCCTCTGGCAGTCGGGGTCCTCAGCATGGAGCCCAACGCCCACTGCAGTGAGGACTTGGCCGGAAGGAACCCCAGAAATCAATGCTACCATTCCCAGTAAGAGACGGAAGAGCAAGGACTGGCAGGCCTGGGGGACACAGCGGTCCCAGCTCTGTGTGAAGCCGGCTGAGCCCACTTCCTCCCCTCGTTAGCTGTGTGACCTTTCCAAGCCCCTGTAAACTGGGGACCCTAACAGTAGCTCCCCTGTCAGCCTGCCCCAGGATAAAGTAAGTGACATGACTTCCCGGCAGCCCAACACGCCCACACAGCGACGGCTCCAACCCTCAGCTGCCCTCACTGTTGTCCTGCCCTGCCCCCGCCACACCTGGGCCGCCCTGTACGTCTCCTGGTAACTGCAGGTGCCACAGCCCCAAGCCCCAGGGCCCAGTCCACCACCAGCCTGGGGGAGTCCCGGTGCCCCTCCCCAGCCTGGGCCCCCACGGCTGCCCGTCATCGCTATCCTGTCACACTCCGTGCGGTACACACTGCGAGAGGCTCCAGGAGACCCCAGCCCTGCTCGGGGCCATGGGCAAGTCCTCCACCCTCCTAGGGCAAGTGTGCACCCCGAGACAGTCCAGCTGTCACCACGCCCTCTGCCCCAGCCTGGCTGGCAAATGCACAGGCCCACAGGCAGTCTGGCTCCTTGCCCGTGTGCAGCCCGGGGTCTTCCAGACGCCCAAGCCAGATCCTGCCTGTGCCTTTCTTCCTTTTTTGTGTAAAGATTTATCTTATTTATTTGAAAATCAGATTTACAGGGGCCGGCGCTGTGGCGTAGCAGGTAAAGCCACTGCCTGCAGCACTGGCATCCCATAGGGGCACCGCCATATGGGCGCCAGTTCAAGTCCTGGCTGCTCCGCTTCCGATCCAGCTCTCTGCTATGGCCTGGGAAAGCAGTAGAAGATGGACCAAGTCCTTGGGCCCCTGCACCTGCGTGGTAGACCCCAAAGAAGCTCCTGGATCCTAGCTTCGGATTAGTGCAGCTCCGGCCATTGAGGCCACCTGGGGAGTGAACCAGCGGATGGAAGACCTCTCTTTCTCTGCCTCTCCTTCTCTCGCTGTGTGACTTTTTTTTTTTTTTTAAGATTTACTTATTTATTTGTTTTTTTTTTTTTTAATCTTTTATTTAATGAATATAAATTTCCAAAGTACGACTCATGTGTTACAATGGCTTCCCCCCCCATACCGTCCCTCCCACCCACAACCCTCCCCTTTCCCACTCACTCTCCCCTTCCATTCACATCAAGATTCATTTTCAATTATCTTAATATACAGAAGATCAGCTTAGTATACCTTATTTACTTATTTATTTGAAAGTCAGAGTTAGAGAGAGAGAGAGAGAGAAAGAGAGATCCATCTTCCATCTATTGGTTTACTCCCCAGGTGGCCTCAGCGGCTGGGCTGGGCCAAGCTGAAGTCAGGAGCTTCTTTCAGGTCTCCCACATGGGTGCAGGGAACCAAGCACTTGGTCCACCTGCTGCTGCTCTTCCCAGACCACTAGCAGGGAGCTGGATAGGAAGTGGAGCAGCCAGGACTCGAACCGGAGCCCATATGAGATGCCAGCATTGCATGCAGCAGCTTTACCCACTGTGCCACGAGGCTAGGCCTGTGGGTGCCTTTCACAGGCAAAACAACAGGCAGACCCCCACACTGGCATGGTGCTCCATCTCTGCTCACGTCCCCCAACCCTCCCGACACGCCAGGCCCCTCCTCCTCAGGCCAGACCAGAACGTCCCCTCCTCTTACAGGCAGTGGTGTGGTCACAAGACCCCCACGGTTCCTCTCCGTGTAACGACCCCCTTTTCTTAGTCACTTTGCTGGAGGCAGGCGTTCGGCCCGGCAGCTAAGAGGCCACTTGGGACACCAGTATCCCATCCTGCAGCGTCCGGGTTTGAGTCTTGGCTCTGCTTCCAATTCCAGCTTCCTGCTGATGCACACCCTGGGAGGCAGCAGGTGAGGGCTCCAGTACTTGGGTCCCTGTAACCCACATGGGAGACCTGGATTGAGTTCCTGACTCCCAGCTTCTGCCTGGCCCACTACAGGCACCTGGGGAGTGAACCAGCAGACGGACAATCTCTTTCTCTCTCATACCTCCCTCCCCAAGTCTTTGGAATAAATAGAAGATTTTCTAAAACTCGCCTGGCTGGCAGGATTACGTGTGTACCATCAGAGCAGGCGCAGAGCCCGACCAGTCGGCACCGTGGCCCCAGCAGCACAGCAGTGCCCAGGACACAGCAGAGGCTCTGTAAACATTCCTGAAGCCAACACGTGACACCTCCCACTCGCAGGACCACAGCACAGGGAGGAGCAGGCCTCAGCTTCCGCAAGAGAGTGAGAGAGAAGCTGCTCTAGCCACACGCTTCTCCCCTGCACTGGCCTCCTCCCAGACCCTCCACATTTTACCCAGCCTCAGAGGTTGGAGCCCAGTTCCTCCATGAAGCCTTCCCTGACTACACTCCCAACCCCACCTCTCTACTCCCACAGCCCCTCCTGAGCTCCGCAAACTAGGACACTCCATTCGCTGAGCTCATGCTGCTCCTAGCGGGGCCCGTGCCCTTCCCGGCTCTGCAGCAGGTGCCTGGTTCAGCAGAGGAGGTGGACAGTGACTGCCAAGAACACATCAGCTCTGAGAGGGCAGGACGGGGTCTCTCCACCACTCCACGTCCCCACCCAGCCTCACGAGCTGGAACAAGGCCGGCACTCAACAGCAGATGCCCACACAAGACTTGGGGACAGGTAGGCAAACAGGCACTGGCTAGGTCGGGCGTGGTGGACAGAGTGCAGGACTTCCCTCACTCACTCGCTCTGGCTTACCCTTTGCTCCTAAGTTAGTGCCCACCCCCAACCCCCACCCTGCTCCTCCACCTGCGCAGCTCGGCCGGCCCCCCGCCCGGTACCCTCTGCCGACTGCAGTCCCTGTTCCCCTGACGCTAACTCCGCTCACACAGCCAGGCCGGGCTCTTAAATCCTGCTGCCGTTTCTGCCTTGGCTACTGACAATAACCCTCGAGGGACCCGACCAGGGGCCCTGACCCCACTTCACAGAAGAGGAGACAGCTGAGCAAGGCAAAGAGCAACCAGCCCCAGGGGACGCGGCCCAGGGCAGGCACAGTCCCCTGCCCTGGCCGGCCTCTGCCCGGGCCTCCTTCTTTTGAACACCAGAAGAGATCAACTCAACACAGAGAATGAGAACACCCAGGGCTGGGAGTGCAGGAACCCCACCACCACCACCTGCTAAACTGTAGGTTTCTAGCACTTCTATTTCCCTACACTGGAAGAAAAGACTTTAAAGTGAAAAACAGACAAGACGGCTGGAGAAGGCTGTCATGTGCCCAGCAGGTGTGGCCTTGATTCAGCTTGCAAGCCCAGGGGCCTCTTTAGGGGCTGGGGGCCGCAGGAAGGAGGCGTCACATGTCAGGATGACAAGCAGAGGTGGGCTGGGAGCAGGGAGTGGACAGAGCCCGGCAGAGTGGCCGGCCATGGGCAGCAGCAGAGGTAGGTAGGGGGTTGGACTGTTGGAGCTACCGGTCTGGAGAAACTACAGCACAAGGCTTAGCCTCAGAGAGCCGGGACACGCGTCCGGCACAGCTCACCGGACAGGTGGAAGGCAAGAGCAGGGGCTCTGGGGATGGCAAAGACCGCCCTGTTGCCAGCAGCGGTCACCGGGTTACCCGATGCTTGGCAGCACACAGCGGCCCAGAGCCAAGATTGACTCCTCACCTCCCGTGTAGCACCTGGGGCCACGTGACCACGGTGGGACACGAGGGGCAGCATCACCTGCCAATTTCTGGACCCCTTTCCTTCCTTCCTCCACCCTGCTGCCTGGAACACAGAAGCAATGGCGGAAGTCTTGCAGCCATCCTGAGCCCCGAGCACGTGAAGCCACGTCCCAGGAACAGTGGAGATCAAGCTCCCCGAGGAAGCCGTGGGACGGAGCCACCACCCTGGCTGGGTCCGCAGCACTCTGGGCTCCAGCAGGACAGAGAAATAAACTTCCACCTCGTGGGAAGCACAGTTGTTTGGCTTTTCCTATTCCTCGCAGCCAAATCTAATCCTGACTAATGCACTCTGTTATTTTTAGGTTTGACCCTCGGTGGCCACCCGCCACATGGCTGCAGTGAGGGGCTGACTTCTCCCCCTCCTGCAGGAGGACAGCAGGTTTCCCTGAGGGTGAACACCAGAGCAGCACCAGGATCCTGGGAGCTCAGGGTCCAGAAGCCGCCAGGCCAGGCCGCCGGGGCCCACGGGCAGCGAACGGGACACATACAGGGGCCAATCAAACCATCCCCAATGCCTACAGCCCAGCCCTAAGCCCCTCCTCCCACCCTCCTCACCCTCAAGATTCCAGGCAAGCCCAGCTCCCAGCTGCCCAGTGGAGTCCAACAGAAAAGCGCCAGCCAACGTCGCCCCCACCTGCCCAGCACTGATTTTGTGGGTACTGGGGCTCAGCCGGGCCCTCTCTGTGCCAACCTCACTTTCATCTGGAAAGTGAGGCTGGCTGAGATGGGCGGGTACCCCACGGCTGAATCCTCAGTGCAGAGTGCACATTTCGGTCAAGCCCCAGCACAGAGCTGCAGTGCCAGCGGCAGGCTCTGGAACGGGTGGTGGCACCTCCTGCCCCCAGACCCAGCCTGCAGCCCCTCCTAGGAGGAAGCTGCAGCAAGGTGGCCAGGGCCGCTCAGGCCTTCCAGGACCCCCGGGGCAGCCTCTGCCCTCCTGGCTTCTCCGGCCAGGCATGCCACCCCCAGGCACGCTCCCACACCCATCCGTCGGCATCCTTCCCCGAGGCCCTCCGGCCTCAGCCCGTGCTCCGGGCAACCCTGGCCTTGACTCCAAGGGCCTTCAGGTCTGAGCCGTCTGCTCTTCCACACCCCACAATACCTGCAGTTCCACACGTCACCCACTACGTGAATTTCACAGTCACCATCTCACGGGAGCCTCCGAACACGCGAGAAGACCGAGCACTGACTACTGTCCCATTGAGCAGGTGAAAAGCACCAGGCTCACAGAGCGCAGCCAGCAGCAGAGCCAGGCCTCTGGTTCCGAAGCCCTGCTCTTCCGACTGTCTGGGAGACACTGGGCCTGGGGGAGGGGCGCCCCTCCCAGGGCCGCAGCCTCGGCCTCCCACTCGCCCCTGGCAGCCAGATGCCCAGGGCGGGTAACAATGGGGCTAAAAATAGGGCTGTGCTTCTGCGGGGCAGCAGGGGCTGAGCGGCCAGCTGCAGGAAACATCTGCCTCAGCTTCAGAACAAACGCACAGGAAGTGGCCACGCTGCAGGGTTCCCTCCTGCGGGGGCGGGGCTGGGGGAGGCGGGAGGGGCAGGAGCTCCACCGCTCCTCACCTGCCCCAGCCTGTCTCTCCAGCACACACACACACACACACACACACTCACACTCACACTTACACACACACACGTGCACCCACTTGGTACAGTATCATCGTTCCCCCCCCCCAGCACCAACACATATCCGAGAGCCAGAGGTGCTTTGAAATCCCTCATCTGCTCCCCTCAGTTTACAGATGAGGAGACTGAGGGGCAGAGGTGGCCAGCGACCCACCCACAGCCACAGCCACAGCCACAGCCACAGCCACAGCCACAGCCACAGCCACAGCAGGCAGCAGGCAGCAGGCAGCAGGGCCAGGGCTGGGCGTCTCCACCCCCACCCTCTCCCCTGTTCGTCGCCTTTCCTGGGCCCAGCCACTGAGAGCCGTGGGAGTCCCTGGCGGGGAGAGCACTCCCACTCCCAAGAGTGATGCCCACGGAGCTGAGGAGGCGGACGTCCCAGGGAGACCCTCAGCTGGGCTCCAGGAGGACCCAGGCGGCAGGAGCAGGCCAGCCCCTCCTTGCCTGATGCCCCCGCCCGACTCCCACTCTGTAACCCAAGGGGCCTCCCACAGTCCCCAAACAGGAAGCAGCACCCAGCCTTGGCCCATGGCAGCAACAGGACCTGGGTAACGACCACCAACACAAATGGTAACAAAGCAGAGGCAGCCCCATGCAGCTGGGACAGAAGTGGCGGGTTCCATGGTCTGCCCAGGGCAGAGTCCCACCTCTGAACTAACAGCTGGGCCACCTCCCGTGGACCCAGGCCGGCCCACTTGCCTCCAGCCATGGGCAGGTGCCAGTCTCTGCCCACTGTCACACAGGCAGTGACACACCAGCCTCACGCTACCCTGTCCCCCTCTACCTAATCCACTCCCATCATCCCCTGCACCAGAAAGCCTTCCTCAACCTCCCCTCCTCACCCTCCAACCACGGGTGTCTCTCCTGCTGAGCCCCACTAGGTTGCCCCCAGCTGGCGCCTGAATGAACAAGAATGAGGAATACCGTTAGTAAGCACAGCAGGATCGACTCTGCAAGCGTGGGTGCTGCGAGGGTGGGACAGGGCCCAGGCCCAGCACGCTGCCCCGTTCCTGACATGGGAGTCGAGCTGTGATTGCCTCATGGAAAATGTGGCCGAGCCCCGAGCCCCAGGCAGCCGAGAAGGCAAATGAGGAAGGGACGCAGAGGCCGAGGCTATGGGCACCAGGGAGGGGGAGGGGACGCAGAAGCAGGCCCCAGCCGTGTGGGGCGGCAGCTTGCCTGGGCCCTGCAGCCTGTCCTCAGAGAGGCAAGAAAAAGGGGCATGCATAAGGTTCACAGGCCCCTGCCTCACTCCCAAAGACCCAAGACATTAGAACCTAGAGCAGCATCAGAAATCTGAAACAGCAAATGGCGAACCCTGCTTTGTAAAAAGGATTATTTATTTTCATCTACATGAAAGGCAGAGTGAGAAAGCAGAAAGAGAAAGGTCTTCCAACCTCTGGTTCACGCCCCACATGCTCCCCACGGCCAGCACCGAACCAAGCTGAAGCCATTAGCCACCAACTCCATCTGGGTCTCCCACATGGGCGGCAAGGACCCCAAGCACTTGAGCCGTGATCACGGCCTCCCAGGCGCATCAACAGGAAGCAGAGGAGGCAAGTCTGGATCCCAGGCGCTCTGATACAGGACGTGGGCGTCCCAAGCAGCGGCTTCATCCCCTGTGCCACAACGGCCGGCCCACAAACGATAAATCCGAATCCCAAACAATTTATACCTCCACTCCCCCCGCATTGCGCTCCTCCGGGTTTATTAGGGGACAGGGATGAAACTGACAGCAGGCGACCACACTGGGCCCCAAGAGAACGCAGGCACTGCACCGAGATGACGCATCGTCCCCTGATTCCCACTGGGAAGGCTGCAGAAGCCACAGTGGCTGACACTGTCAGAGTCTCAGCAGGGACCAGGCCCTGGGCACGCACTGGGCCGTGCTCACAGACATGCGCTTGCAATGGCAAAGTCTGCCGGTGCCAGGGAGGCTGTCCTCGATGAAGCAGCAAAAAACGACTAGTTTCACTCTCAGCCCGTGAGTAGCCCGCGTGATGAAACAGGAAGTGCACATAAGGCATTTCAGCGGCTCGTCGGGTGTGACGAGGTCCGGAGGCAAATCACAGCGCACCTGCGCAGGTGTTCCAGTGGGAGCTGGACCGGCCTGGCATCCGGGGAGCGCTATTCTCACTTGAGAGAAACACGGGCAATCGAGGGGTGTTCAGAGTTGGGGATCTGGTAGAAGTTTTCTCAAAAATGCGCCAAGGGAGCTGTCCCCTCCAGGAAAACAACCGCGGGCACGTGTTGCCAATGACAAAGTTGGAGCAGGCGGTGGAAAACGCACACGTGGGCTCCCAGCTTCCCGGCGCCGGATCTTTCCAACAACAGCTGTGATGATGTTCCCAGATCCGATGTTTGGAAACCCTGGCGGGAGATGTGTCCACACGGGTGAGATCTCGTAACTCAGGGAGCCACACCCAATGTCACATTCAAGGTGCAGCACGGTCCAGGGGATCTGAACCGAACAAAGTGTGCCAATGTTTCCAGATTCCATGCTTCAGTGAATGCTTAGTCCCATGTTTTATGTAGTATCACAGGAAAATACCATAGGCTAATAAAATACTCCTTCCTTTTTTTTTAAGATTTATTTATTTTTTTGAAAGAGTTACACAGAGAGAGGAAAGGCAGAGAGAGAGGTCTTCCATCTGCTGGTTCCCTTCCCAGATGGCCGCAATGGCTGGAGCTGCACCAATCCGGAGCCAGGAGCTTCTTCCGGATCTCCCACGCAGGTGCAGGGGCCCAAGGACTTGGTCCATCTTCTACTGCTTTCCCAAGCCATAGCAGAGAGCTGGATAGGACCTGGAGCAGCCAGGACTTGAACTGGCACCCATATGGGATGCCGGCACTGCAGGTAGCAGCTTTACCCACTATACCACAGCGCCAGCCTTTTTCTAACGGCATAGTATACGCAGATAAATGAATGGATGTTTGCATTCCATTTTCCACGCACTTGCTGAGGTCCCCCCGGATCTGTGCACAGCTGGATTTTCTTCACATCTCCCACCAAAAACAGCACAGCCCACCAGAATGGAGGCAGAGCAGATGTGGAAATCCACCTGGCGCCTTCTGGGCCACGTATAAAAGGGACTGCCAAACTGTAAAGCAATGCCACTCTTCCCACTGCTGCTTGTTTCAGAAAAGCTAGTGACTTTTAAAACACAGTACATTTCATTTAGGCTAACATATAGTAAGTTTGTTATAGTTATTTTTAAACGCATTTATATATAAGCATTTTTTTGACAGGCAGAGTGGACAGTGAGAGAGAGAGACAGAGAGACAAAGGTCTTCTTTTGCTGTTGGTTCACCCTCCAATGGCTGCCGCGGCTGGCGCACCACGCTGATCCAAAGCCAGGAGCCAGGTGCTTCTCCTGGTCTCCCATGGGGTGCAGGGCCCAAGCACTTGGGCCATCCTCCACTGCACTCCCGGGCCACAGCAGAGAGCTGGCCTGGAAGAGGGGCAACCGGGACAGAATCCGGTGCCCGGACTGGGACTAGGACCCAGTGTGCCGGCACCACAGGCAGAGGATTAGCCTATTGAGCCACAGCACCAGCCTCCGTTTTGGTTTCTAACATAGTAAACACTGGAATATGCATATAATCCCTTAAACACAAACTCTTTGGGGTCCTCAACTTGAAGAGTGTCAAGGTGAAAAGTCGACTAACAGCTGTGACTTAATCATTTTGCAGGTATAGACACTGAGGCACTGAGGTGTGTACAATGTATCTGAGGGCCACAGGGGGCCAGGCAGGGGAGCTTCCAAGTGCAAGCTCTTAACCTACATGCCCCCCACCCCATCCATCATTTGTTCCCAAGGCAGAATGCAGAAGGTTGAAAGCCGATAATGCCACAAGCAGAGCCCCAGAGCCCCAGACTGGCAGAAGACACGAGAAATAAGTCACCTTGGAGTGGGAAAGAACCTTCCATGCAAACTGCTAGAGGTAGAACACATTGAGGTGAATGCCAATAGCTCAGACCACACAAAAGTGGTTGCCTTTTGACCAATATGGAAAACCCATAAAGTTAAAAGGCAAATAACAAACCAGATATGCCCCAAGTGTTTTTATTAGTTATCATATGCGATATATGGTTTTTCCAAGGAGATGAGAAACTCAGCAGAGCTGCCCCTCAGTACTGCCGGGGGGCACTGGTTCCAGGATCCCTCCCTGGGATACCGAAATCCAGTGACACCCAAGTCCTCAAAGAAAATGCCATGGCATGCGCAGACAGAGCCTACAGGCATCCCCACTTCACATCCCCTCCAGATCACCTACAACCCCTAAGGCACTCACAGGCTCGGGAGCAGCTGCTACGCCACAACATTCAGGGAGCAATGGCAAGAACACACTCCACATTGCTGCAGCCCAGGATCCACGCTGCTTTCCGGATGGGGTCAACCCTGCTGTGGGCCGACTTCACAAACACTGTGGGCCAACTGCCTCTCGAGGATAAGAGAGACCAAAAACAGGGGGTGGGGTGGGAGAAAGGGGAGAGTATTGTGGGAGGGAGAGAGAGCCCAAGAGAAGAAAGAAACAGAGAAGGAATGCAGGTAGGGGCAGGTGGGCATCAGGCACAGTGGTCAGAACACCACTTTAGGATGCCTGCACCCCATATCAGAGTGCCTGGGTTCAAATTCCAGCTCCACTCCTGATTCCAGCTTCCTGGCCAGTGCAGACCCTGGGCGCAGCAGATGATGGCTCAGGCACAAAGTCCCTGGCCCCCGTATGGGAGACCTGGAGTGAGGTCTGGCTTTCAAATGGGGCCAGGCCCAGCCCAGCATTTGAGGAATAAACTATGGCATGGGAGATCTGTCTCTCTTGCTTTCTCTACCTTTAAAATAAATGTTTTTTTTAAAAAAGAGAAGAAATACAAATGGCCAATAAATGTGAAAAAAATTCAACCTAACTTGTAATTTAAAAATTAGAAACTAGGCAATTCCATGCACTGCCCACGCTCGTATTGGAGGTGAGGCAGGACGGCCCCCTGCCCCCAGCGCCAGCCCAGGTCCTAGGCGTGGACTCTCTCCGAGGCACCTGGCAGGGTACAAATGGCACAGCTCTCTGGAGGCCAATCTGGCAAGGACTCCAAACACCTTACAAATGTGCAGCACACGGACCCAGGATTCTTCTAGCAGCTTATTCAACAGAAATAAGCTATGGCCACAAAGGCGTTCAGTACAGCTTAGCTCACGGGAGTCATGTCAACAACACACAGCAACAGCAGCCCAGGTCCAGAGTGCCATGGGCGTCACTATGTGGTCACTGGCACAGCAGGAGCGGCAGATGACCGTCACTGATGGAACATGGAGGCGAGGAAGGCAACACAGGCAAACGCCCCGGGACCCCATCCTGCCAACTCAGAAGCAGCGACACCAGACAAGACACAGGAAGCCAGCCAGAGCACGGCGTGCCGCAGCAGGCGGGAGGCTCAGCGGTGCGGCTCAGGGGCTGCCGGCGGAATCACACACTGTGACCCGCTGGCCCCCACAGGGGCACTGCTTGGTAGATCCCTCAAGCCGTCTACACACCTGTGCCATGTGTACTCCACCGTGAATGCGAAACCTCAGCTTAGACAAAAGAACGAGGCAGCCGCTCATACCGGCACGGGAGACAGCCACTCGTTCATTTTTTGTAAAAGGCATCAAATGATTTCAGAGTTTCCTCCCATCAAGTAGCAGGGCAGCCCCTCACACGCAGGTGCACACACACTAGGAGACGCCTGCCAGGAGAACCCGCAGAGCACAGATGGGGCACCAGGGTCACGCCCAGGACGTGGGATGAGGGACGACCTTTCTCATCTTCCTGAATGTCTTCACTTTCCTTCCACAAACACATACCAGAGGAAGAACAAGATCTGCACAGGGCGGCCACTGATGCCAGTACCAGCGCCACACCCTGTGGGAGAGCAGCCCTCCTGGGGTGCCCGGCTAGCAGCACAAGGTTACAAGGACCGGGAAAACCAGGCTGACTGCCAGGCTGTGCCACGGCCTCCCAGCCTCCTTGCCTGGAGGGTGGCGAGGGGAGCACAAGGGCCCTGGTGCTCAGAGTGGTTCCCACAGGCAGGTACCTGGCTCCGCAGCAGGCAGGGAGCCCAGTGGGGATGAGTACCTGCCTCACCTCACATGGCCAGGCCCTCGGGCACCCTGGCCCACAGAGCCCTCCCTACCACGGCAGGGTGGTGCACAGGCCTGACCCCTCCCAGGCCTCAGTGTCCCCAGCAGCAAAAGGAGCTGGCTGGGCATTGCACTTGACCTCAAGTAGCCTCCCCCAGCCCCCACGCCCATCATTCCCATCAAAGCCCCCACAGTGGGGTGTGAAAGCAGGAAACCTACGCAGACAGGAAGTGACCTCGCCGGATGAATGACAGGCCCACATTCCATCAGGAACCCCCACCTGCCGCTGACCCGCAGGGTCATGGGAGCCAGAGGCCGGTGGGCACGTGGAGGCCAAGGAGGAAACAGGATTCAGTGCAGAAGGCCAGGCACACGGCAGGGAAGTGACTTCACTCCACAGTCTGTCCTCTTGGCTTCCGCTCCTGGCACGGGGCAGTTAACCCTGAGAGCACCACGCTCGTCCTACCACCCCTTGCGGCCCAGGAGGCAGCTGCATGAAGGAGCTTGCGGCAGAAGCTCGGGCCCAGTAGGGGGTACCCAGGCCTGGGAGGAGGGGCCCACTGACCACAGCCCAGGTACCGAGCGGCTCCATGCTGAGAAAGATTCGAGGAAACAGCCCCAAGCCCTGTGCCCGGAGAGGTGCCTGAGCCTGCCCCGGGATCAGGAGCTTAGAGCCCAGGCCAGGCTGGCAGGCAGCCCTGCACCCAGTCCTGGCTTCCAATGACTTGCTGCTCTGTGATCCTGGCCAAGTCGCTGAACTCCTCTGGGCCGGGCTCCTTTATCAGTACAATGAGACCATTATCGACACCCAGTTCACCGGGCTGTGGGGAGGACCGCACCTTGTGAATCTCCATGAATGCTTACTTCCATTCCCACCACCAGCTGACCTCCCTGGCTCAACCCTGAAGACGCGAGGTGCCTTTAACATGTGCTCTAAAGAACAATTACCACTTAAAAAGGAAGGAAGCCCTGACACAAACTACCAGGGGATGGACCCTGAGGACATTACGCTGAATGTCTGAATAAGCCAAGCACAAAATGCCTGGACGCCCAGCTCGGCCTCCTGACTCCAGCCTCTTGCTACTGCACACTCTGGGAGGCAGCAGGCGATGGCTCAAGTGCATGGGCCCCTGCCATCCACACGGGAGACCTGGACTGCATTCCTGGCTCCTGGCTTCGGCCCGGCCCAGCCCAGCCTCTGCTGCTGCAGCCATTTGGGAAGTGAACAACTGGATGGAAGCATGCTCACTTGCTTGCTCTCTCAAATACATAAATATTCTGAAGTACAACCACTGCAAGATTCCACCCCTGGAGCCGGCACTGTGGTGCAGTAAGTTAAACCTCCACCTGTGGCACCGGCATCCCATATGGGCACCAGTTCTAGTCCCAGCTGCTCCTCTTCCGATCCGGCTCTCTGCTGTGGCCTGGGAAAGCAGTAGGAGATTGCCCAAGTCCTTGGACCCCTGCACCTGCATGGGAGACTGGGAAGAAGCACCTGGCTCCTAGCTTTGGACTGGCGCAGCTCCAGCCGTTACAGCCACTTGGGGAGTGAACCAACAGAAGGAAGACCTTTCTTTCGCACGCTCTCTCTCTCTCTCTGTAACTCTACCTCTCAAATAAATAAATTAAAAAAAAAATCTTCAGCCAGCGCCGCGGCTCACTAGGCTAATCCTCCGCCTGCGGCGCCGGCACTCCAGGTTCTAGTCCCGGTCGGGGCGCCGGATTCTGTCCCGGTTGTTCCTCTTCCAGTCCAGCTCTCTGCTGTGGCCCAGGAGTGCAGAGGAAGATGGCCCAGGTCCCTGGGCCCTGCACCAGCATGGAAGACCAGGAAAAGCACCTGGCTCCTGGCTTCAGATCGGTGCAGCGCACTGGCCGTAGCAGCCATTTGGGGGGGGAGCCAATGGAAAAGGAAGACCTTTCTCTCTGTCTGTCTCTCTCTCACTGTCCACTCTGCCTGTCAAAAAAAAAAAAATCTTAAAAAAAAAATTCCACTCCTATGCAGTCCCTGGAGAACTCAAATTCACAGAGACAGGAAGCAGAAGGGCGGTCCCCGGGGTCTTCAGGCAGGGGAGAAGTTGGTGCTTACTGGGCAGGGAGTGTCGGGTGGAGAGGAGCAAAGAGCTCTGGCTCCTCCCCATCTCTCCCCAGCAGCCACCGCACAAGAGGCAAGCATCTGGCCTCCATCTCTGGGGCCAGGGATGTGGGAGGAGGAGACTGCTGAGCAGTGGGCATGCACGGTGCCCTGAGACCCGGAACACGACCCTCCAGGGGCCCCCTGACTCTTAGCCTGAGTGTGGGAAGTGGGTGGGACTTGGCAGGGAGTCAGAGAGGCTGAGCGGCCACGTGACGGTGGGCAAGTCTCTTCCCCCTCAGGTCTCTCCGAAGTACGGCGAGGATCTGCCCTTGGGCACACCGCCCGGGGAAGGCAGTGAGAACGGTCATGGGAAGACACAGCAGTGTACGGCACAGGCGTCCACAACGCCAAACACCAGAAACAGCACGAAGGTCCCACCACGCGGAAAAAAATGAGCAAACGGCCATCTGACCACACGTGGAACACCACACAACGACGAAAAGGAGCAGCTGATAGTGACACAGCCGTGGGGACTTGCAGTGCCTGTGTGCCGCGGAAGCAGCCAGACGGAGCAGCTCTGACTGCACAGTCCACTGAAGTGAAGTTCAGCGCAGGCAGACTGCTGGGGGAGGCAAGCAGAGGGCGGCCGCCTGCAGGGGTGGCAGGTCAGGAGCACAGGGACCCCTGAAGGGCACAGAGCTGGTCCGCACCCTGAGCGAGTGGTGGGGCACCACCCACTCAGGTGACAACTCATCGAGCAGCGCCCCGAGTCACGCCTGAGAAGCACAGTTCAACCTGGAGAACCCAAAGGAATCAGTGACTCGAACTCAGCCCCCTGGGAGCGGTAAGGGCCCAGTGGTAGGCAAGGACGCAGGTCAGCAGTCAGGACTGCGGCTCAAGTCCAAGCGCACCCTCCAATGGGGCATTTTCTTGGCTTTTTTTGTTTCTTATCAGAGCTTATTATAAAAGTAATTTAGACTTATCATCACCGGACAAAGACTGATAAAGGTTATTTCTTTCCATCCCCCTGCAAGCCCGTCTTTTTTTGTAAAGATTTATTTATTTATTTGAAAGGCAGAGTTAAGAGAGAGGAGAAACACAAGAACAAGATCTTCCATCTATGGGTTCACTCCCCAAATGGCCATAAAAGCCAGAGCTGCGCTGATCTGAAGCCAGGAGCTTCTTCCGGGTCTCCCACGTGGGTGCAGAGGCCCAAGGACTTGGGTCATCTTCCACTGCTTTTCCAGGCACATTAGCAGGGAGCTGAACTGGAAGTAGAACAGCCAGGGCACAAACCGGCGCCCACATGAGATGCCGGCATCACAGGCAGTAGCTTAACCCATTAGGCCACAGCACTGGCCCCCAAGCCCACCTCTTAAGCTTCATTTTATAAGAGGCTTTTTCCCTTAACAAGAAAATACAAACATACTTCACACCCCAGCCAATACATGTGACTTCATCCCTGCCTGGTTCGTTGTTGTTATTCCAGAAGCAGAGAGATAGGAGATAGACAGAGCTCCCCTCTGCTGGTTCACTCCCCAAATGCCCTCGATTACTGGGTCGGAGCTGGACCTGGACTGAAGCCAGGGGCTGAAAACTCAACCCAGGTCTCCTGTGTGGATGGCAGGAACCCAACTACCTGAGCCACTGCTGCTGCCTCCCAGAGTCTGCATGTGTTGGAAGCAGAGTCGGGACTCAGAGACAGGTATCAACCCTGGGCACTCCAATATGGGGCACAGGCATCTTTTATTATACCATCATCATCATCACTTAAAATGCAAAGAGGCAGAGGCTGAGAGAGACTGAGAGTAAAAGGGATGGGGGAGACAGACAGAAATCTCCCATCTGCTGGTTCACTTCCCAGATGCCTGCAACACGGGAGCTGAGTCAAGCTGAAGCCAGAAACTAGGAACTCAATCCAGGTCTCCCATGTGGGTGCAGGGACTTACCTGCTGCTTCCCAGAGTATACTCTAGCAGGAAGCAGGCCATGAACCCAGGTGCTCCAAGCAGGGGCTTGACTGTTGCGCCAAGCCCTCTCCTGATGGGACACAGGCATCTTCCCAGCATCTTCAATCTCCAGGCGGCTCCACCCCATTTAATGGGGCATGCCTGTTTTATGTTATCACCACTCATTCAATGACAAGCTACTACTGACTGTCAACCAGATGGGCATGGTCCTGGCCCCTCTTGGAGCACCCATGCCAACTAGAGAGGGAGGGAGAAAGGCAGCAGAGAAACACAACAGCGATACATTGTATGCACTGTGCACTTGTGCACCTGCGCACCTGGCTACAAGGGGCCCACACGCTGAGAAGGAAAATGCCACATTGTAGATCTGATCATCACAGGCCTATGCTGACACACCAAGAACAAGAAGGCCAGACCATGAAAAAAAAAAAAAAACCTGGCCAAGCAGCGGGCACAGCATGCACAAATGTCCTGAGGTGGGGAGGAACAGAGAACCAAGAGGAGACAGTGTGGCCTCGGTTCCCCGCCACAGGCTGCCCTGAGATCCTGGTGCCCATGGCCCGGCATCCTGGCGGGCTTCTCCAGGACAGGCTACAGCATTCTGAATGCTGAGAACCAAGGGCCTGTGCGTAGACACGGCCCCGTCACTCTTCCAAAAAGCTGCAGCGTTTCACACAGCAAGCAACGCCGTGTGGGAGGGCGGGTTTCCCCACATCCTCATGGCTTCAAGACGCTATCGATCTGCTCCGTCTGCCCCTGTGAAAGCGCCCCACTTCCTCGTCTGTGGAGCGGGAAAATTGCCCTTCCTCATCCGGCGGGGGAGGGGGACTAGCAGGAAGCAGGAGTGGAGGGTAGAACCAGGAACCAGACCAAAAGGCATCCCACGTGGCCACTGCACCAAATGCAGGCCCCTCCACCTAATGTTTTACCTTTTTTTTTTTTAAATAGACTTAATCTTTTTAAAAGGTTTTTATTTATTTTTATTTATTTAAAAGGCAAAGACACAGAAACAGAGAGCCTCTCATCCACTGGTTCACTCCCTAAATGTCTACAACAGCCAGGGCCAGACCCCAGGTCAAAGTCAGGATCTGGGAACTCAGTCTAGGTCTCCCATGTGGTCACCAGGGAGTCGACCAGGTGCACACGAACAGGAAGCCGGGATCAAGAACAGAGCCGAGAGAGCAGAGCCGGACTCTGCAGCTGCTGCATCCCAAGCAGTACCGTGAATGATGTGCCAAATGCCTACCCTCGCTCTGACTTCTGTGTTCTCACAAGGTCACCTGAGCTGCTGGCTTGGAAGGGCCAGTTAGGCGACAAGGGCAGAACCAGCACACCTGTCAGAGTCCACCTGGGATGCTTGGGCTGGCAGAGCAAGACAGGCAGGGAAACAGCTGCGACCTGGTGATGCATCGTTTGGGAAGTGAGAAAGACAGGGGGGCCATGGACCACCCTGAGGCGTCGGGCCAGAACCACCAGACGCATGGGGGTGGTGGAGTGGGAGCAGGAGCACAGTGAGGACAGGACACGCAGACCTGAAGGCCACGGCCTCCACCCCTGCTGCCAGCTCAGAAAGAAGCCCAGGCCCTGCTGACCCCACAGAGAAGGGGGAACTGGTCCCAGGGCTCGCATGGAGGCTCTGGCAAGCAACACAGAGACAGAGAGGGAAGAAGGGGTCAGACAGGAAGTCTGCGAGCTCCGCTGCCTCGCCAGACTCTACTGCCCCAGCTCCCAGACCACGGTCAAGGCTGGGCCGCTCACAGGCCCTCAGCACGGGTGGGGAAACTGAGGGAGTGGTGCCTCGTCAGAAGCCAGAAAGCACCGGCTGGGCCCAGACAGTGGGGCAGGCAGCCAGTGGGCCGTGTGGCTCCTACAGCCCCCTGCTGCCACCCTCAAACCTGCACTGTGCGGTGTGGCCCGGTGTCCCCAGGAATCCTAAGAAGTGACACAGGACTCTGGGTTTCCAGAGCTGAGGACATAACACAGTTCAGACTGCACAGACACCTGTGAGCTCTTTTTTTAAAAAAAAAATGGGACACAATTCACCTACCATAAAAGTCACCCTTTAAAGCAGACAACTCACAGGTTTTTCAGCCAATTCACAAAGCTGCGCACTCCTCACCTCTGTATAATCCCAGAACATGCGACTCAGAAACTTCAACACAGAACTGTTGTCTAACCAGGCAAGCCTACCCGTCAGCGTACACCCAAGAGAACAGGCACAAGAACCCAAGCAAATTCTTCTACCAGGAGCTATCATGGGGCCGGTGCTGCGGCATAGCAGGTAAAGCTGCTGCCTGCAATGCTGGCATCCCATACGGGGGCCGGTTCGAGTCCCGGCTGCTCCACTTCCAATCCAGTTCTCTGCTATGGCTGGGAAAGCAGTAGAAGATGGCCCAAGTCCTTGGGCCCCTGCACCCTCATGGGAGACCCGGAAGAAGCTCCTGGCTCCTGGCTTCAGATCGGTGCAGCTCCAGCCATTGTGGCCATCTGGAGAGTGAACCAGCAGATGGGAGATCTCTGTCTCTCTCTGTAACTCTGCCTTTCAAGTAAAATAAATAAATCTTTAAAAAAAATAAAGTGTACAATTCATCTTTCAGATAACTTTCTGTTCTGTGAATTTCAAAAGCAAAGCAAGGAGAGAATTCCCTGGCCACCTGAATGACCACCCCCTGAGCACGCCAAGCCATGCAGTTTTGGGCTCAAGTTTGTTCCTGTGTTTATGATCCAGTTCCCTCTCTGTGAAGGCCAAATGCCATCATCACACACAGCACAAGGAGGTCATGGCTCAGATAGGGAAGGGGGTAGAGAGAGAACTGAGCCACCCACAGCCTGTGGCAGCCAATGCCCAGCCTCTTAGACGCCCGGCCTTGTTCACGTTGACAACATCTGTGTGGATTGAGCAAAGCCCGTCTCTGTGCCAAGTTCCTGATTCCTACAAGCAGTGGGTTAGAGCCACTTTACGCAGACTGCAATGACACCAGTCTTCTGCTCTTACCTCCCAATAGTACAGCCTTCCTGCCATCAAATGATGCCCCGTGAAGACAGGCACCTGTGGGCAAATGGTGGAACCCTGACAAAATTATTATACTACTCTGCAGCAGGTGCAGGGAACTGAGAAGACCTTTTATAAAGATAACTATTTTAGGGGCCATGGCTGTGGTGTAGCAGGTAAAGCTGCTGCCTGCAGTGCCAGCACCCTATATGGGCACCAGTCTGAGTCCCGGCTGCTCCACGTCCAATCCAGCTCTCTGCTGTGGCCTGGGAAAGCAGGAGATGGCCCAAATGCTTGGTCCCCTTCACCCATGTAGGAGACCTGGAAGAAGCTCCTGGCTCCTGGCTCCTGATAGTGCAGCTCCGGCTGTTTTGGCCAATTGGGGAGTGAACCAGCAGATGGAAGACCTCTCTCTCTCTCTCTCTCTCTCTCTGCTTCTCTCTCTCTCTCCTTCTCTCTCTGTGTGTAAATCTGACTTTCAAATAAATTAATTTAATTAATCTTTATAATAAAAAAAAAGAATGCTTTGGAACTTCATAGCGCTGGCGGTTGCACAACACTGTGGTTGTGCTGAACACCACTGAACTGAGCGCTTTAATGGTTATCTTTAAGCTAAGTGAATTTCTTCTAAAAACCGTTTTAAAGGTAGATGGGGGCCAGCGCCGTGGCTCACTTGGCTAATCCTCCGCCTGCGGCGCTGGCAACCCGGGTTCTAGTCCCAGTTGGGGCACCAGGTACTAGTCCCAGTTGCTCCTCTTCCAGTCCAGCTCTCTGCTGTGGCCCGGGAGGGCAGTGGAGGATGGCCCAAGTGCTTGGTTCCCTGCACCCGCATGGGAGACCGGGAAGAGGCACCTGGCTCCTGGCTTCGGATCGGCGCAGAGCTGGCCGTAGTGGCCATTAGGGGAGTGAACCAACGGAAGGAAGACCTTTCTTTCTCTCTCTCTCTCTCTCTCTCACTGTCTATAACTCTCTCTCACTAACTCTGCCTGTCAAAAAAAAAGAAAGAAAGAAAAGGTAAATGGGGAAAAAAATGATGCCCACTTGGCAGGTGAGAAAACTGGGCTCGAAGGGAACAGTCAACAATACAGGCCAGGGCATGTTCACTAGCTGCCCCAGGCCCAAGGCCCCCCAGGACTGCACAGCTCCAGTGTTAGCTCCAGGGAGGGCCCCCTCTCTGGGCATCCAGAAACCAGAACTGTCCATCAGGCTTGGAGTGAGCAAGGCCCAGCTGCGCCTGCAGGTCACTCCCAAAGTCCAGAAGCCCTACCACCGCCCAGGCAGCCTGGCAGCAGGGAGTGAGCCGCCATCCGGAGGGTGCTGGAAGGCAGGCTGACCCATCACCCACAGCAGGCTGGAGCAGGCCTTCTGGGCCCTGCCGACCAGACTCCTGGGGCGCCAGTGGGGAGCTGCCCCTGGGGAGAGAAGGGGGTCTGCACCCCCACCAGGGGTCCCAGCCACTACAGGGCAGCAAAGGGAATAGATGCGTTGTACTCGGTGGCCAGCAGGAAATGGTTAATCCCTTCCTGAAGTTCTCCAGTCCCAGGAAAAGGAAAGGGGAGGAGAAGTGCCCCTCCCACTTTCTAAACAGAAGCTTCAAAAGAAGTGTCCCTGTCCCCCTCCCCTCCGGGAAGGCCCGGCCAGACAGGCAGGGCCTGGTGCTCAGCAGGAACAGAGGCTGCCTGGGCCCCAGGACATCGGAGGGCACCCACCACCCTCCCCCTGCAAAGCCCCCACCCAGAGTCTTGGCAGTGGGGCCGTTTCCCTGGGGGACTCACGGCCCTCCCTGCTCCTGGAACTCACAAAAGCCCCAGCTCCCTGGAAGCCAGCAAGGTCGGGGGCAGCGCACCCAGAGCCTTTGGGAGGCTCCCGTGCAGGTGTCCCCGACGCCCCACGTCTCTTGCATTAGCGCCCCAGCTCCAGCCCTGGTGCGGACGCCCCAGGAAGCACATGGCACACTCCCGGAGAGCTGTCACCGTGCACAGGCCCCTCTTTCTGCTGGGGAGCCTTCCCTCCCCAGGTGAACGCCAGGTGATCCTGTGAAGCCCACAGACAAGCCCCCCCCCACCCCCCCACCCCCGTGCTAACACAGACCCTATCATGGCAGCGCCTGGCTCACAAGCCAGCAGAGACCGACTCTAATCCACCTTTGGATCCCCCGTGCCTCACACCAAACGCAGGGCCAAGAAAGTCCAAGGACCTAGGAAAGGATGCCACCCAGGTCCCCTCCTACCACGTGGCACTGCACGCGCACCCTGGCCACCCGGTCTCCTGCTCAGACAGCCCTGGTTGTAAGAACAGCAACAGCGCCGGGTGCTTCCTGTGCCCATCCTAGGAGCCGCCGCCCGCACACATCATCTCCCCTCATCCCTGAGTTCAATGAGGAGCTTCCATCAGGAACCCTGCTGCTCAATGGAATCGGGGCACAGAGGGGCTACGGTTGCTGCCCAGGGCCACAGAGCCTGTGAGAGAGGGAGCATGGGGTCACTTCCTGAGCCAGGGCAGGAAGACGGTCAGGGCAGTGGTCAGGACAAGTCCTGACTGGGGGACGAAGGCAGCATCACAAAGGCCAGTGCTCGCCCACCTTTTCTCTTCCTGGACCCCCGCCCAAGGCCTAGGAAGGGGTGCAGAGCCTCCTCCCAGACCGCGCCTGCTGCTCCAGGCCCGTGGCCGCGCCAAAACGTGGAAAGCCCCTGTCCTGTGCGGGCGCCTGGGCCGGGCCAGGGGGGTGCTGCCCTGCTGGGAGGCAGAGCCATGATTTGGGGCTATTCTTAGCAAACCACTGGCTCCCCTCCCAGAGGCCCAGCCTTCCATCCACCCTGCCTGCGGGGAGGCGGGGGAGGGTGGCCCCAGGGCTAAGCAGGGGCTGATGGGCAGCACAGAAGGGAACCAAGCTCCCTAGCTCTCCTCCCAGGCGTCCCCAGGGCCCTGTCCCCAGCTGCTGAGGACGTTCTGGGGAGTGCTGGCCACGGACAGGGCCCCTGACCCAAGCCCCACACTGGCCGCACACTCACTCTGTCAGGCACTGGGTCACACACTGGCCACTGGTTTTCTCCCTTCTAACCCTCCCAATATCCCCAAGGACTAGGGGTTCCTGGCCCCTCTTTAAAGATGAGGCAACGGACCTTACGTAACTTGCAGAAGGTCACACAGAGTTGGTGTCACGCTCTGTCTAGAATCTGGGCTGCTGCCCGGTTGCCAAGCTGGGCAGAGGAGACCCGACCACAGCCAGGAGCGGTGGGAGTGGGGGTGGCTGCGCTGACCACAGTAGAGGGCGCGGCCCTCATCACAGACCCAGTCCCATGGTGGCTCTTCCTCTCCCCACCCCCAGCAAGGACCCCCAGGCTTGGGTGTAGAAGGAAAATCCCACAGCCAGTACGCCCTGAATCTGAGAGGCAAAAAACAGTTGGAATGGGGGTCGGCATTATGGCGCAGCAGGTTAGACTACCATCTGCAATGTCGGCATCTCATACGGGCACTGGTTCAAGTCCCAGCTGGTCTGCTTCTGATCCAGTTCCCTGTGAAAGGCCTGGGAGAGCAGCAGAGGATGAGCCCAAGTGCTTGGGCCCCTGCACCCATGTGGGAGAACCAGATGAAGCTCCTGGCTCCTGCCTGGCCCAAGTCCCAGCCATTGTGCCCATCTGAGAATGAACCAGAGGACAGAACACCTCTCTCTCTCTCTCTCTAACTCTGTCTTTCAAATAAATAAAATAAATCCTTTTTAAAAAAAAATGAATAGTTGTAGAGTACCCAGGCCACACAACCTCACTTCTGGAAACTTCTGAAAACACTAGGAAGATGAAAAATCAAAGGCTCATGAAACAGCTCTGCAGCTCAGTAAGCAGAGGACTCGGAGGGGAAAACACAAGACACAGAGCGCATGGGGACCCTCAACCCCCATGTGGGAGTCTATACATGAAGCCCCAGCACACAGCACCAGTACTACCACCACCCCAAACAGGACAACCTCGGGGCACACTGGGGGGTCCACAGCCGACTCTACAGCTGCTCAAGTCCTGGACCCAATTCTGTGCTCCACGTCTTGTATCTGTCAATGTCGGCTCAAGTCCATGTCTGTGCTCCATGGGTCCACCTCTGCCTGTCCACTGCCATGTCTGCCCCTTCCATGAGAGGATTCCAATCCCAGCGATGGTACAGACTTGTCTATACCAGAGTCCATGGCCCACAGGTGGTTCATGTTTGCGTCCCTGGGTTGCTGGCCCACCTCCGTTGTCCTGCTGTGTCTCTGCTCAAGCACAGAACCTTCTACATCTCTGCCCCCACAGCCACAAAGCTGAGCGTGCACAGGCATCTCTGCCCACACAGGCACCCCCCACCTGTGCCTGGGTAACCAGGGTGGCGGTGTGTGCCACCTGCTTGGGGGCGGCTGAGTGAGCTGGCTCAGGTTCTCATGTCAGCCGTGGGCATCAAGGTGAGCTCAGCACATCTCGAAGCCAGCACAGGGCCCAAGGCCACAGGCAGGGCCACATCGCCACCTCCAGAAAAGCAGGAACCTGCCAAGATGGCAGAGCCCCAAAAATAGCAGAACCTCACGGAGGCGAGGCCAGAACTGCCTGAGGCGCCACCCACCTCCAGCCAGCCAGGCCCCCATCTGCCTGTCCCCAGATCCGACCATCATCTGGGGCCTGTCTGCACTCACAGGAAACCATGTCTGGCTCAGGGCCTCCCAGCCCCACCCAAACCCCTGGTGATGGAGAAAGGAAGTGAGAACTTCCTTCCCCTCCTCTCTGAACCTCCTGCCAGGCTAGCTGGAGACTCTAAACCTCAGGGCAGGTGGGAGAGTCCCATGCCCAGCCTGACCCAAGAAAACCAACCTGGGCATAGGTACAGGACAATCTGCCCAGCCCTCCTGCTAGGCCCTGCCCTAGGAGGTGGCAAGAGCCCCTGGATACCAGCAGGGTAACAGGAGGGTGAGAACAGAACTGGAACCGGAGACATAGCTGCAGGCTCGCCTGAGAACCAAACCCCAGCTCCTCTAGCGACCTCCACGTAGCAATCAATTGTGGGTAGCCTCGCGGCATTTCCATGGCTACCAGTCTAGGACTGGGAAGGAAAACCGCATCTCTGCCAATTTTCTGTTCACGTCCTGTCCTCCCCACTGGGGCTGGGCTGCATGAGGCAGAACCTTCCTGGGCCACCCCCCAGTGCCTGGTGTCTAACAGGTGCTCCGTCCCTGGAATCAGGTTGCTCGCCCAGAAGCCAAGGAGTTGGAGCCGGACCCCTGGCTGGGAGAAGAGAGAAGCCCGTTCGCTTCCTGAAGTCAGAGAGCTTTCTTCCATCCTGCCTCCCCAGGACAAGAGATGCTCCAACCACCAGGGCCACAGGAAGACACCCCCCCCCCAAGCCCTCCCCTCCATTCACCACACTCTGACAAGTCGCTGCCTTCCAGGAAAACTAGACTCTCCCAGGACAGGTAGACTCACCGAGAAAGAGGGCCTGATGGGGCCAAGAATCTGAGCCGGTGCCCACTGGGACCCCAGGACTCGTCCTACGGTCTATGGGTTTCAGGTGCCCTAGAGATGAGTCCAGGGACCCCATCTCTGGATCACAAGACGGACCCCCTTCCTGAACCGCCCGTGCTCCCAGGCCTGGGATACAGAGCCAGGGTGGCGCCAGCGCATGTCCACCCCAGGCCGAGAGCTACCTCAGGAGAGGGGCCAGCCCAGACCCCGACGTACACAACCCCCCAGTGACTGCTCTCGGCTGGGTCAGTGAGGTCCCTCTTGGCTCCCAGGCACCAGTCCGATTGTTCCTGGGGTGGAGACCCAGGATCCCTCCTCTTGGAGCCCGGCGAGTGGGTGGTCAGAGCTGCCCCGGGCCGGATCTGCTCTCCCCTCGCCAGTCCCGGGCCCGGACGCGTCGGTACCTGCCAGCCCGCGGCTCCGGGGGGCATCCGTGCTCCTGCGGCCAGCGCGCTGCGCTCGCACTGCGGGCGCCGAGTCGGGCAGCGGCAGGGCGCGCCCAGCACGGGCTACGGCTCGCTCCTCCCAACGTCCCTGGCCCATCCGCGGGCAGAGGCGGCTCCGGAGGCGGGCAGGCCGGGCCCACCAGGCGAGGCCAAGAGAACTGCAGCCCGCGCGCGCCGGCGATGAGAGCTGCGCGCCCGGCCCGTGCGCGCCGCGCCGCTCCCCCGCGCCCGCGTCCCCCACGCCAAGGGGCGGACCCGGCCCGGCCGCCAATCACCGCGCCCGCCGCCGCCCGGCCCGCGGGAGCCGGGGCCTCACCGCCGCGGGGGCGGGGGGCTCGGATTTAAAGACACACTCACCCGAGCCCCACGCCGCTCGGCAGCCGGGAGCCCCGCTCCGACGGGCAGGGAACTGCGGCCCCGCCCCTCTGGCCCGCTTCCTCCCTCCGCTGGAAGGAAAAGTTTGGGGCGGGGGCGTCTGCCCGGGAAGCCAGTTCCTCTTCCCTTGTTATGAGCCGGGCTCCTTCTGGAAGACGCGCAACCCAATGTCCAGCCTCGCTGGCTGCAGGACACGGGTGTCCGCGGCGCCACACCCCTCCCGGACTGTAGCTCCCCGGGGGATCCGCAGGCCGGGCTTCCCTCGCCCCTCTGCTTTCTAACACCAGGCCGAGGCTCGGCAGACCCGAGATTCCGGAGCCGGCTACCCTGGGCCGTGCACTCTGAACCTGGCGGTGGCCCTCCCTGGGGTGTCAAAGAGCGAGTCCGGGAAGAGCGCGCCGTGCGCTCTACGGCGGCTTCTCCCCAGCCCTAGTTTCCCGGGGAAACGCGCCCCGCAGCCCCGGACACAGGGGAAACAGCAGAGCCACCGTCCTGTAGGTAGGGTCCTCTGCCCCCACCCCCACAGCGCCAGGCGGCGCTGCGCACCGGGGGCCCGCCCCCGCCCCGGAGCCGCTCTGGCTGCAGCTGGACCGCAGCCCAGCCGGGCCCGCCGCGCCCCCGCGGGCACCCACGTGCGTTCGCTCTCTCGCCGCGGCTTCCTCTCGGGGAGTCGGGCTTTGTTGTATTTGGTGAGTCACTTCCTTCCTTTCTCCGCTCCACGCTCGGGAAATCCTTCTTCCTCACCTGTCACTACCTGCCTCGCCCCCAGTCAGGGCTGAAGGGGACGCTTACAGGATGCAGACAGCTCAGGTGCTCAGGCGCCACTTCCTCCTGCCGTGGGGCCGGAGGGCCATGGGCTGGAAGAGATTGGGCAGCACCTCGGACCCCTAATTAGAGACGCTGACATGGGGTGGTCCTTCCAGGTCGTAGCCCCCAGGTGCTTTCATTACACATGTTTTATGAATGAGGGCACCAGGCTCAGGGAAGACCCCACCCCCACCCCCGGCCTGGCTTCAGGGTTCCTCCTGCTCCCACCCCTGCTGAGGGGAGAAAGTCCCCTGGCTGTGTAGCCTGGGGAAGGTGGCACTCATTCTCTGATGCCCGGCTTCCTTGTCCGTGAGAGGACCCCGCCCTCCCAGTGAGCTGGGCACTTGACGCCCTGGGCACTGTGTGGCACGTGGGAAGGCTCCTTCCTCTTGTCACCCCATGTCCCAGCTGGGCCCCTGCCAGACCCACCAGCTGATGCCATCCTCAGAGGCATTCCAGGGCAATTCCCCTCATGCACCTGGATAACAGTGCGCATATGCACAAGCGCACGCACGCACTCAAAGTTGCACAAATACATGTGCACACGTGCACACATACTCATACCCAGACGGCGCATACACACGTGCATGTGTGCACACAGCCATGGGTGAGCCTCCTCACCTAAGCACATGCACCCCATACACATATACGCACACAAAATAGCATACTCTCAAGCTCTTGCACACCTATGCACTTGCATGCACACACACACCAGGCTTCCAACCACTCTCCTGTCCAGCAGCTGCTGTTGCCTGTGGCTGTTTCTCCGGACTGAGCTGCAGGGTGAAAGCCATGTCTGAGCCATGTGTCTCCTGATCCCCAGCACAGAGCCCTGCAGGGCAGCCCTGGGCACACACAAGAAAAGATGCTCAGCCCTCTCTCCGGAGCCCCAGGCAGGAAGCAGGAATCGGTGGAGCCACTTGGAACCTTTCAGACAGTACCAGAAGCCTAGAGGCTCAGAGCAGAAACCCAACCTCCACCCCCGAGAAAGGAGCCTTGGGTCCCAGAACAGGACCTCAGAGGCTCAGGACCAACAGCCACTCCCCAGCTCCCAGCACCACATCCTCACAAAAAGCACCTCTTATCATCTGAAGAAACCCAAAGCCCAATCTGTGCTTGTGAGGGGCCATGCTTGTGCACCCAGCTGTGTGGCCTGTGTGTGAGCTCAAGCGTACAAGGATGCAAATCGGGTATGCACGCTTCGGCAAGGGTGTGGTGGGAGTGATGTGGATATACACGTGTGCATATGTGGGTAAGCACAGCACACACACAGAAACCAGCCACAGTCCGAAACCAGCCGAGCTGGTGACCCGTTACACTGGCCCGAGATCGCCCACGGCCGTCTGCAAGGTGCGGAGGCTGTTGGGAGAGAGCTCCCAAGTTCAGGCCCTCGGCAGACACAAAAGCCCTCACTCCCCACCACACCTCCTACAGGCTGGGAGACCCCGGCCAGAGCATGGACAGCATCGGAGCAGGGGCCAGAGTCCTCGTGAGCACGTTACTGCCAAGAACAGGGGCCACGGGGGCCCTCCAGGGTGGGTGTCTTGGGGCCTGCCATTTCCTGCAGTCCGACGACCTCTGTACTTTACACACCTCATCCCCGACACGGAAGTCCCAACACAGTCCCTGTCTGCCCCTGCCCTGCCCTGCCCTTCCGGGCCCCCTGCCCCATTCCCAGAATGCAGTACTCGCTCCTGTAGTCAGCCTGCTTCTGTGTGCGGTCCAGGAGCCAGGATTCTGGCTATGCCCAGGGCAGACCCAGCTTGGATCCAGCCGCGACTGCTGTACTGCCGTGAGCCCTCCCCTCTCTGCTCTCCTCCTTTGTGACCAGTGCCAAGAGTGATTCTTGCCTCCCAGGAATGTCTGGAGGATGGAAGGGGTGCCTGGCACTGAGCCAGTGCAGCTGCTCTTGTCATTGTTATCGCCACCTGAGCTCAGTGTGACCCGGCCCTGAACCTGCCAGGGTATGGGGGTTTTTCAAGGCTGAGTTCAGGTCCCTCTTCCAGGCAGTCTTCCTTGAACCCCTCCCTCACCTGCCCATGGGATCTCTGTCGGCTCAGGTCTCCTTCCGCCTCTCTCCTTTCTTTTATTTATTTATTTTTTTTTAAGATTTACTTGCTTATTTGAAAGGTAGAGTTAGAGAGAGAGAGAGATCTTCCATCCACTGGTTTACTCCCAAATGGCTGCTACAACTTGTCCAGGCCAAAGTCAGGAGCCTGAAACACCATCTGGGTCTCCCATGTGGCTGGTAGGGGCCCGAGCATTTGGACCATCTTCCGCTGGTTTCTCAGATGCCTTAGCAGGAAGCTGGGTCAGAAGCACAGCAGCAGGGACTCAAATCAGCACCCCTATGGGGGCCAGCATCAATACAGAGGGCGGCTTAACCCACTGTGCTACAACACTGGCCTCACCCTAACCCTGCTTCTTTCTGTGCAGGGGACTCCTGGGACCCAAGCACCCCTACCCAGTGCAGAATGCATGTTCAATAATCAATGTCAACCTTCTTGGGAGGGCCAGTGATTTTTGGGAAAGACCCTCCTTTGAGTCTAAGGTTCACATCTCCCTCCCTCAAGTTCCTACACAAGGTTCAAACTTTTCAAAAGTTTCCATTCAAACTTTTTTGACCAAGACCCAAAGTAGGAAGTACATTTTGCACTGGGAACAGCTGCACAGACAGTGAATTCGCTGCACCTAGAAACCGCTGAGCCTAACCGCGGCTGGTGCCCACACTTCCTAACCTCTCCTAGCCCAGCTGACTACGTGCGGGGCGTGCCTGCGACAAGCCGTATGACAGTGCTGTTCAGAGCAACCAGGCCCCTGAGCAGGGGCTGGATCTTGCTCCCTCCTGCCCCAGCGCCACTCAGGCCTGACTGGAGAGTGCCCAGGACACACAGGGGCAGGGGGACTCTGTCTCCAGGCTGGGGGAGGAGAGGGGGAGAGGGAAGGAAGCTGCTGGTGCAGACAGCAGCCCTCTCAGTCAGCCAACAAGCGAGTCCACAGCCTCTTCCCAGTTCCAAGCCTGGTTTTGCACCCTGAACTGTGAACAAGGCAGATAATCCTGCCTTCCTGGAGCTGGGCTGGCGTGAAAGGAGCCGATCACCTCCTCGGGTCCCTGCAGGGCTGTCGGGGGAGATGGCCAGTCCCTGTCGGGGAGAGCTGCTGGAGCTGCAGGTCTGTAAGCACCTGAGCTCAGGGTGCAGATTGCTGAGCAAGGCCCCGCCCTGCCCTCAGCATGCTCACAGACCTGTGGGAGAAGCAGATGAGTACCGGTGGGAACTCTCTGCTGGGCCACACCAAGGCCCTGCCAGCCTAGCGATGCGGGGTGGTTTGTTCCAGCTTCTACAGCAGACAGTCCTGAGTTGTTGCTGTTTTAAAGATTGATTGATCAATTTGAGAGGCAGAGTTACAGATGGAGAGAGGGAGAGACAGAGAGGTCCTCCACCTGCCGGTTCACTCCCCAAATGGCTGCAATGGCCAGAGCTGGGCTGATCCAAACCCAGGAGCCAGGAGCTTCTTCCGGGTCTCCCACACAGGTGCAGGGGCCCAAGAACTTGGACCATCTTCTACTGCTTTCCCAGACTATAGCAGAGAGCTGCATTAGAAGTGGAGCATCCGGGACTTGGCCGGTGCCACGGCTCAATGGGCTAATCCTCCGCCTTGCGGCGCCAGCACACCAGGTTCTAGTCCCGGTCAGGGCGCCGGATTCTGTCCCGGTTGCTCCCCTTCCTGTCCAGCTCTCTGCTGTGGCCCAGGAGTGCAGTGGAGGATGGCCCAAGTGTTTGGGCCCTGCACCCCATGGGAGACCAGGAGAAGCACCTGGCTCCTGGCTTCGGATCAGCGCGGTGCGCTGGCCGCAGCGGCCATTGGAGGGTGAACCAACAGAAAAGGAAGACCTTTCTCTCTGTCTCTCTCTCTCACTGTCCAGTCTGCCTGTCAAAAAAAAATTTTAAAAAAAGGAAGAAGTGGAGTAGCCGGGACTTGAACTGGCACCCACATGGGAAACGGGCACTGCAGGCAGAGGATTAACCTACTACACCACAGTGTCAGCCCCAAGGCTGGAATTTTAATTCTGTTTCTGCCGTTTAGTTCTGTGACCTCAGGCAAGCCACTTAACCTCTCTGAGCCTCAGTTTCTGCAGCTATAAATTGGGGATAGCTGTACCCACCTTGATGGGGCTTTGAGATTAAATGAACTAAAGGCCTTAGGAATATCTGTTGGAGAGGGAGCCAACACAGAGCTGTGGCTGTTCTCAGCACGATCATCACACCCTCTCCAGTGTGCCATCCTCCCGCCATTCCTCCTTCTCCCCCTAGCCAGCACTGTACAATTCCTCCAAGAACAGGCAGAAGCCACCCACCCACCCAGCTGCTGTCAGAAAGGAGCTCCCAGGAGCCTCCTGTGGCATCCCAGGCCCAGGGGACACTGGGGTTGTTGCGGGGGGGGGGGTGGGGGCGGCTGCCGACACAGCAGCTTGCAGCTTAGAGACAGACCTTCACAGAACACACAGACTGCCTCCCTTCCCCCACACTTTGTCTCTTTTAAATAACCCAGATCTGTTGCCCAGTTGTCTCCCGGCAACACCACCCCAGGCCCCATGGATGTCTCCCTGGGACAGAGCTGTTTATGAAGATGCTGCGGTTGGGCCTGGGACAGCGGTCAAGGGAGCTGGGGGCGGGGGGGACTGACCCCTCCTCTCCTGGCCGACTCCCAGGAGCCTCCATGTGACCAGCCCTCTGTCCCCAGGGGCAGAGCTGATGGGCTGACCCCTCACTGGGCCAGTGGGCACGGGTGGGTGCTGGGAACCGGCGGCACCCCCAGTGAGGCCAAGGCCCCCAGGCCTGCAGGGAAGAGCCTGGACTCTGTGACACTTGCACACACAGCAGCCTTAGGAAGGCCCCTGTCCTGGGCTCAGCCTGCTGGTTCTAGTCTCAGTGCCAGTGCTCAGTGGCCGTTTCAACCCAGCCAGGCCACTCACCCTCTTTGAGCCCTCAAAGAGCCTCAATGCTAGAAGATGGCTTTGATGGGGTGAACCGTGTGGCCCAGCAGGATAAGCCGCTGCTTGGGGTACCAGCTTCCCATACTGGAGTGATTCTGGTCCTGGCTGCTCTGCTTCTGACCAGCTCCCTCCCAAAGGCCTAGGAAGGCAGGGGTGACGATGGCTCAAGGGCTTGGGTTCTGGCTCCTGGCTTTGGCTCTGAACCAGTTGTGGTAGGCATTTGGGGACTGTCTCTGTCTCCCCCTCTCTGTCACTCTGCCTTTCAAATAAAATAGACACTTTTTTTTTTTTACAGGCAGAGTGGACAGTGAGACAGAGAGACAGAGAGAAAGGTCTTCCTTTGCCGTTAGTTCACCTCCAACGGCTGCCAGTGCGTCGGCCCAAACGCAGGAGCCAGGTGCTTCTCCTGGTCTCCCAAGGGGTGCAGGGCCTAAGGACTTGGGCCATCCTCCACTGCACTCCCTGGCCACAGCAGAGAGCTGGCCTGGAAGAGGGGCAACTGGGACAGAATCCAGCACCCCGACCGGGACTAGAACCCAGTGTGCCGGTGCCCCAAGGCGGAGGATTAGCCTATTGAGCTGCGGCGCCGGCCAATAGACACATTTTTAAAAAGAAGATGCTGTGGACAAGGGGTGGGGAAAAGACACACCTTTCGGCAGGAAGCATCAGGTGACAAGCCCGAAGGCCTCTTGTCCCAGGAACTGACACACTCCAGGAACTGACCTCAGCTTGCACAGGTGCTGGTTGCTAACACGGTTCTTCACCATGTGCAGTGAAGCCTGGACCCCTGGAAGGTCTCTCAGTGGGAAGATGAGGAACTGGATCAGCCACTGAGCGCACAGGCCGACGGAAAACGACATCTGGAGCAGAGAGGCAGGGGAGGCCTCCGTCCAGAGGCAGACGGACAAGATGATCAGCTGTGGCGTCTGTGAATGTGGGCGCCCACATTCAGAAATGCAGAGCGAGAGGCCTGCATCAGCTACAGCGGCCAAGTCCCCCGGCCCTGGGATGCCCACGTTCTATGTGGTGTCTGGGTTTGAGTCCCAGCTACCCTGCTTCTGCTCCAGCTTCCTGCCAACGTGCAACTGGGACACAGCAGAGATAGATCTGAGGGTTCCTGCCACCTGCTTGAGAGACCCAGATGGAGTTCTGGACTCCTGGCTTCGTCCTGGCTATTGTGGGCATTTGGGGAATGAACCAGTGGATGGAAGATCCCGCTGTGTGTGTGTCTGTCTGTCTGTCTCTCTGCCTTTTAAAATGCTGTGTGAGCTTGCAAACAACATCCAGGGGCAAGAGTGACAAGTGGAGCTATTCAGCTGTGTAACCCTAATGATGTAAAGTCACGCGTATGCCTGAAATGCTGTAATGTTTTTTTCTTAAATATTTATTTATTTGATAGGCAAAGTTACAGAAAGGCAGAGAGAGAAGTCCTGGCAAGTGCAGCCCAGGGGAGGGGGCGGGGAGAGCATCAGGGAGAATCCATGGTGGGGGGCTGCCTCTCAAATATCTGAGCAGTGCCTTTCATACCCCACCCCCAGACCCCTCTGGCTAAACATCCCAGGACTCCCAAAGGCTGTGGGAGCCTGCGTCCCCAAGGCGTCTTCCCTGTTGTTTGCCTCCAGCTTCCCTAGGGGAAGGGGGCCCTTCCCAAGGGGTCCCGCCAACAATGAGGCCCTTCTTCCTCTGGCCACTGAGCGTCTCCCACACCCTCCCTCTGAAGCTGGACCCTGGCGGTGACTTCACGCCTGGCTGATACTTTACACTTAGAGACTTGTAGACAAGTCCCCCACTGGGATGCCCCCACTCTCACCTGTCACCCGGCAAGTCTCTGAGGAGGTGCAGCACTGGGCTACTGCTGGCAGGGCAGTGAAACAGTCAGAGGACCCCCTGTTCTGCAGGGGGAGAGAGGTGGGTGGTGAGAGCCAGGCCGGGAGGGAGGCAGGCAGGTGGCTGCCCAGAGGGTCCTGGAGGGGAGCGGGCTAATCCTCGCCTCTGGGCCCTGCCCCCCCCCCAGACTGGCTCCCAGTCTCTCCCTTCCAATTACAGCATCTCCCGGGTACCTTCCACCTCCGTTCCCACAACCATGATGGAGAAGCTGCCAGGTTACGCTGTGCCATAGGTGTGGAGGTGGAGGCCCCACATGGCCCCGGGGGTGGGGGTGGGGGGTTGCTCTGCAGTCCCGCAGCCATGCTGCTCTTTGGTCTCTCCTTTGGCAGCCAGTGAAAGCCAAGAGACCCCCAACTCAGGTCAGAGGTGCAGATAGGAGGTGCCTGACGAGGGCTCGCAGCCAGGTATCCAGGAAGCTGGGGCTTGCATTGATGAGCTGACCCCACTCTGAGCCCCCAGGGTCTGTTCTCCCAAGTGCACCCCTTGGAGGGGAGAGCCCCCTCAAGGTCAGCCTTTGCATTTGACCTTTTCAGCCCTGGCACCTGATGTCTCTTCCCCTCCCTGGGTGTCGGTGTGATGTCACAAAGGCGGCCACCTTCTGCATGGACAGGGTCCCCAGTGCTGAATGCACTCTGCAAGTACATTTCTTAGCTTCAGGCCCTCCTCAGTAAGGGGGACACACTAAGGCCTGGCCAGCAGAGTTGTCGTGAAGGTCACAGCAAAGGACGTAACGCTGTGGAGAACCGGCCATGTAGCAGGAGGCACTCAGGAAGTTGCTGACCTCTCCTCTCGCCCACCTGGAACTCAGAGCCTTCCACCTCTAGGACGAGCCAGCAGCGGGGCCGGCGTTGTGGGCTGGTGTGAGTCCCTCCCCAGGGCCTTTGCACCTGCCGGTCCCTCCTGGCATGCCCTTCCTCCAGATCTGCCTTTTGGATAGGTCCTTGCTCCAATGTCACCTCCTTGGAGAGACTGTCCCTGCCCTCCCCCCGCCCCAGACACACTAAGTAGCCGCTCAGCCCCTCATTGCAGCCCCTCATTGCTCCCCCTCTGCCTCTGTCTGAGGGATTGGAGATGGCCCTGTTCTGTCCTTTGTCCTTTGTCTCCTTCCCCAGGAGGTCAGCTGGAGAGGGCAGGAACTTTCCTATCTGGGTTCACATCTCAGGCACAGGGTGGGGCTTGTGGGAGGGGCAGGCCAGCCCCAGAGCAGGGTGGAGCCCCCCTCCTCACTGGACCCTCCTCAAGGTGCAGAGAGGGAATTCACATTTTGCTTTTGTTCACCCCACTCTTCGATCCCAGCACAGTCTGAGCCCTCTGGGAGCTCACTCCGGGTAGGGGAGAAGGCCTCCCCACCGACCTCTCCAAATGAGGGTGGGGAATAGGCCAAGGGGGCCTGTGCCCAGGCCAGGCAGACACCCAGAAGTGAGAAGCTGGCTCAGCCTCTGGTTCCCAGGACCTGGAGCCGTAGTGGGTTCTGGGTGTGGTCCCAGCTGCAGCCAAGTCGCAGGAGGCCTGTGCCTTGGCAGGAGGCCACCCCTTCTAAAAAGCCAGAGAGCTCAGCCAACAGCAGCCACTGTCCCGCCTGCGGCATGGTCACCTGTTGTCATGGCAACCTGTCTTGCCAAGCCAGTGGCGCTGAGTGCAGGAGGCACAGGGCCAGGGAGGCGACAGGGCATGTGCTGGACTCCCTGCCCTGGTGAGGGAGGCACCTCGGCCTGCAGGGACTGCAGCTGAGAGAGCCATGTGTTGTTCCTGCTCCCCTGTGTGTGTGTGTGTGTGTGTGTGTGCACATGCACCATGCACAAGCATGCACAATTATGCCCAGGGCCACAGTGGGCAGCCTCTCTCGCCCCAGCTGGGCTGTACTAGGCGGGTAAGGAATTGTTCAGGCACAAAAACTCTCCCGTACTGAGTGCTTGCTTACTACGCACCAGGCCCCGTTCTCAGTGTCTCGGTGCTTTCCAAGTCTTTCCTTGCTGTGGCCTCACAGCAGCCTGTGAGCCAGGGATGGTCCCCCTCTACAGAGGACAGGAGGAAGGCACAGGGTGGCTGAGCGGCTCGCATTCTTCTCTCAACTAGCAAGCCTCAGAGCCAGGACTGCAACCCAGGCAACCGGGCTCCATACCTTCATGGTAACCACCCACAGGGGGCTCTCCAGAGACCGAGGGTCTCCATTACCCCCACTAGTTCTGTTTTCTGAGCTCTGCACAGGCACAGAGAAAAGGGAAACAGGTTAGGGCAGGGCCCTGGCTCCGAGTTGTCCCCGGCTGGAGAGGCAGGTAAATAACCATACGGGAACCCTAAGTCCCAGAGAAGCAAGAGAGAGGCAGAGGGTTCTCAGGGACTGAGAGGAAGAGAGGGAGGCTGGGCGCCAGCACGGGCCTGTGGCTCTCACCCGTGGGCCCGGGGATCTCACCTGGGGTAGGAGTTGTGCTGGAATCTGGCAGCTGCGCACCGGTTCAGGAGGTGACGCGCTGGCCTGGGAGGCCACCTGCTGGCCGGATGGCAGCAGGACAACCTTGGCCGCCTGGCTTTTAGGGCTCTCCTGCACAGCAGGTGTTGCAGGGCAGGGGTGCCCACTGTGTGCCTGGCACCCTGCCAGGTGCCTGTTGTGCCGGAGAGCCCTGTTGAAGCTAAGGCTTGAAGGTAAGTATGGCAAAGCATGGGAGAGAGAACACTGCAAGTGGAGGGGACAGCCAGCAAGGGTGAAGCCCTGGGAGGGGAACAAGCACGTGGGATTCAGGGCCTTTCCCTCCCTGCCAGGCACTGCCCGGCCCCAGCCACCCCCACCCCCACCCCCACCCGCCCTGGGCAGTACTGAGGTGGACACGGACAGCCCGGGGACAGGGCATCCCCTTTACCCGTGGTTTTGCTTTCCAGGGTTTGGGTTACCTTAGTCCACTATGATCTGAAAATATCGCGTGGGAAATTCCAGCAGTAAACAGCTGCTGCACAGTTCTGCGCTGTGCGCAGTCCTGAGCCGCAGTGTGAAGTCTCGCTGTCCTGGGACACGAATCACCGCCCTGTCCAGGGCGCCCTCCCTGGTGCACACTGCCCAGCCGCCCGTCACTCAGCAGTCCTCTCGGCCACCAGACCCACTGTGGTGGAGTCCCAGTGCCGTGTATCCTCTCACTCAAGGAAGAACTTGAGTGAGAGAACATCTGTGCTGTCATTAACTGTTATTCTTTGTCTCTTACTGTATCTAATTTTTACATTTTTATCCTTTGTTGTCTATTTGAAAGGGATTCCACAAATTCTCACAACAGCCAGTCCTGGGCCAGGCCAAAGCCTAGAGCCTGGAACTCCACCTGGGTCTCCCACATGGGTGGCAGGGAGCCAAGCCCTTGGGCCATCACCTGCTGCCCCCGGGGGCCCACATCAGCGGGCAGCTGGTTCTGAAGCAGAGGCAGAACTGGAACCAGTTGATACCAGCATCCCAAGAGGCAGCTTAACTGCTGTGCCGAAAGCCCACCCAACGGCTCTGCCCATCTCCTACTCTAAACTGTTCAGCAGATTCACATCCACGGGAACTGTGTACACAGTAGGTTCAGGGCTTCATGTGGCTTCTGTCTGCTGAGGGTCTTGGAGCGCATGCCCCATGGATACGGGGGCTACCGTGTGGTGCGGAGCCTCATTCTGCTGGGGGAAGGGGCTTTTAGGGGGAAAGAACACAAAGATATAAACTCAAAACGGGGTCCGGGGGCCTTGGAAGGTCTGAGGTGTAAGCTTTCTTGGGAACGGTGCTGTGGTGCCGCAGATGGAACCGCCCGCTGCAGGGGCTGGCGCCGTGGTGCAGCCTGCAGCGCTACCCGGCTCCCGTGAGTACCTGAGTGATAAGCAGCGTTTATTTTACTTGTACTTATTTGAAAGGCAGAGTTATAGAGAGAGAGAGAGGGAGAGACAGAGAGTGACGTCATCTATCATTGGTTCACTCCCCAGGTGGCCACGACAGCTGGGGCTGGGCCGGGCTGGGCCAGGCTGAAGCAGGAACCAGGAGCTTCTTCCGGGTCTCCCACGTAGGAGGCAGGGACCCGAGTACTTGGGCCATCCTCGGCTGCTTTCCCATAAGCAAGGGACTGAATTGGAAGTGGAGCAGCCAGGATTTGAACGGGCACCCATATGGGATGCCAGCATTGCAGGCGGTGTCTTAACCCACTGTACCACAACGCCCACCTATTTTTTTTTTTTTTTTAATTTGAAAGGCAGAGAGACAGAGACAGACAGAGCTCTTCTATCTTCTGGTGTACTACCCCAAATACCTACAACAACCAAGGCTGGGTCAGGCCAAAGCCTGGAGCCTGGAACTCAGTTCAAGTCTTTTATTTGGGTGACAGGGACCCAAGCACTTGAGCCATCGTCTGCTGCCACTCAGGATGCACGTTAGCAGGCAGCAGGATCAGAAGCAGAGCCAGGGCTGGATCTCGGGCACTCTGCTATGGGACGCACAGGTGTCCCGAGCCGTGCTGTAAATGCTATGCCAAATGCCCACACGGCCATGCCTACTCTGCAGTGGCAGGGGAGACGGGTGTTTGCCGGCCCCTCCCCGTCCCTGTCCTGTGCTAGTTTCTGAGGCTATGTGCATGTGTGCACTGCTGTCGTGTTGAGGAAAGCCAAGGCCGAAGAAGTAAAGGGGGAGCGTGGGCTGCACTCCAGGCTTGGCTTTCTGGGGGAAGAAGCTGCGAGGCCCACACACGCAGGACCCAGAGGCTGGGAATCGCTTCCCCACCGCCTCAGTGCTCCCCAAGACGGGAGAGGTAGGGGCAGGAACTGGGCTGCGAGCCGCCTGGGACTTGGAAACTGAGGCGCAGCACGATCACAGGCTGGTCAAGGTAGAGCTGGGAGGCGGGCCTAAGAGGAACTCATCCACGCACCAACCTCTGCCCTCAGGGGTTCCTTGGCTGGGCCTCTCTGGGAAGAGGGGCTTCCTTCCCAGCAGGGCGGCCCCTCTGCACTCTGCAAGCTTCCTCCCAGTCCTGGGAGGCAGCCCAGGCAGAGAAAGGGCTTTAGGGGTGGGGGGTGGGGCAGCGGGAGGGTGGACTGAGGTCCCCTGGGAGGGACTGAAGGTGTGAAGACCCCGGCTGGGTCCCCTCTGACTCTGAAGCAGCAGCCTTTGCCAGGGGGGTGTTTGCAGAGTGGGTTGGGAGGATGCTTGGTGCCTAGGGAGGTGGACCAGGGGACAATGGCCCACCAAGGGGGAGCTTATGGTTTCACACCTTCTCTAATCTCAGCTCTGGGCTGCCCACTTCCAGTCCCTAAGTCAATGGAGCTAACAGGCACAGAGCTACTCCCTGCCACCCCTCACACCCACAGCACAGGAAAGGGCCAGGGGGCAGGTCTTCGCTGCGTGCCCCCTCCTGACTGCCAGGGCACGAACGGACGGGTAGAATGAGAACAGATCTGGACTCCAGTTCTGGCTCAGCCGCTTGGTACCAACTTGGACTTGGGCAGGTGCTTAAGCCATCCCAACTTCAGTTTCCTCACCAGGAAAATGGGAGTCTTTATTCCTGCAGAGAGCGACATGGATACAGTTCCTGGGAGCTGTGTGTATGACGTGGTTATCCGTGTTCCTGGTTTCGGGATGGAAACGAGGCTTGTGCCCGCAATACTCGGCCCTGTGCCTGGCACACAGTGGGGACCAGCTGGCTCCTTACAGGCTATTCCACCCATGGATGGCCCCACACTGGGCACCCCTCTCCCTCCTAATTCCCAGCTGTCCAGAGGTTTCTTCAGTAGCCCCGAGGGTGGCTGTGGGTGAGAATGTGTCTTTCTTCCAGTGAATTCTCTGCTCTGGGAAGGTACTTCCTGCCTCCACGGGTCCCTGGGATCCCTGGTTGAGTTAATCGTATTAGCTCCCACCAGCTTCCCTGCATACCCAGCTGGCTATGTGCATCTCCCCAAGCTGCCTTTGAAGCCTGGGGCCCTTTGATGTGAGTGGGGGAGGCACCAGCCTGGGGATACGGCCAGCCAGTAGCCAGTGGCCAGTGGCCGGTGGGGAACAGGGTTTGGGGAGTTTGAGATGTAGTCTCCCCCCTCCAGCCTGAGCTACCCCAAGAATGCGTCTGGAGGTCAGACTGCTTGGGCCTCAATCCCAGCCCTGCTGGTACTAACTCTGTGGCCACAGGCAGCCCCCAGTATCTCTAAGCTGCACATCTCTTCTTTACAAAGCAGACAACAGAAGCACCTACTTTGTGGGTTTGGGGACAGGCAGAGAGAAAGAAAAAGAGAAAGAGACTATGCACTCCTTCCTATCCCACCTAACAGACTCCCGGGAAGGCTGAGGATTGCTGGGCCCTGCTTAGGCCAGGGTCTGCGAGACAGAACCAGGGGCCAGCGCTGTGGCATAGCGGGCAAAGCCGCCGCCTGCAGTGCCAGCACCCCATATGGACGCTGGTTTGATCCACTTCTGATCCAGCTCTCTGCTATGGCCTGGGAAAGCAGTAGAGGATGGACCAAGTGCTTGGGCCCCTGCACCCTTGTGGGAGACCCGGAGGAAGCTCCTGGCTCCTGGCTTCAGATCAGCCCAGCTCCAACCATTGCAGCCATTTGGGGAGTGAACCAATGGATGGAAGACCCATCTCTGTATCTCCCTCTCTCTGTCTGTAGCTCTGCCTCTCAAATAAATAAATAAATAAATCATTTTTTAAAAGTATTTATTTGTTTGAAAGGATGAATAAGACAGAGGGAAGGAAAGATCTTCCATCTGCTGGTTCACTCCCCAAATGGCTGCAACAGCCAGGGCTGGGCCAGGCTGAAGCCAGGAGCCAGGAGCTCCATCCGGGTCTCACGTGGTTGGCAGGGGCCCAAGCACCTGGGCGGTCATCTGCTGCTTCTCAAGTGCTTTAGCGGGGAGCTGGGTGGGAAGCAGAGCAGCCAGGAACAAGCGCCCAGATATGGGATGTGGGTGTCTCAGTGGTGCCCCCCCACGATGCCCATCCCTCGCTGTGACTAAGGACTTTCAAGCGCACTGGGAGCAAGCCTGCTGCAACCCTGGCAGCTCTTTAAGATTAGCGATTATTACCACTAAGCAGATTCGGGGACGCTGAGCTCACCGTGGACTTACGTCTCCGGGCACAGTCAGCGCCTGGCCGCGGTAAGCTGTTGCTAAGTGTTTGTTCTGGATTCCTGCACTTGCCTCTCTCTCTCTGCCTCTCTCTCACACACACACACACACACATTCACACACACACACACACACACACACACAGGCCCTTAGTTCAGTTACCAACTCCAGGTCAACCTCAACCCCAAGGATTCCTGGTGGAGGGGCAGGGGCAGGGGGAGGCAGGGGCAGAGTGGGCAGAGGGGGCTGGCTGGGCTGTGGGAATCTCTGAGAAGCTTCCGGGGTGGGAGGAGAGGGCATCCTCCTGGTGGTCCCTTTGTTTGTTTCACAAAACCTTCCCATTCTGCAGGGTTCCCAGGCCGGCCTGAGCCTTCACCTCCTGACCCTGTGGGAAGCAAGGCTGGGTCTGGGCTCCACCAGGAGGGGCTGGGGAGGGCAGCCTGGCTCCGCAGGGCCGAGGTGGAAGCGACGCACACACACACGTCAACCCTGCGTCCTGCTGGTGTGCATGCACGAGCGCCAGGAAGACACTCTCCCGCTGGTGAGAAGACCCTGGCAGGCCAGACAGACATCCCTCACCTTGTGCTCACGAGGGCCAGGACCCCAAAACCACAGGGAGCTGTGATCTGGGGGCTATGTCCTTTTGGTGACCACTGGACCAAGAAGGGGCGTCCTTGTCCTGGTCCCTTAGCTTTGCATCCCGAGGGCAGGCACAGAATGAGTTAAATGCATTCATTCAACAAATAGGGACCAAGCACTTGCATGTGTCAAGAACTGAATAAGGGGTAGGTACTTGGATCAGCAGTTAAGGGGCACATCTGAGGGCCTGGTTCCAGTCCTGGCTCCTCCACCTCCAGTCCAGCTTCCTGCTGATGCACACCCTGGGCGGGGGGCAGCAGATGATGGCTCCAGTACTTGGGTTCCTGTCACCCCAGTGGAGTTCTGGGCTCCCCGATTTTAGGGGCATTTGGGAAGTCAAACAGTGGATGACGGAAGATCTTTCTGTCTGTCTCTCCGTCTACCTTTCAAACAAAGTGAAAATAAATGAATTTTAAAAATTTCTTTAAAAAGAATTCTGCTGAGTCCTGGGGTCCAGAGCTGACTGGAGACTCTGCCTTGTAGCCCAGTGCAGGGGTGGGGGAGCAGAGAAAAAATAAAAAGCAGAGGCCGGCGCCGCGGCTCACTAGGCTAATCCTCCACCTTGCGGCGCCAGCACACCGGGTTCTAGTCCCGGTCGGGGCGCCGGATTCTGTCCCGGTTGCCCCACTTCCAGGCCAGCTCTCTGCTGTGGCCCCAGTGCTTGGGCCCTGTACCCCATGGGAGACCAGGAGAAGCACCTGGCTCCTGACCTCGGATCAGCGCGGTGTGCCGGCCGCAGCGCGCTGGCCGCGGCGGCCATTTGAGGGTGAACCAACGGCAAAAAGGATGACCTTTCTCTCTGTCTCTCTCTCTCTCTCTCTCTCATTGTCCACTCTGCCTGTCAAAAAAACAAACAAAACAAAACAAAAAAAAAAAACAGAACCACACAAAACGAGTTGAACCTGACCCCGGCCGCACTGTGGAGGAATCAAACAGCGTGATGTGGCAGAGAGCAGGGAGGTGTGGAAGGCCCGTCTGCGCAGGGCACGTCAGGAGTGGCAGTGCTGGGACATGGCAGTACCCAGTCTGGCTCCCCAATCAGGATGACTTGGGCCCCTCATAGCATTGCCCCCTGCTAGGTGCGCCACCTTGGGCAAGCTGCTCAAGCTCCCTGAACCTCAGTCTTCTCACCTGTAAAATGGGAATAACCCACAGCTTCATAGATTTGGAAGAAGAGGTAAATCAAATAATACAAGCGCACTTTCAAAACTGCAGGTTATTTCTGTCTCATCAAGGCTGGGCCAGGTCCCCACAAGTCCATAGTTCAGTCCCTGTGAAGGGGGACATGGGGCAGACATAAACTCTCACTTCCTAACTGATCCCACAGTGTCCTTCTCTCATCAGCATGTGGCCAGGGCTCAAATGCGTTTGTCATCAGCGTGGGACAACTGAGCGCAGTGAGTTCAGGAGGAGTGGAGACCGTGGCTCTCCAGAGAACAGTCCCTGCCTGAAAGCAGTAGCTGCTGCCCCACTTTGGGGAACTTGGCCGCGGTGAAATGAGGGCCCAGAACTTTCCATCGCCCAAATTAAATACACATATATGTCATGCAAAATCTCAGTAAGTTTCCTTATTGCTGATTTACTAAGGGCTTTTGAAAACCTGGGTGGTAGCCGGCACCGCGGCTCAGTAGGCTAATCCTCCGCCTTGCGGCGCCGGCACACCGGGTTCTAGTCCCGGTCGGGGCGCCATATTCTGTCCCAGTTGCCCCTCTTCCAGGCCAGCTCTCTGCTGTGGCCCGGGAGTGCAGTGGAGGATGGCCCAAGTACTTGGGCCCTGCACCCCATGGGAGACCAGGAGAAGAACCTGGCTCCTGCCATCAGATCAGCGCGGTGCGCCGGCCACAGCACGCCGGCCGCGGCGGCCATTAGAGGGTGAACCAATGGCAAAGGAAGACCTTTCTCTCTGTCTCTCTCTCTCTCTCACTGTCCACTCTGCTTGTCAAAAAAAAGAAAGAAAGGAAAGAAAGAAAGAAAGGAAAGAAAGAAAGAAAGGAAAGAAAGAAAGAAAGGAAAGAAAGAAAGAAAGGAAAGAAAGAAAGAAAGGAAAGAAAGAAAGAAAAGAAAGAAAGAAAGGAAAGAAAGAAAGAAAGGAAAGAAAGAAAGAAAGGAAAGAAAGAAAGAAAGGAAAGAAAGAAAGAAAGGAAAGAAAGAAAGAAAGGAAAGAAAGAAAGAAAGGAAAGAAAGAAAGAAAGGAAAGAAAGAAAGAAAGGAAAGAAAGAAAGAAAGGAAAGAAAGAAAGAAAGGAAAGAAAGAAAGAAAGGAAAGAAAGAAAGAAAGGAAAGAAAGAAAGAAAGGAAAGAAAGAAAGAAAGGAAAGAAAGAAAGAAAGGAAAGAAAGAAAGAAAGGAAAGAAAGAAAGAAAGAAAGAAAGAAAGAAAGAAAGGAAAGAAAGGAAAGAAAGAAAGAAAGAAAGAAAGAAAGAAAGAAAGAAAGAAAGAAAGAAAGAAAGAAAGAAAGAAAGAAAGAAAGAAAGAAAGAAAGAAAGAAAGAAAGAAAGAAAGAAAGAAAACCTGGGTGGAGCAGACAAGGCACCGCTTCCAGCTGAGGCCGGCTGCAGCCTCTGCTTCCTGAATGCCAGGCCCTAGGCTCAGCGCTCCGGAGAGACACAGACCAGGCACAGACTGGCGGCAAACCCCTAGGGCCTAGAGGACCTTGTCCGATACACAAAGGATGGCTGGGGTCAGAGCCTGAATGGGGAAAAGTGCCTGAGACCACGGGAGACCTCGTGGAAGACAAGACCCTTGGGTTGGAGTCTGTGTGAGTAGGGAGAGGTAAAGCCATTCAGGACAGAGGGCAGAGCTGGGAGCCTCGGGCACAGGCGTTTGGGATACAGAGCCTCAGAGGGGAGGGCTGAGGGCAGCAGGGCTGGGGGTACAGGCTCGGCTCTCTCTCCGTATCACAGTGAGCCACATGTGCCCAGCAGGCACCCAGGCGGTCCCTCAGCCCTGGATACCAGCCTCCAGAACCAACAGCGTGGGGCACTGCAGGTGGGAGCAGGGAGGCAGTGCTCTCCCGCCTGTCACCCACTGGGGTGCACGTGTTCACTCACGCTGCAGCTCTTGGCTGTGCTGGGTGATGGGCCAGTGGCTGGGGTTCCAGAGTGGGGAGTCACCGAAGGCAGTTTGAACAACTGCTCGCGGGTACTGAATCTCTGGGGAGGCCGGACAACCAGTCTGTAGAGGAGGGGGCTTTCAACTGTGTCTTGATGGAGGAGTAGGAGGCAAGCGGCAGGGACAGAGCAGGCGTGGGTGTCTGGGGGTGTCTGGGGACATGGCCTTGGCCCCTATGTGCTGCTCTAGGCCCTGGAGGCACACAAGGCAGCAGATACATGCCAGCTCACGACACTGCCACTCACAAATCCCAGGCTCCCCAGGCCGCCCTCCCTCGGTGTCTGCGGACAACGAACCCAGGGCCCCGACAGGTGCGGGCGCTCAGGTCCCTTAGGTGAAATGGTGTAGTGTTTGCAGTGAACCCACACATACCCATATACTTTATTTTCTGAATTTTATGTGAACTGTATTTACTTGAAAGGAGAACAGAGATCTCCCTTCTGCTGGTTCATTCCCTCAAATGCCTACAATGAAACAGGGGCTGGGCCAAGCCAAAGCCAGGGTCTTTGAAATAATACTTGAGCCATCACCTCTTACCTCCCAGGATGCGCAGCGGCAGGAAGCAGGAATCTGGAGCAGAGCTGGAACTCAGCACTCTGATGTGGGGTGCAGGTGTCGCCACTGCCTGGCCCTCCCAGATGCTTTAACATGTTTGTATAACTTCTTTGTGATTTTTCAGTTTTATTCCCACCATACAAGGTAAGATTTTCCTTGTCTTGCACTTTCACCTTTTTTTTTTTTTTAAAGATTTATTTATTTATTTATTTGAAAGAGTTACACAGAGAGAGAAGGAGAAGCAGATAGAGAAAGGTCTTCCATCTGCTGGTTCACTTCTCAATTGGCCGCAATGGCCGGAGCTGCGCTGATCCGAAGCCAAGAGCCAGGAGCTTCCTCCGGGTCTCCCACGTGGGTACAGGGGCCCAAGGACTTGGTCCATCTTCCACTGCTTTCCCAGGCCACAGCAGAGCGCTGGATTGGAAGTGGAGCAGCTGGGACTCGAACCGGTGCCCATATGGGATGCTGGCACTGCAGGCGGTGGCTTTACCTGCTACAGCACAGCGCCAACCCCCTCCCATATACTTTAACCCTCTCTAGATGACTTTTGACCATGACTGCCATGTGACCTTTAGGCAGAGTTGTACTGGATTTTTTAAGGGAAAATGACAAGGAAAAAGTACTACTCACGTTCAGTACAGATGAGGTGTTTTTCTCAGAATTTTCAGTCTGGAGCTGGTTGGATCCGCGGATGCAAAACTGCAGGTACTGCAGGCCTGCACAATGCCAGCCCCACACACTACACTCTATGCATTTACGACCTTCCTGGCAAGTGGATGTTGGTATTTCTCTCCCGTTGACAGCTGAGCAAGCTGAAGCTTCAAGATGCTGAGTGACCGGCCTGATGCACTCAGGCCCCAAGTGGTGGAGCAGGATCCACACTCTGCTTCCCGGGGCCCAAGCACGAGCCGTACTGCCCATTGCTGCTCATGGCAGGGAGGGGGCTGAATGCCCCGTGGAAAGCACTGGAGAACTTCAAGGGACTTTGCCCCCACCCCGCAGCCGCAGTCGGCTGGGACAGCCCTCAGGGGTTATCTCCCAGGTCAGGTAATCAGTGGGTCAGTCTGTCTGGGGCAGGGGAAGTGAGAAGTGTCACTCCCCGAAGGGCTCTTCTGGTGTTTTGCAGGAAACACATCCCGGACCAACTGACGTCCTTTAAAAATGAGACGTGTATTGGCCCCTGTGCTGAAGAGGCTCCGGAGACTCCGCTCCTACCAGAAAGTTCAGAGATTGATGAGCCTTGCCAGCTGCCCTTACTGGCCACAGAGAAATTCCAGAACCCCGCGCTCGGCCGTGGGCCAATACACATCAGAAATGAGCTCTGTCTGCAGTCCCAGGCCCTGGGAAATGCAAGACTTTGATGAGAATTGGTTTTTGGTTTTGGGGTTTTTTTTTTTTGGTATCTAAGTCGGAGGCCCATTTTCATCGCTCGTCTGTGAGGAAGCAATGGAGGAGAAAGGTGCGGGCCTGGGTGACAGCACACCTGCTCTTCCACTCTCAGCCCCCTCTGAGCGTCCACTCTCCTGTCCGCAGTGGGGCCCAGGACAGAACCAGCGCAACGATTACCAAGCGCCTGAGGCATCGGGCACTCAATAGACAAGAGCTATTGTTATCAGCAGTCATTCCCAATTAAAGGGTGATTGGGCACCTACTGTGGGCCACACAGTGCAGGGGGTGGGGAATGGATAAAGCTGATTTTCAGGAAGCTTCTGATCCAGCAGAGGAAGCTGATGAGTCATCATTTTGTTCCTTCCCCAGTCTTGGTGACTAAGGCTGCTCCCTGCTGAATGTCCCACTCACTGGGGAGATCTGGGTTCCGGGATGCACTTTGGACTCCTGTGCTGGACTTGTCTGTACTTCCCCCATGTTATAGCTGCTCATGGTGCCACGTCCTGGCCAGGGACTTCCACAGTCAGCATCATTCCATGAATGGTCCCATAGCCTGGAAGAGGGTGCCTTCAGCTTCTGGGGAGGAGTCTAAAGAAGGGGGCTGGGTTTGACCAACCTCTGCCTGCGAGCCTGCAGGCTGGGGAAGAGGGAAGACAACCAGGGAGGGCCCTAAGAATATCGCCAGTGCGCAATGCCCTGCGATGACATCAGGATCCACGCTCAGGGATGCGGCACGGGAGGACCCATCTCCAGCCGTGTTTTACTGGTGGTGAAACCACATAGCAACAGAACCAGCTAGAACCCTACCCACCCCCTCCCCCAGGTTCCCAAAGGCATCTGGTGAGTCCCTGGGGTGCTTGTTAAATATGTAGATGACCAAGTCCTCCCTTCAAATTCTCCTTCTGAAGACCTTGGGCGGGGCTCAGGAATCCGAAGTTTAACCAGACACCCTTGGTGAGGCTTATCTTCAGGCAAGTCCGGACACAGTGCCCTGCACTGGTTTATTTACTTAACGGAGATCCTTTGGGTCCCAATTATGATGCGTACTGGGGGAGAGTAGGAGGAACCAGAGAGCCCCACAGGGAATGAACAGGTGGCTGGGTGCACCACCAGGCCAGGGTACCCAGGTCGCCTGGTTATGGGGTGTGGCTCCTGCCAGCTGGCAGGGACAAGCCTCCTCCTGAGGGGAACACAGGCTTGGAGCTCCCGGCTGAGCCCGCTGAGCCGCCTCCCCTCTCTCACACCTGCTCAGGGAGGGGCTGTGGCTCTCTGGAGTTGGGAGAATCCTGGGATCCAGCTGAGGTGTGGGAAGCTCCAGGCCCTGTACCTGGCACATGGAAGTGTTCAGGACAGGTTCTGGAGCTGCCACGGTGCTCCTCTGGGCAGAAAAAGGAAAAGTGCACCAGGAGAAAAAGCCCTCTGGTGTTGAGGAAAACAGGTGGGGATCCTGGGGCAGGAATTTACATTTCTTTAAGGGCAATTCCAGCTCCGACCAGGCAGGACTGGGAAGGGAGACAATACCAGGATGTCTCTTATGCAGATCAGGCGAGCAGACCCCAGAGAGCACTGAGGGAAGCGAGGTGTCCAGATCTGAAGCCCAAGTGTCCTGGAACCGGTCCCGGGCTGCACATTTTTTGCAGACATCACTGGGGTGATGTGTGCGGGGGGGGGGGGGTGCGGGAGAGCCTGACGCCACCAGGATTGTGTCCTGGCCTGGCTCTGCTTCGCTGAAGACTTTCTTCCGATGGAGACGTCTTCTATCCTGGTCCCTCCTGTTCACTTCCACATGGGAAGCTGGCCCCCCAGGCAGGATGTGCCTGAGCAGGCCGGGGGGTGCTCACCCAGCCAGCGCCCTGGGGGAGACGCTACAGCCAGGTTGGCTGTCCAAAGCATCCCAGGCCTATGCAGGCAGCCACAGCCTGCCCAGGAGCCCGCCGACGCCCCAGCGCTCCCCACCTGCTTCTTGATGTCCCAGGACTGGAGGAAGGAGCAGGGATCCTGGGGCGGCCCAAGAAGGAAGCCACCATTCAGCCCTGGGGCTTTGCGGGGAACAAGCTGCCTAACCCCGCAGCACCCCTCTTTAATAGCCAGAGTCCAGAGCCGCCCCTGGATCTCAGGCTCGGGTCTGGTCTGGCCTGCCTTGGGGGGGGGGGCCACACCTCCCTCCCCCCTGCAGGTGGCCGGCTATGGGATCTTAGAGCTTCCCAGGCGGGAGGAAGGGCGGGGCGGCTGTGCAGGGCCAGGATATAAGCGGCAGAGGCGCAGCTTTCGGGTCTGCCCAGCCCACCATGCACGCCCACCGTCTTGCGTTCCTCCTACTGCACGCCTGCTGGACCCTGCTCCAGGTGGACGCCGCGACGATGGCCACCGTGCCCCTACGTACGCGGAGGCAGTCCTCGTCGCCGTCCCCTCTTGCATACATGCTGAGCCTCTACCGCGACCCTCTGCCCCGCGCGGACATCATCCGCAGCCTGCAGGCGCAAGGTAGGAGCTGCCCACGGACTCACGGGCGCGCTAAGCTTGGGAGTCGGGGGCTGCGGCTCCTGCCTGGGGACGCCGCCGCCCGGGGGTCGGAGGGTGTGTCCAGGGCCTGCATCTACGGTGTTTAAGCGTCCACAGGCTCGGTGCACCGGGTGGTGGCCGAGAGGGGTCCGTGGTCAAGAGGGGAGGGAGTCCAGCGCCCAGGATGTGACCCCGACAGGGAGACCTGTCTCCCGGGTCTCGGTTTGGGGTAGTAATGGGGCCTGACCGCGCCGCGGCTCTCTGACGGGACAAGCTGGCCGCCTCGGTTTGCGTATCCGTGAAATGGGGACAGCAGTGCGAGCAGACTTCCCAGGTCTAACCCTGGGGGGAAGGGCGGGGCGACACCCACCGCAACACGCCCAACGGGGACCAGGCACCATAGCCATAAGCCAGCATTATTGCTACAATTCTTCTGTCCAGTTTTTTCCCCCCTCTTTGCGAGTAAGGGTGAATGGGTCCCTGGGTCTGGTGCTGGCAGTGTGACGTCAAGGATTGGGGCCCACAGATCCGAGGTGAGGGAAGCGGAGGCTGGAGGCCGCCCTGGGTGCTGAGCCGGGGATGGGGTGGGGGCAAGTGCCGGAGCGACCCGCGTTCCGGGTGGCTGGTGTCTGGGCCCGGCGCGGGCGGAGCAGGCTGAGGTCGAGGAGAGGACCCCCTCCCGGAGCGATCCGCAACACGAAGTGCGAGCAGCTCCGCCTCCCGGCCCGCCCTCCGCCTGCGGGGCCAGACGGCCCTCCCCTGCGCGGGCCGCAATCCACATCCTGCAGCGCGCCCGACGCGCCGCCCGCCCGACCGCCCCTCGTAGGTCTGGGCGGGATCCCACCGCCGCAGTTCGGCGGCTGTGACCTTCTCCGGAAGGGTCACCCCAGGCCCTGTCGGACGGGGACCCCCCAGGGGGCTGGCGGGGCGCGACCCCTCGGCCAGAGGGCGGCCCGCCTGGGATGGGGGCGAGGGAGAGCGCGCGCCTTTGCCGGGGCCCTCCCTTCTGGAAAGGTGCACAGACCGGGAAGCTGGCGTCTGCTCCCCAGCTCTGTGTGTCCCTGGCCCGGGGCCTCGCTCGGCTGGTCAGTCAGTGAACTTCTCTTTCTGCAGGTGTGTAAATGCACACCGCAAAATTCACCATGCCACCATTATTTAAGTGTAACGGCATTAAGTACACTCATAGCTTGCTATGTCTTTGTTTTCCATTTAAAAAAATGATTTATTTATTTGAAAGTCAGAGTTACACAGAGAGAAGAGAGGCAGAGAGAAAGAGAGAGAGGTCTTCCATCTGCTGGTTCACCCCCCAGTTGGAGCTGCACCGATCTGAACCAGGAGCCAGGAGCTTTATCCAGGTCTTCCCAAGTGGGTGCAGGGACCCAAGGACTTGGGCCATCCTCCACTGCTTTCCCAGGCCATAGCAAGAGCTGGATCAGAAGTGGAGCAGCTGAGACTCAAACCGGTGACCATATGAGATGTCATATTGGCTTTATCCGATATGACACAGCACCGGCCTCTCCTCTGGCCTTATTTGAAAGGCGGAGACAGAGAGGGAGACAGCGTGGTGAAGTAAAATTCCCACCTGCTCCTCGCCCTGGGAGGTGGGACGGATGTGAGCGGCATGTTGAGGTCCAGCCACACGGGGTTTGCACCTGAGCTTGCCACATCCTTCACCCTGGACCTCGCTCCTCAGCTGCGGGGGGGGGGGGGGGGTACACGCGGTGGGAAGGGTCTGCAGAGACAATGCTCCCGAAACACTTGGCAGCTACTCTGCTGATGGCTAGGATGGCTAAGGACAATGCAGGGGGCCTGGCTCATCCACACCCTCCTTTCCCAGAGGGACTGACCCTGGCCCTTCCTCAGCCTCAGGGAGGGTCAGGGACCCAGCCACTTGCTCTTTGGAGTGGAGCAAGTCAAGACATCACTGGGGTCTGCACTGCCCACGTGGGTGGTTTTCAGGATGTCTGTGAGCCCTCCTGTGCATTCACCCTCAGATAACACTTGTGGTATTACGTGGGCGCGTTCAGCCCCACCCCACCCCCGTGCTGGGGGATAATATTTTGTATTTTTAAAAGATTTATTTATTTGAAAGTCAGAGAGAGATCTTCCATCAGCTGTTTCACTCCTCAGATGGCTGCAGTGGCCTGGGCTGAGCCAACTGCAGCCAGGAGCTTCTTCCAGGTCTCCCACACGGGTGCAGGGGCTCAAATACTTGGACTGTCTCTGCTTTCCCAGACCATTAGCGGGGAGCAGCCAGGATGCAAACTGTCACAGCCGGCTTTATCGGCTACGCCACAACGCCAGTCCCCATCAGCATCAGTGACCTCCAGATGACTAGAAATCCCTATTCCGAGATGACCAGAGCCAGGTCTAGGGCTGTGATCAGCACTGTGACCCAGGAAGCCTGGGGAGGGGGGAGGTCAAGGAGTCACAGACGGGCAGGCTTCTCCACCTCTCCACACACACTGCCCTGTCCTGTCCAGGTCGCTCACGGCCTGGTCACATGACACCTTCATTTCTGACTGATAGCCAATGTGTGTTGAACTTTGGAGGTGTCTGGATTTTCCATGACTGGCTCACTCCCCAAATGGCTGCAGTGTCTGGAGCTAGGCCAGCACTCCATCCAGGTCTCCCATGTGAGTTGCAGGGGCCCGTGCACTCGGGCCATTTGCTGCTGCTGTGTTTCCAGGTACAGTAGCAGGGGCTGCATCAGAAGCAGAGCAGCCAGCACTCCAACATGGGATGCTGTCCCACAACACCTGCCCTGAGATAGAACAGTTTTCAGTTTATTGCGCCCAGGCCTCCTGGTACGGGTCGCCGGGAGTTGCCAGTGTCCCGCCTAAGTCCCAGATGGCCAGGTGGTGCAGCAAGAGCTAATGGGTAAGGTCGGCCTCCTCCCCGGCCTCTGCGGGATTCTTGCTCCTGGGGACCGGTTATTGCCTCCTGCAGGTGTTAACGAGCAGGGAATTGGAAACTAAGTGAAAAGGAGCAGCTGCAGATGGGCCGGGAGAGGCTGGCTGTCCTTCCCCTGCAACTCCTCTGTGACCAGAGAGGCCTTGTCAGTCAATAAAACAAACTGTGAGTGCGAGTGCGCGTGCTCTGTGCAGCCCGGACCTGAACAGAGCATCACTACCAGAACCCATTCCGGAAGGAGTCATGACGCTGGCGCTTTTCTAATGAATAAATCCATGCGCAGAGCTGGCTAGTGCAGTCCTCTTCCCATTGGGAAGAAGGGGGACCGAGCCCTGGAACAAGGAAGTGTGCGCCCGGTCCCCAACCAGTGTGCCTTCTGGTCTCGTCCGGGTTTGCCTGTCCTGGGTGGCTTCGTGACTGCTGCTCGCTGCACAGCAGCCGCTGGTGCCCGAGCCACCTGGGGCAGGAGGGGGGCAGGGTCCTGGAGGTGTGCAGGGAAGACCAGTGGGTGGAGGGAGGACAGCAGGTTCCTGCGTCTGTCCTCAGGAAGGGGCAGGGAGCGGGCAGCCAGCCCTTGGCTCCTGTTGCCCGTGCCTCCTTGAGAGCTCTGAGCTTGTCCATGGCACCCATACATGCCGGGAGCCCAAGGCAATCGCTTGTGTCGGGCTTACAGGGAGAGTGGAAGCCCAAGGTTCAGGTTAGAAGGCTCAGAGCCCCGGATGTGAGGGAGAAGAGAAAGGGGGAGACCTGCCTTCCAATTTCTGCCCCTTGGTCTCTGGTTGCCTCGGGTGGGGGGCACTGACAGTGGTGGTTTGGTAGTTGAGCGAATCCAAGTTTACTCTTGGCTCTGCCATTTTCCAATAATAGCAACTTGGGTGACTCCATTCTCCTCACTTGGTAACGTTAGCAATTTGTAGTTTGGGTGCGGATTGAGTTGTGGTGGCTGTCACTCTGGCTGCAGCTTGGGGGGGGGGCACTCACCCGCTTCCTTCCTGGTTTTCTCCCCACCCAGACGTGGAGGTGGCTGGGCGGAACTGGACCTTTGCTTTTGACTTCTCCTTCCTGAGCCAAGAAGAAGAGCTGGCGTGGGCTGAGCTCCGGCTGCAGCCGTCTGGCCCCGAGGACCTGCCCGCCGAGGGCCCGCTCACCATTGAGATCTTCCACCAGCCCAAGGCAGACACAGAGCAGGACCCGGCCGACTGCTTGGAGCGTCTCCGGATGGAGGTGTTCACCGTCGCTCTGTCCCAGGTCACCTTCTCCTCAGGCAGCATGGTCCTGGAGGTGACCAGGCCACTCTCCAAGTGGCTGAAGCACCCCAGGGCACTGGAGGAGCAGGTGTCCAGTCTGGCCGGAGCGTGCTGGCGGCTACCCCCTACTCCACCTGGCACCCTGCCCGGCACCGACTCTGTCCCCACCGTGGTCCTCGTGCTCCACTCCAACCTCTCCCAGGAGCAGAGGCGGCTGGGCGGCTCCACCTTGCTGTGGGAAGCCGAGAGCTCCTGGCGGGCCCAGGAGGGGCAGCTGGACTCCGAGAGGGGCAGGAGGCACCGGCGGCATCAGTTGCCAGACAGAAGCCAACTGTGCCGCAAGGTCAAGTTCCAGGTGGACTTCAACCTCATCGGCTGGGGCTCTTGGATCATCTACCCCAAGCAGTACAACGCCTACCGCTGTGAGGGCGAGTGTCCTAACCCCGTGGGAGAGGAATTTCATCCGACCAACCACGCCTACATCCAGGTGGGAAGCAGGGCCGAAGCCCTGCTCCATGGGGGTTGGGGGGCAGGATGCCAGCTTTGCTGTTCAGCCGCTGTGTTCCTGCATTCGCTGGAGCACCTGCCATGGGCCAGCTCCTGTGCTGGGTCCTAGAGGTGCAGGGATGGCAGACCCATCACAGCACCCTCAAAGCACCACGGGCAGCCTGCGGCACATCGCTTCCTGGGATTTCTCCCATCTGACAAAATTAGCAGTGGGAGTGGTCTGGAGGGGCTCAGCTCCTCCCCAGCCCTGACACTGTAGCCTTCTGCTCCTAAAACAAGAGCTGACCACACAGCCTGCAGGAGTAGAGGGCCAGAGGCAGCCACCAGGTACCACTGAGCAGCCTAAGGCCTAGGAGGCGGCAGGGGAGAAGAACAGAAAGAACAGTGAGTTAGGAAGGGGAAGGAGGCAGAAAGAACGGAACAGAGCCGAACCTTGCCGCTGCAGGTGGCCCTGCCCTGCCCTCAGGTCAGGTGTCCATTTACCCCATGACACCTGGAGTAAGAACCCTGGGGACCTGCGGCACCTCCTCCAGCCCGAGCCTCTGACCAGGTCAGGGTCCAGGCAGCGGGTGGGGCCACCCCCTCCACCTGCAGCAGGCTGCACGGGAACCACAGAGAAGCAAACAGCCGGGTCGCCAGCTCTGACACTCTGGCGACAAGGGCGGCTCTCGGGTAGCGCGCTCTGCTCCCGCTGACTCTCCTTGGCCCTCTCTGGCCAACAAAGCAAATCCCATGAGAATTTCCACAAGTCCGCTTTTCAAGAGTTCCTCAGAATAGTGTGAAATTGGTATTTACTCTATGCTGGAACGCAAATAAATAAATAAATCTTTAAAAAATGGAATATACAAGTTAGCCACTGCCACCCAGACACATGTAACTTTTTGAATTTTTTTTTGTTTAAAGGCTGTCCTTTTTATTTTTTTTAAAGATTTATTTATTTATTTGAAAGTCAGAGTTACACAGAGAGAGGAGAGGCAGAGAGAGAAAGAGAGAAAGAGGGGTCTTCCATCCGTTGGTTCACTCCCCAAATGGCCGCAACGGCTGATCCAAAGCCAGGAGTCAGGAGCTTCTTCCTGGTCTCCCACGCGTGTGCAGGGGCCCAAGAACTTGGGTCATCTTCTACTGCTTTCCCAGGCCATAGCAGAGAGCTGGATAGGAAGTGGAGCAGCCAGGTCTCGAACTGGCGCCCATATGGGATGGCAGTGCTTCAGGCCAGGACATTAACCCGCTGAGCCACAGTGCCCCAAGGCCATTCTTTTTAAATCAAAACAAAAACAAAAAATAAACGCAGAGCTAGTTAGACCTCAGAGCTGGTGCTGCATTGGCATGCCAGTTTAAGAAAACAACTTTCTTCATTTCTGCCCCCAGAATCTGATTTTAATTTTTTTAAACTTTTTACTCCTAAGTCCTGCCCCCCGACCTGCCCATTGGGATGGGAACTGAGCCCCCTGTCTCCCTTTCAGAGCCTCCTGAAGCGCTACCACCCTCACCGAGTCCCTTCCACCTGCTGCGCCCCGGTGAAGACCAAGCCGCTGAGCATGCTCTACGTGGACAACGGCAGGGTGCTGCTGGACCACCACAAGGACATGATTGTGGAGGAGTGCGGCTGCCTTTGACGGGATCCTGGAGATGCAGGATTGGCCCGTTCGTAGCATCGGGGAGCTCCTGGAAGCCGTCGAATAATCATCAGCCGCTCCGGGCAGAATGCAGGAGGGCACGAGCCGCTTTGCCCGCCAGAACTGAAGCCGAGCGGCTGCCCCCGCTGTCCATGGAGGGCTCTGCGGAGGCTGGCCCAGCAGGGGCCTCGTCAGGAAGCGGGCGGAGGAGGCCTGGGACGGGGGCTGACACGGTTTTCTCTCGAAAAGACAAAGGTGCATGTGTGGGGGAGTTCTTGCCCTGACCATGTGACCCTATGAAGCCCTTGAACTTGTACGTGCACAGTGGGGCACGTGCGTGTTGGTTTTTGAGCTAGGACACGATCTACAGCTTCCCTAAGCTCTCAGAAGTGGTCCACGACCCGGCCCCTGCCCCAGATTAGGAGTCCTCATATCAGACTGAACTGAGCCCTGCGGCTGTGGCTGCCTAGGGCTGGGGTAGGGGAGCCCCCACACACACCGCCATGTTTCTGGCTGGCCAGGGGCAATCTGCCAACCTTGTCCAGAGGCTCCCTGGAGTCAGCTCTGCTAATGAGTTGTATCCACAATAAGGCCATTGTCTGGTTCTCTGGGCCAGCTGGTGCCTTGGATGGGAGAGGCAGGAACTCCTCCACAAGGACTGGCCGTGCTGCACTGGGAGCTGGGCCCTGCCATCCCAAGTCGGTCTGCTTTGGCAGACTTAAACAACCCGAGTCTGTGAAAGCTGGTCAGTCTCTCCACGTGTGCTGTTCCTGAGGCCCGAGCTGCAGGCTACCTGGTGGCTCTGGCCGCAGTTCAGCCGCTGGGTGGCTGGGCCGCCTCCGGTGAAATGCACACTGGCTGACACTAATGCATTCATCTGTTGGAGGGCACAGAGGAGCAGGCGCTTTAAGCCAAGACCGCCCCCCTGGGCGGCATCACCCTCTTTGAAAGCTGAATGGCGTGCAGGGCCCTCGGGTCTGCCACGGCCCCTGACCTCTGCCAGCTCCTGGTGACTGAGTTCTAAGGCAGACTTCGTTCCAGGTCCCATGTAGCAGCTCAGTGAAAGGAACCCTATCAGTCCATTTTCTGCTGTTCAACAAAATACAAGAGATCTTTGAAAAGTTTGTGAAACATGCGTCTCCCAAAAAAAAAGTCACATACATTGCAAATGTTGGGGGGGACCAAAATAAAACGTCTTCCTTAATTCCATTTTTCCATGAACCATTTGAAGCATCCTTGCACTTGAGGCCAGGGGCTGGGGGTGTATAAAGAAGAGAGGGACAACCCACGACCATGGGAACTGGGGTTCCCCAAGAACTAACTGTTCTCAGGCAGCACCCCTAATGCCCTCATCACCTCCCATAAGGCCCCACAGCACAGGAACCACATCCAAGCCATGGGGAGCCTAAGCAGGAAGCTCCAACACTGGTGCACACCCCTTCATCTGGATGGGAAAACTTCAGTGGGGCCTTGGAGAGCCCTGGTGGCAGGACAAGGTGATGGGGCGGCAGGCCCATGGTAGACCTGCCCCTTCCCCTGCTTCCCCGAGAAGCCTAGCCTCTGGCGGTGGGGGAACTCGGGTTCAGTGGAAGTGGTAATCCTGGCCTAGGCAGGAGTTGGATTTTCTCGAGTCAGGCCTGGACTTGAGACAGCTCAGTGCTGCTGTTAGCTGCCTGGGCTGGAAGCAGGCTTGTTCAGGTCCAACCCCAATTCAGAATCACAACGGATCCTGCCTGATCCTACTTGGAGAACAGTAGTGGGGGTAGCCTAGTACAGTGAGCCTGTCCCATCCCCCTCCTGATACTATGAGAGGCCTCCCCCAGGCAGCTATGAGTGGCAAGGCCAGGAGCCCAGCTCTGGTCTTTCCAAGCCCCGGGGGCACTGTTCTTGACAGGGTCCAGAGGCTTGCACCCGCCTAGCTTCAGAGCCAGGCCTTCACCCTGGGAAACCAACTGGCCATGAAGTCCTTCCCAGGACTTCAGGGCGTCTTCTTCACCAAGCAGGTGCCCAACAGCACACAGATGGCCAGGGCCGTTTGCAGCTACAGCGCCTGAGACAAAGCTCCCTGACCACACTGCCTCACAACAGGAGGATGCGCGGACACATAGAAGCTCCACGTTTTGCTGATCTCTGCCGAAAACTCCAGTGTTTGCCATCAGCTGTGGGCTCACTCTGCTGCCTGCCTATGCCAGCCTGGCACAGCTCCTGCCCTGGACCTTGTGAGCTGGCTGAAGGCTGTGTGAGCTGTGGGGAACTGAGGACCACATCCTGCCTGAACCCGGGGCTGCAGCAGAATGGCCAGTGCTTTAAACCCACTCACAAGCACTGGCAAGTCAGTGGTTGTCTGAGCGGGAAAAACCGGATGCGTTTCCAGTCCTTGGCTGGGGAAGTGTGCGGCCTGGGAGAAGGCAGGAGTGGGAAACAGGTAAGGTCCTGAAAGACAGAAGTAGAAATGAGAACGAGAACGGGTGGGGAAGGGGCTGGGACCCAGGGTTTATTCTCATCTTAAAAACAACAACAAAAACACACCTTTTATTAGCAGTAAGATTTTTTTTAAAGATTTATTTATTTACTTGAAAGAGTTAGAGAGAGAGAGAAGGAGGGGGAGAAAGAGACAGAGAGGGCTTCCATCTGCTGGTTCACTCCCCAATTGGCCACAACAGCCAGAGCCGTGCCAATCAGGAGCCAGGAGCTTCGACTGGGTCTCCCACGCAGGTGCAGGAGCCCAAGGACTTGGGCCATCTTCTACGGCTTTCCCAGGCCATAGTAGAGAGCTAGATTGGAGAAAAGCAGCGGGGTCTCGAACCGGCGCCCATATGGGATGCCAAAACTGCAGGTGGTGGCTTTACCCACTATACCACAGTGCTGATCCCAGCTAAGATTCTTACTCTGTCCCAATTGTTTTGGGGCAAAGGATGTATGCAGTGATTCCATCTTTGCTTAGAGTATTCACTCCAGAGGCCCAAGTAGGTGGTGACTGCAGTGGTCAAACCTACTCCACCCTAGACTCGCATATTCTGAGGGAAGAGAAGACCCAGCAGGACAACCTCTGGGTGCTCCTGCCACCAGAACTGTGAGTCCTTTACTAAGAGCTATCATTTATTAAACTCTTAGCTAAGTGTTCTCCTTGATCTTACCTGAGCCTCACAACCACCTAGAAAAGTGATTTCTTAACCCTATCTTATAGAAAATTGAGGGGTGGGTGTTGTGGTACAGGGGGTTAAGCTGATGATCAACACCCCTAACACATACCACAGTGCCTGGACTTGAGTCCAGCCTCCTGCTAATGCACACCCTGGGAGGTAGCAGATAGCTCAAGTACTTGGATCCCTGCCACCTGAGTTCTAGATTCCTGACTCTGGCCTGGCTGACGTGGGCATTTAGGGAGTGAACCACCAAATGAAAATGCACTCTCTGTATGTATCTAACATCATCCTGCCTTTCAAATAAACGTTGGAGAAAACTGAGAGTTAAAGATTAAGAATCCTGGGGCAGGTGTTGTGGCTACTGCTTGGGACACCTGCATCCCTATCAGTGGCTGGAGTCCAGTTTTGTCTGTTTATGATCCAGCTTCCTGTTTATGTGCCTAGGAGGCAGATATGGCAAGCACTTGGGTTTCTGCCACCCATGTTGGAGACCAGGATGGAGTTAGATTTCTCTCTCCTCTGCCTTTCAAATCAATCTCTCTCTAAAAAAAAAAAAAAAAAAAAAAAAAAAAATTGGGGCCTGGTATGGTAATGCATGGGCTAAGCCTCGGCCTGCGGTGCCAGCATCCCACAAGGGCTGCAGTTCAAGTCCCGGCTGCTCCCCTTCTGTCCAGCTTCTTGCTAATGCAGCTGGGATAGCAGTGAAGGGTTGACCCACATGCTTGGGCCCCTGCCACCAACATGGGAGAACCAGAGTTCCTGGCTCCTGCAGCCATTTGAGGACTGAACCAGCAGATGAAAGCTTTCTGTCTCTGCCTTTCAAATACATTTTTTCAATTGAAAAAGGGACCTGCAGTGCTGGCATCCCATATGGGCACCGACAGTCCTGGGGGCTCCACTTGCAATCCAGCTCTCTGCTATGGTCTGGATAAGTTGTGGAGGATGCCCCAAATCCTTGGGCCCCTGCACCGTGTGGGAGACCCGAAGAGGCTCCTGGCTTCAGATTGGCCCAGCTCCTGTTCCTGCCATTTGGGGTGTGAGCCGGTGGATGGAAGACCTCTCTCTGCCTCTCCTCTCTCTGTGTAACTCTGCCTTTCAAGTAAACAAATCAATCCTGCTGCAGGTAATGCAGCTCTAGGCAGCATAGGCGGGGCTGAAGCCAGAGTCCTAAACCTGTGCCCTGGACCTATTTCCAACCTTTGAAACACCAAAGGACAGAACGCTGGCTCCCAATGGCAGCTTGTGCACCTTGCTGGATTAGTACCAGCCTGCTCTATTTCCAGGTATCAGACATGATGGCTGCCTAACAAATGCTGCTGAGGCCAGAGGCAGCCCCTGCTCAGGGAAAGGAAAAGCCGCTGCAGGGAGAAGGGCCCCTTGGGTGCGTGTGGTCCCACACATACACGGCCCCTGCAAGCTCCCCTTTGCACACACGGGCCCCAACTGACAACGGCCATGCCCTGCAAGCATGGAAACTGACACCAAAGCTGCTAACTACCTTTGCCCATTTCCCCCACCCGCCGAGACTCCAGAGATGTGAAATGACCCCACAGGATGTCACCCAAAAACTTTAAAACACCAAGCTGATAATCAAATCTTTATTGATTTAACTGTAACAGCAACCATTGGAGAGAATTTCATTTTCCCCCTAATTTACAAACATGTGCTGGTTTAGAAGGTCAATTAAAAATACAGACAGGACATGGAGTCACACAGGACTGCCTCAAGGACTGCACAGTGCCCTCTGCTCTCCATCCACGACAGTGAAGTGGACGGGAGGGGGTGAGGGGGCCACACACTAAGGAAGAAGGAGGGGGGAAGACCAAGGGAAGTGCTGGCAGTCTCCACTTTCCATTCACAATGGATGAACTGGGCCATTGGTGGCACTAAGATAGAGATTTTCTTTTTTTAAATAAAATATTTTAAAGATGCTTAAAATGGTGACACCTCAAAATATGAGTGTCCCCTGGGCTCTTGAAGACACCTGCTTCAAAGTTCACCCCTGGGGTGGCAGAAGGTCTCAGCACCCAGGCAGCAAGAGATGGGCTCCAGGTGCAGGTGGAGGCAAGGCACTGGCGCGGACACCAGGAAGGAACTGCAGCGCCATGCGAAGGTCCCTCCCCATTCCCCTGGTTCCCGGACAAGTGCCCAAGGCCTGGGCTTGATTCCTTAAGCTGAAGATGGAGAGGATGGGGTACAAGGGGGCAAGAACTGATTTCTTCCGCTCGATTCACGGACTTCTCTCAGTGAACTGTGCCAGGATTTTGGTTTTAAGCACTGACAGGAGCTCCCTTTGGGTGGCCACATGATTATCAAGCACGGCAGCTTCTCTGCCACTCCCCGTCCATGGAAAGGTGGCAGGGTGGGAGTCAGGTGCCCTGGAAGTGTGTTTTAGCTCAGTGGTATTTTCCATCAGGCACCCATGCCATTCAGTATGGTCTGCCAGGACTGCTGCCAGAGGTTAACGAGCAAAGAGAAGACAGATCGTCTGCAGACTCAGAATTCTAAATCTAAACTTCACCAAAAGCTATCAACTTCCAGGACCTGCCTAGAGGAAGCTGGGAAAGATGTCATGAGTGATTAACTGGAAAAAAGTACTAAGTTATCAGTCGTCCTTATATCTTCAGTTAGTCACTTCTAGAGCTAGCTAGGGAAACTCCCGCACAGGAAAACCCATTTCTAGAATGGGAAGGGCCACTGGGGTATGGCACTCTGCAGAATTACAACCCACTTGCATAAAGATTTGATCTGAGAAGAACTGGGCTGTGTATGTGTAACCATGCTTCCCTTGAAGACCAAATTGTCCTCCCAAGGCAGCGGTGTTACCTTTCAAGCAAAGCCCACCCTCTCCCAGGCAGGGGTACCTAAGTGACTGGGTCTCACTGGCTGTATGTGTGTAGTCCAGACAGCGGGGCCTCTTAAAAGAGAAATGCAAAGGGCTAAGGCCCCTGGCTTCAAGCAGCTGGTATCCAAGACAGGGACACGAAGAGGGATCTTACTGGGATACTGTTGCCCACGTGCTAAGCCCTTTACACCAGTGGCCTTGAGTCAAAGATAAAGCAGGCACTCTAGCTGGACTCGGCAGCGAAAGCCACAGATCTCGCAGGTTGCGTTCTAATGAAAATGTGAGGCTGTGATGGCATCTGAACTGGGAAGGCAAGGTCCAAGACTCCCAAACAGCTGGTAATCCACACAGGAAAAGGACAAACAAGATCCATTTGAAGGTGCTTTAAAGATGAGGCTCCTGCTTCAAGAAGTGCCTTTTTCTAACACCGCTCAGCAGCAATGCTGCTTACACAAGTACATTTGAAAGCCAGAAGGGACGCCAGTAAGAAGCGCCCAGACAGCATAACCCCCAGGGAGAGCCTGACTCTTATGGTACTGATAACTGCTGAAGACATGGGGGGAATGGGTGCCACCACACACATCAGGCACTACCTAAGCACGTGTGGAGCTGACCAGCCTCTCCTCGGTCTCTATGGAGGGTGAGGACAAGATGGGCTCTCTTTAAAGACCCTGTTCCTGAAGATGCCCAGGACAAGACGGGCGGCTTCCCTGCACACTGGATCTAAAGAAGCATCAGGCAGACATTTGTAAGTCCTAGACGCTGCCTATTTCATCGAGAGGCTGCTTCCTGGTGACAGACTTGACCTGACACTGCTGCTTCAGCTGGTGCGCGGGATGAGAGCAGCAGGCATCAAGCACCGACTGGACCTGGCGTCCAGACCCTGTCTTCTATTTCACCCTGAACGCGATGGCTGTCCTTTCTTCAGCTCAGTACCTAACATCTGATTCATCCGTGCTCCCCTTGCTCGACAACCCGGACTCTAATTCAGACAGCTCAGCAGTCGCTCAGTTGGGAGGCTCCAACCCCTTTTCCTGGCTAAGGGAAAACACGGTGACTCAATCTTAGAGAGTTTAGGACTTGCAAATGAGCATTCCTGGGCTGCTGCCAGTCAGGCAGATGGACGCTCACCATGGCCCTTAAAACCAGCAGGCGGCTCTGGGGAAGAGCAGTCTTGGGTCTCGCTTTGGTGATGTGCATCTTAAGAGTCTGTTTGTGGTAGCACTGTGTCTCCCGGTTTACCATCCCGATGACTGTGCCTCCAGGCCGACCTGGCTTCATCCTCTGCTGGGGGTGTGGCTAGGGTTAGTCGTTCACTGGTGGAGTAATGGGTGACGGCATGTGCTTTTGGAGACTGTCATAAAAGGCACTACAGGGGGCGAGTATTTGCCTAGTAATTAGCTGCCAGTTAGGGCACTCATGTCTCACATCAGAGTACCTGGCTTTGAGTCCTGGCCCTCACATCCAGTTTCCTGGTGATGCGTACCCTAGGAGATAGTGGTGACGCCTCAAGTCTCTGCCACCCATACAGGAGGCCTGCTCCTAGCTTCTGCCCTTGAGAGTCATTGTGGACAGTCAGCCAGCAGATGGGAGTTCTTACCTCCTTCCCTCTCAAATTAATTTTAAACAAGTTACTATAATAAAGGCATAGCAACTTTTTCCTTGCCCTGTGCCCCTCTCTGGGATCATCTGCTGAGGGCCAAACCAGCTACTGTGGAGTAAAGACATTCATGCTGCCCTATGGAGACTCCTATGTGGAGGCATCCCGCTCACAGCTACAGGGAACATGGAACTGGATTCTCTAGTCCCAAATAACAGCAACCCCTGCCTACATCTTGACTGCAACTTCATGAGACCCTGCACCAGAACCATCCTTGCTAAGCCTCAAATTCCTCAAGCACAGAAACCAACAGATAATGCTTGTTATGTTAGGATACTAAGTTTAGAGATATTTTGTTACACAGCAGTAAGTAACTAATACTCTTCCATCAGAAGCCAGTATCTGGAAGCCAGTGTCTCTGCTCCTGTGCAACACCTAATTAACACCTAATTAAACAGAAAAGCAGCAGCGAACTCAAGGATTCGTGCTATACAGAAGGTGGAAACCTGACAATGTATGTGACCTGCTGAAATCTGGGAAAAGCGCATTTCCCATCATTAAGATTGATTGTCCCCAGAAATATAGAAACATGGCTTCCTCATAAAAGAAAAGAACCGTCTCATTCAAACGGTAAGTTAAGGGTGCTTCCCCTCCCAGGAAACGCCAGGACACATACACAGGGCCTCAGCCATGAGGTTCCTTCCAATGCCCAGAGGTAAACCACCTATTGGACTCCAGCCGGCTCTGAAGATGGTTCTGTAAGGCAGGGCACAGAGATGTTATCTGTTGGAAGTTTCTCTTGCCTCGTGACGTGATTTTAAAATTATTTCTAGAAGCCAAAGTATTTCCAGTTGTGGCAGCCTGCAGGAAAGACCTGCACCAAGCAGTGAGGAGATCCCTGTAAGGAGGGCAAGGGACAAGGCAGCCTCTGAGTCACACAAGTGACACTCCCAACAAGCACCAGGAGGCACAGCCTCTGATTAGGGGCCACAGGCATCCTGACACTTCCTGAGCTGAATCCAGCAATAAGATGGAGAAGAGGCAGCTCTTCCGCCCTCCAGCAGACTGTTAGTTGCCAGCAGGAGTCAGATTCCAAGAGGCCAAGGCCATGGTAGGAGAATGCAAAGCTTCACTCCCAAAGAAGCAAACTCCCCAGGGTACAAAGAGGTCCTCAGCAAGCTTCTTATGCAAATGAATGCGCAACTTAGTTTTCCAAAGAGTATGTAAAGCGAAATTTGGAGTTTAATTAAAATCAGAACAGGGACACATTCAACAAACAAAAAAAAATACTTTTCTGATTATCGGTTTTTGAGAGTCAAAGCATCCCCCAAACATTGGAGATCCAGCTTATTCCTGAGACATCAACCATCACAAAAGGTTTTCACTCTTTGAGCTATTCACATTTTGTAGCAGAAAACAGAACAAAGTTCCACAGACATCTCTCCTCTCTTCTTCCTACAATGTGTTCACAAACAGGGGCGTTGATAGTTCCAAAGATAAACAGCTTTCTTTCTTAGCTGATCAGGAGTAGCCCTGCTCTCACCCTGGAGTCTGATTGTTGCCAATTTCCAGGAAGGACACGGTGGCATTCATCTATGAGGGGAGTCCCGCTCCTGGGATTACTGTGCCAGTCCACAGCCCCAGGACAGGCAGGAGGCAAGGAGGGTGAATGAGAAAGCACAGGGCCAGCAGAAAGAATGGGTGGGTTTCCTGAACAACCCACAGCAAGGCAGAATGATCCAGGTTCACAAACCACTCTACAAACTGCAGACACACACACCCAAGTTGGGGGAGGCAGGAGAGAGCTCAGAAGGGACTGGGATGTGACACAGAACAGCAGACTTGCCAATGGACATTTCCCACCTTCCTAACACTGGATGGTGTTTAATTAAAAAGTTGCTGTTCAGAATTGTACTGAAAACATATCTAAAAATAGGTCTGTAGTCATCTTAAAAATAAAAGGTTACTTCTCAAATAAGAGCAGTAACAGGTATTATCAGATACCAACACTAGAGGTATCTTTGAAGTGGATTTGAAAAACAGCCTGGCAGAGAAGGGAAAGAGGGAGGAAGAAGGAATGATGAGGAAGGGAAAGTCCAGAGTACAGTGGGAAAGGCAAGAAAACTGGGAGGAACGCCCTCTGAAGCCCATGCTTATCTATCCCAGCAGTCAAGCAAAGCAAACAGCCAAGGGAAAGAGAGCTCTTGTCTTGGAATAACCTGAGAGGCAGCTTTAAACTCACACAGAGGACAACAAATATGACAATGCTCATTGGCTCTTAAAACAGCGACTGCTGGGACAGGGTATGCCAGAGATCCAACACTCTCCAGGGGCCATCCTCATGGGTGACCTGGCACAATACTGCCTTCGGGCTTTCCCCACCAGTGGAGGCTGATGCGCCTCTCTTATTTGGGATGGACTTGCTCTGGGAGCAGATAAACCACCCGGATATAGAGAGGACTCTGCCAGCAGTCAGAGCAAGCAGGCAGGAATGGCAGGGAGCAAAGAACAACCATTCCTGTGGGCTCTCTTCTGACACAGTTTAAACATGTCTGCACACACATCTATGGAAAGGAACGGCAGGATGGACTATGAGACCAGGGCAGAAGGCACTCCTCCCAGAGGAAAGAGGGAAAGGGGTTTCAAAATGTGTCACAGGGTAACGCTACCAGAGCCACACAAACCGTGTGCCGTCCTAAAGGACACATGCTGAAGGTAAAAGGGAGAGCAGCTCTCTCTTTTGTCAGTTCCTCTGGTGGCAGTAAAGACCCAAACCCACATTATTGCAGCACTGAAGCACAGGCAGGATCCAGAGCCAGGGAGGAGAGAGGAGGTTAAGGAAAATGAACAATGCAGAACCCGCCAAACCTTTGGATCCCTTTGCCGGAAGCCCCAGCAGGAAGTTATCGGGGTGCTGAGATTTGGTTTGGGGCAGATCTGAGGGGGGATGGTTTTCAATAGAAAAATGACCAAGGAAGCTGGTTCAAATGTTTCTACTAAGGACTGCTTGGTTCTACACAAATACTCCCAGGGCCTTCGAGCTAATCTAAGTGGGAAGGGTAAGAGGAGAGGAGGAGAAATGGTCAGATGCAGCTCATCATCCCATTATTTGGCACCTGCAGGAGGGGGGGGCAGTGCAAACTGCAAGGGGGAATGCTGGTGCTGCCTCTTGTCTTTGCACTGTGGATCCTATTGGTCAAGCCAGGTACACACAGGCCTCCATGCTGTTGCTCTTCTTCTAATCCTCGCTGGAGAGTCAGATGTCCATTTCAAACTGAGCATCATCCCCTGGTTAGGAAAAGAAAATAAAAAGTTTAGCACAAAAGGGAAAAGCAGAGTTTCAACCACCATTCCCACTTCACAAGGGTCACAAAAAATCCAGAATGCCCTACTCCTTGTTGCCTTAAAACAATGATTCTGCTTTGTGTTGGCTGGTCATTTTAGTCTGAAAAAGAATGGCAGTCATATCACCCATAGAGATACATTGTGGGGAAAAGACACAAATGACCTTTTCCAGTGCCGTCCTGTCCACAGGGTGACCAAGCAGCTACTCCCTAGAGCTCATTACCGCTCATCAGTAAGCACTCTCTCCTTGTGGCTTTGAACCTGGGCCCTGCTCTGAATCAACACACTGTCCATTAAACACTCATTTGGAATCTGAAAAAGTAGAATGCTGGCTCATGCCCAGGGGCCCCCACGTGCAACTCCTGAGATGTACTTCAGGAGCTGGTCACTTTCACCTCGCTGTTCTGCTTCTATAGAGAGGACTCCTGACTACAGGTGTGTGTATATGCGCATGTGAGCAGAGCAGTGTTTGTGCAAATATTACAGGCAGCTCTGGGAAACAAACCACTCTGCATTTCTCCACACCACAGAAAGGACATTCTTTTTGTTAGAAACAAGGTCTATTTCCTGAAGGGGATGGGAATTTGGGCTTTGAAATTGTTTCTTGCTTTCCTTGTGTGTGCCATCCCTGGCCAGGCAGTCCTCAAAGCACTGTTTAGGGAATCACCTTCTGAGCTGACCATTCCCTGATTTTGGATCCCTCTTCCCCATCACTAAAGTAGATCTGATTATGATTTAGAACTCAGGGCTTCAATAAATTTTGGGGGAAGAAGGGCAACCTTAGAGATACTTAACTGAACATCAGTTATCACCAAAACATCATTTTTTTTTAAGTAGTTTTTAACAGATTCAATATACTCGGTGGATACAATTCTAAGAATAAAATGCTATTCCCTTCCTCCCTTCACAATATTTTTTCAGCCTACAGCAAACTAACACTCAACTTTCCAAAGCAACCCTCTTGAACTCTACTCTCTTACCAACTGCATGCTTCCGGTCATGATTGTTTAAGTTGTTCAAATTGTTTACTTCTACTTTGGAGTCTTCGATTAAGGTGCCAGGGCTAGTGACTCCTGGAATATTGGGCAGATGACAGGGTGGGGTCTGAGCCATTGGAGAATTGCGACGATCCAACAGAAATTTTCGATCATAAATGATTCGGGTTCCTGGAAAACAGGGGTGGAAAGATTTTGAAACAAAGGGCCAGTAACATAACATTACCCAATAATTTATTTATTTTGGAAATGTCCTTCTTTTAAAAAAATTATTACTGGTTGAAAGGTAGAGTAATAGGGGCCCGCACTGTGGCATAGCAGGTTAAGCCTCCACCTACAAGGCCAGCATCCCATATTGGTGCTGGTTCGAGATCCGACTGCTCCTCTTCTGATCTAGCTCCCTGCTAATTCTCCTGGGAAAGCAGAGGAATATGGCCCATGTGCTTGGGCCCTGCATCCACATGGGAGACCCAGATGAAGCTCCTGGCTCAGCGTTGGCCACTGTGGCTATTTGGGGAGTGAACCAGTGAATAGAAGATCTCTCTCTCTCCTCTTTATAACTGCCTTTCAAATTAATAAAAAATAAACATTAAAAAAAAAAGTGTAGAGAGATAGAGATCTCCCGTCTACTGGTTTTCTTCCTGTAACAGTCAGGGCTGGCCCAGACCAAAGCCAGGAGGCTGGACCTCAATCTGGGTCTCTCATATGTGTAGCAGGGAAGAAAGCACTTGAGCCATTATCTGCTACCTCCCAAGGTACATTAGAAGGAAGCTAGAGTTGGAATCGGAGCTGGGACTCAGGAATTTAGTTTACATGCCACCCAATCCTAACCCTCCAATCTCCCTGCCCGAGCACAGGAATGAATAGGAACGTCCTTTCTTCTGCTTCTGCCAGTGGAACTCCTGCTTGTCAGGAGTTCAGCTCCATTATCACCCCCTTTTGGAGAACATGCTTTCTTCTCATCTTACTCTATACATATCACCCAGTATAGGTCCTGTCTGTCTCTCCATCTGCTTTCTCTATGGACTTGAGTTCCTTATACCAGGGCAATGTCTTATTCATAGCTGACCTATGTCCTAACATTAAGATCTTCAAACAAAACTTTTTTTTTTTTTTTTTTTTAAGATTTATTTGAAAGAGTTACAGAAAGAGGGAGAGACAAAGAGAGAGAGAGAGAGCTCTTCCATCTGCTGGTTCATTCTCCAGATGGCTGCAATGGCTACGGCTAAGCCAAGCCAAAGCCAAGAGCTTCGTCTGGGTCTCGGGGCCCAAACACTTGGGCCATCTACTGCTGCTTTTCCGGAGCACATTAGCTGGGAGCCAGATCAGAAGTGAAGCAGCTGGAACACAAACTGGCACCCATACAGGTTAAGCCCCAGGTCTCCAAACACAACTTTAAATGAAGGAATAAACAAACACATGTAAAAATAGACAGTTGCCTTCAGGCTAACAGCTTTCCAAAGAGGCACTGAGACTAATTCTTCCCAGAACGAGCTATGGCAGAACTCTCTATTGTACAAAACATTTACTCACTGCTAAGTGCTTCCTGACTGTGTTACAAACAATAATTGTTCTTAAGAGTATATATTATAGCCGGCGCCTCAGCTCACTAGGCTAATCCTCTGCCTTGCGGTGCCGGCACACTGGGTTCTAGTCCCGGTCGGGGCGCCGGATTCTGTCCCGGTTGCCCCTCTTCCAGGCCAGCTCTCTGCTATGGCCAGGGAGTGCAGTGGAGGATGGCCCAAGTCCTTGGGCCCTGCACCCCATGGGAGACCAGGAGAAGTACCTGGCTCCTGCCATCTGATCAGCGCGGTGCGCTGGCTGCGGCGGCCATTGGAGGGTGAACCAACGGCAAAGGAAGACCTTTCTCTCTCTCTCACTGTCCACTCTGCCTGTCAAAATAAAAAATAAAAAAATAATTAAAAAAGAGTATATATATTAGCCATAAAAAGTTATTAACACCTGCCTCTTACAAATGGCCAAAAGGTACATAAAAAGGTGTTCTGCATAACTAGTCATCAGGGAAATGCACATCAGACCCCAAGGGCTATCTCCCTCTCACCCGTTAGGGTGACTACTACCAAAAAGACAAGAGATAAAAAGTGTTAACAAAGATGTAGAGAAAAGGGAACCCCACATACTGTTGGTGTGAGGGTAAAACTAGTATAGCCATTATGGAATACAGAATGGAGGCCCCAGAGAATTAAACAGAGCCACCATATGATGTAGGTGTAGTAATCCCACTTCTGGGTATATATTATCCAAAGAAAAGGGAATCACTAACTCGCAGAAATATTTATACTTCCAAGTTCATTGCACCATTATTCACAATAGCTGAGGCACAGAAACAAGTATTTGTCAACAAACTTAATTGTGGTATATATATTCAGTAGAATATTGTTCATCCATAAAAAGGAAATCCTCGCATTTGCAACAAAATAGATGAAATTGGAGGACAATAAGTCAGATTGAGAAAGACAAATACTTCATAATCTCCCCTCATGGAGGACAGAACCCAGAAACAGAGTGGAACAGTGGTTGCAAGAGGTCTGTGGGTGGAAGAGATGGGAAGATGTTAGTTAGAAGAAGCAAACTTCCAGTTTTGAGATGAACAAATTCTGGAGTCCTACTGTACAGGATGGTAACTATAGTTAACAATGTATTGTATGCTTGAAATCTGCAGAGTATACCCTAAATACTCTCACCTCACTACATACACACACAAAGTAACTGTGCTAACACCATGGTAACCATTGCACAATACATATATATAGCAGATCATCAAGTTACACAGCTTAAATTTGCACTTTGTCAATCATACCTTATTAAAACTGGGCGGGGGGGAGGGGGGCTGCTGTTCTCTCCTTTTGTCATGTTCTCCCCTAGGTACTAATGACTTAAATAAGACAAAACACAACCAGCAGATGCCTGGATGTGGTGACCATTTACTGACAGGTGCTAAAGAGGGTGACAGTGAAGGGGGGAAGTGGCAGCCCAGCGTATGCACCAACCTCACCTAAGGAACAAAGGGGAGCAGTCAGTCAGAGCTCTCTCTCCCACAACGGGCTGCTCTAAGGGGGGGACCTCCAACTTAAAGGCAATACTATCTGTAAGAGCAAAACGACACATGAATTTACCCGGCTTAAAGAATGAGAATCTAAATACTACCTGCTGGTAAATGCTTTAAGATCTCAACTGGGCCGGCGCTGCGGCTCACTAGGCTAATCCTCCGCCTAGCGGCGCCGGCACACCGGGTTCTAGTCCCGGTCAGGGCGCCGGATTCTGTCCCGGTTGCCCCTCTTCCAGGCCAGCTCTCTGCTATGGCCCGGGAGTGCAGTGGAGGATAGCCCAAGCGCTTGGGCCCTGCACCCCATGGGGAGACCAGGAAAAGCACCTGGCTGCTGGCTCCTGCCATCGGATCAGCGCGGTGCGCGCCAGCCGCGGCAGCCATTGGAGGGTGAACCAACGGCAAAAGGAAGACCTTTCTCTCTGTCTCTCTCTCTCACTGTCCACTCTGCCTGTCAAAAAATTAAAAAAATTAAAAAAATAAAAAAAAAAAAGATCTCAACTGAAAAAGAGTACTCCTGTCATAGTGTAATGCGAGTCTGATGCACAGAGTTCCTCAGACAACTTGTGACAGCCATAGTCCCAGAAACAGAGGCACATGCTAACAAATCTATCTGAAATGTGAGGAAGCTATGCATTTACTACAAGATGGGAAACTCCAGAGGCCAGCACTGTGGCTCAGCAGACTAAGTTACTGCCTGGCACGCTTGCATCCCATATGGAAATGCCACTTTGTGTTCTAGCTGTTCTGTTTCTGATGCAGTGCCCTGCTTTTGAGCCTTAGAAGGTGGCAGAAGATGACCCAAATGCTGGGCCCTTGCACCAGTGCAGGAGACCAGGATGGAGTTCCTGGCTCCTGGTTTTGCCTCACCCAGCCCTGGCTGCTGCAGGCATTTGGGTAGTGACCATGGATGGAAGATGTCTGTCTCTCCCTGTCATTCTGCCTTTCAAATAAATAAATCTTTTGGGGGGGGGGGGGAAGGACTCCAGAGTCTATGCAAAAATGGGAGGAGGCACTAACATTCATCTAAATAAATGGGAATGGGAAGAGCCTATAAACTCAGCGATTTTCTTGGGATTAATACTTGCAGTAGTACCATCACACTTGCACAAATGCTGGTAAGTAATTTCCGTTCTACTAGATGCAAAATAGTTGAACTAGTGTCTTGTTCGGTGAAAAGGTCAATAACCTCTACCCTGTAGCCCCCACCCCCCTAACTCTAACAAGAGGAATTGAGTACTAACCATATTCTCCCCTAAAAAACACAACACTACAAAGCCAGCTAAGTGTCTCAGAATGCAAATGGGCTTAAACATCCTCATGCGGGCATCTGGTAGCACATGAAGGCATTTTAAAGAAATCTTTAAGGTTTCAAAGCAACACCAAAGAATATCAACTTTTTCCTATTTCTGCTACATTTACCCTGCAATCATATTTGTAATTGATAAGGCAGATATCTGGTTTTCATAATAAACTAAGACAAATATTTGACCATAATTAGAACCTACAGAAACAGCATTTCTAGTGTTGTAATATATAGACATACGCATCAGATTATTTTTTTGTTTTAATCCTAACTAAATTAGAATCCCTGGGAGAACCTGGAAATTAAACCACTAAGTTCCCAGGTCGTTCTGGTACTCATTAAAATTTGATAATGATTATACAAAGAACCCAACTCCATCCTCCCACACGACTAGATCAGTGGTTGAGGAATAGATGAAATACCAAAGAATTACTAAAACAATGAAGGGGGCTGCAGAGATCATCTCAACCAAAGCTGAAACCCAGTGAAGTGACCTACTCAAGGTCACACAGTTAAGCAGAAGCAAAATCTGAACCAAATCTGCATTCTCCTGCCTCAGCCCAGCCCTCTTTCCACTATTCATTCCAGTTTCTACAACCTCCAAGAGTGGGAGTAAGCTGTCTGTAGGGAAAGTGAAAGGGTAGGGGCCAGCACTGTGGCAGAGCAGGTAAAGTTGCCACCTATTGTGCTCGCACCCCATAAGGGTGCCAGTTTGAGTCCCAGCTGCTCCACTTCCCATCCAGCTCTCTGCTATGGCCTGGGAAAGCAATAGAAGATGGCCCAATGACTCGCATGGGAGACCTGGAAGAAGCTCCTGGCTCCTGACTTTGGATCAGCCCAGCTCTGGCTATTGTGGCCATTTGGGAAGTGAACCAGTGGATGGAAGACCTCTCTGTCGTTTCCTCTGTCTTTAACTCTACCTCTCAAATAAATAAATAAAATCCTAAAAAGAGAGGGAGAGAGAGAGAAATTCAACTCCTGTTTCTACTGTTACAAAGATTTTGGTGTGAAGGCTCACAATGACTTGTGACTAGATCAACATCAGCCTCAGTAGGAAAGCTTTGTTATATTTCCTCCCTTGAAAGCATCTGGGAAAGTCAGAAACCATTCATTCCTGGTTTATAGATGGCATACATTGTATAAACATTTTCAAGTATAATTTTAGGACAAAGTAGAAATTTGCCTTTATGTTCTCTGCTTTGTAAAATAAAGCAACAGGGCTGGCATTGTGGCATAGAGGGTAAAGCTACCATCTGCAATGCTGGCAATCCACACAGATATCAGTTGTCCCAGCTGCTCCACTTCCTATCTAGCTCCCTGTTAAGAGTCTGGGAAGGCAGGAATGATGGCCCAAGTGCTTGGGGCCCTGACACCCGTTTGAGAGACCCAGATAGTTTTTGGTTCCTGGCTTCATCCTGGCTCAACCCTGGCAGTTGTGGTCATTTAAGGAGTGAACCAGCAGATGCAAGATCTCTCTCTCTCTCATCTCTAACTCTTTCAAAATAAATAAACCTTTTAAAAAATAACTCAAAAAGGCATCTGGAAAATTATGAGAAATGAGGCATTCAGGACAGCAGAAAACTTAATTTAACTTTCAGAGGGTAAACAATTTTAATTATTTTGAATGGAAATTTGAGGATACCTCAAGTTTATGAAAGGGACCGGCATTGTGGCTGTCGCTCCCCCTCTTTGTGGAGGAACGACACAGGACCCTGCGCTGTTCTTTTGTCTGCTCGGCCCTTCCCGGGTTTGCTGCTGGTTCTTCCCGGGTTGGCTGCCATCCCTCCACCTCCGCGGAGGGGCGGCCCCCTAGCCACTTTCCCCACTTCCTCGGGGGAGCGGCATACCGCCAGCCGGCTCTCTTGGGGGCTGCACAGGTGTTCCTTCAGATAGATGTTCCCCTTAGATGTTCCTCGTGCATGTTGTCTCTCTCCTCCTTTATAGTCCTCTTCCACCAATCCCAACTCTGCTACCCACACGCCGAGTACGCTGCTCTCCTCCAATCAGGAGCAGGTCCTGCTGTTTATTGGTTGAACTGGAGGCAGCTGGGTAGAAGTTGTTACTCCCTTCTCAGCGCCATATTGTGGGAGAGCAGATGCATAGAATAAGTCTTAATTCCAGTAACTTAGTCTAGTCCGGGTTGCTCCCCACAGTGGCCTAGAGGGTAAAGCCACCACCTGTGACGCTGGTGTCCCATATGGGCTTTGGTTCAGGTTCTGGCTGCTCCCCTTCCAATCCAGCTCCCTGCTAATGTGCCTGGGAGAACAGTGTAGGATGGCCCAAGTACCTGGGCCCCTGCCCTATGTGGCAGACCCAGAAGAAGCTCCTGATTTCAGACTGGCCCAGCTTCAGCCCTTGTGGCCATTTGGGAAGTGAACCAGTGGATGGAAGATCCCTCTCTCTGTAACTCTACTTTTCAAATAAATAAATCAATATTAAAAAAAATGTATTGTGAACAAACTATACATGTATATGTCCCTTCTCCCCCCATGGAACCCTTTTTTATTTTTTTTTTAATTAATTAATTTATTTGAAAGTCAGAGTTACACAGGGAGAGAAGGAGAGGCAGAGAGAGAGGTCTTCCATCCGCTGGTTCACCCTCCAGTTAGCTGCAACAGCCAGAGTTGAGCCAGTCTGAAGCCAGGAGCCAGGGGCTTCTCCCGGGTCTCCTACAGGGGTCCTTCTCCTCCCAAAATTCTTTGTTCTCAGAAAGGCTAAGAGCTTCTTAAAACTTCTGTCAGCTCAGGCTGCCATGGCATAGCCCTAAAAAACACAAATTCCCCTCACAGTCCTGGGGGCTATTAGTTAAGGGGCCCACATGGATACTTACTGATTAGGACTTCTTCCTAGCTCACAGGTGACTGCCTTCTTATAGTGCCCTCAGATTCACGGCCCCTCCCCAAGATCTATTCCTCCAAGGACATCAACCCTACCATGGGGGATCCAACCTAATTAACTCTCAAAGGCCCCATATCCTAATACCATCACATTGGGATTTAGGGCTTCAACATTTGAATTTGGGGGGAGTCACAATGTAGTCCATAACACACCCTTTGCACACATTCTAACTTCATGCTTCCAATCTGCTCCTTCAATATGTGTAACATAAGTGTAAATAGGCTGAAAAGGAACCTGATGGCTGACATTATCAGGATAATATGGACATAAAACCAAGCCCCATAGATGAAAATGAGGGGGAAAAAACCTATGTTGAATCTAAAATCTAGAAATCTGCAAATAGAAAAAAAAAAAACATAGAAAACAAAAAACAAGAAGGCCAATGACTAAAGTTCAAAACTATGCTTGCCAAGTCAGCTAGTACAGAAACAAGGTCACTGGAGCCTAAGGCCATCTTCTTGGTTTAAATGACAATCAATCCATGAATTAAGCTATATACATCTAATAAATGATATGCTGAAATAAACCCACATAGAGAAAGCCCATTGTGACATGCTTAACTTAGATGACAGTGATTCTTATACCAACAGGGTCATCCTTTATAAAATTCTGCTTAACTAAGGCTGCTTCCAGAATTAGAATTAAGCATTCCCTCATGCAAACAGCCAGCCTGGAAAAAGAAGCATTAAGTAACTTGCCCATATCACAGCTTGAAGCTGCTGACAAACCCTCTAAGGCTGGGCTGGACCTGCATCCTCACACAAGTGTCTCAAGCACAAAGGGAAAATGTAGAGTTAAACAGGGATGTCCTCATGGGACTTTATTCATCCAAGAGGAAATTTTCTCAGAAAACCCCTAGCAGGTATATATTCTGGGACTTGGCACTCTGCCATTTAAAAAAATGAGGGAAACTGTGACAACACAGAACAGAAAACCAACAGAGTCAGCCACATTTATGCTTAATATTTACCTAAATCTTAAACATACAATTTTTAAACTTTTTAAAATTAAATTAGGGGGTCCAGCACTGTGGTGTAGCAGGTAGAGTCACCGTCTGCAGTGCTGGCATCCCTATACAGGCACCGGTTCAAGACCCAGATGCTCCTCTTCTGATCCAGCTCTCTGCTGTGGCTTGGGAAAGCAGAAATTCCTTAGGCCTCTGCACCCATGTGGGATACCCAGAAGAAGCTCCTGATTCCAGGCTTCAGATAGGCGTAGCTCCGGCTGTTGCAACCATCTGGGGAGTGAACCAGTGGATGGAAGACTTCTCTCCCTGCCTCTGTTTCTCTGTAATTCTGCCTTTCAAATAAATAAATAAATCTTAAAATAAATAAATAAATAGAATAGGAAGGTTGGGAGGCGACAGTATATACAGTCGCGCTTCACTGACAAGGATGTGTGCTGTCATTGTTGGAATTTCACAGTCTGCACTCACACAAACCCAGGTGGTAGAAGCCAATCACTTCAAGTGGCCTCTTGATGCAGTCAAACAGCACAGTGAACATGAGATGTGGGGTTGCCGCCAATATAACTAACTGACTGAGGGCAAACTTGAATGAGTAAGAGTAGATTTTACAACAAGAAACAATATGGTGGCCGGCGCCGCAGCCCAACAGGCTAATCCTCCGCCTAGCGGCGCTTGCACACCGGGTTCTGGTCCTGGTTGGGGCTCTGGATTCTGTCCCGGTTGCCCCTCTTCCAGGCCAGCTCTCTGCTGTGGCCAGGGAGTGCAGTGGAGGATGGCCCGGGTACTTGGGCCCTGCACCCCGTGGGAGACCAGGGGGAGCGTCTGGCTCCTGACTTCCGCGGCGGCCATTGGAGGGTGGGCCAGCGGCAGGGGAGGACCTTTCTCTCTGTCTGTCTCTCTCTCTCACTGTCCACTCTGTCTGTGAAAGAAAAAGAAAAAGAAAGAAAAAGAAAGAGAAAGAAAGAAAAAAGAGAGAGAGAGAGAGAGAGAGAGAGAGAGGGAGGGAGGGAGGGAGGGAATGGCACAGTAACTGCATAATCCAGTAACCCACTGCTTATGATCAAGTATGATGCATGGTGCCTAACTGCACATGCCATACTTTCACAGGCCTGCCAGCACAGCTTTGTTACACCAGCATCAGCACAAATGTGACAGTAGTGCTTTGCAGCACACTGCAAAGACCATGGCATCACCAGGTGGCAGGAGTTCTTCAGCTCTATTATAACCTATATGCCCACTGTTCTATATGCCATCTGCATACCTGTTCTGGGTGAAGGGTACATACAGCAACAAAAGCCTTATTTCCCATTGTAGGAAACCAACTGTTAATATTTGTAATTGACTACCAACTCTAGGGCATTAAATAATATTATTTAGAAATGCAGAGGTACTAGAATGAGCTAAAAGAGCTTACAAAGGTTTCTCTGAAGAGTAGAAATGGAAACAGGTATGGGGTATGGGAATGCTGCTTTCTGTTGTTAGCCTTAAACTAGGTAACTAACTTTTAAAACTGTTACTTTCATAGGCATTAAAAGTTGGTTTTTTTTTTTTTTGTTTGTTTGTTTTTTTTGTGGGTCGGGGGAGGGCCAGTACTGTGGTATAGTAGGTTAAGCCTCCACCTATGACACTGGCATCCCATATGGGCACCAGTTCTAGTCCCGGCTGCTCCTCTTCTCATCCTGCTCTCTGCTGTGGCCTGGGAAAGCAGCAGAGGATGGCCCGACTGCTTAGGCCCCTGCACCCGCATGGAAGACCAAGAAGAAGCACCCGGCTCCTGGCTTCGGGTCAGCGCAGCTTGACCATTGTGGTCATCTGGGGAGTGAACCAGCTGAAGGAAGAACTTTCTCTCTGTCCCTCCTTCTCACTGTCTGTAACTCTACTTCTCAAATAAATAAATAAATAAATCTTTGGGAAAAAAAAAGACTGAATCCCATCCCCTAGATTAGGATGTCAATTATGAATGTATTAACACATACTATACTTTTTAAAAGATTTATTTATTTATTTGAAAGTCAGCGTTACACACAGAAAGCAGACGCAGAGAAAGAAATAGAGGTCTTCCATCTGCTGGTTCACTCCCCAGTTGGCCACAATGGCTGGAGCTGAGACAATTCAAAGCCAAGAGCCAGGAACTTCTTTCGGGTCTCTCTCATGGGTGCAGGAGCCCAACGACTTGAGCCATCTTCTAATGCTTTCCCAGGCCATAGCAGAAAGCTGGAATGGAAGTGGAGCAGCCGGGACTCAACCGGCACCCATATGGGATGCTGGCACTAAAGGCGGTGGCTTTACCACTATGCCACAGCACCAGCCCCAGCACATATTACATTTATTCAACACTGTATCCAAGGCTCTAGCCAGGGCAATTAGTGAAGACAAACAAAAGACATCCAGACATATAAGGAAGAAGTAAAACTATCCCTATTCAAAGATAAACATGTATAAGGAAAATCCCAAGGAATCCATAAAATTAGAATCATTTGCATGTATCCTGGCTTGTTGAGGTTTTCACTTCTTTAAACTATTAAATGACACGAACATTTGTCCATCTGTCAGAGTATTTGTTCTAGATATCTGAACCATTATTTATTTAGATACAAAAACACTCAATGGTTTTTGAGTTTTGGCTTCAAGCTGTGCCCTGAGAACCAGGTGAAGAGGGAGGGTTTAAAAACTAGGCTGAGGAGGCCAGCCACAGCCTGCCCATGAGAGCCAGCTTGAGTCCTGGCTGTTCCACTTCTGATCCAGATCCCTGCTATAATGCGCCTAGGAGAGCATAAGATGGCTCAACTGCTTAAGCCCCTGCTATCTCCACATGGGTTATCTGGGTAGAGTTCTGGGTTCCTGGCTTTGGCCTGGCCCAGCCCAGGCCATTGTGGCCATTTGGGGAGTGAACCAGTAGATAGAAGAGATCTCTAACTCTGCCTTTCAAAGAAATAACTAAACCTTTAAAAAAAAAAAAGGCAGCAAAATAGCCATGATGGATGGGCTTTTTGGCACTTGGGAATTCCTGGCTTTTGGCTTCCTTCATTCAGCCTGGCCCAGATCTTGCTGTTGCCACCATCCGGGAAGTGAATCAGAAAAATAAAGATCTCTCTCTCATTCCACCTTTCAAATACATGAATAAATCTTAAAAAAAAAAAAAAAAAAAAGCCACAGTTCAAGTTTCAAGTCCATACTACTCTGCTTCCAATCCACCTTCCTGCTAATGCACCTGGGAAGGCAGAATGATGGCACATGTACCTGAGTCCCTGTCATTCCTGTGGGATACCTGGATGGAATCCCTAGCTCCAGGTGTTACAGGTAGTGAGGGAGTGAACCAATGGTTGGAAGGTCCCTCTTTCTCTTTCAAATAAATTTTTTTTTTTTTTGACAGGCAGAGTGGACAGTGAGAGAGAGAGACAGAGAGAAAGGTCTTCCTTTTGCCGTTGGTTCACCCTCCAATGGCCGCCGCGGCCAGCGCGCTACGGCTGGCGCACCACGCTGATCCGAAGCCAGGAGCCAGGTACTTCTCCTGGTCTCCCATGGGGTGCAGGGCCCAAGCACTTGGACCATCCTCCACTGCACTCCTGGGCCATAGCAGAGAGCTGGCCTGGAAGAGGGGCAACCGGGACAGAATCCGGCGCCCCGACCGGGACTAGAACCCGGTGTGCCAGTGCCGCTAGGTGGAGGATTAGCCTATTGAGCCACAGTGCCGGCCTTCAAATAAAATTTTAAAACGAAGCAGAAAGCACACTGGCTAGAGAGCTAGCTGCTGGGCAGAGGAGCACACAGGTTCTAAGGGGCCTTCACAAAGCACTAATAAACAAATGTGAGCAGAGTAGCCTGGGCCCTAACCTACTGACTTTGAGTTTCAAGTGACTCTTCTACAATAAACAAAGCAGCAAAACTCCATTAAACATTAATTTGATCACCTAAAGACTTGGGAGCCAAGAAAAAGTTCTCCTGGCCTTTCTACAACAAGCTATCTTCCTCATCAAACTGTTCCTCTCTAGCCAGATGAGCTAGCTCTTCTACTCTAACTTTACCCTAGCTGACCTGCAAATATTTACACACTCACTCTCTTTGTCAAGCCTATACAGTATTTCCATGATCTCTCCTGTAAAACTAGACTCTGGTCCTCAAAAGGTCTCTGCCAATAACCTCAGCAGTGCTGGCTTACAGGCTCACCATTGTTCCTATTTCATGCAGCAGGCCTCAGGGAAGCAGAAGGGGGCAATGCACAGGCATGTCAAGCAGGCTCCACTAGTAAGCTCAACAAGGTCAGGTCAGACTGCAACCGATTTAGGCTGACAAAGGTGCTGCCTTCCACACAGTGCAATGCCTTGAGGATGAAGTATGCTGTCCTCTCCAGGCTCAGAATATAGACCCTCAGCAGCCAAAGTGCACCCAGTGTAAGAACAAAAGGACATCATCTTCTCTTCAGTATGTTTTTCACGGACTTCCTGAGTGTAATAAAGAAATCCTTTGGTTGATAACTGAAGCTAAAGAGTCAGATAAGTACATTTGCTGGTTCAGAAGTTATTGTCCTAGAATAAACTCCACCCAAGGTCACCAAACAATGCTATGATATGGTCAGAAATTGACCTTCCATCCTCGAATCTACAGACAGAACTCTATTCATTCCTCCCAAGGAAGGACCCAGATACAAAGCAGCCCCTCACCCTTATTTTGATCAAGCTCACTCTAAGTGTACTATTTTGCCTTCTCCCTGCCTTCTTCTTTATTTCCAGACCCTCCCAGTGGCCTTCAGGTAAATCTGCCCCCAGCGAGCCAGTCATAGAGGAGAGGAAGAGCTACAGCATGAACAAGATTTCAGACCATCAGAGCCAGTTCCCCTCTGCTGTTCTCACCATGGCAATAACACTTTTCCACAGCTGAGGAGAATGTCAGGCAGGAAAAGACAGACAAGAAGTCTGTTTCTGCTCATTCTCCGGAGCTCAACCCTCCTAGGAGACAGCTCAGCACCCAGAAAAGCAGTCAGGAAGCAGAACCACATTAGCTAGCATTCTAGAGGTAGGAAAGTTTCTAAATGTTGGCAAACGTCCTTTCCTACTAAGGCAAGTATCCTAAGACAGTGGAGGACAGAATGGTAAAAACGATTAGCATACAAAATTCGAGGTGACCCACTGACACTAATTAGTTGAACGATACTTTCGAGAACTTAATTTCCCATGTCTCAGTTTCTCTCAATTATAAAATGAACTCATTAGGTTCCTTCCAGCTAACCAGTGTTAAAAATGAAGTCAACTAAAGTAACCTCACCTTCCACTAAAGCTGGAAGCAACTTCTCAATGGAAGAACCAAATGTCATCCCCACCTCACCATAGGTAAAAAAAATATGTAAAATAAAAACTAAGGACAGTTATTTATCTTAAATGCCCTCAACAAAGAAGAATAATATAAGTAATAAGAAATCCAAGAGGTTACACCAAGTACGTTTCCTCCCATCACTCATTTCCCAAACTACAGAAGCAACTTCGAAACACCTGCATACAAGGCATGAACTCTTTTAGGTTCACTGTGCTCTGACTGTCCCTGCCCAGTCTGCTTATTCGAGGCATTCAGCACATCCACTGGTACCCTGGAATCTCTGACAGCTATGACACTCCGCAAGTCTGAGGCAAGAACTGCCAATCCTCCCCCTTCCCACCAAACAGGTTTCCAATACAAATCTACCGACTTATTTTTCTAAGTGTTTCCAAGTCTGAAATATGTAAGCCAATATTTGATACTCTACTGTTCCCTCTTTTCCTTCCCAAACCAAAATTCTAAGCCCATTCAGAGCAAGGACTACATTTCTTATTTTTGTCTATTGTCCCCTTTTGCACAAAGCACTGCACTGAGCTCACAAAACTAAAAATACTGAAGCACATTAATTCAGTTGTCTGGAGGTGACCATATAACAACAAACTCTCTTATCTTGGTTCAGGGAAATAAAATTACATGGTGAGAGGGAAGAGAACATAGCAAGAAAGATGAACACATAGTATCAGAGGGCAAAAAAGGCGCAAACAGGGAAGGAATCAGTAAGTACTGAACACCAAAATAGTATGGTGCTAACTGCTATAAAAGTTTAAACCCAGTTGCAACACTGCTAGTCTTACAAACATTATGTAAGCTGTGGATAGTGGGTTAAGGTGCTACCTACAGCACCGGCATCCCATATGGGTGTCAGTTTGAGTCCCTGTTATTCCACTTCCAATCCAACTCTCTGCTAATGCACTTGGGAAAGCAGCAGAAGATGGGCCAAATACTTGAGCCCCTACACCCATGTGGGAGACCTGGAAGATGCTGCTGGCTCCCGACTTTGGTTCAGCCCAGCTCTGGCCATTGCAGCCATTTGGGGAGTGAACCAGTGATGGAAGAACTCTCTCTCTTTAACTCTGCCTTTCAGAAGGAAAGGGGAGGGGAGGGGAGGGGAGGGGAAGGGAGGGGAGGAAAGCAGGGATGATTTTGTATGTTGGCAGGAGGAACAAATGAATTAGTATTTCTTCCCAAGCATTTTAAGAACTATCTCAGACGAAGAGACAGTCTACCAACTTGAAAGCAACACTTAAAAGATTATGCCTGTATTTTCAAAGCATGGTAGCTTAGCTGTCAGAAACATGCCAGAAGGGCACCCACTTCCCTCAGGGGGATGATAATTACCATATAGGTAAAAGCATAGTTTCTTCCTTGAAAAAATGACAGCTGAGAGCAGTTGTTACTGTGAGGTTCTGGACTGCTGGAAGCACAGGCATTTTCTGACCAACACCACAAAGCAGTCTGAAAGGACCTTGGAAAACTATACCCATTTTCCTACAAGCTATCAGTTCAATCAAGTTCAAAGCAACCCAATCAGGAGCAGAATGGTCTGCCAAAGTCGTCCACAAGCTAAAAGCGCACTCAAACACAGGGCAGATCAGGCGGGAGGCTCTTCAGTGAGGTGACCCCTCCTCCAGAACACCAGCGTTTTCTTCTACCCAGTTCTTCACAAGCACCCATGTACTTCCAACGGGGTCACTTCCAAGTCTCCCAGGGCCGCCACCCTTCCCCCAGAGTGGCCTGGCTGGATTCCTCCGTAAAGCTCCCTGCTTTTTTTTTTATCCCTCGATGTTGGCAGGGAGGTCTCCGCATTCGGCAGGCCTCGCTATTGTGCAATCGATTCGCCGACGGCCCAGGCCTAGCTGCACCCGATTGGCCGCGGTACAACTCGTGCGCCCAGCCCACAGGAAGGAGGCGGGCAAGCCTGCACCCTGCAGGGGCTGCCAGCGAAGTCCCCACCCTCGAGCAGGCAGCCATCCCATCACCAAAAGAAGGCAAAGTTCTGAAGTTAAAAACGGAGGCCCCTCAAAATCCCTTTCCAATCCCCCTCAGTCCCCCCCGCCGGAGGACAGCCCAGTCCTCTGGCAGACAACCTTTGAGCTCCCTTTCCCCGTGACCAACGCGACACGCTTCACCCCTACCCCAGTGTTAACTTGTAAACACGTTCCAGTCACTCCGGAGAGCAATGCCCGAGAACCTCCCTCCGCACGATCCAGCAGCCCACCCGGCCTGACAATGGCCCCCGGGGATCCAGCCACGGGCGGAGCCGCCACACTCCTCCCCTAAGGCCGCCCCCGCCGCGCTCCCCTTGGCTCCCACTCGAGCATTATTATTTTTTTTATCGCGCCGCTCGGGGCCTGGGGACTCCCCCCACCCACCCGCGGGGGGCCGCGTCCAGCAAAGTAAACAATGGTGTCAACGCCAAGCGAGGCTTCCAGGCTCCGCGAGCCGGCCTCCTCCCGGTGTTCCCAAAGCAGCAAAACAAACCATCGCGGGGGCCCGCGCGCAAATTCCTCTAGCCCCACTTCCTTTTAAAGCGGTCCTGCACACAACTCCAAAAATCAAGTCTTAACGTGCACAATCTACTGCAAGGCGCGGGGCGTCACGAGGGGCCGAATCCCGCGGGGAAGGAGGCGGGAGCAGAGAGGAAATCTGGGTCGAGTGCATTCCGCGGGAACAAGCGCTTGCTCTCCGCACCGGGGCTGCGGCGACCCCGAGTGGGCGGCAGAGCGCCGAGGGCAGGGTCCCGGGGCGGCGCGGCCCAGGGCTGGCCGGGGCTCACCTCCTGGCGTGGTGGAGAAGAGCGTCCCGCCGGGCGTGGTGCAATAGTCGTGAGGTAGCTGCGCGGCGTCGCTGATGGGCACGGTGCGCGTGGGGATGGCACGGCTCTGGCTGGGCTGGTGGCCGCTGCCGGCGGACGAGGACATGGCTGTGGGTGCGGGCTCTCGGCTTTGTCCGGCGGACGGGCGGGCGGGCAGGCAGGCTGGCTGGCTGGCTGGCTGGCGGGCGGGCGGGCGGGCGTGCAGGCAGGCAGGCAGGCAGGCGGGCGGCGGCGGCGGCGGCAGCGGCGGGCCCGGGCGGCTCCGGCTCCTCAGGCGGGCGGAAGGGCGCGCTCCGCTCGCTCCTCGCTCGCTTTCTCTCCCTCCCTCGTCCCGCTCCGCTCCCGCCGCCGCCCTCTCAGCCGCCGCCGCCGCCGCCGCCCGATCCTCCGGCCTCCGCCAGCAGCCTCAGCAGCAGGAGCAGCGGCAGCAGCGGCGACGACGACGACCGGAAGCGGGCGAAGGCGGGAGCCAGAAGGAGTTCGGGAAGCGGGTCGGCCGGAAGTGACGATATGGGGCGGGACCGTGTCCTGGGGGCGGTGCCCGCTCCGGTGGGCGGGACAGGGTGCGGGAGGGGAGCTGAGTGAGGTGTTTTGGAGCCAGGCCGGGGCTGGCGGTGAGCTTTCTCGGTGCTTAGTCGTCAGCGCTGCTTGAGCTGACTTCGGTGTCCCATCCGTTAAAAGTGTGGTTTTACTCCTAACTGTTCATTGTGAAATACAAGCTGTGCTTGCACTATGTGTTTTTTAAAAATTAAGCAGAGCAGAAAGGGTTAAGGCGCCACTTTCTCCATGGTCTCCCAGGGACCACCACTCACGCCAGAGGCCATCCCTGTAGAAACACAAAAAGCGACCCACGTAGCAACGTTAGCAAGCAAGAGCCCACCAGCCGTCCGCGCCACAGGGGTACCCTGTCAGAGGTGAGCCGTGGCTCGGGAGAGGACTCCCGGCACGCGAGGGACCTGGAGAAATCCGCCTCTGCGCTCTGCTCTTGTCACGGGGATTCTCGAACCTCTTGGTCTCACGGCCTCTTAACATTCTTAGAAAATATCGCGGATTTCAAAGAGCTCTTTCTTGTGTAGCTTGTATCTGCTGATCGTTTCTGCATTGGAAGTCAGTACGGAGAAGCTTTTTAAATGTCCATGGATTCTGGGTGTGAAGTGGGTAAAATTCCCCTCCAGGTTTTATTACTCAATGTTATCAGTCTGGGTAGCCCACTCGGTGCTGGGCAGAGAGGATTCTCCGGGGGAGCTTTCCCTGGGCGTGGGGGAAGGCTTGGGGCCACCTGTAGTGGCTTTGTAGTGTAAAATCCTGGCTGCTTCCAGGTGTGCTACTGAGGCTGCTGCAGGCCGCTGCATGCCCTTCTGCAGGTGCTCTGTCTTCCTTTCACACACACAGGCTAATTTCTATCTCCCTGCTGAACAGCGTTACCCTTGTCTGTTCCCACCAGGAATATAGGGAGGCTCCGATTTTCCCATATCCCTTGCCAACACTGTTAATACCTGTCTGTCTCTCAGTCAATGTGAAGTGGTAGCTTGTGGTGCTTTCAGTTTGCATTCTCCTAATGATAAGTTATGTTGAGTCTCTTCATGTGACTGTTGGCTATTCCAGGGTAGGTCTTCTTTAGAGAAATGTCTGTTCAAGTCATTTGCCTTTTTTTTTTTTTTTTTTTTTTTTTTTTTTTTTTTTTTGGTCAGGCAGAGTGGACAGTGAAAGAGAGAGACAGAGAGAAAGGTCTTCCTTTTTCTGTTGGTTCACCCTCCAATGGCCGCCGCGGCCGGCGTACCGCGCTGATCCGATGGCAGGAGCCAGGTACTTACCCTGGTCTCCCATGGGGTGCAGGGCCCAAGCACTTGGGCCATCCTCCACTGCACTCCCGGGCCACAGCAGAGAGCTGGCCTGGAAGAGGGGCAACCACAACCGGGACAGAATCCGGTGCCCCGACCTGGACTAGAACCCGGGGTGTCAGCGCCACAGATGGAGGATTAGCCTAGTGAGCCGCGGTGCCGGCCATTTGCCCATTTTTAAATTGGGTTATTTGACTTTTTATTAGTGGAGTTTAAAATACCTTTATATATCCAGAATACTAGAGCCTCATCACATTTACTGTTTACAGACGGCTGGTGGGCTCTTGCTTGCTAACGTTGCTACGTGGGTCGCTTTTTGTGTTTCTACAGGGATGGCCTCTGGCATGAGTGGTGGTCCCTGGGAGACCAGGGAGAAAGTGGCGCCTTAACCCTTTCTGCTCTGCTTAATTTTTAAAAAACACATAGTGCAAGCACAGCTTGTATTTCACAATGAACAGTTAGGAGTAAAACCACACTTTTAACGGATGGGACACCGAAGTCAGCTCAAGCAGCGCTCCCATTCTGTGGTGCCCTGAGTGGGGGTGGGGGATAGAGGGCTTGTCTCTGATGGGGTTTCTGTAATGAGAGCCAGACCAGCTCTTTCACTGGGGATCCCCAAGGTCAGTGTCCTACTGGTCCTTGTTCCCCAGGGAGCCCAGCTGAGGCTGAAAGGGAAGGAGTACAGAGACTGTAGAGCAGCGCCCAGCTGTTTTCAGCATTTGAGGTGTGAACCAACAAATGGGAGATCTCTCTCTCTCTTTCTCTCCCTCCCTCTCCCTCCTCCTCCCTGTACCCTCCCTTCCCAATAAATAAAAATAATTAATTTTTAAAAAGGACTTGAGCCAGCCCTCCTCTTGCTAGCTGATCCTGCATCCCTGACTACAGACACCGTGGAGCCTGAGCTTCATGTCTGCCTGGGGATCTGTGATGAGAAGTGGCCTTTTTCCTGTTAGCTGCTCCATCTCCACTTTTCCCAGTCTGCAAGACAAGTCAGTATTTGTCTCTGCCTTGCTTTCCAGCTTCCAGCTTCCGCTAGTCCACCTGCCATACCTGTTCCTGACTTTTCAGTCCTTATGGATTTATGTCTTTTTAAAAAAATTTCCTCGGGGTCGGCGCTGTGGCTCACTTGGTTGATCCTCCGCCTGCAGCACCGGCATCCCACATGGGTGCCGGGTTCTGGTCCCGGTTGCCCCTCTTCCAGGCCAGCTCTCTGCTGTGGCCTGGGAGGGCAATGGAGGATGGCCCAGGTGCTTGGGCCCTGCACCCACATGGGAGACCAGGAGGAAGCACCTGGCTCCTGGCTTCGGATAGGCAAAGCTCTGGCCATAGTGGCCATTTGTGGGGGTGAACCAATGGAAGGAAGACCTTTCTCTCTGTCTCTCTCTCTCACTGTCTAACTCTGTCAAATTAAAAAAAAAATTTTTTTTAATTAAAAAAATTCCCTGTACATTCATTTTAGAAGGCTTAATGGTAGAGAAGAGATAAAACACAGATGTTTAATCTACCATGTTTCATTTAAAGTAGAGGGCAAGTGTTTTTTGCAACAACAGAAATAGTTTATTCAGAGAAGCAGGTGCTGAAAAGAGCTTGGGTGAAGTAGAAGAATGGACACAGGCTGGGCCTCCAGGAACAACCTTTAGAACCTCACAGAGCGGGCCGGCGCCGCGGCTCACTAGGCTAATCCTCCGCCTTGCAGTGCCGGCACCCCGGGTTCTAGTCCCGGTCGGGGCGCCAGATTCTGTCCCGGTTGCCCCTCTTCCAGGCCAGCTCCAAGTGCTTGGGCCCTGTACCCCATGGGAGACCAGGAGAAGCACCTGGCTCCTGCCTTCGGATCAGCATGGTGCGCCGGCCTCAGCGCGCCGGCCACGGCAGCCATTGGAGGGTGAACCAACGGCAAAGGAAGACCTTTCTCTCTGTCTCTCTCTCTCTCACTGTCCACTCTGCCTGTCAAACAAACAAACAAACAAACAAACCTCACAGAGCAGCTCCCTGAACCAGAATCAGGAAACTGGGAAACAGACTGCTGTCCCAACTACCACCACATAAGTGGATGTCTGGAGCGACACTCCTCTCTCCCCACTTCACTTGTTTTTAAAATATTTTTATTTATTTATTTATTTGAGAGGTAGAGTTACAAACAGTGAGAGGGAGAAACAGAGAGAGAGGTCATCCATCTGCTGGTTCACTCCCCAGATGGCTGTATGGAACCAGTGCCCATTAGGATGCAGAGGATTAACCTACTATGCCACACTGCCGGCCCCCTTCGCTCAGTTTTAATTCAGGTCTTGAGTGAGGACTTGAAACACGTTGCTACAGAGGAACATGAAAGATGTTATGTTAGATTTCCAGCGCTTGCGTTATAAGGAAGGAAGTTAGAGCCAGAAGGAAGTGAGTACAGGTTGCGAGCACACTGTAAAAAGTAAGAAAGCGTGTGACACCAACGTGTCTCGGCTGCACAGGGTGCGCTGCCCTCGCCTTTCTCACCTCAGCTGGTTTCCTTCCTGAGGGCCTTGGGGAGTACTCTCTTACAGTGTCCCCACCTTGCCTTGGCTCGGGGTCAGCAGACACTTCCCATGAAAGGTCAGAAAGGGAATGCTGGAGACTTTCCAAACCAAACTGTTTTGAAGCTATTCAACGTGCAGCTATTCAATGCAGGGCAAAGCAGCCAGGTCGCTGGGTGTCTGAATGTGTAACACTTTCCTTACCAGCAACAGTGTGGCCTGTGGCCATGATGGAAGACCATGCCTTTGCTTGTACTGTCCACTGAGCGAACGCCTAATGAACAGCCACTGTGTGTCAGGCACAGTTCTGGGGCTGAGGGAATGTAGCCATGAAGAAGACACACGGGGTCCTGCTGATCCCTCCCTCCTCCACCTCCCGCCCCGCCCCGTCCCTGGCTAACTCACACTTATATTTAATATTCAGGGCAGGTGGGCTGCCTTTGACTTTCTTCTTTCCAGTAGCTGTCGTTGTTTTTCCTCCTTTTGAGCTCCCATGCACCTTGAGCACACTGTGATCACTCGTACTGACCTTGTAATTTTGTTTTTCTGATTTATGTGAAAAACAAAGACACAGATTTCCCATCCCCTGGTTCACTCCGCAGATGCCCGAAACAGCCAGGGCTGGGCCAGGCCGAAGCCAGGAGCTGGGAGCTTCATCCAGGTCTCCTGTCTGTGCACTAGGGATCCCATTTCCTGAGTCATCACCTACTGCCTCCTAGAGTCTGAGGTGGCAGGAAGCTGGACCCAGGATTCCATGCCAAACACCTACCCCAGGTACTAACCTTTGGTATGGGTGTTCTCTGCTTAGGCCTCTGATTCCCTGCAGCACTGCGAACCCTGAAAGGTTTGCCTCATGTCCCCATGGGCTGGCACAGAACCAACCTGTGTTCAAACTGACTTTAGAAAGCCTCGTGGGGGCTGAGAGATAAACGTGAGACAGCCCTGGACAGAGAGGCCTGGGGGGCAGCAAGAGGCTGCCTGTTCAGATGACAATGTTCATTAGGAGTTGAATTGTAGTATAATTTATGCACACTAAATACATCCCCTTTCAAGGGTCTGAGGTGTTAGGGTTTGAACAGGATTTGGCTCCCCAAGCTCACACTGACCTTGGAACTCCAAAGTCTTCTGCTAAGAGTTAGTGGATTGGGGGCCAGCGCTATGGCGCAGAGGATTAACACCCTGGCCTGAAGCGCTGGCATTCCTTATGGGCTCTCTGCTATGGCCTGGGAAAGCAGTGGAAGATGGCCCAAGTCCTTGGGCCCCTGCACCCATGTGGGAGACCTGGAAGAAGCTTCTGGCTCCTGGCTTCAGATTGGCCCAGCTCCGGCCATTGCGGTCAACTGGGGAGTGAACCATCAGGATGGAGGACCACCCCTCCACCACCTCTCCTCTCTCTGTGTAACTCTGACTTTCAAATAAATAATTAATAAATCTTAAAAAAAAAAAAAACACTAAATAGCTAAGATTCTCCTTCCTATGAAGCAGTTTCTGAATAGTAAAGATTTGCTTTAAAAAAAAAAAAAGTCAATGGATTGATGGATTAAGGGTGGAGAGGTGGTGTGATAGAGCACCTGGGGACAGGGCCTAGAAGGAAGTCTTTAGGTGATTGGAGGGCTTGTCCTTGAACTGTTCTCCTGAGAGTTGTTGCTTCCTGGTGTGACCTGTGATTGTTCTTTTGCTGTCATCTGGCCTCATCAGATGCCCACATCGCTGGGCACCGATCTTGGACTGTGAACCTCTGGAACTGTCAGCCAAGCCTTCTTCCCTCCTAAGTTGCTCCTCTCATGTACTTTAGTTAAGGTAACAAAAATCTGAATAATATATGAGTGTTTTTTCAAAAATATCATGGTAAATGGGATTAAAAGATATTTTGGTTAAAAAATTATAAAATCGATGCATATGAAGGGCCTGCAAAAAGTTCATGGAAATGTGTTTTGTGAAAAATTTATGCATAGTTTTTCAAAAATTTTTGTGCCAAAATAAACTCATCTTTTAATTCCATTTTCCTACATACTTTATCTTATTTTAAAGATTTATTTATTTATTTGAAAGGCAGAGTTACACAGAGAGAGGAGAGGCAGAGAGAGAGAGAGAGAGGTCTTCCATTCACTGGTTCACTCCCCAATTGGCCGCAACAGTTGGAGCTGTGCTGATCCGAAGCCAGGAGCCAGGAGCTTCTTCCGGGTCTCCCACGTGGGTGCAGGGCCCAAGGATTTGGGCCATCTTCTACTGCTTTCCCAGGCCATAGCAGAGATCTGGATCGGAAGTAGAGCAGCCAGGACTCAAACTGGTGCCCATATGGATGCCAGTGTTGCAGGCGGCAGTTTTATCTGTTATGCCACAGTGCTGGCCCCATTCTATACACTTTATTTTTTTTTTGAAGATTTACTTATTTTACTTGAAAGTCAGGGTTACACAGAGAGAGAAGAGGCGGGGGGGGGGGTGGTCTTCCATCCGCTGGTTCACTCCTCAATTGGCCACAATGGCTGGAACGCGGCTGAGGACTTGGGCCATCCTCTACTACCTTCCCAGGCTATAGCAGAGAACTGGATCAGAAGTGGCCAGGACTCAAACCAGCGCCCATATGGGATGCCAGCACTGCAGGCAGCAGCTTTACCCACTATGCCACAATGCCAGCCCCCTTATACACTTAAACAAAAAAATCTTGGCCACAAGGCTCACAATTAACATATTAGTGCTTTAGATTGCTTAAAATTTTTTTTTTATTCTGAATTATTTGAGAGGTGGAGAGACAGAGAGAGAGAAAGACAGCGTAACAGACAAACACCGTCATGTCTCATCTGCTGGTTCACTCTCCAAATGTTGGTAAAGACAAGGGCTAGGTCAGGCCAAAGTCAGGAACCAGGAGCTGGGAGCTGGGAACTCAGTCCAGGTCTCCCACAGGAGTGGCAGGGACCCAGCTACCTGAGTCACCACTGCCAACTCCCAAGGTCTGCATTAGTAGGAAGCTTGAATCAGAAATGGAGCCAGGGATCGACTCCAGGCACTCAAATTTCAGACACAGGCATCTCAAGCCCTGTTTTTTTTTTTTTTTTTTTTGTTTGTTTTTTATTTATTTATTTATTTATTTATTGACAGGCAGAGTGGACAGAGAGAGAGAGAGAGACAGAGAGAAAGGTCTTCCTTTGCCGTTGGTTCACCCTCCAATGGCTGCTGCGGCCTGCGCGCTGCAGCTGGCACACCGTGCTGATCCGAAGGCAGGAGCCAGGTACTTCTCCTGGTCTCCCATGGGGTGCAGGGCCCAAGGACTTGGGCCATCCTCCACTGCACTCCCTGGCCACAGCAGAGAGCTGGCCTGGAAGAGAGGCAACTGGGATAGAATCCGGCGCCCCGACCGGGACTAGAACCTGGTGTGCCAGCGCTGCAAGGCGGAGGATTAGCCTAGTGAGCCGCAGCACCGGCCTCAAGCTCTGTTTTAACCACTAAGCCAAAGGGCTGCCCCCACTAACTTTTTGTGGTCCCCTTGTGCATGTGGATGGGTTTGGAAAATGTTTACATCCTGTAAACACTACCACAACCAAGATGTAGAACATTTTCATCACACCCATCTTGTACACACCCTTGTACCCTTTAGCAATCAACAACCCCCATTCCTAAGCTCTGGCCCTGAGCAGTCACTAATCTGCTGTCATTATTGAGGAGTTTTATCTGTTCTAAAACTTGATAGAAATGGAATCACACTGTATATGCTATTCTGTATCTGGGTTCTTGTCTCAGTTCTTGTGTCAGTTCTGTGTTCCTATTGATGGCCAAGTAGTATTCCATCAATGGATTTTACCAGTCTGCCCCTAAGACGACTGGGTCATCCCCCTGGCTTCAAATGTATGGATTTAGTATTATCTGGGAATGAGGTTATCTAGAAAGATGGGGATTGGAGACTAGTTGATGTAGCCATAGGACTTACTGGATCCACACCTTATGCATTGCCAGGATGAAACATGCAATTTATGCTCTATGTAGGCAACCCTATTTTGAAAGTTGTTTAAAAAAAGATTTATTTATTTACTTGAAAGGCAGAGTTACAGAGAGGGAAAGAGAGAGAGTGATATCTCTCTGGTTCATTCTCCAGATGGGTGCAATAGCCGGAGCTACATTGCTCCGAAGCCAGGAGCCAGAACTTCTTCCGGGTCTCCCACGTGGGTGCAGGAGCCCAAGGACTCAGGCCATCTTCCACTGCTTTCCCAGGCCACAGCAGAGAGCTGGACAGGAAGTGGAGCAGCCGGATCTCGAACTGGCTCCCACATGGGATGCTGGCACTGCAGGTGGTACTTTACCTGCTATGCCACAGCACCAGCCCCATATCTTGAAATGTTTAAAATGTGTTAGTGTAACTAGAGTTTCAAAAAGCCCACATAGCCTGAATATCCCTGACCCAGGTGTGTCCTTCCTGTTGTCATCTGTCCTTCCTGTGGCCAAGCCTCCCTGGCTTCCCAAGCTCATTCCTCTAACTCACCTGTACTTACCTGTTTCCCCACCCCCACCCCCATTTCCTCCCTGAAGGGAGGGTGGGCCACACCCATTTGTAATGGAGCCTTCCAAGCTAGATATTTATCCTGGGAAGGAGCAAGGATAACACTTTTCCACTTTACAAAGCACTTTCACAGCCATTATCTCAGCTGAGCTGCAGCCCTGGGAGGCTGCTTATCACTCTTACCCACATTCCCCAGATGAAGAACAGAAGTGCAAAGAAGGTAACTGACTTCTGCGAGGTCACACCCGGGAGCTGGTGGAGAAGGGGCGAGACCCCAGGCTGCTGGCTGGCAGTCCTCTGCACTTGGCCCTGCACCCCCAAGGAGCACGAGGTGTGCCTTGAGCATCAGTCTTTTATCATCACATCTGCTGAACACACTGGGTGAGGAGCATTCCCAAGCTCCTGAAACATCAGAGGTGGAATGTGTTGAGAAGGTGGTAATAACCGCAGATAACACTCGGAGGTATCTAGGCTGGGTCAGGTGCTTCTCTGGTTGCTTTTCAGTGATCTTGTCACTAATACAACTTCCTCACATGGTGGATATTATCATGCCTGTTTCAATTTTTAAAAAACAATTAAAGTTTTTATTTTATGTATTCTAAAGACAGAGAAACAGACAGAAAGACACACAGATAAAGATCTTCCAATTACTAGTTCACTCCCCCAATGTCCACAACAGCCAGGGCAGGGCTGGGCTGGGTCAAGCCAAAGCCAGGAGCCAGGAACTCCTTCAGGTTCTCTCGGTGGGTGGCAGGGACTCCAGCACTTGAGCTAGCACCTGCTGCCCCCAGGGTGTGCACTGGCAGGAAGCTGGAACTGGGAACAGAGATAGGATTCAAACCCAGGTACTGTGATAGGGAATGAAGGTGTCTCAAGTGGCAGCCTAAGCTGACCTGCCATATCTCTAGGCATTTCTCGGCTCTCAAAGTTATGGGGAACAGTTCACTGTGCACACGCTTCCATGCCAGGCATGCGTGCCTTGTTCCGGTGCTGCCCCACTGCGGCTTGCTGAAAGCCACGAGTTCTGAGTCTGTTGTCTGGAAAGGAGAAGTAGGCCCTCATTCTGGAGCACCCTCCTGGAGACACACTGTCAGGCCCAGCCAAGATTCCGCCAACGGGAATGGTGGTCAGGAACCAAACTCGGTCCAGGAGATTCCCCGGGGCCGTCAGGGCTGGGGGGGAGCAGGCAGGACAGCTGTGAGTCCATGGGTGCAGTGTGCCAGTGAGGCCTGTGCTTTGGTCTCAGGGTTTACTCCTTTGAAGGTCTTTTCAGGTGATGCCTTATGTCTGTAGTTGGCACTTTAGAAGATGAAGTACAACTTGTTCAAAGTCACTTATAAAGTCCTATATTGAAACCAGTTTGTAATCTGCCTGTTTGCTACAACTCAACTCAATTCAAGGGATACTAAATATGTCTCCTTCCCCGTGGGACCACCTCTCCCTCTGTGATTCGGGCCTGCAGAATGAAAGCAGTGTCAGAGAGGGCAGTACAGTTAGGACCACAGTGCCTCTGGTGGAACATGCTGGTTTGGGGAGCTTGAGAGAGTATTTTTAAATAGAAATGCACTGTCATCCCAACAGTTTGCCACACCCTGAAGGGAGAGTACACCATGTACAGAGCCTGGAAACCAAGGGCGGCCCTGGCCAAGTTGAGGCAAGAGGTAATCTGCCCCCAGGGGAACTTTGCCTTCTCTTGGATGGGGCCCAGGGTTTTCAGTGGGAACCCTTTGGTGATGGCTAGATGGGCTTAGTAGAGTTCAGGGAAGAAGAGTGACTCGATTCCTGGGGGTCTGATTCTCTGTATAGGGCTGTACAAGCTATCTGGCCTCCATCTATCTACCGACTCATTTGTACAGGAATTTTTATTCAGCTCTGGTGTGACCCAGCTTCAGGTTTAGGGAGGAACAAGGGCAGACCTCATGGGGCTCCCACCTAGCCAGGGGTCCACCTGCCTTGGTGACAACACCTTGCATCCATATGTTCTGGCTGGATGTGGTTATAGGTTTTCAGCCACTCACATTGAAATAGACCCTAAAACCCAGGGGTACCAACATCTAGCAGAATAAATTGGATTTCAGTGCTACCCTCTCTTCCACAACTTCCCATTTCAATCAACCCTACAGGTCTGTCAACTCTCACTTTCCCTGCTTCTGTTCCTCAAATGGTCATCCTCCCTCCCATCACCGGCCCTTTGCACATGCTGGTCCCTTTGCCTTTCACCATCTTGCTAGCAGACTTGCTCTTGAGTCAGCCCCTCACTCTGTGTCTCTGTTGCTGGCCTTGAAGAAGCAAACTGCCATGAGCTGTGTAGCCACACGGAAATGAATTCTGCCAACAGTGTGTGTGCTTTTGGAAGTGGAGCCTTCCCCAGTTAGGTCTCCATGTGGGAGCTCGGCCCTGGCTCTCACCCTGACTGTGGCCTTGCAAAGGCTGTGCAGACGCCGTGACTTAGTAATGGTTGTCTTACGGGCAGATGTTGTGGTGCAGCTGGGACACCTGCATCCCCATAATGGAGTGCTGGTTTGAGTCCCAGCTACTCCACTTCCAATCCAGCTCCCTGTAACGTGCCTAGGAAGCAGCAGATGGCGGCTCAAGTGCTTGATTCCGCGTATGGGAGACCTGTATGGAGTTCTTGGCTCCTGGCTTCTTCCTGGCCCAACCCCAGAGGTTGCAGCCATTTGGGGAGTGAACCGGCAGATAGAAGATCTTTCTCCCTCTCTCCCTATCTCTTTGTTCCTGTGCCTTTGAAATAAATAAATCTTGGGGGCGGGGCGAAGCAGTTGTGTTGGTTTAAGCTGCTAAGCTTGTTTTAAAAAGTTACACAAGTGTTTTATGTTTTATATGCAGCATAGAAAACTAGTCTATTCTTTAATACCCGCCTACCTGACACCTGGTCACTTCTACCATTCCCATCCCACTCGGATCCACTCAGTCACTAGGGTCTCCCTCCCTCCCCACTCTGCCGCAGCCCAACCTCCTTCCACAGGCTTTCACGCCTCTGTGTGCCCCTCCTCCACATGACCCTGCAGTTAAAATGGTGTGAGTGTTTAGTTAACATCTGCTCGTCCTCTGAACCACACGTCCCACGTCAGCAGCATGGCATGGTCTCTGCTTTTCCCTGGGACTAGCTCAGTGCCTGGCAAATGTGGGTACTCAGTGCCTGTCTTTCAAGCACAGAAGCGACTTTGAGGATGCTCAGAGTGAGGAGGAGTGGAGTGATAGCCGGGAGTCTGGGGTTAGAGGCTGAGGTGGTATGGGGAAAAGTTAGAGGAGATGGGTGGCCCTGGGAGCTCATGCTGACTGGACGCTTGGGACAGCTGAAGCCCAGTGTGTTTGGGACCTCCACGGTGGGGAGAAGGCCTCCACATGGCACTCACAGCAAGCCACCCCCAGGGCTTGGCAGGCGTGTGTTTCTCTTGGAAGCTGCAGGCTCCTTCCTCCTTCTAGAAGAACATCTCGTATTCTAATCACCAGGCAACGTTGCAATAAGGTCTTCCCTGTGAGCTTCCGCCTTCACCGTCAGAGGAGGGCAAAGGCAGCAGGAGACAGGAGGGGTGTGGTGAGGAGCAGGAGCTCTGGCTTAGCAATTTCAGTAAGGCCCACCGAAAGACTGAATAGCTTGCACCCCTGCCCTGAAATACACAGAAAGGTGAGTACAAAGGGGTGGTTTGGACTCAGTTATACTCCACCCAGGGCCAGTGTTTTGGTGTAGTGGGTGAAGCCTCCACCTGCCACACCAGAATCCTATGGCTGCTCCACTTCTTTCTGATCCAGCTCTCTCCTAATGGCCTAGGAAAGCAGCAAAGAAGATGGCCCAAGTGAATGGCTCTGATATGGGATGCTGGTGACTGAACCCGCTGGGCCACAACACCAGTCACACACACACACACACACACACACACACACTTGCATTCTTATATTGGAGCCCTTACGCTGTGGGACTCTGTGTGAAGATGGGGCCTGTTAAGGGGCAGGTGAGGTTAAAGGAGGTCGTAAGGGCTGGGCTGCAATCTGAGAGTTCTCTGATCACAGAGGAAGAGATGGCAGAGCTCTCTCTCCACCCTCTGGGGACATGGTGGCAAGGTGGCTGTTGGCAAGCCAAGAAGCTGGCCCTCCCAGGACCCCTCGAGGTCAAGGACGCCAGCACCTTGACCTCGAGCTTCCTCATCTCCAGAACTGTGATAGAATACATTTCTGTTGCTTAGGACACCCAAGTCTATGGTACTTTCTATGGCAGCCAAGGCAGATTGAGGCAGAGGGTTAGCTAAAAGGGTCCATTTTACCCCATAAATATATTGTGAGAGGCAGGTGTTTGGCTAAGCAGTTAAGACACCCAGTTAAGATACCTGTGACCCGCATCAGAATGCCTGGGCTCAACTCCTGGCTCCAGTTCCTGATTATAGCTTCCCACTAATGCAGACCCTGGGAGGCAGCAGGTGATGGCTCAAGTACTTGGATCCCTGCCACCCATGTGAGAGAGTTGCATTGAGTTCCTGCATCCTAGCTTTGACCTGGCCCAGGGCTAGCCATTGTGAGCATGTAGGGAATGACCCAGTGGGCAGGAGCTTTCTCTGTCCATCTCTCTCGTTCTGTTTCTCAAATGAGTAAATATGAGTTAAAAAGAAGATTGAAGGTGTTTTGTGTTCATCCCGTGTTCTCTTTCTCTACCTGGCCCTTTCCTGCCACCCCCAACTTGTTGACATGGAAGTTTAAGCAGGCCCAAGTCTCAGTAGCCTAAAGTATAAAGGGTCTTAGGCCCTTGCCAACTGTAACCATGGTTCCTTCCTTTCCTTCTGGCCAGGCTTCCTAAGACACCTGTCTGCACCTGCCCATCACTTTCTCATTCACCCTCAATCACTGAAGTTTTCATCTCAACTCAGGACCCAGCCAGTGCACAGAAACTGCTTTGATGTCACATCTAGTGGATGCTTTCTGGCTCTCATCTGACTGCTTGCTTTTTCTATTTCTTTTTTTTTTTTTTAAAGAATTTTTATTTATTTGAAAGGCAAACTTTCAGAGACAGAAAGAGAGAGAGAGAGAGAGAGAGAAATGTTTCATCCACTGGTTTGCTCCTCAAATGGCCACAAGGGCCAGACCTCAGCCAGAAACCAGAAATTCCATCTGGGTCTCCCACGTGGGTGCAGGGGCCCAAGCACTTGGGTCATCCTCTGCTGCTGTCCCAGGTGCATTAGCAGCAAGCTGGATCAGAAGTGGAGCAGCCAGGGCTCAAACCTATTGTTCATATGGGATGCTCATATTGCAGGTGGCAGCTCAATTCGCTGTGCTCCAACACTGGCCCCTGACTGTGCTCTTTTGCTGACCCTTTCTCCTCCCTTGAGTGTCTGGGCCCATCTTCTGCTTCTCTTCATTCCTTGCTGTCGTCTCCTTTCTATCTTCCCCCACGGTCTACTACCCTGCTGTCCCTCAGGAAATGCTGATGTTCTGCTCCTGCCATTGACTCCCAGATCTGTGGCTTCAGCCCAGACTACCCACTAGGCTCCTGATGGGGGTCCCTAAGTGCAGCCCAGCTGCCCTTCAAGCACACCCAGTTGCACGTCTCCCACCTCCAACCTGCCTCCTTCCCTTGGCCCCAGACGCGCCCATGGCATGCCAATTCTTCTCATCATCCCTGTGACCAAAAACTGATGTTTGATTTCCATTTCTCTTTAGTAGTATTCTTCATATATAATTAGTCACAGTGGCTCATTTTTAAAAAAAATTTTATTTACTTATTTGAGAGGTAGAGTTACAGACAGAGAGAGGGTGAGACAGGAAGGTCTTCCATCTGCTGGTTCACTCCCCTAGTGACTCTGGCCACAATAACCAGAGCTGGATTGGAAGAGGAGCAGCCAGGACATGAACTGGTGCCCATACAGGATGTTGGCACTGCAGGTAGGGGCTTAGCCCACTAGGCCACAGCGCCAGCCCCACACAGTGGCCCATCTTTTCTTCCTCTTAAGTATTCACATTATTATTGATTGGTTGAATTTTTATTAAATATTTATTTTATTTATTTGAAAGACAGTGTTACAGAGAGAGGTAGAGCCAGAGAGAGAGAAAGGTCTTCCATCTGTTGGTTCACTCCCCAGATGGTTGCAATGACCAGAGCTGAGCTGATCCAAAGCCAGAAGCTTCTTCCAGGTCTCCCACGCAGGTGCAGGGGCCCAAGGACTTGGGCCATCCTCCACTGCTTTTCCTTCCATCGTATGAGCTGACCCATATCTTCCAGCAATAGCTAAGCTGGGCTGACCTGAAGTCAGGAGCCAGGAGCTTCTTCTGGGTCTCTCATGTAGTTTGCAGGGGTCTAAGTACGTGGACCATCTTATATTGCTTTCCTAGGCCATAGCAGAGAGCTGGATCAGAAGTGGAGCAGCGGGGGACTCCAACTGGTGCCCATATGGGATGCCGGCCTGGCCAGGGCTTTAACCCACTGCTCCACAGCGCTGGCCCTGATTGATTGGACTTTAAGTTCAAAGGCAGAGAGGCAGAGAAAAGCATTCCATCTGCTAGTTCACTCCCTAAATGCTCACAACAGCCAGGCAGAAAACCCTCTTTGTGTTACTCTCCCTTACAAACGAATGATTAAATAAATCTTTTTTTTTTTAAACCAAAGATTTCTATATTAAGACAGATTTCTAGGGTGGCCTAGTGTTAAAGAAGCTGTATCTGGTATCAGAGTGCCTGGATTTAGGCACTATTCAGCTTCCCATTCCAGCTCAATGTTGATCTGCAATCTGGGAAACAGCAGGCAGTGGCTCAAGTGATTGGGCCCCTGCCACCCACATGGGAGACCTGGATTGAGTTCTGTCTTCTGGTTCCGCTGGGCCCAACCCTACGGTGGTGGGCATTTGGGGAATGAACAAGCAGATGGAAACTTGTGTGTGTGTGTTGTGTGTGTGTGTCCTTCTGTCTCTCTGCCTCCCAAATAAATTTTGAAAATATGTTTCTAGACTTTCTTGAAAAATTAAATTTAGCCATTGTTGGCCCAGAGTGCAGCTGGGAGCTTGTTCCCAGCCAGCCCATCAGTTGGGCCATTCTTTATGGTCTTCACCGCCTGCTTCATTTATAGGACTGGCTGGACCCTGAGTTTGTCATACCTGAGCCATTCTGCAGTTTTCATTCAGACTTTGATTTATTTATTTATTTATTTGCTATTATGTTTGGACAACAGAGGAAACTCCAAGTGATCCTTGTAACTCCACCTTCCCTGGTCTCCAATGGGGAGGAGCACTGCTGAGCACATTGCCTTTTGCTTCTCTTCCTACTGCCTTTGCCCTTCCAAACATCTTCCTGTTCTGGACACTTCTTTGGCTCAGATCCTGAGCTCTCCCTGAGGCCCTGTCCCTTCCAATCCTGGGTTTCTTCAAGGTCCAGGCTTCTAGGCGTCTCAGTAAAGTGTGTGCGCCTGTGTCTTGTCACTGCTCTGGTGGTTTGTGTGACTTTCAGAATAAGATGTCAGACAATAGGACACATGTGTAGTATAGTGTTTAAGATGCTTTTTCTCTCTCTCACTCCATCTCAAATAAATAAAATTTTTAAAAGTATATGAGTGGGATGTTCTTTTTCCTTTTAAATATACATTGACCTTTTCAATTGTTTTCCACAAGCTTTTTTATTTTATTTTTAAATATTTATTTATTTATTTGAAAGACAGAATTACAGAGAGGCAGAGGTTCACTCCCCAGATGGCCACAATGGCTGGAACTGCGCCAATCCAAAGCCAGGAGCCAGGAGCAGCTTCCTGGTCTACCATGCAGGTGCAGGGGCCCAAGGACTTGGGCCATCTTCTTCTGCTTTCCTAGGCCACAACAGAGAGCTGGATTGGAAGTGGAGCAGCTGGGACTCAAACTGGCACCCATATGGGATGCTGGCACCGCAGGTGGCGGCTTTACCCCCTAAGCTACAGTGCCAGCCCATGAGCTTTTTATTTTTTAAAGATTTTAAAATTTTATTTGAAAGGCGTAGTTACAGAGAGAGATGGATAGACAGAGAGAGAAGTCTTCCATCTGTTGGTTCCCTCCCCAAATGGCTGCAATGGCCAGAGCTGGGCCAGACCAAAGTAAGGAGCCAGGAGCTGGGGCCGACACTATAACACCCTTGCCTGAAGCGCCAGCATCCCATATGGGAACCTGTTCTAGTCCCAGCTACTCCACTTCCCATCTAGCTCTCTGCTATGGCCTGGGAAAGCAGTAGAAGATGGCCCAAGTCCTTGGGCCCCTGCACCCACATGGGAGACCTGGAAGAAGCTCCTGGCTCCTGGCTTTGGATCAGCGCAGCTCCGGCCATTGCGGCCAATTGGAGAGTGAACCATCGGATGGGAAGACCTCTCTCTGTGTCTCTCCTCTCTCCATGTAACTCTTTCAAATAAATAAATCTTTAAAAAAAATAGGACCCGGCCGGCGCCGCGGCTCACTAGGCTAATCCTCTGCCTTGCGGCGCCGGCACACCGGGTTCTAGTCCCAGTCGGGGCGCCGGATTCTGTCCCGGTTGCCCCTCTTCCAGGCCAGCTCTCTGCTGTGGCCAGGGAGTGCAGTGGAGGATGGCCCAGGTGCTTGTGCCCTGCACCCCATGGGAGACCAGGAGAAGTACCTGGCTCCTGCCATCGGATCAGCGTGGTGCACTGGCCGTGGCAGCCATTGGAGGGTGAACCAACGGCAAAGGAAGACCTTTCTCTCTGTCTCTCTGTCTCTCTGTCAACTCTGCCTGTCAAAAAAAAAAAAAAAAAAAAAAAAAAAAGGAGCCAGGAGCTTTGTCTGGGTCTCCCACATGGGTGGGAGGGACCCAAGCACCTGGGGACATCTTCTTTTACTGCTTTCCCAGGTGCATTAGCAGAGACTGGACCAGAAGGAAGTGGAGTAGCTAGGACTTGAACTGGTACCCATATGGGATGGTGGTGCTGTAGGCGGAGGCTTAACCTGCTATGCCACAATATCAGCCCCAGGATGTTCTTTTATTAAAGATTATTTATTTACTAGGGAGAGAGAGAGAGAGAGAGAGAGAGAGAAAGAGAGAGAGGGACAGAAAAAGAGATTTTCCATGTATTGGTTCACTCCTCAAACGCCCACAACAACAGAGACTGGGCCAGGCCAAATCCAGGAACCTGGATCTCCATCCGAGTCTTCCACATATGTGGTAGGGACCTATGCATCTGAGCCATCACCTGCTGCCTCCCCAGGTACACATTGGCAGGAAGCTGGATTGGGAGCAGAGGCCAAGGGGACTCAATCCGAAGTGTTCCAATATGGGATGTGGTATTCCAAGCGGAGGGTTAACCTGCTGTCCCACAACACCCATCTTATGTTCTTAGATAGGGTTCTGAAGCTCCCCTAACAGATGCAGGTCAACTAAAGATAGTTAGGAAGCCCCTGGCCCCTTTGAAATGCTTTTAGCTGGGGCCAATGCTGTTGTGTAACGGGTAAAGCTGCTGCCTGCAGTGCCAGCATCCCATATGGGCACCAGTTAGAGACCCGGCTGCTCCACTTCTGATCCAGCTCTCTGGTATGGCCTGGGAAAGCAGTAGAATTTGGCCCAAGTTCTTGGGCCCCTGCACCTGCGTGGGAGACCTGGAAGAAACTCCTGGCTCCTGGCTTCGATTGATGCAGCTCCTGCTGTTGCGGCCAATTGGGGAGTGAACCAGCGGATGGAAGACCTCTCTCTCTCTCTGCCTCTCCTTTGCAAGGTGTCTGGCGCGTAACAAATCTTCCCAGGCAGATGAATCAATTCACAGGCTTTTATTGGGGTTCCGCTCCCGGGCCAGGTTCCCCGGTCCCAACAGAGCAACAGAGTGGGGGCCGGGGAAGTCGTGCATCAGAGATTGGGAGAGCTCCTTTTATAGATTCAGGGCGGCCGGCGCCACGGCTCACTAGGCTAATCCTCCGCCTTGTGGCGCCGGCACACCAGGTTCTAGTCCCGGTCGGGGCGCCGGATTCTGTCCCAGTTGCCCCTCTTCCAGGCCAGCTCTCTGCTGTGGCCCCGGAGTGCAGTGGAGGATGGTCCAAGTGCTTGGGCCCTGCATTCCATGGGAGACCAGGATAAGTACCAATGGCGGCGGCCATTGGAGGGTGAACCAACGGCAAAGGAAGACCTTTCTCTCTGTCTCTCTCCTTCACTGTCCACTCTGCCTGTCAAAAAATAAATAAAATAAAATAAAATGAAAGAGCGCAGGATCTATTTAAAAAAAATAGATTCAGGGCATGGGGGTTAAAGGTTGAGGCAGGTCTGATCCTCATTGGTTGACCTTTAGGCACCCCCAGGGACCTTGACAAGGACTTTCTTCCCGGAAGTAGACCTTTCGATTCCCAGAAGTGTAGGCCTTCCCTCCTTGCGGATCCCAAAGCTACCATCCTTCTCTCTGTGTAACTCTGCCTTTCAAATAAATAAATGCGTCTTAAAAAAAAAAAAAAAAAAAGAAAAGAAAAGAAAAGAAATGCCTCCAGCTGCAGATAACAGGAAACTCTTTCGGTAGTTTGAATCAAAGCCACATAACAAGATGTCCGGAGTTCTGAGATCTGAGACTGCTGGGATTGGCCGAGTGCTTCTCTCTCCTGGTCAGGGGAAGGCAGCTGAGGTTGCACCTGTCCCTTCTGCAGTCAAGGCAGGAAGAAAGTCATCCTATGCTATCAGTAACCGAACCACTGGCCCGGAAGGAAGTCCTCAGCTGACTTGTTTCTATTTCATTGGTGTTATGGGTTAAACTGTGTACTGTCCACCCATTCCCACCCTAGTGAAGTCCCTAATAAAACTGGTGTCCCACTGTACCTGCAGACTAGCTGGCTTCCAGCCCTGTCATGGGAACAGTCCTTCCCCAGACATATCTTACAGAAGCTCTAGTTGCCAGTCACAAAGCAAACCTGTCTGGCAGTTTCTTACCAGGACCCAGAAGCTGGGGGTGGAGCTAGACTGAGGTGAGCAGGGCAGCTGAGTGCAAACAAAGCTTAAGGAAGCACTTGATTTCGGGCTCCTGCAAGTGAGAGTTAGCACTCACAAGTGAGAGCCTCTTTAAATGTTGCTCCCTGGGAGCCTCTGGTACCTTTTATGGTTCCAGCCCTTCCAAGGCCATGGAGTTCTCCTTAAAGTAGGCTTGTTCTTTGACCCAACTGCCAGTGTGAAGGTTTCCCTGCTAGGACTTCTTCCTGTGGAAGTGAGCAAGCAGGTTGCTAAACCATCTATACAGCATGATAGTTTTCTTGATCAAGTACAGGACATGCATCTTCAAGAAGCAATAGTTACCTCTGGAAGGCAGGGTGTTGGGGGACATCTTCCCACTGTCTTTTTCACCAGTGACATTTCTGTAGCTGGGTGGAAACATTACTTGAAACCTCTTTGTTAAGTGTCCCCCTTTTCCAAGAGTGACCCAGCATGCTGAGATGAAGCTGCAGGGCCCAGACCCTTCTGATTTCTGTGGACAGGCAGGGACAAGCCAGTTGGGGGTGCTGTCTTCCCTGATGGCATATGGCAGGGGATGTGCTGACCTAAAGGCCCTCTGGGTACTGCTGGGTGGACACCCACTCTACTTCTACAGGACTCCTCTTGCCGATTATTCCCATTCGACACCCCTGAAGACAGTATGTGACAGACAGGATCTGAATCCTGACTCGCCCATGTCCAAACCACATGACTTTGACAAGTCTTATAGCGTCTGCACTCAGGTTTCCACATCCCTAAAGTGGAGATAGCACTAGTTACCTTACAGGGTGCACGGTGTTCTGAGCCAAGCAAGAACATACTTGTAAAGTGAGGATCGCAGGGTGATTCAGCAAGAGGTAGGTGTCGGGGTTGCCACGGCCACCTGGGTTCTCTCTCATCTCACACTTGATGTCGGACTTGCTGACCACTCCCCTTCCCCAAAGGGCTGAGGTCACGGTGCCACCAGGGAAGGGCTCAGGCCAAAAGCCAGGGTGGGGTCCTCCTACCTCCCTCTTTCAGTCTCCAAGTCGGATCTGCTGCAAAGCCGTCATGTGTGTCCCACGTGTTTCTGTCTCCTGTGCCATCTCCTTTCCACTGAAACATGGAGAGCATCTCCCAACTGTTCTTCCCATACCCTTTTGGCCCCCTCCATCCTGCTCCTCGTTGCTGTCAGAGAGAGCGTCAACATCAATCGGGTCTTTTTTTTTTTTTCTTTTTTTTTTTTTTTTACAGGCAGAGTGGACAGTGAGAGAGAGAGACAGAGAGAAAGGTCTTCCTTTTGCCGTTGGTTTACCCTCCAATGGCCGCCGTGGCCGGCCCACTGCGGCTGGCGCACCGCACTGATCCGATGGCAGGAGCCAGGTGCTTCCTCCTGGTCTCCCATGAGGTGCAGGGCCCAAGCACTTGGGCCATCCTCCACTGCACTCCCTGGCCACAGCAGAGAGCTGGCCTGGAAGAGGGGCAACTGGGACAGAATCCGGTGCCCTGACCAGGACTAGAACCCGGGGTGCCAGCACTGCAAGGCGGAGGATTAGCCTAGTGAGCCGCGGCACCGGCCTATCAATCAGGTCTTGTCATTCCTCTGTTCAGAGCCCTTCCTGACCTACAGTTGCACTGAGATTCTACAAGGTTGCCAAGCACAGCCCATCTGACCCCGCCCACCCCGCCTTTCTCATCCTGCACCTGCTGGATGGTTTTTGCTGTACCCCAGCCTCAAGACCGTTTGTCCACTCCTTGCAATCACCAGGGCTTGTGAGCTTCAGGGGCTTTACATTTTTTCCAAACATTTACTGCTTTCTTTTTTAAAAAAATCTTTTATTTATTTATTTATTTATTTTCATTTTTATCTGAGAGAGAGTGAGAGAAAGAGAAGGGGAGGGGGAAAGTATATTCCATCTGCTAGTTCACTCCCCAAATGCCCACTACAGCCAGATTTAGGCCAGGCTGAAACTAGGAGCTAGGAATTCTATCTGGACTCCCAGGGGCTGGCAGGGACACCCATCGTTGAGCCATGATCTGCTGTCTCCAGGATGCACATTAGCAGGAAGCTGGAACTGGGAGCAGAATGGGGACTTGAACCCAGGCACTCTGGTAGGGAAGTGGGGCCTCATCTGCTGAGGCACATGGCCTGCCCCTTCAAGAGCCTTGAACATTCTCTTTCATCTGCCCGGGCCACTTGCCTTCCTTTCTTGTCCTGGTTCAGTCCTGCCTTTTCTTTAGGTCTCAGCCTGAGTACACTTTCCATAAAGGGTGTTCTCCTAATCCTTGACCTAAACCAGCCCTTTCACATTCACAAGGAATGAGGAGCACACACAAGGAATAGTGAGTAAAGTGAAACAGCTCCCAGCAGTCAGGAGGGGTCGCTGAAGGAGGGAGCCCCAGGGCTGTGAAAGGGGAAAATGCTCTTGCCTGGTCAGGGGAGGCATTGGGATGGGAAGGTTTTGATTGGTTAATTGATGGGGGTTAAGTCTCCAATCACAGAAGTCCTTCGCAGAAACTACCCGCTGGACTTTCCTCTGATGCTCCAGGAAACATCTCCAGATGGTGGGGAGGACTGCTGGTCCCTGTCTACCTCACTCAGAGGTCTACCCTGTCACTTAGAGGTAACTTATCATAAAATGTGTTGTATTCACGGACTGTTGTCATAGTAAAGTTCTATCTCTTTACAAAATGTGTAGAAACTTTCATCACGGATGCTGTAAAACATTTGAGCTTACTTGGTCTCATTGTTTTCCAAGGCATGATGTAATTTAACTCAGAACTTGCTGGGAGCCAATTAGCACACAGATTCCAGGGATGGGAGCTGGACAGATGAGATCAACCTCCTTCCTTCCTTCCTCCCTCCCTCCTTCCTTCCCTCCCACCCTCCCTCTCTCCCCTCTCTCCTCCCTCCTTCCCTTCCTTCCTTGCCTCTCCTCGACTTTCTTCTTCCTCCCTCCCTCCCTCCCTCCCTCCCTCCCTGCCTCTCTCTCACCCTGCCTCTCTCCCCTCTCTCTTCCCTCCCTCCTCCCTCCTTCCCTTCCTTCCTTGCCTCTCCTTTCTTCTTCCTTCCTCCTCTCTCTCCCTCCCTTCTTTTTCCTGCCTTCATTTCTTTTCTTTCTCTCCCAACTAAATTACAAACAAACAAACAAAAAACAATAATAACAACATACAGACTGTTGAATCCTGTTCGTAGAGATTCTGGTCCTATAGACCTAAGTCGCTGTCCATAGCTCAGGATTTGTTTAAAAGGCTTTCTCTTGAGGAGAGCCTGTTTTAGAGAAGCATGATTTCAGTGGGGAGCCCTTTGATCACATTCCACGTCAATTGTCGCGCCAATTGTCCTGCAGAGGTGCTGAGCTCTTCCAGTGAAAACCAGTCTACATTGTCCTTTGTTAACCTTTAAGGAGGAGTTTGAGTGCGGAAAAGCTTTCGTTTGCATTAAAATGAAGTGAGTCTGCTCGTGACTTCCTTGAATGGATCTCTTCTGCCTGTGGCAAACAAGGATTATTATATGTGAAAATCTTTTGTGTATCTTCCTCTGGCTTCTGGGTTCCCCAGGAGTCTTTCTGCAGTTAAACAGCTGGTTTCTGTAGATCTTACACTCGTGCAAAGCCTCCCTGTCCATGCTGCACCATCCACGTGCTCTTCCTAGAGCTTTCCCCTTCACCTCTGCCAGCCTGTGAGCCCCTTCACCCTGCATGGCAACAGGCCAGCTTGCTCCAGGAGCCACAGCAAACTGTACGTTCCCTACGATGATGGCTCTCCACGTCAGCAGGTTGTTGGCCTGGGAGCCTGGGCCTGGCAGATTGTGGCCATTGCCCTGTGTGGTCTCTCACCGCCCAGGAGGCCAGCCCAGCAGAAAGGTAAGTCCCAAAGTCTCCAAGCCTCCAATAGGCTGTTACCTCTCAGCCAAAGGCCAGCCCCACTATTATCCTTATAGTTTCTTAATTTTTCATTATTTATTTGAGATGCAGAGAGATAATGTTTCCATCTGCTGCTTTGTTCCCCACATGGCCACAACAGGCAGGGATGGGCCAGGCTGAAGATGGGAACTAGGAACTCAATCCAGGTCTCCCACATGAGTGGCTGGAACTCAACCAGTTGGGCCATCACCTGCTGCCTTGATAGAAAGTAGGAAATTAGGAGTGGAGCCAGAACTCAAACTCAGGCATTCTGATATGGGATGAAGGAGTCCCAAGTGCTAGCCAAATGCCCATCTCTTTTTTTTTTTTGACAGGCAGAGTGGACAGTGAGAGAGAGAGACAGAGAGAAAGGTCTTCCTTTGCCATTGGTTCACCCTCCAATGGACGCTGCTGCCGGCGCACCGCGCTGATCCGATGGCAGGAGCCAGGTGCTTATCCTGGTCTCCCATGGGGTGCAGGGCCCAAGCACTTGGGCCATCCTCCACTGCACTCCCTGGCCACAGCAGAGAGCTGGCCTGGAAGAGGGGCAACCGGGACAGAATCCGGCACCCCGACCGGGACTAGAACCCGGTGTGCCGGCGCCGCAAGGCAGAGGATTAGCCTCTTGAGCCATGGCGCCGGCCGCCCATCTCTTTATAGTTTCATTTTCAAAAGTTAAATTTTAAAATGGACCTGGGCAAGGAACAATATAAGAAGAAAGTACAATCTATGATCTTTGAAATCCAATAAACTTAGCCACATTGTTCTTATTTTCCTCATATCACCATGGGCTGGTGACAGACCCTTCAATTTATGGCATCATCGTCCGCGTCAGCATTCCACCAGCAGATGGAAACTTGGAGGCTTCGGTTCTTACTTTTCTGCTGGGCTGGCCTCCTGGGTGGTGAGAGGCCACACAGGGCAAGGCCACAATCTGCCAGGCCCAGGCTCCCAGGCCAACAGGCTGCTGACGTGGAGCAGGAGGACTAACGGCCCCGCAGACTAATGCGCTTGTGCTGATTTGGTGCACAGCAAAAGGAAACTACAACAACAGTAAGCCAAGCCCCGGCCCCTTTTCTTGGCATCAGCGGTGCTCACAATCAGCTCGGTGCACCTTTTTACCGGCTTCCCGCTGCCTCCTTATCCCTGAGCTGCAGCGGAATGTGAACGTTTGGTGTCCCTGGCAATGTGTCATGCCTCCTTCCTTCTGAGCCTTTGCTCGGCCAGGCCCTCCTCCAGGAATTTTTCCTCCCCTCCTGCTTTCTCATCCTCTCCTCCTTCTCGGCCTTCCGTGCTGGTTGGAAGTCTGTCCATCTTTTCAGACTTACTGCAGTATCACCGTTTCCTACCGTTAATGCGCACACCAGGAGCAGCCTTGTGCCTAGTGCACATATCAGGAGCACATATCAGCAGCAGTCCTTGAATGCCCTTCCTTGGCCTATCTTCAGGGTGGGAGCTGCATGCCCCTCTTTTTTTTTTTTTTTTTTTAAGATTTATTTTATTTATTTGAAAGACAGAGTTACAGAGAGGTAGAGACAGAAAGAGAGGTCTTCCATCCACTGGTTTACTCCCCAGATGGCCGCAACGGTTGGAGCCACGCTGATCCAAACCAGGAACCAGGAGCTTCCTCCGGGTCTCCCATGTGGATGCAGGGCCCAAGGACTTGGGCCATCTTCTACTGCTTTCCCAGGCCATAGCAGAGAGCTAGATCGGAGGAGGAGCAGCCAGGACTAGAACAGGCGCCCATATGGGATGCTGGCACTTCAGGCCAAGGCGTTAACCTGCTGTGCCACAGCGCTGGCCCCACAAACCTCTTTCAATCATTTTGAGCAAACCCAAGTGCTGGTGTGTCTTTACCATTTCCCCAACACTTGCTGCACTCCTTATACAATAAAGAGCTTCAGGCCCTTTATGACAGGGCAGTCATTTGCTTGAATCTGATAACATTGTGTCGTTATATTTACTTTTTTTTTTTTTTAAGTCTTATTTTTTTGAGAGGCAGAGTTACAGACAGAGAAAGGGAGAGAGAGAAAGGTTCACTCCCCAAATGGCCGCAATGGCAGAGCTGAGCTGATCTGAAGCCAGGAGCCAGGAGCTTCTTCCTGGTTTCTGATGTGGCCCATCTTCGCTTTCCCAGGTGCATTAGCAAGGGAACTGGATTGGAAATGGAGCAGCCGGAACTTGAAATGGTGCCCATGTGGGATGTTGGTGCCATAGGCAGAGGCTTAACCTTTGTATACCACAGTGCCAGCTCCCATTATATTTACTTTTAAGTTTACTTTCTATCTATCACAAGTGATACTAGTTTCCATTTGTGGTAATGACATAAAATTTCTTTCTTTATTTGAAGATTGATTTATTTATTTGAAAGGCAGAGTTACAAAGAGGCAGAGGCAGAGAGAGAGAGAGAGAGAGGTCTTCTATCCACTGGTTCTCTCTCCCAGATGGCTGCAATGGCCAGAGCTGAGCCAATCTGAAACCAGGAGCCAGGAGTTTCTTCCAGGTCTCCCAAGGACGTGGGCCATCTTGTACTGCTATCCCAGGCCATAGCAGGGAGCTGGATGGGAAGAGGAGCAGCTGGGACCCAAACTGGCACCCGAATGGGATGCCAGCACTGCAGGTGGTGGCTCTTACCCACTATACCACAGTGCCAGCCTCAGAGTTTCTTATTTAAAATAAACATTTTGGGGCAGATGTCATGGCCTAGCAGGCTAAGTCACTCCTTGGGATGCTTGCATCCCATATTGGAGTGATGATTCAAATTCTGTCTGCTCTACTTCCCATTCAGCTTGTTGCTAAAGCACCTGGGAGGCAGCAGGTGATGGCCCAAGTAACTGGGTCCTTGCCAGTCATGTGGGAGATGCAGACTGAGATCTGAGCTCCTGACTTTGGCCTGGTCCAGCCCTGGCTGTTGTGGGCATTTGAGGAGTGAAGTGGTGGATGCAATATCTTTCTCTTCTCTGTCTCTCCCTATCTCTGTGTCACCTTGTCTTTCAAATAAACAAATAAATCTTGCTCAGTGCCGTGGCTCACTAGGCTAATCCTCCGCCTTGCGGTGCCGGCACACCGGGTTCTAGTCCCAGTCGGGCGCCGGATTCTGTCCCGGTTGCCCCTCTTCCAGGCCAGCTCTCTGCTGTGGCCAGGGAGTGCAGTGGAGGATGGCCCAAGTGCTTGGGCCCTGCACCCTATGGGAGACCAGGATAAGTACCTGGCTCCTGTCATCGGATCAGCGCGGTGCGCCGGCCGCGGCGGCCATTGGAGGGTGAGCCAATGGCAAAAAAAGGAAGACCTTTCTCTTTGTCTCTCTCTCTCTCACTGTCCACTCTACCTGTCAAAAAAAAAAAAAAATCTTAAAAAAAAGGGCCAGCTCTGTGGCACATTGGGTTAAAGTCCTGGCCTGAAGCGCCAGCATCCCATATGGGCGCCAGTTCTAGTCCCGGCTGCTCCACTTCCAATCCAGCTATCTGCTATGCCCTGGGAAAGCAGTAGAAGATGGCCCAAGTCCTTGGGCCCCTGCACCCACGTGGGAGACCCTGAAGAAGCTCCTGGCTTTGGATCGGCGTGGCTCTGGCCATTGTGGCCATCTGGGGAGTAAACCAGTGGATGGAAGACCTCTTTCTCTGTGTCTCTACCTCTCTCTGTAACTCTGTCTTTCAAATAAATAAAATAAATCTTTAAAAAAAAAATGGAGCCAGCACTGGCGCAGTAGTTAAAGCCACCACCAACAGTGCTGGTATCCCATATGAGTGCCAGTTCCAGTTCCTGCTTCTCTACTTCTGATCTAGCTCTTTGCCAATGGCCAGGGAAAAATCAGTGGAAGACAGCCCAAGTGTTTGGGCCTCTGCCACCCACGTGGGAGACCTGAATGAAGCTCCTGACTCCTGGCTTCAACTTGGTCCAGTCCTGGCGATTGTAGCTATCTGGGGAGCAGACCAGCAGAAGGAAGACCTCTCTCTCTGTCTGTCTCCCCCTTGCTCTCTGTAACTCTGACTTTCAAATAAATAAATCTTTTTTAAAAATTAAAAGTTTAAAGTGAGTCAATTTAAAGGAAAAAGTAAGCAAAATAATAATAATATAACCTGCTGGTATACCCTCTCTGAGAAAAAGAGACCTAGTTTGCATGATGCTGATTTCCACAGGGTAAATTCTCTGACTTTGCCCATTGTAAGTGAGCACCTTTATGGCCGCTGAGGGAAAGATGTGCAGAGTGAGCAAGCTCCTGAGCCTGTGTCAGTGCCTCAAGCTCACCACTGGGTGGGGCTCTCACATACCCCAAACCCGTAAGGCGGCCTGGCCCTGGCTGCTGCGGGAGAGATTTCCATGTGAATGTCATTTCCCATGGCCCCAGAGCAGCCTACTGACAGCTTCTTGCTCACATAGGCAAACACTGCGGTTCTTGGTGGGGGGCTGGTGGAGGGCAACTTGCACCAGGTGGAACCTTCTGGAAGAGGGGCTGTGTGGACTGCTCTTCAGCCTTAGGATGGCAGTGCCTCAGGTCTCAGGCTGCCAGTCTCTCAGCGCCAGGTAGAGGCGCAGCCACAGGTGGAGGGCCCAGGTGGCTGTGGAATGATGGATGGGGGTCTCTGACTCACGCATGTTGCTGGGACTTCCCATGTCACTTCCCGCAAATGTCCTTTTCCCTTAAGAGGTGTGAGACACTCTACTATGTCAGAGCACCGGCCCCTTGTCCTCATTTTTTAAAAATGTGTATTCATGGGGCAGGCGCTGTGGCTTAGGTAAAGCTGCTGCCTGCAGTGCCAGCATCCCATATGGGCACATTTCAAGTCCTGGCTACTCCACTTCCTGATCCAGCTCCCTGCTATGTCCTGGGAAAGCAGTAGAAGATGGCCCAAGTCCTTGGGCCCCTGCATCCATGTGGGAGACCTGGAAGAAGCTCCTGGCTTCAGATTGGCTCAGCTCCAGCCATTTTGGCCATATGGGGAGTAAGCTAGTGCATGGAAGACTCTCTCTCTCTTTGCCTCTCTGCCTGTCCCTCTGTAACTCTGCCTTTCAAATGAATAAATCTTTATTAAAAATGAAAAATATGGGGCCGACTCTGTGGTGCATTAGTTTAATCCTCCGCCTGCGGCGCCAGCATCTCATATGGGCGCTGGTTCTAGTCCTGGTCGCCCCTCTTCCAATCCAGTTCTCTACTATGGCCTGGGAAAGCAGTGGAGGATGGCCCAGGTGCTTGGGCCCCTGCACCCACATAAGAGACCAGGGAAGAAGCACCTGGCTCCTGGCTTTGGATCAGCGTAGTTCTGGCTGTTGCAGCCATCTGGGGAGTGAACCAGCTGAAGGAAGACCTTTTACTCTGTCTCTGCCTCTCACTGTCTGTAACTCTACCTGTCAAATAAATAAATAAAATCTTTTTAAAAAATGAAAAATATTAAAAATTCCCATTTACTTTGGCCCCTCTTACACACATAGGCTAATGTCCACCTAGCTACCTAATTCAGTCGCTAACTACTGACCAAGCAGGCCGTCTCAGGAGCAGCAGATGCGCAGACCTTGCTCAGTGATGGGTGTAACCCAGGGAGTGCTCTGGAGAAGGGAACACAGTAGGAACAGAAGAGGCAGCGTTGGAGCTGGGGGTGGGGGAGTCTTGTCCACATGGAGTTGGAGGGCTTCTGAGGGAGGGGAATGAGCGAGGTAATGAGCCCCGCTGGGGCCATCAGTCAGGGGCACTTACTGAGCCTGTTGTGGGTGGCTCAGGTCTGCACAGGCAGGGGAGAAAAGATGCACGGGCGGAAGTTGCCCAGATGTGTAAGACTGGTTTAAGGGAATCAGAAGTAGCAGTGTCCACTTCATTAGAGCACCAAGCGTCTTGGCTCGGGTAGAGTGTGGCTCGGCTCATTTCTCTCTGATGCTTCTGGCAAGGATGGAGTGGTGATGAGGTTGTGAGAGGCCCCCATAGTTTTCCTGGGGAGCCACATGTAGCTGTTCATATGTCCTCTTGATGGTCACCCCTGGAGGGCAGGGTCTGTGTCTGTTTCATCTCAGTACACCTGAGACACAATGCCTTGCACCTACTTGGCATTCAATTCCATTTATGTTTTTTTTTTTTTTTTTTCTTTTCCCTCTCTGTAGTATTTGAGAGGGGCAGGGGGAGATAGCCTACCCACTGGTTCACTCCCCAGATACTCACAAGCAGACTGATGCTTAGAGCTGGGAACACAATCCAGAACTCCCACAGAGCTGGCAGGACCCCAGTTCCTTGAGCCATCACCTCTGCCTCCCAGAGGGCACCTCAGCAGGAAGCGAAGAGGCAGGAGTTGGAGGTGGGTATTGAACCCGGGTACTCTGATGTGGGATGTGTGCATCTTAACTGCTGGGCCAAACCCCTGCCCTGGCATTCAGTTTTCAGACTCACTTTGTGGATACTTCCCACACCACCCCTTTTGCCTGACATTTGCTTTGTGGGGCTACTGTAAGATTTTAAGCCACACTAAGTGACTTAAAACAACGTGTGTTCTCTCCAGTCCTAGAAGGCAGAGGTTCAGAATCCAGGAGTCGGCAGGACTGGTCTTTCTGGAATCTCGGGGGGTTGGGGGGAGAGCAGTTTCTTGCCTGCTCCGGGCTCCTTGCCCGACAGCCCTGGGCACTGCCACCTGAGCTCTGCCTCCCTCACCGCATGGCTTCTCCCCGCGTCTCTGTGTCCCTGCTTTTGCAAGAACATTGATTAGTGGTCTGCCCTAGTCTGATATGACCTTAACTAATTACACAATTCTGCCCATGATAGTCCACCAAGACTAAGGGACTGCGCTCCTTGCCCGGCTGCCTGAGAGGCAGTGTTCTCTAGGACTTCCCAGGCGTCCTACGTGCACCTGTTATCCAGCATGTGGCGCTTCTGTCCTCGGGTCACCGGAGGAGCTGGGCCTCCCCGCAGTACTGTACACGCCGTGAATTCTGCACGCCCTGCAGAAAAGGCAGGCCCTGCAGCCACTCCCTCTTCCTGCCGCGCCTGGGCCTGGGCGAGGCACACATTCCCCGCCGTCGTCCTCACGGGGACCCCAGGAGGGAGGGCTCCACTCGACTCCTACTTCAGGAAGGGCACCCCGGGCGTGAGAGGGCTGAGGTAACCGTGTAGCCAGAGATCGTCTCCAAAAGCCCGAACGCCGGGGGGAAAGTTCCCTAGTCCCAGCTCCGTGGTTTTCAAAGCGCCCACGATCTGGCTAATACCACGGCCTTGCCTCGAGCAAACCGCACCTGCAGCCTCGGCCCCTATCCCGAGACCGGAGGCTCCTCAGCGTCCGGCCGCAGGCCGCGGCACACAAAGCTCTTCCTCCCCGCCGACGGGCGCGCGCCGCTCCCGGGCGCGGTGTGTAGACTCGCGCTCTGATTGGCGGCGCGCGGTCCGGGAGCTACTCTTGCGCCCGCCCCGGCATCTGTCCTAGCGCCGTAATTGGCCGGGCGGCCGTGCGCGCAGAGCCCGCGGCCCCGCGCGCCCCGCCCCGCCGGCTGGGAACCCGCATGGGGCGCCGGCGGCGGCCGAGGGAGCGTGACTGGCGCTGCGCAGGGCGCTAGGAGGCATTGTCGCTGTAAGTGGAGCCGAAAGCGGCCCGGAACCGGGCCACACGTTTCGCGCCCCGCCAAGTAAACGTAGTCTGAGGTCAAGCGTTGTAGGGGCTGGGGGAGAGAGGGCGAAAACGTCCCGGCTTTGCAGTGTCCCCTCCCCTCCCCCAGGTCGCGCGGTGACAGAGCAGCGGCGCCGCGGGCCCCGGCGCGCGCCGGGCGCTGCCCGCCTCCTGCAGCGGGACCCTGATGGCTCCGGGGAGCCGGCTTCCATCCCTGCGGGAGGCGGCTTTGCTGGGAGAAGCTGCTGTGCATTTTTTCCCCCGGAGCGACATTTTGGGGTTTGCTTCCGCTTCGGGGAGCTGCGGACGCCTGTGCCGGAGCGTGTCCCCCGCCCTGGGCGACCCCCGGCTGTACTCCGCTCTCTGGCCGCGTGCACCAGGGCGAGTCTGCCCCTGGCCGGGCGGTGGCGTGCCGTCTTTGGGGCCGCTGTCGGAGAACGGCCGGATGCGGCCGGGGAGCATCCTCGAGCCCTGTGGTGCGGAGCCGCGGCGCTGGCGCTCCCGGGCAGGCTTCGTTCCCTGGCGTGGGAAAGGGGTCGGGTCTGTCCTGGAGCCGAGCGGGCTAGGGGCTGCCGGGGTCCTCCCGAAAGCCCTGCTCGGCTCGCGGCCCCGCGCGCCGGAGGCCCGGCCGGAGCCGGCGCTGGGGCAGCGCGCGCATGGCTCGCGGGGCTCGGGTTGCCGGCGGAGCGGCTGCCAGGTCTAAAGTTCCCCGCTGACCGCACCGGTAACTAAATATAGGAGCAGCTGCTGCGCACGGGGCGTCGCCACGGTTGCCCCGCAGAGATCTGCGGATAGGCTAACGTTTTTGCTGCTAAGGGCCGGAGTCAGGGAATTGTGCTTAGGGTTTAAGAAGCCACGCCTCCGCCTGCGTGGTGTGCAGGAGAACCCAGGTGGTGATCAGTGTCAGTCCCTCCCCGGCAGGACCGCTGTGTATTGCCGGCTTTCTGTGTGCACCTGTTCAGTCACCTGCTAGTGACTAGTCAGTGACCTGGTGTGGTTTGCAAAGTCCCTTGTCAACAGTCCTTTGTCAGCTACTTCTCAGAGCCACCCGGGGGGAAGGTGGTCTTGCCGTGTTCCTGATGGAGACAACTTTCCAAACCCCTGGGCTGCTGTTTCCTAAGGAGAAGCGGGAGGACAGACAGACAGCGCTCTGGCGGGATTCTAGCTCCTTTCTCCTGTGGGGGAGAGGAAGTGCTGGGGGAGGGGAGGGGCACTTCCCAGCCAGCCCCTGAGTGCGCTGGTTGTAGGCAGTGGACAGGCGTGTGTGTGTGTGTGTGTGTGTGTGTGTGCAGCGCATCTGTGCCCAGAGTATCCTCTGGACTAGAAAGGGCCTTTTCCTGGTGCATTGCTCCGAACTCATGTCTGTGTTCCTGACCCAAGATTTATATATGTGTTTGAAAGGAAGAGCTACAGAGAGGGGCGTAGGGTGGGGAAGAGAGCTTCCCCCGCAATGGTTCACTCCCCAGATGGCCGCCAGGAGCTGGGAGCCTGGAACTCCATGCCGGTCTCTCAAGTTGGTGCAGGGACCCAAGGACTCCGGCTGCCTTCTGCTGATGCTGCGTGGGGAGTGGAGCAGCCGTGTGAGATGGTTTTGGGGACTTTTGTTCGTGGGGGGCCCCCGAGGCACCACCTCCCCTCCTGCTGGCAGCCACTGGGATTGCAGGCATAGGACCCGGTTGAAAGGCGGGACACTTTGAAAGGGGACACTGCAAAGCCGGCACAGCTGGAGGGTTGGTAGGACCGGAAGGATGAAGGCACACTGGGTTCCTCCTCCCTGCTGTGAGGCCAGCGTTGCCCCAGAGCTTTTCTTTAGAAAGTTCTGCATCAGAATCACAGACCAGAGCTGCTCCTGTGTTTCTGCCCGCCCTCTTCATTGGTAGATCCTACTAGAGTGCAGTAAATGCTTATGCTTATTCCTGCTGACTGCCAGAGAGGGAAAGGAGGAGCGAGGTATGGGGGAAGGGGTCTGGCCTGGGAATCAAGAAGACCCTGTTCTTTGTCCATCTAACTGATTTGTGTCCCCTCTTGGGTCTTCAGAGTTCCTGTTCATAAAGAGGTCAGACTAGGTCACCAAGGTCCCAGCAGCAGGGCTGTGATTCAGGCCTGGGGAATTGCTCTCAGAGCAACATGGCAAACTGTCTGTCCTGCCCTGGCCTACCTTACACAGGTGGTGCCTACCCCCCCCCCCCGCCCCTGGCACTATTAGGCACTTGGATTTATGACCCTTTTGGATTTAGACAGTGTCTGCTATGCTAGTCATCTCCCAAATGATGTCTGTCAAGCAGCAGGAGCAGGAGCAAGGGTGCAGTGTGTGCTGTGAACTGTCCCCACCCAAGCTGCTCAGGGGCCCATGGGGAGGCAAGTGTATGCATACAGTTATATAGTGCGGTTTTATTTATTCGAAAGGCACAGGGATGGAGACGGAGACAGAGGTCTGCTATCTGCTTCTTTACTCCCCTGCATGCCTGCCACAGCCAGGCGTGAGCCAAGATTAAGCCGGGAGCTTGGAACACCACCCAGGTCTCCTGTATGGATGGCAGGGACCCAAGTACTTGAGCCATCACTGCTGCCTCCCAGGGTCTGTGTTAGCAGGAAGCTGGAGTCAGGAGCCAGGGCTGAGTAACAAACCCAGGCACTTTGGTGTGGGATGCAGGTGTCTCAACTCATGTCTCAAACGCTAGGCCAGATGCCCACACCGTGTATATTTTCAGACTCATAAACCACCCAATTGACTTATGCTGAGTCGTAAGTGATGCTGCAACTCAGAGGGAGGAGAGAACACTAAGGACTGGGGCAATCAGGGAAGACTTCCTAGAGGTGGAGAAATTGAAACTACTCATTCCTCAAAGATGACTGAGTTGTTTGTTCAGAGTCACACAGGCGTTACACTGAGAATAGTTGCTGGTGTCATGAGTACTGCTTTTTCTTCTCGACCAGTGTTTACTGAGTATGGACGTGTCCTGGGCCCCAAGCTTTACAGGTGCATATATTATGTTAGCGTATTAACTCTGTGAGGTGGGTGTTATTAGATCTTCTACTCAGATGAGGAAACTGAGGCTCAGAGAAGTTTAGAAATTCTCCTGATACTTCTTGGCTGGTTAATGGAAGGGTTGAGCACTTGGCCCATCTCCAACATCCTTTTCCCACTGTGCTATGTATCTCGAACCTTTGGCGTTAGCCTCTTTGGTGAAGTGCACTCTCAGGCTGATCTCATGCCCCCTGCCCTAAGCAGGTGGTGGCCATGGCCTTGGCCTGCTTGTACAGGTGAGTGCCTGGGACTTATCTTGGTGTCTGTAGCAGCCCCGGGCACCAACCCCACACTGCTCCTCTTCCTTTCACCTTCTTCTGCTTTTGGCCCTCAGAGCGAGTTCCCTGCAGCTCCTGAGATATCTGAGAAGCTGGGCTTGGGGTCCAAGGGCAAGGAAGGGCTCTGACCTTAGTCTCAAGTTCATGGCTGTCTCCGTGGGGTGTTGCTGCTGGTGGTGTGGGTGACTTGTGGGGAAGCAAGCACTGGGAGTGGGCGTTTGGTACAGCGGTTATGCTGCTGTTTGGGATGCCCACATCCCGTGTCATAGTGCCTGGGTTTGAATTCTGTCTCTGCTCTTGACTGTACCTTCCTGCTAATGCACACCCTGGGAGGCAGCAGGTGATGGCTCAAATAATTGGGTCCCTGCCACTCACATGGGGGCCCTGGATTGAGTTCCCATGTCTTGGCTTTGGCCTGGCCTAGCTCTGGCTGTTGTAGGCATTTGGGGAGTGAACTGGTGGATGAATTTCTCTCTCTGTCTGCCTGTCTTGATCCTGTCTCTCTGCTCTCAAATAAAGAAGTAGTGAGTACTAGATGTGGAGTTGAGGTGGCCTGAATATTGCTACCTACCTTGACCTTGGCCAGGCGATTTAGCTTTGCTGCTTCTTCTATAATGAAAGGGAGTTGGGGACATTTCCATGTGCTTACATCTTAGCTCCTTAAAATCGTGTTTTCCTTGCCTTTCTGAGAGTGATACAGTTCCCCTTCTCAAATCCCCACCACGTTGCTTGCTCCGAAGCTCAGCGTCCGGATGATAATGCGGCTGCGGTCAGGTTTGCAGGCTCCTACTATACCCCGCACGGGTGAAGAGAGTTCTTAGAGACCACCCTGCCTCGCTGGGAGCTCTCCCTGGCTCAGGAGGCTCCAAGTTGCCTTAGTGTCCTTGTCTGCTGCCTGCAGGAGGAGGCTGGCTGATGTGGGTGGGCTGGCCTTGTCCTGGGGATTTGTGGGCAGGAAGCTGGCTCTGAGGCTGTGGAGTGGAGCGACAGGTGTCCTTCCCCTGCAGGTGGCTGTGCCACGCCCATTCCCCCAAAACCATGCCTGTTCAGCCACACCTGAGTCCTCTTGCCTGCTTGGCCACTGGTTCAGGCCATGGCCCTGGAGCTAGTGAGGTCACACGTGTCAGTCATCCCAGGAAATGGGGAGCGCCCGGCCACCCCCGCCCTCTGAGAGGTAGATCAGTTCCTCCCAAGGCTGGGCTGGATGTGGCCTGTGCTGTGGGTCCCGAGAGAGGAGGTAAGTGGCAGCCTGCGTGCCTGGGGAGACTGCCAGGCAGGCACATCATAGCCCTGTATCTCCTCCAGGTGTGTACCCCGGCGTGAGCAGCAGACCAGCCTGGGGGCTGGCAGCAGGACGCCTGAGTCTGCATGCTGAAGAAGATGGGTGAGGCCGTGGCCAGAGTCGCCAGGAAGGTCAACGAGACAGTGGAGAGTGGCTCTGACACCCTGGGTGAGTGACGGCCGGACTGTGCTCCTGCCCCCTGAGGGCTCCTGGAGCCCGTGGAGCGAGGACCTAGGAAGAGTTAAAAGCTACGGCATCAGCATGTGCTGTGCCACGTCACGCCCGGGGCTTGCACTGTCATTGAGTGGACAGAGGGCCCCAGTGTGGCACCTGTTTCTTACTGGGGCTTGTGGTCAGAGAGGTCTGAGAAACACTGCCTGGCCCAGGACTGTCAGTGAACGTGAGTGCACAGCTGTCCTTGCCCCCGGGGACTGGCACCAGCTGGGGAGCCCCCTGCGTGCAGTCCTGTGCCAGGTGCCTCCTTTTGGGTGGTCACTGCTTCCCCACAGTGAGTGGCAGGTGTGGAGAGCCTTGGTTTTCAGATGAGGAGGAGGTGGAGGTGGATGCCTCCTGCCTGCCACACCAGAGCCTAGCATCGCGGCAGGCACTTTGTAAGCATGTGACGTTGTCACGAGCTGCACAGAGCTAGGGTGGAGGGGCCCTCCTCTAGGTGCAAACCAACATGGAGGATGTGGTTGGCTTAGAAGGGATATCTGTGAGCTGGTGGCCACAGGCCTTTAGTCGGAGCTCAGGGTACCAGTGCTGGGCCACACTGTGGCTGGGCTTCCCTGGAGGTTAAGGATCGCTAGCACTGGCCCTGAGGGGAGGCAGGCTTCGGCCCACAGCCTGGCCTGGATCCCTACTCTGCTGCCTGCCACCTGGCACCTAAGCGGGGCACTGAGCCTTCCTGAGCCTCGGTTCCTCCATCGCGTCTTCTTCATCAGGGAGATGAGGAGCCATCATCCCGTCTGTAAGGGATTGGCGTGCCGGTAGTGTGGTGAATGGCAGCTCTTTGATTTTTGCCGTCCTCAAAGGCTGCAGGTGGGGCTCAGGTCTCCCTTGCATAGTGCCTCCTCCGGGTGTCCTGCAGCCAGGCCACTGCTGGGCCTGCCTCCTTTGCCTTATCGTGGGAAGCTCAGTGCATGTGATGCATTCTGCCGCCGGTCACCTACTCCCACCCTAAATGTCACGCAGGGCGGTGCCACCCAGCCCAGACCTGACCAGGGTCAGGAGCAACAGGGGAGGGAGACCTGACTTCTGATGGGAGAGTGGGGCAGGTGTTGTCAAGCTTCTGTTTCAGGAGGAGTGGCGAGGAGGCAGGTACCCAGGCAGGGGTCGGTTGGCACCTGAATTGAGAGGGAGGGAAGGATGCTGCCCAGCCTGGAAGGCCTCGTTGAGGAGTCTGGACTCCAGCCTCAGTGGCCCTGGCACTGCCAACCAAGAAGCCTCACAGGGCAGCTGGGGTTCCTGTGAATGAGGGCACCTCGGCCCAGGTGAAGTGTGCGGGGCGGCTAGAGGCGGGTGCGTGCTGCATCAGCTTCTTGGCACTGCCTGGGGACCACAACCACTGAGGACCCCAAGTCAGACCAGTGGCCACTGGCTGAGTGTCCTCAGTGCCTGGCAAGAGAGCCTGGCTTTCTCCTTACTGTGCAGTCCGACGTGGGGGTGATCGTTGGTTATTGCCACGGTGTGGCTCTGTGAAGTCTTGTCAGCTTGAGAGCCTTTTGCCATGGTGGTCTTGGCCAAAGCTTGAGAGTTTCCTGTGGAGACGCTGGGCCTTCCAGGTTAGCAGTGAACCCTAGGGGACTTTTTAACCTTGACAGTGGCCAGAGAAGAAGCAAAATTTCAGACCAGACTGCTGTGGGTGCCTGCACTCCTGACCCTTGGAAAGTGGAGCTGACCAGGCTCATCTAGGCTAAGGAAGGGGTCTAAGCAGTCAGAATGTATTGAGCACCTGCTGTGTGCAAGGTGCTGAGGGGTTCCCAGAGACATGTGCAGTGGAGTCCTGGACCCGAGACCAGCCTACCACCAATGAGATGATCACTGAGCAGTGAGTGACACCCAGGCTCTGGCTAAGCTGTGTTGTGTGGACCTACAGATTGTATTCAGAAGTGGGAGACGTTGCTGGGTGTTGAAGTAATCCAGGAAGGCTCTCTGGAGGAGGTAGAAGTTAAATTGAGACTTGAAAGACAGGTGAAGTCACTCAATATGGTTCTCTTGTGAAACAGAAAAAAATCTGAAGCAACCTAAACATCCAGCATCAGAACATTATTTAAATAATTTTCTAAAAATATTTATTTATTTGTTTGAAAGAGTTACAGAGAGGCAGAGGCAGAAGCAGGGAGAGAGAGGGAGAGATGTTCCATCTACTGGTTCACTCCCCAGATGGCTGCGATGGTTGGAGCTGGGCTGATCTGAAACCAGGAGCTAGGAGCCTCCGCTGGGTCTCCCACACAGGTGCAGGGGCCCAAGGGTTTGGGCCATCTTCTACTGCTTTCCCAGGGCATCGTAGAGAGCTGGATTGGAAGTGGAGCAGCCGGAACTGAAACTGGTGCCCATATGGGTTGTCAGCACTGCAGGCGGTAGCTTTACCTGCTACGCCACAGCGCTGGCCCCTTAAATAAATTTGTTACAGCTACATACAGTGCTGTGTGTACAGCTGTTAGCAGTGGTATGCAGCAGTTCACATCACATGCTTCAGTAAAGACTGGCACATTCTCACATATAACATGAGCTGGCAAAAAGGGTCCCAAACCGTGTGTCTTGTAACACACCAGTTAGGTTCAGTAAGTGTAAATACAAAGGAAGGAAAATAGGAGGAAATCAAGCAAGATGCCAATGGGAGCTGGAAAATTCTGTTCTGTATTTTCTGTATGTTCTGTGGTGAGTATGTTGCTCTTCAAACAGGAGAAGAAGCGATTCTAGGGAAAGAACCCCTTGCCACTACAGAAGGTAGAAATAAACAGAACCAACTCCAGCCGCTGTGCAGGCAGCCCGTTCCCTAAGCCCCTGCCCCTGGAGTGGTGCAGGTTTCCCTGGCTTGCTCCTCTTTGCGGGGTTCCCTCCACTCCACCGTGTGTGCAGCCAGGCAGCAAGGCTGCTCCAGGGCTGCAGATGTGTTGCTGCAAGGTAGAAGACCCCTGCAGAGATGGGCTGGGAGGAGCTTGATTATAGGTTGGCTCCCACCTCACTCAGGAGGTGACCTGGTGAGCGCTCCGCAGTGCACGCCAGAGCCAGAGCTGGAGCCACGCCGGGCTTGCTGCTCCTGCAACCTGAGCTGTGGGTCCCAACCCTTTCCCCTACTCCCATTCTGTTCTCTCTCAGGAAGTGGGCTCCTTCCCATCTCCCCCCTGGCAGGCCCTCTGCTGGAGTTGAAGCAGCTTCCCTCCCAGCCGCTCACCCCTCCTTAGATTCCCTCCCTTCTCTCCTCTCCTCCCTGCAGCCCCTGTCTCCCCAAGTCAGCACATTGTGAGTGTAGAGCCTCCTGCCTGTCTGGCTTCTGCGGGTCCCTGACCCTCAGCCGCCCTGAGCCAGCAGACTGAGGCCAGGCTGCTGTGTAGCTGTCTCCCTTCCAGCCAGAGGTGCCCAGATCCTCTCTGCACTTTGGAGGTGACTTGTGTGATCAGACTGCACATGAGTGGGGCTTGGAAAGGCTGGGAGCACACAGGAAGGGAGGGCGGGGTAGCTGGGATGCAGGCATTGGCACAGTGGGACACAGGAGAGACTGCTGTGGACAGGGCCTTTAAATCCGAGCCCCCGGGGGCCCCGGGCCATCATACCAGGAGCATCAGGGCTGCCTGCTGTTCTGTCTTTCAAACTCCTGTCTATTTCTGACCTCTTGGACTTGCTGCTATCAAATACCAAGCGGTGTTGTAAACACATTGCTGGTTTTGGCTCATTTGATCCTCATGACAACCCTGTGACAGAGTGACGTTGACATCCCTGTTTTACAGTTGAAGAAACAAAGATGCAAAGTGCTCTCTGTCCAGCATTTCTGTGATGTATTCCAGCTGTCCCCTCTGCCTCTGTTGTTGCCTTTGAGGTGGGAGTGTTCCTGGTTTATGGGCCCTGGCGCTAGGCTGAGTGTGTGACTTACAGGTGCAGAGCGTGGGAGAGGAAGATGACAGCTACGTGACCTGAGCACTCGAAGCTCCCTCCTCCTGCCCCAATGCTGGCCCCCCTCTGGTGCTTTCATGGAACCAGAGTTGGCCTGTTCTGTTCCCTGTAAAGGAGGAAACTAGTCAGAGGCTTGTACCTACCCTCATATCAGTGTCATTGACAGGACATGTCAGGTGGTGATGAGGAGGGGGCAATGCCCCCCTGTCTGCTCCCGTGTTACACGTGTGCCTGGAACAGTCAGTCCTGCCCTCCTGTGGGGTGGCAGCCGAACTGTGGGTCCTGGCACTGGCAGGGGCTCTGTGCCAGAGCTTTGCAGATAGAATCTCTGAGGGTGGGGTCAGGTGGTCTGCATCTCAGCAAGCCTCACACATCATTCATCCACACCTTGAACCTGCTTCCAGGTGGCCCCGTGTGACCATGGATTCAACCACCTGCAGACTCAATCAGGCTTTTTTTTTTTAATATTTATTTATTTATTTGACAGAGTTACAGAGAAAGAGAGAGAGAGAGAGAGAGAGAGATCATCCATCCATCCACTGTTTCACTCTCCAGATGGCTCCAGCTGGTGCTCATGGGATGCTGGTGTTGCAGGGTGGTGGCTGAACCACTGTGCCACAAAGCCGGCCCCTATATATTATCTTATAGGTATATAATGGTATTGTCTCATGTTGGCTTTTTAAAAAATTATTTATTTGAAAGGCAGAGAGATGGAGATAGACAGAAATCTGCATCCATGGGTTCATTTCTCAAATGCCCATAAACAACTGGGGCTGGGCCAGGATGAAGCCAGGAGCCAGGAACTTAATTTGAGTCTCTCATATACGGGTGACAGGAATTCAGCTACTTGAGCCATCACCTGCTGCGTCCCATGGTGCACTTGATTAGGACACTGGAATTGGAAGTAGAGCTGGGACTTGAACCTAGGTGCTCTACAAGGCATGCAGGCATCCCAAGTCGGATGTGCCAAATGTACCAAATATCTGCCCTTCATTTTGGTTTTAATTTACAGTTTTCTAACCAGTTATGTTGAACGTCATGTGCTTACTGGATATACATCTGCCTTTGATGAAATGTTTATTCAAATCTTTTACCTGTGGGGGCCTTAGCTGTGGTAGATGGTAAAGATGCTGCCTGCCGTGCTAACATTCCATACAGTCACTGGTTCAAGTCCCAGCTGCTTGACTTCTGGTCCAGCTCCCTGCTAATCCATCTGGGAAAACAGCAAAAGCTGGCCCAAGTATTTGGGCCCTTGAACCATGTGGGAGACATGGATGCAGCTCCTGGCTCCTGGCTTTGAAGGCCTGGCCAAGCTCTGGCTGTTGCAGGCATTTGGGGAGTGAATCAGCAGATGGAAGATCTCTGTGTCTGCCTCTGCCTCTCTCTCTCTCTCTGTAACTCTGCCTTTCAAATCAATAAACCTTTTTTAAAAATCTTTTGCCTATTTAAAATGATTGGATTTTCTTATTGAGTTTTGTATGTCTTCCTGTGTTCTGGATGCAAGGTCTTCATCATATGGTGTCTTGCTAGTGGGCACTCCAGCCTGTGTCTTGACTTTTCATCCTCTTAGCAATGTCTTTTGAGGGCAGCTGCTTTTTGTCTTGATAAAGTCCACTGTTTTCTTTCATAGCTGGTACTTTGTCTAACTCGTGCCCACCACAGCCTCCTCCTGTCAGAAGCCTTGGGGTGTTAGTTAAACATGCAGATGTATGGCTCCTTTCTAAAGCTTTTAGAGTAGAAATTCAGGGGCTGGCATGTGTTGCAGTGGGTTAAGCCCCAACTTGCTGCTGGCATCTCATAGGAATGCCATTTGGGGGGCTGGAGCTGTGGCACAGCAGGTTGACACCCTGACCTATAGCACTGGCATCCCATGTGGGTGCCTGTTTGAGACCTGGCTGTTCCATTTCTGATCCAGCTCTCTGCTATGGCCTGGGAAAGCAGTGGAGGATGGCCTGAGTGCTTGGGCCCCTGCACCCAGGGGAGGCTCAGGGGAGGCTCCTGGCTCCTGGCTTCAGATTAGCACAGCTCCAGCCATTGCGGCCTATTGGGGATGGGCCAATGGATGGAGGACCCCCCTCTCTCTGCCTCTCCTCTCTCTGTGTAACTCTGACTTTCAAATAAATAAATAAATCTTAAAAAAAAAAAAAAAGGAACACCAGTTGGCATTCTGGCTGCCCCACTTCTGATCCAGCTCCCTGGGAATGAGCCTGGGAAAGCAGAAGGTGACCTCCACCCACATGGGAGACCTGGGTGGAATTCCAGGTTCTTGACTTTGTCCTGGCCCAGCCCTGGCTGTGGCTGCCATCTGGGGAGTAAACCAGATACAGGTCTCTCTTTCTCTGTCTCTCTGTCCGTCTTTCTGTATAACTCTGCCTTTCAAATATATATGTGAATGAATACATATATACACGTATACATATACATATATAGTACGCTGTGTATTTTTAGAAAGTAGAACCGCAGGGGGAGGGCAGTGATCTGCATTTTGACATGAACCTTTTTGCTTTCCCCCGCCTGGAGTTCTGGGAGTCACTGCTTGTTGTTTACAGTTCGGCGCTTTCTTCTCCTGATGGCTTAAGGTGGGGGTGTGCTGGGCAGAGCCATTGCTGGGGCAGACCTTGAACCTACTCAGGTTCAACCTGAGCCTCTGGACTGGCAGCTGCGACTCAGAGAAGGCACCTGTCTGCCTACCTCCTCCCCTGCTCCCAGGCTCACTTGGCTTCTTCCGTCCTCACCAGCAGGTGGCACCCTGTCACCGGCTGAGCAGGACCTGGCCAGGCTGTTTCTGGGTGCTAGGTCCTGACTGGGGTTTCCATTCCTGGCCAGCTCACTGCCTCTACTATATTTCTGTTTGACATCTACGAGGATGTGATCTCACAGTCCCTGTCTTAAACTAGGGCAGCCTTCATCCACTTTTCTCTGTTAAAAAAGTATGTGCATGTAAGAAAGTGCATGAAACCACATGGCACAGTGCAGACACCTACCTGAGTTATGTGCAATAGAAGTACTTATATACGGGGCCAGCGCTGTGGTACAATAGGTTATTCCTCCACCTGCGGCACCGGCATCTCATATGGGTGCTGGTTCTAGTCCCGGCTGCTTCTTTTCCGATCCTGCTCTCTGCTGTAGCCTGGGAAAGCAGTAGAAGATGGCCCAAATGCTTGGGCCCCTGCACCCAGCTCCTGGCTTTAGATTGGCTCAGCTTTGGCCATTACAGCCATTTGGGGAGTGAACCAGCAGATGGAAGACCTTTCTATCTCCCTCTCACTGTCTGTAACTCTACCTCTCAAATAAATAAAAGAAAAAAAAGTGTTTGTATAGCTCCCATCTAGTTCTACACAAAGAATGCTCTTAGAATCCCTGGGAGCCTCCTCCAGCCCCAGCAGGCGTCAGAATCCCAGCCCTTTTAGCTTTAGCATTGCCACCTGTGCCTGTGCCTCTGAACAAGAGAGCTGAGTTTGCTTTGTTTTTACACTTTTTATGCATGAATTAAAAATATGTAATCTGCGGGGGCTGGCGCTGTGGTGAAGTAGGTTAAAGCTCTGTCCTGAAGTGCCGGCATCCCATATGGGTGCCGGTTCTAGTCCAGGCTGCTCCACTTCTGATCCAGCTCTCTGCTATGGCCTGGGAAAGCAGTAGAAGACGGTCCAAGTCCTTGGGCCCCTGCACCCACTGGAAGAAGCTCCTGGCTCCTGGCTTCGGATCTGTGCAGCTCCAGCCTTGCGGCCATCTGGGGAGTGAACCAGCGGATAGAAGACCTCTCTCTCTGTAACTCTGTCTTTCAAATAAATAAAATAAATCTTTAAAAAATATGTAATTTTTAGTTGACATGTAGTAATTGTCGATTTATAGGGCACAGTGTGACAGTTCAATGCTTAGATCTCATGTGTACTGATCCCCAGGCATGTTTATCACCTCAGACATCTGTCATTTCTTTGCATCACAACTGTTTGACAATCTCTTCTGGCTTATGCATGAATTTTTTTCTTTTTTTAAGATTTATTTTATTTATTCGAAAGTCAGAGAGAGAGAGAGAGAGAGAGATCTTCCATCCATTGGTTAACTCTCCAAATGGTTGCAATGGCTAGAGCTGGGCCAGACTAAAGCCAGGAGCTTCATCTGGGTCTTCCACGTGTGTGCAGGGGCCCAAGCACTTGAACCATTCTCCACTGCTTTCCCAGGCCAATAGCAGGGAGCTGGATCAGAAGTGGAATAGCCGGGACTTAAACCAGCGCTCATGTGGGATGCCAGTATTGCAGGCAGCAGCTTTAGCCACTATGCCACAATGCCGGCCTCTGGATTTTTTTTTCTTAAAAAAATATTTATTTGAAAGATGGAGTGATACAGAGGGACACAGAAGGAGATTTTTCCATCTGCTGATTCATACCCCAAATGGCCAGAACAGCTAGGGTTGGGCCAGGCTGGTGGCAGGGACTCAAGTACTCAAGCCATCACCAGCTGCTTCCCAGGCACTTTAGAAGGGATCTGGGACTCTGACTGGCATTCCTATATAGGATGCCAGCATCCCAAGCTGTGGCTTATGTATGTCCTTTATGTATAGGTTTATTTTATTTTAAGATTTATTTATTTATTTGAAAGTCAAAGTTACACAGAGAGAGAAAGAGAGGCAGAAAGAGAGGTCTTCCATCTACTGGTTCACTCCCCAATTGGCTGCAACAGCTGGAGCTACATGGGTCTGAAGCCAGCAGCCAGGAGCTTCCTCTGGGTCTCCTACTTGGGTACAGGGGCCCAAGGACCTGAGCCATCTTCTGTTGCTTCTCCAGGCCATAGCAGAGAGCTGGACCAGCAGTGGAGCAACCAGGTCTCGAACTGGTGCCCAGACGGGGGCTTTACCCGCTGTGCCACAGCATCCGTCCCTATGCATGGGTTTATAACATGTAAATCTTTGCTGTGATTCACTGTTCAGCTTTATGAATGTGAGAATCTTCCATGTGTGACCATGGTTTGTTCTTTGTCATCATTGTGTAATATTCTGCTACATGGCTAAACCCCCAACTTGTTGATTCATGACACTGTTTGTGGACATGCAGAGCTGTCCCGGCAGTGCTGCCACGGCCCTTCCAGCAGGTGTCCCTGGTGCACATGTGCACCTGCTCCTCTAAGGAGATACCCAGGCTGTGGGGATCCTCTTGGTATCCTCCAGGGAAAGTGTCCTTTGGATTGGCCTGGCTGTGAGCTGGTTGTGGCACAGGGGCTAGGTAGGGAGAGCCGGCAGGTAGCAGATGCCCAGGGCACCTGTGGACCACCGGTCCATGTCGGGTGAGACCTGTGGGTAGCAGGAGGAGCCTGGCCTGACTTGAGTCAGCTCAGCCAGGGATTTGCTGAGTGACCTTGGCAGTTGCTTCACATGTCTCTGGCTCAACCTATGTATCTGCCAAATAGGGTATTGGAGGTTGGCCCTTCAGGGCCGCTCTGGTTACAGACAGCACCTGGCCTTTGGGTTCTGGGAGAGCAGGCTGGAGGTCTGGCAGTGGCGCAGAGGTTGTTCATAAACAGCTGTGGGGGGATCAGGAGGTTGTGTAACTGACAGGTGTGCCAGGGCGGAGAGAGGAGAGTGGGTGAGACCCGGGTGGGAGGGTGTTATCAGAGGTGAATATCCAGCTAGGCGGGGGCATCAGGAGGCTTTCAGGTGGCCAGACAGCTTCATAGAAGCAAGCTGGCCTAGTGTGCAGCTGGTGCCGGTGGAGCCTGGACCTGGGGCTGCCTTCTTGTCTCCCAAGTGAGTGATCAGCGTCAGCCCTTGTGGGGTGCCCATGGGGCTCTGACTGCTCCTGAACTGGCCCCAAGAACTCTCATACATTTCACACCATCCTCATCACTCAGTCTTGAATGGCAGCTGCTATCAACAGCCCCTAATTTTTTTTAAAAAAGATTTTATTTATTTATTTGAGAGTTAGAATTACAGCCAATGAGAGGGAGAGACAGAAAGTTCTTCCATCCGCTGGTTCACTCCCCAAATGGCCACAACGGCCAGAGCTGTGCTAATCTGAAGCCAGGAGCCAGGACCTTTTTCTAGGCCTCCCATAAGGGTGCAGAGGCCCAAGGACTTGGGCCTTCTTCTTCTTCTTCTTTTTTTTTTTTTTTAGAAATCTTTTATTTAATAAATATAATGTATATCTTTTGGACTATAGTTGTTCTTCCCCCGTACCCGCCCTCCCACCCCTAACTGTCCCACCTCCTACTCCTCCCAACCCATTCTTCATTAAGATTCATTTTTAATTATTTTTATATACAGAAAATCAACTCTCTGCTAAGTAAAGATTTCAATAGTTTGCACCCACACAGGCACACAAAGTATAAAGTATTGTTTGAAGACTAGTTTTCCTGTTAATTATCATACTACAACACATTAAGGACAGAGATCCTACATGGTAAGTGCACAGTGACTCCTATTGTTGATTTAATAATTGAGACTCTTATTTATGATGTCAGTGATCACCTGAGGCTCTTGTCATGAGCTGCAAAGGCTATGAAAGCCTCTTGAGTCCACAAACTCCAACCTTATTTTGACAAGGCCATAATCAAAGTGGAACGTCTCTCCTCCCATCAGAGAAAGGTACCTCCTTCTTTGATGACCCCTTCTTTCCACCGGGATCTCACTCACAGATACCTTTCATTTAGGTCATTTTTTTGCCACAGTTCCTTGGCTTTCCATGTCTGAAATACTTTCATGGGCTTTTTAGCCAGACCTGAATGCCTTAAGGGCTGATTCTGAGGCCAGATTGCTGTTTTGGGCATTTGTTATTCTATGAGTTTGCTGTGTGGCCTGTTTCCCATGATGGATTATTCTTTCCTTTTTAATTATATCTATTATTATTAGCAGACACTAGTCTTTTTTTTTTTTTTTTTTTTTGACAGGCAGAGTGGACAGTGGGAGAGACAGAGAGAAAGGTCTTCCTTTTTGCCATTGGTTCATCCTCCAATGGCTGCTGTGGCCGGCGCGCTGCAGCCTGCGCATTGTGCTGATCCGAAGCCAGGAGCCAGGTACTTATCCTGGTCTCCCATGGGGTGCAGGGCCCAAGCACTTGGGCCATCCTCCACTGTACTCCCTGGCCACAGCAGAGAGCTGGCCTGGAAGAGGGGCAACCGGGACAGAATCCGGTGCCCCGACTGTGACTAGAACCCGGTGTGCCGGCGCTGCAAGGCGGAGGATTAGCCCAGTGAGCTGCAGTGCCGGCCAGCAGACACTAGTCTTATTTTATGTGATCCTTTGACACTTATTCCCATCTTTATGATCAGTGATGAACTTAAACTGATCACTTTAACGAGTAAGATGGCATTGGTATCTGCCAACTTAATTGGATTTGGAGTCCCATGGCAAGTTTTTAGGGGTAAGTCTGAGGGAATGTGTGCCAAACTGTAGATCTCCTGCCTTTTTTATTCCCACCCTTATTTTTAACAAGGATCAATTTTCAGTTGGTTAAACACCTAAGAATAATTCTGTGTTAAAGAGGTCAACCAATGGTATCAAGTAGAAAAAGAAAATATTAAAAAGAGTAAAATAGTAAGCCGTTTCTCGACAGTCAGGACAAGGGCTGATCAAGTTATTGTTTCTCAAAGTGTCAGTTTCACTTCTACAGGTTTCCTTTTAGGTGCTCAGTTAGTTGTCACAGATCAGGGAGAACATATGATATTTGTCCCTTTGGGACTGGCTTATTTCACTAGGTGTGATGTTTTCCAGATTCTTCCATTTTGTTGCAAATGAACAGATTCCATTTTTTTTTACTGTTATGTAGTATTCCACAGAGTACATATCCCATAATTTCTTTATTTAGTCTTCCGTTGATGGGCATTTAGGTTGATTCCATGTCTTAGCTATTGTGAGTTGAGCTGCAGTAAACATGGAGGTGCAGATAGCTCTTTTATTTGCCAATTTAATTTCCCGTGGGTAAATTCCGAGGGATGAGATGGCTGGGTCATATAGTAGGGCTATATACAGATTTCTGAGGAATCCCCACAGTGTCTTCCACTGTGGCTTTACCAGTTTGTATTCCCACCAACAGTGGATTAGTGTGTTTTCCCCCCACATCCTCAGAAGCTTTTGTTGTTTGTTGATTTCTGTATGAAAGCCATTCTCACCAGGGTGAGGTGAAACTCATTGTGGTTTTGATTTGCATTTTGCTGATGGCTAGTGATCCTGAACATTTTTTTTTTTTTATGTGTCTGCTGGCCATTTGAATTTCCTCTTTTGAAAAATGCCTGTTTAAGTCCTTGTAGGCACTGGCATCTCGGCTCACTAGGCTAATCCTCTGCCTTGCGGCGCCGGCACACCGGGTTCTAGTCCCGGTCGGGATGCTGGATTCTGTCCCGGTTGCCCCTCTTCCAGGCCAGCTCTCTGCTGTGGCCCTGGAGTGCAGTGGAGGATGGCCCAAGTACTTGGGCCCTGCACCCCATGGGAGACCAGGAGAAGCACCTGGCTCCTGACTTCGGATCAGTGCAGTGTGCCGGCCGCAACGTGCCAGCCGTGGCGGCCATTGGAGGGTGAACCAACGGCAAAGGAAGACCTTTCTTTCTGTCTCTCTCTCTCACGGTCCACTCTGCCTGTCAAAAAAAAAAAATTTTTTTTTTTCAAATAAGTCCTTGTGGGCCATCTTCTGCTTTCCCAGGCCTTAGCGGAGAGCTGATTTGGAAGAGGAGCAGAGGGGACCACCCGCCTGGAATGTGGGTGCTGCAGGGGGAGGATTAACCTACTCTGCCAATAGCACTGGGTCCAGCAGCAGCTATGTTAAGGATGAGGAAATTGAAGCATGGAAAGCCTGAGCAACTCCTCCAAGGCCACGCCTGCAGGAGTGGGGGCCGGGAGGGAGTTTCAGCCCAGGCCCTCTGGTAGCAGAGTGCACACCCTTGCCCGATGTTAGCCAACAGCTGGGGAAGATGGGTGTTTTAGAGGCTGGGAACCAGGCCACATCCCTGTCTTGTGGATGGCATGCCGGTGTCTTCGAGTACTTGAATCACCTGTTGGCATCTGAATTCAGAGTGAAAGGAGTCCATTGCCACCTCTGCTTGCTGGGTCTAGATGGTACGGTGGAGGGGACACCTGGTGGTAGGATGCTGGATGGCTTCCAAGCTCACAGGGCACAGATGGGCGGGGCCGGTGGTGGGGAACCTAGGCTAGGGGGTTGGCCCGTGGAGGGGGTGGGCAGACAATCAGTTTGTCGCCTGAGTGTGTAGTATGAAGCCTGGTCTGCCCTTAGCCAAGACAAGGCTGGATAATGATGAGCAGGTACCCCAGGGGACCCGACGAAGCCACTCATGGCCGAGGGCTGGACAGATGGTGCAGCCAGCTGGAAATGGAGCTTTTTACTCAAGTGCGGTGGCCCCAGCCCCTGGCCTCAGGTGCCCTGCCTGCCCCAGTGTCACTGGCAGTCAGAGCTGGGTTAGTGAAGGAGGGAGAAATTATTCTTTGCAGTCCCACAGATAATGATGAAGCTTTGAAAAGTGCCTGTTGGCAGGGAAAGCAGAAGAGTGCGTTTCAGCAAGCGTGAGCGCCAGAGATAATTTTGTGGCATCAAATGCTTCTGTTGCTCCAGCACAAAGCTCTCAGCCTCGGGGCAGCGTTTTCACGAGGTCGGGGAGTTTATGAAAATCAAATTTTTCTGGAAATGTAAACACAGCTCTGGCAGACAGAGGCATGTGGCACGGGGCTGGCCAAGGCAGTTACTCCAGGGCCAAGGCTTGGCTGAATCCGGGCTGCAGCCATGCCGGCACCGAGGCAGCGGGGAGCTCCCTGCTCTGGCATGTTAGGAGGCTGTGGTCTCTTCCGAGAGGCAGCCGCTGCGGAAGGCTGTTAGACTCAAAGATGCGGCTGAATTTTCAGTCCTGTAATGGGCACCTGCCTCGTCTTGAGGGACGGTTTTTGCTAAGATGTGTATTTTTGTTGTGTTCCAGTTGTCCCCTAGATTCCTGATTATGTCAGGTTTGCTGCGGCACACAGCAATTCAGTGTGTGCCTGGTCTGTCTGTGGGCCACTCTGCAGAAGCCGGGCAGGGAAGTGGAGAGGGAGGAGGATGGTTGCTGGGCTCCGGCTGGCATCCCTGCAGACTGCTGTTCCTGCCTGGATCCTCTGCTCCCCAGAGCTTTGCATGCTCCCCTCCTTCTGATTCTCGTCACAGCTAAATGCAGCTTCCTCCAAGAAGCCCTCCCCCCACCACCTTAGTGAGGGTTGCCCCTGCCTCCAGCTTGCTGGGAGGTTGCCTTGGGGATTGGACGAGGTGGGGCTCAATCAGGGCTGACTGCTGCTGGCCTGTCCAGGCCTCTCCAGGGTCTGGCTTGGCCACGTGGCCTCTGCTTGGCCAGGCTGCAGTCCTCTTGGAGCCGACAGTGACCACACTGTTGGCATCATTGTGGCTGCCATTCTGATTCCCTTTTGTATGTACATGTTTGCAGTGAGTCATCAATGAAATTAAAATAATTTAGTGTCTCAAATTGGTGACTGTGTCATTTGACGGTATTCTGTGTGGGCTTTGGTTTTGATTTTGATGAAAGACAGGCTTGTGTGTTTTCTGGTTGGCTGATTTGCCGGGAAGAAGCACAGGTCATTTGTGAAGTGCCAGAACTTGCAGCAGAGGTTGTCAGCCTAAGAGCATGGGCATGGGTCCGCTCCTCCTGCAGGGGGACAGAGCTGCGGGCCGCCTCGGTGATGAGTTCCCAGGTGAAAACATCCTTACAGCCTCCCAGCAGCCTTCCCTGTCCCCAGAGCGCACGCTCTCTGCCAGCACCATGCTCAGCACCTTGCAGACGTTGGGCTGCATGCTCATATCTGTGCTACTCGTTTTTTTTTTGACAGGCAGAGTGGACAGTAAGAGAGAGAGACAGAGAGAAAGGTCTTCCTTTGCCGTTGGTTCACCCTCCAATGGCCGCCACGGCTGGCGCGCTGCAGCCGGCACACCGCGCTGATCCGATGGCAGGAGTCAGGTGTTTATCCTGGTCTCCCATGGGGTGCAGGGCCCAAGTACTTGGGCCATCCTCCACTGCACTCCCGGGCCACAGCAGGAGCTGGCCTGGAAGAGGGACAACCAGGACAGAATCCGGTGCCCCGACCGGGACTAGAACCCGGTGTGCCGGCGCCGCAGTGCCGGTCTTATGTGCTACTCATTTTTCAAAAGATTTTATTTTATTTATTTGAGAGGTAGAGTTAGAGACAGAGAGAAAGCTCTTCCTTCCGCTGGTTCACTCCCCAGATGACCCCAAATGATCACTCCCCAAATGTTTGGCCAGAGCTGGGCTGAGCTGAAGCCAGGAGCTAGGAGCTTCTTCTGGGTCTCCCACGTGGGTGTGGGGGCCCAAGCACTTGGGTCATTTTTACTGATTTCCCAGGGCATAGCAGAGAGCGAGGAATAGCTGAGACTAGAATCGGCGCCTTTACGGGATACTGACGCTGCAGGTGACGGCTTAGTCTACTATGTCAGAGCACTGGCCCCTTGTCCTCATTTTTTTAAAATGTATATTCATGGGGCAGGTGCTGTGGCTTAGGTAAAGCTGCTGCCTGCAGTGCTGGCATCCCATATGGGCGCCATTTCAAGTCCTAGCTATTCCACTTCCCGATCCAGCTCTCTGCTGTGACCTGGGAAAGCAATAGAAGATGGCCCAAGTCCTTGGGCCCCTGCATCCATGTGGGAGACCTGGAAGAAGCTTCTGGCTTCTGGCTTTGGATCAGCGCAGCTCTGGCTGTTTCAGCCAATTGGAGAGTGAACCAGAGGATGGAAGACCTCTCTCTTTCTCTGCCTCTCGTTCTCCCTCTGTGTAACTCTGACTTTCAAATAAAATAAATAAATATTTTTTAAAAAAAGTATATTCACATACAATGAAATTTGTACTTTATTCAATTTGGGGTGGGCATTTGGCACAGTGGTTAAGATGCTGCTTGGGGGCTGGTGCTGTGACACAGTGGGTTAATGCCCTGGCCTGAAGCGCTGGCATCCCATATGAGTGCCAGTTCGAGACCCGGCTGCTCCACTTCCTATCCAGTTCTCTACTATGGCCTGGGAAAGCAGTGGGAGATGACCCAAGTCCTTGGGCCCCTGCACCCACATGGGAGACCCAGAGGAAACTCCTGGCTCTTGGCTTCGGATTGGCCCAGCTCCAGCGATTGTGGCCAACTGGGGAGTGAACCATCGGATGGAAGACCTGTCTTTCTCTCTGCTTCTCCTCTCTCTGTGTAACTCTGACTTACAAATAAAAATAAATAAATTTTTTTAAAAGATGCTGCTTGGGACCCCACATTCCATATCACAGTGCCTGGGTTCAAGTCCTGGCTCTGCTCCCAGTTCTGACTTCCCGCCAGTGGACACCCTGAGAGGCTCAAAGAGTTGAACCTTTGCCACTCAAGTGGGAGACATGGATCGAGTTCCCAGCTCCTAGCTTTGGCCTGGTCCTGTCCTGGATGTTGGGACATTTGGGGAGTAAACCAGCAGAGGGGAGATCTCTTTCTCTCTGTGTCTCTTTGCCCTTCAAATAAAATAAATAAATACATCAAAATAAGTTATACAATTCCCTGGCTTTTAGTATATTCACAAGATTGTGTAGTCATCACCACTGTCTAATTCTAAAACATTTTTTTCATCCCCAAACTAAATCCTATACCATGCACAATCACTGTTCATGTCCCTATATCCCCCTGGCCACTGGCCACCACTGACCTGCTTTCTCTCTCTCTTGTGGACATTTCACCTCCATGCTGTGGCAGAATATATATCCTTTTGTTACTAGCTTCTTTTATTTGCATGTTGTTTTCAAGGTGTGTTTCTGTGCCAGGAATCTGTTTCGTTTTATGGCTGAGTAATAGTCCATTGAATGGACATACCATACCTTGTTTATCCAAATAAACTGGGTATTTGGGTTGTTTTCACTTCCAGCAGTGTGAATAGTGCTGCTAAGAAATCCACCTGCAGGTTTTCACGTGAGCTTCTTAATTTCCTGAAGAGGAAATGGGAGGGGATTAAGTATCTCCTCCAAGCTTACAGCAAGGAAGAGCTGGCCCGAGAAAGCTGTGATTTGCATCCCGAGGACGAGATCTTCCTGCACAGGTCTTTCTCCCCTGTGTGGGTAGGATATGTCCTGACTCTTGGTGGGCGATGGCCAATGGCCTGGGGGCCCAGAGCTCAGCCTGAGCACCTGCGGCATGTTCCTTCCTGGGGGAGCCTGCAGAGGGCGTGAGAGAGCACTCCAGAGACTGAGCATCCTGGGTGTACAGCATTTACCAGGAGGACTGCACCCCACCACGGCTTCTCCGAGCTTTGCCCTGCCAGGATTTCAGGTCCAGTCCCCTGGTTAGCAGCAGCACCCATCTCCACTGACCCCACCTTCTTGTCATTGGAGGGAAGATGCTCCCTGGGGGTAGCTGGTGGTTAGGGATGTTACTTCTTTAACCAAGGGTGATTGTTAAGAAGCTGTGTGAGCCGGCGCCGCGGCTCACTAGGCTAATCCTCCGCCTTGCGGCGCCAGCACACCGGGTTCTAGTCCCGGTCGGGATGCTGGATTCTGTCCCGGTTGCCCCTCTTCCAGGCCAGCTCTCTGCTGTGGCCCTGGAGTGCAGTGGAGGATGGCCCAAGTACTTGGGCCCTGCACCCCATGGGAGACCAGGAGAAGCACCTGGCTCCTGCCTTCGGATCAGCAGGGTGCGCCGGCCACAGCGCACTGGCCACGGTGGCCACTGGAGGGTGAACCAACGGCAAAGGAAGACCTTTCACTCTGTCTCTCTCTCTCACTGTCCACTCTGCCTGTCAAAAAAAAGAAAAAAAGAAGAAGCTGTGTGCTTGTTGTAAAATGCTCACAATACAGATGTGCATTAAGTAGCAAGGGAAAGAAAACACCCCAAACTCGCCAGTACTTTCCGTGGTCTCCCGTGTCCCAAGATGCCCCTCTGCAGTGCTGTACTGCCCTTCCTCCCTAGCCACCCTCCCAGGCTGGCATGATCGGCGGTGGTATTGTGACGGAACTTTCTGGACTCACACTGCGCCCAGTGAGCTCTTCCTCCCGTGCCCTCTTCTCTGCAGGTGTCAGGACACAGGGCGCAGGCAAGGACACACTGCTGTGGATGTGGGGAGCTAAACACCAGGCGAATGCCCTCAGAGTCCCGGACGTCATCGGCTCTGGGAAGGGGCCCTGACCAGCCCTGCCCACGCTGTGTGCTCCTAGGTTGGTTGCAGGAATGTCGAGCTCTGTCCCCATGCGATGATGTCCCCACGTGGTTTTGCTTTTTCTCTGCATAGCCCTGCTTTGGAGAGTGAGCAGTGTTTTGTTTCAGAGGCTTGGGTTATGGGAGATCTGTCAGATGCATTGGTGATGTTTGTTTGTTTGTTTGTTTGTTTATTTTAGTAGATTTTTATTTATTTGAGAGGTAGTTACAGACAGTGAGAGGGAGAGACAGAGAGAAAGGTCTTCCTTCTGTTGGTTCACTCCCCAAATGGCCACAACGGCTGGAGCTGCACTGATCCGAAGCCAGGAGCTGGGTGCTTCTTCCTGGTCTCCCATGCGGGTGCAGGGGCCCAAGGACTTGGACCGTCTTCTACTGCTTTCCCAGGCCACAGCAGAGAGCTGGATTGGAGGATTAGCAGCCGGGACTAGAACCAGCACCCATATGGGATGCCAGCGCCGCAGGCAGAGGATTAATCTACTGCGCCACGGCACTGGCCCCAATGTTTACTCATTTGAAGTTTTTGAGGGGCTGGTGTTGTGGTGCAGTGGGTTAAGCCACCTGCTATGTCGACGTCCCATGTCACAGTGGCTGTTTGAGTCTTGGCTACTCTGCTTCCCGCTAATGCACCTGGAAAAGCAGTGGAAAATGGCCCAAATTCTCAGGCCCCTGCATCCACACATGAGACTTGGCTGGGATTCCAGGCTCCTGGCTTTGTGCTGGCCACCCTTAGCTGTTGTGGCCATTTGGGGAGTGAACCAGCCAATGGAAGAGCTTTCTCTCTCCTTTCTCCCCTCTCTGTAACTCTGCCTTTCAAATAAGAATACATATCTTTAGGGAAAAAAAACAATCACTGACTCTGGTGGTGTAGACTAATGAGATACCAAGGAAGGACTGTGGGCTTTGGTATCGATGACACCGGCCTCTGTGTAAGGTAGTGACAGCTAACTCCGCTCATATTCTAGCACCTTCTAAGGCACAGATGGTTCACACCGAGATGTTTGAAAGGAGCACTGCCTTCTTTGCTTACTGGAACCCTCGAGTCACAGAACATACGTTCACATGGTCCAAACCTTCACCTTACAGAGGAAGGGACACAGCTCATGGAGATGTTGTCTCCCTGGGTTCCCCTGGGTGATCCTAGAGGGGCTGGGATGAGAACTCGGGCCTCCTGAGTCCTGGCCCGGGGCCCCGTTCACTCCGAGGGTCACATGTGTCTCTGTGAGTGTTGGAAATGCAAAAAAGGCAGGAGAGAGGAATGATGAGACAGTGACCCTTACAATAGCTTCTTGAAATCGTGTGGTCTGAGCAGGCAGCAGGAGGCACACAAGGCCAAAAAATGCCTTGTGAGCGAGAATCCTAAAGCCCTTCCACAGTACATGTGAGTTCCTGTCGCTGTCACCTCCAGTGTCGTTGTCACTCAGGGCGAAGGAGCCACAGCTGTGTGGAGGCCCACTCTCCCCGTGCCAGTGACTTTCAGACCCAGGCTTCAGAATCCCCTGGAGGCTTTGTTTAGATACAGGCCTGGGCCCCAGCACTGGGGTCTCTGGTTCTGCAGGTCTGGGGTTGAAGCCTGAGCATTTTCATTCTTTTTTTTTTTTTTTTTTAAGATTTATTTATTTATTTGAAAGTCAGAGTTACACAGAGAGAGGAGAAGTAGAGAGTGAGAGAGAGAGAGAGAGAGAGAGATCTTCCATCGGATGGTTCCCTCCCCAGATAGCCGGAGCTGTGTCGATCCAAAGCCGGGAGCCAGGAGCTTCTTCCTGGTCTCCCATGTGGGTGCAGGGGCCCAAGGACCTGGGGCCATCTTCTACTGCTTTCCCAGGCCATAGCAGAGAGCTGGACAGGAAGTAGAGCAGCTGGATCTCGAACTGGCACCCAAATGGGATGCCGGCGCTTCAGGCCAGGGTGTTAACCCACTGTGCCACAGCACCAGCCCTGAGAATTTTCATTTCTTGCAAGTTTTGGGGTGAAAGTGATGCTTCGGTCCCCTTAGGGATCTGGGATGCTTGACTTGCCCTTGCTCCTGAGTCTTGGGCCCCACCCAGAAGTGCGGCATCAGTGCCACAGGAGCAGCATCCCCAGTGATTTGCTGCATGGTATGGTTTGAGTGACGGTGGTGTTGTGCACCCTGGCTGCACCTGGGGAACTTTTAGAACCCCCCCACCCCCACCCCGACTCCTAAGTCACAGCTCCCATTAATTAAGTCAGGGTCTCAGGGAGTGAAACGTGGGCATTGGGAGTGTGTAGCTCCCTTGTGTAGCCACAGCTGGTCAGCGCCATGTGGAGTGCCAAGGCGGCAGCAGCTGGCAGGGTCCTGGAGATGAGGCTGCCCAGCCCTGGCTTTTTCTCCTATTGAGAGGCAAACCAAGAGCAGAAGAGCCCAAGGGTCTTGCCCAAGTTCCCATAGCCCGTAAGTGACAAATGCAGGCTGCTGCTACCCTGGTCGTCCTTCCACCAGTCCTCCCTCTCACGCCAAGTCTTCCTTTGTCTGGCTCCATGGTAACTGCACTATGCCCGGGTTCGCAGGAATCCCTTGCAAATTGTGGAGCTCTGTCTGCTCACTGGAAGTGTCTGACTCCCATTCATTTCCGAGCTGCACACCATCTTGAGAGAGTCGCTTACTCCAGCAAGACAGTGGAGTGTAGCGGTTAGGGCCACACACTCACGCCCAGCTCAGCCCGTCCCAGGCCTCAGGCTCCTCTTCCACAAAACAGGAGTGGCCATCACAGTGCCCATCGCGTGGGGCAGTGCTGAGCCCACTAACGAGCAGGTAGGAGGCACTTTGTTAGTGTCTTTTACTTCTTTACCTGTAAGGGGACCTCGACTGTGACTTTCAGCAGATTGGTTCATGGCTCTGTGACTCAGTTTCCTCACCCATTAGGCAGGGGTATGCACAGCAGCGATCTTGCAGAATGGGAGGGGAAGAGTAGGGGAAATGAGAAGCCTCTGGCACACAGGCCGGAGAAGGTTCTGGCTGGGCTGGAGTCCGAGCTGGGTCGGTCCTGCCTGTGTGATGGGAGTGTCCCGAGTTGTGGGATTGGAGGCCCTGGGAGGTTTCTGTTGGGAGAAGATTTACCATATTCTGAGGTTGCTGGCAGCGGAGGGGTGGGAGAAGAGGGCGGGGAGTTCCGGGGTGCAGAGATGGAAAGTTCTGGAGGCTGGTTGTGTAACCATGGGGCCGTAGTGCCGTCTTCTGAAGGGTGCCCTGGAGGCTGGCTAAGATGGCAACATTTCCCCCAAGACTGTGTATTTTCAAGAGCAGTTTTAGATTTAGAGCAAAACTCAGAGGGAAGCACAGAGATTTCTCGATGCTCTGGCTACCCAGCATTGTTTAATCTCTCCCACCATCAGCAGCCCCCACCAGAGCGGTCTGTCTGTTATAATTGTTGGCATGTCATTGCCACCCGAGTCCATTGTTTACAGTAGGGTTCCTCTTGATTTTGTCTATTCTAGGGGTTTGACAGGTGCCTGTCATTATGTTGTCACTCATGGTGGTTTCACTGCCCTCAAGCTCCTCTGTACTCTGCCTGTTTGTTCCTCCCCCGCACCACTGGCATCCCTGATAAGGTGGCAATTTTTGTTCTGTGTATTTTACACAATTAAAAAGGAAATAGACATTGGTTATGTCCTTCCCCTCCTGTGTGTGAAGAATTGCTGGGCAATCCAGATGTGCTGTAGACAGGCTTGAGCCCGGGCTGCCTTCCAGATGTTGCTACAGAAGCCTGGTGTTGGCCCTCATTACCTGCCCCTGCCCCTGTTTGGGTCTGTGGAAAGCTACCATGAAGTGGCGCTGAAGGATTCCGGTGCCCAGGGCCTGGCCCTCTGATCACCCATGGAGCAGGGCGAGGCTCTGGGAAACTGTAGGAGGCAGAGCTGGAGGACGGAGATCCAGACGTGCTGAAGTCCTTTGTGCCTTTGTCCAAGATGGCAGCAGGGTGGCGGCTGAGAGTTCGTGAAAGAGCTCTCTAACAGTTGCAGGCTTTCTGGGGAAGGGCGAGCGAGTGCACCTTCACTGGTGTTTGAAGAACCCTGTGCCTTCTGGCAGAGACATTGAAGAATTTCAGGTCTTGGGTCGAGGGCTGCATCACTCAGGGTTTCCCAGAGTTGCCTGTTGGTAAGGATTGCATGGTGGTGCTTGTTCAGATTGCCTGGCACCGTCCCCTGTTGCTGAAGCAGCGCCTCTGGGGAGGGGCCGGGACCGCCCTCTGAGATGATTCTTACTGGGAAGTTTGGGAAACCTGGGCTGAGCACCTCCAGTCTCCTTCCAGCCCTGAGAGTCTGTGCAGAATGGTCCCCAGGGGGAGGGTCATGCTGGCCTCTGGCTTCCTCTGCTGGCTCTGGGAGGCTTTCTCCATGGTCAGGCCACAAGTCCAGGAGCCCAGCTCACCCCCAGGGACTTGTTTGGCAGGGGTCCTGTGACCCTGTTGGCTTTCCAATGTTGGGTCCTGTCACCCGGCCCACCTCTCTGCCAGGACTGGCAGGTGCCAGAGCTCTGGTTTCCAAGTCACAAGGCAGCTGGACTCAGCATGTCTCACTCCCAGCTGACCACTTTGCTTGCTTCTTAGATTTCTTGTTCTGCCCACCAGTTGCTTTTCATCAGGCATTCATTAGTATTAACGAGGTAACCTTTAATAAAGTGCCTGGAATAGAAGACTTCCTTAACACAGAGTACTGTTCTAATTAGCGGTCTGGGTTCATGCAGCTTAGCCTTCTTGCAATAATTACAGTTATGAGGATAATTACGCCTGGGTTTATTGTAGTGTCTTCCTCCAGGGATCTTTCTGTTCTCTCTTGCAGCCCAAGAAAGGGCAGCTGGGGGAGCTGGGGAAAGGCAACCCTGAGCCCATCTACTGGCCAGATGTTGCTGGAGGATCCTGCTGTTACCCCTTCTAGTTAATCACCCACCCCTGCTTCGGTGTGTGGACATGTACACCAGGTGGCACTAAATGACCCCAGTGCCAGGAGGCTTCCTCTCGGGCACCCAGGAAGCAAGGGTTAGGCTCTGGAAAATTGTAGGAGGCAGAGTTTGAGGGGTGGGGGTGGGAGTCCTCGATGCATGGAAATCCTTTGTCCTTGGCTCCCTCCTGGGTTCCTGCCCTCTCTCCTCCCTGTCTGTGGACGTCTTCTGTCCCTCAACCTAAATCTAGAGTGACCCTAAATGTCCCAACCCAAGGTGCAGGTTTTTAGTACTGACATCAGAAAGATCAAGAGGGAACTACCCCACTAGTCACCCTACCTGGATCTTTGCAGTCTTTCCTCTGGCTTCTTTGGTCCCGTCATCTTGCCAAATGACCTTGCACAATTTGCCTTTTAGCACAGGCCTCATTTTCCTGCTGTGAGGGTAACTTGTGGTTGTTATGGAACTAAATGAATTAATATATAATTCATTTAATTATATTAAATGGCATTGTGGCACAGTCTATTAAGCTGCCTCTTATGATGCCAACATTCCATTTGTTTTTTTTTTTAAAGGTTTATTTATTTATTTGAAAGAGTTACACAGAGAGAGGAGAGGGTGAGAGAGAGAGAGAAAGAGAGAGAGAGGTCTTCTATCCGATGGTTCACTCCCCAATCGGCCGCCAATGGCTGGAGCTGTGCTGATCTGAAGCCAGGAGCCAGGAGCTTCTTCTGGGTCTCCCACGCAGGTGCAGGGGCCCAAGGACTTGGGTCATCTTCCGCTGCTTTCCCAGGCCATAGCAGAGAGCTGGATCAGAAGTGGAGCAGCCAGGTCTTGAACCAGTGCCCATATGGGATGCTGGCGCTTCAGGCCAGGGTGTTAACCCGCTGCGCCACAGCGCTAGCCCTGCCATCATTCCATTTGGAGCACCAAAACTCTGCTTTTGATCCAGCGCCCTGCTAATGTGCCTGGAAAGGCAGTGGAAGATGGCCCAAGTACCTGGGTCCCTGCCACCTATGTGGGAGACTTGGTTCGTGGCTACTGGCTTTGGCCTGGCCCACCCTTGGTTGTTATAGCCATTTAGAATGTGAACCAGCAGATAGAAGATTTTTCTCTGTGTCTCTCTCTCTCTATTACTCTGCCTTTCACATAAATAATCATTTTTATAAAAGATTTATTTATTTGAAAGTCAGAGTTACACAGAGAGTGGAGAGATAGAGGAAGAAAGAGGTCTTCTATGCATTGGTTCACTCCCCAAATGGCTGCAATGGCCAGAGCTATGCTGATCTGAAGCCAGGAGCCAGGAGCTTCTTCCGGGTCTCCCATGCGGGTGCAGGGGCCCAAGGACTTTGGGCCATCTACTGTTTCCCAGGCCACAGCAGAGAGCTGGATTGGAAGTGGAGCAGCCAGATCTTGAACCGGCTCCCATATGGGATGCCGGCGCTTCAGGCCAGGGCATTAACCTGCTGTGCCACAGCGCCACAGATAAATAATCATTTTTAAAAAGTACCTAGAATGGGACCAGTGTTGTGTCTTAACAGGTTAAGCTTCCCATATGGGTACCAGTTGGCATCCTGGATGCTCCACTTCTGGTCCAGCTCCCTGCTAATGGCCTGGGAAAAGCAGTCAAAGATGGCCCAAGTGCTTGGGCCCCTGCACTCAGGTGGGAAACCAAGATGAAGCTCCTGACTCCTGGCTTTAACCTGGCTCTGCCCTGGCCGTTGTGACCATTTGTGGAGTAAACTGGCAAATGGAAGTGCTCTCTCTGTATCTCCCTCTCTCTCTCTGTAACTCTGCCTTTCAAATAAATAAATAAATAAATAAATAAATAAATCTAAATAAGTCAGAGTTACACAGAGAGACGAGAGGCAGAGAGAGAAAGAGAGGTCTTCCATCCGCTGGTTCATTCCCCAATTGGCCGCAATGGTCAGAGCTGTGCCAATCCGAAGCAGGAGCCAGGAGCCAGGAGTGACTTAAGTCACTTTGCCACGTGGAGCCACAGAGGGCTTGCATAGTGCTTGAAGCAGAGATTGCTTACAAAAGCTGCCTCCAGAGGACATAGCCAGTGTGTGGGCAGGGACCAGGCCGCACTAGGAAAGGTGGAATCTGCCACCGAGGGAAGAGAGGATCCAGGCTGCGGACAGTGGAACTGCCCTCAAGCAGCCCTGGGATGTCGTCCAGAGGAGAATCCCCTTCTCAGGGGGCTCCTGCCGGGGTTGGGGGTAGATTAGCAGCCAGCAGGGAGCTTTTCTAGGCTGGTCTGCTCAGGGCAGGCAGGTTGCTTGGAAGTAGACCCCTGGCCGTTGGTGACTGTCCCTTCCCAGTGAGCACCTCTCCTGCTCCCAGGAACGAGGGCGCACCGTCTGAGTTCAGTGGTGCCCAAGTCCTGAGCATCCATCTCACAGCTTCTGCCCCATTCCTGGCACAGTTCCTGTCTTTCCCATGGTCCTGCTTGGCTCTGTCTCACTTACAAATTGGAGCTGGCGGCCCTCAGTTTATCCTTGAATTTGCCAGGTAGTTTTTTTCAGCAAAAGTTAATTTTGTGATATATTTATTTTCCTATTTTAGAAGTAAATTATCACTATATGTATCTGCACTTGACAAATGGTTTTATGTAAATACATAGTGGTATTGTATTTATTTTCTATAAAATAAACAAACATTAGGACCATAAAAAATAACAGATTGCTCAAGTCCTTTGTAATAACTGGTGCTAAATTCTGGTTATTTTTCTTTTTATCATCTTCCCCAGGCATGTGTACTTTTTTACCTAATTGGAATTACAGTGGTGCATATAACTTTTTTATTCTGCTTAAAAACCCTAAACCCTGTAATGTAAACTGTTAAATAAGTAAAACCATCAGAGGACATGGGATGATTAAGCTATTTAAGGAGCTTTACATCCTTTTAGGGGTACATGCCAGAAGTGGAAAAACAGCAAGAAACAGGATCAGGATTTTCCGTGGGGAAATCAAAGTGGTTAAATTAACCATGAAAGAGAATCAGTGTCACTACTGAAAGTGTTACAGATTACAGTAGAGAACATAATTTCCTCTGATTGCATTAGCAATTTTTTTATAGTCTTGTTACTTTTTGAAAAGGGTACATGTAAATTGGCATAAACATTTTGGAAAATAGTTTGGCGATACATATTGGGAGCTATAGTTTTTTAAGTAATTATATTTTTCCTTTATGAGTATTGTACATATTTTCTGTCTCGAGTGATGGTAGTTTTTTCTTTATTGTTACGTTGAACGTTGTCAACAATAAAGATAATACTATGGATCCTACTTATAGATCCTTTTAAAAATGTTTGTTCGTTTTTATTTATTTGAAAGGCAGAATGTTAGAGAGAGACCGACCTTCCATCTGCTGGCTCACTGCCCAGATGTGTGCAGCAGCCACAGCTGGGCCAAACCAAAGCCGGCAGCCAGGAATTCCATCCTGGTCTCTCACATGAGTGGCAAGAACTCAAGACTTGAGCCAGCACTTGCTGTTTCCCAGGAACATTAGCGGGAAGCTGGGTCAGAAGTGGAGGCAGAGATGCGACTGGATCCCAGGCACTCTGATGTGGGATATGGGTGTCCCAGGAGGCAGCTGAGCCTGCCATACCACAGCACCCGTCCCTGCAGTTCCCTTTTCCCAATCTGCTGCTCACTTTATTTTCTTCAAGTGTTAGAGTGTGTGTGTGTGTGTGTATGTGTGGGAGGGTGAGGGTGTGTGTGTGTGTGTGTGTGTGTGTGTATTGAATGCAGTTTGCTTATTGATCTGTCCCTTTGTGATTTTTTTTTATGGCTCCTGGTTTTGGAAAGTCATCCTCACTTCAGAGATTGTGTGAATATTCAGTGAACCTTTTCTGCTTGATTAAAAAATATTTGAAGTGTAATTCTGTCTAGAATTACTGTGATGTGTAGCTGGTTGAATTCTCTCTTTTGTTCTCCCCAAATTAAGCTGTCATTCTGACATCTGTTAATTAATTTCTTCCTCCTCTAATTTATTTGTGAGACCATCGTTAGCATTTATTAAATTATGACATTTCATTTCTGGACTATGTGTTTTCTGTGATCTGTCTTTTCTGTTTTCCTCTGTTAGAAGTACTGTAGCTTGGTAAGAGAGGTTATAACATCAACTTCTTTTTGTAGAAGATCATGTTTGCTTATTTCCCTGATTGAACTTTTACACCTTTTAACCCAGCTACAAAAAAACCTTTCAGAGAATTCAGGAATCCCTGAAAGGAATTACATGAAACTATATATAAGTTAATTTCTTTAAAAAAGCAACATCACTTCAATAGTTTGACTTGTCATCAATGAGCATGTCATATATCTTCACATACAAATCTATTTTTTAAAGACTTATTTAAAAAAAAATTTTTAAATCCATACTTTTTTTTAAAGATTTATTTATTTATTTGAGCTGCCTTTTAAATCCTAATTTTAGCATAGGGCAATTCAGTTGTGTACCACTGTATATTTTGCAAAGCATTCTGAATTACAGAGATTCGCTTGTAAACCATTGTTTTTAGTATGCCCAGTGATAAAATTGTCATTGTCTGACTCCAAAGCCCACGATGATCAACAGGAAAGCAGATACTGTAAAGTGGTTTGTGAATTTTAAAAGTGCAAAATAAAGCAACTGAGTTTAAATAAAAAAAAAGATTTATTTATTTATTTGAAAAAATTATAGAGAGAGAAAGAGAGAGAGAGATGTCTTTCGTCCACTGGTTCACTCCCCAGTTGGCTGCAATGGCCAGAGCTGCGCTGTCTCTGTAAAGCCAGGAGCCAGGAGCTTCTTCTGGGTCTCCTACACGGGTGCAGGAGTCCAAGGACTTGGGCTGTCTTCTACTGCTTTCCCAAGCCACAGCAGAGAGCTGGATCGGAAGTGGAGCAGCCAGGTCTCGAACCAGTGCCCATATGGGATGCCGGCATTGCAGGTGGTAGCTTTACCCGCTACGCCACAGTGCTGGCCCCTAAAGATTTATTTATTTATTTGAAAAGAAGAGTTACAGAGAGGCAGAGGCAAAGGCAGAGAGAGAGAGAGGTTTTCCATCCGCTGGTTCACTCCCCAGATGGTCACAACGGCCAGTGCTGCGCTGATCTGAAGCCAGGAGCCAGGAGCTTCTTCTGGGTCTCCCACGTGGGTGCAGAGGCCCAAGCATTTGGGCCATCTTCCACTGCTTTCCCAGGCCATAGCAGAGAGCTGGATGGGAAGTGGAGTGTCGGTGCCCACATGGGATGCTGCACTGCAGGTGGCGGCTTCACCTGCTATGCCACAGCGCTGACCCCTACAAATCTATTTTTAAAACCATCTGTGACCTTTTCTACTTTTTCTCCATATTGGTCAGATATGCTTTCCATTATGATTTCTCTTTCCGTTACATTTTTATTACTGTTTGGATGAGGATCTGTAGAAAGTGTGCTTTGTCAGTGGCATACAGGAATATTGTTGACTTTGCAGGCTTATGTTGGAGGTCGTTTGGCTGAGTGTGTCTGACGCTGTGAGGGCTGCTGTGGGTCGTTTCGCATGTGTGCTTTCAGCATCTGTGCTTTCTCTTTCATTGCCACGGCTTTGAAGACCACACTCAGGGGATCTTGGGGCTGAAGCCTCTTTGTTCTGCTCCTAGTTTAAAGGGAAAGCCGCTGACACTGCCTCGCGCTTGCTGTGGTGTGTGCCGGGAGACCTGTCTACTGGTGCCGTCCACAGCCACCACAGCAGAAACTAAGCACCCTGCGCCTCGTCATGTGGACGTGGGGCTCTTTCTACACTCCTCAGTTTGCACAGGCCGTGGTGAATAGTGCCAACGCGGACGTGGCTGTGGCTGTGGCTATGGACTGTGGACAGCTGTTTTCATTTCTCTTGGGAGTGTGCCTCAGGGTGGGCGTGTGCCTCAGGGTGGGCGTGCTGGGTGGTGAGGGACAGCGTTTAGGCCTGTGAGGAGTGGCCACCGTGTCTGCAAGTGGCTTTCTGCCGTGTCTGGCACGAGGCTTGCCTTCAGCGTATAGGCCTGGGAAGGTCACACCACCCAGTCGTGTGGATTGCCTGCTTTCAGAGACAGCCGTTGTAGAGCAAGTGCTCTGTGGCCTGTCGCCTCTCTATGTAGTCTGAGGATTTCCAAAGGGGCTGTGGCTTCAGCAGGGCCTCCCCCTCGTGAATGCTGATGGTCCTGGTGCCGGCAGGGTTCCACCCTCTGCACCCTGGCTGGTAGTAACAGAGAGGGTGCTGGAATAAATCCTGAGGTTCAGGTGCAGGGGAACAGCAGGTGTGAGGTATTGCTGATGAGGAAGGTTCCTGAACGAGGGCGGGAGAACAAGGGGGCTGGGGTCCTGGGGGTGCTGGGGTGTGTGGCTGGGTGGCTGTGCCGAGTAACCCTGGTCTCCCTGTGTCCTCGGCCTGCAGACCTGGCGGAGTGCAAGCTGGTCTCCTTCCCCATTGGCATCTACAAGGTCTTGCGGAATGTCTCTGACCAGATCCACCTCATCACGCTGGCTAACAACGAGCTCAAGTCCCTCACCAGCAAGTTCATGACCACGTTCAGTCAGCTCCGAGGTAGGACCCGGTCAGCTCACACCGTGGGGGGCATGGCCACTTCAGGCTCTGACAGTCCTCTGGGAGGGTTGTCGCTGGGGCAGCTGGAAGCAGTAACACATTTCTAGGAGCAGGCTTTCGGAGGCTGGAAATCTGTAGGTCATTTGTGCCTGACCCAGGGCCAAGGTATGGGTCCTGGCGTGATTCTCTGTTCAGAACAGGTGAGTGAAGCTTTTAGGCCCTGAGACCCAGGAGTAGTTATACCTCACTAGCTTTGAACGCATGTGCTTCTCACCCCCTAGTCCATTTCTCCTGTGCTGCTGCCTTCTTAGTACCGCAGTGACATGTGCCACGAATGCTGGCATTTTCTTTCTGGGTCCATGCAGAGCAAGTGGATGGGGGCATGTGGCAGGGAGGAAGCCAGCAGAGAGGCACCATAGAGTCCCTGAAGTGGCTCCTCTGGATGGTCGGGCAGGTGCATTGCAGTGCCCACCCCTCTCTGGACAGCAGCCCCTCCGTCCTTCTTCAGGAGTTCCCTGCTGCTCAGTCACCTGTGGATGGAGTTGCAGCCTGGGTGCTGTGTGTTTGCTGACTGGTGGGCTGGGAGAATTGTGAGGGCACAAGAAGCCTTGGGGAGGCCCTGCCTACCTTCTGGAATTCTCTGTTGGATGTCCAACCCTGTTAGAGTGAGAACTACAGAAAATACTGATGGTACACAAGCCCCTGCAGAAGCCTGTCTCGTGCCGCTGGTTTGGATGTGGACAGGCTTCCCAGGAGGGAGAGGGAAGCCTGAGTGGGCCAGTGTGGTCCAGCGATGGGAAGTAGCTTGTACACCGGCCTGGGGGGCTTCGGGCAGCACCTGGAAAGGCCACTGCCAAGGTGCAAGCAGAAGGCCCAGGAGGAGGGACTGGTCTGTGCTGCTGTTCAAATGGCTCCCACAGAGTTTATGGCATTTGTGCCTGGCAAGCTACAGCATGTGTGCCTGGGTGGGGGCCCTGGGGTGAGACCTGTTCCCTCAGAGGTGCCAGTGGGTGTTTGGGCCGCATCCACCCCTCCCAGCTTCCTTTTCCTGGCACTGCTTCCTTGCACGGGAAGAGAGCTGCTGGCTAGCAGGTCCCTTGAGCCAGTAGCTCTGGTCCCTCCCTGGTTGAAGTTAGAGTCAGCTGAATAGTAATGTCTGGGTGTGCACATGAGCTCATGGCCACTCAGACTTGGGTCATCTTTAAGTGATTCCAGCCCCTTGGTGCCCTTCATCCTCCTTATGGGAGGAAAAGGCAAGGCCTGAGGGAGCCCAGGGTATAAGAGGGATGGGTCTACAGGTGGCTCTGTGAGAGTGGGTCCTATTGTCCAGCTGTGGCTCTTCTTGTCTGCTTGCACCCTCTTCTCCTGCCTCCCCACTTCCTCCCGAGCCACTCAGCTCTTTTTACTGAGTGCGTCCTGGGCCTGCCTGGCCAGAGGTGTGTGAGACCCACCTGTTCAGATCAAAAGGGCTCTCAAAAAGAGGAACACAAAGGCTGGGGCTGGGTGTTTGACCCAGGGCTAAGACATGAGTTTCGGTGCCCACAGCCCACATCCGAGTGCCCGGATTGCATTCTCAGCTCCCGCTCCTGCTCCTGCAGACCCTGGAAGGCACAGATGTTGATTCAGGTGGGCACATTCCTGCTCCCTGGAGACCTGGATTGGGTTCCTGGCTCCTGGCTTCTTCCCCAGCCAGAGGCCATTGCAGGCATTTCCAGAGTGAAGCAGCAGATCGGATCTCTCTCCCACCCCAGTCGCTGTGCTTCTCAAGTTAAATAAATAAATAATAAGCAAGATGACTTCTTCTGAGCTTGTGTATAGCAAGGGCACTAGGCACCATCACTTGTTCTTTAGCTGAGTCTCAGGGCGGGCAGAGGAGTGGGAAAGCTTTGTAGTACAAAAAAGCAAGATTTCAGGTGCTCTCTGATTGGCAGCTGTTGAGAGAGAAGGAAGCTGCAGGCAGATAACTAGGAGCAGGGCATCTGATGGGATTCTTTAGGGGTGCACACTTGACTTTAGCTGGAAATGAGGACAAAAATCAGGGAGGCTCTCAGTTAAACAGCCTGATCCTGGCTGTTTGAAGCCAATTATTATGGAGGTGATTTTTTGGCTTCCTAGCCTGTTGCTAAAGATAGCTGACTTCCTATGCATCTGAGCTGGAGCCAGTCTGACTCTGGCTTCCTGGGCTGGCTATTGTAGACAGTGGTTTGTGTCCAGGCAGGTTGCTGCGGGTTGGGGTTGAGAGTTCCAATTTTCTGTGTGGTCTGGCTATTGCCTGCCCTTGTCTCTCATACCCCTGCCTTTCAGCTCAATTCAAAGGATTCTCACAGGTGCCTACTCTGGCATGACCATGGGGATGACGTGAGAGCCCACGTCCACAGCCACTGGGGCTCAGCTGTCCCTGGCTCCCGGCCCGTTCCTCACATCATCTCATTTCATTCTTGTTGCACCAGTATCACTTGGAGATGATGGGAAAGCTAGGAGCTAGGCATGGTCCTCAGGGAGGCAGGTGGATGAACAGATGGACCTGTTAGAATGTGGGGCCAGCGTCATGGTGTAGCTGGTAAAGCCGATGTCTGCAGTGCCAGCATCCCCTATGGGTGCTGTTTCATGTCTGGCTGCTCCACTTCCGATGCAGCTCCCTGCTAATGGCCTGGGAAAGCAGCAGAAGACAGCCCAAGTACCAACATACCTTTACCCACGTGGGAGAACTGGAGGAAGCTCCTGCCTCCTGGCTTTGGCCTGCCCAGCTCTAGCTGTTGCAACCATTTTGGAAGTGAACCAGAGGATGGAAGATCTCTCTCTCTCTCTCTCTCTCTCTCTTTTTTTTTTTTTTTTTTTTTTTTTTTTTGACAGGCAGAGTGGACAGTGAGAGAGAGAGACAGAGAGAAAGGTCTTCCTTTTGCCGTTGGTTCACCCTCCAATGGCCGCCGCGGCTGGTGTGCTGCGGCCGGCGCACCGCGCTGATCCGATGGCAGGAGCCAGGAGCCAGGTGCTTCTCCTGGTCTCCCATGGGGTGCAGGGCCCAAGCACCTGGGCCATCCTCCACTGCACTCCCTGGCCACAGCAGAGGGCTGGCCTGGAAGAGGGGCAACCGGGACAGAATCCGGCGCCCCGACCGGGACTAGAACCCGGTGTGCCGGCGCCGCAAGGCGGAGGATTAGCCTAGTGAGCCGCGGCGCCGGCCAAGATATCTCTCTTTCTCTGTCTCTCCCTCTGTCTCTGTAGCTCTGTCTCTCAAATAAATAAATAAATAAATCTTTTTTTAAAATGTGGAAAATGTATATTATGAAAAAATTATGCATTTCAAAATATTTTTGTACCCAAATAAGCATACCTTTTAATTCTATTTTCTATGAACTTTTTTAAAAAAGATTTATTTATTTATTTGAAGAGTTACACACAGAAGGAAAGGCGGGAGAGAGAGAGAAAGGTCTTCCATCTGCTGGTTCAATCTCCAGTTGGCCGCAACCGCTGGAGCTGTGCGGATCCGAAGGCAGGAGCCAGGAGCTTCTTCCCAGTCTCCCATGGGGTGCAGGGCCCAAGCACTTGGGCCATCCTCCACTGCACTCCCTGGCCACAGCAGAGAGCTGGCCTGGAAGAGGGGCAACCGGGACAGAATCCGGTGCCCTGACCGGGACTAGAACCCGGTGTGCCGGTGCCGCAAGGCGGAGGATTAGCCTAGTGAGCCGCGGCGCTGGCCTGGAACTTTGCTTTCATGTGCCCCGGACCTGGCTAAGAGTTGGCTTTCCCTCTGTCTACACCAAGGAGCAGACCTCATGCCCTCTCCTGGCTGCTCTGATCCCTGCGGGCACGGACGCCCTGTGCAGAGCGGCCGTGGTGCCAAGCGTGGGATTCGTGCCTGCTTGACTTTGCCTGTGGGAGAGCTTTCAGGCAGGACAGTGATTGCTCACGGGCACAGGGTCAGAGCCGGGGGCTGATGGGTCCCAGGTGGGGTGGGTGTTCCTGGAGCTGGCGTATTCTGTGGCAGACTGGCTGCGTAATTGCTTCAGGCCAGCCTCGTCCATCCCCTAATGGAATCAGCAGGCCACCTCTCTGCTGGCGCGAATCTCTGGTCTGGGCGGCAGCCTTGGCAGCCGTCCAAAGAGAAGGCCATTGTGGGAAGTCATCAGAGGAACCAAGGGAAGGGAGAGGTCCATTGAACAGACACCGGAAACCGCAGTTCAGTGAGGGTAACAAATAAGGAAATGCCACGGCTGCAGCCGCTCTCAGGCCAGGACGCCTTGGCAGTGGATGGAATGGAGCCTCGTCCCACAGCCGTGACCATCCTGGGAGCCCCACGGTGCTCAGCTGTGAACCCTGGCAGAAGGGAGTGGAAAGGAACCATTGCAGTCCTACTGTGGAACTCTGGGACTGTGGACCTCAGTCCTCTCTGCCCTAGAGCCTGGGCACAGGGCCTGGAGGCTGGGACCCCTGTGTGAGAAGCAAAGCCGGGCGTAGAGGTAGCTGTTTGGTCGGGGGCTCAGTCAGGTGGCAGGGGCTGTGGCCATAGCCTCATTCTTCCTTGGAAAGGGAGACAACAAGGAAGCCTCCAGTGAATAAAAGTGGTCCCCATCAGCTCTGCTGGTCTTGTTTGCCTTCTCCATTTGAGAAATGAGGGGACATCTACTCCATAGAGATTCCTTGAGCTTGAAGATAAAGCACAGCAGGTCTCCTGGGTAGGCTTTGACCCATAGAAGTTACCTGAGGAATGGGGTTCTGTGTGGTAGTAACACTGTGGAGCTGGGTCGTGGCCATGAGGCCACTCCAGCCAGGAAATCTGACCCTGCACAGGAGTTTCAGAGAGAATGGAATGGGAGCGATGCCTAAGTTTAAGCTTTCATGGTCAGGAAGGCTGAGCCCCAGATGGGAGAAGTGGCTTTGTCTGACCCACCTCCAGGCAGAGACCGGCAAGCCCTGAGCTCAGGTCCCTGCCTGCATCCATGTTTGGGTTGTTAGCTGTGGAAGCAGGTGCTGTGGTCGCTGAAAGTGTGGTCAGTGCCAAGGGGGCATTCGTGGACAGGGAAAGGAGAAGTTGCGCTTCCTGTAGCCTTTGGAGGCAGTGGGCCTGGGCGCACACCCCTCCCCAGCTGCAGCATTTGGCCCAAGGCACCGAGCCTCCTGAGCCCCAGTCCTCGTGCCTGCAGGCTGGGGGTGATGCTAGCGCTTTCCAAGTGGATTCAGTCATGAGAGTTAATACAGACCATGCTGGGACTGCAGATAGCACAGTGCCAGCTCCTAAAAGGTACTTGGTGATAATGTGTATCACTTGTTCAGGGGCGAGGGTGGGGAGAGGGCTGCATGAGGAAGAACCTAGATTGGCCAGAGAAGGCAAGGCCAGATGGGCAGGGCACAAAGCTGCCAGAACTGGACTCCTAAATCAAGCAGACAAGAAAGTATGCGTAGGAGTTGGCATTGTGGTGTGGCAGATAAGCCACTGCCTATGACGCAGACATCCCATATCAGACTATGGTTCAAGTCTCGCTGTTCCACTTCCAATCCAGCACCCCGCTAATGCGCCAGAAGAGTAATGGAAGATGGCCCAAGTGCTTGGACCCCTGCCACCCACGTGAAAGACCCCAGTAGAGTTTCTTGCTCCTGGCTGCAGCCTGGTCCAGCCCTGGCTGTTGTAGCCATTTGGGGAATGAACCAGCTGTTGCAAAATCTCTCTGTCTCACTTTCTCTCTGTCATTCTGACTTTCAAATAAATAAGACATATCTTCTTGAAAAAAATTATGCATACAGGATGCCCAGTTAAATTTGACTTCAGATAAACAGCGAGTTGCATGTGTGTTAGGGACGTATTTCTGTTGAAAGCAGCTCTCTTCTGCCTGGTGCTCCAAACACCTGCCCTCAAACGCCCCCCACCCCGGGGGGGGGGGGGCTTTCTGAAGCAGCAGAGAGTGGGGGTGGGCTTGTGTTCACTTGAGCTGCAAGCAAAGCGTGTTTTGCCCCCTTCTGAGCCCGACGTGGGCAGTTACTGACACTGGTAGCTCAGTACTAACGGCATTACTGGATTCGCCCGGTGCCCTGCGTAATTCGCCGTGTCTGCCCGTCCATCCATCCTTCTGTCCATCTCACATGCTTGGATCGTATTTACTATGAGTTGCACGCATTCACATCCTTCTGCAGGGGTTGATTCATGTGAACCTTGCCACAGCCCTGTAGAGTGCTGCCTTGATCTGACATATGACCAAACTGAGGCCAGATGCCCACGGCACACCCCAGAGAGTGGCAGTTTGAATTTGCACCAGGGCTGTCTGGCTCCAGAGTGCTTGCTCTTCTAGGCCTTGTAGCCCCTCCCTGCAAGCCACGGGGGAGGGTTGGCCCGGGGCTTCCTGCACCCTGTGTGGGGCATCTGTGGACCTTGGTCTAGGGCCTGGACACACTGTAGCCCAGCAGACAAGAGCAGCTAGTGGGAGTGGGAGGAGCGAGGGCCAGGGGGGGCATGCTGCATGCCCCAAACATGGAAATGAAAACAAACCTGGGCTGGCGCCACAGCTCACTGGGCTAATCCTCTGCCTGTGGCGCCAGTACTCCGGGTTCTAGTCCCATTTGGGGTGCCGGTTCTGTCCCGGTTGCTCCTCTTCCAGTCCAGCTCTCTGCTGTGGCTCCGGAACACAGTGGAGGATGGCCCAAGTGCTTGGGCCCTGCACCCGCGTGGGAGACCAGGAAGAAGCACCCAGCTCCTGGCTTCGGATTGGCACATCACGCCAGCCGTAGTGGCCATTTGGGGGGTGAACCAACGTAAGGAAGACCTTTCTCTCTGTCTCTGTCTCTCTCTCACTGTCTAACTCTGCCTGTCAAAAAAGAAAAAAGAAAAAAAGAAAGCAAACCTGGACTGTCAGAGACATCGGCCACCCTTCTGTCTGCAGTGCCAAGTTGCTCTCTGAGAGACTCCATGGTCTGCAGCCCCCTTGCTGGTGCTGGCTGGCTCCCCCTGCTGAGGAGGGGCTGTCCCTCCAATGCTCCATTCCTGCAAACTGGCCTGCGACCCGGAGCCTTCAACCGGTAACAGTGTTCAGCGGGACCTATGGAAATCAGTAAAAATGTTTTTCTTTTTATATAAGTAAAGGATGAGTCCAGTTAAAGAGACACGTGGCAAAGAGGTCCAGCTGAATTGTGAGGGTGATACTCAAATGTTTTCCTTTGTATAATCATTAAATATTTACTTATTTATTAAATATTTATTTATTTGAAAGAGTTACGCAGAGAGAGAAGGAGAGGCAGAGAGAGAGAGAGTCTTCCTTCCGCTGGTTCACTCCCTAGTTGGCTGCAACAGCCAGAACTGTGCCAATTCAAAGCCAGGAGCCAGGAGCTTCTTCTGGGTCTCTCACAAGGGTACAGGGATCCAAAGACTTGGACCATCTTCCACTGCTTTCCCAGGCCAAAGCAGAGAGCTGGATCGGAAGTGGAGCAGCTGGGACTTGAACCGGTGTCCATATGCGATGCTGGCACTGTAGGTGGTGGCTTTACCTGGTATGCCACAGTGCCAGCCCCAAATATTTATTAATTTTTAAAAAATTATTTATTATTTCAAAGGCAAAGGGAGAGAGAGAGAGAGACAGACCACTGGTTAACTCCCCAAATGCCCATGACATCCAGGGCTGGGCAAGGCCAGGAAGCCAGGAAGTCCATCTGCATCTCCCAAGTGGGAGGTAGGGGCCCAAGTACTCAAACCATCATTTGTTGCCTCCCGGGGTGCATATTAGCAAGAAGCTAGATCAGAAGTGCAGGAGTTGGGACTTGAACCCCGGCACTCTGATGTGGGGTGTAAGCCTCCCAAGCTGTAGCTTAACCTCCCTGTGCCAACTGCCTGCTCTCCATCAGGTGTGTATTGAGTGCTCGCTTTGTACCTGGCAGGATACAAACAAGACTGTGTCAGGCACTAGCAGATTCTTTGAAATGCCACAGGGCAGGGCACAGAAACCAAAAGGAAGGGAGCTTGTTTCAGAGCGTATGACTTAGAGAAAATATTTTTTTTTTAATTTGAAAGAGAAACAGAGACAGAACTCCAATCTGTAGGTTCACTCTGCAGATGCCTGCAGCAGCCAGGACTGGGCCGAGCTGAAGCTGGGAGCCAGGAGCTCAGTCCGGGTCTCCCACATGGGCAGCAGGGACCCAAGCACTTGAGCCATCACCTGCTGCCTCTCAGGGTGCGCATTAGCAGGAAGCAGGAATGGACAGTGGAACTGGACTCAAACTCAGGCACTAAGGTGTGGAATATGGCATCCCAAGCAGAGATCCAACTGCTGTGCCAAATGCTTGCCCCAATAGTGTGACATTTGGTCAGGGGTGCAAATGAAGAGGGTCAAAGATGAGCCAGATGCAGGTCCACCTGCTCAGGGCCCCCCATGTGCTGGAGGAGAGAACCATACTGTGGCTGGTACTTGTGTGTGTGTTCAAAGGCCCTGGCGAAGGGGACAGCACAGGAACCCTGGGAGGGGCTGTGGACATCAGGGTGGCTCATCTTCCTCACCCTGGGCTGCCTGTGGATCTGGGGCCCAAGGGAGGTGCAGGGCCGGTGCCTGATACTCAGGCCTCAGTGGGAAGACAGGGAAGTGCCCTAAGGTTCTGGAGAGCTTTTCCACGCTTCTGGTTTTTTTTTTTTTTTTTTTTTTTACTTATTTGACAGGCAGAGTTAGACAGTGAGAGAGAGACAGAGAGAAAGGTCTTCCTTCCACTGGTTCACCCCACCACCCCCACCCCCAAATGGCTGCCACAGCCGGCGCTGCGCCAATCCGAAGCCAGAGGCCAGGTGCTTCCTCCTGGTCTCCCATGTGGGTGCAGGGCCCAAGCACTTGGGCCATCCTGCACTGCCTTTCCGGGCCACAGCAGAGAGCTGGCCTGGAAGAGGAGGAGCCGGGACTAGAACCCAGTGAACATATGGGATGCCGGTGCCGCAGGGCGGAGGATTAGCAAGTGAGCCACGGCTCCGGCCCCGACGCTTCCGTTCTTTCCCACAATAGTTGTCAGTGCTTTTCCGTTGCCACTTAAGGTCATTCTAAGAGGGCAAATTGAAACGATGTGCTTTTTCCATTCATCTCTGTGTGCTACAATGCCCGTTTCAAATGCAGTTATCAGACGTTTAACTCCTAAGTGGTGTCCTGAAATTGCACCATTTGAGTTTCCTGGGTCATTTCCCCCAGGTGTTGTGAATGAGCCACAAGGACCAACCAGAACAAGCCTCAGGGAGAGGTTGGGGCAGGGGCGGGGTGTGTGTGTGTGTGTGTGTGTGTGCAGATTCAGGTTCACCCCTCCTCCCCCTGCTTCACAGCCTGGCCGCTGCTGTTACCTGATGCTGGACTGCTGTGTTTTGCTGTGGACACTGGTGATCTGGGGAAGTTGAGGCAGGTGCCTCCCTTCCCAAGAGCCCAGGTCCCTAACCCACAGCTGGATTGCAACTCCTCCAAGAAGCTTCAGACCTGGGATCAGGACGTGCTCAGTAGCTGGATTTTGGTGATTGACTCTCCCAACAAGACTCTGCCTCCAGCAGCCACCCCCAGATGCACCACAGTGCTGCCCACCAGGGGCCCTGAGAGAGAGGCAAGGGGAGAGCTGCCACCGTGCCCCACCGAGAGAAGGGGGCACAGGTGCCTGATTCCAACCTTCCTTCACAGAGCAGGGACGGGGAGGAGAGGCCCCACAGGTCCTCTGCAGGGAGCTGGTGGGGAGGCTGGGAGATGGTGGGGGTCAGGACAGCTGCTGCCTACATGGGTGCCCTAGGCTGTGCTTATGAAACACAGATCTGAAGATAAAATCAGGCCAGCGCTGTGGCTCACTTGGTTAATTCTCCGCCTGCGGTGCTGGTATCCCATATGGGCGCTGGGTTCTAGTCCCAGCTGCTCCTCTTCCAGTCCAGCTCTCTGCTGTGGCCCGGGAAGGCAGTAGAGGATGGCCCAAGTGCTTGGGTGCCTGCACCCGCATGGGAGACCAGGAGGAAGCACCTGGCTCCTGGCTTCAGATCAGCATAGCTCCGGCTGTAGCGGCCATTTGGGGGGTGAACCAATGGAAGGAAGACCTTTCTCTCTCTCTCTCTGCCTAGCTCTGTCAAAAAAAAAAAAAAAAAAAAAAAAAAGATAACATCATTAGCAACTTTCAAGATGGCCACGTGAACATTCCATTGTAAGGGTGGGCACCCTCTGAGACAGAACCACTGGTCATCTGTCTCCAAGGCCAGTCCTTGGGGTGGAGAGCTGGGGGACATTCTTTAGGCCACTTGGCATCTGTGGGCCTCCATGCCCTTTGGGCCAGAGTGGGCAGGTTCCCATAACAGAGAAGGGCTGCCCATAAAGGGTTGGGGGTGAGGACAGGGGCTGCTCCCCGGGCCCAGCCTCTCCCTCTCTCATGGCCTCAGTGTGTGGGTGGCCCCACTGGGGTTTGCACCAGGCAGTGGGGACTCCAGGTCCCCCTCTTATAGCCCCTACATCACCCTTCTCGGCTTTGTCTCATCCCTTTGTCTTGCCCATGGGCCCTGGGGACCCCCTGGTTTCCCTCCACACCAAGTGGCCCCTTGGCTTTGCTCCCACTGCCCCAGCCTTCTGTCCAGTTCCTGACAGGGAGACCCCCTGGGTCAGCCCTTCCCATGCAGGTCCCCGCCTAGGTCACTGGTCAGCTTTTGGAGCAGCTGGTCCAGGCCAGCCGTAGAGGGGGCAGGGAGCAGGGACGTGTGACACAGAAAGAAGTTGGCAGCCAGGGTGGTGTCCCCTGGAGTACTGCAGGGCCTTGTCCGAGGGAGTGGCCATGATGTTCTGCCCCTTTGTGGAGGCCCAGGCCTCTGTGGGGAGAACCTTCCAGTCCAAAGCCAAACATGGATGATCTCTGCTGATGGCAGATGGCAGGCCCTGGGCCAGGGTGAGAGCCTTGCTGCCAGCAGTCCTGGTGGTCTCAGGGAAGCCTCTCCTCACTGCCCTCTCTCCTCTTCCCCTCACGCGGCAGAGCTCCACCTGGAAGGAAACTTCCTGCATCGCCTCCCCAACGAGGTCAGCACTCTGCAGCACCTCAAGGCCATCGACTTGTCTCGCAACAAGTTCCGGGACTTCCCCGAGCAGCTCACCACCCTGCCGGTGCTGGAGACCATCAGCCTGGAGGAGAACGAGATCGTGGGTGAGTGGCCCTCCCAGCCAGTCCCAGAGCTGCTGGGTGCGTGGGAGTGTGACTTGCACTGGGGGAGGGCCCAGGGCCCAGGAAGGTGGCCTGCTGTGTGTGGGGTGGGCCACCGGCTTCTGCTGGCAGGTAGACAACCTTGGTAACGCAGCCCTGGATAAGACCCTGTCTGCGTCTCCAGCTGCTGGCCCAGGCTGGCTCTGAGCCTTGACACATTCCCTGGGTCCTGCCTTCCCAGGGAGCGCTTCACCTCTGGGAATCGGGGAGCACTGGGCAGGTAGCTTCAGAATGGCCTTTCTCTGCCTGCACTGCAAGTGTTCCCCCTCTTGTTAGTCGAAGCCCCACCTCCAGGGAACCCGGGCTGTGCTGTGTGCCTTCCACAAGGCTGGGGTTTGCTGAGGCCAGGGAGCATCCTCCTCTCGCAACCATTATCTTCTTCCCATCTCATCAGGAGCTCGGAGAGCTGAGTGTGCCCTCTAGCCTGGGGCCTCCTCACCCAGCGAGTGCCCTCGCTCTCTGCTTCACCCGCCTTCTCTCCCTTTGCCTCTACCTTCGGTGCTGTCCTGATGACAGTGGTGACAATGACGCGCTCCAGTGATGTTTTCATTGTGGTCATTTCCTTGATGGTCGTTATGCCATCTGGCCAAATGTGAGAACTTTCTGGTGGTCTGGGCCTGTGTGATGGGGAGCAGCAGTGCTGGCTGAGTGCCTGTCTGTCAGAGCCAGGGGACCCTGGCTCAGGTGGGGGTGGGGACAGCTGACCTTCGAGGTTCGGCAGATGAGTAAACTGAGGCTCAGAGACATTGTGCAGGGGCATCAGGTTGTACGGCGGGACTGCAGAAGTGCCAGGAAGAGGACGCAGGGTTTCAGAAGTCAGCCCTGTGTGTGGCCCTGGGCTCCTGTGCTTTCCTCCGATTCCATCGTATGCTCCCGAGACCAGGGTCCCTGGCCGCTCGTGCCGCTCCAGCTCGCTGGTCCTTTGTCCTCTGTGCAGTCTACGCAGGAGCGAGCCCGGAAGGGCCTTCTGCTGGTGATACCTCGCAGGCCCAGAGTGCTGAGGCCGTCGTTTCTTGCATTCCTGGCCAGGCCCTTCTTGCCTGGGCCCATCCTGCCCTGCTGTTGCTTTGGAGGGGCCCTTCCCAACACAGCGATATTGAACAGGGTCTGTCACAGCCAAAGCTGAGACCAGGGCTGGGCGTGTGGCCAGCAGTCAGGTGAGGAGGTCAGGGCCAGCGCTCGACACTGGCTTCTCCACTTCCTAACTGCAGCCTTAGGAGACTCACGGCAGCTCCCTGAGGCTTGGCCTCTTCTCATCTGCTCAAGGGAAGGTTATTCCCCACCTTGCACATCCCCAGAAGGCAGCACAGGGGGTCCAGACCCCTCAGTGCTTCCCCTCCCACAGGCCGTCAACATCTGTCAGCAATGGCCCCCGGCACTGGAGCGGCGTGGACTCCCTCTCCATGTGCCCGTCTCTGCCATCCTCCAGAGTGACAGTGATAGCGTTTTCCCTGTGGGAGCACCCTACAGCTGGCCGAGGATGCCTATATGTTGCTGCACGTCTGCAGGGCCATCATCCCCATTCGACAGATACAGACACTGAGGCTCTATGAGATTTGCCGGTGCCCGTCACATACCTGGCCAGGGAGGAGCCATCAGCTGTGAGGCTGAGTTTCCTGGTCAGTTCAGCCTGTGACAGAGCCCCAGCTGCCCTGTCCCAGCCTGGGGGATGCAGAGATGCTGGGGCAGGGAAGTTGCCCCTATCAGGGGAGTCTTCTGGTTTTCCCCCAAGTAGCAGCTACTCCCCAGAGGCCCCCACTGACCTCAGGGTCTTAATAGTCCCTGGGGTCACCCCCACCACAGAGGGTCTTAATAGTCCTTCCCCTCCACCCAGCTGGGGAGATGAGGTGACCAGAGGCAGCTCTTGCTCCTTGCAGGGGTCTCCCCACTCCTATTTTCCACCTGGCCCCCATCCAGTGGGAGGGCTGCAGCCCTACAGGAGGGTGGGGGCTGTGATCATGGTGCGGAGCGAGGCTGCAGCCTTTCATTACAGAAATCACTCTACGTCCTTCATCTCCTGTGGGATCTCTCCGGGATAATTGCAGTGGGAACGTTGGGGCCTTTAGAACGGCTTATCTTTCCCCTTCAGAGCCCACAAAGGTGCTGGAAAAATGAGACCAAATTGTCATGAGAAATGAATTGGACAGACATGAGTTGCTTAACGCATTCATTCAGTCCCTAGAGAACAGGCTGCTCCAAAACAAGCCCCTGTAAGCACTGCAGAGACCCCCGCCCCAGAGAGCCCTCACCACATGGAACTCTGCGCCTGGGAGCTGCCAGCTCCAACCCAGCATTCTGCCTGCTTCTTTCATGCTACCGCCCTTTGCTCCCCACCCTCTGGGCCATTCTGGGGAGAAGGGGGAAAAAGAGCTCTGTGCCATGGGGAGAGGGGGGCTGGGAAGGACAGGGGTGCTGATCTGCTTCCTAGGGCACCCACTGGGGGGTGCCTAGTTGAGGTGCTCCCCAGTGGCTAAACGCCCTCAAACCTCTGATCTGTGCAGCATGCGGCCGCCCCTGCTGCCGTCACCTCCTGCAGACAGCCCTGTGGTCTCTGTATGTGACTTTCTCTGACCTCACGGGGAGTTACCTCCTCCCCTCACTTCTCTGAAGCTACCTGCTCCCACCCTGCCAGCTTCTAACACTGAATCTGGCAGTCAGCAGGCGCTCCGTTGGTTGGGAGCATTTTGTAGAGCGAGTATTTCAAAGCCTCAAAGCTCCTTTGAAATAACAGAGACACCATGGAATAGATTGTTGAGAGCTGCAGGTTATGACTCACTAGTGAATTGTGCTGTCAGATTAGTGTGTTGAGACCAGCAATTTTTAAATGGATAGAATAGAATAGGAAATGTCAGAGCACATCACACGTAGCATGTTAATTACTGTTTTGTGTCTTTTAATTTCAATTTCACTATGTGTGTGCACAGGTGTACCCATGGGGTCATGATGAAAACAGATGGCAAGCCCCACCCATGAAGAGGTTCAGGGGTCTGTCCCAGCCAGCGTGGCCACCTGTCCTCTGCAGCTCAGGCCCCGGCCACCCTGTAGCCTTCCCTGCTGTCAGCCCTACTCCACTCCACTCCTCCTGGCCTGCGTGGCCTGTGCTCTCTGTCTGCGAGTCTTTCCTTGTGTTTTATTTTCTGCCTGTGGCCAAATACCCTGAGTCGGAAGGTCTGAGCCCGGTTCGGATGAATGAGAAACGGAGCAAGTCAAACGGTGTCTTCTGTGCCTGTGGCAGACACAGAGAGCATAGATGCCCCACCGACGGCAGGCTTCCTGGGTCCTTGGGGACACTGCTGCCTGCTCTGGTCACATTTGGAGCTTAGAGGATTTGTTCAGACAGTAGCCATTTACAGCTTTCCAGCATACAGGGTGATGCCCTTATTTTCCACACCGGGAAATGGTACAAGCCATCCTTGCTCTCCATGGGGGATTGTTCCCAGGATCCCACTCCCAAAATACCAAACTGCTCAAGGCTGCAGTCCTGTGCAGAACGGCTTCATGTTTGCTTATGATCCACACACCTCACCTCTTAGTTTCAAGCCAGCTCTGGATTGCTTACAGTAACTACTACAAGGTAAAGTTGTGCGAACAGTTGTTACACCGTACTGTTTAGGGACTAAGGGTCAGAGAATGAAGTCTGTGTAGTTACTTAAAAAAAATTTTTTTTAAAGATTATTTATTTGAAAGACAGAGGCAGAGAGAGAGAGGGAGGTTTTCTATCCACTGGTTCACTCTCCAGATGACCTCAATGGCCGGAGCTGCGCCAATCTGAAGCCAGGAGCCAGGAGCTTCTTCCGGGTCTCCCATGTGGGTGCAGGGACCCACGGACTTGGGCCATCCTCTACTGCATTCCCAGGCCATAGCAGAGAGCTGTATTGGAAGCATAGCAGCCGGACTCTAACCAGTGCCCATATGGGATGCCGGTGCTTCAGGCCAAGGCATTAACCCACTACATCACACTATTGGCCCCCAGATACTTTTTTAAAGAGTATTTTTAAAAAAGAGTTATTTATTTAAAGGTAGAGTGGCAGATAGAAAGAGAGAGAGATGAGAGAGGGAGAAGCTGGGGTCGGGGGGAGAAATATCTTCCATCCACTGGTTTACTTCCTAAATGCCCGAAACAGCCAGGGCTGGGCCAGCCAGAAACTTCATCCAGGTTTCCTAGTAGGTAGCAGGGCCTCAAGTGCTTGGGCCGTCTTCTGCAGCTTTCCCAGGCATGTTTGCAGAGTCGGATCACAAGTGGAACAGCTGGGACTTAAACAGGCATTCATATGGGATGCTGGCTGGAAGGCAAGACACTGTGGCAAAAAAATGACTTAAATGAAAGATCTCTGTGAGATCCCAGCGGAAAGAAGGGGCCATCAAAGAAGGAGGTACCTTTCTCTGCAGGGAGGAGAGAACTTCCACTTTGATTATGACTTTGGCTAAATAAGGTCGGAGTTTGTGGACTCAAGAGGCTTCCAAAGCCTTGGCAGCTCATGACAAGAACCTCGGGCGATCACTGACATCATAAATAAGAGTGTCAATTGTTAAATCAAGAACAGGAGTCACTGTGCACTTACTCCCCAAGTAAGATCTCTGTCCTTAATGTGTTGTACTATGAGAATTAACGGTAAAACTAGTCTTCAAACAATACTTTATACTTTGTGTCTGTGTGGATGCAAACTTTTGAAATCTTTACTTAGTATAGAGTTGATCTTCTGTATACAAAGATAATTAAAAATGAATCTTAATGAAGAATGGGATGGGGGAGGGAGTAGGAGGTGGGACGGTTTACAGGTAGGAGGGTGGTTATGGGGGAAAGAACCGCTATAATCCAAAAGTTGTACTTTTGAAATTTATTTTTATTAAATAAAAGTTTTCTAAAAAAAAAAAAAAAATGGGATGCTGTCGTCACAGGCAGTGGCTTAACCTGCTGCACCACGGTGCTGACTTGGACCATCTTCTGCTGCCTTGCCAGGCACAGACATTGGATTGGAAGCGAAGCAGCACTACACAGAGTGCTGACATCACAAGCAGCAGCTTAACCTGCTGCTGTGCCGCAGTGCCACAAAGCCGGCTCCTTTTAAAGTGTTTTTGATTTGTGGTTGATTGAATTGAAGCTGTGAAACCTGGGGAGAGCTGACTGTACATGAAAGCTTTTAAAAGAACATACAGACATGGGCCAGTGCTGTGGTGTAGTGGGTAAAACTGCCGCCTGCATCCCATCTGGGCACTGGTTTGAGAGCTGACTGCTCTACTTCTGGTCCAGCTCCCTGCTAATGCTCCTGGGAAAGCAGAGGAATGCGGCCCCCAAGTGCTTGGGACCCTGCACCCACGTGGGAGACTAAGATGAAGCCTCTGGCTCCTGACTTCTGCCTGGCCAAGCCCTGGCTGTTTCAGCCATTTGGGGAGTGAACCAGCGAATGGAAGACTTCTCTGTCTCTCCCTTTCTCTCTCTCTTTCTTTGTAACTCTGCCTTTCAAATAAATCTTTTTTTAAAAAAAGAATGTATAGACAAACTGCTAGGGGAAATACAGTGCCTGAAGAAGCAGGGGCCACGAGGTGCATGAGCTGCAGATCCTCACCCCAGTGTGAGCAAATGCTGCACTGCGAGACCGGGCATGGTCAGAGCTGAGGGCCAGGCAGAGGGTCCATTCACGAGTCCCCGTGGGATGGGGCTCCCAGGAGGACCCACGGGAGGTTTTGGAGGACCTGGAGGCGTTTAGTTGGCCAGCCATGGCACAGGGATGTGGTGGGTTGCAATGATACTCCAGGGGGGAATGTGGCCACAGGAGCAACATTCAGGCCTCCCTGCTTGTTCCGAGTGCTAACTGCCATAATAGTTTTGTCCTGGAACACATGGGGGTGAAGAGAAAACCATGTGTTGTGGAGATTTCATTTTGGTGGCAGGAGAGTGAGCATTTCTGCTATGCTACAATGAAACTCCATAACCCTCAATTCTCTAGTTTTTCCCCTGATAATACCCACACTGTTCCAGAGAGGGCCAGCGAGCTTAGGAAAACAAGTCCGTATTAAGAATTTAATAGAGTACACAGCACTTTTGAAAAAAAAAAAACACATCTGTGTTGCTCTGGGATGCTTTGGGTTGCATTTACTTAATTCTGCCTTGTACCATCTCCCTTTTCTCTGCCCAGGCCGGTATTTCTCAGAAGTGTGCTCCCAGGACCAGCAGCAGCTGCTGAGAACTGGTCGACAAGGGCCACTCTCACATGGGGTGATTGTCAGAAAAAAAAAAAAACAAAAAAAAACACACACACTTCTTCCTGCCACTCAAGGCTGCCAGCTCTTAGGGCAGGTCAGAGAAGCTGGACTCCTGTCCTCCTTCCCCTCCCTCCACCAGGCTGCCTAGCCCCTAGGGATTCCCAAATGGTTCTCCTTGTCTCCTCCTGTGCCGACAGTTGCTGGCAGCCCCCGGGAGGCACTGTGACATCTGACTGGCTGTGTCTCTGCAGCCGCGCCGTTTTCCACTTTGTGCTGCTCGAGGCTTTGCCAAGACTCTGTCCCAGTCAAGATGCCAGGCCTTGCAGGAGAGACCCCTCCTCCGGAGATCTCACACCACGGGGAGGCTGGGGAAGGCCACAGGGCGCTGAGAGGTCTGGCCTGCTGCCCACCTTGCAGACCCACAGCCCTCAGCAGGAAGCAGGGGAGCTTGGCCAAAACTGATGGTTCTTTGCCCAGAGCTTTGCCTCTGCCAGGCAGACATGGGGTAACAGGAGGCTTTAGACGATGGCCCAGGGTAGGTGCTTTTGATCTGTCAGCACCAGCTGCCCTCAGAACTTTCCCGGGGTGCCAGGCAGCTCGAGTCACAGGCTGAAAGGGCATCCTGCTGTGCCCCTGGCCGCCTGCCTTCTTCTCCCTGGATGGCACAGGGGGAGAGGCCCGTGGTGACAACAAAAGTGGAAATCAGGGCACTCTCCCGCCTCCTTTGCTGATGGCTGTGGTCACCTGCTGGGTAAGGAGCCTCTGAATTGGTCTCCACTCAACCCTGACAACTTTCCACACTGGACTCCTGCCCCTCCTCCTTGCCTGACCTTGGCTTCTCAGGGTTTTGTAGCAGAAAAGACCCGGGTCTGAAGCCCCGCACATGTCATTAGCAGGAGCCGCCGCTGCTTCCCTGCCAGGCTCCGTGTCCTCATCTGCAGATGGGGAGAATGGACCCTGCTCACCAGATGGGGGCTGGAGCCAGCTCCCGGTGAGCAGCTGCTCCCTCCCTCCTCGCCCTCCAGCCTGCTGGGCCATGTCCACCTTCTCTCAGGGGCCAGGCCTCAGGAGGCAGAGGATGCTGCTGCCAGAGGCGGGGACTGAGTCTCACTGGTGGGCCAGGGAAGGTTTGCCACACTTGTCCTTGCAGAGGGCAGCAGAGGTCTCTGCGTAGGACCGTGGCTGTCGGAACTCCCTCCCTGCCCCCTTCCTTGTGTGCACACGCGAAGCTTGCTGCTTGCCCAGCACAGGTCCCTCTCCGGTCCCATTAGGCGCACAGACAGGGGCCAGGTGATTTCCGCTGAGCTTGATTGCAGTCGGGGCTGCTGCTGGAGTCTGAGGTCTGTCTTTGAGTCCCAGTGGGGACTTGGTATCTTCATCTGAAAAATGGGAAGAGTGGCCCTTTAAAAAAAAAATTCATTTTTCATTTATTTGAAAAGCAGAATTACAGAGAAAGGGAGAAACAGGGAAAAATAGAGATCTTCCGTCCGCTGGTTTACTCCCCAAATGGCTGCAACGGCCAGGACTTGGCTAGGCTGAAGCCAAAAGCCTAGAACTCCATCCAGGTCTCCAACATGGGTGGCAAGGGCCCAAGATTTTTGGGCCATCTTCCGCTGCTGTTCCAGGTGCATTAGCAGTGAATTGGATCAGAAATGGAGCAACCGGGACTCAAACTGACATTTGAGTGGGATGTCGGTGTTGCAGGCCAGCCCTGAAGAATGGTGATGATCTGATCTGTGTCCTCCGGCCTTCTTCCCAGGGTCAGAGGACACTACTGCACACCCAGTGTTCGATAACTTTGGAGCCTTGTCACCCTCCCCCCACAGAGTGCTCCTTTACAGGGGCCCTCTGAAGTCTAAGCTGGGTAGAGGACTGTGGCTGACTCCTCTTTTTTTTTTTTTTTTTTTAAAGATTTATTTATTTATTTGAAAGGCAATGTTACACACAGAGATAAGGAGAGGCAGAGAGAGAGAAGTCTTCCATCTGCTGGTTCACTCCCCAATTTGGCCAGAGCTGCACTGGTCCAAAGCCAGGAACCAGGAGCCTCTTCTGAGTCTCCAATGCGGGTACAGGGGCCGAAGGACTTGGGCCATCCTCCACTGCTTTCCCAGGCCATAGCAGAGAGCTGGATCGGAAGCAGAGCAGCTGGGACTCGAACCGGCGCCCATATGGGATGCTGGCATTGCAGGCGGTGGCTTTACCAACTATGCCACAGTGCTGGCCCCAGCTGACCCCTCTTGCCTGGCACCTCCTGGTTACAACACACCTTCCCCCACCATGGTGCAGCACCAGATCCCTCAGGCCACCTGCTCAGGAAGTACGGAAATAGAATCCACCCTGGGCATCTTAAGCGAAGGGGGCTAAAACCCGAGCCGCCAGCAGTCACTCCCAGAACACCCTGATGGAACTGCCCAGCCCACTCACCTCCTCCCATTGTCAGGGAGGTGGAGACCAGGAGGCTACAGTGCAGCTGTTGAGCTCAGGGTGTTCTGCAGGGCTGTTGGGTGGGCACCGGGAGGCTGCTGTAGCTGGGCCTGGACCCTGGGGTGCTGAAGCAAAGACCCCTGCCTTGCCACCCCTGCAGCACTGGCTGACCTGGACCATGAGGTCGAGTCATTCCGGGTCCCAGTGTCTCCGTTTCCTTCTGTGGCAGGTGGGGAGAATGGATGAAGTAAGGCTGTGTATGCAGCACACTTAGGAGGGAGCTGTGTGGTGGTGGTGGCTGCCCTCTAAGAAGATCACAAGGGCCTGTGGCACACAGTCATGATGTGTTAGCAGTGAACTTGACCTCTGTGAGTTGTCCAAGGTCACACAGCAACCTTGATGCAGCATGAAAAGATGGGCAGTATCGAGCGGTAAGGTGGCTGCAGGGGTCGGACTGTGCTGGGGGCAGCTGCAGGGTGCTGGGGGGCTGGCCTTGACCTCTCTTCTTCCTCATATCTGCACGAGGGATTTGATGTGACCACTCAGTATCTGAGGAAAGGGAGCCATGGCAATGCTGACAAGGAGTTGACTTAGCAAGGACCTCCTGGGCTGGCACATCTGGGAGCACAAACGGAAGTCCCTGGCACTTTTCTCTTGCCCTTCATCTAGTACTGAAAACCCATCTGGAGGGAAATGGTGTCACCCCCTCCCTGGGTGTAGAGTTTGGCTTTCTCCCCGAGTTTTGCCCTAAGCCCGGGTACTGAGAGTCTCGGGACCCAGGGAGAGGTGTCTTGACTCCAGGAAGGCAGCCGCCCACATGTACAGCAGACTCACGGCCTCTGCGCTGGTTCTGCAGAGCTCCGAGGGTGCCCATGGGTATTGAGCAGTGGGTTCAGGCATCAATCATGCAGTCCAGCACTTGGGGAAACAGTCATTAGATAAATGGTGCAGGGGACACTTGTGGACTGTGCAGCTACGCCAAGGGAGAAGCCGGGAGTAGACACAAGGCTTTCTACGGCACTCGGTGCTCATTACACACAGCTCCTGCTGGCAGCCTCTGTCCCACGTGTGTCCACCTGCAGGGAAGCGTGTCTCTTGCACATACTTGGACTCTGTGCCAGCCACATGGTTTGCCAAAGCCTTGGGGAGCCAGACCCTCCAGTTGTCCCTGTGAGCACGCTGCTGCAATGCACAGGCCAACGGCAGGGAGGGGGGCTCTTTGATACTTGTTTACAGCACAACAGGATGCGCCCACGCTCCTCTCTGCTCTGTTCACCTGCCAGTCTCCAAACCCTCCTGTGCCCAGAGCCTGTGTCCAGAGTGCTGGAGCACAGCCCGCTGCTGTAGGCTTCAGCTCAGCCTTGCAAGGAGCCTAACAGGCTTGGCAGGCACCGTGCCACGCGTGGGTTTAGGCGTTTGGAAAATGGCCACTTATTCTCCGCTTGTTTGTTAACAGCCTGACTTTGTCCAGCCACTGAGCTGACAGCACAAAGAGGAAAAAAGCTCGCTCCGTGGTGTTCTAGGGCTGCTGGCATCGCTGGTGTCCCTCGCTGACAGGCAGCAACCCCTTCACAACCAACTGTCCTCTCAGCCCTCCTCAACGATGTGTTTGTTTAGTCTGTGTGACAGCCTTAGGGGGCAAGGACCGTTACTCTCCCCAGGCGAGGAAACTGAGGCATGGGGAGGTCACGCCATGTGGACAGAGCTGGGGCTCCAGCCCAGGCAGTCTGGCTCCTGGGCCCCAGCTCTTCAGCATGGTGCTCTGCATAGCTGCAGGAAGAGAAAGCACACAGAAGGGTGTGATGTGCACAACTTTGGCTGGAAGGCAGCTCCCGGGGGTGCAGAGATGGAGCCAGGCAAAGAGCAGGTCTCCCCAGGCCTCAGAGGCATCAACCTCGCTCCTGCCAGCTCCTGCCGGCTCCTGACAGCCCTGCCATGTGCGGTGAGGCAGCCGAAGCTGGGCCCCAGCATGGAAGTCCTCTGTGAGTCTCTTCTCGGCATTCTCACATTAATCCTCACCGAGGAGATCCGCTCCCCGCCCACCCGCCATGCTCTAGGTAGCTGCAAATTCAAGTCACCTGGTGAGCATTGACAAATTCCTGGGTCCAGACAAACCTCATGCCAATTAAATCAGAATTTCTTGGCAGGATTCAGGCTTCATGATTTTTTAAAACTCTCCAGCCAATTCCAGTCTGCAAGCAAGAAGAACCACTGATCCAGACCAGAACCTTTGATCCACAGGCAGGTCCAGGGTGGCAGTGTGGTCTCTGTTGCTGGGAGGCGCGCATAACCGCAGCTTCAGGGAGTGCACTGTAACTGTGCGTGTCGGCAGTCCCGTCCCAGTCTGAAGAATCTGTAGCCTCTGTGTGTGCGTGGTTGCACCAGGACAAGCAGCTCTGATAGTTAGCTGGAGGGCGGCAGCATTGAGTTCTATGGACTTGACCTTAACCTCTGCTGGCCTGTAAGCCTGGTGCTTGGCCACACCCAGTCCCACAAAACCCCCTTGCTGGTTTCCCTGCAGCACAGCCTGCCCACCTGGCATTTTTCAGCACAAATTTTATCCATAAACCTAAGGCCACTGAGCATCAAGAGACAGCAAAACAGCCCGCCGGTCTCAGAGTACAGACGGATGCCAAGGCGGCCTCACTGAAGTGGAGAGGAGCTGACCTGGGCTCCGGCACTGCTCACACAGCAGCTGCATCCCACCTGGATGGGCTGCACATGGGGCTCAGCTGCAGGCATGCTGGAGCTGCTTGCTCGAGTTCTGTGACCTCAAGGCGGTAGCTTGGAAGTCTGCCAAGGTGGGAGTCTTCCATCGTGAGAATCAAAAATTGCCAAATGCTGCAAATCAGTGTTTTGTGTCCTTGCCGGCCCTACTTCACGGCAGCCAGCACACGATGGACAAGACCCTTCCTGCTTTTGTGCACTTCTGTCCTCGACTGCTTCTCGGCGTCTTTGTGTTCTGGTTTCTCCCCAGACTTACACCCCTACCCCTACCATGCCTTGTCTTCAACTCCTTTTATTTCTCTGGGGCCAGATCTCTGGGCTATGCCCTACCTAACTTACCTAAACTGATGCTTATCTTGGGCACTTCTCATATTTTTCCAGTTGTAAAGGAGGTCTTGTTTCTCTGACAATGATACTAACCCTGGGCGAGAAGGTTTGCAGGGTTCAGATCAGCAACCTTCATTTCCGAGCACAGAGAAGGAGCCTGTGCACCCACCCCCACCCCCACCCCAAGCAATTGCCTGGCCGCCCTGCTGGCCCCGTTATCGTTCAGGCCCAGGCATACGGCACATTCACACTGCAGGCTAAGCGGCTCGAATCCAATCCTCCCAGGAATGTTACACACACACACACACACACACACACCCCAGCAGCTATGAGGGAGGCGAGGTGATGGCAGATGCTTGGTAGGGGACAGCAAAGAGCTCCCTGTTCTGAGGCCCTCCCCAGACCATCCAGCTAAGAGCACTTAGAGGGCACAGGGCTTCTGGGGCCAGCAGCAGGGGAGGGAGATGAAGGCCAGACGTGGGCTGAGCAGACTGAGTTACCCAGTGGCTGGGGAGGTGGCGCCTGTTTCAGAGAGAACTGTTAGGGTCAGGCTTTGGGCACCTTATTGTCACTGCCTCCCAGGGTCTGCTGGAAGCTGGAGTCCGGAGCAGAGCCAGGCATTGAACCCAGGCCCTCTGATATGGGACATGGGCAACCTAATTGCCAGACTGTGGGGAGCAGCCCGGACTGGACTGAGTTACTGGAATTAAGACTTATTCTATGCATCTGCTTTCCCACAATATGGCGCTGGGAGAGAAGTAAACAGCTTCCGCACAGCTGCCTCCAGTTCAACCAATAAACTGTAGGACTTGCTACTGATTGGAGGAGAGCAGCGTACTCGGCGTGTGGGCAGCCGAGTTGGGATTGGCAGAGGAGGACTATAAAGGAGGAGAGAGACGGCATGCACGAGGAACATCTAAGGGGAACATCTAAGGGGAACACCTGTGCAGCCCCCGAGAAAGCCGGCCGGCGGTGTGCCGCTCCCCTGCGGAAGTGGGGAAAGCGGCCAGGGGGAACCGCCCTTCCACGGAGGTGGAAGGGACAGTAGCCAACCCGGGAAGAACCAGCAGCAAACCCGGGGAGGGCCGAGCAGACGAAAGAACAGCGCAGGGTCCTGTGTCGTTCCTCCACGAAGAGGGGGAGCGACATAATGGTGCCGTGACTCGGATAGGAAACCCAGGACGGATAGGAAACCTAGGACGGATAGGAAACCTAGGAGGGAAGAAACGGGAAGAACTGGGAAAATACCGGAGAGAGAGACTAGCAGACAGCCTAGGGAAAAGCCGGACGAAAAAGGTGCCGGAAGGAGCTGTTGAAAGCCTAGGCATAGACTCAGATACGGACTACGGGGGGAAGCTGGGAGAAATCTCTAAGGTCGAAAGCGAAAGTGAAAGCTAGAACAAACAGACTCGGACGCGGACTGTGGGGAGAGGCCAGGAGAAATGAGGGAGGAATATTGTTGGAAGAAAACTTAGGGAAACATACCGGGTAGAGAAAAGTGTTAGGGAAATTGAAGCCGCGGGGGGCAGGCCGAGGCGGAAACGAAAGCCACTTTGGGATTCTCAAGTTAGCCCGGGAATAGGGGGCGAAAAGTTGAAACCAGAAGCTGAAACGTAAGCCAGATTGGGATCCGTCTGATTAGCCCGGGGAGCAAAGGACGGGAAGCCAGATCGTGGGGCGGAAACGTGAGCTGGGTTGAATTCGCCAGGCTAGCCCGGGGAACTTAGATTGAATGCTAGTGGTGGAGACGTAAGTGACGCTGTGTGACTCGCGGAGGCTGCCGTGCGCAGAAAGAGCGTGCGGGGCACAAGTACATAGGGAACGCTGGGCTAAGTGCGAGACCGCGGAGTGTGTGCGCAAAGCCGAGCCGCGCAGATGAGAGAGGCGCGGGCTGAAGCGGCTCAGAGCCGGCGAGGCGCCGAGAAGTAGCCTCGGGGCGGAGCCTGCCGGCAGGGCGAGGCACCGGGAAGCTGCAGGGATAAGAGAAACAGAAGTTTAGAAGTAAAATGAGAGAAATGGGAATGTTGGCAGACAGAAGTAAAATGGGAGAAATAGGAATGCCCGGAGATAGAGAAATAGAGAAAGAGAAAGGCCTCCCCACAACACAGCAATGTGAGAGCTTGGATTCAGTCTGCCCGATTAGTGAGGCGATGAGCATCTGCGGCGGCTAGCAGCTTATGCGCCGCAGGTCACCGAAGACAGGCACGAATTAACATCAGTAAGGCCTCCCCACAATACAGCAATTAGGAGGCTTGGATTCGGTCTGCCTGATTAAGGCGGTAAGCACCAGCAAGCGGCTCGACCAGAGTGTGAGCCGCAGGTCACCGAACACAGGCACGCATCAGCGCCTAAAAACCTCCTCACAACATGGCGAAGAGAGGACCCGGATTCGGTTTGCCTGATTGATAGGACTTGTAAGAACCTGTGGCAACTCTAGCAAGTAGAGCAGAGTGTGTGCCGCGGGACACCGAAGACAGGCGCGTATCAACGCCAAAAAATAAAAAGAAAGGGGGATCTGTGGGGAGCAGCCCGGACTGGACTGAGTTACTGGAATTAAGACTTATTCTATGCATCTGCTTTCCCACAATATGGCGCTGGGAGAGAAGTAAACAGCTTCCGCACAGCTGCCTCCAGTTCAACCAATAAACTGTAGGACTTGCTACTGATTGGAGGAGAGCAGCGTACTCGGCGTGTGGGCAGCCGAGTTGGGATTGGCAGAGGAGGACTATAAAGGAGGAGAGAGACAGCATGCACGAGGAACATCTAAGGGGAACATCTAAGGGGAACACCTGTGCAGCCCCCGAGAAAGCCGGCCGGCGGTGTGCCGCTCCCCTGCGGAAGTGGGGAAAGCGGCCAGGGGGAACCGCCCTTCCACGGAGGTGGAAGGGACAGTAGCCAACCCGGGAAGAACCAGCAGCAAACCCGGGGAGGGCCGAGCAGACGAAAGAACAGCGCAGGGTCCTGTGTCGTTCCTCCACGAAGAGGGGGAGCGACACCAGACCAAATGTTGGGCCCCATTAATGAATTTTTTTTTTTTTTATTTTAAGATTTATTCATGGGGCCAGTGCTGTGGCACAGGAGGTTGACGCCCTGGCCTGAAGTGCCGGCATCCCATATGGGCGCCTGTTAGAGACCCAGCTGCTCCACTTCCGATCCAGCTCTCTGCTAATGGCCTGGGAATGCAGTAGAGAATGACCCAGGTCCTTGGGCCCCTGCACCAATGTGGGGGACCCGGAAGAAGCTCCTGGTTTCGGATTGGTGCAGCTCCAGCTGTTGTAGCCAGCTGGGGTGTGAACCATCAGATGGAAGACCTCTCTTTCTTTCTCTCTCTCTTTCTCTTTCTGTCTCTCTGCCTCTCCTCTCTCTGTGTAACTCTGACTTTCAAATAAATAAATAAAAAGAGATTTATTCATTTATTTATTTGAGTTATGCAGAGAGAGAGGCAGAGGCCTTCCATCCGCTGGTTTACTCCCCAATTGGTTGCAATGGCCGGAGCTGTGCCAATCCGAAGCCAGGAGCCTGGAGCTTCCTCCAGGTCTCCCATGTGGGTGCAGGGGCCCAAGGACTTGGGCCATCTTCTTCTGCTTTCCCAGGCCTCAGCAGAGAGCTAGATTGGAAGCGGAACAGCCAGTACTCGAACCGGTGTCCATATGGGATGTCCGGACTGCAGACGGCAGCTTTACCTACTATGCCCCTGTTAATGGATTCTAGAAATATTCTGTGTACCTCGGTAGGCCCATCTTGCTTGAGAGAACCTCATGGTCCCCACACTGTTCCCTGCGACCCTACCCCAGACACCATGGGGCAGAAGGGCTTGGTTTTCTGATGGGCTTCAGAGGGCTTCAGGGCCTGGCTCTAGGTGGCCGGGGGTGCCCATGGCCCTTCCCAGGCCCTTCCCAGGCTCCCAGATGGCCTCTGGTCAGCAGTGGACTCAGGGCTCCCCTTGTCATTGCCTTCCCTGATGGCTGGAACTCAGCTTGCTGGCTGGGCACAGGCAGGCAGATGCCTCCTTGCCCCTGAGGACAGGGCCACCTATATTTCTGTGCGTGCCCAGCCCTTCCACACTAGACTACTGTGTCCAGGGCCTGTGAGGGTGGGGCAGGCTCGGTCGCCGCCACCCTGACTGCCACCCAGCGATGTGTCTAGCCTGGGAGCCTTCTTGCAGCAGGCACTAGCCCCTGGCCCCACTGGGTTACCATAGCTTGCTTGCTAGTCTCTGTGGCATTTTGAGTAGGGGTGTGAAGCTCAGCTCCCCTCGGCATCCTGACTCTTGCTTTTGTCTCCAGGCACCAAGCCAGAGTCTGGAGCCAGCCCTGGCTCCTGGCCAGCCTGGATTTTCAGGGTTTTCTCCAGCAGGGAGCAGATGCAGAGGCAGGGACTATGGGCTTGTGCAGGGAGCTCACTAGCCCTTGCCACTGCCTGGGCCTGGACCCCTCTTCCTCTTGCAGCCCCCAGAAGCTCAAGGAATGGAGATTAGCACTCCAGAACCACTGTTTTTATCAGCTCACCTCTCTGCTGGCCCCACTGGCTTAAAGCAAGTTTACCAGTCAATAGTGCTAATGACCAGTGAGGTGAAGTCAAGCTGACTTCTGGAAAGTAATTTTTTACAAATACTACCCACTCTGACTCAGCTGCTATTGATCAATGTAAGCTTCCCGCAGACGTGGGCAGGAAGCAGGCAGGATTCGGTCTTTAATCCTGGCTGGGTCCTTCTTCCCTGCCATGGGCTGCCCCGTCTTTGGCTCAAGTCCCCACTCAGGACACTTGGCTTTGCAGCAAAGGCCTAGGACTGCGTCCCAGGTGTGCTTCCGTGGCTGTGCAGAGTGAAAGGGATGTTAGTTACCCTGGCTTCAAAAAAGGCAGCTGGAACCTCGCATCCTCTCTTCTGCAGGCACGGGCTGAAAGAGATGTGAGATGCTGGGAGCAACAGAAACAGGAGGCGAGGGGCTGCAGACTCGGAGGCAGCTGTGCAGGCGTCACTAGTTTGACATGCACTTGAAAGACGCGGCATGCCATGCAGAAAGTATGTTGCGGCCATTTTGAAGCATATGTGGAAGATTGTGTGTGTGCACACACACACACAAGCTCATTAACTGGCAGGCTTTGTGGCACAGCAGGTTAAGCCGCTGCTTGGGATGCCCACACCCCATGTTGGAGAGCCTGGTTTGAGTCCTGGCTCCTCTGCTTCTGATCCAGCTTCCTGCTAATGTGCACCCTAGGAGGCAGCCATGCTGGCTCAAGTGATTGGGTTTCTGCCACCTGCATGAGAGACCTGGATTGGGTTCCTGGTTCTAGCTTTGGCCCCTCTGGTAGTTATGGACATTTGGGGAGTAAACTAGCCAATGGGATCTCCCTCCCCTCCCCCTCTCTGCTTCTCAAATAAAAATAAGTTTACAAAAATAGTTTTAAGGGCCAGCATTGTGGTACAATGGGTTAAGCTGCTACCTGTGATATTGGCATTCCATATGAGTGCTGGTTCATGTCCTGGCTGCTCCACTTCCAATCCAGCTCCCTGCTAACATGCCTGGGAAGGCATCAGAAGATGGCCCAACCATTTGGGCCCCTACCAGACCCCAATGAAGTTCCAGGCTCCTGGCTTTGGCCTGGCCCAGTCCCAGTCATTTTAGCCATTTGGGGAGTGAACCAGCAGATGGACAATTTCTCTCTCTGTCTTTATAACTGTGCCTTTCAAATTAATTAATCTTTAAAAAGTTTTTAAGTTGGACAGGCCATGTACCAACACATTAGCAGTGATTACTTCTAGATGCTGAGACGTGGTTCGGTTTTGCTCAGCATTCTTTTCTCTTTTTTTTTTTTTTTCTTTAAAAGATTTATTTTATTTATTTGACAGGCAGAGTTACAGAGAGAGGTAGAGACAGAGAGAGAGGTCTTCCATCTGTTGGTTCACTCCCTAGATGCAATGGCCGGAGCTGCACTGATCCGAAGCCTGGAGCCAGGAGCTTCCTCTAGGTCCCCCACATGGGTGCAGGGGCCCAAGGACTTGGGCCATCTTCTACTGCTATCCCAGGCCATAGCAGAGAGCTGGATCGGAAGAGGAGCCCATATGGGATGCCGGTGCTTCAGGCCAGGGCGTTAACCTTCTGAGCCACAGCGCCAGCCCCCAGCATTCTTTTCATACTAAGATAATTGCTAGTGCCAAGGGGCCAGGGTCCTGTCACCACCCTGGTCCTCAGAGGCCTGGCCCTGGCCAGCAAATACACATGTAGTGACTCAAGCTGGGAAGTGGGTTCCAAATGGCTGTGGTCACAGAGTGGGCTCCAGCCTGCAGGAACTTTCGGTCTAGTTGAAAGCTGACCACTCGTCCATACTTCCATCTAGCAGCCATGGAGCCTCTGTGCTGAACACCTCGCTTACAGCAGTGGGTGAACCTAGTCCAGGCTGCAGAGCGTGGTGTGGGATACAGAAAGTGGTGTCAGGGTTTTGGAAGGTATCCAAGGGGAGTGCATGTAGAGGTGGCCTTTGAGCTGGAATCCCAGGAGCAGTGGGACATGGTGGGTGGGGGCGAAGGCGTGGACCAGGGCACTTCCTCTCCGGGTGTGCCAGAGTCCAAAGGCCTGGCTTTGGAAACCAGTGCTGCTGACCTGCTGTGTGGCCCCGAGGAAGCTAATTTAGCCTCTCTCATCTGCAAATGCAGATCATTTCACATCCTCCTGTCCGCCCTCCACCTTCTCCCCCTCCAGGCAGGATGCCTTGAACATAAATGATCTTTCAGCTTTGTCTAGAAATTCCCAGCTGGCTTCTTGGGTGATTGCTTGCTAGCTTGCCTGCTCTGGTTTGTTCATTCTTCCAGCTTTGACATGATCTGAAGGCTCCATTGCTCCTGCTGCTAAGCTGTCCAAGTGACTTTGGCAGTGAAATCAGGGGAACAGGCATGGCTAGTCCCCATCACTGTCACTGTCCTTTACCAGGTGGCTCAGAGGATGCTGGGCACACAAGTGCAGGTGGAGACCCGAGCAGCGCAGCTCCCACTGTGCCTGGAGTCTCAGGGATTTGCTCCGTGGCTGCCTGCAGCAGGTCTTCGTGCTGTACCCAGCAAACCAGTGGCAGTGGTCTCCCTGGCTAGGGGGTGGTGTAGTCAGAGTCCAGAGTGAGAAGGGTCCTAAGCAAACCCCGCTCCAGTTCAGCTCCTTGGAGAAACTGAGGCAGTACCAGGCGTGGTGGCAGATGGGGGAGCTGGTGTGACTGAGCAGCTCTGGGGAAGTGTCTCAACAATTGAGGTTAGGACACTCTCAGCCCAGGGTGCAACCTGTACTGAGGTGTTTGGCAAAACCTGCCTGTTGTGATTGCCTTCTGGGGGCCGAGGGCCAGCGCCAGCAGATGGGTGTGGCCATGGCTTTGCCTCTCTGTGCTGCAGGATGGAGCATGGGCTTGGGGATCAGGAACTGTCCTGTCTCTACCACGTCCTGGCTTGGCAACCTTGGGCCCCGAGGACATGAGGTTCAGTGTCCTGATGTGCACAGTGGGTCCTTGCGAGAAACCATCTAGCACAGGCCTCAGGGCTGGAGCCCCCTGCACTTTGGTTTCCTCCTGTGGCCCATGGAGGTGGATACCCCAGGAAAGACTTTCCCTTTGAAAAGCCAGCTGCGGTGGCATCTAGACACCCATCAGGGCAGAGGAATGGCTTCTGCCCATGCTGCTGTGCAACTGCTGATCTGGCAAGGTCAGGATTCCAAGGAATCTGTGCTTTTCTTCCCAGCCATTCTTGGTAGGGGAAAGGCAACCCCTGCTTCAGTTCCCACACCCAGTATGCAGCGTGCATCTGAATGAGCGCTGGGGCATGCTGCAGGAGGCACGCAAGTGCTGGGCTGAGGCGCTAGCCTGCCTTCTGGAAACAGCCTTGCCTCTGCTTCTTACCTCCCCGGGGCCCCAAGTTTGCCTTGGACATGGGACTCTCCCATCCCCTCCTGCCGACTCATGCCCACCTTCTCACCTGTCCAGTGCTTCCCGAGTGCCCAATAGGTAGGTAGGTAGTGACCAGCTCCACTGGCTGCCTAGTAACCAGTATTCCTGCTGTGTCGCATGGGGCAAGGCTGGGGACTGGACCCCACACTCGGAGCCCTGCTTGTATGCAGCTGAGAGGCTGGGTGTGTGAGGGATCTGGCTGCCTGTCGGCCTTGCTCCTCTCTGCAGCTCAGCACCAGTGCCGCCACCTAGTGCCGGGGGACCCGGGGGAACAGTGCCTCCTGCTGTGCCTCAGGTCCCTCAACTTGCAGAGCCTTCCCGGCTCCTGCCCTCCTGTCTGTCTGCCATGACCTAGACAGCCTCTGGCCAGCAGCCTGTGAACGTGAACCTCTTTCTGGAGAGGCCAAACCTGGGGCTTCTGATCTTCTGTGAGTAGGGGTGAGGGGCTCTGGGAGTTGCAGCTGCTGTGGTTCCACGTGATCTGACCACCAGGCCGTCTCGGCCGTGAGCTCAGGCTGATATGAAGCTGCCTCAGCTCCGGGGGCTTGTCCTCGCAGACCCAGGGCGGGACTCAACTGCTGCAGGCTCCAGACTAGCAATGGGGAGCCAGGACTGAGATTTGTTGATGTGTGTTCTGGGGTATTGAGCTGCATTCTGTGTGCAGGCATCTTGTTGATCCTTGTGCCCTCCTTGCAGTGTTGGCAGCGGGCCGCCTCCTACATGTGAGAGGTTCAGAGACCCCGTCTAGGGCCACACAGTCTGCTGCTAGAAAAGCCAGGCTTTGCCTTCTGATTCCAAAGCTCCCACAACTAACCATCACCTCGTTGCCCACCATCACCCCATTGCCCACCCCATTGTTCCAGAAGATTATTACATGGAAGTGAAGAATCTGGGCGCATTTGCCTAAAGAAGGTGATGGTATTGGCTGGGCTGTGGGCCTTAGAAGTGCTGTTTATTTTGCCCTGTGACTCAGAGCAGAATAAGGAAGCATGGAAGGTTCTGGAAGCAATGAGACCATCTCCAGGAAGCCCTTTCTATCAGGGCAGGTCAGCAAGGAAGTGCTTGTTATGGGGACCTTACAGGGCCTGGAGAGCCTGTGATGCCTGCCCTGTGCCTGCCCCCACCCCCACCGGCTTCCTTTGCAGGTGATGTTGGCGGGGTGTGTGTGTGTGTGTGTGTGTGTGTGTGTGTCTGCTCCTGGCTGCGTGGCCCAGGGGGCTATGAGTCTCATGATCAGGGCAAGACAGACACCCCTGTTAGGTCCCAGGAAGCCCCGCAGGAAGACCATTTTCTGTCTCCCTTAACTAGGGATCTTTTGGAGGGTTCTAGCTTGGGAGGGGGGTGGATATTCCAGACTGGAAGGCTGTGTAGGAGGTGGCCTGAAGGGTTCGGGTTGGGAGTCAGCCAGCCTGGCTTCCTAGCCTGGCTGCAGCACTTGCTGGCTGTGTGTCCTTGGACAAGTTACTTAGTTTCTCTGCACTCCATCAGTCCTCACCTAGAAGATGGAGATAATAATAGCACTCAGATAAGGAAGCTTTTAGTCAGCAGGCAATCAACCCACATTATCTAGAAAACCACTGTCATCAACAAAATTGACCCAGACTCCTGCACATTTCCACTTTGCCAGGAATCTTGTGGGCTGACAGGCCTGGCGAGAAGAGGCCCCAGGGAGCTCCCCTGGGTGTGAAGCCACCTGTGGGCTCAGGTTTAAAGCCCTTCAGGTGCCTCCTCTCCTCCCCTGCCCACCTCTGGGTATTGTGGGGCGTGCTGGGAACCAGGAGGCAGCAAACCTGGGCCCTGGCCCTGCTTCTGAAGAGCTGTGTGCCCTTGAGATGGGGCTTGGCCGAGCCTCAGCTTCCTCACCTGTGCTGCTCGGCCCCCATGGCTAGGGGAGGATTAACCAGGAAGCACTGTACAAACCCGAGTGTGCACATACCCATGAGGCATTGTCCTGAGCTGATGACTGCCCTTCCCCTTCTCCCGGGGGGAGCTGGGGAGTTCCTACATCCCAGTTACCAAGCCCAGAGGAGAGGGGCCCTCCCCAGGGCTCCAGGCATGCGAAGGGAAGAGCCTGGGAAACCTTAGTGAAGGCTGGGGGTCTGTCTGCCTGGGGTGGGGCCTGGCAGGGCCAGGCAGCCCGTGTGGAAAGCCCTTGATGGGGTGGTATGGAGGGACAGCAATTCTGGAGCACAGTGAGAGGTTGTGTGTACACACCCACGCGGGCAATGGAGTGGCCATGCACAGGGCCTTGTGCGGGGACTGTGCCCTCCACACTGAGAGGAGCCAACGCTTCTTGGAAAAACGACTGATTCCAGGGCCAGGGCAGGAAGGCTCCGGATGCGACCTGCCAGTAGGTGAGGAAGCACACCCCAGAATGCACTGCTGGGAAGTGTATCCAGAACCCTGGGGGCAGGCGGAAGACAGGAGCAGATTGTTTATGGCCACGGCTGGGGCAGCTTGAGGACCAAGAGAAACACAGCCATGAGCTGTGAATCTTTAGAAAGTGGGGAGTCTGCACTGGTAGTCAACAGGTGCCTGGGAGTGGGGAGAAGACTCCAGTTCACAGTAGGGGCTGAGGGCCTGCTGGGGCATGAGGAAGATCAGTTTAGGGGGGCACCATCGGTGGATGCCAGGCCTAGGGCCTGTGGGTGCAGAGAGTGGGCGAGGAGCTGGGTATTTGTGTGCTTTTTGGATGTCCCCGTGGACTCAGTTGGAAGCAGCGGTAATAATTATGCAGTGGAGAAATGAAGTAGCACACTGGCTGCGTGATCAGAATTAACACGGAAGGTAGATGTTTGTGTGCCCGTGATGCTCACTGTGCACGATCCCAGTCCACCGTGGGAAATCCCCAGGCCGGTGCAGCGCCAGGCACTTGGCCTTTCCCTGGCAGGACTCCGGGGACAGGGGCATGGTGGAGGTCGCGAGGTGGCCCTGCTCACACCTGCCCGTCACGGACCGGGGCTGTACTGCCTGTTCCTTTCAGGAGCTTGCTCTGGTTGCATCGTTGCTTACTTTACGTTTGTCAGAGTGGGGCGTCTTTGCTGAGTTTGGGGTGGTGCCCCTGTATCTTTACACAAGCTGAGTGGATGACAGCTGGAATCTGGATTTCCGTATGCTGCACGTCTCCTCGCCCCTGCGTCCTGCTTCCCGCCTGTGCCTGCGCAGCCCCGCCCGTCTAACCTGTCCTTCTCTCCCCCACAGATGTGCCGGTGGAGAAGCTGGCGGCCATGCCGGCCTTGCGCTGCGTCAACCTGCGCTTCAACCCGCTCAGCGCGGAGGTGCGCGTCATCGCCCCGCCTCTCATCAAGTTCGACCTGCTCATGTCCCCGGAGGGCGCCCGGGCTCCCCCGCCCTAGGCCACTCTCCTTGTGCCCGCCCGGCAAGGGACAGCGGCCTCTGGCCTGCCCCACTGTGGGGAGGGCTTCCCGCAGGCCCAAAGGAGGCCGATTCTGCGTGCTGGGAGGGTGCCGCGGGCCCAGGGTAGCTTAGGGCAGTAGTGGGCCCTGGAGTGCCGCAGGCGGGGTCAGCGAGAGGGCTGCAGCTGGTTGGGCCCTCATGGCTGCTGTGCAAACTTGGGCACCCCGCCGTCCCCCTGAGCCTTGCTGCTGGGGAAATGGGTGTTGGGGTGGAGCTGTTGCCTGCTTGGAGGTCTCTTGGGCAGGCCGTGGTGCCGTCACCTCCATGCTGTCTGCATCTCGGAGCTCACAGATGAGTGTTGCTGAGCGCTTCCTGGGCCCTGTGGGCTTGAGGCCTCCTTCCTAGCGCTGAGAGCCAGGTGCCCCCTGGGAGAGTAGAAGACAGTCCCCATCTATGTATTCCTTCCTGAGAACAGTGCCCATCCTCAGCCCAGGGTTCCCTGGACCTGCAGGAGCCTGAACACGAGAACAGTTATGGAGGGGCCTGCTGCGTCCGGCCGGGACACTGGGGAGCACGGCAGGGCAGCTCTGTCCTTCCTCCTGATTAAGAAAGCCGTGGGGTCGGAAGCTGTGCGGGTTCCACTCCTCCCTGGAGTGTGACTGGTGTGTGCCAGCATGGGTACCCAGTACTCACAGCTGAGCCGCAGGAGAGGCGGCCCAGAGAGAAGACGGCGGTTTGCTGTGTCTGTGAATCACTGCACCTGTGACCATGGTCCCTCTGGCAGCAGCCTGGCTGTCTGGTCACAGCCATGTGCAGGCAGAAGACTCTATGGGCCACTCCCAGAGCCCTGGTGACCTACCTAGTCCTTTCAAGGCCTTGGATGTGGCCAGGCAGTGGAGTGGCCAGCCAGCCAGCCTACCAGGGACCAGGAGCTTCCTGGGATGTGGGGCTGAAACTGGGAGGCTATCAGGGACGGCTGGTCCCGCCAGGAGGGGACCTGGCACTCCTGCTTTCTGGAAGCACCTGTGCCCGGCAGACCCCTTGATTTCTTGATTTCTTAGGTATCTACCTCCCACCTTCTCATTAGTGGGGCCAGCTGGCACCTCTGTGTGAGCTTCTCAGGCCCTGGGACTTGGGACAAAGCCAGGCCACCCAAACCCTGCGTCCTGTGGGACCTCTTTACTGCTCCTGAGTTAAGCTGTTCTGTGCTCAGACCTCCTCTCAGACCGCCCCCAGGCTCCTTTCCTCCTGGGGCTCCTGTCTCTTGGCTCTGCAGCAGAGAGCCTGTTCCCTCTTCTTGTATCCCGGGGCCTGGGTGGCCAGACTCTGGGGAAAGGGTTTTCAGGGTGCGGCGGTCAAGAAAAGATCTCCAGGGCTGCCCAGTCTGGCCAGGGCTGTTGGGGGACATCCTGTGTCCTCCTTGCTGGGAGGAGCGGCACTTTCCTAGTGTGCACCAAGGCAGTGCATGGCCAGAGCCTTGCAGCTCCAAGTGTAGCCTGTCACCAGCTGCAGCATCTGTGTCACCTGGGGGCTTGTTGGGAATGCAGGGTCTTGGGCCCCACCCCAGCCCTCCTGACTCTGAGTCTGCATTTTACCAAGGTCCCCAGATGACTCCTACAAGCACTTTATAGTTTGGGAAGCGATGTCCTCCGAGTGGCAGGAGAAGGCTCTCAGTTCTATCCCTGACTCCTCCAGGGATCTGACTGAGTCTGTGTCAGCCCCTCCCTAACCCAGCCCTGGGAGACGCTTGGCCTTAGATCTGATGGCATTCCCAGGGAAGGGAGTGAGCCCCGTCACCGGGAGGGGAGGGGGGAGCTTTCCCTGCCCTCTGCACCTGTCTTTCCCACTGTCTCCTGCATGCCAAGCTGCCTGCTCCCCAGGTGCTCACCTCAGGCCCCTTGCCTCCCAGGGCTGCCTCTGAGAATTGCTTTCTTCTCTGCTTGGAGAGTTCACCCTTGCCTCGTGGGGGAGCTTGGGCCGAGGAGCCCCTGAATCAGAGCTCACGGAGTGAGTGAGTCCTTTAGCTTCCCTCTGCAATAAAGACCGTTGGTTTCACCTGCCTGCTTGGTGTTGGATTAATTCTCACTGCACAGACCTCCTGTGGCCTGGGTACCACACCAGCCCCCTGTGCAGAGGGGCACCTCTCTTGGCGAAAGCATGAGGAAAGGTGATTTGGGCAGAGCAGTTCTCAGTGTCACAGGTGGTGGGTGTGCCAGTGGCCCTGCTCTGATCACGTCCATCATATTCATATAGTAAGATGTCACACGGTGCCATCAGTATGTACAAGGACACTCTAAAAAGTCCATGGGAAAGAGGATTAAAAGAGAAAGTTTCTTTTGGTGAAATCTATGCCTGGTTGTATTCATAATACCCGTTTCCATGAACTTTTAGATGACCTCTCTTAGGCGTGGGTTTCACAATTTTTTTTGCACCAAAAGAAAGTTCTAGGGGCTGAACTAAGCCTCTACCTGAAGCGCTGGTATCCCATACGGGCGCTGGTTCATGTCCAGCTGCTCCACTTCCGATCCAGCTCTCTGCTGTGGCCTGAGAAAGCAGTGAAAGATGGCCCAAGTCCTTGGGCCCCTGCACCCACGTGGGAGACCTGGAACAAGCTTCTGGCTCCTCGTTCCTGGCTTTGGATCATCAGCTCAGCTCCTACTGTTGCAGCCATCTGGGGAGTGAACCAGCGGATGGAAGACCACACTCTCTGCCTCTGCCTCTCTCTCTGTAGCTTTACCTCTCAAAGAAATAAATAAACAAATCTTTAAAAAATTCTCTTTTAATTCCACTTTCCATGAATTTTTGAAGTACTCTGTATTATGTGTTAATTAAAATTTTAAAAATATATTTTGTTTAAAATTATTTTTGTTAAAGTGTATTTGGAAGAGAGAGAGAGATACTCCATCTGTCGATAATTTCCCAAATTCCCACAATGGCAGAGCTAGACTAGGCTGAAGCCAGGAACCCGGAACTCCATCCAGGTCTCCCATATGGGTGACAGGGACCTCAGCAGGGGAGCCATCACCTGCTGCTTGCTAGGATCACACTAGCAGGAAGCTGGATTGGAAGCTGAGTAACAAGGACTCACCAGGCCCTCCGATATGGGATACAGGTGTCCCAAGCAGCAGCTTAACCCCAGCACCACCACCCCTGCCCCTAAAAGTATGTTAAGTGACATTGGGGTGCCACTTGTATTCACTGTGAATGCAGGAGCAACCAAGCAGGTTGATGCATGCCCAGAATAGCCAAACATCAGCCCAGGGGAGTGTGCACCTGGGAGAGGATGAAGAGGCCCAGTGTCTGCACATTTCTCCCTTCCCTGTGCCAGAAATCACAACCCTAGTAATTCGGTCCTCTGGGTCCACGGTTCCCAAAGAGAAGTCTTTGGGCCAGCAGCACAGGGACCACAGGGGCGCTAGGCAGGTGCAGATGTCTAGACCCAACCCCCACTACAGAATCAGAAAACACTGTCTTCACAAGCCCTCAGGTGGTTCTGATGCACACTACAGTTAGAGAATCACTGTTTGGGGTTCAAGGTTAAAGTCTGGTGCTCCTTTATTTTAAAAATTTCAATTTTCATTTACCTGAGAGGTGAGGGACAGTGTCCATCCACTGCTTCACTCTCCAAATGCTCCCAGGAGCCAGGGCAGAACCAAGCCAAAGCCAGGAGTCAGGAGCTCGGTCTGGGTCTCCCATGTGGGTGGCCGGCACTTGAACCATCCCCTGCTGCCTCTCAGGGTATGCATTAGCAGGAAGCTAGAACAGGAAGGGTAACCAGGACTCAAACCCAGGCAAGTGTTCCCAGCGGGTCTGAACTGCTACACTAAAACACCTATCTCCAGGTCTTGCTTTTTTATACCTGAGAGGCCAACTTGAGTTTGCCTTGAGCTTTAGGCCAGACACAGTATTATTTGTATTTGAAGGCACAGAGAGAGTTCAGTGTCTTAAACAGGTTACAGTTACCACCTCCCTGAACCCCTGGGACAATCCTAGCTGGCTTTGTGCTCTGGATACACCCCTTCTCCCCCACCAGAAGGCCAGTGAGGGGGCTGAAGCAGGGATCCCTAGCAGGCCTGTCTGGAGCTTCTGTGCTCTCTTAGGACAGCCAGGCTAGCACTGTGACTGCCTTGGGGCTTAGCCTGGCCTCTGGCTGCTGCTCTCCCCAACTCCCACCTACACAGGGCCCTGTGCACGCCCCGGGTCGCCCCCTGGCTCGGCACAGCTGATCCTACTCTTCCCGTAGGAGGGCGTGTTCTGCACGGATGGTTTTCCAAGTTGTCAGAGTTGGGATTGAGGTGCTAGGGTCCAATTTGGGGCGGGGCTTTCAGTGCAGGGGATGAAGCCTTATTTAGCGTGGGGTAAGGCTCACGACACAGTCACAGGTCAGTAGACTCAGCTGGGGGCTTTGAGGCTCAGGGTCCAAAGAGCCTTGGGTGTAAAACTCTGAGGCTCTTGGGAGTTGAGTGGCTTGATGTTCTTTAAGTGATTCTTTCCAAAGGCCGAATGACCAAGAAAGCTCTGTGTGACTGTTCCTTCCTGGGCACGAGTTCCCTGGGCTGGTCCGGTTATGTTGCAGGAGGGCGGGATGATGAGGTTCAGTGTAGAGCATGAGACGGTTGCCACTGGGATTCGCCCCAAGACACCATGCTGGACCCCAGAGCTCTGCTTTGAAGCCGCTCTTCATGTGAAATATACCTGTCCCTTCTGAGTAAGCCGGTCAGTCCTGGGGCCTGGAGCTGTTCCAGACAGGCAAGGGTTGGCAGCCACCCTAGAAGGCCCTGGCAGAGCCCTGGGAGAGATGAGGCCAGGAAGGGTGGGCCTGGGAGAAGAGCGGGACTCAGGGCTGCTGGGTAGGAAAGCCGGCGAGGCTCGCCTGTGGCAACTGACCGTTCTCAGGGCCAGTGGGTTGCACTCACCCCGAGAAAATGGCCACTGCCACTCTGCCTTGGGGTGTGTGTGTATGTGTGTGTGTTTAAAGATTTATTTATTCGAAAGAGAGAGGAGAGGGAGAGCTCTTTCATCCATTGGTTTGAAGACCAGGGCAAGTCCCCGGCAGAAACCAGGAGCCTGGAGGTCTGTCTGGGTCTCCCACATGGCTGCAGGGACCCAAGCACTTTCTGGGCGATGCAGAGCTTCGAGCTGCACATGCCTGCAGCACAGGGGAGGTGAATGGGAGACCCAGTCCTGTGGGAATGGAAGAGTGACAGCTTGCCATTCATCCCGTCTTCATCGTTACGGAGTCTTTGCAGGCTCTGTTTCGGGCCTCCGAGGACAAATCATGACTAATGAATGAAGAAGCCTTAGCCAGGAGCCAGCTGGGGCCTGTGCTACCCTGTGCTCATGCATCCAAATCTGCAGCAGCCGGGCCATGGAAAACAACGAGGATGGGCCAAAGGTGGTGCTGCAGCCCTGCACCGTATACGGGAGAATCTGTCACCGGGGGGCCTGGCACGATGTAGATTCCCAGGCCTATCTGAGCCCCAGTAAACCAGGCTCTAGCCAGGACCCAGGCCTCTGCACCTCAGGATCCTGTAACCCTCCACGCAGCAGCCCTGGCGCATGTCCTGCAATGGCTCTTTCTCAGTGCTCTTCGGGGCCTGGTGTCAGCTGCCCCTGTTAGCTCTCAGGCTCACTGGCTTCCAGCTGTTCCCTGAACCCCAGTGGCCAACTCCCTTACTCCCTGCAGGTCTTTGCTCAAATCAAGGCCGCCCTGAGCACCCTGGCGACATCTGCTCCATTCCTTCCCCAGCGCCTCGGCCTCCCTTAACCTGCTCGCCTTGTCCTTGTCCCCAACGTGCTCATCATCTAACATGTGCTTCTGCTTGCTTGTCATGTCTACTGCTTGTGGTCTGTCCACTCTGGCCAGAATAAAACATCTCTGGAGGAGGGATTTTTTGCCTGTCTTGGTCTCTGCCATACCCGGTATGGGAGCCTCTGCCCACACACAGTGGGTGCACAATGTTTACTGACTGGCACACTGAGGTTTGAGGACCTCTGCTTTGCAGAGAAGTGCTCTCCGATAGGACTACCTACTAGGTCAAGTTCACGTCCCATGTTAAATACGGTGCTTCCCACCAGGAGGGTTTGCTCTGCAGGACTGAAAGCAGTGGGCAGTCTTTCTCACGTTGGCCCACCCAGACCCTCATGAGCCTCAGCGTTGTGGCTGCGGCTGTTCTGAGGCGAGAGGCCAGGCCCCCATGCCTCCCATTAGCCTGCCGCTGTGCCAGGAGTCCAACCACAGTGAGGTCACGGCTTTTGGTTAAGCATCGCCTCCTCCCCTGTGAGCTCATTCCAATTCTCCACATTCCTGGAGACAAAGCTGAGAGTCATATCAGGCCCTTGTTACTCCAAGTGTGGTCCTCGCTGGCCAGTGTCGACATGAGATGCAGAGTGTAGGTCATTTCCTGGGCCTGCAGACAAGAGAGCCTTGAGCGTGGGTGTCCTTCCAGGCACGCAGCTGTCAGTGCGGAGGTTATCTTTTCTATGGGACACCAGTCCACAAGTTAGCATTTAAATCCCCTTAATTAACAGTAACGAGGAACAGTACTGCCATATTCTCATCATCCAGCCTGTAAGGTGCTGCTTTAGTGCTTGGTGTGCGCTTCTCTCCTTGTCTCTTTTCCACGTTGGAGATAAGAATTCCTAAGAGCCCATTCCTGAGGGTGTGGGGTTGAGCCTAACATTCCTGGGACCGGGTTTATCAGCTGCTCTGTGTTCCAGTCCCAGAAAGGGATGGAACCACCCAACGCTTGAGGGAAAAGAGAAAATAAAACAGAGGTGGGGAAAATGTAGAGGAAGCGGGAAGCAGCTTACGGGTGCCTGTGACAAGGCTGAGCACCTGCTCTGATTGTCTCATTTAACTTCAGGCAGCTTCTATTTTTATATCAAGCCTACAGAGGAAAATTCGGATTGGAGAAAGTGGAGCCCCAGGTGAGATGGGAGACAACAGGGATTCAAACCCAGGCCTGCTGACTGGCGTCCTTTCTCTCAGAGCCAGGGTGCGGGGCCGAGAAGTGGCTCATGCAAGGCCCCGCAGGAGCACAGGGCCCACAGCCTTCCCAGAGAGCCCCACCCATCCCCAGGAGGCCTCACCAACTTCCCTGACGTAGGCTGGTCCTGACACAGAGGCCTGGATCCTTCTTGGTCTAGGGCCACCCCTGGGCCCTCCAAGCTACCACCTTGGGTGCAGAACCCAGCCAGAGAGTGGGACTCAGGATGTCTTCTATCTCAGTGGGGTCTTCCTCTGTCGCTCCTTGGGAGGACTCCCGACACCTGGGTTCTCCAGAGGATGGAGTGGGGTGGGGTGGGGGAGGACCATCAGAGTGAGAAAATGCTGGTCCAGGGGCCGGCATGGTGGCACAGCGGGTTACCCACTGCCTGTAACTTGGAATCCCAGCTGCTCCACTTCCGATGCAGTTCCCTGCTAATGCACCTGGGGAAATAGCAGCAGAGGATGCCCCAAGTGTTTGGGCCCCTGCACCCATGTGGGAGACATGGCTCCTGGCTTTAGTCTCAGCCCAGCTCATCCCACGTTGTTGTCATGTGGGGAGTGAATCAGCAGATGGAAGAACCTTTCTCTCACTCTCACTCTGTCTCTTCCTCTCTCTCTCTATCACTCTGCCTTTCAGATAAACAGTTATTTAAAAAAAAAAAATCTGGTCCAAACATTTCCCACCTTAGAGATGGAATCGTCAGTGCCCATGAAGTGTTCCAGAATGTTCCAGAGGGCATGATTTCACTAAGGATATGCAGCAAGCTGGCGGCAGAGCTCAGCCTAAAGCCCAGGTTTCCTGGCTCTGGGCTGGGTCCTGGTGCTAGGGAACTCAGTGCTCAGAGCTCTGGCCTCTGCTCCTAGACTCACACCCCTGGGTGTAGGGGTGAGTCAGCCCTTGAAACGCTGCTTGTCGTTTACAACTGCAGATCAAGGTAGCTGAGCTGCCTCCCTGAGGAGAGCTCACTAAGTTGCACTTGACAACATTTAGAAGGAGGCACTCCTCTGAAGCTGGTTAAGGCGAGGGAGGGGTCCCTCTGGCTCCCCAGAAGGGGTCCACTCCTGTTTGGGCCTCAGCCTCTCTGCAGCTCCCCTTCTCTCCAACAGATGCTGAGGGCCTGGGTGCCAGGAGCCAAACACCCACCACGTGGAGACCTCCTTCCTCTCCCTGTGGACTCCCAGCCTTTCCAAAATGGTGGCTACATCCCTGGCTTTCCTTGCCCAACAGGCCCTCGTGCACTCTGAACCCGGGAGGAGAGACCAAGTCTTCCATGGGAGGTGGCCGGCTTCCCCGCCCGGGGAGGATCCTGCAGGCAGCTCCTGGGCTTCATTCCAGCCTCTGGGGAGCAGGTGCACAAGACCAGCAGAGCCCTCCTACAGCCCCCGCCCCCCCAGCCTTGACCTGGAAGAATGGCAGGGTGGACACCCTGCAATAAAATGGAAGGGGGCTCGGCTCTTGATGAGGGGAAATGGGCTGAATGCTTGTGTCCTCCCCACATTTCTGTCCCCTAGCGTGACTGTTCGTAGAGAAGGCTTGCAGGAGGGCTGGTGCCGCGGCTCAATAGGCTAATCCTCAGCCTGCAGCGCCGGCACACCGGGTTCTAGTCCCGGTTGCTCCTCTTCCAGTCCAGCTCTCTGCTGTGGCCCGGGAGTGCAGTGGAGGACAGCCCAGGTCCTTGGGCCCTGCACCCGCATGGGAGACCAGGAGAAGCACCTGGCTCCTGGCTTCGGATCAGCTGTGGGCAATGCGCCGGCCCACAGCGGCCTTTGGAGGGTGAACCAACAGTAAAGGAAGACCTTTCTCTCTGTCTCTCTCACTGTCCACTCTACCTGTCAAAAAAAAAAAAAAAAAAAAAAAAGAGAGAGAGAGAGAGAGAGAAGGCTTGCAGGAGGTAGTTAGGTTAAACAGGGGTAGACAAGGGTAGAGAACTGCCTTTCAAATAAATTAATTTTTTTAAAGTTTTTTTTATTTGAAAGAATTACATAGAGAAAGGAGAGGCAGAGAGAGAGAGAAAGAAAGAGAGAGAGAGAGAGAGAGAGAGAGAGAGATCTTCCAGCCACCAGCTTACTCCCCGACTGGCCGCAATGGCTGGAAGCTGCACCAATCTGAAGCCAGGAGCCAGGAGCTTCCTCCAGGTCTCCCATGTGGGTGCAGGGGCCCAAACATTGGGCCATTCTCCACTGCCTTCACAGGCCACAGCAGAGAGCTGCATCAGAAGTGGAGCAGCCAGGACTCGAACCGGCACCCACATGGGATGCCAGCACCGCAGGTGGCGGCCCCACCCGCTACGCCACAGCACTGGCCCCTCAAATAAGTAAATATTAAAAAAAAGAGGAAAGGATCAGAGAAAGGGGGTGGAGAGTGAGAGGGAAAGACTGTACAGTGCAAAGTCCAGTGCCCCCAGAAATGACAACTCGTGTTTGTTGAGCACCTACTAGAGGCCAGGTGCTGGGTGGGTGCCTTCCATGCACGGACTGGTTGGTTAATTCTAACCAGAATGTACTGGGTTCTGTTGTCCCCGCTTTGTAGATGCAAAGAAACTGAGGCACAAAGACAGTGTAACGCTCCCAAAGCCACGCAGACAGTAAGCGGAAGTGGGGGGCGAATGCAGGATTTCCAGCACAGCGCCCTGAACGCTGCCTTCCTCCCCCGCAGTTCTGACCTGAGGATCAGAGGGACCTGAAGCGTGCAAGCCCTGCCCCGAGCGGCGATGCTGTAACAGGGAGCGAGCACTGTGCGCTGGGACTGCTCCAAGCGTAGCCACTCTTCTCATCTTCATGACAGCTCTAGGAGGTCTGCACTGTTCTTATCCCCATTTTACAGATGAAGAAACTGAGGCAGCAGCAGAAAGCCGAGCGCAACTCAGGTCTTTGTCCCGCAGAAAGGTAGACTTGAGAAGGCACCTCCTGCTTCCCGCTCTAGGCAGGCTGCCCACTGCTGGGGATTAGTGTCAGCGTCTGGCCCAGTGATGAGCTCAGAGATGCCAGCAGATCAGGACGGAGGAGCAGCTGGAGTCAGAAGCTAGGACAGAAGCTAGCAAGCGGCTTCCAACTAGAGTCCCCCGGAACAAACCCTAAACCCCGTTCGCTGGAAGTTGGGACCTCTGTTCACTGATGGTGTCCGTAGGGTGCCTGACCAGCGGGCTCCGAGCTGGTGGCCCTCGCCCAGCTTCCTCCCTCGGCCGTCCAGGGTCTTTGCAGCTTCATCTCCTGTCCCGATCAGAAAGGCCCACGTCCTGGACACCAGCGCGAGCGGCCCGGGGTCGCGCTGGGCTGGGGCAAGGGGGAGGAGTAGGGACAGAGGCCGGGTGCGGGTCCCCGGGAGAGGGGTGCGCGGGTAACGGGCGTCGCGGCCAGGGCTCCGCGGGCGGCGGGCTGTGTCCCCTGCTTTGGAGGGGCGCTCGGTCCCGCGGAAGGAGGGAGGCATGCCGGGGCGCCCTCGCTCGGCGGGCGCAGGTGTGCCGGGTTCCATGGTGACGGCGCCGCGCCAGCCCCCTCCTTCCCGCTGGCCGGGGAAGTGCGGGGCGACTAGCAGGCAGCAGAGTCCGGCGGGCAGCGGAGCGGCGTGGAGCCCGCAACCCCGGCTCCGAGGGCAGCGAGACCAGCCCGACGCAGGGGCCTGAGAGCGCACGCCTCCTGCTCGCCTCCGCCCGGCCGGGACCGAGCTGCAGGGGGCAGGGGCAGGGGCGCCCCGGGGCGCTGCTCCGCCCCCGCCCACCCCTTGCGGGTCGAGGCTCCCTCGTCGTAGACTGGCCCGCAGCGCATGGGAGCTGGCAGCATGGAGGGTGAGTGGCCCCGGGGCTGCGGGGGACACTGAGTCAGGTGCAGAGAGATAAGGGACAGGGGCAGTCGACAGCACTGTGGCCCTCGGGTGGGTGACGGGGACCCTGAGAGAGGAAGAAAGACCCAGGGGGGATTCTGTGTTCACGGTGTGTGTGTGTGTGTGTGTGTGTGTGTGAGAGAGAGAGAGAGAGAGAGAGACCGAGACCTGGAGGTGACTCTGTTGAGAGAGTGGGACAGAGACACACAGAGGAAGAGACCTGGAGGTTTCTATGTCCATGGTGTCTCTCTCCCTCCCCGTCCCGTGTGTGTGTGTGTGTGTGTGTGTGTGTGTGTGAGAGAGAGAGAGAGAGAGAGAGAGAGAGAGAGAGAGACACCTGGGGGAGAGACCTGAGGGTATCTATGTCCATGGTGTCTCTCTCCCTCCTTGTGTGTGTGTGTGTGTGTGTGAGAGAGAGAGAGACAGAGACAGAGAGAGAGACAGAGAGACAGAGACACACACAGAGAGAGAGAGACAGAGAGAGAGACAGAAAGAGAGACAGAAAGAGACAGAGACACCTGGGGGAGAGACCTGGGGGTATCTATGTCCATGGTATCTCCCTCCTTGTGTGTGTGTGTGAGAGAGAGAGAGAGAGAGACCTGGGGGAGGGTCTCCACTTCTCCCTCTATGTGCACCCCCATACTTGAGCTTCCTTTCTCTGGCGAGGAGAGGGCTGTTCGTTTCGGAGGAGTGCTCCCCGACTGTGGCTGCCTGAAGGAGTGGGGGTGCGGTGGTGGTGTTCCAGAGATCTTCCTACCCAGCAGTTTCTGTCCGTGGGGAGGGGGAACAGCTATGACCTCACCCCCCCCCCCCGGGATAGTGGCCAGGCACACAGCTGTTGTTCCAGACTTGCGCGGCGGGGGTCCAGACCCCTTTCCAGGCAGTGCAGGCAGGGGGAACTCTATGTGGGCTAAGAAACCAGAGGCTGGGGGGCTGGTCCTGTGGCTTGCGGGTGTCACTGAGATGGTGGCCAAACCTCTCGGTGCCATTGCTTACTTGTCTGTTAAACGAAGCCACTTACTCCGGCTGGCTTCCCGGAGCAGCTGAGGGGCTAAAATGAGACATGATGTGTTGTACAAATTCACGCCAGTCAAGGGAGGCTGCCACGAGAGGTGATGAAGCCTCGGAATGCCAATAAGTAATTACAGACACTTCTGTCAAGCAAAAAGGAGTTCTATAGAAAATCCGGGGAGTCTGCACTTGTAGCTGCCACTGCGCCGGGGCTTGAAAAGCAGACACACAAAAGATGCGAGCAGGACCGCGAAGCCCCCGATGAATCTGGGAGGCTGGCAGGATCTGGAGGAAGAGGGCCCAGGGCTCTGCAGCGCCGGTGAACAGAGGCAGGGAAAATTGGCCCAGACAGCCACCGGCTTTCAGAGTCTAAAGAAAGATAACAAGAAAGCATCTACTCAGCGCTGGGGCACAGAGTGGGCAGGGCGGGCACTGGCAATTTTGTTTCAAATGGTGGCATAAAGAGCACAAGGAGGGAACTGGAGAGGCAGGATAGGTGAGTGATGGGAGGAAGCACTGAGCCACCTACAAAGACCTCCCCCTGAAAGCCCAGACGCAGAACATCCTCTGGGCGGGATGCATTTACAGATGTAATCAGTAGGAAATTACACGGAACGAAGGAAGTGCCAGAGAACTGAAGACAGGCAAAAGCCCGACTTTCAAAAAGAAATGAAAGAATAATAAAAAAAAAAAAAGCTCTAAACTGCTAAGATTAATGTTGACCTCTGAAAATTCCAGGAGAAATTATGGAATGAATGGCAAGCCTTTGGGAGGCAGAGCAATCACACATTGAGGCTTCTTGCAGAGGCAGCCGCCCCGTGCACCGTGGCAGAGCAGCCTCATACCGCACACAGTCAGGGGCCATCTCGGTGTCTGGATCAAATCAATTAGATAAGTGAAACATGAAACACACCTGTGAACAGCGTGCCACGCACACACTGAAAGCTGGGCTTCCGGGTTTCATTGACATGGAAATATGCTTGCTGCCTCAGTGAGTAATAAAAACAAAGCAGACTTTAGAACACATGGGTGGAATAGCCCTCTGTGTTCAGAACTACATAGGTTTATTATTCACACACACATGTATACAAACATAGGGACACCAACACCTCCTTTCAGATTTTCCTGCCTTTTTTTTTATTTGAAAGGCAGAATTAGAGAGTGAGACACACACACACACACACACACACACACAGAGCTTTCATTCATTGGTTCACTCCCCCATATGGCCACCATGACAGGGGTTGGGCCAGGCTGAAACCAGGAGCCAGGAGCTTCTTCTGGGTCTCCCATGTGGGGGTAGGGGCCCAAGGACTTGGGCCTCCTCTGCTGCTTTCCCAGGTGAATTATCAGGGAGCTGGACTGGAAGTGAAGCAGCCAGGACTCGAACCCATGCCCGTATGGGATGCCAGTGTCACAGGCAGTGGCTTAGCCCACTATGCCACAGAGCCAGCTCCCCGATTTTCCTGCTTCTGAAAGCAGCTCCAAGATCAGCACTTGGGTGTGGACAGTTTATTTGGAAGAAGAGCCAGGAGCCAGAAAGTGAGGGAAAGAGGGGAGTGGGATGGGGAAGGGAGGAAAGGCAAGACAGGGGGCGCTAGTGCACACCCCGTGGGCCGCTGGACATTCCCTGCTGCTGGGGGAGCGAAGTCACAGTGCGCCCAGGATCGCCCTGCGCCCCTCCCAGCTGGCGGAGGCTTGCTCCCCTCCTGCCATCTGGATCACTCGTGCCGGCAGCTTCAGAGCAGGCCAGGCAGAGAGGTCCCTTGGGTGCAGTCCTGGTGGGCACTGGAAACCCAAGGCACTGTGGCCCCCACCTCCACCCCGTCCCACCGACGCCTCCAGGCTGCAGACTGTGGCTTGCTGGGAGCCCACAGGTGGCTTAGCTCTGTACCCCGCTCAGGCGGGGACACTTGAGCGTTGCTGACTCTCTTTTCTATAGCACTCGTAACTGCTTTTATAATAAGCACATCCTTTTGTTTTCCTTTGTAAAAGCAAAATGAAAAAACATTTTCAAAAAGAAAGAAAATAATGGCATCCTCATTAGGAGGCGACATGGGTGTTCCCGAAGAACAAATCGGGCTCAGGCAACCAAATGCCCTCCTTCAGACTGTGTTTCTGAGAGGCAGGAAAATGAGTCACAACAGTTCAGCAGGATGCCCACCAATCGCTCATGCAAACCTTGTGAACCGACAGATCGCGGAGCGAGCAGGCTGGAGGCCGGACAACAGGGGTTTCATTAGCGGCTGGATGGCGGCGCAGGGGTCTCTAAGAAGGAAAACGAGTGGCCTGCTTATCAGCTCTGTGGGTAGGAGCCACAGCGCTGCAAGGCAGCGGCCTCGTGATGTTAGTTTGTTTTATTCAACAGCCTGGAGAGCTGGACTGAGATGGAGAGGATGAGGCGTGAACAGAAGTGAGGTGTCAGGGCCTGGATTTGTGTCCCACCAACCAGTGGCACCCAGTTTAAATGGAGGAGATACTGTGTTTTCTAACTTCTTTTTATTTATTTATTTGACAGATAGAGTTAGACAGTGAGAAAGAGAGAGAGAGAGAGAGAAAGGTCTTCCTTCCATTGGTTCACCCCCCAGTTGGCAACTACGGCCGGAGCTATGCCGATCCAAAGCCAGGAACCAGGTGCTTTCTTCTGGTCTCCCATGCGGGTGTAGGGCCCAAGCACCTGGACCATCCTCCACTGCCTTCCCGGGCCACAGCAGAGAGCTGGACTGGAAGAGGAGCAACCGGGACTAGAACCTGGCACCCATATGGGATGCTGGTGCCGCAGGCGGAGGATTAACCAAGTGAGCCACGGCGCCAGCCCCTAACATTTTAATATTTATGTGAAAGGCAGAGTGACAGAGGAAGAGAGAGATCTTCCATCCTCAAGTACCCGCAACAGCTGGGGCTGGGCCAGGCTGAAGCCAGGAGCTACAGACTTGGCTGGCAGGAACCCAAGCGCTTGGACCATCTTTTGCTGCCTTCCCATGTGCATTAGCAGGGAGCTGGATCAGAAGCAGAGCAACCAGGATTTGAACCAGAGCTCCTGTATGGGATGTGGGGTCCCAAGCCTGCCCCCTGCTGTATCCTTGAGGAAAGATACAAGTCCAAGTGGGCTGACCATGACATAGACCCGGAGCCCCTCTTGCTGCAGCTTCTGGGATACTAGGGTGGGTAGAAGGCAGGGAGGGGATGTTTCTGGGACAGGAGCCCACTGTTCTGAGCAGCTCCAGGGAGCAGAGCCAGGACCGGCAGGGGCAAGTTCTGGTCAGACAAGCCAGCCCAAGGTCAGGAGAGCTGGCTGGACCTGTCCCTCTCCTGTTTCACATCGTCCAGCCTGAGCAAAGTCTGATGACTGACTGGGGAGTAGACAGGGAGTTCTCCTAGGGGTTGGAGGCCCAGAAGCCTTCTTCTAACACCACCGCAATCTGCTGAGCCCCTGCTAGGGAGAAGGAGAGAGGGATAGGGATAGGGAGAAGGAGAGAGGGAGAGGGAGAGGGAGAGGGAGAGGGAGAAGGAGAGAGAGAGAGGGAGAGAGAGGGAGAGGGAGAGAGACAGAGAACGTGAGAGAGAGAGAGCGAGAGAGAGAGAGAGAGAGAGAGAGGTGAACCAAGTGGTTTCCCTCTGGTGTGGGACACAGGTGATCCAGGTGAGTGTTTTCCATGCCTCTTGGAAATGCTGCTGCCAGATTCACTGTGTCCTGCCCTTTGCCACAAAGCGCTCTACCCCCTGGAGCTTCCCTTCCAGGCTGGGAAGCGGGCTGGAAGATGGCCTCCCTCCCATTTAACAGATGAAGAAATGGAGGCTCAGGGGGTGCAGCTCGCCCTGGCTGGGTCTATAGGAGGTCTGCACAGCCGGCGCTGTGGCTCAATAGGCTAATCCTATGCCTTGCGGCGCCGGCACACTGGGTTCTAGTCCCGGTCGGGGCGCCGGATTCTGTCCCAGTTGCCCCTCTTCCAGGCCAGCTCTCTGCTGTGGCCAGGGAGTGCAGTGGAGGATGGCTCAAGTCCTTGGGCCCTGTACCTGCATGGGAGACCAGGAGAAGCACCTGGCTCCTGCCATCAGATCAGCGCGGTGCGCTGGCCGCAGCGCGCCGGCTGTGGCGGCCATTGGAGGGTGAACCAACGGCAAAAGGAAGACCTTTCTCTCTCTCTCTCTCTCTCTCTCTCTCTCTCTCTCTCTCTCACTGCCCACTCTGCCTGTCAAAAATAAAAAAAAAAAAGGAGGTCTTCAGACACTGTGGGGTTGCAGCCGCCTCCAGGGAGGCAGAATGCAGCTCTGTCCTGAAGATTTGCGCTCCTCCTGCCTGTCTTGCTGGGAATGGGGGACAGGTGTGGCTTCGGCTGAGACCAGGTGGGCGCAGGTCTGCTCTCACCGGGGCCGTGGGCTGCCTTGTGATGGGCTGCTCTGCTGCCCGCAGTGGGCTCAGGGGACGCTTGCAGTATGCACTGTGCTCCAGTCACTGCTGTGGCCCATGCTGTTGGGAAGACTCGGGCTTTTACAGCAGGGACAGGACTGTGTAAACAGCTGCGTAACCCTGGTTTTACAAATGAGGAGACCAAAGCACAGTGGATGGAACTAACCACACCATTAATTTCTACCAGGGCTACGCAAATACAACTGTAAGAGAATTAGATTAAGTCTCCTGCTCAAAAGCCTGTGGCTGCTCTCTCATCAATATCTGAAATGGCATCATTAGAGCTTAGCGTTTTCTGATTTCAGTTCTGACTCCTTTTGAAATGCAAACACCCCAAAAGAGACACAGCACTTTTAAGCTATTATGAGTCATTTCATCATCTGAGTAAACAAGGTGATCAGAATCTTCCCTAAACGAAGGTCCTGCCAAGGATGGGGAGAGAGAACTTATTAACTTGGGGCAGGGATGCTGAGGCTCCAGTGGTGACACCTGCTTGAGAGGTACTGGGTGGCGGAAGGAGGGATCCCCTAGGGGATGGGGATAGGAGTCCGCTTCCATTACTAGTCCCCGACCGGGACTAGAATCTGGTGTGCTGGCGCTGCAAGGCGGAGGATTAGCCTATTGAGCCACGGCGCCGGCCCAGGGCACCGGATTCTGTCCCGGTTGCCCCTCTTCCAGGCCAGCTCTCTGCTGTGGCCAGGGAGTGCAGTGGAGGATGGCCCAAGTCCTTGGGCCCTGTACCCGCATGGGAGACCAGGAGAAGCACCTGGCTCCTGGCTTCGGATCAGCGCAATGCGCCGGCCGCAGCACACCGGCCGTGGCGGCCATTGGAGGGTGAACCAATGGCAAAAGGAAGACCTTTCTCTCTGTCTCTCTCTCTCTCTAACTGTCCACTCTGCCTGTCCAAAAATAAAATAAAATAAAGAACACATGCTAGGAGTGCATCTGTGAAGTGAGTTGAAATGCGTCTGTCTCAGTTTGAGCCTCACTACATGTGACTCTGAGTGGGGACTGAAGCTGACACACAGAGCTGGGGTGGGTGGCAACTGTATTGTGAAAAGCCAGGTGGTTTTGATGTGAGTTGGGGCTGAGTATTTTATCGCATGTATCAATTTCCTTCTGATCAGGAAGTCCAGATGCAAGATAGAAGACAGAAAATAAAACTCACTCCAGGAAACACCATCCCCTGAGGATACACTGTAAATGTTTTAAAATTCAGCTAGAGTTCATGAAAACATATACACTCTCTGTACCGATGGATTTCTAATGCATGTGTGTACTCTTTTGTAACCATTACCATCCATGGCCAGTATCTCCCCACCCAACCAGCTGACCTGGGAGGCAACCCTCGTCAGGGCACTGGACGAGGGGCCTGTCCTGGGAAGGCTGAGCTGGTCTGTGTCCCCACCCCCACCCCCTCTCAGGCTGTGCAGTCCACTCAGGCCCTCCCCGGGCACTTTCATCTCTGCCAGTCTAATGGACAAAAAGGTTATCTCTGCGTTCTTTAATTTTTTTATTACTTTTAAGGATTTTATTTATTTAATTGAGAGAGTTACAGACAGAGAGAGGGAGAGAGACAAAGATCTTCCATTTGCTGGTTCATTCCCCAAATGTCTGCAGTGGCCGGAGCTGGGCTGATCTGAAGCCAGGAGCCAGGAGCTTCTTCTGGGTCTCCCACGAGGGTGCAGGGGTCCGAGCACTTGGGCCATCTTCTACTGCATTCCCAGGCCAAAGCAGAGGAACAGCCTGGACACAACTGGTGCCCCTATGGGATGCCAGTGCCACAGGGGGAGGCTTAACACAATGCCAGCTCTGTGTTCTTTTAAAATAGCATTTTTTTTTAAAGATTTATTTATTTATTTATTTGAAAGTCAGAGTTACACAGAGAATTAGAAGTAGAGACAGGGAGAAAGGGTCTTCCATCTGCTGGTTCACTCCCCAGATGGCCACAACTGTTGGAGCTGAGCTGATCTGAAGCCAGGAACCAGGAGCTTCTTCCAGGTCTCCCACGCGGTTGCAGGGGCCCAAGAACTTGGGCAATTTTTCCCCTGCTTTCTTAGGCCATAGCAGAGATCTGGATCAGAAATGGAGCAGTCAGGACTTGAACCAATGCCCATATGCGATGCCGGCACTGCAGGCAGCCGCTCCACCACAGCGCTGGCCCCTAGGATGGCATATCTTAAATTAAAAATGAACTTGGTGTCTCGTGCGGTTATCAGCTGTTTGTCCTGCTTTGTACAGTGTGCTCCTTGCAGCCCTGGCTTGGTGTCCTTCAGTGGGGCCAGCACTTTGAGATCCAGGGCCTGGGGTCACGCAGCTGAGCTGCGAAGGAATGTTTGGGTGAGCCGGCTCTCCAGTGCGGCAGTGTTCCCATGTGTTCCCAGGACAAACCAGTAGGTGGCGATGGCGATGAAGTTATAGGCAGAAGAGCTGTGAGTGGAGGAAAGGACAGACCCCAGACTGGATTCTGGGCCAGCCTCATCCCTTGGGGGCACTGTTCTCTCTTTGGGTTTGTAGACAGGCTTAAACCGGGAGCGCTACAAAAATGCTGCGTTGAGGCCGGCTGTCATTTGATACTCTCAGTGCTGGGGCTGCTGCTGCACAAGCTCCGTGCTGTTCTCACGGATCCACAGCCCGCCTGTCTCCACTGGGCCAAAGCCAAGAGGTGACGTGACCCACCCCAGGTCACAGACAGGAAAGGGCTGGGTTTCTGCTTTAAAGATAAGAGCACTGGCCCCCACGGAGGTGCAGAGGCAGGAAGGACGCTAGGCCTCCTAGTGCGTCCACTGCCAGGGGCCCTGGCCCAAGTCTTCTGTGGTCCGTCAGAGTCATCTGGCAGGTGCTTTAGCATTTAAAGCAGGGCAGGGACTGGCGCTGTTGTGTGGCGGGTTAAAGCCCCAGCCTGCAGTGCTGGCATCCCATATGGGCGCTAGTTGTGTCCAGGCTGTTCCTCTGCTGTGGCCTGGGCAAGCAGTAGAAGATGGTCCAAGTCCTTGGGCCCCTGCACCTGCATGGGAGACCTGGAAGAAGCTCCTGGCTCCTGGCTTCAGATCAGCTCAGCTCTGGCCATTGCAGCCATTTGGGGAGTGAGCCAGAGGATAAAAGACCTCTCTCTCTCTGTCTCTACCTCTCTCTGTAACACAGTCTTTCAAATAAATAAAATAAATCTTAAACAAATAAAAAACAGGGATGGGCATTTGGTGCAGTAGTTAAGATGCTACTTGGGATGCCTACATCCCATGTCAGAGTGCCTGGTTTCAGTTCCGGCTCCTCTGCTTCCGATTCAGCTTCCTGCCAGTGTGCACCCTGGGAGACAGGGGACCACTCCCTGTCCACCCTGTGGGAGACTTGGATGGTGTTCCTGGCTTCTGGCTTCACCCTGAGCCAGTGTTGTGAGCATTTGGGGAGTGAAGCAGCAGATGGAAGATCTCTCCATTTCAAGTAAAATGGAAAAATTTTTTTTTCTTTTTTTAAAGATTTGTCTTATTTATTTGAAAGGCAGAGTTACAGAGAGAGAGGGAAAGACAGAGAGAGAGAGAGATTCCCCCATCTGCTACTTTACTCTCCAGATGGCTGCAATGGCTAAAGCTGGGCCAGACTACAACTAGGAGCCAGGAGCTCCATCTGGGTCTCCCACATGGGTGCAGGGGCCCAAGAACTTGGGTCGTTTTCTGCTGCTTTCCCAGGTGCATTAGCAGAGAGCTGGGTCAGAGTGGAGCCGCTGGGACTGGAACCGGCACCTATATGGGATGCCGGTATCATAGGCAGAAGCTTTACCCGCTGTGCCAGAGCACTGGCTCCACAACCTTTTTTTTTTTTTTTTTTTTTTTTTTTTTTTTTTTTTTTTTTTTTTTTTAACTTTAAGTAGATGTAATAGCTGTGTCTGGGCTGCAAGGTTTCTGGTTACCTAGGTCAGTGATGAGACCCAGGAATTTCTGTTTCCCACAGGTGCAGGCAAAGTGGATGCTGCAGCCGGGGCCCTCACTTTGAAAACCGTTGTTCTTTGCAGCCCCAGCTCTCAGTGGCCCCGGCTCTGGTCTCTGTGGATCATCAGAGTGCCCCCTGCTACAGGCATCACTGCGCCCTGACACCTCTGCGGAGCTCCGTCAGTACGGGAAGGGCTTAACTGGGTGCAGTGGATGAGAATTTCCCAGCCTGTACCCCATAAGGCAGATCCCAGGAAGGACACGTCCAGGGCAGTAATGAGGGCTCTGGCTGCCGATGTGGAGCCCAGGTGGGGCGCCTGCACCCCACCCCGCCCCTAAGCCGGAGGAATGACCAGGAGTGGAAAGAGGTTTTTCCTCCTTGAGGAAGGGTTGATGAGCTGGGCTGGAAGTTGGGCTAAGCCTACATCTGCATTTCCAGGCTTGCCTGGGGTGCCAGAGGCGGGCAGCGTCCCTCCCAGACCCTCCCCAGGGGCAAGGCTTTGGAATCCAAATGTGCAGGCCAGGGGGAGGGCAGGCGGGGAAGCAGACACACCGAAGTCCAGCATGCACAGGTCTGGCGTTTTCCTGTGCTCATCCACACCCACGGAGAGCCGCCGTGTGATTCAGAGTTGATTCTGACACTCAGCAGGGTGAGCCGTAAGCTTTGTTTCCCAGCAGGCTGTGGGATAAGCAGCACCTTTCACGGGGCTCTTTCTTGGGGGTGGGGGGCTTGCAGAAGGCCTGGCGGCACAGCCCTACCTACTTCAGACAAGACCCTGTCAGCTGGAGTGGGGACCCAGCTTCCCGTCCTGTCTGCTTCCTTCCAGTGGTAATTCATTTCATGACCACGGGTTGTCAATTAAACCAATTACTATGGGCAGGCGGTGCCAGGATGCCAGGGACACAGCTGACAGGACATGGAAGAGGCCTACTGTCCAGGAGTGGGCTTTCAGGCATGGGGGGGGGGAGACAATGAACCTGAAAACAGAGAACATACCGACAGATTGAAGAACGCAAACAAGATACCATGACGGATCACAGGGTGCGTCTGCTTCGGAGTAGTCAGGTTCCGGGTCTCTAGGAAGACAGGATCTGAGTTGAGGGCTAAAGTATGGCCGGCGCCGTGGCTCACTAGGCTAATCCTCCACCTTGCGGTGCCGGCACACCGGGTTCTAGTCCCGGTTGGGGCGCCAGATTCTGTCCCAGTTGCTCCTCTTCCAGTCCAGCTCTCTGCTGTGGCCTGGGAGTGCAGTGGAGGATGGCCCAAGTGCTTGGGCCCTGCACTTCATGGGAGACCAGGAGAAGCACCTGGCTCCTGGCTTCGGATCAGCGCAATGCGCCGGCCACAGCGGCCATTGGAGGGTGAACCAACGGCAAAAGGAGGACCTTTCTCTCTGTCTCTCTCTCTCTCACTGTCCACTCTGCCTGTCAATAAATAAATAAATAAATAAAGGAGAGGAAGAGCAAAGGCCCTGGAGCTGGAAAATGCAAGACTGTGAAGGAGCCAAGAGGATGTCAAAGTGGCCGGAGCATGGCAGGCAAAGGCAAGAGCGCCCTGGGCTGGGCTGGGCTGGGCTGGGCGGGGGCGGGGAGGGGGGGTCAGCAGAAACCAGTGAGGCACTTCAGGGACCACAGTAAGAGTGTCAGCTGTTTATGAAGTGCACGGCACGGTGTAGGCAGGGATCATTAGTGACTGCTGAAAATACGAGATGGAGAGCTTGACAGTGCATCAAATCCACACATCAAAGAGCCTGCCAGACATAATCTGCTCCGACTGATCTAACTGCCAGTCACAGGAAACCCAGGGGACACGCGCAGCATGTCTGAAATGGACATCAGGAGGGAGCAATCTGCAGGATTCTTGCTGCAGGCAACTCTGCAGAGAAGTGGTCCATCGATGTGACAAACAAATTGCAGAGGGGAGAAGAGGCTGGAGGTGGGGGAGGGGGAACAGCGTGGGGATGGCGGTGGTTTTACAATAATGGGCCTTCGTGAACCGCACTCTCGTGGCCACACCTCTTTGGCACCGCACTGCTGCTCTCTCCTGTCAAGAGACGGAAACACTCTCTCCACTGGTTTGAATTTCGGCTACCCTTGGAGACTTGCTTTGACCAACAGAAGACCGCAGAAGCCATGTGCTAATCCCACAGCCTAGGTCCTAGGAAGCCCATGAGACCACCCTACTCTGAAGAAGCACAGTCCAGCCCCCACGCAGGGAACTGAGACACTCAGCCAACAGCCAGCACTAACCACCAGCCATGCGCAGAGGTCACCTTGAACCCTCCAGCCCCAGTAGAGCCATTAGACAGCTGCAGGTGTGTGAGTGATACCGAGAGAGGAGCAGGACGACCACCCAGACTGCCAAGTTGTAGTGCCACGTTGCTAAGTTTTGGGGTGTTTTGTAATATAATAATGGGTAATAGGTACCTTGTTGGTTCTTCAATCAAAACAAATCTACTATTTAAAAATTATGAAACAATGAGAGCATTTTGCATGCTAGACATTTGATAATATGATGATGCAACTTTTAAATTTTGTTAGGTTACATAATAACCTGATCCTAATTTGTTATTTTTGGAGTTTAAGAGTTCCTATGTTTTGGAGACACAGATGAAAGTATTTATGGATGGAAGGAAGTAACATCTGGTATTTGCTGCAAAATAACCCGGAAAGAGGTGGGAGCAGGCGTGAGAGCTGATTGACCTTGACCTGGTCCTTGCTGAAGCAGATGATCCATACATGGGACTTCTTCGTGCCATTCTCCCTTGTAATGGCTCGTTGAACCTCCTGCTCTTATTCAGGTCCACTATAATCGTCTCTCTCACACACATTTGGCATCTTCTCTACCAAAGAAATTTGAGGACAGTTGGAAACCACTGAGAGGGCCAAGCAGCTCCTGTCACCGTGCACTGGAAATTTCCAGCCTCTCCCCCTCCAGCAGCGGCGTTCCTGCCCCACTGCACCCACTGCTCCCTGTGGCCCGCACGGCGCCCGCTCATTGGCCTGCTCCTCCCAGGGGCCTCCAGCAGGCCTGGCGGCCCCGGCTGAGCTCTGATTGTGACAGAGAAGGACTCCCCAGAGATGCTCCATCCCCACAACAGGCTGCAGTCCGTCCCAGGGGAAGGCAGGGGGAGAGTGTGAGGCAGCATTGTGAGTCACCGCAGAGCTGTGATTGGATGCTGGGCTGTGCCTTGGAAGCACGGCGGGGGGAATCCACACGAAGCCTGGTCCCACGTCAGGGACCCTCAGCTGGAACTTCATCCAAGCAATCTGATAGGGGATGCAGATGTCCCGAGTGGTAGCTTGGACTCCACTGTGCTAAACTGCCCCCCTGCCAATTTTATTATAGAGGCATAGAGACAGAGACAGGGTGTTCCCACTGCCTGCCATCTGCTGACCATGCTCACCTGTGATGAGGTTGTCCACGGAAGTGGTTCCCACTCCGTGGGACCCTGAGCAGGTCCTGGAGCCGTTCTGATCCAGTTCAGATGGGGCTAAGTCTTAACCAGCTTACATCATGGGGTGACTCAGAGGGCTCAACACAATGACAGATAGGAAGGGCTTTGTTAAATGCCAAGCAGGTGGAGCCGCTGATCTCAGGGTAGGAGGGGCCCTGGCTGTGAACGTCCTTCTGGTGGGTTGAATGTGCAAGGGTAAGGGAAGCAGAGGTTAGCTCTGGGCACAGAGTAAGTCGAGAGGAAGGGATCCTGGGTGGGGAGGGGGTTAGTGGAGAATAACCAGCATTGGCTAATGATGGGCTGGGAGTGTGGCCCAGCAGCTGCACTGCCTATCAGGGCCCCTCTGTCTGATATCGGAGTATCTGGGTTCACGTCTCCAGCTTCTATTAATATGTACCCAGGAAGACAGCAGCGATGGCTCCAGTACTTGGGTCCTTGCTGTGCATGTGGGAGGCTTGGACTGAATTCCTAGCTTCTGGCGTCAACCTGGCCCAGCCCCAGATGTGGGCATTTGAACAGTGTCTCAGCAGATGAGAGTCCTCTCTATCTCTGGCTCAAAAAACAAATACATATTTTTTAAAGTTTTACAAGTTTTATGTGTTTGAAAGGTAGAGTTATAGAGAGGGAGGGAGAGAGAGAGAGAGAGAAAGAGAGAGAGAGAAAGAGAGAGAGAGAATCTTCCATACTGGTTCACTCCCCAAAACGACTGCAACAGTGCCAAAGCCAAAATCCCAAAGCTCCATCTTGGGTCTCCCTAGTGCGTAGCTGGGGCCCAAGCACTTGGATCATCTCCTGCTGATTTTCCAGGCACAGTAGCAGGGAGCTGGATCGGAAGTGGAGCAGTCAGGACTCAAACTGGCACTCTGATATTGGATGCTGGCATTGCGGGTGGTGCCTTAACCTGCCATGCCACAATACTGGCCCCCATAAATAAATTTATAAAAGTCAACCCGCATGAGAAATGAGTCATGGGCAAGATGGGGTGTGAGGTGGGGGTCTGAGTAGTCGGGGCTGACAGTCTTGGATCGGTGGATCTGGCTGCAATGAGCCGGGCACATGACTGGGCACTGGGATGTGCTCGGGGTTTGCACACAGAAGGATCTCGGGAGTGGGGAGAAGTCAGATGTCTCTGCTCTGCCTGGGGTCCTGACCTTGTGCTGCTTTGGCCCTAGGGAAGCCCTCCCAGCCTCCCAACGGCAGCTGGGTCGCAAATCCAAATGGGAGTACCACAGAGACCGGCCTGCCTGCGAACCTCACCTTCTCCTCTTACTACCAGCACTCCTCGCCAGTGGCGGCCATGTTCATCGTGGCCTACGTGCTCATCTTCCTCCTGTGCATGGTGGGCAATGCGCTGGTCTGCTTCACCGTGCTCAGGAACCGGCACATGCGCACCGTCACCAACATGTTCATCCTCAACCTGGCCGTCAGCGACCTGCTGGTGGGCATCTTCTGCATGCCCACCACCCTCGTAGACAACCTCATCACAGGTGAGCGTGGGCAGTGGAACCCCCTGCCTGCCCCTGTCTCTGTGCCGCTACAGTAAAATCTGGGGACCAGGTTAGCACAGTGGACTCCACACTACCACTCGGGATATCCGCATCCCCTATCAGATTGTCTGGTTGGAGTTCCAGCTCTTCCATTTCAATCAGCTTTCTGCTAATGCACTCTGGGAGGCAGCAGATGGCGGCTAAGGTACTTGGGTCCCTGACACCCACATGGGAGACTTGGATGGAGTTCCAGGCTCCTGGCTTTGGCCTGGCCCAGCTCAGCTGTTGCAGATATCTGGGGAGTAAACCAGCAGATGGAAGATCTCCTTCTTTCCGTCCGCTTTTCAAATAAGAAGAAAATAAATAAATAAAAATAAATAAATAGAAATTTGACAAGAATGGGTCTTGGCCCCAGTGGTGTCAGGTGGTGCCCTTGTGAGCTCATTTCTGCTGCACTTGTCTCCTGCTGGGCTTCCCACCCTTCTGCCCGCTCTCTGTGTCTTTCCCTGCACCGGCTGCACACGTGTTAATTCATAGAGGTCCATCAGTGTGTTTTAATGTCTGGGAGAGCTGGTGCCCCCTTATACTTTCTCTGTGTCAGGCTCTTCCTGGTGATTCTTGGGCCTACGTTGTTACTTTAAATGGATGTTTTGTGTTAAGGACCTCATTTTACTTCTTTCTTTCGCTGAGACTTCTATCCGTGTTACTCTGGGGACATCTCATCTGCATATCTAATAGCTGCCTGGTGCTGCATGGTGTGTGTGTGTCCACTGCGTTTTACTCGCTAATCTTCCAGAGAAGCACTCCAGGGGGCCTCTACCCCGTGGCAGAGCCAGCTTATGCCAGTCCACAAGAGCCAATTGTGTGCATTTCTCTCCCACTATCTGTGTACCGTGATAATCATGTTGGGAGTTGGAGCTGTGTCACATAAGGAGATTTACAGCAGAGAAACTGGCAAGTGCTGCCATGCAGGCCTGTTTGGTTTTGTGAGCCTCCCATTCCCCATCACTACAAATACCATTGCAGTGAGCACCCTAGTGGGCTGAGCCGCAGGGGAAATGTCCCTGGGAGGAAGGCTTGCACACACCGCACACAGATTTCCAAAATGGAACCAGGCAGCTGTCTGTAGCAGTGTGTAGGCATTCCATGGCTCCCCCACCCCCACCCAAGCACCCAGACCTGACTTTCTGCACTCACATGTAGTGACTTAGGGGGACAGAGACTATCAGTGAATCCCTCCCACCCTCAGTTTTCACATCTGTGAAAGGGGGATGATAATGACAGGGTTGAGGCGAGGACTGAATGGGACAGCGCCCGGTACCTGGTGAGTGTGCAGGCAGAAGTCAGTGTGGGAGAAGGCTGGTGGCAAAAGCAGGAGCCTGGTCTCAGCAGAAGACGCCCGACCCAGGCACGGCTGACGAGAGGCAGGGGGCCCTGCCTAGCGGGGTGGAGACACCAGGCAGTCACCCAAACGTAGCCTCAGGAGCCCACACCTGCGGGCAGGTGGGGCCCACATCTCCCGACAGAGCACAAGCGCGGGGATCAGAGCGCTGACACCAGGCTGGAGCAGCTTATACCTGCTAGTCCTGCAGTCACCGTCGATTTGTCCTGCTGGCTCTCACTTGGGCTGCCACGCAAATCCCCTGGGGAGGTTTAAGCCTAGTGATGTCTGGGTCCACCCCCAGCGATCCTGATGGTGGCTGGCATGGTGTGGGCCCGGGCGCTGGTGCACGTCCAGGCTCTGCAGGAGATCCCAGGAAGCAGCAGCCAGGGTGGAGGACCGCGGGCCCGTAACCTGCAGCAGGGCTATGGGAGCAGGAAGCAGGGTGGGCTGCATGGTCTATAGCTCATGGAGAGAACACGTTGGTCAATATAAAGGAAATCTCTTGCACAGTCCGGGTTGGTGTGGGCTGGGCAGCTCCCCCTTCCTAGAAGTATGCAAGCAAAGGCCCCATGGCTGCCTAGTGGGACTTGGAGGGAAGATGGGAACTCCCCAGGGGACCTGGACTGCATGGCCTGCTGTCTCTGGCTCTTTGTGGGTGGGTGTGGCTCACTCCTGGCGGGGGTGGGGGGCTGGGGGGGCTCTGTCATTGCAGGGTGGCCCTTCGACAATGCCACGTGCAAGATGAGCGGCTTGGTGCAGGGCATGTCCGTGTCAGCTTCCGTGTTCACGCTGGTGGCCATCGCTGTGGAGAGGTGAGCATCTTCCCGGCTGGAGAGTCCCTGGGCGGACCGAGCCCGGCACGATGCTGGGCTGGCCGGAAGGCTGGGGCTGCTGCATGGTCAGGGGGAAGGGTGGGGGGCCAGCTGCCTCTAGAGCCGAGGGCCAGCTGAGGATGTCACTACCTCTTTCTCGAGGGCCTGGAGGCAACTCCTGAGAAGGGTTACGGGGATTCCTGGGCCCTGCGAGGGGCTTGCGGGCAGTCTAGTTCCTGAGCGGCAGGAATCCTGCCACCCACACACACTGAGCCTCGGGAGCCAGCTTGCAGCCTGGGCCTCGGTGTGGCTGGGGAGGAAGGATCTCGCCCTGCTCCTTCGCACTACCCGGAGCTGGTCCCGGGGAGTCCAGGCCTTCATCACCGGCCATCTCCACCTCATCTCCAACCTCAGAGTCTGGGGGATTCTCTGTTCAGGGTGGGTCTATTCGTGTGGCCTGAGGGATGGAATGGGGCCCGGGAACCAGGAGGCTTTGGACAAGCCCTGGGCCCAGAGTCTTCAGTCTTGAACTGGGCCATACATCCCCCTCCCCCCGCCACACCTGCAGGAGTTGTGGGTGCTGTCTCCGGGTGCCTCCCCCAGGGGACAGGAGGCAGGAAAGTAAATCGGGGGTGGGTTTTGCTCCCATCACTGCCCGCTGTGTGATGTTGGTGAGTCACGTACCTACACCGTGGCTGTGCCCTCTGGGTGCCTGGGAGGCTTCCAAGAGCTTCCGCTTGGGCAGCTGAAGCCCATTTCCCAGCACAGAGCCCAGATGTCGGCTGTCAGTATTTTTTTGTTTCTTTCAAACAACCTTACCCTCCTCCCTGCCCTCTCCCCAGCCCCACTCCTCTCTCCACCTCTGCCCCCACAACCCGTTCTTGTGTAACTCACCGAAGTGGAAGGCCTGAGTGATGGGACTGGGTCCTCACTCCACCAGGCTGGCAACAGCTGGGTGCCTGGGGGCGTCCTTCCCCTCCGGCAGCCTTTGTCTGGCTGTGGCTGCTGGATGACTCCAGAGTGTGCGACCTCTCCCAGGGCGTCACATCTTCAAGTCCCGTCTCTCCAGGAGGCCTTCCTGGACCACCCCAGGATTCTCCTGCACTAGGAGACATACCATGCTTCAAGAATTCTTTGTTCCTTAGAGATTTCTCCCGTGTGTGATGTTGTGATGAAGCCAGCAGGTCAAAGCCAGACAGGTGGAGATGGCAAGGCCTGAGTCAGGCCATGGGAGAAATAACAGGTGCCGTCCAGCTGGGCAAGGCTGGGTGGGACACTGTTTACCCACACGTAAGAGGTGTTTAGCTGGAGCTGGCTCTGGATCTGTGTTCTGCCCCTGAAGAGCCATGTGCCCCTGTATCCTTCCATCAAACAGGTGAGCCGGCCAGAACAGTCCTCAGGGTTCAATTTCCTGGGAACCGTGCAGGGCATGCAATGGAGGCCCCTCTTTCTTCCCACCAGGAAGCACTCACAGTGCCTCACGAGGTGCAGTGAGCACCCCCTCTCCCCGGGTCACATCGGCCTCACTTAACAGATGAGCAGCCATTTGCCTTTCTGGTGGTCCGCTCATGCATTTATCTCAGCCCGCTGGCGGACTACGGCGATGCGAAGGCACTGCGCCCGCTTTCAGAGAGCCTTTCCTGGAGCCACACTGCAGGCGCGTGCAGCCTGCTCCTCCATCTGTAGCAGCAGTTCCTGACCCCAGCTCTGCACTTGCTTCTCCCCAGGAGCTCCTAGAAAACTCAGTGCTGAAACCTCCTCCCAGACTTGTTCGATTGGAATCTTTGGACAGGAGAGACAGACAGAGGCATTTATATATATATATATATATATATATATATATTTTTTTTTTTTTGACAGGCAGAGTGGACAGTGAGAGAGAGAGAGAGAAAGGTCTTCCTTTTGCCGTTGGTTCACCCTTCAATGGCCGCCGTGGCAGGCGCACCGCGCTGATCCGATGGCAGGAGCCAGGTGCTTTTCCTGGTATCCCATGGGGTGCAGGGCCCAAGCACTTGGGCCATCCTCCACTGCCTTCCCAGGCCACAGCAGAGAGCTGGCCTGGAAGAGGAGCAACCGGGACTAGAACCCGGTGTGCCTGCGCCGCAAGGCGGAGGATTAGCCTAGTAAGCCGCGGTGCCGGCTTACATTTTTTAAAAAAAGGCTTTAGGAGATCCCATTGCATGGCGAGGGTTGACAGCTCCTGGGTTCCGTGGCAGTGGTCCTTGCCACTCGCCAGCTGTGTGACCTTGACCATAACACCTCTGGGGCCCAGTTTCTGCCTCTGCAGATTGAGACTGTAATAATAATTGCCATGGAGATGTCCTGATGAGGACTTAAAAGGTGCAGACTTGTCCCACTAGGGCGAGGGGGACTGGCCAGGATGACACAGGGAGGCTGGCCAAGACGACATGGGGGCAGCTTGTCCCCAAGGCTCCACGCCTGACCTCCCAGGGTTTCCTAGCAGGATCTGTGAACAGCTGACATTTGTATTCATTGAGGCCCCTGGGCACGCAGGCAGCCTGCTCTGCTAATGGGGCATCCCGCAAAGCGCACAGGCAGGATTTATCCTTCCCACGCAGGCTGTGGGTTCCTGCTCCCTTGATCCTGTAAGTCCTGTTGTCACCCTGCTTCCCTGAGTGGTGTGATGAGCAGATTTCCAGCCTGGGTGAGAAACTAACGCGCTTGCACACTTCCCGGATCTAACTTTGGGAGCTGGTCCTGGACTCAGCCTTTGGTACGCTGGTGGATGTTCAGAGCCCGCATCCCGCAGCCCCCAGCAAAGCGAGCTCCGCTCCTCTCCAGGCCCCAGGACCTGCCCAGACCTTGGCCTCTCTCCTTTTCACCCCCTTGCTGGCCACAGGTTCCGCTGCATCGTGCATCCTTTTCGCGAGAAGCTGACCCTGCGGAAGGCGCTGGTCACCATCGCGGTCATCTGGGCGCTGGCGCTGCTCATCATGTGCCCGTCGGCCGTGACCCTGACCGTGACGCGCGAGGAGCACCACTTCATGGTAGACGCCCGCAACCGCTCCTACCCGCTCTACTCGTGCTGGGAGGCCTGGCCCGAGAAGGGCATGCGCAAAGTCTACACTGCCGTGCTCTTCTCCCACATCTACCTGGCGCCGCTGGCGCTCATCGTGGTCATGTACGCGCGCATCGCCCGCAAGCTGTGCCAGGCGGCCGGCCCGGCGCGCCCGGGCGGAGAGGCGGTGGCCGAGGGCGGGCGCGCAGCGCGGCGCAGGGCGCGCGTGGTGCACATGCTGGTCATGGTGGCGCTCTTCTTCACGCTGTCCTGGCTGCCGCTCTGGGCGCTGCTGCTGCTTATCGACTACGGGCAGCTCAGCGAGCCGCAGCTGCACCTGGTCTCCGTCTACGCCTTCCCCTTCGCCCACTGGCTGGCCTTCTTCAACAGCAGCGCCAATCCCATCATCTACGGCTACTTCAACGAGAACTTCCGCCGCGGCTTCCAGGCCGCCTTCCGCGCCCGCCTCTGCCCGCCGCAGTGGGGCGGCCCTAAGGAGGCCTACTCGGAAAGGCCCGGTGGGCTCCTGCGCAAGCGGGTCTTCATGGAGGTGCAGCCCAGCGACTCCGGGCTGCCCTCTGAGTCCGGAGCCAGCAGCGGGGCCGTGAGGCCTGGCCGCCTGCCACTGCGCCATGGGCGGGTGGCCCACCAGGACCTGCCCGGGGAGGGGCCCGGCTGCTCCCACCTGCCCCTCACCATACCCGCCTGGGACACCTGAGGTGGCCAAGGAGGGCGGCCCCGCCTGGAAGGGTGATCACTGCTAGCAGCCAGGTGGGGCATTAGGAGAGAGGATACCACGGGGCATGGGCAGCTGCTGGTGCTGCCTTTGCTGATGTCTCACCCTCAGAGGGAGGCGAGTCAGGGGCAGGGGAAGGAACCCGTGCTCCCTGAACCGCCCTCCCCCTGGGAGCCTCCACAGCCTCTCAGCATTGTGGCTTCTCAGCTGCAAATCTCCTACAGGCCTGTCTGCCTGCCACACCTATGCTTGCATGATTTCTGCCATCTCCAAAAGGGCCCACCAAGGTGGAGCCCAGTGGGATGGATAAATGCTAATGAGCCGCTCTAGACAGCCAAGCCAGCCTGTCCTGCGATCCATGGGTCCTTGTCCTGTGGTCCCTTATGTTCTGTCAGTGAAGCCACCGTCCTTGACCCTGAGCCTGGGAGGACATGGTACACCCCTCTTGCTAGCTCCGATGTATCTTGTTTGTTTCAAGAAGTGTGCAGGGCCATTGTCTTTCAGGATACCACAACTGAGCAACCTCAGAACGAGCCCTCGGGGAGCTGCTTCAGGCACAGGGACTCTGGGTCTGAGCCTAGTGGAGGGAGAAGGGGATTCTCTCCCACAGCTGCCGCCCCAGCCCAGGCAGGGCCACATTGCAGGTGTCCTATACCCGGTATCACTTCCCACCCCCGTGGATGCCCCAAGACTGCGAGGGAGAAGTTGGCCAGCTGCAGCTGTGGCTGGGCTGGCTCCTTGGGAACTCTAACCCACCCCACCCCGCAGCCTGGGTGACTCACACACCTTACAAAGCGGTGAGACCCCTTGCTGCTTCTCCCAGCTGTCTGGAAATGAGGCTCCTCTCCAGGAGACGGGACTGCCCTGGACCATCCTCACACAGCCCCAAACATCTGCAGGGCTCTGGGGCTCTGCTTGCTTCCTTAATCCACACATAATGACATAACCCTGTTTACTCTAAGTCCTGGGTGTCTTAGCAGAAGCAGATTCCTAAGCAGTTACACATGTGCAAACGTGGCCCTCGATGCCGTCTGATCTGCTTCACACAGATGATGATGGAGATGCTGTGATTGATTGCCTTTTCACAAAGCCACAGGGTCACGGGGGACAGGTTTTGGGTGAGAATTCCTCTTGTGATTGCTCCGCCCACAGCACACCCAGCCTTTCTAGGATGGGGGGAGGGGCAAGGCAAGGAGGAGAACTGGAAGGTTTTCTGCCCAAGGGTGAACCAGAACACTCACCGAACGTGAGTCTCGGAGCCTGAGTTCTTGGGCTGGGAAATTGGAGTCTGTTGTGTGTACTCTTGTAGTTCCTGGCTTGCGCTGTTCTGTGTGTGATGGCTGTTCCCGTGTGCCGAGTGCCCTGCCCAGCTCTGCCGTGGCCCTGTGTCATGCTGGGAGTCTGGATGAGTCTCAGATGGTGCTCTGTGGTGTCCTGTGCCACACAGGCGGCGACAGCTCCCAGCTGTTTGAAGAATTCTGATTCCTCACCCTAAGAACAGGCCAGCGAAAGGACTCTCTCTCACCCCACAGGTCTGGCCTGTGGCCGGATGGGATCTGCTGGAGACATGGTCTGTTTTCTCCTGTCTGGCTGTGTGTCTCTCTTGTAGCCTGGCCTCCCCCCTCACAAAATCATAGCTCCTGAGGGAGAGGGAGGGATGCCAAGGCACTCAACCCCACCAACCTTCCCATTGGGGCTCCCTTTTTCCCCTTAAGATACCATGTGTGATAGGTGTGACTGCCAAAAAAATCCTACCTAGATCACCATTCACTGTGGTGTTATTTTGTGTGTTTAAATATTTATTTATTTATTTATTTGAAAGTCAGAGAGAGAGGGAGAGAGAGACAGAGATCTTCCATCCACTGGTTCACTCCCCAGATGGCCACAATGACCAGGGTTAGGTCAGGCCAAAGCCAGGAGCCAGGAGCTTCCTCCAGGTCTCCCATGTGGGTGGCAGAGGCAAAAGCACTTGGGCCATCTTCCACTGCTTTTCCCAGGCCATTCGCAGGGAGCTGGATTGGAAGTGGAGCTGCCGGGACACGAACCAGTACCCATTTAGGATGCTGGCATTGCAGGCAGCAGCTCTACCTGCTGTCTCTTCCTCTCCCTGTGTAACTCTGACTTTCGAATAAATAAATAGATCGTTAAAAAAAAAAAAGTCACAGGCTCTCCCTGCTGGTTTAGAAACTTGATCTGAATGATAACAGGCATGATTGATGCTTTCATGAAATCACATGGCCTTGATTGTTTCTTTGTGTATGTAGCAAGATTATACAATGTAAACTGTACTACTCCAGCTATTTTTAAGCACAGCACAGTGTAGTGGCACTAAGGACTTTCACGTTGCTGTGAAAGCGTCACCACCGTCCATCTCCACAACCTTACCCTCTCAAACTGCAGCTCTGAGCCTGTTGAATAAGAGCTCCCGTGATCCCCTTCCTCCCTGCCCCTGGCAACCCGCATTCTGCCTTCTGTCCCTGAGTGTGACAGCTGCAGGCACCTCGCACGAGTGGAGTCATACAGTATTTACCCTGTGGGGCCGGTTTTGTTCACGTGGTTCATCCGTGTTGCAGCGTGGGTCTGAATTCCCTCCCTGGAAGGCTGTGTACTATTCCACTGTGTGTACGCTCTGCAGTGTGTTTAGGCGTTCATCTGTCAATGGACATTGGGCATTGTTTCCACTTTGTAGCTCTTGTGAGCAATCTGTGGAGCTGGTAGGGCTCCTGAAGTAGTCCCCGTGTGACTCCTGAGGACACGGACCCCAGGCTGGGGACCTGGGATCCTTCCCACCCTTGCATTTTGGGTGACAAAGCAGCCACTCGGAGGACAGCTGTATTTGTCTCACAGCTCTGCGCCCATCCCACCTGCTCTGGGCCTCTGCTGGGCTTCCCTTCCTCTCTAGAGTGGCTGGAACACTGTCCCCCACAGGGGGACAGCTGGTTTTATAATTGTGGTTTTATTATCCTCACCGATTCCTGTGAGCCACCGAGGCATCCACAAGCCACGTGGACTTCTCCCGATGTGCCATCCTCTGCCTAGGGCGTCGGTCAGGTCTCCTAAGGTGACTGCCCTCTCGCAGGCGGAAAGTTCGGAGAGGGACTGGATGCATGATGGGGAAAAGGGCCAGAGGCCTGCTGACAACGGGCGCCTGTGCCCCGGAGGGGCTCTTGGAGGGACTCATGCCCTGCAGGGTAGGGTGCAACGTGAGCAGCCATCGCTGCCGGCGCCATGGATGAATGGCCTCTTGACTTCACCAAGAACACGCGGCTCCCAGCAGACCAATGTGAACTGGAGGCGGGTGCCCGGCCTGGCCCCTGCAGACCACAGTCTGCCCAGCCCTGTGCCCAGGACTTTCTCTTGGAGCTGGGAAGATGCTGGAGTTGCTTGGGGTTGGAATGGAGAGCGGAGTGACCAAGGAGGACGTGAGCCCCCCTATCGCTGATCTACTGTGCATTCATGCAGGACTGAAGGTCAGAGCCAAACCCAAGGCCAATGCACACAGCGTGGCTATTGAGCTCCGTGCCTGTCTGCGTGGTTCCCTCAGCTCACCTCTCCGAAGTGCCACCGAGCAAAGACAGATGAGAAGGAGGGGACCCAAATGGGCTTCCTTACAAGCACACAATGTTGAATCAATACTAGACTTCTTGTTGATTGTTGGTTCCCACCCCCCTTACGAAAGCACTACACGATCATCGTGGAAAGTTTACAAAATTTAGATAAGCAAAGACTAGCAAAATGGAAAGCACCCAAGTCTCACCCAAGAGATTAGAAGAATAGAGTCACTTTCTGGGCATATAGACCTACGTATTTAAAATTTTTGTAGCGGCTTTACTGGGGTATAATTTGTACAGGATAAAATTCACCTTCTTAAGTATGCAGTTCGGAGACTGTTAGCAACTGGGTACAGCTGTGTGACCACCACCCAGAGATTTTCATTACCCTAAGAAGTTCTCTTGTGCCCATTTGTGGTGAAGCCACTCTTTCCACTCCTGCTCCCAGAACACCACCCCTCGGGTTTCCTGCTCTGAAACGTGCATGTGATTTCAGGGTGTCTGACGGTGTGTGTATCAGTTGTCCATTCCTTTTTATTGCTAGTAGTATTCCCTGAGTGGCTATATCACATGCTGTCTATCTAGTCCTCAGCTGATGGACATTTGCATTGTGTCCAGTTTTAGGCTATTATGAATGATGCTGCTATGAACTCCCACCACGTCCTTCTAGGGATATCTATGGTTTCAATGCTATGAGGTTAATACCTAGGAGCAGGGTTGCTGAACTGCACGGTAAGTGTGCAGTTTGAATGGAGAAACTGCCAAAGCATCGTCCAAAGCTGCTGTGCCATTTTGCATGCCGTGTACGAGAATCCCAGTTGCTCCACATCCCTGCCAACACTTAGCAGTATCCATCTTTAAAGTTTCCCTGACTGGGGCCGGCACTGTGGTGCAGCACGTTAAAGCCCTGGCCTGCAGTGCTGGCATCCCATATGGGCGTTGGTTCGAGTCCCAGCTGCTTTACCTCCGATCCAGCTCTCTGCTATGGCCTGGGAAAGCAGCAGAAGATGGCCCAAGTCGTTGGGCCCCTGCACCTGTGTGGGAGACCCGGAAGAAGCTCCTGGCTCCTGGCTTTGGATCAGCTCAGCTCTGGACATTGCAGTCATTTAGGGAGTGAACCAGTGGATGGAATACACCTCTCTCTCTCTCTCTCTCTCTGCCTCTGACTCTCTGTAGTTCTGTCTTTCAAATAAATAAAATAAATCTTAAAAAAAAAAGTTTCCCCGATGACTGCGACGGTGGGCATCTTTTCACACGCTCATTGGCCATTGCTATATCAAAGAGGACACAGCATCATAGAGCAGCAAGGCTATTTTACTAGGTGGTTAGGAATGGCCTCTCTGAGGAGGTAACATATGAATTGAGCTCTGAATGACGTGAGATTGGAAGCCATATCAACAGTGAGGGAAAGAACAAGCCAGAGACGGCATCATGTGCAAGAGCACTGAGGTAGGAGCAGGTCAATGAAAAAGGCTTTCCCATGTCTCAAACTGTTGCTGAACGTTGATAGTTTATGATCAACTCAAAACATTGACTGAATGCCTGGTAAAAGTCAGGCATGGTCCTGGGTGCTTTGGGTCTGTTACTCCTCACAATGGGCCACCAGCTCTGTGCTCATCACTCCCCTCTGTGGACACTGATCTAGGATTCTGCCTGATGCGTGGGAGACCCTCAAACCTGCTGAACAAATGAATGAATGAAGTAATGAAACAAGTATTTGTTGTTATTCCCCTATCAGATACAGGAAAAACAATGCTCAAAGACGTTCCTGGGGGTTACATAACGAGGAGGTGCTAAAGCTGAGCCACAGAGCTGAAGCCCAGTGTTTTGTCACTTCCCTACACAGCTGTGGCCTCTTCTTCCTGCACTTGGGAAATGGAGGCTGGGTGTAAAACAGCGCCAGCCTCAGCCACAGGCGCCAGGCGGCTGGCCACCAGGTGTGTCTCTGTCGCCTTCAGTGGCTTCCTAAGATTGGAGATGGAAGCAACAGCAGCAGTGGGACTCCAAGGCAGAGCCACAGCAAGCCCTCAGGACGGCCCCTGCAGGCAGGTCAGGGGCAAAGGCTACTGAATGGGCACCGGTGTCCTGCCCGGCGTTGTTTGTGTTCCCCGCTAGCTGCGAGGGCCAGGCCCGGGGAGCCTGTCACCCACAAATGCTGCCGTTGTCATGTGCAAACAACCAAGTTGCTGTGGGTGGAAAAACCCCAGCGCAGGGCCTTGGGGGAACGAGTCTGTCACACGGCCAGTGGTAGAGGTAAATCACCCCGTGTTTGAGGAGTGATCCCTCCCCCGCCCTCCCCACAGTCCTTTCTGTGGACAAGTCCCAGTTCTTTCAGTGAGCCAGCGACCTCCGTCCGTGTGCTGTGCCCACCCCCAGGGAGGACGCTTTCGTGGGGGGAGTCGTGTTTATGCGCCGCGCTGTCCAGTGGTCCTTGGAACCGGCCTGTAATTCCCTCCCTTGTGCTCTTCGTGCCCCTATCTTTGGAGGAGGATCCTGTTACCTAGGCTACACAGTATGGAAAATAAACTCACCATGGAAGACTTGGCTGGTGTTTAACTGTGCCTTTCCCCCTTTTGCGTCCTCATCGTGAGTGGAAAGTTTTCGGGCACGAGAGCCACCCCCTTAACAAAGGCAGCCAGGGGCTCGCAGCCACCGACGACATGCGGCAGTCTCGCCTCGCACACGGAGCTACGGCCTTAAGGTCTGCACGATTCCGAAGTCGTGAAACCAAAACAGAATGCCGGGCTCTGTGGGCTGCAGTATGCCTTTTTTAATTCTAAAAAGTATTTCCTTATCTCTGGGTGACATTTCCATTTACATGCATTTTGCATTCACGTAAATGTACATGTCACAACATGACATTTTACATGTAGGAGGGATGTGTATGGGAGCTTGTTCCTTGGAGCTTTTGATAAAACCTGTATCTCTATTACTAATTCATTTACAGAGAGCAGTATGAAAATACACTGGAGACTTCACTTTTGATAGTAACTTCCATTATCATTTGAATGAGAGAAATCCCTAGGACATCATTTAGAATCGCTCCTAGGATATAAATTTTAATACAATCCTATCCTACAACGAGACTAAACTATATCTTTGTAAGTCCCCGCTGCTCCATTTCCAATCCAGCTCCCTGCTAATGCACCTGGGAAAGCAGTGGAAGATGGGTCCCAAGTGCTTGGGCCCCTGCATCCATATGGGAGACGCGGAAGAAGTTCCTGGCTTCTGGCTTTGGCCTGGCCTAGTGCTGGCCGTTGTGGCCATCTGGGTAGTGACCCAGTGGATGGAAGATATCTCTCTCTGTAACTCTGCCTTTCAAATAAATAAATACATAGATCTTTAAAAATAAATAAATAAAACAAGAGCAACAACAAAGCCAGGGAAGCCCCAGGGTTGGTTAGTGTAGCGGTGCAATGACGTCATCGAGAGTCAAGCTTTTCCCACTTTGCATCTTCCCCGCGGGTGCCTCAGTATTACCCAGGGACTACTTGTCCTCCAGGCTATAAGGCAGCGGTTGGCAAATTCTATGACAACGTCCAACAGGAGAAGAGATGGCCTCTTCCAGTGTATTTCTCATAGAAGCAGGAGAATCTTTCCCAGAAGCCTCCATCCCAGTTCCCCTTGCCCTGCTTTGGCCAGAGTTATGTCTAGACCCACGGCAAAACCAGTGATGGCCAGAGGAATGGAAGCACTGTGATGAACGTGGAGAAATCGGTGCCCTCTCCTGGGGCTGAGGATGGCAGCGCGTGGCCATAGGTGTGGTGGATGCCCATCTGAAGACAGCAGGGGCCCAACAGGAAGGGAAATGGGAGCGTGAGCAGGGTTGAGTAGGCAACTCACTAGCGGCCGCCACACAGGCCAACCACGGGGAGCCTGGAGGAACTTCCAGCTTGGCTGGCCTGGCAGATATGGCACTGTTGACTGCAAGGGAGGGGTGAGGTGAGGCGCTCATTCAGGAAGGGTGACGATGATGCCCATGGGCCAGCTGTGTGGGAAACCCAGAGACAGCTGTGGATAAGGGTAGCCCCCACCCTTCTGCACAGAGCTCCCTGCCCCCACCCGGATAATCTCTATTTGGCTTCTTAGTTCTTCTCTTACCTATTGAGAAATTCCCTGCATTAAAGCCCTTCTGTGTTTGGTTGACTTAAGCTGTGTACCCTATGTACAAATTCTGGAGTAACAACTACAGATGTCTTGACCTTTGTTATTTTTCAAGAGACATATTTGTATATATTTTTATCATCTTAACTTTTACAGATTTATTTACTTACTTATTTATTTGAAATGCAGCAGAGTGACAAAGAGGGAAAGAAGGAGAAAGAGGGAGAGAGAGAAAGAGACACACAGAGAGAGATCTTCCATCCACTGGTTCACTCCCCAAATGACTGCAGCAGCCAAGGCTGGGCCAGGCCAAAACCAGGAGCCAAGAACTCCATCCTGGTCTCCTACGTGGGAGGCAGGGGCCCAAGCAGCTGGGCCATTATCCACTGCTTGTGCAGGTACACTAGCAGGAAGCTGGATTGGAAGTGGAACAGCCAGAACTCAAACTGGCACTGTGATATGGGATGCAGGTGTTGCAAGCAGCAGCTTAATCTCCCACGCCACAGCGCCAGGCCCCTTACTCATTTTTACGTGTACAATTCCACGGCATCATCTACACTCACATTGTGCAGCCAGGAGCACTGCCCAGCTACAGAACTTTTTTCATCTTTCCAAACTAAAACTCCAAATCCATTAAACAAAAACTTCACCTTCCCCCTCCCCTCAGCTGCAGAAACCACCACTCTACCTTTGTGTCCATGGCTTTAATATCTTAGACCATCATGTAAGTGGATTCGCACATTATTTGTCCTTTTGTTCACTAAGTGTGTCTTCAATGTTCACCCCCATTGTAGCATGCACTATGTCACAGCTGTCTCAGATTTGTTACGTGTGCATGTGCGTGTGTATTTTAAAACTAATTTTTAAAACATGTATTTGTTTATTTGAAAGGCAGAGTTATGGAGAGGGAGGAGAGACACAGAGAGAGGTCTTCCATCTGCTGGTTCACTCCCTAAATGGCCACAACAGCCAGTGCTGGGCCAGGCCAAGGCTAGGAGTCAGGAGCTTCTTCCAGGTCTCCCATGTGGGTGAAGGGCCCAAGGATTTTGGCCATCTTCTTCATATGCTTTCCCAGGCACAATAGCAAGGAGCTGGATCAGAAGTGGAGTAGCCAGGACACGAACCAGCGGCCATATGGGATGCTGGCACTGCAGGTTGTGGCTTTAACCTGCTGCGTCACAGCGCCGGCCCCCATGTGAGTGTTTTAGAAGGAAGATAAAGCGGAGAAGCAGGACCTTGGCATAGTACCCACATCCCATATTGGAGAGCCTGCTTTGAGTCCCGATTCCTCTGCTTCTGATCCAGCTTCCTGCTAATGTGCACCCCAGCAGGTAGAAGGTGATGGAGACCCAGCTTGAATTCCAGCCTGCTGACTGTGGCAGGCATTTGGGGAAGTGAATCAGCAGATGGAAGATCTGTCTCTCTGCCTTTCAAATAAAATGAAAAAAAATTCTGTTTTAGCCAAAATCCTTATTGTTTCAGGTAACAGGAGTATCCAATTTAACTGGTTAAAGCTATAAGAAATTTAACAAAGGTAATAAAAATTCAGAAGTCAAGTAGCTCCAGGGTTCAGTCAGAAGGTCAAAGAGATCTTAAGAACTCCCGTGGTTCCTGTTTTCCCATCTCTGCTTGCCAGCTGGGTTCCCAGGCAAATGTCCTGGGAAGGTTGTAGCCGCGTTAGCAATTCGTATTCATCAGTTTTGCTGGACTACGCGGCCCTAACCTGCAGCCCCAGACACCCCTGTGGTTTCCAACAAGCATCCGAAGCATACTGTTTTTTTTATTTGTTTTGTTTTTTAATTTTTTTTTTTTTTTTGACAGGTAGAGTGGATAGTGAGAGAGAGAGACAGAGAGAAAGGTCTTCCTTTGCCGTTGGTTCACCCTCCCATGGCCGCTGTGGCCAGCACGCTGCGGCCGGTGCACCGCACTGACCCGAAGCCACGAGCCAGGTGCTTTTCCTGGTCTCCCATGTGGGTGCAGGGCCCAAGCACTTGGGCCATCCTCCACTGCACTCCCTGGCCACAGCAGAGAGCTGGCCTGGAAGAGGAGCAACTGGGACAGAATCCGGCGCCCCGACCGGGACTAGAACCCAGTGTGCCGGCGCCACAGGCGGAGGATTAGCCTAGTGGGCCATGGTGCCAGCTCCGAAGCATACTCTTTCAGAGAGGAGGGAAAGCTTCCCCACCAGCTCCTCCACGTCGCGCTGCGCAGGAAGGCATCACATTTCCATGCCTGAAAAAACATCGCTGTTGACCACGACCATCTTAGCTCAGTTAGGGCTGGTTCTGAGAGGGGGAGCAGGGGCTGGGTGCCCTGCAGCAGAGGTGTGCACAGGCAGGAACTCTGAACAAAGTCCAGACTTTGCTACACAGCAGGTAACACGGCCATTGGGCTTGCAGCTATCCGTGTCTCTACCTCAACAAACCCACTCAGCAAATGACAAAGCAGTCAGCCAGCTCTTGCAGCCAGGCCAGACTGGCGACCATCCTCCAGCCTCACCTCCCTTAGACTCCCCTCCACCCGCTCGGTGACCCATCCATCGACTCCACCTTGAGCACAGTTCTGCCCTGACCTTCCGCTGTGCCACCCATGTCCAGGACACCAAGGCCTCTTCCACCCGGGCCAGAGCAGCATGCTTATGGGCCTCTCTGTCTCCAGTCTTGCTAAACCTCACTGTCGGCTCTAAGCTGTCGACACAGCTTATTTTTAAGGCAACTTTGAACAGTTTTCCTCTTAAACAGACTTTTCATTGGTCTTAGATAAAAAGTCCAGACTCCACATCCTGCCTTTCAGAGCCCTCTGCCACTGATCTTGACTGCTGCTCTGGTTTCATCCCTTACTAATGCCTGTCTCCTTCTCCTCAATCCCACCACTCAGGTCACAGCTACAGGGTCACTGCTTTGCGGCCATTTGGGGAGCGAACCAGCAGGTAGATGATCTCTCTGTCTCTCCTCTCTGTGTGTAACTCTGTCTTTCAAATAAATAAATATCTTGGAAAAAGTATTTTCCCTCCTTTTCATTAATTATTCAATTCACTGGGCCAGCAGATTATCTTTTAAAACATTTATTTATTTGAAAGGCAGAGTCACACACACACACACACACACACTGAGAGACAGAAAGAAGTCTTCCATCTGTTGATTCACTACCCAAATCGCTGTGACAGCCAGGTCTGGCCCAGGAGGAAGCCAGGAGCCAGGAGCTCCATCTGGGTTTCCCACAAGGGGGACAGGGGCCCAGGCACTGGGACCACCCTCTTCTGCTGACTAGGCACATTAGCAGGGAGCCGGATAAGCAGCAGAACACCCAGGACTCGAGGTGGCCCTTCGACATGGACAGCCAGCATCACAAGTCGGTGGCCTAACGCCCTGTGTCACAACACCAGTCCCCAAAGATCCTTTAACCATCTACACTAAGCTAGATACTGCACTAGGCCCTAGGGACACATGACAAATACAAGTTCCTCTTGACCCCTGGGGCTTACCACCCTTGCCTGCAGGGGAAAGTTGTAACGGCGCCAGGCTGGGCATTTTATTGCAGTTGATACTGGCTGACTCTCTGAAGACATTCAACAAAACAAGGGCCAGAGTGCAAGGACAGAGGTCTGCCAGATTCTATTATCTTGCTCTGAGCTGGCAGGAGGCAAAAGGGAAAGTGTGTGAGGCACACTGGTGTTGCATCATTTCTGCCCGTTCCTAAGTCAGTTTTTCCAAGAAAATTGGTTTCATTTGCTCACAGGAAGAAAATGAAAGCAGTCCCATCACAAGCATAGTCTATAAAACACTCTGCGGCCTCACCACTCCTTCCGCAGGGACTCCTCTGACTTGCCAGCCGGCACGGTATCAGTGCCACCACTAAGCCTCCCAGGGCGTCTTCCCCGCCCTGTGCTATAACTGCAGGGAGCGGCCCTGCACGTAGGCGAAGTCACTGCACCTTCCATCCTAACCGTGTCAGCGGGGTTTGGGAGTTGTCTGGAGTCCAGGGAGGGCCACTGGTGAGATTATCTTACTAGGTTTTCATTTGATATTCATTTTATACATCTCACTTTTATACAATAGACGTTTTTTCTTAAAAAAATTTAAAGCAGAATGTTTTTTAAGGCACATTTTCTTCAATGCTCTAACAAAGAATATTATTTAAAGAAACTCTGCCCTGAGGCCGGCACAGTGGTATAGCCACTGCCTGCAGTGCTGGCATCCCATATGGGCACCGGTTTGAGACCTGGCTGCTCCACTTCCCACCCAGCTCTCTGCTATGGCCTGGGAAAGCAGCAGAGGATGGCCCAAGTCCTTGGGCCCCTGCACCCACATGGGGGACCCGGAAGAAGCTCCTGGCTCCTGGCTCCTGGCTGCGGATCAGCCCAGCTCCGGCCGTTGTGGCCATCTGGGGAGTGAACCATCGGATGGAAGAACTCTCTCTCTCTGCCTCTCCTTCTTTCTCTGTGTAACTCTTTCAAATAAATAAATCTTTTTTTTATTTGACAGGTAGAGTTATAGACAGTGAGAGAGAGAGAGACAGAGAGAAAGGTCTTCCTTTTGCCGTTGGTTCACCCCTCAAATGGCCACCAGGACCAGCACTGTGCCGATCCGAAGCCAGGAGCCAGGTGCCTCCACCTGGTCTCCCATGCGGGTGCAGGGCCCAAGCACTTGGGCCATCCTCCTCTGCACTCCCCGGCCACAGCAGAGAGCTGGCCTGGAAGAGGGGCAACCGGGACAGAATCCGGCGCCCCGACCGGGACTAGAACCCGGGGTACCGGCGCCACAGGCAGAGGATTAGCCTAGTGAGCCACCAGCACCGGCCACTTATACTATTTTTTAAAATGTGGGGCTGGGGAAGTAACTGATGCAATTATCTGCCCTGAGCTGCAACCGGACTTTCGTTTTTGGGGTCTGGCCTGCATGACGGAGGAGGTAGTCAGGTCCGAGGCCTATGCCAAGGGAAATGTCCTCTAAGGACTCCGACGTCCCCTGGACCTTCCCATCTGGAGTCCCTGGGGTCCTAGGGCTGGCTGGGCAAGGGGCAGTCCACTGGGGAGCGTGGGACTCAAGTTCCTGAGTGGTTACATGGAGTCAGGCTGTGTCGCAAGCTCTGTCGTGTGTCAGCTCGGTTACGGCCATTCCCCAGACGAGAAAGGTCAGGGGGGTTAGAGGCAATTTGCCCCATGTCACGTGGGCACCTTGCTGGCAGCCATTAGACGGGGACCAGAACAACGCTCACCTCAGTGCCGCCAGCTGCAGAAGCAATGATTTATCAACACCTTTTGAGATAAGGAGGTGCTCTGTGGGAAGGCGTGTATGAAAGTCCAAGGTGAGTTCCCCGTGTGCTTAGTGGAGAGGTCGGCGGTCAGCTCCCAGCAGGCCCAAGCCGAGTTCGCGCACTTGCGGCCCGGGGTCAGAGCCCCGGAGCCCGCGCTGGCTGAGCCCAGCGCGCCGAGTCGCGGCTCGCAGCCAGCCACGTGGCCCGGCCTGGACGCGGCCCGCCGGCCGGGGGCGGGGCCCGAGGGGGCGGGGCGGGGCGCGCGGCCGCCGCCGGGCCGAGTGCGCCTGCGCGCGGGCTGGACGCGCCAGCCAGGCGGCGTTAAAGGCGGCTCCCCGCCCCGCTCGCGGTCCAGCCCTCGCAGTGCGCAGGCGCGGCCTCTCTCCTTGTCAGTCGGCTCCGCGTGCGGGCTGGTGGCTCTGTGGTAGCGGCGGCGGCCCGTCTCCGGCATCATGAGCAGCTTCAGCAGCGAGGAGCGCGCCGCGCCCTTCACCCTCGAGTACCGCGTCTTTCTCAGTGAGTGTCGGCGGCCCACGGCCCCGCCCCGCGCGGCTGCCCATTCATTCCCGGGCCTCGGCTGCGCGGGCGGCTGCGGCCGGCGCTCGGCCCCTTGTCCCCGCGGCGGCCCGGGCTCCTCGGCGTGCCCCCGGGGCCTGGCAGGCCCGCACCTCGCACCCTCCCCGCGGGCGGCGGCGACGCCGTGGGCCGGCCGGCGGCCATCCGTCTCCGCTCGCGGGAAGCGCCCGTTTCCCACGCTCCGCAGGACGCGTACCTGGGCCGGGCTGGTTTGCAGGTGTCGGCCCGGGCGGGGTCCGACGGGAACGGAAACCACCGCGTCATCCTAGAAAGCTGCTTGGCGGTGAACTAATCCCCGCAGGAGGATTGCTGCTCAGAGGCCCGGGGGCCGGCGACTTTCTAGAGACCTTTATTCCGCCGCTTAGCTCTCAGTTTGTCCGCGCTGGGCGGCTCGGGCCCAGCCCCCTCGGTCCACGGGCGGGGAACCTGACGCCCGGCTCCCGCGGACCCCTGCTCGGGGGTCCTGGCCGCGCGTCCGCCCGCCGCGTATGTCCCAAGCGCCGGGGCTGGGAACGCGCCTTGTGAAACACAAAGCCGTGCCCCTCGGGTCACTCAGGTGACGTCAGTCTGGGACACAGGAGCGAGCAGGTGCCAGGGGTTCGGCTTTGCGCAGGATCCGCGTGGAGGGCGCCTGCCGGGAGTCCTGCGCCCCGAGCCAGGAGGCCGCAGGCCCGAGGCGCTGCGTCCCTGGGCGCGCCGCCGCTCTCCCTGCAGGTGGAGGGAAGCACCTGGGGCTTGTCTTTATCCTCACCTCCACCCCCAGCTTCTGGACTGTGGGCGGCCAGGGGAGGCGCTTGAAGATGTATGGCCAACGGCGCTTCGCTTTAACCTCTTCGCGGCGGGAAGTGGGCAGGTGCCGCGCGCTCTGGAGTTGGTGTGTGAAGCCCTGGGGAGGAGAGGAGGGGCGCGAGTGGGATTCCCGCACGCACGGACAGAGTTCCTAGCGAGAAGCTGCCTGTGTGGGAGGAAGAGGGAATCGAACCCTCAAGCGGCCACGTCCCGCTGAAGAGTAAACTTGTGAACGCCCCCCTGTGGAATCCAGGAAGGGTGGGGCTCCCTGCTGTACTCAATTTCAGAATTAGACAGTGAGGACAATGCAGGAAATTTTTTTAAAACAGAATTGTTTAAAAGCATTTTTGTTTATTGAAAGATAGAGAATGGGAGAGAGAGCATCTGGGTTCACTCCCCGTGTGCCAACGACATCTGCAACCCGGCCACCCTAAAGCCAGGAGCCTGGAACTCCCTCCAGGTTTCTCACAAATGTGGCAGGGACCTAAGCATTTGAGCCATCATCTGCTGCCTTCCAGGATGTGCAGCAGCAGGAAGCTGGAATCAGAAGCAGAGCCAGGACCTCAACATGGGACCACTTAGCCACAGCACCCATCCCAGGAACTTTTGGACAATAGATCACTGGCCCTTTTTTGGAAATAGGGTTAGCTCTAGAATTTCTCCATAGGAAGGGCTTAGAGAAGTGACTGGTGTGAAGATAAGGGGGCATCCCGGTCATTGTCTTCAAGCTGCATGTGCAGAGCAAACACTGATTTTAGTTAGATTATGTATTTGCAGTAAGTAGTTCTTGGCCAGCAGGGAAAACCAATTTGGCTGTGGCTAAAGTAACTTTTTTTTTATCTGTTGAAACTCTGGAACTGGAAATATCAATAATTAGAACCAAAGATGTAATTACTTAGTTTTAAGTGTCTTTAAATTGAAAGATTTCTAAGCATGCTTCCTTAATAGAAGTGAAAACTATGATGTTAATGTGTCAGTCTCTTTCAAAACTGATAAGGGTTGGGTGAATCACAAAGTTGACTCTGAGGGGCCCTTAGGGGATTGGTATGGTCTCTGCTCAGTTTTTCCTGTTCACTTTGGTTTTTTAAGCTTGAAGGGATACGATGCGGGTGGACCCTTTAGGTTTCCTAAGAAACAGTGAGGAAGTTTTAAATCACTTTCTGGATATGCTGTGTAGATTTCTTGAGTATACACATGACCTGTGGAGGAACTGCTGCAACTTGATTGCCCTTAAGAAAAACCGTAATCCAGATGTGTTGCTGGAACACCACTTACAAAGCAACATGATTTGTAAATTAGCAAGCTGGCCCCTCCCATTCTCCCCAAGTATGTCACAAAAGCTCTGTAAGGTGAGTCCAAACAACTCAGTTGCTTTCTGTGGACTACGCAGTGCCAGTCCCAGAGGGTGCAAAGGTGTGTGGGGCGGTTCCTCCCGGCATTATGGAGGCTGACACCTGGCAGGTGCTACAGAGCACCTTCAATCAGGAGAGGTGAAGTGTGCGACCAGTTCTTCTGGTGCAGGAATAAATCTTGGTATAAAACAGCATGTGCATTCTGCATTTAGAGATACATTTAATCACAACAATATATTTTTGTAATTTATTTTGCAGAAAATGAAAAAGGACAATATATATCTCCATTTCATGATATTCCTATTTATGCTGACAAGGTAAGACATCTCTCGCATACAGTCGTTCTTCTCAGATTAGCTAATCTGAAAAATAGTTATACATAGGAGTTTTCTTTTTCTTTATTTATTTGAAAGGCAGAGTCAGAGAGAGACAGAGAGGGAGATCGTCCATCTGCTGGTTCACTGCCAAAATGGCTGTAATGGTCGGAGCTGGGCCAATCTGAAGCCAGAAGCCAGAAGCACATGGGTGCAGGGGCCCACGCACTTGGGCCATCCTCCACTGCTTTCTCAGGCCATAGCAGGGAGCTGGATCAGAAATGAAGCAGCTGCCACATGGAATGCTGGTGTTGCAGGAGGTGGCTTTACCCCCTACCCCACAGCACTGGCCCCAGGAATTTTTTTACATATATCTTAGCAAGGGCTTAAAATGCCCCTTTGTGCTGTGAGTTAAAGGTTCACAGACTCAAGAAGTCAGTCTTAAAACCAAACTGTTTGGTAAAAGAAGCTACTGTAAGTTGGTGAAGGAGTAGAGGAATAGAAAAAGCCAATTTAAGCTATCTTGGTTAGTAAACAATCATATTAGTCGCTTCTGTATGTGTATTTGGAACTAAAAATCTTAGTACTTCATTAGTGGTTTTAAAATAACCCAGGTGGCCAGCACAGAATTTTGGGATGTTTTAAACTTTAAAAATAAGCTAGATTATTCAGTGAGTGCAGAAAAATTCAACAGTTTCAATGGGGTTGTAGAGTGGAGATTTGCAGATGTGTTTTTTTTGTTGTTGTTTTTTTTGGTTTTTTTTTTTTTTTTTTGACAGGCAGAGTGGACAGTGAGAGAGAGAGACAGAGAAAGGTCTTCCTTTGCCGTTGGTTTACCCTCCAATGGCTGCTGTGGGCCAGAGCGCGCTGCCCACAGCTGATCCGAAGCCAGGAGCCTGGTGCTTCTCCTGGTCTCCCATGCGGATGCAGGACCCACGCACTTGGGCCATCCTCCACTTGCAGATGGTTTTGATAAGGAATTATTGAGATAATAAATCCACTGAAGCTTCTAACACAGACTTTTTTTTTTTCTTCAAAGATTTATTTATTGAATTGAAAGTCAGAGTTACACAGAGAGCAGGAGAGGCAGAGAGAGAGAGAGGTCTTCCATCCCCTGGTTCACTCCCCAGTTGGCTGCAACGGCTGGAGCTGTGCCGATCAGAAGCCGGGAGCCAGGAGCTTCTTCTTCCGGGTCTCCCACGCAGGTGCAGGCGCCCAAGGATTTGGGCCATCTTCTACTGCTTTCCCAGGCCACAGCAGAGAGCTGGATTGGAAGAGGAGCAGCCGGGATTAGAACCGGCGCCCATATGTAATGCAGGCACTGCAGGTGGCGGCTTTACCTGCTATACCACAGCACTAGCCCCCACACAGACTTTTTTTTTTTAAAGATTTATTTATTTATTTGAAAGGCATGGTTACACAGAGAGCAAGAGAGGGAGAGAGAGAACGCAAGCTTCCATCTGCTGATTCACTCCCAGGTTGGCAGCAATGGGCAGGACTGGGCCAGGCTGAAGCTGGGGCCAGGAGTTTGATTGGGGTCTTCCACATGGGTGCTGGAACCCATGCACTTGGGTCATCTTCCACTGCTTTTCCCAGGCACATTAGCAAGGAGCTGATCGAAAGTGGAGCAATCGGGACTTGAACTGGTGCCCATATGGGATGCTGGCAATGCAGCCAGTGATTTAACCCGTGTAGCACAGCACCCACCCAAGTACACAGACTTCTTAAAAGAAAGTCTGTTCACACAGGGAGCTGAAAAGATCTAACTCTAGCACAGACTGACAGGCTTACCACAAGTTGGAAAGAATTTTCCTTTAGGGAAAAAAGTCCACAATTCTATATACCAAAGTATTTATAAGCCTTGAGTGCTGGGGTTACTGGGACTCTTTAGTTTCATTTTGCCTTTCTAATATTTTTGCAAAAAGCATACTATTTGTATAACTTGAAGAGTTGTATATTTTTAAATGGAGCTTTTTTTTTTTTTTTTTTTTTTTTTTTTTGACAGGCAGAGTGGACAGTGAGAGAGAGAGACAGAAGGTCTTCCTTTGCCGTTGGTTCACCCTCCAATGGCCGCCGCGGCCGGCGCGCTGCAGCTGGCGCACTGCGCTGATCCGATGGCAGGAGCCAGGAGCCAGGTGCTTCTCCTGGTCTCCCATGGGGTGCAGGGCCCAAGCACCTGGGCCATCCTCCACTGCACTCCCTGGCCACAGCAGTGAGCTGGCCTGGAAGAGGGGCAACCGGGACAGAATCCGGCGCCCCGACCGGGACTAGAACCCAGTGTGCCAGCGCCGCTAGGTGGAGGATTAGCCTAGTGAGCCGCGGTGCCGGCCTAAATGGAGCTTTTTAAAGCCTCTTTTCTGGTAGAAGTTTGTGCTGTGTTTAGGAACTTGATACTGGGACAGGCACCTAATTTGTTTTCCACCTTTCACTTTTGGTTTCCTTCCCTGAGGAAATTTTGAAGTTTTTGTTTTGTTTTGAGAGGCAGAGAGACAGAGTTCCCACCCACTGATTCACTCCCCAAGTGTTCCTGACAGCCTGGGGTGGGCCCAGACAAAGCTGGGAGCCGGAACTCAATCCGGGTCTGTCATGTGGGCGGCAGGGCCCCTGCTGCCTCCCAGGGCCTGCACTGCAGGAAGCTGGAATTGGGAGCCAGGAGCTAAGCTCAGGAGCTCCAGTATGAGACACTAGTGTCCTAACTGCTGGCCGAATGCTTGTCCCAAGCATGAACCGCGGCGTTGTAAAAGCTGCACAGGTTGTTGGCCTTCCTTGGCTGGATGTTGGCATTGGTGTGAGCATCCCATTGCAGCGCACTGTGGATGACAGCAAGGTGGAACCTTGTCCTTGTGTGTACTGAGACCTGGTTTTGGGGGCTTGGGCTTAACTATCAGACAAATTCATTGTGCTTTTTAAATTTTATTTTTAAAAAGATTTATTTATTTGAAAGAGTCACAGACTGGGGCAGAGAGAGAGAGATCTTCCGTCTGCTGGTCACTGGGAGGGAGATTGGGTTTTCCATCTGTTAGTTCACTCCCCAGATGGCTGTAATAGAGTTGGGCCAGGCCAAAGCCAGCAGCTTCATCTGGGTCTCGGGTGGGTAGCAGGGGCCCAAGGACTTGAGCCATCCTCCACTGATTTTCCCAGGCCATTAGCAGGGAGCTGGATCAGAAGTGGAGCAGCCAGGACATGAACTGGTTGTCATATGGGATACTAGTGCTGCAAGTTGTAGCTTTATCTGCTATGCACAGTAGTAGTCCTCCCCTCCCCCCCCCCCTTTTTTTTAACAGGCAGAGTGGACAGTGAGAGAGAGAGAGACAGAGAGAAAGGTCTTCCTTTACTGTTGGTTCACCCTCCAATGGCCGCTGCGGCCGGTGCACCGCGCTGATCTGAAGCCAGGAGCCAGGTGCTTCTCCTGGTCTCCCATGTGGGTGCAGGGCCCAAGCACTTGGGCCATCCCCCACTGCCCTCCTGGGCCACAGCAGAGAGCTGGCCTGGAAGAGGGGCAACCGGGAAAGAATCTGGCGCCCCGACCGGGACTAGAACCTGGTGTGCCGGCGCCGCAGGCAGAGGATTAGCCTAGTGAGCCACGGGTGCTGGCCTTTTTTTTTTTTTTTTTTTTTTTTTTTTTTTTTTTTTTTTTTTTTTTTAAGATTTATTTTATTTATTTGAAAGAGTGACAGAGATCTTCTATCTGCTGGTTCATTCCCCAAATGGCCACAATGGCCAGGGCTGAGCCACGCTAAAGCCAGGAGCCCGGAACTCCATCCGGGTCTCCTGCATGGATGGCAGGGGCCCAAGCACTTGGACGTTTAATGTTTATTTGCGTTCCTGGGCCATTCACTGGGAGGTGGATCGAAAGTGGAGCAGCCAGGACTCAGACTCACGCTCGTAACGGGATGCCAACGCTGCAGGCTGTGGCTTAACCTGCTGTGCCACGACACCAGCCCCTTCATTACATTTCTAACAGGAAGTGTGGTACAAGTCTATAACAGCCCTTGGCTGCCGGGAGCACATCCAATTTACACATCGCTTCAGAGTTGGCTGCCTGAGCTGAGCTCCAGTGGGGGTAGTGGAGCAAACAGCCTGAGGCCAATTAGGTACCTGGAGGGCCCTCTAATTGGCCTGCGTTTCCCTGTGGGAGCCCCAGAGTTGTATTTATTCAGAGACCTTATACTGATTTCCTGGGCGTTGACACCAACTGCAGGATCCTCTCCTCCTCTTTAATTGGCCTCGTTTGGTCAGCTTGAGTTAATTGTGTGGTGTGATAGAATGGCTGTGTGTCACCCTGTCAGGTACTCCATGGTAGCATCTCAGACCGACTGCGTGGTGGAGAGGCTGAAGCTGTGACCCCCGGGTCTGTTGGTGGCGCCCTGGCGTGCAAGTGTGCTGAGAAAGGAGGTTGTTTCATTGATGTTCAGCAGGGGTTGGAGAACATTCTAGCCAAGGACCACAGCATGATAGACCCTGTGATGCCTGTTCCTGCCGCGTGTCAGGTGACTCCAAGACTATACTTAGGTGCCATTGCTTGGAGCCCTGTGTCTGGCGGGCTTTATGTAGGACTGAGTTCCACCAGTGGTCCAGACCGTAACGAACCTCAGAGCTTCCAACTCCTGCCTGAGAGGCCGGAAAGGGTTCTTTTTGTTTTTAAGGAAGTTGCATGTTTAAATAGGAATGTGGCTGGCACGCAGAGATTGTTTTGTATTGTAGCCTGAAAAAAGATCTGATTAATGTGGCTTAATACGGAAGAGAACAATTTACTTCTTTAAAAACTCCAGTGTGATTAAGCTTACGGAAGTTCATTTTTGTGTGCAGGGCCGCAGACTCTATCCCTCCTGTGGTCCGTCACTGGACAGTGATAATGAGAAATTGTCATCCGCTGGGCGTGCGCAAGGGGAGACGTCCCAGGGCTCACGTTCTCCCTGTCAGGACCTCCCTGTGTGGACAGCATCCACTCTGGTGTTGGGGAATCTATGCAGCCAGGCTTGGAAATTCCTGTAGCTCACGTGCCTGCTTAGGTTATTTCCAAATCCATTGGATTGGAGTGGGCAAAGATGAGGACTCTCTGGGCTTTTTTTTTTTTTTTCCTTGATTCCTTTGCTTTGGATCTGTCTCGGGTTCGGAAATAAAGCATGCCTTGTTGTTCACTGTCCCCGAGTCTCCTGAGACACTGCAAAGGCTAACAACCCAGCACAGAAGCGTTTACAGCATGAAGCACTAGGGAGAGGGATGCTGTGTCTAAACCTCCAGTGCTCGGACATCATGACCTGATATTTTAATTCTAGGAGTCAGCTACTTTTCCCACATATCTTCAGCTTTCATGCTATACTCGTCCTGCCACAGTAGGCTTCTTGTTTCTCAGGTGACTGTTAGGGGTGTCGAGGAGCACATGTAAACAGGGAGCTGTGTCATTGCTCCCCTTCTGAAAGCGAGTCAGGTTCCTAGTCAGATAGGTTGATGCTCCAGAAACTGAACAAAACCTTTCCTGAAGGTTTGTTTTTTTTTTTTGACAGGCGGAGTGGACAGTGGGAGAGAGAGACAGAGAGAAAGGTCTTCCTTTGCCGTTGGTTCACCCTCCAATGGCTGCCGCGGCCGGTGAGCTGCAGCCGGCGCACCGCACTGATCCGATGGCGGGAGCCAGGTGCTTCTCCTGGTCTCCCATGGGGTGCAGGGCCCAAGCACCTGGGCCATCCTCCACTGCCCTCCTGGGCCACAGCAGAGAGCTGGCCTGGAAGAGGGGCAACCGGGACAGAATCCGGCGCCCCGACCGGGACTAGAACCTGGTGTGCCGGCGCTGCAAGGCGGAGGATTAGCCTAGTGAGCCGCGGCGCCGGCCTGAAGTTTGGTTTAAATATGCATTTTCGGAGAAAGTTTCCATGGTCAAAATTCTGTCATTGTAGTTGTAGAAGTTTGACAACTGGAAAAACAGATCTTTCTGCTAGGTTTTACAGAGAAAAAAGATTGTGGTTAGAATATCTGTTTTCAAAAATTTTTAAAAAGATTTCATTATTTATTTGAAAGGCAGAGTTAGAGAGAGGAAGAGAAAGAGAAAGAGAGAGGTCTTCCATCTGCAGTTCACTCCCCAGATGGCCACAATGGCCAGAGCTGGGCCTATCCAAAGCCAGGAGCGGGGAGCTTTTTCTGGGTCTCCCACACGGGTTCAGGGGCCCAAGGACCTAAGCCATTCTCCATTGCTTTCCCAGGCACATTAATAGGGAGCTGATCAGTAGTGGAGCAGCCAGGACTCTAACCCACACCCGTATGGGATGCTGGTGCTGCAGGCGGTGGCTTAACCCACTATGCCACAGCACCAGCCCCATGTTTTCAAAATTTAATCATCCTGATGCTTATCTTTAGGAAAAAATAGGAGCTTACTCATGGTTATGACAGGGCAGGGAGTTATTACTTTATACAGGTGTGTGTGAAGTGTGTATTACCATTATAGGAAGAGGTTTGAACTGCTGAGAGCTAGAAGTTGTGTGTTGTGTAGTGTGTGTATGTATGTGTGTTAACTTTGTCACTTTAATTGTTAAACCATCTCCCACAGACACATATTAAAAAAAGATTCATTTGAGAGGCAGACGGAGAGCCTATGTTTGCTGGTTCACTCCCTGTTTGCCTGCATTGGCCAGGTTCCAGGCTAAAGCCTGAAACCAGGATCTCAGTCCAGGTTTCTCACATGGGTAGCAAGAACCCAAGTACTCCAAGGTGGGTGTGCATAGCTTGTGTATTAACTGCTAGGCTAGCTGCCTGCCCTCCCCTGCACTCTTAGCACAATTTGGATACTTGTTTTTTGATTGGTATACATCACATTTTTCTTTGTCCAGCTATAATCTAACTGCATAAGGGGCACAACACTGAGATTTGGTGATCATATTTCCTTATGTTAGCTTCTCAAATATACCTTAATCACATGTCAACAGAATAACTCGGCAATCCATGTACTTTTCACAACTTAGAATTTATCCTTTTATAATCCTATAACCAACTTTAAAGCCAAAGCTAACAAGTGAGGGTTATGAACTGTTGTTACCTGGTGAGCGCTGGACAGGGTGACCTGTTCTTGGTGACACGGGACCCCAGCTTCCCTTCCCATGGGGCTGCAGCGCTTCCCTATGGCTGGTGGGGGTTTGATATTCCACTCCAGAAGCCCATGAGCAGGAAGAAGCTGTCGCGGCCCTGGTTAGCACCAGCTTCTTGCTTTCTGTCTAATCTCTAGGGGAAGAGGAGAAAAAATCCCTGCCACCACTGTTTTCCTCCAGCTGTTACTGCAAAACAGTAAAGTGGTGGGACCGAAAGGTGATTTTTGTTGTTCCTTGTAAGTCTGGTATTTGCATGACATAGAAACCCAAGATGAGCCAGCTTGCAAGTGCCAGTTTCAGCCACCGTGCTGGGGTGATGCAGTGTGCCATAGTCCCCTGATGGTTCACAGGCAGCGCTGGAAGCCGCGTCTAAGTCACAGCATGTGTCTCTTAATAAAGACCGGGGGTGGAATTAATGGAGTGTGTGCCCTGTACACGGGCTTACCCGCGTCAGGAATAACCGCCTACCCCCTTGCCGAGCCTGCTCGTTAGTGACCGGGCCTGCGGGAGCCCAGGTGCATCAGCCTGGGGAGGCTCCAGCGTCCTCACCGCACTGCTGTAGTGGTCCTGCTCAGTCAGTGGCATGGTAGCCTAGCCGAGATGCAGGAAGTAGTTCTATGCCTGAAACGATCTTACACATTTCAGGCCTGTGATGTTTCCAGTTTCCTTGGAATAGAGCCATCTCTACCCTTAGTGTTCTTGAACTCTTGATGAAATGGTTGCGGATCTGGGATGTGGGCTCTGCCCTTCTGTCTCTGGCTTGGAGAGGTCAGCGCTATAGCGCTGGTCGCCTTTTATTCTCCCCTGCAGGTTTATCAGTCGTTCCCGCCCCCCCCCCCTTCCCCAGGAGGCCAGCCTCTTGCTTTTTCTGGAACTGTAAACAGGGAGCTCAGAGATTGGGGATCCTGAGCATGGGAGAAGGGGAGTAGAGAATTCTGGGAAGTCCTAACAATAGGATGGTAAATCCGGGATTGAGCTAAGTAACAGTTGGAACCAGCTGGGATTAAGGGAGGAAGGCATGAGTCTGCCTGGGTGGTATGGCATTTCTTAAAATCTTGGTGTTTTTACGTGCATAAAAACTGGGAATATTACAATACAGGGTGTTTTAGCACTGAGTTTTTATAGCAGTAGAGTAATTAGTAGACTGTTTGATGTCACTTGCCCTAAAAATCCTAAATTACACCCTGTTCAACTCAGTGGCAACTCTGAGCTGTAGCCATGAAGTCTAGGGGAAATCAGTTCTTCAGTAGTGGTTCCTGCTAACACGAGACCCTCCTTTTCTTATATAAAAAGGCTGAAAATGCCTTCCTTTGTGGTAGTGACTGGTGGAGTAAGTATTGTCTAGAGGCTGCCACAAGGGCACTGCTTTAATATTTTTATTTATTTGAAAGAGTTACAGAAAGAGGGAAGAGGCTGGAGGGTGGGGAATCTTCCATACACTGGTTCACTTCCCAGATGGCTACAACAGCCCATGTTGGAGCAGGCCAAAGCCAGGAGCTTCATCTGGGTATCCCAGGTGGGCAGCAAGGGCCAAAGTACTTGGGCCATCCTCTGCTGCTTTTCCCAGGTGCATTAGCACAGAGCTGGGTTGGCAGTAGAGCAGCTGGGACATGATTGAGCATTTATATGGAACACTGGCATCACAGGCAACAACTTTACCCACTACTCCACAATGTGGGCCCCTCTCCATGCGTTTGAAAGATGTACTGAATATTCATTTTGCAAACTGCGCATTTATTTGGTGGACTCTTCACTCACCTAGGATTGTGGGCCCCAGCCTGGAGCCTGAGGCCTATAAGCTGGAAGCACCAGGTTTGAAAATCCAACTTTTGAGGCTGGTGCTATGGCATAGTGGGTAAAGCCACCGCCTGCAGTGCCGGCATCCTATATGGGCACCAGTTCGAGTCCTGGCTGCTCCACTTTGGATCCAACTCTCTGCTGTGGCCTGGGAAAACAGTAGAGGATGGCCCAGGTGCTTCGGACCCAGAAGAAGCTCCTGGCTCCTGGCTCCTGGCTTCAGATGGGTGCAGCTCTGGCCACTGTGGCCAGTTGGGGAGTGAGCCAGTGGATGAAAGACCTCTCTCTGCCTATCCTTCTCTCTGTGTAACTCTGACTTTCAAATAAATAAAATCTGTTTTAAAAACCCAACTTTTAGAGAGTTAAAAGGACCTTTATTTTGTTCACTGCTGGTTTTCAGAGCCTAGAAAAGTGTCTGGCACATATGAAGGTACTTTAAAAAGTTTGTGAAAAATAAAATGTTTATTTTGATGCCAAAACTTTGAAAACCCTGCAGTTTTTCCATAGGAGGCATTTCCTACAATTTTAGTGTGCTTTTTGGTTTTGTTTTTAAAGATTTATTTATTTATTTGAGAGGTAGAGAGTGAGGGAGTGGTCTTCCATCCACTGGTTCACTCCCCAGACAGCCACAGTGGCCAGAGCTGTACCAATCCAAAGCTAGGAGCTTCCTCTGGGTCTCCCACACAGGTGCAGGGGCCCAAGGACTTAGGCCAACTCCTACTGCTTTCCCAGGCCATAGCAGAGAGCTGGATCCAAAGTGGAGCAGCCAGGACTCAAACTGGTGCCCATATAGGATGCTGGCACTGCAGGCAGCAGCTTTACCCACTATGTCATAGCGTCAGCCCCTTGTTTTTGTTTTTTAAGATTTATTCGTGTTTGAAAGAATGACAGGGAGTGAGAGATCTTCCATCTGCTGGTTCACTCCCCAAATGGCTACAAAAGCTGGGGCTGGGCCAGGCCAAAGCCAGGAGCCTGGAGCTCCATCCTGGTCTCCCGTGTTGGTGGCAGGGACCTAAGTAATTGGGCCATCTTCTGCTGCCTTCCTAGGTGCATTAGCAGAGGACTGGATTAGAAGCAGAGCAGCCAGGACTTGAACCAGTGCTGATACGGCATTGCAGGCAGCGTCTTAACCCACGGCTCCATAGTGCTGGCCCCTCTGCAGAGTTTATCAAGTGCCCCTGCTGTAGTGATTCTTCATAAGTATTTGTTAAAAGTGATGAATTTATTTGAGGAACTCAGAGGCTCTGTTAGAGTCAACCGCCCGAAAAACGTCACCAAGAGACGTCTCTTATGCAAACAGCAAGGGGAAGCTTTATTGATTATCCAGCATGCTGGGGCTGTCTGATCATCATGACCAGAGCAGCCCCGAATAACCAAAGGTTAGGGTTTATAAAGGCAAAAACCGCAAAACCGGGAAGGGGGGAATACACGGTTGCTAAGCGGTTGCTAATATCTTACAATCAGCAATTATGATCTTAAGACATAGACAAATCACATTTTCATTATTAGCTCAGGTAACCCAGGTAACCTTTTTATTTTTAAGCTTGAGCAATCATGCTAGGGGGTTTTTGTGCTCTGCCAAGGGTGATGTAGTGCACTGCTATTGTCCGACTATTTAAGATCATAGTTTCAGACCAGAGTCTCACGGTGGGGGGGTTCCTTTCCCAGAATGGAGTCTCAAGTGCTCCAAAATGGAGTCCCTACTGTCAAGGTGCTACTTCACTCTTATTTTTACAGCTGTACCAGGAAGGTTTAAACCTGTAAGCTTAAGCTTAACTTTTTACACCCGCACATAACAATTCTAACTCTTCAGCTCCAGCTGTAAAGTAATGACAGAGAGGGAAGTGCTGGTTGCTTGGACTTGGGAAGTGTGTGCTCTGGCATGTCACACCGTCCAGTGGAGGTGTGCCCTTATTGTTAATCAAACCAGTTTGTTAATGTTTAAAGAGGTGGAAATGCTAGTCAGCCTGCTTTGATCTGTACATATGGGTTGACATCACACTGTACCCCATAACTGTGTTCACTTAAAATAGCACCAATAAATCAATACAATGGATGAAGCAGCTGTGCTTTTTTGCAGGTCCTTCTTGGTATTTTTGGCCCAGGTAGTTCCTGAAGAGCACCGGAGCTTCAGGCTTCTGTAGTTCTTGTCGCAGTAGGGTTCTCTTAAAGTTTTTGAAGACATCCTCTTGTCTTTCCTATCCAGGAGTGCTGTAGGTTCATATCAGGTAGTGCTCTTTTGATAGTCTATGCATATTTATCATTTATGGCCATGAAAGCATTTGATATGGTTTCCAATTTTTAAAAAAGATTTTGTTTATTTATTTGAAAATTTAGAGAGAGAGCGCGCGCTTTTCATCTGCTTGTTCACTTCCCAGCAACAGCCAGGGCAGGAGCTAGGAGCTTCATCCCGGTCCCCTACGTGGGACCATCTTCTACTGCCTCTCCCCAGGCTGCTAGCAGGGAGCTGGATGGGAAGTGGAGCAGACGGTACATGAGCTGGCACCCACCTGGGAGACTGGCATTGGAGGTGGCGGCCTTCCTCACTACATCACAACAGCAGCCCCAATTTCCAAATTTTAAAGTGGGGATTTCGGCTCTGTTTGGTACATTTTTCTGGAAGCAATGTATTCGTTTGCTGGCATTTTCTTTAGAAAACATTTACAACTGCGCTTCTTGGTGTTTGAGGCTGTCTTTCATGTTGTAACAGCGCCACCTTGTGAAACTGTAGGATATTGCTGCTGACGACTTGTAAAGCCCAGGCTTTTTCTTACATCAGACATACAGAGAGTTTTTATGTCTGAGAAGTGGCACGATATCGTGGGTAAATGCAACTTAATCAGAGACTGGCTCTGAGGTTTCCTACCCACGAACAATCAGCGTCCCGTTTTCTAAGCCATCAGTTACTGCCTTATAGAGGTGGGACAGTTGGTTCAGTCCTGATTTGAGTAATATTTCCATTTTGGGTCTTTATGTTGTATTAAGTATGCTTTAGGAGCATTGAGTAGAAGCTTATGGAGTACTTCAGTATGCCACAGGTTATTTAACCCAGAACTTAAAGAAGTGACAGAAGTTTTACACATTTGTGTAGAAATCTGTGTAGCATTTCTGCTTGGTTAAAAGTAGCAGCAAGGTCATTTTTGGCTTGAAACCTTTGACCTGTTTCCTTGCAGTTCCCCAGTCCTTGTTTTTTTCTCATGTAAAATAGCAAAGAGGTAATTCTAAAAGCTGTGTGACTAAGTGGTTTTCTTTAAATCAGTTTTGGGAAGGAGTAGTTGCAGACTTGGCTTCCCCTGTGTGCGTGGCGGACCTGATCTGGAAAACTGCAGTAGGTCTCATTACTTGGGAAAGTGAGATTTTGGGACCAGAGCTGCAGTGCCGCCATCCCATATGGGTGCCGGTTCGAGTCCTGGCTGCTCCACTTCCAATCCAGCTCTCTGCTATGGCCTGGGAAAGCAGTAGAGGATGGCTCAAGTCCTTGGGCCCCTGCACCCACATGGGAGATCCGGAAGAAGCTCCTGGCACCAGCTGTTGCAGCCATTGGGGAGTGAACCAGCGGATGGAAGACCTCTCTCTGCCTCTCTGTAATTTTGCCTTTCAAATAAATAAATAAGTCTTTATTTAAAAAAATGAAAAGGGAAAGTAATATTCTGCCTAGTTACGGCTCCTTTTAATGAGAAGGCCTGTGTCAGTCCATATGCCATTCTGGTGTGCAAAATGAGGTGACGAAGTGATATTTCTCCCCCTGAATATTTCATTTACTTTTTTAAAAAAATATTAATTTATTTATTTGAAAGTCAGAGTTACACAGAGAGAGAAGGAGAGGCAGAGAGAGAGAGGTCTTCCATCCGCTGGTTCACTCCCCGGTTGGCTGCAACAGCCAGAGCTGCGCCAATCCGAAGCCAGGACCCAGGAACTTCTGGGTCTCCCATGCTGGTGCAGGGGCCTAAGGACTTGGGCCATCTTCTACTGCTTTCCCAGGCCATAGCAAAGAGCTGGATGGGAAGTAGAGCAGCCGGGACTTGAACCAGCGCCCATATGGGATGCTGGCGCTTCAGGCTGAGCCACAGCGCCGGCCACCCTATTTTATTTATTTATTTTTTTAAGATTTATTTATTATTTGAAAGAGTCACACAGAGAGGAGAGGCAGAGAGTATTTCATCTGCTTTAATGTAGTCTGGTTAAGGCTGTATGCTAATTATAGAGCTGTCATGTTTTTGGGACATGTTCTTTTGTTTTAATTATCAAACTTCTAGTCTTTTTTTAGGGAGTCTTGGTTTTTAAAAGACGGCTACATTGGGAGAATAAAGTGGGTAATTGAGTTGATTTTCATTTGATGCTAGAAGCACAGCGTGTCCAGAGTAATCAGGCTGATTCGGGATTTGTCTTTTGTACGAAGTGCTTCAGAATAGGAACTTGAGAAACACTGTGAGTAATTGCAGTGTCACCCGAGGAGATGCCACAGATTCTCGGAGATGGTTGTTTTGAAGCCAGCCGCCTTCAGAGATGGAAGTTCTGTTTGTTTAAAAATCATTTCCCTGCTTTCTGGAAACATTCTTTCCACCCTCCTCTTTTTTTTTTTTTTTTTTTTTTTTTGTACTAACAAATGTAAAATGCACAGAAGAAAGAATGACACGACTGGGGCAGGTGTTGGTGCCTCTGTGCTGCATGGAAGCACCTGTGTTCGACTGTGGTCTCCGACCCCTGCTTCCTGCCGATGTAAACTCTGGGAGGCAGCAGTGATGGCTCAAGTGGTCGGGTCCCTGCCACCCACGGGGGGATACCTGGATTCAGTTCCCAGCTCCCAGCTTCATCAGTGACCCAGCCCTGGGCAATGCTGGCATTTGGGGAGTGAGCCAGTGGGCGGGAGCTCTGCTTGTCTGCTTCTCAAATTAAGTAAATGGGAAAAAATTGCACAGTGTCAATCATACACTTCCCCCATTGGGTCAGCAGCACTAAATATTATTTTGCGTTTGATTTCTGTCTTCACTCATCATTCCATGTTGCGTTTTTGATGCATTTTGCGGACAGTCCATTGCCTTCAGGGATGTGCCCCTGTGAACAGTTTCCCCCTGAAATCAGGGGCCAAATGAGCTGCCGTGGTTCTCACCTCTGCTTTGTTTTCAGGACGTGTTCCACATGGTGGTTGAAGTACCACGCTGGTCTAACGCCAAAATGGAGGTAACGTTCACCTTGCACTGGTAATGGGGTGGGACGGCGACACCTGTCTGGCCCCTGTGTGTTTCCAGCGGCTCTCTGAGCTCCAGCTGAAGGCCGCCAGGCCCCTTTGTAGACGGAGCCAAGGCCCGGGACTGCCTGGCTCTCCTCTCAGTCCTTTCCTTCCATCCTGAAGCCACCTTAGGTGCGAACAGTCTCATGGGAATTTCCATTGCGTTTGGTAGTTTCTTTCCGACTCCCTCTGACTTAGCTGCCTTATCATGGGTCATTTATTACGTGTTTCATGTCGTTGGTAATCACACCGGCATGTTGTCAGTGCTCAAGTGCTTGAGTGACACTAGGCGCTTTAAAGCAGAGCTGAGTGTCCCTCTATCTCGGATGTTAGGATTCATCCCAGCTGTAGGATCAGTGGCTGCCTTCCCCCTTCTCAGTGTCCCTCAAGTAGGCCTTCCCTTACTGGCTGCTTACTGAGATGCATTTAGGTCAGATTGTGATGGTGGGGCCAAAATATATCATTAAGGGAGAATCGGGGGCCATGTGTAGCCCATGTCACGTCCTCCAGTCCTCGGGTGTGACCAGTGTTTCACACCCAAACCCTCAATGATGTCAAATTTCACTTCAGATCGCCACAAAGGACCCTTTAAATCCGATTAAACAAGATGTGAAGAAAGGGAAACTGCGCTACGTGGCCAACTTGTTCCCCTACAAGGGCTACATCTGGAACTACGGCGCCATCCCTCAGGTACGGCTCCCTGCGGCTGTGTCGCTTGCTAAAGGTTAACTTAGAGAGATTTAAACACATCACAAGGCGCAATGAACTCATTTGAATGCTTGAGTAACTTCTTTTCAAGATAAACTGAAAGGTAAGTGCTAGGATGTTGAAATTGAGAAAGTGCATCCTTTTCCCTGTGCACCGCTCCCGTGGGAGTCGTGTGCACACCTTCCCTGAGTCTGCAGAGGAACGCGTGTGCATGGTGGTGGGGAAGAACCCGGCGTTTGGCTCTGCCAGACCCCTGCAGGCCCTTCCCCGGCCTGCCCCCTCGGCTCCCTCTCTCTGTCGGAGCCTGCCTGGGTGCTGTGAGGGACGGAGCATTCAGTTCCTGGCACACACGTTCTCGGAGCGGTTGGCTCGTCTTGGAGTCCTGAATCTGTTCTTGAGGCCAGGCTCTCGGTGATTCAGGAGGGATGGGGCCTGCGTGCTTAACCCGCCAGCGCTGGAGGGGCTCTGTCTGCATCGCTTCCTGCTGATCCCCAGCGCGGGGACAGTGGGAAGCAGAGCCTAATCCACGGTGAGTGAACAGTCACCGGAAGCACATCTCTGACAAGCAAATGACATATTCAGTCCTGGTTTGGCTGGGCCAACGCCATGACACTAGGGAGTCAGTGCTGTGACACTTGGCTGCGCATTTAACTTCGTTTTTTTCCATTGATAGATTTTTTTTTTTTTTTTTTTTTTTTGTTAGCCGTTAAGCCCATTAAATGGAACCTACTGTGAAACCATCTGTAAGTTACTAGAGTGCAGGCCAGACTCATCTGGCTCGTTGGGTAATCCCAGAGCCGTGTTTCTGCCTTCGTGGTAGCTCTTCCCTTGCACTGCGGCTGATTAATGTCTGAGGGCTCCTCCCTCGGGGAACCTGCTGGAATACTTTCTCCTCCACGCCTGGGGTTTTGCTGTTGCCTGTGGTTCCCTTCCCTGCCTTCACTTTTGTCTTTCTGCCTTTATTCCCGCCCTATAGGCAAACAGTTCCAAGGAATCTGTTCTCTTTGGCAGAGAAAAGGCCCCACAGTGGCTCTGTTTTAAACTAACTTCCTAGCAAGCACAGGTTTCAGTTCTTTCCTGAGATGCTCTTCAAGGACTCTGGCTTGCAATTTAGTCACCGGAAGCTTCAGAAGCTCTCCAGGAAGCTAACTCTTCAGCCTTGGCTCATGGCTGTTTTCATGTAGCTGCCTACCTGTGTTGGGGAAGTGTCATAAAGAAAATCTGGCTAACGGAAGATAGGAAATACCTAGAAGAAAAAAAAAGTAGTTTTCTCTTCATGTTTTTTAAAGTTAATATTTGGCTCTGTAGATATTTGTAATTGATGATGTCTCAGTTATTAAGTAGGGGGGCTTTTCTTTTTTTCTTTTTTTTTTTTAATTTATTTGAGAGGCAGAGTTACAGACAGAGAGAGGTGTTGGTTTGCTCCCCAAATAGCCACAATGGCCAGAGCTGGCCAATTCAAAGCCAGGAGCCAGGAGCTTCTTCTGGGTCTCCCATGTGAGTGCAGGGGCCCAAGCACTTGGGCCATCTTCTGCTGCTTTCGCAGGCCACAGCAGAGAGCTGGTTCAGCAGAGGAGCAGCGGGACTCAAACCAACGCCCACCTGGGGTGCTGGTGCCGCAGGCCAAGGTCTAGCCTACTATGCTACAGTGCCGACCTGCTCATTTGTTTTTAGTAAGATCACTGTGTGTTTTAAAACTCAAATTTAGCATGGTGTTATCTGCATAACTGGAGTTTCAACATTTAATAGAAATTATTGTGTGTAGTTAAGATTCTGAAATGTGAATAAAGGACTTTTAAAAAAGAGAGAAAAAATAGCTGAAAATCCATACTTTCCCAGAAAGATTCGTGGACTGTTCTCTGCTCCTGTCAACATGATCCACTGTGGCAGCAGTGTGGATGTGTAGGAATAAGCTACTGTAAGCTTTTTTTTTTTCTTTTTTTTCTCTTAGACTTGGGAAGACCCAGGACACAATGACAAACACACCGGCTGTTGTGGCGACAATGACCCAATTGATGTGTGTGAAATTGGAAGCAAGGTGATGCAATCTGATGTTCTTTTTCCTTAGTGTTGAGGTGATATTGGTATATCAAAGTTCATATTTCAAAAAATACTGTGAAGATACGCACATTACTGAAATGATGTCTCTTTGGGTCACACATTGAAAGCTCCCATTTCCTCCTAATCGTTTATGTGGTAGAACTTGTATATTTAAACCTGGTCTGGAAAGTGTGTGTAGACACAGAAACAGCGGGTGTGTTCTGCGTTTCTTCAGCAGGCAGAGCATCACCGTGTAATGTTTCAGGAGGGAAATTTCATCTCGGTACAAGGCAGCCCTTGCCTAATGATTGGAATGATCAGTGAACTGACCCAGCCAAATAACCTCCGAAGTTGGAGACTTGGGGAAGGGATTCTCCAGCAGTTAGGCTCACTCTGCGATTCTGATTGTGGGGGTGAGGGCTTGGCACAGCAGGTAAGATGCTGCCTGGGATGCTCATACCCCATATCAGAGTGCCTGGGTTTCAGTCTCAGCTCTGCTCCCAATTCCAGCTTCTGCCAATGCACACGCACCCTGGGAGAAGCAAGTGATGTCTCCAGTTGTTGGGCCCTTGTCACCTGTGTGGGAGACCTAAATTACATTCCCAGCACCTAGTTTCCACCTGGTACAGCCCTGACTTTTGTGGGAAGGGAACCAGCAAGTTGGAGAGCTCTGTCTGTCTTCCCCTCTCCTCTACCTCCAGAAAGATTCTGAGTGTATTTGCTTATAATCTCTAAGGCTCAAAGAAAGAAACAACAAAAAACCAAGTTGTCATTCTGGGGTAGGTGTTTGGTGCAGCAGTTATGACACTGCTTGGGAAACCTGCACCTCAGATTGTCCCAGCTCTGATTCTTCCTTCCTGCTCGTGCACACCCTGGGAGGCAGCAGATGATGGCTCAAGTACTCGGGTCCCTGCCACTCATATAGGAGAGCATATTGAGTTCTGGCCTGCCCCAATTCTGGCTGTTGCCTGCGTTTGCTGAGTGAACTAGCTGTTGGAAGATCTCTCTCTCTCTGTGTTTGTCTTTCTGTGTCTCTGTCTGCCTTCTAAATAAAATGAAAAATTCTTAAGGATTCATTTATTTTATTTGAAAATCAGAATTGCAGAGAGAGGGGGAGAGTCAGGAAGATCTTTCATCTGTTGGTTCACTTCCCAAATGGCCACAATGGCCAGGAGCTTCACCCAGGTCTCCCACATGCGTGACATTGGACTGAATACTTGGGCCATCTTTTGCTGCTTTTCCCAGGCCATTAGCAGAGAGCTGGATCAGAAGCGGAGCAGCCAGGACTCAAACCGGCACCCATATGGGATGCTGACTCTGCAGATTGTGGCTTAACCCGCTGCGCCACAATGCTGGCCCTGAAAATAAATTATAAAAAATACTATTTATTTGAAAGGAAGAGTTAGAGAAGGAGAGACACAGAGAAAAAAATTTTTAAAGATTTATTTATTTATTTGGAAGTCAGAGTTACACAGAGAGAGGAGAGGCAGAGAGAGAGAGAGAGAGAGAGAGACAGAGAGAGGTCTTCCATCTGATGGTTCACTCCCCAATTGGCTGCAACGGCTGGAGCTGTGCCAATCCAAAGCCAGGAACCAGGAGCTTCTTCTATGTCTCCCATGTGGGTGCACCACTTGGACCATCTTCTACTGCTTTCCCAGGCCTTAGCAGACAGCTGGATTGGAAGTGGAGCAGCCGGTCTCGAACTGGCACCCATATGGGATGCCGGCGCTTCAGGCCAGGGCGTTAATCCACACGCCACAGTGCCAACCCCAGGAAATAAATTTTTAAGACCTTGTCGGGGGCTGGCCAAGGAGGGCCGGGAGTCGATGCGTTGGGTCAGGGCCGTTCCTTGGCTGTGAGAGATGGCCAGGTGTTACCTTCAGGAAGGCACACTGGGCTTGCTGAATTAACAAATGGAAGGAATGGGACCTGTTTAAGAAAAATAGCAGGTTTTAATGCAGATTCTGGCTAATCCCATACATTCTTGGTGGTTGAGCTTCCTTGCTGAGAAGTGAAGATTCAGGTACAGAAACAGCATAGTCAGAAAACAGATATAATTCCAGAACTTTAGAAGGGAGTACAGATCTAAAAAGAGAGGATAAGGATACTGTTCCATTAGTCTGGAAAGAAATGTAGTTCCGGGCAACATCACAGTCTAATTATGGCGTATGTACCTCCGTTCCAGTCTGGTCAGCTCAGCAGCCACCATGCCCTTCAGTGGGTCATGCTGACTGGACAGCCAGTTTGCATCACAAGGCAGAACAGTTTCTGTGAACCCTACTGGTGTTCCAAGGAATCTGCTGATAACCAGTCCTGCGCTTCCGTGCAGCCTGCCCCACCCTGACAGATCAGCTCTTTGAACGTTTCAGCAGCTGGGTCCTGCTAATGGGATTCTGCCACCAGAAGGAGTTTCTAAGGAAGCAGACCTACTAAAGTGTTTTCAAACGTACATGTCTCTGTTTCAGTCTCATGGAAAAGAAATGCACTCTGACAGTCAGACATACCAGAGCCCCACATGATCACAACAAGCTTTCTTGGCAACTAATGAAGACAAAAATACCAGAGAACAAATTGGAAGGTCCACCAGTAAGGGAAAGGATTTAAACATACATATACACGATGCAGAAATACTGAAGGATGCACCAAAGGCCAAAAATGCCAGAAAAGTTAGAACTATAAAGCATGTGTTGGGAGAGCTGAAGGCCCTGGGAGCAGAACAAGGTGGACGAGTACTTTCTTATTGTCACGTGGTGTTATACTAAACACAGTGTCACGTCATCCGCCACCCGGCAAAGTCAGAATCAGTGACATGGAGTTTTCCATAAAACTGCATCTTGAGTAACAGAAAGTCATTCTGCCTGTTGTGTTCTTGTTTTAGATTTTTTTCCCGTATTGTGTCCTGTGAATTTGAAATGTGTTAGGGAATAACAGATGTTTAGTCTCTTGCTTGCAGGTGTATATTCATTCTCTTTGGTCCAAATGGACCTTGAAAAGATTCAAAGAGGATTTGTGGTGAGAAAATTTTAGTGGTTAGACACCTAAAGATGATTAGCTCCTTATAATAGACTAATTATTTTAAGAAAATGTAAGCCGGCACCGCGGCTCACTAGGCTAATCCTCCGCCTGCGGCACCGGCACACCAGGTTCTAGTCCCGGTCAGGGCGCCGGATTCTGTCCCGGTTGTTCCTCTTCCAGGCCAGCTCTCTGCTGTGGCCCGGGAGTGCAGTGGAGGATGGCCCAAGTGCTTGGGCCCTGCACCCGCATGGGAGACCAGGAGAAGCACCTGGCTCCTGGCTTCAGATCAGCGCGATGCGCCGGCTGCAGCTCACCGGCCGAGGCGGCCATTGGAGGGTGAACCAACGGCAAAAAGGAAGACCTTTTTCTCTGTCTCTGTCTCTCTCACTGTCCACTCTGCCTGTCAAAAAAAAAAAAAAGAAAAGAAAAGAAAAGAAAATGCAGATATTTCCTTCTTAGCATTGCTTTAATAACCAACTGTTAACACTTAACAAATCTCAGTTTGAGAAGTAACCCAAACCTTGTGCCCTTTTCAGTTTATTTTTGAGAAGTAACCCAAACCTTGTGCCCTTTTCAGTTTATTTTTCACTTTTCCTGTAAATTAAATCAAGGAAAGTACCTTTTTTTTTTTTTTTTTTTTAAGATTTATTTATTTGGAAGGCAGAGTTGAGAGAGAAAAACAGAAAGAGATCTTCCATCCACTGGTTCACTCCCCAGATGTTCTTCCAGATCTCCCATGTGGGTGCAGGGACTCAAGTACTTGAGCCATCTTCCACTGCTTTTCCAGGCACATTAGCAGGGAGCTGGATTGGAAGTGGAGCAGCAAAGACTTGAACCAGCACCCACATAGGTTGCTAGCTTCATGGGCCAGTGGATTTACCCGCTATGCTACAATGCTGGCCCCAAGGAAAATATTTTTGAGTTAGAGGATTCAGAAATTCGGAGGTTGATTACAGAAGTGGAGGCATGCATATCTGAGAATATTTGTGGAAACACAAATATTCAAGTTGAAATAGCACTAGCCATGCAGGCATTAAGAAGTGAAAATGCTCACTTAAAAAGGCAATTTGGAATTTTCAACTAGAGACTTAGAGAACAAGAAAAAACAAATCAGGCAACTGGTGCTATGGAATGCAACCTTGAATGTAGGTAAAAGAACTTTTCAAAGTTGATGTTAAATTCCTTGTGGTTCTGGAAATACTGATAAAGAATTTACTTTTCTTAATTATTGTGTCTAAATGGATTTTCTTATTTAAATCAAGTTAAACAAAATAGAAATAATACTGTATTAAAATTTGCAATGGTATTAAAAAACATTGTCTTTTTAAAAGATTTTTTATTTATTTATTTATTTTTGACAGGCAGAGTTAGACAGTAAGAGGGAGAGAGACAGAGAGAAAGGTCTTCCTTTTTCCGTTGGTTCACCCCCCAAATGGCTGCTACAGCCCGTGTGTTGCGCCAGTCTGAAGCCAGGAGCCAGGTGCTTCCTCGTGGCCTCCCACACGGGTGCAGGGCCCAAGCACCTGGGCCATCCTCCACTGCACTCCCAGGCCACAGCAGAGAGCTGGACTGGAAGAGGAGCAACCAGGACATAATCCGGCGCCCTGACCGAGACTAGAACCTGGGATGCTGGCGCCCCAGGTGGAGGATTAGCCTAGTGAGCCGCTAATTTGAAAGACAGAGTTACAGAGAGAGAGGTCTTCCATCTGCTGGTTTACTCCCCAGATGGCCGCAACGGCCTGAGCTGTGCTGATCGAAAGCCAGGAGCCAAGAGCTTCTTCCGGGTCTCCCACGTGGGTGCAGGAGCCCAGGGATTTGGGCCATATTCTACTGCTATCTCAGGCCATAGCAGAGAGCTGGATGGGAAGTGGAGCAGCCAGGACTAGGACTGGTGCCCATATGGGATGCTGGAGCTTCAGGCCTGGGCGTTAACTCGCTGTGCCAAAACACTGGCCCCTGTCATTTTGTTTTAAGTCAAGGCTTGCTTGCTCACTTTATTTATTTATTTATTTAAAGGGTAGAGAGACAGATATTGCTGGTTTACTGCAACGGCTAGGGCTGGGCCAGGCTGAATCCAGGAACTCAATCCAAGTCTCCTCCCTGGGTGGTAGGAACCCAGGTACATGGGCCATCACCTGCTGCCTTCCAGGGTGTGCATTAGCAAGAAGATGAATGGAAGCAGAGCCAAGACTTGAACCCAGCCAGTCTGATGTGGAATGCCGGGTCCCAAGCAGCATCTTAGCCACTGTCAATTTAAGTCAAGTTTTTAAGTCATATTGTGTGAATTGCCTAATTCAGTGTCTTTTATAAAATAAGAGAAAGGTGTGTCTTTGACACTAATTGTGGGGGAACATGTTCTTTAGCACATCAGTGATAGGTCAGGGTGACTCGTGTTCTTTAGACCGTGTTATGGTTTGCCGGGGGCCTGTGAGTCCTGTTTGCGACCCGGAGAGCACTGGTGAGGCACCCGGCTGCCCGGCTCTTACAGGGTTGCCTGGAGGAGGCATCTTCAGGGCCTTGGCATTGTCCTGACTTCCTGTTGTCTGTGGAGTGACACTTTTCTTGTGGAGTTGCATCGCATAGTAGCGTGGTGACTGTGCTTGTTGCCTCTCAGGTGTGTGCGAGAGGTGAGATAATCCGGGTGAAAGTTCTGGGCATATTGGCTATGATCGACGAAGGGGAAACCGACTGGAAAGTCATCGCTATCAACGTGGACGATCCTGACGCAGCCAATTACAACGGTAAGGGACCGGAGGGTCTCAAGTCTGAGTAGCAGCAGGCTTCACCGTGGGAGCCCGTCCCTTTTGACTGCTGGCCGAGGAGCGTCTCTGCCCTGCCCCGGGGCACTTCACTGGGCAGCCTTCTGCTTCGTGCCAGAGAGAAGAATGCTGCTGGTTTGAGTTTTTTTCCTTTCTTTCCCCACATACTAACACTTAGTGACTCTGTTTTTTTTTTTTTTTTAAATGTGTAACTGAGACATAGGCTGCATACCACGAACGTCACCATTTCCAAGTGTACAGTTCAGTGATTTTTAGCGTACGTATTCACTGAGTTACACAGCTGTCACCGCTATCTGAATCCAGAACACGTTCATCACCCCAACAGGAAATCCCGTATCCATTGGCAATCACTCTGTCCCCTTCTCTCAGTCCCCGGCAACCCGGAATCTACTTTCTGTCTCTCTAGAATAAGCCTGTTCTGAACATTTTGTATAAGTAGGATCATGTAATAGGTGCCTGCTATGTCTGGCTTACTTAACTGAGCATATATGAGGAGTCTTGAAAAAGTTTATGGAAAATGTGTCTTAGGAAAAACTATGCATTCATTTCAACATTTTTTGTCACCAAAATAAACCTGCGGGGCAGGCATTGTAGCACAGCGGGTTAAACCACTGCCTGGGATACCTGCCTCTGGCTGATACACTTCCCGTCCCCTTCCTGCTTAGTGCACATGTGGTGCCGGCATCTCGTGTGTGCGCAGGATTGAGACCCAGTTGCTCCACTTCCAATCCAGCTCCCTGCTAATGCTAATAATATGTGTGATATTCTTCATGTGGATCCTGAATTGGACTGAAGCCAGGTTATCTTACACAAATAGTTAGGGTTCAGTTTGATGACATTGAGCCTGGCAGTTGTTGATGGCTATATGGAAACTTTAAAAAAATATTTGACAGGCAGAATGACTGAGAGAGAGGGAGAGAGAGATATCTTCCATCTGTTGGTTCACTTCCCAAATGGCCACGGTAGGCAGGTCTGGGCCAGGTCAAAGTCAGGAGCCGGCAACTCCATCCTGGTCTCCCACGTGGGTGGCAGGGGCCCAAGTACTGGGACCTTCCTTGGCTGCCTTCCCAGACGCATTAGCAGGGAGCTGGGTCAGAAACAGAATAGCTGGGACTTGAACCACCTCTCTGGTGTGGAATGTTGGAATCACTAGCCAAGTCTTAAGCTGCTCCACCATAACACTGGTCCCTGTGCAGACACTTTAAAGTGTTTTCTTTTTTTAAGATTTTGTTTATTTGAAAGAGTTACAGAGAGAGGTAGAGACAGAGACTGAGAGAGAGGTCTTCCATCCACTGGTTCACTCCCCAAATGGCTGCAACGGTCGGAGCTGAGCCTATCCAAAGCCAGGAGCCAAGAGCTTCCTCCAGTTTTCCCACATGAGTGCAGGAGCCCAAGCACATGGGCCATCCTCCACTGCTTTCCCAGGCACATTGGCAGGAAGCCGGATTGGAAGTGGAGAAGTCGGGACTCAAAATGGCACCCATATGGGATGCTGGCCCTGCAGGCCAGGGCTTTAACCTGATACACTGTAGCGCCGGCCCCAGAAATGTTAAGGTTTTAAAAGAAGCACACCTCAATGGCTGGGCTAAAGCATTTTAATAGAATGCCAGTGTTACCTAGCAAAGTTTAATCACATTAGATAGGTAGTCAGTGGATATCAGTGTAATAAATGTTCTTTGTAGTATATAATTGGGATGTGACTCTGAAATAACATTCTCAACTTGATATTTTTGGTGTCTTCCACCCTTCTCATAGGAATTACCAATACTTGTCCAACTAGTTCTTTCACTGTGTAGCCTCTCCTTACTCTTAACTAATAGCAGTTACTATCTTATTTGATCTCTTAGCACTTAGAGTCAGAGCTATTCTAAGGCACTAGATAGTTTCCTTTTAATGTATATGGAATCTTGGCTCAACAAAGTCGTTAGCTCTAACATTATTTTGAGATTTAAATTTTTTTAATGTATTTTTATTTGAAAGGTTTTCAGCCACATAAATGGAGAGTTCCATCTGCTGGTTCACTCCCCCAAATGCTCACAATAGCCATGACTGGACTGGGCCAAAGCCATGAGACTTGATCTTAATCTGGGTCCCACATGGGTGACAGGGACCAAAATACTTGAACTGCTGCATCCCGGGATGCACATTAGCAGAAAACTGGATTGGAGTAGTTGGAACTTAACTGTGCACTCTGATATGGGATGTGCAACCCAAGTGGCACTACACACATCAGACTCTGTGTTGAGCTTTCTGATAATCCACCCCACAGTTCTTTCAAATTAGACACTATTTCTGTTGAACGTGTAGATAATAACCATGCATTCTGCCATCTGCTTATCCTCTTAGATATAAATGATGTCAAACGGCTGAAACCGGGCTACCTAGAAGCTACAGTGGACTGGTTTAGAAGGTACAAGGTTCCTGATGGAAAACCAGAAAATGAATTTGCCTTTAATGCAGAATTTAAAGATAAGGTAAAGTGTCATTCAGAATTATAGCTTCAGGTCTGTTTGTATTGAGATGTAAAATGTAACCACATTGTTGCCATCTAAAGATCTATAAAACAAGCCTAAAGACTTAATGAAGACAGTCTTGATGTTTATCCATTTAAATATTGTTTTCCATTTAAAAAAAGATCTATCTATTTTACTTGAAAGGCTAAGTTACAGAGAGAGGAGGAAAGGCAGAAACAGAAATCTGTCTGCTGGTTCACTCCCCAAATGACTGAAATGGCCAGGGCTGGAGTAGGCTGAAGCCAGGATCCTGGAGCTCCGTGCAGGTCTCCCATGTGGATAGCCAGGGCCCAGGCACTTGGACTATCTTCGACTGCCTTTCTGGGCACATTAGCATGGAGCTGGATCAGAGCCTCTGGACTTGAACTGGTGCTCATACAGATGCCCTTTTTTTCCTATTTTCAATGTAGGAAGTGGTTCAAAAAAGGCCAAGTGTTAGGCACTGGGAAAATGTTGGTAGAATTGTTAATAGAAATCAGAAGTAGAAAATGTTGGTAGAATCCTTGTCTGTGGTAATGCTTATCTTTTCAAATTATAGGCCTTTGCAGTAGATATCATTAAAAGCACTCATGACTATTGGAAAGCTTTAGTGACTAAGAAGACGGATGGAAAGGGGATCAGCTGGTAAGTGTTAGCTTTCCCTGCTGTGGGGCTTGCAGTGTGGGACCAACCCACTCCAAAGGCTTTCAGACAGTGTACTCTTTTTTTTTTTTTTTTTTTTTAAGATTTATTTATTTATTTATTTGAAAGTCAGAGTTACACAGAGAGAGGAGGAGAGGCAGAGAGAGAGAGGTCTTCCATCCACTGGTTCACTCCCCAGTTGGCCACAATGGCTGGAGCTGCGCTGATCTGAAGCCAGGAGCCAGGAGCTTCCTCTGTGCCTCCACACAGGTACAGGGGCCCAAGGCCTTAGACTATTTTATGCTGCTTTCCCACGCCATAGCAGGGAGCTGGATTGGAACTGGAACAGCCGGGACTTGAACTGGCACCCATGTGGGATGCCAGCACTGCAGGTGGTAGCTTTACCCACTATGCCACAGCACTTAGGAAAGAGGTGGCAGTGTTGTCACTCAGTGCTCATGTGAATGAGAAAATAAGCACATAAACAAGTACAAAGTACCTGTGGCATGCTCTGTGAACACCTACGGACTAGAACGTTAAAGGCAACAGTGAGATCAGAGCTGTGTGGGGTAATTGACAAAGGGTGCTCAGAATATAGGGGATAAAATAAGATAGGTGCAAGAGAAAAGCATCTATGGGAAAATGGAATGAAAGGATACGTTGTTTTGGGTACAAAGAATTTTGAAATCCATGCATCTGGAAAAATGCAAAACTATGAATGGACTTTAAAATTTTTGCACCAAAAGAAACTTGATTCCATGTCCTACAAGCCTTTTGAAGTAACTTGGGAGGTAATATGCATCGCCACTAACCAGTAACTACCTTTCACACTGGATTGACTGCTGCTCATGGTGATGCCTGATTGTTACTGAGCTGTTAAGTTTGCCAGCCATGTGACAGAGGTGGGGTACTGAACTTAACCAGAGTCACCCAGAGTCAGTGCTGGAGCTGAGTCTTTCATAACACACTACTGTTCCTCTTAGGTACTGTCGTTCTGAATACACTAGTCAGTGAAGTGAAGAAGAAACCAGTAAGATGTAGGAACGTTGGAAGGGGAGAACCAGCTGTTCTAGATGATGTAATTATGTGCTCAGGAAACCCTAAGACAATGTCAGCAAGGTCACAGAGTTGATGTGTGCGTTGGTAGCTTTCTGTCCACACCTGTGACAGAATCTGAAATGAAGGAGAGGATCCCATGTAAAATAGTGATGAAAAACCAGCACCCAGCTGTGAACAATAAACCTTTTGTCTTTTTTAAGATTTATTTATTAGAAAAGCAGAGTTACAGAGAGGCAGAGGCAGAGAGAGAGAGGTCTTCCATCCACTGGTTCACTCCCCAAATGGCCGCAACGGCCGGAGCTGTACCGATCTGAAGCCAGGAGCCAGGAGCTTCTTCCGGGTCTCCCATGTGGGTGCAGGGACCCAAGGACTCAGGCCATCCTCTATTGCTCTCCCAGGCCATAGCAGAGAGCTTGATTGCAAGTGGAACAGCTGGGTCTCGAATAGGCGCCCATATGGGATGCCAGCACTGCAGGTGGTTGTCGCTCCCCCTCTTCATGGAGGAACGACACAGGACCCTGCGCTGTTCTTTCGTCTGCTCGACCCTCCCCGGGTTTGCTGCTGGTTCTTCCCGGGTTGGCTACCGTCCCTTCCACCTCCGTGGAAGGGCGGTTCCCCCTGCCACTTTCCCCACTTCCGCGGGGGAGCGGCATACCGCCGGCCGGCTCTCTTGGGGGCTGCACAGGTGTTCCTTCAGATAGATGTTCCCCTTAGATGTTCCTGGTGCATGTTGTCTCTCTCCTCCTTTATAGTCCTCTTCACCAATCCCAACTCTGCTACCCACACGCCGAGCGCGCCGCTCTCCTCCAATCAGGAGCGGCTCCTGCAGCTTGTCAAGTTGGTGAGAGGCAGCTGGGTAGAAGCTGTTTCTCCCTTCTCAGCGCCATATTGTGGGAGAGCAGATGCATAGAATAAGTCTTAATTCCAGTAACTTAGTCTAGTCCGAGTTGCTCCCCACAGTGGTGGCTTTTCCCCCAGTATGCCACAGCGCCGGCCCCCTTTTTTTCTTTCTATTTAAGGGTTTATTTTATTTATTTGAAAAGCAGAGTCACAGAGAGAGGGAGGAACAGAGAGAGAGAGGTCTTCCATCTGCTGGTTCATTCCCCAAATGACTGCAACAGCCATGGCTGGTCCAGGCCAGAGCCAAAAGCCTGGAATTCTTCTAGATCTCCCATGTGGGTGGCAGGGGCCTAAGCACTTGGTCTATCTTCCACAGTTTTCCCAGGTGCATTAACGGGGAACTGGATTGGAAGTGGAGCAACCAGGACCCAAACTAATGCCCACATGGGATGTTGGCATTGCAGGCAGCAGCTTATCCCACTGCACCACAATATCAGCCCCTACTTTCGCTTTATTTAAAATGGAGAGAGACAGAGGGATCTTTCATCCCCTCCAGATTCCTGCAACAGCTGGGGATGGGCCAGACCAAAGCCAGGAGACTGGTACTCAATGCATGTCTCCCATGTGGGCATCAGCCACCTGAGTACTTGAGCCGCCACCTGCTGTCTCCCAGGGCACACTCATAGGAAGCTGCTTGGGTGCCACCCAGGCACTCAGCATGTTCAGCCAGGACTTTCATGTCAGATGTTTAGCTACACTGATCGGAATTGGGTTTTTTTATTTCATTTTTTTCTGGTTAGGAGAAAATACGTTTCTCATGAGTGTCACTTTACATTTCCCTGCTACTTCAGTGAGAATTAGAAAACATTCAATCTCAGGTTCTTAAATCTGAACTTATTAAGATTTGGATAAAACTGACTGTAAAAATAGCTGTACGTTGCCCAAGTAAATCATCACAGTGTTTCACGTAGATGAGAAAGCTTTCAATTAAAACAAGCCTGGTGTATCATCTCCACCTTAAATCCAAAGAGTTAATTGTTTTTGTTGTTTTGTCTTATGACTGTTTTTGTTTTATTTAATAGCATGAATACGACAGTGTCTGAGAGCCCCTTCAGGTGTGACCCCGATGCGGCCAGAGCTGTTGTGGATGCTGTATGTACAAGTTTCCTTTAGAAAGAAAATATTTGGGGGCTGAAAAATGCGGTGCTACATGGGGACAGGAAGTACTTCTTTCAGCAAATATCCGAGTGTCTCCTGCATGCACATTGCTGGGTGACGTCTAGAGGATACTTGAGGGGGAAGCTGAGGGTGGTCTAGTTGACCAGCAGTTAGACAGCAAAACCAAAGTGATTCCAGAATGTTCCAAGGAAAAGCAAGTGCCTGTTGTCTCTCAGAAGCCATTTTTCAAAGAAGCAATGGACATTGACTTGACTTGGTCACAACAAGGACCGAAGTCATCCGTGCTTTTGTAACACTAGAAAGGACTTTGAAGTGAGGTAGTCCGTCATCCGTTAAAGCGAGAACTTTCTGTGCTGTTTCTAATTGCTTGACTTGTGTTACAGAGGACTAAATTAGGTCGTAAATTATTTTCATTTGCAACAGTAAATAAGGAAAATGAAAGAAAAGGAGATCTTTTTACTGCCTTGTAAGTGGCAGTACACAGTTTAACAGTGATGCCGGCCACTTAAATCCAGTGTTACCTACCGGGAGTCCTGCAGAGTTGAGTGAGGAGAGTCGGGAGGGTGGTTAACGCCGTTGTAAACTTCAGTGGGCGCCCCCTGTCTGTATGCAAGAGTTGGTTCCTTTTCTTTCTTTGAAAAACATACATTTTTATTAGTCATCTTCCTGTCTAGAGGATGGAATTTGTTAGCCTCGCTTAGTGGTAGAGCAAACCTCACATCTAGATATTTAGAGCCTAGCATCGGAATAGCCTGTGTTCAAGTTCTTTAAAATCCCTGTCATCTTACTTTGTGCTTTTCCCTCCTAGAATTAGGCTAATATATTTTTATGTTTTATTTTAGTTGCCACCACCCTGTGAATCCGCCTGCACGATACCAACAGATGGTAAGAGCTGCATTCAGTAAATGGAACAAAAAGCTCTACTTATCTTTGGAAAATCAGTTACATTTTATTCTCAATTGATCAATACTAAGCTATGTTAGTAGGGTACAATGTGATGTTTTGGTATATGCTTATAATGTGGAACGATTAAATTAGGCTGGTTGATAAATCTGTCACTTCGAAAAAATTAAATTTTTTTTGTGACGGAAACCTTTACTTTGAAGCACACAGTGCATGGTCGCTGTTGTGCGCAGTGGATCGCTGGAGCTAGTCCCTCCTGTCTAACGGGAACACTGTGTCATCCTTCCCCGGCCACCTTCCTGCCCAGCCTGGCTTGCGCCATTCCACTCCCCACTGCTCGTGGTAGTGCGGCCGTGCAGCGTTCGTGTTTTATGCCTGGCTGTTGCATCGAGCGTCACGTCCTCCAGGCTCCTCCTTGTGTTTACCAACACGTCGCGTACACACAGGGAGAGAAGGGAGGCATTTTTAGAGCTCCGCACCGTGTGTAGGAAGGGTGGGCTGCTGCGTGCCTACTGTGTTTACTGTCACTCCATCACAGTGGTCTCCAGGCTGGAGTTCCACATAGACGCCTGGTGGACCCTGGGTGGGCTGGGCTCCACGCGCCTCTCCCCATCGCATGCTAGAATTCTCTAAGAAAAGGGTTTTTCCACATGGAAAATGGCTTTGAAAATCACACTACAGTTAGCATGAAGAGCCATTAAAGCAAGCGCATACTCTTCGTTTTCTATTAGGGATAATTTTGATTCTTACTAGGAATTCTGATTTTTTTTGAGTACAGTGGATAAATGGTTCCATCACCAGAAAAACTAATGCAGTTTCCCTGGAGCGCAAGAGGAGCCTGTTGCTGCAGCCTGTTCACCTGAAACTTCAGATGCTCTTCAGAGGCCTGCATCCACGGAACTCGTCCAACTCGAGCAACCCCGCTGCGCCCAGCCCGTGCTTTCAGAATATTAGCCGTCTAAAAGCGCGTCTCGTGTCTCACCTGAGAGAACTTTCTTAGTTACAACTGACTTAGTAGCGAAGCTGATTAGGAAGTCATTTGTGGATAGATGTGGGAGAGGAGCACGTACTGGATGTATATGTTTACCATGTGTGAAGACATAAAATAAAATTATTTTGCCGAAGCTTGATTTAGAATATTTTTATTTTATATTTTAAAGATTTATTTATTTATTTAGAAGAGTTAGGGAGATAGAGATCCCCCATTTGCTGGCTGATCCTTCAAATGGTCACCGCTGCCAGGGCTGAGCCAGGCAGTTGGTGGACATCACTGACCCCTCCCACTGGATGCCAGCAATGTCCACTGCAGGTCGTGACAAGAATGTCCCCAGACATTGTCGAGAGTCCTCATAGGGCAAAATTGCCTCTTGCTGGGAACTACTGGGGCAGCGTTTGAATGAGTCTCCTAAGGGTGGTGCAGCCACCTGGGACCCATGTCCTCGGTTTAGTCTTCATGCCGCTGATGCCCCCTGCCAGGGACTGAGCCGCACACCTCCTGGGAAACGAGTGAAGCCTTCTTTTGTACCAGAATCTGCCCTGCGGGCTGGTACAGCTGGAGGGCAGAGGTCACAGCTTACTGGCTGCCGCACCTGCCGGTGTCCACCCAGGCTCTGCCTTCAGGCTGCTCTGGAGTAGACTGCTGGGGACCCGATGAGAGAAGGGCAGGAGGGGACAGACACCCTACTGGCTGGGCGCAAAGCTTTGGCTGGTTTTACAGTCCTGCTGGCAGGAAGAGGCAGAGAGAGGAGCAGCAGAGAACGGAGCCCTGCAGCCAGGGCCACTGCTTCAGTGATATTCTTTTTTTTTTATTTATTTGACAGGCAGAATTAGTGAGAGAGAGAGACAGAAAGGTCTTCCTTTCCATTGGTTCACCCCACAATGGCTGCTGTGGCTGGTGTGCTGCCCCGATCCGAAGCCAGGAGCCAGGTGCCTCTCCTGGTCTCCCATGCAGGTGCAGGGCCCAAGCACTTGGTCCATCCTCCACTGCACTCCCAGCAGAGAGCTGGACTGGAAGAGGAGCAACTGGGACAGAATCCGGCGCCCATATGGGATGCCGGTGCTGCAGGTGGAGGATTAACCAAGTGAGCCACAATGCCAGCCCCCAGTGAATTTCTTTATACTTACTGTGGTCTTGATAGGAGCTCAGTTACCCAATACCTGGCCTTTCATTCTAGAGCAAAAGCTTTTTAATTTATATCAGCAAAAAGCACAGTATTGCTCACTCTTTGAAGTGATACAGCTACCTTATTTTATTAATCAACTAATTGGACCCTTGGGTCATTTCCATTCTAGTCTAAGTTATCAACCAGAATAGCTTTGCAGTTGGGCATTTGCAGCTGGCCAGACACAGGTCTGAGTCCTGGCCCATCTTGTTATCGCTGTCATCTTGGTTCAGCTTCCAACCACTCAGCCTCCGTGCCCTCTGCTGTGAAACAGACATTCGTGTAACTCAGTGCCCTCAGATTTATCAGCAGAAATTTTTATAGCGATGAGGGTAGATCACATGCAGTTCTAAGAAATAATACATCCTTTGACCACCTGGCCTCGTTTCTCCCAGAGGTAACCAACATCACAACCAGGATGCTGGCTTTGATAACAATCCACGGATCTTATTTGATTTCCTAGTTGTACTCATTTGTGTAGTGCTGTTTTGTATATAATTTAATCGCTTATGTATGTTAATATAACCTACAAGATGGTGAATGGTTCCAACACCACAAGGAGCTTTTTTTTTTTTTTAATATTTTGTTTGTTCCATGTGATCTCTTTGAGTTTTAGTTTAGGTATAGTCCTTTTTTAGCTATAGTCCTTTTTTTTTTATGATTTATTTTATTTGAGAGGCAGAGAGAGAGGTCTAACACCTGCTGGTTCGCTCCCCAAATGGCCTCAATGGCCAGAGCTGAGTGATCCGAAACCAGGAAGCCAGGAGCTTCTTCCTGGTCTCCCACGTGGGTGCAGGAGCCAACCACTTGGGCCATCCTCCACTGCACTCCCGGGCCACAGCAGAGAGCTAGATTGTAAGTGGAGCAGCTGGGACTCCAACCAGCGCCTATATGGGATGCTGGCACTGCAGGCAACGGCTTTACCTGCTATGCCACAGCACTGGACCCAAGTAGCTTTTAAAATTACACCAGGACTGGGTATCATGGCCCAGTGGGATAAGCTTCCACTTGAGACCCACATCCTATATCAGAGTTCCAGTTTGAGTCCTGGCTGCTCTGCTTCCAATCCAGCTTCCTGCTAAAGTATCTTGGGAGTCAGCAGATGATGGCTCAAGTGCTTGGGCCCCTGCCTCCCACACAGGAGACCCAGATGAAGCTCCTGGCTTTGGCCTGGACCAGCCTGGCCATGGCAGCCATTTGGGAAGTGAACCAGCAGATAGGAGCTCTTGCTCTTCCTCTCTATCACTCTGCCTTTCAAATAAATAAATCTTTAAAAGAAAAAGCTGTTTCCCTGCCTCCTGGGAGTCTCTGGGCAGAAAGGAATTTGCTTTCCTGTTGTGCAGATGGCTTTACAGTGGAAATATGTTCATTTAAGGGCCATTGTATCAAGGGGCCAGTGTTTTGTGGCTCAGCAGGCTCCTGGCTTTGGCCTTGCCCAGCCACTTTGGGAGTGAACCAGTGGATGGAAGATCTCTCTCCCTCTGTCTCTCTTTCCCTAACTCTGTCTTTTCAAATAAAAAATAAATGTCTTTAAAGAAGAGTCAAAGAATTGAATAATTGCCACATAGTTCATTGCTGCGTGTGTTGGTCTTTATCTTTCCTTTAGTTATTGCAACCTTTACGTTTGGCAGGAATCACCAGGAATGAAATGAAGCCATGAGGATCACAAGGTTCTATGGCTCTGGGAGGTCGAGGAGAAGCCACAGAGCCATTTGGCAGTATCTATCAGAATTTTCGATTCTTGCCCTTGGACTCAGCAATTCCACTCTAGGAATTTGTTCTGCAAGATAGTGAGCCGTGCACACAGGACGTAGCAACTTTGTATGTGAGTGTGAACCCTGGGATAGTGTCTCCATGTCCCTTAGAGGGATGGCCGCTTTCCAGAGTGAGGTCACCGCACGGACTGGCCTGGAAATGATGCTGAACACAAAGGAACAGAGAGGGAAGGCCCTGTCTACAGCAGCAACCAGGACCTCCAGCCAAATCCAGCCGGCTCCTGCCGGCTTTGAGAGGGAAATGTTATCAGAGCCCAGCCACACCCGCTCATTTCCAAACTGTGCGGCTGCCTTCCTGCTGCGAGGGACAGATGCCATATGGCCTGAAAATATTTCTTTTGATCCTTAACAGAAAATGTTTATCAGTCCCTTCTCTATCCTACTATCTTATGATTTATTATTTGTTTAAGACCTACTTCTTCTGGGGACTGGTGTTGTGGCGCAGCAAGTTAAGATGCCGGCGTCCCGCATGGACACAGTTTCAAGTCCCGGCTGCCTCACTTCTGATCCGGCTCCCTGCTAATGCTCCAGGGAAGGCAGCAGAGATGGCCCGATTTCTTGGGCCCCTGTTCCCTTTGTGGGAGGTCTGGATGAAGCTCCTGGCACCTGGCTTTGGTCTGGCCCAGCCCTGACTGTTGCAACCATCTGGGGAGTGAACCAGCAGAAGGGTGATTATCTGTCTCTGTTAACTGTCTTTCAAAGAAAGAAATCTAAAAAAAAAAAAAAAAAAAAAAAAAAAAAAAAAAAAAAGCTGCACTGAAATGACATTGAGATAAAGCTCAGCAAACATCTCTGACTTTTTCCCCCGAGGGCAGATTGCTAGACGTGGACCTGCGGGGTGCAGAGTGCGCAGGTTTACAAAGACTTTTTAAAGTTTTCTAAGTTGCCCTCCACAAGGACCATCCTGGGGTGCCCTTCCTCTGGCTGGCTCTGAGAGTGCCCCAAATCTCAGGTGTTTTTTTTTTTTTTTTTTTTTTTTTTTTTTTTTTTTTTTTACAGTGTGGACAGTGAGAGAGAGAGAAAGGTCTTCCTTTACCGTTGGTTCATTTCCCAGTGGCCACTGCGGCCGGCATGCTGCGCCGATCCGAAGCCAGGAGCCAGGTGCTTCCTCCCGGTCTCCCATGCGGGTGCAGGGCCCAAGGACTTAGGCCATCCTCCTCTGCACTCCCAGGCCACAGCAGAGAGCTGGCCTGGAAGAGGGGCAACCGGGACAGAATCTGGCGCCCCAACCGGGACTAGAACCCGGTGTGCTGGCGCCGCAGGCAGAGGATTAACCTATTGAACTGCGGCGCCGGCCAAATCTCAGGGTTTTTTTTTTGTTTTTTTTTTTTTTTTGACAGGCAGAGTGGACAGTGAGAGAGAGAGACAGAGAGAAAGGTCTTCCTTTGCCGTTGGTTCACCCTCCAATGGCCGCCGCGGCCGGCGCGCTGCGGCCGGCGCACCGCGCTGATCCGATGGCAGGAGCCAGGAGCCAGGTGCCTTTCCTGGTCTCCCATGGGGTGCAGGGCCCAAGCACCTGGGCCATCCTCCACTGCACTCCCTGGCCACAGCAGAGGGCTGGCCTGGAAGAGGGGCAACCGGGACAGAATCTGGCGCCCCGACCGGGACTAGAACCCGGTGTGCCGGCGCCGCTAGGCGGAGGATTAGCCTAGTGAGCCGCGGCGCCGGCCCAAATCTCAGGGTTTTAAACATACTTTTAAAAAATCTCTCAGCTTACAGAATGTATTCCCCACCCCCCTCCTAGAAATGCAGAATTACCCCTCAAGAATGCTGTGACCTGAGCTCTGGAACTTCAGCCAGCATCAGAATTCCCTGGAAGGCTTGTTCACACGCATTGCCTGGCCCCACCCCAGGAATTCTGATTGCCTAGATAAAGGGGGCGCCTGAGAATATGCATTTCCAATTTGCTCCCATCTACTGGGTCACTCCCAACTGAGGCCAGGAGCCGGGAACTCCCATCAAGGTCTCCCAAGTGAGTGTCAGGGAGCCATCATCCACTGACTGAGTGGGAAGTGCAGAGTGGCCTGGGAACCCTGCCTGCCTCTGTAACTGTGCACGGCCCATTCCCTCTGTCCCTTCATCTGAGATGTGGGCATCTCACGGTAGGGCTCAAGCTTCTGCACCACAACTTACCTGTTAATCCCATTTCCGTGAACTTTTTGAAGTACCTTGTATCATAGAGCCAATGAGCTGTACACTCTGATGGGTGAATTCTATAATGTGCGAATTGTACCTGAAAGCTACTACCAAAAATAAAATCGGTGCATATTAGAGATGTTGAAGTGGTAGAGACGAGGAAGAGGGGCCGTGTGGGGAGGGGGAGAGGACACGTGGGAAAGGCTGACCACGGAGGTTTGCCTGGGTCTTGGACAAGATGGGGAAGCGGAAGGAGCCTCCAGACCAAGTGTAATTACAGAGGCAGGAAGGGTCTCAGGGCTCAGGGTGTTGCTGACGATACTCAACATTTATTGAGTGTGCTAGCGAACTAAAATTATGGAGTCTTTTCAAAGATTTATTTATTTATTTATTTGAAAGGCAGAGTGACAGGGAGAGGGAGAGAGACAGAGACGTCTTCCATGTACTAGTTCATTCCCCAGATGTCCACAGTGGCCCAGGCTGGTCCAGAAATCCATCCTGATTTCCCACGTGGGTGGCAGGGGCCTAAGCGTTTCTCTTGCCTCCCCAGGTGCATTAGCAAGAAGCTAGATCAGAAGCAGAAGAGCCGGAACTGGAACCGGTGCTCCGATGTGGGATGCTGGCATGGCACATGGTGGCTCAACCCGCTGCACCACAGCACTGGCCTCGAATTATGTAATCTCCCTAAAAATTGTTCGTTCATTCCTTCCTTCCTCCATAGTTAGTTACTGAATGAATTTCACCGAGCACCTACTATGGGCCGGAAAATGTGCTCACCACTGGAGACACTGTAAGGAAGCAGACACTATTGTTACCCACTTTATGCATAGGAAGGTTAAATACCCAAAGCTACAGAGTTAGTAAACGGGAGAGCAGGGATTCAATCCCAGGCTGTGTGACCCCAAAACTCATTTTTTTATTATTTTTTTTTCTTTTTCTTTTTTTTTCTTTTTTTCTTTTTTTGACAGGCAGAGTGGACAGTGAGAGAGAGAGAGACAGAGAGAAAGGTCTTCCTTTGCTGTTGGTTCACCCTCCAATGGCCGCCGCGGCCGGCGCGCTGCAGCCGGCGCACCGCGCTGATCCGATGGCAGGAGCCAGGTGCTTTTCCTGGTCTCCCATGGGGTGCAGGGCCCAAGCACTTGGGCCATCCTCCACTGCCTTCCCGGGCCACAGCAGAGGGCTGGCCTGGAAGAGGGGCAACCGGGACAGAATCCGGCACCCCGACCGGGACTAGAACCCGGTGTGCCGGTGCCGGTAGGCGGAGGATTAGCCTAGTGAGCCACGGCGCCGGCTAAAACTCATTTTTCTAAAAGATGTTGTGATGTTGTGCATCCTATAGACAGTCAGGAACAAAACCAGAGCAGGACCCCCGGGAATAGGCCAGTTCCACATGCTGATGAGTTCACGGACGGCACTTGTGAAAGAGCAGAGGCAGAAAGGAACGGTCCTTTCTTCCCCGCAGCAAGCCACAGACATTCCTTCGAGAAGCTGCCTTCCCAGCACCAAGATGAGAAAGCTCTTGCCAGCCCAGGTGGCACCAGAAGAGTCTACGGACATGACTCCTTTGCTTTCCTCCCACAGATGGCCTGTCCGCAGAGGCGGCTGCACGCCCTGAGCCAGGCCAAGTATGGGTGGAGAATATTTAAGACAGCACCGTGTCTGTGCTGAGCTTGTATGGTGCTTGTTCTTATCGTTATTCTCTGATCACTACAGAGCATTTGCGCTGTGTTAGGTGTCATAAGGAATCGAGAGATGATCTGAAGTACCCAGGAGGGCAGGCGTTTAGCCTAGCAGTTACCACGCTTTATATTCCACATTGGAGTGCCTCGGCTCAGCTCCCAGCTCCAGCTCCTGACTCCAGCTTCCTGCCGAATGCGGACTCTGGGAGCCAGCACTGATGGCCCAAGTAATGGGCTTCCTGTCGCACAACTGGGCGATGGAGTGTTTCCTGGTCTAGGTCCATGCCTGGCCATTGCAGGCAGCTGGGTGGTGAACCAGCAGATGGGAGCTCTCGCTCTCTGCTTTTCAAATAAAACCAAAATAACAACAACAACAGCAAAATAAAAACCCAGTATATGGAGGATGCATGAGGTTCTTTTTTTTTTTTTTTTTTTTTTAGATCTATTTATTTGAAAGGCAGAGTTACAGAAAGGCAGAGAGATGGCCCCAATGTCTGGAGCTGTGCCGATCTGAAGCCAGGAGCCAGGAGCTTCTTCTGGGTCTCCCACATGGGTTCAGGGGCCCAAGGACTTGGGCCAGCTTCCGCTGCTATCCCAGACCATAGCAGAGAGCTGGATTTGAAGAGGAGCAGCTGGGACTTGATCCAGCACCGTATGGGATGCAGGCGCTGCAGGCAGTGGTTTTACCTGCTATGCCACAGTGCCGGGCCCTGCATGTAGATTCTGAGGAAATCCTGTGTGATTTTATATAAGGACGTGAGCATCTGTGGATTTTGGTATCTACAGGAAGCCTGGAACCAATCCCCCATGGAGCCTGATGTAAAACTACAACTGTCTATATAAAATGCAAGTATTTAGGCATAGAAATAGATATATGTGTGTATGTTCTGTGTTTATATATAGTAGATATAGAATATATATATGTGTGTATATATATGTGTGTTTTTAAAATTAAAAAAAAAAAACCTACTTGAGAGACAGAGAGCTTCCAATGGTTCATTCTCCAAATGTCTGCAACAGTGGGACTGGACTGAGTCCTGGGAAAACAATCCAGGTCTTTTTTTTTTTTTTTTTTTAAGATGTGCTTATTTACTTGAAAGTCAGAGAAGGAGAAGGAGAGAGAGAGGAGAGAGAGAAAGAGAGAGGTCTTCCATCTGCTGGTTCACTCCCCAAATGGCTTCAATGACCAGAGCTGAGCTGATCTGAAGCCAGGAGCCAGGAGCCAGGAGCTTCCTCTGGGTCTTCTCACATAGATGCAGGGGCCAAGGACTTGGGACATCATTTACTGCTTTCCCAGGCCACAGCTGTGAGCTGGATAGGAATTGGAGCAGCCGGGACTTGAACCAGCGACCATATGGGATGCTGGCACTGCAGGTGGTAGCTTTACCTGCTATGCCACAGCACCAGCCCCCAATCCACATCTTTCATGTGGGTGGCAGGAACCAGATTATTTGAGCCATCACTGCTGCGTCCTGGGGTCTGCATTGGTGTTGAGCTGGAGTTAGGAGCTAGAGACAGGAGTCAAAGCCAGAAGCCTCGATGTGGGATGTGGGTATCTTAACCACTAGGTCAAATGCCTGCTCCTGTGTCTGTATATTATATATAGAATATGTTTGCCCACATATCTTGTAGTAGCTATTCTATTTCTGTTACTGTTTTATTATACACAAGAACTATATTTCCGTTCCTATGAGTGAGCTGTCCCCTCCTCTGTCTGTTTCTGTTGTGGTGTTAGCCTTTTTCATACTTATACGATTACAAACATCTTTCCCAGCTTGTTATTCATCTTAGGAGTTTGTTTATAGTGTTATAGTGTTGGTTGGCCATAAAAGTTATTATTTTTATAGAGTTGACTTTGTCAATATTTTCTTTTACGGCTTCTGGATTTTCAATCATAGCCAGAAAGGCCTTACTCATTCCAAGATTTTAAGGAATCCATGCTCTCTTCTGGTTTTCTACTCTGCATCTTAACGGTGTACTGCACAAATCTTTGAAGCATTTGGAAGCCACTTTGTACTTAGTGTAGGATGTCATTCATGAATTCAGCTCCAAGTTTTTTCAGACTACCCAACTTCCTCAACCCCTTAATTATTTAGTTAAAAACACATAATAGAAAGATTTATTTAAAAAAATCCTCTGGAAGAATTGCTTTACACGCGAAAATCCTGTCGCACCTGTTCTACAGATGGGTGCCCTGTGGCCTGGGGCACTGGTGTACTTGCCCCAGGCTGTCCAGTTGGTAAGTGGCATCTGTGCACTCCCCCTTCTGCCCTGGTCCCTCCAGCCGCCCTTGTTTGAGTTTTTCTACCTCTTGCAGCCTGACTCCCACCAGAGCCAGCCACTCAGTGTTAGCTTGCACTGGGACAGCCCTGTGCTCCCAGGTGCACATGTTGGGGTTCCAGGTCCCGTCAACACAGTCCCCCTGGGTTTATTCAAAACTGTGAGAAACCTCAGGACATGGCCTGACCCCCCTGTGTGCCTGGCCTGGATTCAGACTCAACGCTTCCCACCACAGGGATGAGAGGAGGGAGGAAGGCCGCGCACTTGCCTCCTCGGCCCTCGGCACTGCCGGTGCGCCAGCAGCACTTTTGCTGTTATTTCTGCCTGGGCTTGGGCCTGCGTCCGCACAACGTTCTGGCCCGTTGGCTTGTGCAGCTTCCTAGCGCCAGTTTTAATTACTGGGGATCGTCACAGTCGCTCTATCTGATGGTGCTGGCTCCTGTCTTTGTCCTTTTTTCAGAGCCTGTTGTTTCCTGATAGTATTATTTATTTTTCCCTATGAATTTCAGGAACAAACAGGGTAGTTTAAAACACACACACACACACACACACACAACCTGTTGATCCTACCAGTGCTTTTACTGGGATTATATCAAGTTTATGGTTCTACTTATGGAGGATTGAGACCTTCATGGCATTGAGAAGTCCCATGAAAAAAATCGTTCCATTCGACTGTTTGCTTATCTGTAAAATGCGAGTCATCGCTACACCAGTCTCACAGGGCTGTCCTCAGAATTACGTGGGAAGGTGAAGCCCGGCGCGCTGGGGACGCCACGCGGCCCCGCCGGTCGTGTCCGAACTCCGATTCCCTCACTTGAACAATGGGAACAAGAGGACCAGCTTAAAGGGCTGAAAGGAGGGTTAAGCGAGGTGAGGCACAGCAAGCGCGCCCAGTAAATATTAGCTGTTCTGGAAACCAGGCCATCGGGGCAGGCGCTTGGTGCGAGCGTTGGGGGCAGGGCGGCCCCGGGTCCTCTTTCCCAGAACCGACTTAACCCTGGATCGCCCCTTGTTTTCCCCGCAGGGATCGGAAGTCGTGAACCTAGGCGTCCCCGGTCGTCGAGCGGCCCTTCAATTCCGGCCCCGCCTTCCAGCCGCCACACTGCCACGTCTCGCGCGGCGGACTCGCTCCCTGTCCAGCTGGCAGGCAGGGCCCAGCCGGGGGCCGCCCACAAGCCCGCCTCGCCGCTCCCCGAGTCGCCGCCAGGGCGGCACCGGGCGGAGCGGCGTGACGCCAGCGGAGGGGCGGGGCAAGCGCGCGCCGGAAGTCCCGGGGGCGTGTGACGTACATCCGGCGAGTACCTGGCGGTGCGGGTTGCAGCTGGCCTGTGTGCTCTGAGGGAGGGTCCAAGCCGCCCGCCGCCGCCGGAGGAGCCCCTCGGGCCGTGAGTGCGGGGGCCTCGGCGCGGGAGGGAGCGGGACCCGCGGAGCAGGGGCGGCTGATCGGGAGGATCCTAGCGGAGGCTGGCCCTGGCCGGGTTGGGGGGGGGAAGTGACACGCAGGCGGTTCTGTGGGGCCACGGGCTGGTTCTGGGCGGGGACGGGCCGATTCGGCCGGGTCTGCTCCGTCCCCTGCGGACGTCGGGGGCATGGGGTCCATCTGTATTCCTCTCGGGTCTTGCCGCTGCTAGACTTCTCTGTCTCTCTCTCTGCCTGTCCGTACTGTGCGATCCCCTTCCTCGGATGAGCCTCAGTCCCTCGGGGAGATGGGGAGAGCCCTTGACGAGTACCCTTGTTTGACAGACTCGGGACCTGAGGCTCGCCAGGGCCCTGCAGCCAGCAAGAGTGGGCGCTGGAACCAGGTCTGCAGGCTCCCAGTCCAGGGCTCCGCCTCACGCAGCGCTCTGTTGTCATCTGATGTCCTGTGTCGAACCCTGATTTTTCTCCTTCCTCCTCCCCCCCCCCTTCCTTGCGTGGAAAAATGCCCTCACGTGCGTTGGCGTAGGTTAGTGTTTTCGTCCCGGGTCTAGCTGAGCGGTCTGGAGCGCACGTCTGAGGGTCGACGCCCAGTTGTCCCCATCCGTATTCTCTCGTGCGCTTTATATCCCAGTGCATCTGCTTAGGTCTAGAGCAGGCGCTTGGAGGGGTTTGCCAGGAAGCTCACCTTTAACATCTGCCCCGGACATCAGCAGAATTCCTTAGCTGAAAGCCAGCTGCCCACTACCTCCAGGTGTCTGGAACTCTGCGTTAAAGTGGCTCCCAGTGTGTAAATTTCTTGTTGGCTAATGGTCACTTTGGTGCTCCACCTTTCTTTGTGTTTGTCCTGAAATTTGGGAATTTTCATTTTGGGTACACTAGCAGTGTTTCCGCTGGCAATTTAAAGTCCTTTAATTTTGGAATACTCTGACTTGCCATACGGTGGTGGAGTGGATCAACAATACAAAAATAAATAGAATATCAGTAGTTAAAATATCACCTAAACGGTGTCATGAATTCCAAGTTAGAAAACTTCCAAAGGTTACCTTCTGTGAGGTCGGGAGGTTGAGGAAGTACACTTTTTTTTTTTTTTTTTTTAATTTTTTTTTTTTTTTTGACAGGCAGAGTGGACAGTGAGAGAGAGAGACAGAGAGAAAGGTCTTCCTTTGCCGTTGGTTCACCCTCCAATGGCCGCCGCGGCCGGCGCGCTGCGGCCGGCGCACCGCGCTGATCCGATGGCAGGAGCCAGGAGCCAGGTGCTTTTCCTGGTCTCCCATGGGGTGCAGGGCCCAAGCACCTGGGCCATCCTCCACTGCACTCCCTGGCCACAGCAGAGGGCTGGCCTGGAAGAGGGGCAACCGGGACAGAATCCGGCGCCCCGACCGGGACTAGAACCCGGTGTGCCGGCGCCGCTAGGCGGAGGATTAGCCTAGTGAGCCGCGGCGCCGGCCTAGGAAGTACACTTTTAACTTGCGATTTGTATTTGAATTTTATGTGATGTTAATAGGAAGAGTTTTAGCTTTGGTGTTAAAAGCTGAAGGTTTAAGTCCTGGAATTGTTACTTTTTCAGTGGAGCAGGCTGGACAAGTCAGTTACCCTAGATGTCAGCTTCTTTATTTTGTTCAGTGAGGCCTGTGGACCCTGCATGGTGGGGTTGGCGTGAGGATGAATGAGATGTGCATGTATGTCATAAGCTGTGAACTGCTGGAGTTAGTACACACTAAGATTGCAAGGGTGAGCCGCCGCCTGCAGTGCCTGTATCCCATATGAGCGCTGGTTTGAGACCTGGCTGTTCCAATTCCGATCCGTCTGCCTGCTAGGCCTGGGAAAGCGGTGGAAGATGGCCCAAGTGCTTATGCCCCTGCATCCACGTGGGAGACCTGGAAGAAGCTCCTGGCTTCAGATTGGCCCAGCTCCAGCCATTGCAGCCATTTAGGGAGTGAACCAGTGGATGGAGGACTTCTTTGTCTCTCTCTGTCTCTGCCACTCTGTAACTCTGCCTTTCAAATAAATATATTAGCCTTAAAAAAAAAAGAAGATTGTAAGGATGGAAGAGCCAACAAGACCATTTTCTTTTCTTTTGATTTATTTTGTTTATTTGAAAGCCAGAGTTAGACAGAGAGAAAGATTTTCCATCCACTGGCTCACTCACCAAATGGCTGCAATGGTCTGGGCCAGGCTGAAGCCAGGAGCCAGGAGCTTCATCCAGGTCTCCACGTGGGTGGCAGGGGTCAAAGGACTTGGGCCATCCTCCACTGCTTTTCCCAGGTGCTTTAGCAGGGAGCTGTATCAGAAGTGGAACAGCCAGGACTTGAACCAGTGCTCATATGGGATGCTCGCACTGCAGGTGGAGCTTAACCTGTTAGGCCAAATGCTGGCCCCAAAGCCATTTTCTTAACTCTGGTAGCAGTACAACCCAACGCTTTGTGCGCTTTGTGTCTATTAGGGTTTTTTTTTTTTTTTTTTAATCACCTGAAGAGTATCTTGAAGCACTCTATATCCATAATTTTCGAGGGAAAAATCTTATAGGGCTTGGAAAGCAGGGATATCAAGAGAAAACAAATTAGAAAATCTAAGTAGTTCAGTTACCATGAAAAAATCCTTAAAGTATGGGGTTTTTCCTTTGTCCCCTTTGCAGAATTTATCTAAATTTGGAGTATTTCTAAAATAATATGGTAAAAGTTTAAAGTTTATTTATTGTCGTTTATTTGAAAGGTATTGAGACCCTGCCTGTTGGTTCACTCCCCAAATGCCTGCAGCGGCCGGGGAACATAATCCAGATCTTGCATGCAGGTGGCAGGGATCCAAGTACTTGAGCCGTTGCCGGCTGCCTCCCAGGGCGGGCATTAGCAGGAAGCTGGAATGGAAGTGGAGCTGTGTCTTGAACCTGGTCTCTGTGATGTGGGATGCAGGCATTGCAGGTGGTGTCCAGATGTGTGCCCTTGATGTGGTACAGTTTACAGTGATACTGTGAGGGGTGGACTACAAACCAGTGTAGGACAAATGGATAGACGTGTTAGCTCGCACAGGAGTGATCAGAGTGGGGGTAACTGAACGAGGGGTACTGTCTAAAGGTGAGCTGTGTCTCCTCAAGCAGTAGGCTGAGCAGACCAGGCAGGATGTTTGGTTTGGGGGCATTGTAGGGGAAAGGCAAGTTGTTCTCTTACTTACCTGCAGTAAGTGGGAACTTAAGTATAGGAGCCTTGTAAGTGCCCCTAAGTTACTGGACTTCTTAAAGTTTCCAGACAGAACTGTAATTTAACATGTAAAATGTGATCTTTCTGCCAAAATACATTTGAATGTTTCTGAAAAGGCCAAAAAGGAACCAAAAACAAACAAAAAACCCTACCTAAAAGCTTTCCTCTCAATCTCTACCTCTACCCAAACTCCCAAGTTTTATTTGGCCCTCAGGCTGCTGTGGGCTGGTAAAACCCAGTAATTGGATGGAAATGAAAAACGTATACCTTCTCCATATTTCAGCTTCTTTTTTGTCTAGTATTCTTTGAAGAATGTAAGTGGGCTTTTGTGGTTAACCCTTTTACTGGTTACTGTTTGTGAAAGCTTTGTTGGATTGCAGTTGGTCATGTGTAGTGTAAAGTCTTATGTTTAGATCCTCTTGCTGATCGAGAGGGTGAAAGTGGAGATTTTTTCTTTCTGTACTGAATCTGAGATATTGAGGCAAAAATTGAATGTGACCAGGAAATGTTGACTCTGAGAAACCTCAGGAATTACCCTAGGTCCTTCCATTTTGTTTCATACAGCAGTCTTCTTGCTTATTGCCAGAGTATGAAGCTTTTTAGTAGCGTTGAGTCACTGTTTATTTTGTCTAGGCCTGTGGGAAACTGTAGGGAGAGTGGTGTTAATATCAGGACACGTTAAGATAGGTCCTTGCTTAGGAACTTCCTGCCGTATCACGAACATCTTATTTTAAGACTCCGAGGACTTGTAAAATGATTCAAGCTTGATTATTTGTAGTATGAAAGGGTTCTCTTCTTGTCCCTTTGTGGTTCTGTAAAATAGTGTTGTCTTTCTTTTTGTAAACTGAGACACATATCTGCAAAGGAGGTTAGACAAATATTGTTTAAGAAGAGAGAATGTTGGTAAATGGAGCAGGGCAGATGGTGCCAGCCAATAGGATTTCGGGTGACTTTGTTCTATAGCTGTTCACAAGGATAGGTTAATATGCTTTTGTTCAGGTTATTTTCATTTTGGTTTTCCGCTTAGTGCCTGTGTGGCCCTTTGGTCCAGATTCTTGAGGAGACGGGTTCCCTAAAGCTGTTGCTAACTGTAGCCAGCAGTGCTGTGTCTCAGGAATGTGGATGGGCAGTTGCTTGGAGGAGTGCGTCATATAGTGAAGGAAATGATATCTTTAACTCTCAGTGTAGATTGTTAACTTAGGAAGCCAAGAGTGAATGCAGACAATGACTGATGTCCAAAATCATTCCAAAGTGTAAAATTCTTGTCTTGAGAGGGAACAAGGTTCATTTATCTTTATTTCACCTTATACCTAGAAACATGGCTCTATATAAGTGTGTATCAGACCAGGGAATAAGAATTAGCTTCTCCAGAGCTGTTTGGCATTAGAAAGCTAATGTTTACTACTTTGCTATTTTATACAGGTAGTAAGCATTAATAATGTCTTTCATCTTTGAGTGGATCTACAATGGCTTCAGCAGTGTGCTCCAGTTCCTAGGTAAAGCCATTTCCTTGAAATGCATGTTTCAAATTTTATGCATTTCTTTCAACAATTTAATTAATTAAAAACAGTCTTCATTAAGAAGAGAAAAATTTACATTAACATTTTTTTTCTCTTTTAGGACTCTATAAGAAATCTGGAAAACTTGTATTCTTGGGTTTGGACAATGCAGGCAAAACCACTCTTCTTCACATGCTCAAAGATGACAGATTGGGCCAACATGTTCCAACACTGCATCCGAGTAGGTTTGAAAATACCAGGTGACCTTTTGATCTTTGAAGGTCAACATCAAGTTTGGAGGATAAATCTCCACTTTTAATAACTGAGGTCCCAAAATTCACCTTACTTAGAAAAATTACCTAGAGGACGTATTCAAGGCACAGACTCATAAATCTAAGTCTCCTGAACTTTGTCACTGTTCTCTTTGGTTCCGTAATGGGACACATCTCCTGTATCTGCTTCTAAGAGAAAAAGAAGTGGTTGGCTTTTTAGAATAGTTTCAGAGCATTCTCACTGCTGCCCTTCCCAGGACAAGGTGAAGTTTTCACCTTGTATTGGTGTTGGCTCACAACGTGGTGATTGGGCCTTTGGATACATAAGTTGATTTCTTTCCTATTTATTGCCAATTTTTCAGCATCAGAAGAGCTGACAATTGCTGGAATGACCTTTACAACTTTTGATCTTGGTGGGCATGAGCAAGGTAAGAGACGTAGTGGAAGCATGGTCTTGGCTTATGATTTATTCTGGGCCCTCGAAGCTTGTGTCCTTTCTACCTTCTACATTTCTTGAATTTAGGATTGGGATCTTACTTAATGAGGCTGTTTTATTCATTTAGTATTTTTAAGTGATTTAAGATATAATTTGTAAATAGTGCAGAGACTTCCACTCAGTCCTTTTGTAGAGATTTATTAGTCTCCCTCTCTGTAATACATATGAGAACATGTCAGAAGATTCATGGAAAATAGAAGTAAAAGATAAGTTTATATTGGTGCAAAAGCCGTGCATATGAGAGTGTTTTGAAAACTTCATGGAAAATATGTATTATGAAAATACTATGTGTGGATTTCAACATTTATTGCACAAAAATAACCTCTTAATTCCATTTCCATGAACTTTTTGAAATACTTTCATTAATATTGATTTTTTTTCTGAACCATTTGAGTACCTCATATGCTTTTGCTCCCTAATACCTATTTCTTAACATCCAATTTAGGATGTTCTATTTTTATATACTCTGTCATGTGTATTCCTTTTGGTCAGTTGCCCCAATAATCTCTCTCTCTCTCTCTCTCTCTCTCTCTTTTTTTTTTTTAATTTATTTGAAAGGCAGAGTTACAGAGAAAGGAAGAGAGACAGAAAGAATTCATATATTCTCCAGTTCATTTCCCAAATGGCCGCAACAGCCAGGGCTAGGCCAGGCCGAAGCCAGGAGCCCAGAGCTTCTTCCAGGACTCTCTCCTGGGTGCAGGGGCCCAAGTACTTTGGCTGTCTTCTGCTACTTTCCCAGGCCCATTAGCAGGGACCTGGATTAGAAGTGGAGCAGACAGTTCTCAAACTGGCACCCAAGTGGGATGCTGGCATCTCAGGCAGAGGCTTAACCTGTTCTGCCACAGCATCAGCCTTTCCTTTTTTAAAAAAGATTTATTTGAAAGGCCAAGTTGCAGAGAAGAGAGGAAGAGACAAAGAGATCTTCTATCCACTGGGGTTTAGATGGTCCTGATGGCTGGGGCTGGTCCAGGCCAAAGCCAGGAACCTGGAGCTCCATCTAAGTCTCCCAAATGGGTGCAGGGGCCCAAGTACTCGGGCCATCCTCCATTGCCTTCCCAGGTACATTAGCAGGAAGCTAGATCTGAAGTTGGGGGGAACTCAAACCAGCCCTTATATGGGATGCAGGCATTGCAGGCAGCAGCTTAACCTGCTGTGCGACAGTGCCAACCCCTAATAATCTTGTGTAAAGTGTTTTTTCCTCTTGAACAGGTACAGTATGGTATCATGTATTATATTTAGTTAGCAAGTCTCTACTCAAAGGAGTGTGAGTATGTAGGTCGTTAGCTTCTTTGTAAGTAAGTTCAAACTTGTCAAAAAGTTGCAAAAATAACAGTGACTAAATAAGACCACTCTGATCTGCATTGATATTTTGTATATACTTGACCCACCTGGGATGGTTGGTAGGTTTTCTTCCAGCTTTTTGCCCTTTTGCCTCCTCAGACTGTGTCTGTTTGATTCCTGGTTCCTCTCAGGTGTCTTTTATGTGTCTTAGCGATACACACTGGGCATCTTTAGCTGATGGACACTCAGTTAACATTTGACAAGACTAAGCACCGGGTGTGACTCTTCAGATGTGGGTGTGATCTGGGAAGATGGGGCAAAAAGCTCAAGATTCTGTCAGATTCACTTTTTATTAAATTGAGTTGAGAAGACTTTTAGAACATTTTACTAGGTTGAATCTAAGTTTTTTAAAAAGTATGGTTAAGAAAAAAGAATATTGTAATTTCTAGTCAGTGAGCACAAGAATTTTATAGTTGGTAATTTCATTAATGTAATTGCATTTATTTTATTCAATTGGTTTTATATCCTGAAAATCATGTATGCAGTATAATCACAATTGCATAAAATACCTGCACAGAAGAAAAATGGGAAGAAAATAGCAGAAACACTAACAGGGAGGAGTTTGATGGAGGGTTATAAATTATCTTGTTTCCTTTTTTCTATCATGAGCTTGTATGTAGGAATGGGTACGTGGTATCTTCTGCTGTTTCTTCCAAAAAAGTTGTGTAACAGCTTACAAATTTAAATTCAGAGCCAGGTAAGACTGAACTGGTCCATCGGGACAGTGCTGAAGGAATAGGCACCACATGTCCCTAGACACCTGGGAATTGTAGATTATTTGTGATAATTTAGCTTACAGGTGTTGTAAAAAAAGGGAAGTGTGTTGATGTATATAGTTTTACTTCTTTTAAGAAAAATTTATTCAACAAGGACACTTTTTATCATAACATGGCCACTGTTTTACAGAAGTGACTGAAACAATATCTATCTATGGATTTCATTTTATTTTTGTAACTTAAAAATAACTTAAAAAATTTAACTATAAAAGCAGTGTAGGCTTAATACTCAAACAAACGTAGTCAGTGTAGAAATAGGGAAACTGAAAGTCCCTCCCGCCCTCCTTCCCCACCCCGCTCTTTAGAAGTTCACGTTGTTCACTGACGTGGTTGTGCTTCCGACTCGTTCCACCGCAAGGACTAGAGATGAGGGGCTTGGAAATCATGGTACGATTAATGCGCTGCTTTCCGATCTTTACCATTCTGTGTCACAAACAAATGGAAGTAACGTTTATAGGGCAGGTCAGGCCCCTGGGTAGCCCAGTCCCCCAGGGCTGAGCAGGTACGTGTGTCAGCACACTCACACTAGTGGTTTAGGAATAACTTAGAACTAATGTTATATGCAGAAATAGTTAACATTCTGATATTTTAACTCAAAGGTTGCAAACTAAATTAGCTCCAGAGGTGATAAATAGGTCATTTAAGTAAGTGGACTCCAAGACAGTGAAGAGTAACGCAATTTTGGCAAACTGAAGAATTCAGACGTTATCTGAAGGAGAAGCCACGATTCAGTTCCAGCTGATTATTGGCATGTGGATGGGTAGGTGTAGAATTACCCAGAGTTGTTATTTCAAGGAAGACAAATTCTGAATTTATAAAAACCAGGTTTAGGTTCATGGACCCATCAGTTTGCTTCCTCTGCTCTGACTTAATACTGGTCAGGACTTAGAGAACCATAAGGAAGTATTGTTACTGAAACCTGGACCAGATTTGTCCATTTCACAGGTTCTTAGCTTATTTTCAGTATATATTTATATATTTTATTGATGCAATCACTAACTTTGTCTTCTAGCACGCCGGGTTTGGAAAAATTACCTTCCTGCAATTAATGGGATTGTCTTTCTGGTGGACTGTGCAGATCATTCTCGCCTCATGGAATCCAAAGTTGAGCTTAATGTATGTTTGTATTTTCTTTACTACCTCTGTTTCTTTTAACTACTTGGCTCAGTAGTGCCAGTACTTAGTCATTGGAGTGCACATTTGCTGAGAGTCGTAGTTGCAGGAAAAAAATGTTTTAAAATCTAAGATACTGCTTTTCAGTGTCTGAGGAAACTCGGCTTAAACTGTATAAATTAACATATGGTTTAGATCAAAGGGCTCCTGTCTGGCTCAGCATAGTAAACAGTGTTCCCTTCTGTGTATCATGTCTCGGCACCCTTTTTATGGCTGGCATCAGGAAACCCTAACGGAGATATTAGAATTTGTTGAGTTTGTGAATCTGCGTTCGCGGGTTGTGCCTCCCCACCCTCCCGCTGATGAGTGTGCTGGAGGACACTGGCAGTCTGTTCAAGTCTGTGGCCCAGGTCCCAGCATCCTGAGACACTGTCAAGTACTCACTCCAGGCTTCACCTTTGTCAACATTACATTTTCTTGACTGGATGATTTCTGTAATGTTGCTTCTGTTAGTCCTGCTCCTTCACTCTGTACTTCTCTTTGATGAACTGTAACCCTGCATTCTTGTTACTGGCAGTTGGAAGCTGTCTCAGGTTTATTTATAAGCATGTTTCTCAAGTGTATAGCTCTGGTCTCATGTAGAATTGCCTATAGTGAAGCCCTTCCCTTAGTTGACCCCTTGGCACTCACCATTCTCGTTCTAGAAACTCCCCTTTGCACTCTTGGTTGTGGTGCTCTCTCTCAAGTGCTTAGCCCTGAAGTACTGCTCTTCCCAAGGGTCTAGTCTTTCTTTCAGGCTAGTCCCACCTATTCCAGTTCCTTCCTCTGCCGCCCAGATGTCAAAGATTCCCAAGTGGATTTCTCCCATCTAGACGTCTGCATAATGCTACCCACTGGACAACCCACGCACTGATTTCTGTTTTCCAGAATGGAACTGTTCATCTTACCCCACCACCTGCCTGGACCCGTAGTCCAGAAACCTGTGGATTATTGTCGTTTCATGACTGTTGCCATGCACTGAAGTGCTAGAAGTAACTTTCTCAGACTTGTCATTGCTCTGCTTAGTATCTTTGGATAGTTCGCTGGCACAGGCAGGATAAAATCCACAGGTCTCTTATGTGGCACATAAGACCTTTTCATGATCCTCCCTATTTCTCCAGCATCCTTTCTCTTTCCTGCCTACTTGAGCTATATGCTAAACCTAGAGAACAACTTGTGTTTTTTTTTTTTTTTCTTGAACAGGCACGAGTAGCCATTCCCTGCCTGGCTTCCTCATCTGCTCTCCCCAGCACATTGTAAAATGTCCCTTCAGGGAACTCGGGGTTCAGATGTGACCAGCTCTGAGCAGCTTTCCCTGACCTCTCACACCGCATCACCAGTGTCTGTTGTGTTTGCTGATTTTCTTATAGGTCTCTCCCACCAGACCTGAGCTTCCATGATAGGAACCTTGTCTAATTTTTTTTTGTGAAGTCGCTGCACCTGGCAAAACATTGGGTACATAGTAGGCACTCTGTCACTGCTTAATGAATGACATCCTTGCTCTTGTTTTTCTCTCATGTTTCCTGGGATTCCAGGTGGTCACAGCACCTTTCCCTTTTATCTCTTCAACACTGCTTTCCTGTGGGTGAGAGCTGGAGGGCCAGACTCGTTCTGTGTCAGCTGTGACTTTCTGTCAGTCTCCTGTAGTGGTCATTCAGTGCTGCTACCCTAGGCTAGCTCATCGTCTCTCACATGAGTGCCACAGGTGGGTTCATGGTACTGAGGCGTAGGTTTTACTCACTGCGGTGTTAGAATCCATTGCAGCTGACTTCTCAGGTGGGTGTCATGATGCGGGCCGTCCCTTCCTGCCCCATTTCCTTGGGCTGATGCCAGTACAGATGCTTCAGTGCAGGCAGCACTGCTCCCTGTGGCTGCTGCCTTCACTCCTGACTGCAGAGCCGGGGCTTACGTTATGTTCCTCCTCCTCCTTTCCGCATATCCAAATCCTGCTCTGGAGGCCCAGTTTTAGGTTCCATAGTTTTGCTGAGACTTTCTTCAAGCCTCAAATCACCATTGTATTTATTTGAACTTACTTTAGTATTAATATTCTGTCCTCACTCATCGTGACAGTCATCCACCGTGCTGTTTTCCTTCCAAGCTTTGTGAACACAAGCGTGAACATAAGAGGGAGGGTTACTTGACCACAGGGATGGGTCTTACCCTTTGTTTCCTGTCTCAGTGCCTGAGGCAGTGTTTTGTGTGTGTTGGGCAGTCAGTAAACCTTGGAGCCTTCCTGTAGTCATCTTTGAGGGTCTGCAGCCAGAGCACTCTTCTAGGACCGTGCTGACCGTTCTGAGAGTGGTTTGTGGCTGAGTAGTTCTGTTGCCTCGGAAACAGACAGCCTTCAGCTGTGACTTTTGAGGCAGGTAGGGGCTTTTTACCAAATGGTAAAGGTGTGTTACATGGTGTCAGAGAGAAGCCTTTAATCAGATGTGAAGATGATCTTATTTCTACCTTTCATTTCACACCTTATAAGACCTGAAGCTGCTGGCTTTCCTTGTTGATAGACTTCCTAGGTTTCACTTTGTTTTTATTTTATCTTGGCTTTAGGCTTTAATGACTGATGAAACAATATCCAATGTGCCAATCCTTATCTTGGGCAACAAAATTGACAGAACAGATGCTATCAGTGAAGAAAAGCTCCGTGAGATATTTGGGCTTTACGGACAGACCACTGGGAAGGTAAGAGGAAAATCTTGAGGAGACACATGAGTGCTGTCCACAACTTTAAAGCACTGCTGGCTTGCTATCTTTTATTACTTTTTTAAAGGTTTGTTTATTACAGAAACAGGGAGGGAGGGAGGGTTATTTTCCATCTGCCAGTTCACTCCCCAAATGACTGCAATGCTCAGTCTGGGCCAGAAGCCGGGAGCCAGAAACTCCATCCCGGTTTCCCACATGGATGGCCAGGTCCCAAGCACTTGGGCCGCCTTCTGCTAACCTCCCAGGCACATGAGCAGGGAGCTGGATTGGAAGCAGAGCAGCTGGGACTTGAACTAGTGCTGATAATGGGGTGCTGGCATCACAGGCAGCTGCTTAACCCGCAGCACCACAAAATGCTGGCTCCTATTTTGCCATATTGATTCTCTTCTTTCAGAAGTTTAAACAGGCTTAGGATTTATTTTGTTTTGGGTATTTTTGTGACCTTGCTGAAGGCAGGGGCATGCTGTTTAACCATTTTCTGATATCTAGCTTCTTCAGTATTTGAGGAGTTGGTAGAAAAGGCAACGTCTCTCTTTAGAGGGTTTTCTGAGTATCTGGGAAATCTTTTTTTTAATGGAGCCACTTTTTTTTTTTTTTTTAAGATTTATTTATTTATTTGAGAGGTAGAGTTATAGATAGAGAGGTCTTCCATCTGCTGGTTCACACCCCAGATGGCCCTAACAGCTGGAGCTGGGACGAAATGAAGCCAGGAGTTTCTTTCAGGTCTCCCACAGGGGTGCAGGGGCCCAAGCACTTGGCCATTTTCCACTGCCTTTCCAGGCCATAGCAGAGAGCTGGATCAAAAGAGGAGTAGCTGGGACTTGAACCAGTGCCATATGGGATGCTGGCACTTCAGGTGGAGGCTTAATCTACTGTGTCACAGTGCCAGCCCCGAGAAAGCTTTTTGAAGGAGCCATTAGCCCAGATCAGTTTTATTCTGGACAGGAGAGGTCAGGTTATAGAGAAGAGTAGTCATTCATATCACTTTTCAAGCACTGAAATTAAACCATTTTTTTATACTTAGTGCTTCTTGCTGAGAGAAGTAGGACTGTTACCCCATTCCACAGATGAGGAGCAGAGTGATTTGTTCAGGTCTACACGGTAGGCCAGCGATGTGGGTTTATGGTTCCTCCTGTTGAAAGAGGAAAACAGGCTTGTGAGAAAGGAAGTCTAGACCAGATCCAGTTCCACAGGAATCCTTTCAACTTCTCAGCTTGGGGTTTTGGCATCTTCAATGAAACATTCCTTTTCTGTCATCTTTGATAACTCTCTCACTTTTTTACCTAGTTCCTCAGTCTTGTCTCTTCTTGGTTACCTGATCTTTTCTAGAAATGCTTCCCATAGTTCATTTAGCTTCCCCTCTTCTGCCTGAGTGTTAGGACACATGACTTTTAATTTCCTCGGGATAGCCTATTACCAGTATTTCTGGGTGCTATGTCAGTGACTCTGTCCTTTCTAAACAGTCCCAGACCTCTTGAGTGCCTCAGGGAGGTACTGACTTTGCAGATGAATGCACCCTGGAGAGATTGACAGGCACGGGGTGGGAATGTGCTGCCTGTTCTGCCCTGAGAGCTCGACGCCCTGGGAGGGCTCGTGGGCCGGACCACATTCCTGTAACGCACAGCTGCTTAGGTCGGCTTTGAAGAGCAGGGAAACTGGTGCCGATGATCGCCTCTCAGGCTTTCTGCCGTGGAGATGGTAACAGGCCTTTCTCGTTTTGCCTGCTTTAGGGGAACGTGACCCTGAAGGAACTGAACGCCCGCCCCATGGAAGTGTTCATGTGCAGCGTGCTCAAGAGGCAAGGCTACGGCGAGGGCTTCCGCTGGCTCTCCCAGTACATTGACTGATGTTTGGACAGTGAAAATAAACGAGTTTTACTTCTCTGGACTGATCCTATTCACAGCTTCCTCGTGAACTTTTCTAATAAATCAAGGAAAGCTCTCCAGCCATGTCTGGTGTTGAGAAGCCAAGAGTCTCTGTCAGCTCCCATCGCCCAGTGGTGACATGTGCTCTTCTCCGCACTGTCGGGAGGTGACGCTGCCCACGCACTGGTGCAGGTCGGAATCCTGGGGAGTGAAGCTGTGTGCCATCCCGGGGGCACCGGAAAAGAAAAACACGTCTCACCACTGTGGTGCATTTCGAGCGAAAGTGATTCTATTTTTTAAAGAAAGTGTTGTTATTGTAATTGGTCTCCCTCCTAACTATTTTGAGTTCACAATTTTCTTGGTCCAGAGTTTTCTATTTTTTTTTTTAAACTAGTAAATGGCATTTAGATACTTCAATTATGAACCAGAACCAATACAATTAGAGGCCAGAGCTCAGTTGGGTGACCCCACTCCTGCTGAGTTGGCAGGCTGCTGAGAGACACTCCCCTGAGCTCCCCGGCTCTATAACCGCCTTGTAGCCGGAGGCGTCACCTTGTGCACAGAGAGTGGAAAAGGGGGGAACCCTGGCCTCGCAGTCGTGGCGTCCCTCACCCGGGGATAGACATTGTTCACTGTGGAGAGTGCATTGCAGGGTGGGTTGTTACTATTCTACTTACAAGGTTACAAATGTCAGCCGTCTTTGCTTTTATACCATTGTGAAATTTCATTTCTCTGTATAGCATCTTTTCATTGTCAGTTATAAAGTGACTTAGCCTCATTTCAGAGTTGAGAACATCTCATGTGGTCATGTACTGCAGGTGTGTCTCAGCTACTTTTGCACAGATTCTGGGGGAAATTTTTCTGAACAGAATGACAAAGTTAATAGCTAAAGAGGTCTTAATTCTGTGAGTTGAGGACTTAAAACTCTGGTCTTACAGTACTTGTTTGAATCCAGGGAAGATTTACTCAGTGGGCTTTAAAATTTCCTCTTGCAGAATTTGGTCCCTTTATGCACGAGCTCTTTTGCTCACATCTTTTCTTCTTACCAGTTATTTTATTTTTATTTTTTTGGTGTTTGTTTAAAGGTCAGTATCTGTAGCTTTTCCAGATTTTTTTGTTTGGAATGAAACTACCTTTCTCATGTCACAAAATCAGCGGGGGACAACACTAACCAGGGGCCCTCTGGGCTGCTGCTTCATAGGCAGCCTCGTGTGTCAGTGAGCACCCCGGGTACAGACATCAGCATCCCCCAAGTGGGATGAGGGCTGTTTGTATAGCGTTCCATTTTCTCAGTGCCACGCGTGCAGTTGGGTGGGTATTCATGATCTTAACCTGTGTTCTGCCCTTGCAGTAGAAGAGGGAGGGACAGGAGGTGGTCTCAGGAGCGGAGGGCGCCTGTGTGCATTTTTCCTTTAATAAAAGAGTCGAGGTACTTTTTGTGATGGTGGTGCTTATTTGCAAAGGACTGAACTAAATTCTGTGGGTTCCTCCTTGTGTGAGGGTAGGGAGGATGCGGATAGCATGTTTCTGGGTGAGAGAGCAGCATTCTGTAGTTGGATTTCCTGTTCTTTATCTTCAGCACTGACCTGCAGGGAAGGCCTGCTGTCACTGCTGGGGCCCAGTGCAGAGGCTGGGGGGAGTCAGTCTCAGAAGTGCATGTGTTTCATTCGTTCCCAGGCATTGCTGGATTAAGACACAGTTGTTGGTGTGGAAAGGGGTTAAAGCCTTAAGTGAACAAATATAGCTAAGGGTGAATGAACTAGGTAGTTAACTTGTATATTTTTGATTTCCTTTAGCTAAAGGTTACCTGTACTTCTCAACTCAGAGACATGGGAAGTATGATTGCTTCAGTGTTAGTTTTCTTGTTTTTATTTTTTCTTGTTTTCCCCCAATCACTTGTAGCAAGCCAGAGAACCATGGAAGTCAGCTCTTTGTGAAAGTGGTTTATCTTGGCCACTGGAGAAAGCGGAGATGGCAAAGCCAAGTAGATGTCCAGTCTGTTTCTCGCCCCACAGAACAGCATTCGTGTAATAAGATAGCTGAAAACAGGATCAGAGCCTTGTGCGGGAACTCCCGCGATTGAGACTTTTCATTCTGTTTTACCAGAGTGTTTATATGTCCTATTTCAGGGAAAGTAAAACAGTCATTTACAAAAGAAAGTCAATCTGTATCCTTAACATTTTAATAAAAAGTTAAAACAAACTTCCTGTTTCTTTGGTTTGTTGAGCCTGAACACACCATGTCATCAGTTTGGGGAGGGAAAACCGGGGTTCTTCCCCACATATGGGGAGAAACATTCGGGGATGTCAGACACTTGAAATCTGCTACCAGGAATAAAAACGAAAGGTGGGTCACTAGAGGCACCAAGTGTAGGGCGGTGTGAGCACTCTGGAGCACGCCGTGGACAGGGGGCCGGTGTAGGAGCAGTCCTGTATTAGTGTGCTAGCATGGGCTGAGCCCAGTGTAGCTCAGTTTTACAAAAAGCTGGAGAGAATCGGTTGAATGCTGCATTTGGTGAACTAGGGGAAGGAGTCTGCTTGTGTGTGTGTGTGTGTTATTAGGCTTGTAGGAAGCTCTGTTGTTGAAACCCCCAAGGGAGATTCCAAAACTCACCCACTGGGACACAGAATGGCAAACCAAAGGCAACCAGGTCTTCCCAACAGGCATTGAGCTCTTAGAGGCTGTCCTGTGAAAGGATGCTGTGGGCTTGCGGGCAGAGGCGTTTGTCCTGCTTGAGGTAGCGTGAACATGCACACAAGGGGTCTCGACTTGACTGTTGCTGGCTGTGACCGGGGACTTCTGTGCTGTGGTCTGCCGTCAGCACAGCAAAACCTGACGCACAGTAGATGTGCATGCTTGAAGGGACTCCGACGTCTTGATTGCGAGGAAGTGGGGCAGTAAAACCAAAAGAAGACAGTGCCTGCCCCTGGAAGGCGCTTGGCTTAGTGCTGTTCGTGCTGCGGTGGATCGCCATTGCGCATTCTCAGGTGGGTGTCGCCAGGAGCATCAGGATCCGCGTCCTGCCTCCTGGGATGCACCAGTCGCCAAGTGCCGGGCTGATGGTGGCCACCGAGGGGGCATCGTGAAGCCCCCACACATCCACCTTCATGTCTCTCTGTACCCAAAGGGTACTTGCTGGGAAAAGTAGGCAAGTTTTAAGTTGTCCTAGGTGACGGATGCGAGCTATGGCTCGTGGGCTGACTCTGCCCCCGTTGCCTGTGTTTGCGTGGCCTGTGACGTGAGAAAGGCTATACATTATTAAAAAGTTGGAGAACATTAAGAGTACTTACTATTTTTTATGACTCATGAAAGCGACATGAAATTCACCTTTCAGTGTAAGATTTTATTTTATTTTATTGCCTTTAGCTTTTGTGCGCTACAGCTGCAGAGTTGGGCTTGGAGACAGCTTGCATGGCCCGCAGAACTGGCACCATCAACATTCTGGCCTTGTGTAGAATCCTCAGGGCTGGTGGGGAACGTCATTGTGTGAAACGTGCATATTGCAAAATTCAGGGCTGTGTTCAGGTTTCTGACGGGAGCCGCCTCCGGCAATTTGGTTTAGAACAGCAAATGTGTTTTCCATGAAATTCGGTTTGGCGGGGGAGGTTAATTTTGTGAATTCTATGACACTTAGTGGACTGCTGTTGAGGTTACGTTCAAAATCCCACAGTTTTCTTAGCCGGGGTCAGAGGCTGAAGGTCCTGTCACGACCAGGGCAGGTGCAGCCACGTCAGCGCTTGTTTCTGTTCTTTCCCGCAAACGGGAGACAGCACACGCAGGGAGGGACCCGCCCACCCGCCTTTCTCGCGGTGACGCCTGTCACTCTCCCGGAGCTCGTCCCGCGGTGACAGCGGCTCCCACGGATTGGATGGGCCCAAAGAGGGCGGGGAAAGCAGCTCACCCGCAGCCAATCGGCTCGGGCCGGCTGGGGCTGAACCAATCCAGCTCGACGAGGAAGACGCGAGTCCGTGCTTGTGCGGGTCGCTCGCGGCCGTGTGCGGCGCTGCGAGGCTTTCAGCGGGCCGGGGTCCCGGGTGTTCGGTCCCCCGAGGCCATGGGGCGGCAGTGGGGACTCGCCATGAGAGCAGCCGAGCAGGTGGGCTGCGTGGTGAGCGCCTCCCGGGCCAAGCAGCCCGAGGCGGGATCGTGGAGCTGCAGCGGGGTGATCCTGAGCCGCAACCCGGGCCTGGTGCTGTGCCATGGGGGCATCTTCCTGCCTTTCCTTCGGGCTGGCAGTGAGGCCTTGGCCGCCGCCGAAGCCGTCTTCCTGCCCGGCGACAGCTGCGGCGACGACCTGCGCCTGCACGTGCAGTGGGCGCCAACGGCCGCGGATTCCAACGGCCGCGCCGACGAGGGCCGCCCGGGGCTGTGCACGCCGCAGTGCGCCGGCCTGGAGCCCAGCCCGCCAGCCCGGCTCCGCGGCCGGCCCCTGCAGTGCCCGCGCCCCGCCGAGCTGCTGCTGCTGCTGAGCTGCCCGGCCTTCCGGGCCCATTTCGAGCGCCTCTTCGGGGACGCGGAGGGCGAGCAGTGGCGCTTCGCGAGTGTGGCGCCGGACGACGAGGGCTCGGAAGACGACGAGGAGGATCAGCTGCGGGCGCTGGGCTGGTTCGCGCTGCTGCGCGTGCAGCCCGGCCCGGGGGCGGCGGCGGAGCGCGGGCCGGCCGTGGCCGTGGCCGTGGCGTCCCCGGGGGCGGTGCCCAAAGGCGCGCCGCTGCTGGCCTGCGGCTCGCCGTTCGGAGCCTTCTGTCCGGACATCTTTCTCAACACCCTGAGCCGCGGCGTGCTCAGCAACGCGGCCGGCCCGCTGCTGCTCACCGACGCGCGCTGCCTCCCGGGCAGCGAGGGCGGCGGCGTGTTCGCGGCGCGGCCGGCGGGGACGCTCGTGGCGCTGGTGGCGGCGCCACTATGCTGGAAGGCCCGCGAGTGGGTGGGCCTCACGCTGCTCTGCGCCGCCGCCCCGCTCATCCGCGCCGCCCGCGCCGCGCTGGGCCGCCTGCGCCCCAGCGAGGCCGCCCTGGCCGCCTTCCTGCCGCCGGAGCTGGGCACCCCGCGCGCCCTGCCCTTCCGAAGCCCCGAGCCGTCGTGGGCAGCCGCCGCCGTGCTGGTGGAGTGCGGCGCCGTGTGGGGTTCCGGAGTGGCCGTGGCACCCCGCCTGGTGCTGACCTGCCGGCACGTAGCCCCTCGGGAGGCTTCCAGGGTCCTGGTGCGCTGTGATGCTCCCAAGTAAGGCCCCCGCAAGGCTGCGGGTCGTGTGGCCCTTTCCCTGGCGGCGCGCCGGTGCTTCGGTAGCATGGGTGGACACCCGGGACCCTCCGCGGGAGCCCTGTGAAGCCGAGGGCAGCTTGGGCAGGATGCCACGCTTCTAGCACCCAGGCCTGGCCTTGCTGAGCCCGTCATAATCAGTGTCTTTGTGGCAGCTGCCGGGGCAACCGCAGGTGGGGCTGGGAACTCAATGCACCTGCAGCAGGCTGAGTGTTGTCGATGGTTGTGTATGGCCGGCAAGTGATGGAGAAGAAAGTTTCCCCAGTCCTGAACGCAGGGTGGGGGCCAGGCAGCGGGCTGGATCGTGCCCCGTGGTGGGCTAGGACTGGCCGCAGTCACAGTCACTGTCCAACTGCCTGCAGGGAAGGGCACCTCTGCCCCCCTCTCCTTTCCCCAGGCCCCGCCGTGGGGGCGGCAACTCTGTTTGTCTTGGCTTGGTTTTCTAGTATGTTCTGCTGCTTCTGTGGCCCCAGGTGTCCAGCTCAGGCGAGCCCACAGAGGGATAGCCCCTTGGTGCTGGTGCGCCTCTAGTGAATTGCTGAGGTTGGCCTGGCGTGGTGAGCCCAGCCCATGAGCGTCGGCACCCGGTCCTGCTCGCAGCCTGCAGGGCAGCAGTAAATGATGGGGGAGACTGATGTGGATTTCCTCGGGGTGTGAGCCCCGGGGCCTTGCTGCCACCATGCTTTTTGCTCCTAGGGAAACTCCCGGGCTTGCTGGAAACTACCCTTGCAGACTGTGTGGTAGGACAGCCCTGTGTCCTTTTGGGCAAGCCACTTACTGTGTCCGAGCGGCCTCCCTGTGAGTTGACACAGGGTCTGCAGCAGAGACTGGTGCTTGTGTGCTGGCACGTGGGCACAGAGTCCCCCCACCCCCCACCCAGGGGAGGAAGCACCCTGGCCTGTGCCCCTACCCTTTGCTCTGTAGCCTTTGGAAGTTACTGAACCTCTCAGAGGCTCAGCTGTGATATCTCACAGAGATAAGACCAGTGCCTGACTTGCAGGGTTGTGAACCTGAGAATGCCTGCGTCACGCACTGCCAGGTGTCCAGGTCGCTTTGCAAGCGTCTGAGCCCCACAGAGTGGCTAGGAGCTGCGTCCACAGCGTCCTGGCCGGCCGGCTTCAGGGCTGACACCAGGTCTTCCGTGACTGCTGTCGTCCCTCTCGACTCCTAGTTCCCCCAGAGCCAGGGGTCAGAAAGCTAAGCCTGTCGTTTGTCTCCCTCGCTCCCAGGACTGTGGCAGTCTGGGGACGTGTGCTGTTTGCCACCCAGGAGACCTCTCCCTATGACGTAGCAGTGGTGAGCCTGGAGGAGGCCCTGGACGGCATTGCCATGCCTGTACCCACCGAGCGCTTCAGCGAAGGTAAAGACAGACAAAGGGCCCCGCCAGGGGCTGGGCCTCTGACCTTGCCGGACCAGGGGCCGGCTCGCTTCCACGCCACGGCTGAATCAGTGAATCAGGGCGGCATGGGCGGGCATCCCCACAGTGCTTCCCCTTTCCCCAGGACCTGCAGCCATGTGGGGTCAGGGTGCTGGGCTTGGGGAGCCAACTCTTGAGGTGGTCAGAAAGGTGGGTGACCCGTTTGTGGCTCCAGTGGTGTGGTTTGGGCAGCAGACTGTGATGCAGCCACGTACGTACCAGACACCCAGATGGTGGCAGCCGTGTGATGTGATGGAGGGTACAAGTGCGTGGATTGGCATCTGTCCTCTGCCACTGGTGACCTTGGGCAGACTGCTGAAGCCTTCTCTGCCCCGCTTCCACAACTCTGAAATGGGGCTAGTGTGCCCTCCTTCTGGCCCTGTGAGGCCTAGGGGATGTGTTGCCTATTAAGCACGTGGCCCTAGGCCCTGTCCTGCAGGGTCAACGCACCTGGGAAAGGAAGGTGCCCGCATCGTCACGTCCACCAGGGATGTCGTAGTCCCAGGAGATGGGTGCTAATTCCATGGGGACCCCCAGTGACAGCCAGTGTAGCCAGGGCACAAGACTGGGCACAGCCTCCCAGAGAAGAGTTGACCAGACGCAGTGCCAGGAGCTCAGTTGCTTCCTGGCCTCCTCCCGTGGCCAGCAGTGGGGGGACCTGGGAGAGGCTTTCTGGAGGTGAGGGTGGCACGGGTGGGCACGGGCGTGTGCCTCCTGCCAGGACAGAGGAGGCCCCAGCTTCTCCCTCCCCGGCAGGCGAGGCTGTCAGTGTGGTGGCCTACGGCGTCTTTGGCCAGGCTTGCGGGCCCTCAGTGACCTCGGGGATCCTGTCGGCTGTGGTGCAAGTGGATGACACACCGGTGATGCTGCAGACCACGTGTGCCGTGCATGGCGGCTCCAGCGGGGGACCTCTGTTCTCCCCGCGCTCAGGGCGACTCCTGGGTAAGGAGCTCCTTGGCTCTCCCCTGGGGGATGCTCCCTGTCCAGCCCTGGGAGGGCCCCTGTCTTGGGCCCAGAGTTTGCTGGTCCTAGTCCCAGGCTGTCCAGCTGCTGAGCCGGGAGGGACGGGATCTGGGCTCTGGCCCTCTGCCTGATCCATGGTGGAACCGCAGTCTTGTTTGACCTGTGAAATTCATGAGCAAGTGAGGAAAGAGGGAGTGGAAGGGCGGGTCAGGGGTCAACCAGGGGAACACCACTCAGCCTCAGTGGACTGTGGCCGCCAAGGAATGCAGCTGACCTCCTAACATGCAGGAGTTCCAGACATTCATGGGAAGTGGAATTAAAAGATTATTTGGTGTAAAAAAATTACATTAAAAAGAGTTATCTGTTTATTTGAAAGAATTAAGTGAGAGGGAAAGACTGAGATCTTCCAACCGCTGGTTCACTCCCTAGATGACCTCAAGAGCCAGGCCAAAGCCAGGGGCCGAGGGCTTCCTCTGGGTCTCCTACATGGGTGCGGGGGCCCAAGCACTTGGACCATCCTTCGTTGCTTTCTCAGATGCATTAGCAGGGAGCTGGATCTGAAGTGGAGCAGCTGGAACATGAACTGGCACCCATATGGAATGCTAATGTTGCAGGTGTGGCTTCACCTGTTACACATACTCAAAAAATTTTTTAAAGATTGATTTATTTATTTGAAAGGCAGAGTTGCAAAAAGGCAGAGTCAGAGAGAGAGAGAGAGAGAGAGGTGTCTTCCATCCACTGGTTCACTCCCAGATGGCTGCAATGGCCTGAGCTGAGCTGATCTGAAGCCAGGAGCCCAGGAGCTTCCTCCGGGTCTCCCACATGGGTGCAGGGGCCCAACGACTTGGGCCATCTTCTTCTCCTTTCTTTTTTTAAGAAAACTTATTTGATAAATATAAATTTCGAAAGCACAACTTTTGGATTATAGCAGTTTTTCCACCCCCATAACCTCCCTCCCACCTCCAAACCATCCCATCTCCTACTCCCTTTCCCATCCCATTCTTCATTAGGATTCATTTTTAATTATCTTGATACACAGAAAATCAACTTAGTATATACTAAGTAAAGATTTCAACAGTTTGCACCCACACAGACACACAAAGTATAGAGTACTGTTTGAAGACTAGTTTTACCATTAATTTGCATAGTACAACACATTAAGGCCAGAGATCCTACATGGAGTAAGTGCACAGTGACTCTTGGTGTTGATTTAACAATTGACACTCTTATTTATTACATCAGTAATCACCCGAGGCTCTTGTCATGAGCTGCCAAGGCAATGGAAGCCTCTTGAGTTCACAAACTCCATCTTATTTAGACAAGGTCATAGTCAAAGTGGAAGTTCTCTCCTCCCTTTAGAGAAAGGTACCTCCTTCTTTGATGGTTGGGCCATCCTTTACTACTTTTACTACTTTCCCAGGCCACAACAGAGAGTTGGATTGGAAGTAGAGCAGCTGGACCTTGAACCAGCACCTATATGGGATGCTGGCACTGCAGGTGGCAGTTTTACCTGCTGCACCATGGCGCCAGCCCCCACAAAAAAATTTGAAATCCATGCATCCAAGGGGTCTTCAGAATGTTGATGGAAAATAGGTATTATGAGAAATCTGGGGGCCGGTGTTGTGGCGCAGTGGGTTAACACCCTGGCCTGAAGCACCGGCATCCCATATGGGCGCTGGTTTGAGACCTGGCTGCTCCACTTCTGATCCAGCTCTCTGCTATGGCCTGGGAAAGCAGTGGAGGATGGCCCAGGTCCTTGGGCCCCTGCACCTGTGTGGGAGACCCAGAAGAAGCTCCTGGCTCCTGGCTTCAGATCAGCACAGCTCCAGCCATTGGGGCCATCTGAGGAGTGAACCATGGGGTGGAAGACCTCTCTCTCTCTCTCTCTTTCTCTCTCTGTGTGTGTGTGTAACTGTGAATTTCAAATAAATAAATAAATCTTTAAAAAAAAAATCCACATGGACTTTGAGAACTTTGAAGTGCCCTGGTATTGCACAGGAAGGTGTGGCCCTTTTTGTGTTCTCCTTGAGTGGATTGCTGCATCTCTGTGCACACAGATATCTGTGTGTGTACAGATGAAAGCAATCCGAGTTCACACAGAAACCTTTAGCCCCTGTCCAGCACCGCAGGTTTGTGTTAGCCTTTGTCATTTCTTTCTAAAATTTTTAAAAATTATTTTCTTTTTCTTTGAGAGACGGACAGACAGATGCCTTCTGTACCCTTGTTCATTCCCCAAAGGCCTGCAACAGCCAAAGCCGGGGGTCAGGGACCCAAGTACTGGAGCCATCATGTGCTGCTCCCCCGGACGTGCCTGAGCAGGAAGCTGGTGGAAAGTGGAGTGGGGCCTTGACCCCTTGACCCCGGCGCTCAAGTGGCACGTGGAGACCCCAGGCAGCGACTTAACTGCTGCACCTGACGCCCACCCCAGCCCCCTGAGAAGGCCCTGAAGCAGTGACACCCACATTGCAATGAATGCATCTAGAGCCCAGATGTTGGTTTCTAAATACCATTTGCTAATAAAAAGGACCTACGAGCCTACTGGTTCTGAGCTTGGGGCAGGGAAATAAACAAGATAAGTTGGGAGCGTTTTGTGTCAGACAGGACGTGCTGACAGTAGATCAGATGGGGGCATGGCAAGTGGGAGGCAGCCTAAGGGAGCTCCTATTGGAGCAACCCAGACAGCAAAACCCATGGAGTACTGGGTTCCAACCCACCCAAAGATTAAAGTAGAGATGAGCAAAGGACTTCCTACAGAATTCTGACTAACGTAGCAGGAAATAGGGAGTCACTGTTGGGTGACCCCAGCAGGTGGCACTTGCAGGACCCTGGGGGTCCCAGGAAGGGGCTGGTCCTCTTCCCCTCCCTGGTCCTGGCTCACGTCCTCTGCCCTCCGACCCTCACAGGCATCGTCGCCAGCAACACCCGAGACAACACCACGGGGGCCACCTACCCACACCTGAACTTCAGCATCCCTATCACGCTGCTCCAGCCGGCTCTGCAGCGGTACGGTGAGACCGGCGACCTGGGCGGCTTCCGGGAGCTGGACCACGCTGCCGAGCCGGTCAGGGTGGTGTGGCGGCTGCAGCGGCCCCTCGAGCCCCCGCGCAGCAAGCTCTGAGGCCGCGTCGCCCTCTGGGGAGCAAAGCAGCCGTTTGTGCCACGAGAAGTAAGGAGGTGACAGTGGGCTCTGGGCCGTGGAGCTGACTGGCCCGCCTCGTGGGTCCCCGGCCAGGCAGCCTGCTGAGGGTCCATGGCTGAGCTCTCCCTCCTGTCTCCAGCACGTGATGAAGTGGTGCGACTTTCTCGCTGGGGGAGCCCTGTCCAACTGCGCACAAGCTCCAGGCCTGCGGCGCAGATGCTGACCGTAAGGCTGGCGGTGCCCCGGGTTTGTGTCTGCTCCGCAGGCAGCCACTGGTCAGGGACCCAAGTACTGGCCACCTGGCACAGCTGCTTGCCCTGGGTCTGCCCCTGGGTCTGAGGCGGGGCTGACAGGGGGCTCGGGCCGCCTCAGGACACCTGAGCGGGGAGGCCCTGCTCTGAAGACCAGAGAGGGGAAGGGCGGAAGCCAGAGCCCTCTGACCCCCCAGACCCAGGAGGGTCAGCGCTGTGGCGCTTTCACTCTGACAGTGCCTTCGCCTCCCGGCTCACCAGCTGGGTCTCAGGGATCGTGGCTGGAACGTGTTTGGTTGGGCCTTTAGAATAAACACGTTCTGTTGGAGAAATTCTGCATGTCCATCAGATTCTGTTTTTTCTTTCTTTCGAGAGCTGATTTGGGACAGGCAAGCCTCAGGCAGAGAGACACACCTTGCCTGTGCTGTGCGTGGGCAGGGTAGGGTCTCCCCGAGTCCTCTCCTGCCAGTTCAGTCCTGAAGCCGGTTGTGTGCTGTCAGTGCTGTGTGGGACTTGCAGCTCCTGGGAGGCGGTGGTCTTGGCCTGGCAGCAGCAGCCAGGATGTGCGGGTGTCTGTGCTGGGACCCCGGGCGGGTGGAGGTTGGGGAGTTTAAAGGTGAATAAGGCCAGACCAACCTGTGTGTCCAGGGCCCTGCAAGAAATGATTGTCCGAGGCAGGTGGAATGCCACTGGGGCGTAGCTGGGGGTTGATTCTAAGTAGGGTGTGAGCCCTGGAGTATTGTTTTTCCAGCACCTAGCAAGTGCTACCCCTGGGTAACCAGCGGTCAGTCCTATGATGGTGTATGTTCTTGCCCTTACTGACTGGGAATGTGTCCAGAAGGCAAGGTTAGCCTGAAGTCGCATAGTAAGTTAGCAGCCGTGGGAGGCTATAGGTGAGGTCTGGCTTTGCGGGGAGGAAGGCCTGGGAGGCTTTTTTCCTGGCATAAACAGATGGCACAGTGACCAAGGCTTCATCCAGGTGTCTTGGGCACTGAACTGTAGAAAGGAGAGTTCAGTGTTCACCAAGTGAACTGCAAACAGGTGGGGAGTCGTAGGCTGAGAGCATCAGGAGCTGGGGTAGGAAGCGTGGACCCACTTGCTTGTTCTGGGAGTGCTAAGCAGAGAGAAATTGGAAAGGAACAAGGCCAAGGTCCCGGGACCAGCCAATGTGGCCCTGAAGAAGACAGCTAAGGCGGGTCTGGTGGGTGTGGGAAGATCAAGTGACAACGCAGGAGCTGGAACTGACTGTTTGTGGGGCGAAAGCAGAGAGAGCGGTCCATTGGTGCCCAGCCTTCTGGCCGGGGTGGGGTGGGGCAGCTGAGTTTGGGGCATGACGTTTCCTGGAGGTGCTGGGACCTCAGGTGGAGAGGTGGATGGACTATGAAAGTGCAGAGAAAGACGACACCCACCCAGCCTGGCCCGTGGTCCACGATGACAGAAGTGTGTGTACTGCCCCTGGGAAGTGCACAGTGATTGAGGGACCCAGGCTCCTTCCCTCTGTGGCTCTCGTCATTGCATCTGGGGTCTCGGCCTCCTCTGCCAGGTTCTCTGTAACTGGCTGGTGAGTGGGATAAGAGAGAAAGGAGAAGGTATCCGTGCTTCTTGTTTTTATTATTTTAAAGATTTCTGTATTTATTTGATGGAGCGATGGAGATAGCAGGAGACAGAAAAAGGTCTTCCATCTGCTGGTTCCCTCCCCAAGTGGAGGCAATGGCTGGGGCTGGGCCAGGCTGAAGCCAGGAGCCTGGAACTTCATCCGGGTCTCCCATGTGGGTGACAGGGGCCACCCATGTGGGAGATGATGCTGGAGCTGCCGGCCTCAGCCTGGACCAGACCTGACTATGGCAGGCATTTGGGGAGGGAACCAATGGATATAAGATCCCTCCCTCCCCCCCCTCTCTATCTCTATCTCCCCCCCCCACCCGACACTATTTTTCAAATAAATGAAGCACTTGGGCCATCATCTGCTGCCTCCCCAGGTGCAGCCGCAGGGAGCTGGATTGGAAGATGAGCAGCGGGAGCTTGAACTGGTGCTTCAGTACAGGATGCTGGCACGACAGGTGGTGGCTTAACCTCTGCACCACAATGCCAGCCCCCCAAGTTATTTTGCAGCCATTTCAGACTCACAGAGAAGTTACACGACTCCCTATACGCTCTTCACCTGGAGGCCCCATCTAATTTCAGCAAGTGTCCCTGTGACGTTCTTTGTTCCAGAGAGATCAGGAGGTGTGCCTACTTGCCCTGTTGCGTCCTGGACTCTGGCTCAGATACAGGATGCCAGCGTCACCGGTGGCAGCTCAGTCCTGGCCCCAGTGCGGGGGTCCTTGGAGACTGTAAATTTACTGTTCCTTATTCCACTCTCACCAAGTACGTCTAGCATCCATCGGTGTTTCCTGTCTGAATGACTGCACTGGTTGCCAGCAGGTGATTTTCCCTTTCCGTCGTTCTCCCTGCGTGTATAAGGTGGAGTTCCTCTGTAAGTGGCATCATCTCCGCTTGTTTGTGTGTCATTCACTGGGTTACAATCCGCTAGCATTTATTTTGATGTTGTACTTGCCGTGTACCTGGCCAGCGGGGGTACATCGCCCCCTCATTCTTAGCGCTTCCTGTGCAACAAAATCGTCTCGGCTACTTTGTACCTTCACCGGACTCTGCCGTTTCTCCAGGGTTCTTGTCAGTGGAGATGGGTATTTAGAAGCCAAGGTCAAGGCCGTGGGTGTGCTTGCTGTGCTGGGGTGCTGCTGCCGCCAGGCCCCCTCAGTGGGCAGACCGTCACAGGTACGTGTATTTCTCTTTCTCTGTGTCATATGCCAGGTATTCACACCAGTAGTTCCAGTTTGGATCCCATACCTTTTCATCACCCCCCTCTGTCAGAGAGGATCCCGTTCTCCTCAACACTTTTGCCTCTTAGCTCTGTACCCTGCACACAGCCGGTCTCCTGACCTCAAGGGGCTGCCCCAGCCAGCCTGCTCTGGTGCTGTTCCTGCCCGGGCCACCCTGCTGCCCGAGCCGCGCCTGTTCCTTCATTAGGATGAGGAAGGAAGCTGCAGCCCAGCACGAACACCTGTCACTCTTGCTCGCATTCCTCTGGCAAGAACCTGGTCCCACCCAGAAGGGCAAGGTCGGGATGCAGTGCCTGGCGGGCAGGTGCTTCTCAGCAAAGCCCTTGTCCCAGGTGGAGAGCACTGCTCTTGGGACACAGCTGGCTGGCCCTTCTGTGCTGGCCTTGCTTTAGTGCTGCTTTCTGGCTAGCAGGGCGCATAGGCTCCCTCGTTGGACCTAAACAAGGTAGGACTCATGTTCAGACACCCCCAGGCAGGCGCCAGGCAGCTCCTTGACCTGGGGATACTCCACAGGACACGAGGGATTGGTGATGACTCCACATCCTTATCTGCATCTCACCCCGTCTCTCCTTCCTTCTTGCTGTAGCTTACATTTGGCCATGCAGATCTTTCTCACCTTCCTCTCCATGACCTTTGGTGTCTGGCTGTCCTTATCACATGGCCCACGGTCAGATTTCCTACCTAAGTGCCCAAGAGAACAAAGAGCGGATTGGACCACTCATCTCATGCCTTGCCGCCTCCCTGCATCCGAGGGGCCGCGGGCAGGGTGGCCCCACCCAGGCTAGGAGAAGATCTACACTGAGGTCTGGCCCGCGGGTGCAGCCGGGTGCCTCTGTTGAAGCTGTGGGAGCAGGTGCAGTGAAGGGCCAGAGCAGGGGGGGACAGGAGGGAACCGGGAGGCCGAAGTCCTGGATCCCCAAGGCAGAGACATGCTGGCCCCTTGCTGCAGACGGTTCTCTGCTTCCTGAGCAGTTGGGAGCGTCCATGAGTCTCATGAAGGAAGGAGAGTGAAGGGCAGCATCCGCACCTCCAGGCCTGGCCTCTAAGAACCTTCTCTCTGGCAGCTTCTGCGCAATCACCCTCGCCCTCCACCACCTCCCCCAGGAAGGGAGTGGAAGCAACCCCAAAAGACCTTGGAAGGCATGTGTTCCACTTCCGGGTCTCCTCCGATGACCAGGAGAAGGGGGCAGCTTCGTTAACCAGTTCACTGCCTGGAACTGGCCCCAAGCACAAGTGGCACTTCTCTTCTTTTGAGCTCCACTCGAGCTCATTCTGGGGTCTGTCACAGCCGCAGACCCCACCCTCACTAACAAAGCCTGTCTCTAGCTGGGAGCACTGTTCCGAGCGTCCTGGGAGAGGAGGGGAAAGAAGGCTATCCCTCAGTCCTCCGAGGCTTACACGTTGAGCTGGAACTCTATGTGGGAAGGCACCATGTGTCCCAGGCTCTTCAGAGTTTAGGGGTGCTGCTCCCTCCAGTGGGGATCCTGAGTTGACCCCAGTACCTTGGTGCTCCCCCAGCCCTGGGAGCCAGCAGGAAAGCCACCTGCTGAACACCAGGGAATGGCTCCAGGCCTGGCCCAGCACATGATGGCTGATGGCCAGCAACTCTTCTTCCTTTTAGATTCTGTGATACCAGGCCATCTAGCTGCAGTCGCATTAATCATCACAGTTCTCTGGAACAGGATGAACCTGCCAGTGTTTCAGCCTCCCAACCCCCACTCCGTCCAACCCCCTCTGGCACCTGGACATTCAAGGACAAAAGACCTTTGTTAGGCAGGGAGCTTTGATGGTCAGGTGCAAAGCTACGGGCACCACTGGATGGGAGGAGTGATGTGTGATGAGTGGCCTGGGAGGGGGTGCCCCAGGGTCGCCTGAGACCCTGTCTGCTCTCCTGGATCAAGGTGTCTTCTGGTGCCCACAGGTGTTGAGAGAAAACTGATGTTCATGGTGTGAGAAGGGTCCTGAGAGCTGGGTCCCCCAGCCCGACACGCCCTGGCCAAGCTCCCTGGGGAGCCACCTCACACCTCATCTGCCTTCACTCGCACCTGCTGGGGTAGCCTCTCATCCAGCCAGGCCCAGCTCCTACCTGGGGTCTTCCTTGCCCTGCGCAAGCCCCAGGGCTGTCTCTGTGCCCTGGCAGGCTGTGGTGTCTGTCCACTTCTCTGTCACATGTCACCGGGCACTCGTCCAGATCCCCATGCCCGCTTGCCACCATCACGGAGCCTCGGCTTTTCCTGCTCAGTGACCTGCAGTTCCCTCGGGGGAGGTTCAGGTTCCGGCTCCTGCACTTTATGAACTTTATCACTTTACCAGTAAGGAACTTGGCCCAAGTTCCTTAGCCTGTGGGAGTCTCAATTTCCCCACCTACAAAGCACCGGTTCCAGTCCTGGCTGCACCAGTTCCCACCCAGGTGCCTGCTGATGTGCCTGGGAAAGCACTGGGGGATGGCCCGGGTACTTGGGCCCCTGCTGCCCATGTGGGAGACCAGTCTGGCCCAGCCCTGGCTATTGCAGCTCTTTGGAGAATGAACTGGAGATGGCAGATCTCTCTCCTCCCCCCCTTTCTCTCTGGTGGTCTACCTTTCCTACACACACACACACACATTTGGAGGTCGGCAAAGCCCTGGACAAATTCAAGGCCTGGTGCAAGGGGGGAGGGTCGGCAGGGGGACGATTTCATATCCAGCCAGTGGGCTCCAGATAGCTTCCTGCCAGAGCGGCCAAAGACAGGCAGGGCCCACAGAGTGTGTGAACGCGCACTTCGGCTCTGGTTTCTCTCAGCCCAGGGGCTTAGACAAGAAAGCAGATACCCCCCAGCCCTGACCGCAACCCTTTGTTCAGCCGGCACAGAACGGGCAGGGTGCAAGCCCCTAAAGGAAGACAGGATTCCAGAGCGCTGGGCTGTGTGGCCCTAGACTGGGCTGCTGTGGGAGGTCCCTGACTTCCCTCCCAGCTGGAGACGGTCCCCGGCGCCAGCGTCTTTGGGATGGAGTTGGTCACGATGTTCCGGATCCCAGTGGGATGGGATTTTTTTTTTTTTTTAATTGCTCAAGAAAACTTGGACAGTGAAGGGCAGTATTCAGAAGAGAGCTGGTCTGGGCGGGAGGGAGCTGCTGAGGAGCAGGCTGTGTGGCTCTGGGCGCACCAGACCGCAACACAAAGTATCTGTGGACTGTGCAGGGCTGCTGGGTGCCAGCACGGCGCTGAAATCCCTCACAGACGTGCGCCCAGTGAGACTTTCCTCGGGTAGGTGCTAACGTTTGCCCCCAGTCCATGAAGATGGCTGGATCCAAAGTAGCTTAGTCCTGGCAGCCTGCACCTGTTCCGCATCTCAGCACACCCAGAACAGCAGCCTCCCCATCCCCTGCATGGCCCACAGCCAACTCTTCCTCCTCTGAGAGGGCTCTTCCCACCCTTCTCTGGCTCCTCGTTTTTTTTTTTTTTTAAAGATTTATTTTTGTTTATTTATTTTATTTGAAAGAGTCACAGAGAGAGGTAGAGACAGAGAGAGAGGTCTTCATCCGCTGGTTCACCCCCCAGATGGCCGCAATGGCTGCAGCTGCACCGATCCGAAGCCAGGAGCCAGGAGCTTCTTCTGGGTCTTCCACGTGGTGCAGGGACCCAAGGACTTGAGCCATCTACTGCTTTCCCAGGCCATAGCAGAGAGCTGGATTGGAAAGAGGAGCAGCCGGGACTAGAACCGGTGCCCATATGGAATGCCGGCGCTTCAGGCCAGGGCTTTAACCCCCTGCGCCACAGCGCCGGCCCCTGTTTTGTTTTTTAATTCTGTTTTTGGTGGCGTTGAACATCTGTCTTTCTCCAGGCTCTCACCTCCACGAAAGCAGAAAGCATGACTTTTTCTCCTTTATCCCGCCAGCCCCTAGCGCAGCGGCCGGCGCACAGCAGGTGTTTGGCCAGGTTTGCCCAGTTATTCTGCAGGTGCGCCCAGGTCCCCCAGTCAGCGCCGGGAGCCGCAAACCCGAGCTCCCGGCAGCTCCCGCTAGCTCCAGAGCTCGGGCAGCCTCGGGCGGCGCCAGCATTAGGGGGCGTTTGTTCCACATTTTCAGGCTGCTCGCTCGCGTTCAGGGCCGGTCCCCAGGCGGCCGGGCGGGACACAGCGTCCTGGACCCGCCCGGGGCGTCGCCAAGGGCGCTGAGTCACGCCCGGCCCAGCAGGGCTAGAGCCGGCCGGCTCCGGAAGGCACCCGCGGAGGGCGCCGAGCGAGAGGAGCGCAAGCGCACGGCGGCCGGCAGGTGAGGGCGTGCGGGAGGGGGCCCTGGCGAGCGGCGCGGCCGGCACCCGCGTTGTGGCCTTGGCACGGTGCGCCATCGCCCAGGACTTCCGCCCCGGTTCCCGAACTCCGCAGGAAAGTTGGCGCGGGCAGGGGAAGTGGCCCACCCTCCGCGAGAGGCCTAGAATCCCTGCCGAGTCCTCCCGCGGGGCTCAGGCCGGGAAGAGAAGGGACCTGGGCACGTGGGCGGGTGTGAGCGGGACCGGGATCTGTGGCTGGGTAGGGGCCGGGCTGAAGCTGGTGTCCGGGGCCGGAGGAGACCTCAGTCTCCCAGTGGGTTGCGCGCAGAGCCCCGCGTCCGCCTCCCGGGGCTCCGGGTTCCCCGGGGCCAAGACCAGCAGTGCTGGGCTAACTCTGAGATGCCTAAGCCGGCGGGGTGCTGCTCCAGTCGGGCACCAGCCTCTCGCACCCCTCTTGTCCTCTCCACCAAGGGTTTCTGGCCCTGGGAATGTCTTTTGGGAGCTGGCGTCCCTGCGCGAGGTCAGACACAGCTTGGGTTTCCCTTTCGGAGGGTGGGTGTCAGGCTCTGCTGCTGGAGCCCCCACGCTCTGAGATCCCACCCGCCCTCGCCCCAGCGCCTTGGGAGGAGTTCTCCAGGGAGCACTGTAGTAGCCAGGGGCTCTGAGCGCTGGTCAGGGCAGGGCCCAGGTGCTCCAGGGTCGGCCCAGTCTCCTGGTGGTGAGATGAAGCTGGGATCCAAATGCGAGTGCAGGCGGTGGGCGGACCAAGGCCGTGTTAAGGAGAGAGTGGCTGTGTGCTAGAAGAAGGGGCAAGGTTTGGGTCCGGGAGTATAGGGCGCCCCTTTGAACCTGTCTGCTCAGAGCATGCTCCCAGGTACAGCTCTCAGCGCTGGCGTCTCTGACGTCCCCATTTTCCAGTAGATTCCTGAGGGCCCCCTAGTACCGGGGAAGATGCCCGGTGCGGGGCGGGGAGGGCTGACTGAGCACCCATGCAGGCCGGGCGTTCTGCGCTCTCTGCTGAGCAAACGCTGCTGAACCCAGGCAGCTGTAGGGGAAAGTCTGTGCTTCCTCCCTGGGCTTCGGCGTTGCCTGGGAATCGGAGGGTGCACTGGCAGTTCTCAGGGAGTCAATGCCAGGGTTACCCTGCTGCCCTGCGTTCCACACCCGGTGCACGCTGAGGACCCTTGAGGCACGCGTGCGTACAGACGCTGGTCCACAGGTGCTGCCGGGGTGCCCTTCACCTTAACCAAAAACTGGGAGCGACCTGAGCGTGCTGTGCGGCCAAAGCGGCTCGAGAAAGTCTGTGGGAACATGGGGCTGAAAGATAAGTTTACTTTGGTGCAGAGTATTTGGATACCCATTCATAGTGTTTTCATAACACACACCTTGCAGAAGCTTTTTGAAGATAAGTGTAGGACTGATACAGGCTTCAGCAGGGGTGGCCTTGAGCACATCATGTGGGGTGAGAGGAGCCAGACATGAGGGCCGCATATGTGACTGCACGCACGGAAACTTCTAGAGCAGGTAACTCTGTAGACAGGAATAATGCAAAAAATGTCTCTGTGATCTCCCTTGGAGGTTTGCTGAGGATTGACTTGGGAAGTCACTGAATTTTGTTCCACAATGAACAAACCACACAGCTATTAAATGTGAAGACATAGGCAGGCTTGCAGGGGCATCACGTATGTGCACGCGGACCTGCGTATGTGTGCATTAGCGCCTTTTTCATGGAAGTGCCATTTGCCCTTTAAACGTGAATGGCTACAAATAACCATCGGGCGGGTGTGGCTGTTTTCTGTGGTCCCTCCCTGAGGAGGTTTCCTCGGAGTGGTGGGCTCTCCCGCCAGCTGAGGGTGTGTACCCAGCTCTGCCACTGTGTTGAGCGTTCCTTCCTCCCTCTGTCCTCCTGAGCTCCCATGGGCCACGTGGCGAGGGATGCAGGTCCGCGGCCCATGCCCTTGGTTTAGACGTCTGACGCGGTAGACCAGGGCTGAGCAGGGGGGACTCTGGCTGTCCTTGGGCGCCAGGCGAGAACTGACTGGGAGGAGCCAAGGAGAGTTGGTGTCCAAGAGTGTTGGGCAAGGGGTTGGTGCGGGGCAAGCGTCCCTGGCCTCCCTACCCCACCACGTGACGGTGTCGGAGGTCAGTAGGGGAGAGAGAAGGCAGACTGTGGAAGAGACCCTGCCAACCTGGCCCTGCCCTGGGGCCCGGGTCAGTGCGCAGGACCCAGGGCCCCTCCAGGAGCCCTAAGCGGGTTGCCTTCATGGGGGGAGCAGGGTTGGGTGAGGGTCTGCTCTTGGAGGAAGCGGCTTGTGGATCCTGTGCACTGGGGATCAAGGGCTCAGCAACTTGGGCCAGCCCCCTGCCCTTCAGGAGCCCTGTGAGGGGCCCGGGCAGGCTCTGTATCCCCACCTGGCTGTCGGAACTGCCCTGGCCCCTGTCACCTGCCCCGCCTTTCTGCCCCGTGTGCCCCGAACTCTGCTCAGGCACACCCTTCCTGCCGCGGGGCCTCTGGCTAGGTTGTTCCCCCTGCTGGAGAGGCCCAGGCCCCAGCTCTCTTTTCAAGGCTCTAGGATACTTCCTTGAGCTTCCCCAGGTAGGCCACAGGGAATCCCCACACCCTCCAAACTGTGTAGCCCCTGTCCGGGCCCTGGCTCAGGCAGCTGGGGAGCAGGGCTTCCTGGGTGTTTTTCTGACTTTCTCACTGGCTGCCAGCCCCAGGGGCAGGGCCCAGCCTAGAGGGGACCGTGTTAAAGGGAGCCAGTGAAACACACCCCACGCCTCGCCTGTCTCCTCGCCTGCCCTCTTCCCAACCCCTGCTCGGCTTCTGACCTCCCGGGTCCTGGCCCCAGACGACATTCTCCTTCTGACCCCGTTGGCAGGTGCAGCCCGAGGGCATGCAGGATGAGTGCCATTGCCTCCTGGGGGACTTGCCCTGGGTCCCAGCCCTGCCCAGGGCTCAGTTTCCTCGTCTATGAGGAGGTGGGAATCTCAGTGCCTGGGGGACCGTTTGGCCAATGAGAAGCATTTTTAAATTCCCTCCAAACCCCTGTGCCAGCTCCACTCTCCATACTGCTGCCCCAGTGGGCATTTGAACTCCAGGGAGCACGGTGCGTGGAGTTCTAGCCTGGTAAGTGCGGGCTGGTCCGGGGACCATCCGGGTGCTGCCTTGTCCTAGAAGCCAGTGACATCAAGGACCCAGGTGGATATAATATCTCCAGGTATCAGAGCTGGCCACGGCTCATAGGCTGCTATTTTAAGAGAGCCTTGAGGCCAGAGAGGGAAGGGCCACACAGATGACCAGGACAGAGCCCGTGACCCTCCTGCTGCCCGTGGTGCTGCCCGGCAGCTGGGAGCACTCCCGTCAGGCCAATCTGCAGCTTGCTGTGTGTCCTTCAAGGCTGACCTTGGAGTCCACTTCTCCCTCCCTTGGCACTGCCCTCCACACCCCACCAGCCCCACCGTGGCTGGGCCCTTGTGTGCTGTTTCCTGTGCTGCAGGACCTTCGCTTGGTTCTTAGTCCTCTCCCTGGTTTCTTCCTGCTTCTCCGTGGGCCAGCGCAGGCCCTTGGGGGGCCCGATGTCCTGCTGCCTGAGCCAGTACCCCCCGCAACCCCGCCGCTGCTCTCCCATCGTGGCCACAGTCAGGCTAGCTCCTTGGAGAGGCAGGGTGCGTCCTCCACCACACAGGCCCTCTGGAGTCTGGCCCGGCTGGACCCCAGGCCCCAGGCTGCAGTTCCAGGCCATCTGCTCGCGTTCCACAGGGGCCGATTCTGGGATGCAATGTGGACCCTGTCTGCCAGCCTCCCAGGCTGCCTGGCGGAGCCCCGGGCGTCTTTGTTGCTTTTCTCTTTTCTCCTCTGCTCAGTGGTCCAGCAGCTCGTGACCCAGCCCTGTACTGTCCCTACCTCAGGTGTCCTTGGCTGGTGGCTCTGGGCCAAGGGCTCTTGACGTGTGGGCCTTCAGAGACCCAACCAAGGTTTTGTTCTCAGTTTGCTGGGAAGTGGTGTGGTGGTCCCCGGCCAGGGGTGACAGCAAGCCTCGGGAGGAGGCCCCGGCCTGCAGACCTGGCCCCCACCCTCCACCCTCCTCAGATGACCGCTCCCTGGCCCAGGCAGGTCCTTTTCCTGGCCAGCACATCAGTCTCTTGGGGGTGTCCCCAGCTGTGCCAGGAGTGCTGCTGGGGAGTGACGCCCCTGTCCACCCCACGGTCAAGGCCTCGGCTCATACCGCGATTGTCTCAGTCTGTTCTGTGCTGCCACAGAGATTGGGTAATTTGTAATGGACAGAAGTGGGGCTGGTGCTGTGGTGTAGCGGGTAAAGCCACTGCCTGCAGTGCCGGCATCCCATATGGGCACCGGTTGGAGACCCGGCTGCTCCACTTCCAATCCAGCTTTCTGCTGTGGCCTGGGAAAGCAGTAGAAGATGGCCCAGGTGCTTGGGCCCCTGCACCCATGTGGAAAAAAGCTCTGGCTTCAGATCAGCTCAGCTCTGGCCATTGTGACCTTTTGGGGAGTGAACCAGTGGATGGAAAACCTCTCTCTCCCCCTCTCTCTCTGCCTCCACCTCTCTGTAATCTGCCTTTCAAATAAATAAATAAATCTTAAAAAAAAAAAAAATGGACAGAAGTGTAGTGGCCGATGCCTCTGGAGGCTGGGATCTGAGCTGAAGGGGCTGCTGTCTGGTGAGCGCCTTCTTGCTGCTCATCCCGTGATGGAGGGCACAAGAGGACAGGAGTGAGGGAGCGACGACTCAGGCTCAGGCTGGGGCCTTCCAGACCCAACACCTCCTGTTAGGCCCCACTGTTTTCTTTTCCTCCCTCCCTCCCCCCCCTCCTTCCCTCCCTCCCTCCCTTTCAATTTTTATTTATTTATTTGAGAGGTAGAGTTATAGACAGAGAGAGGGAGAGAGGGAGAGGTCTTTCCATCTGCTGGTTCACTCCCCAGATGGCCACAGTGGCCGGAGCTGTGCTGATCCAAGGCCAGGAGCCAGGAGCTTCTTCCGGGTCTCCCACATGGGTGCAGGGGCTCTAGCACTTGGGCCATCTTCTACTGGTTTCCCAGGCCATAGCAGAGAGCTGGATCGAAAGAGGAGCAGCCAGGAAACAAACCAGTGTCCATATGGGATGCTGGCACCGCAGGCAAAGGCTTAGCTTACTATGCCACAGTGCCAGCCCCTTCTTTTTCTTTTTTAAATTTATTTATTTGAAAGAGAAAGAGGGAAAGATAGACATAGAGAGGGAAGGAGGGAGGGAGAGATCTTTTTCCATCCTCTGGTTCACTCCCCAACCAGCCAAAACGGGCAGGCCAGGGCCAGGCTGAAGCCAGGAGCCAGGACTCCACTCTGATCTCCCACGTGAGTAGCAGTGCCGTCTTCTGCTGCTTTCCCAGGCTCATTAGCAGGGAGCTGGATGGGAAGCAGAGTAGGGGGGACTCACTCCAGTATAGGATGCTGGTGTCACAAGTGGCAGCGTAACTAGCTGCGCCACAATGCTGGCTCCTGGGCTCATGTTTTGTTTTTTAGCCCTCCCTTCCTCCCCCCCCCCCACCTTCTTTCTTTCTTTTAAAGATTTGCTTATTTATTTGAAATGCAGAGTTAGAGAGAGGCAGAGGCAGAGAGAGAGAGAGAGAGAGAGAGAGAGAGAGAGAGAGGTCTTAGATCTACTGGTTCACTCCCCTGCTGGCTGCAATGGCTGGAGCCAGTACTTAGGCCATCTTCTACTGCTTTCCCAGGCCATAGCAGAGAGCTGGATCAGAAGTGGAGCGGCTGGGACTTAATCTGATGCCTGTGTGGGATACTGGTGTTTCAGGCAGTGGCTTAACCTGTTATGCCACAACACTGGCCCCTATTTTAAAAATATTTATTTATTTATTTTTATTTATTTATTTGACAAATAGAGTTAGACAGTGAGCGAGAGAGAGAGAGAGACAGAGAGAAAGGTCTTCCTTCCACTGGTTCACCCCCGAAATGGCCACTACGGCCAGAGCTACGCTGATCTGAAGCCAGGAGCCAGGTGCTTCCTCCTGGTCTCCCATGTGGGAGATCGGCACCCATGTGGGATGCCGGCGCTGTAGGTGGTGGCTTCACCCACTACGCCACAGCACCAGCCCCGAAAATATTTTTAATTTTCACTTTATTTTGGTGAGGGAGAGAGAGGGGGAGTGGTTGATTCACTCCCCAAATGCTTGCAGCAGCTGGAGTTGGGCCAGGCTGAAGCCAGGAGCACAGACCCCCATTCAGGTCTCCCAGGTGGGTGGTAAAGACGCCAGGGCTTGAACCATCACCTGCTGCCTCCCTGGTGCATGTTGCGGGAAGCTGGTTCAGAAGCAGAGTAGCCAGGACCCGAACCGGGCACTTTGCTATGAGATGGGGATGCCCGAGTGGTGGCTTAACCACTGCGCCCAACACCTGCCCCTGCTGCAATCTCTTGGGTAAAAGAGAAGTGCGGAAGCATTTGCTTAACATTTGCAAGCAATGGTCATGATTGTGTATGCCTGCAAAGTCTCTGGGAGGGTTTGGACCAACTTGGCTCCCTCTGAAGAAGGGAATGGGTGGTTAGGGGGTGGCATAGAAGTAGGATGCCCCTCCTGTCTGCTGAATTTAATTTTACAAAATTGGAATTTCATGAGTAAAAGCATCGCCTTGTTTAGAAGGGTCAACTCGTGGTATCTGAGGCCTCTCTGGCCATAGGCCCCACCCTCCCAGCCTGCCTGACTCTGATGTGCTCTCTCGCAGCCCAGGAGTGCCTGGTTTGAGATGGGGTCCCAGGTCTCAGTGGACACGGGAGCCCTGCACGTGGTGATCGTGGGCGGGGGCTTCGGTGGTATCGCGGCCGCGAGCCAGCTGCAGGCGCTGAACGTGCCCTTCCTGCTGGTGGACATGAAGGACTCCTTCCACCACAACGTGGCCGCCCTGCGTGCCTCCGTGGAGAGTGGTAAGTGCTCCTCCCTGGGGCCGTCACCACATGGGGCATCTTCTTTGGGCTGTATGGTTCTCTCCATTGTCAATGCCACCATGGGGCAAATTCTCAGACTCTCAAGGTCAATTTAAAAAAAAAAAAAAGATTTGTTTATTTGAAAGGCCCAGTTAGAGAGAGTGAGAGACAGAAAGAGAGCTTCCGTCTGCTGGTTCACTCCCCAGTTGGTCTCAACAGCTGGGCTGGGCCAGGTTTCTCTTCAGCCAGGAGCCTGGAACTCCATCTTGGTCTCTCACATGGGTGGCAGGACCCACGCACTTGGGCCAACTTTCACTGCTTTCCCAGTGCGTTAGTGGGGAGCTGGATTGGAAGGGGAGCAGCTGGGACTTGAACTGGTGCTTGGGTATGGGATTGTTGGCTTAACCCGCTGTACCACAATGCCAGCCCCAAGGTCACTGTTTTTTTTTTTTTTTAAGATTTATTTATTTTATTTGAAAGGCTGAGTTACAGAGAGGCAGAGGCAGTGAGAGAGAGAGAGAGAGAGAGAGAGAGAGAGAGAGAGATCTTCCAGCCGGCGCCGTGGCTCACTAGGCTAATCCTTCGCCTGTGGTGCCGGCACCCTGGGTTCTAGTCCCTGTCGGGGCACCGGATTCTGTCCCAGTTGCTCCTCTTCCAGTCCAGCTCTCTGCTGTGGCCAGGGAGTGCAGTGGAGGATGGCCCAAGTCCTTGGGCCCTGCACCCGCATGGGAGACCAGGAGAGGCACCTGGCTCCTGGCTTCGGATCAGCATGGTGCGCCGGCCGCAGCGGCCATTGAGGGGTGAACCAATGGCAAAAGAAGACCTTTCTCTCTGTCTCTCTCTCACTGTCCACTCTGCCTGTCCAAAAAAAAAAAAAAAGGAGATATTTTCCATCCACTGGTTCACTCCCCAAATGGCTGCAACGGCTGGAGCTGTGCCACTCCTAAGCCAGGAGCCAGGAGCTTCTTCTGGGTCTTCCACGCGGGTGCAGGGTCCCAAGCACTTGGGCCATCTTCCACTGTTTTCCCAGGCCACAGCAGAAAGCTGGATGGGAAGTGGAGAAGCCAGGACTGGAACCAGTGCCCCTATGGGATGCCGGTGCTGCAGGTGGCAACTTTACCTTCTATGCCACAGCACTGGCCCCAAGGTCACTGTTCTTAAGCAGCTGCCATAATGAGGCCCCAGAAGTAAGAGTCCTGGGTTCTTTGAGGTCCACAGGCCCAGGTTGGCGTTTCAGGGGGTAAAGGGTGTCATGCGCGTACCCACTGGCCCGCTGTGTGGTTGAGGGCGCCCCTGTTGGAGTGTAGCTCAGCAAAGGCTCAGTTCCACTCTGTGATCTCTTCTGTGCCCATTCCTCAGGGTTCGCCAAAAAGACATTCATTTCCTACTCAGTGACCTTCAAGGACAACTTCCGGCAGGGTCGGGTGGTCGGGATAGACCTGAAGAATCAGACGGTGCTGCTGCAGGGTGGCGAGGTGAGCGCGGTGGGCCCAGCTTGCACCTGCTGGGCATGCAGGACCTGTGTGGGGTGGCCCCCAGAGGCCGACGGGGAGCCCTCTGTGACCCCTAGCCCCTGCCTGGGGCTGGGCGTAGAGCAGATTCTTCATAGACAGGGCTTGAGCTCAGCACTGCAGGAATCCCCCATCTTTCCCGTGTGCCTCTGCGCGAGTCTCCTTTGGTGTTCACGTGACCCTGAGAGGGAGCGGGTCCGACCTCGTTTACAGAGAGGCTCCCAGGATCCCCCAGCCAGGGGATCAGGCGAGGCTCAGGCCTGGCAGCTTATGGGCTGGGATGTTCTCCACTGTCTAGAAGCCAAGGTTAGGCACGGACATGATCGCCCCTCCCCTGGGTTGGGAAGTCACGGGGGGCACAGGTGTGTCTCTCCACACCTGTGTTCCTCACCATGGTGTATACAGCAGGTGCCTGGTACATGTCCACAGGGGCTTGAGTTCCGCCAGCATGTGGCCACCAGCCCCCAACTTAGTAATCCAAGTGCAGGGGGCACTGGGAGCGGGGGGCACAGGCCCCATCCTCAGTAAGCACACGGGCCAGAGTCACCCGGTCCTCCCTGGTGTGACTCTAGGGTTGGAGCGTCTCCTGGTGGAGGGTTACTGTGTCCCCACGTCCTGCCGGTCCAGGGCCCTGGAAGGGTCCGTGAAGGCATCTTGGGGCTCCAGGTGGGGTGGAGAGGGAGTAGGCCCCCTGTTCTGGAGCAGCCCTGTTGGTGTCAACTTCATATATGTAGACTATAAGTAACATTTCCTTCTCCTTCTCTCTTTGGTGAGGCAGGGGAGGGCTCTTTCACCACACCCAAGAGCTTGGACCCCGACTCTGCAGTGGAAGCTCCAGTCCTGCTTAACCCCTGACAAGGAGTTTCCTGATCACTGCCCTGCCTCCTGGGCCCGGGCCTTCCTCCTCCAGGCAGGGGGTGCTGTCTGCTTCCTTAGGTGTCTTATGGCCCTAGTGCCGTCCCTTGCCCTATCTGGCTTGGTGATTTTGGTCCCGAGGCGCCTCATGCTCGTGGTGCGTCTTGGCAGGTGGGGGCCTGGCGACGGGTACAGAAACCCCGGCCCTGTTCTATCCCTGTCTGCTCCTTGTCTCTCACAGGCCCTGCCCTACTCGCATCTAATCCTGGCCACAGGCAGCAGCGGGCCCTTCCCAGGCAAGTTGAATGAGGTTTCCTGCCAGCAGGCCGCCATCCAAGCCTACGAGGACATGGTGCAGCAGGTGAGCTGCCCCGGCCAGGCGTGGGGCCGGGAGGGCATGACAGAGAACAGCCTGGGGATGGCTGCAGGGCTGCTGACGGCAGCGTGGAGCGAGGGGAAGACTTCTCCAGGCAGAGGCCTGCACGTGGGTGCCTCAGACCCGCCCCTTGCACTTGGTCTGTCCCCGGCCACTCACTCTTGGGCTTTGCTCTCCCCTTCAGAGGGGTTCGTGTTTTGTGGAGCAGCCTGGGCTCCTGGTCTCAGTCCACCTTCACAGCAATCCTGCAGCCGGGCACAGGGAGGTGCCTTTGGGCCCTCGACTTGCAAAGGCTCCTCTCCCAGAGGCTATGCCGGCAGGCCGAGGGCGGATGTGTCTGTGTGTGTTACCGCCCCTTCCTCTCCAGGTCCAGCGCTCAGAGTTCGTCGTGGTGGTGGGAGGAGGCTCGGCTGGCGTGGAGATGGCCGCAGAGATTAAAACCGAGTATCCCAACAAAGAGGTGGGGCCGCTGCCTGGGCTCTGGTATTTAAGGGACAGAAGGAATTGGGGCAGGGCCTGGGAGGCGGGAGCTCCACTCATATAGGCTGGGAGTGTCTGTTTCCTATCTTGTGCTAAAGTGCACTTGTGCAGGGGACGTGGAGCCGATTCCACAGCACTTGACCTTCCCCAGCTGCTCTGGGTGTGTCTTCATTCAGCCAGGGACAAACTCCAGAGAAGTTAACTTAGGCCTTTATGATATAAATGTACACTTGATGACTTTTTTTTTAAAGATGTATTTTATTTATTTGAGAGATAAAGTTACAGAGAGAGGGAGAAACAGAGACAGAGGGATCTTCCATCTGCTGGTTCACTTCCCAAATGGCTGCAATGACTGGGGCTAGGCCAGGCCGAAGCCAGGAGCTTTATCTGAGTCTCCCACGTGAGTACAGGGGCCCGAGGACTTGGGCTGTCTTCTGCTGCTTTTCTCAAGAGCATTAGCAGGGAGCTGGATTGGAAGTGGAGCAGCTGAGACTCAAGTTGGTGCCCACATGGGACTCTAACCTGCTGCACCACAGCGCCGACCCCTTGATGGCCTCTTTTAGATGGCACTCAGTTTGGACCGCGTGGTGGTCCACACCCCATGGCAGTCAACCCGCACTGCCTGTTCCCACAGGACGGTGGCATCAGCCTGCCCTGTCCCCTTCTGGGTGAGAGAGAGACACTTCTGGTGCCCTGGCAAGAAAAGAAAAACCCTGGGACCAGCGCTGTGATGTAGCAGGTAAAGCCGCCACCTGCAGTGCTGGCATCCCATATGGACGCTGGTTCGAGTCCCGGTTGTGGCCATTTGGGGAGTGAGCCAGCGGATGGAAGACCTCTCTCTCTCTCTCTGCCTCTCTGTAAATCTGCCTATGAAATAAATAAATAAATCTTAAAAAAAAAAGAAAGAAAGAAAGAAAGAAAGAAAGAAAGAAAGAAAGAAAGAAAGAAAGAAAGAAAGAAAAGGAAAACCCCAGCCTGCTATTTGCAGGGGCTTGGGGAGGGCCGAGGGGTGACGGTAACCCCAGGTCCTCCACACAGTTGCTTGCCGCTGATGCCAGACCGGCTCATGAGAGCCGCATGGAACCCATGGATGGTTCTTTTCTCCCCTAGGGAAGGGCGGGTTGATGTTGAAAGGAAGATCCATGCAGGCTAAATGAATTACACAGCTGTCCTCTGACAAACTGTCGGGAGTTATGAGTGACTGGCACAGCTACAGTGTATTCATTTTATTTATGCGGATTGCGTAGGGAAAAACCAATCTTCTCCTCTCACACTCAGTGCTTCTGTGCCGAGGTGTGTGGCTTTCCCCCCTGCGGTTTGGTTCAGTTGTACACCAACTGGAGCCAGCACAGACCGCCTGGTGAGAGGCTCCGTCCCACGGCGAGACCCCAGTCCCAGAGCACAGTCCTCGGGTGGCCCACAGCTTCGGTCTGCCTTGGATCCTCCCTTTGGGTTTGAATTTGGCAGAGTGGCTGTGGAACCCAGTAGAGCAGTCTACTGACTATTGCCAGCTTATTTTACTCATTTTTTAAAAGATTTCTTTATTTGAAAGAGTGAAAGAGAGGGAGAGACAGAGTCCGATCCTTCATCCATTGGTTCATGCCCCAAATGTCCACAGCGGCTAAGGCTGGGCTGGCCTGAAGCCAGGAGCCTGGAACTCCATCTGGGTCTCCAATATGGATGGCAGGGGCACAAGCACTTGGCCATCCTCCGCTGCTTTCCCAGGCTCATTGGCAGGGAGCTGGAGCGGAAGTGGAGCCTCTGCGACTGGAACCTGCACCTGGCTGCACCCCAGTGCTGCCCCCTGGTGCTGATGTGTTACAAAGGCTGTGGTAAAGGATTCAAACGAACAAGCAGGTGAAGAGGTCTGTGGGGTGAGGCCCAGAAGGGTCCTGAACACAGGGAGCTCTGTCCCCCTGGAGTGAGGCTGCCCTCTTTACCTTGCCCGTGGACACGTGCGCCAACCTGGAAGTGCCCAGATCTGCGGTGTCCAGGGGCGTGGCCGGCTGTTGACCCAGCGTCCAGCTCCACCCCCTGCTTGGAGGGAGAGGAGTGGGGCTTCGAGCTCCAAACCTCTGCCAGTGCTGTGACCTTCCTGGCAGCCAGTCCCGTTGCAGGAGCCCAGCAAGGGTGGCCTCACCAGGACAGCAGGTGCCCGTGTCACCCTGGGGATCCCAAGATGTTTGGAAACTGCATCAGACTCTCCTGCTGGTACTCCGGCAACTGCAAACATCCGGGCATCTGAGTCAGGAGCCAGGGTCGAAGGCCAAATTTTAGCATAAGTGATTGTCCTAGCACCCCTGTTCTCAAGGGTTCGAAGAGCTGTCTGTCAGGTACCGGGGGACAGACACCAACGTATATGTTCCTTCCTGTCTTACGAGGGTGGAGACCGGGAAGAGGGCCTAAATAAGTTCCGGGAACTCAGTACCGTACCCGTAGGGGCTAGCAGCTGCCCTTGCTGGGGCCTTAGTGCGTGCTGGATCACGTGCATTCGTCGCTACAAATTTCCTAGGAGTGGGGCTGCTGCGCTCATGTTGGGGAGCAGGGGTGTCTGCGAATCCGAGACGGATTTCACCCCAGCTGGTCTGGCTTTGCAGTCCGGGCTCTGAACACGCTTGCGCGCCGCCTCTGACTTCCTGGGGCTGACCCAGAGAGCACACAGCCAGGTCCCGAGGTGCTCCTCTCATAGCTGCAATGGCAATGGCTTGCTTGTGGCATGGATCATTACAGACGCCCAAGGGCGCTCGCAAACAACTCTCCAGGTGGTCCCCGGTGAGCCGTGGGTTGTGCTGCGCTGGCACGGGGGCTGCAGGGAGCACCCGCCCAGCTCGCCACCCGCTGGTCCTGGCATCGGGCAGACGACTTCCTCGGAGGTAGAGGAGGGGTGGATGCTTGAGTGAGCTGGAGGCCCGGCGGCTGCTTCTCAGGCCCTGCGTTTGCGTTGTCCCCAGGTTACGCTCATTCACTCCCAAGTGACCCTGGCCGACAAGGAGCTTCTGCCCTCCGTGCGGCAGGAGGTGAAGGAGATCCTGCTGCGGAAGGGCGTGCGGCTGCTGCTGGGTACGTGCACCTGCCTCCCGCCCCGGCCCGGGACGGCCTCCGGGGCTGAGCCAGGGCCCCCGGCTGGCCAGCGGCCGCGTCTGCCCCAAGATCTCTCTCTCCCACCGTGTCGAGGGGCTGGGCCCGAGGCACCCCCGAGGGTCTTGGGTGTCGCAGCCCACTGAGCCTTGCCCTGTGGAGGAGGTCTGTCCTGGGCAGGGCAGAGGCCCTGGCACTTAGAGGGTTTCAGCATTCTGGAGACAGCGATCTCGCAGCTGGCGCAGTGCAGCTGCAGGGTCTCCCAGTGCAGGCTGGGGGAGGTCTCTGCTGAGCGATCTTTCTCACGTGCATCTAAAGGGTTTGCCTGAATGATGATGTCTCTGTAGGATAGGAGATGGGTGTATTGGTTTGTATTTTGAAAGGGGTGAGGAATGTAGCTTTTCTCAGATTCAAAACATCTAAACTTTTTTCATTTTATTTGAAAAGTAGAGAGAGAGAGAGAGAGAGAGAGAGAGAGAGGGTTTTCATCTGCTGGTTCGCTCCCCAAATGCCTATAACAGCCAGCACTATGGCCAGACTGAAGCCAGGAGCCCAGAACCCAATCTGGGGCTCCCATGTGAGTGGCAGGGACTCAAGTGCTTGAGCCGTCACTGCCGCCTCCCAGGAAGCCGGATTGGAAGCAGAGGAGCTGACTCAAGCCAGGCACCCGCTATGGGATGCAGGCGTCCCAAGCAACGGCTTAACCTCTGTGTCCCAGGGCTGTGCCTGCCAGCATTTTAGGGAGTGGGGCTCTGATCCCAGTGTGACCCCTGCACTTTACCACACTGGGCTTCCACCTCGTTCTCTGCTGGGGGGGGGGGGGCGAGTCACCTGCTCCGAAAGTCCCCCATGGCTGTCACAGCCTCCTCCCGGCAACTGCTGATGCGGGGCTTCCGCCACCGGTGAGGGCAGCAAGCGACTTCTCTGCCTTCTCCTTCTCTCATCTTTGTGTATTTTATTATTTTTATTTTTATTTTTATTTTTAATTAAAAAAAATTTTTTTATTGTTGACAGGCAGAGTGGACAGTGAGAGAGAGAGAGACAGAGAGAAAGGTCTTCCTTTTGCCGTTGGTTCACCCTCCAATGGCCGCTGCGGCCAGCGCACCATGCTGATCCAAAGCCAGGAGCCAGGTGCTTCTCCTGGTCTCCCATGGGGTGCAGGGCCCAAGGACTTGGGCCATCCTCCACTGCACTCCCGGGCCACAGCAGAGAGCTGGCCTGGAAGAGGGGCAACCGGGATAGAATCCGGCGCCCCGACCCGGACTAGAACCTGGTGTGCTGGCGCCGCAAGGCGGAGGATTAGCCTATTAAGCCACGACGCTTGCCCCTATTTTTATTTTTTATAAAGGCAGAGTTACCCACAGAGAAGGGGAAGGAGGGAGGGAGAGGGAGAGGGAGAGGGAGAAGGGGGGGGAAGGAGAGAGGGAGAGAGGGAGAGAGGGAGAGAGAGGTCTTCCATCCACTGGTTCACCTCCCAAATGGCCACTACAGCAGGGGCTGAGCTGATTGTAAACCAGAAAACAGGAGCCAGGAGCCTCTTCCAGGTCTCCCATGTGGGTGCAAGGACCCAAGCACTTGGGCCATCCTCTGCTGCTTTCCCTTTTTTTTTAATTTTAAAAATTAATTTATTTGAAAGGCAGATGACATGGAGGGAGGGGGAGAGAGAAAAAGAAAGAGAGAGAGAGAGAGCGGTAACTTCCATGTGCTGGTTTACTCCTTAAATATCTGCAACAGCCTGGCTGAACCAGGAAAGCCGGGAGCCAGGGACTTCATCTGGGTCAGCCATCCTCCACTGCCTCCAAGGCACATTAGCAGGAGGGTGGATAAGAAGCGGAGTAGCTGGGACCCTGAGCCAGGGCCTCTGATATAGGATGTAGGCATCCCGAGTGGCAGCTTAGCCCGCCGGGCCGCCGCGCCTGCCTGCCCTGGCTCGTACCTTTCCTAGTTGTGTACTTGGAAGTCTCGTTCTGGTTAGGATGGCGTCGCTGACATTCTGAGAGCCGTGTTCCAGGTCCTCCATTGAACAGCTTTTCTCAGAACTTCCTGGGAGCTCAGGCACACTTCCCTCCAGTGGGCTTCCTGGAGCCAGACGTCAGATGGGTACTTCCTGGGGCAGCAGAGTAGACTGTGGGGGGGGGGCATGGTGGGGAGACGGGGTGGAATACTTCCCTTGTTGGGCCACAGTGGTCCAGCCTCGACATGGGCTCCAGCCTTGGTGAGGCGCCCGCCCTCTGCCAACCGCCTGGTCATGGAACCCCCCTCCCCTGCCCCATAGGTGAGCGGGTGAGCAACCTGGAGGAGCTGCCTCTGAACGAGTATCGGGACTACATCAAGGTGCAGACAGACCAGGGCACGGAGGTGGCCACCAACCTGGTGATTCTCTGCAACGGCATCAAGGTCAACAGCTCTGCCTACCACAGTGCCTTGGGTAAGCAGGTGGTATGGCCATGGCCCACTTCCCCAGGCAGAGAGACAGACAGACAGACAGACAGACACACACACACACACACACACATCAGGAGGCTGAATCAGGAGCAGAGGAGCCAGCACGCAACCCCACACTCTGATTTGGGGTGTAGGTGTCCCAAAGCTGCGGCTTAACCTGCTGTGCCACAGCGCCTACCCCGGGTGCCCGTGGGGCGTCTTCACTGCTGTGCTACCTGCCGGCTCGGGGGGTTGCCTCTGAAGCGCGTGCCTTCGGAGGGTGACCCGACTGCCCCCAGGGCTCACCCCGAGCTGGTTCTGGTGGCCGCTTCGCCACTCAGGGCCCCGTCTCCCGTGTGGTGCTGCCCCGCAGAGAGCAGACTGGCCGGCAACGGTGCTCTGAGAGTGAACGAGCACCTCCAGGTGGAGGGCTGCAGCCACGTCTACGCCATCGGCGACTGTGCCGACGTGAAGGAGCCCAAGATGGCCTATCACGCCGGCCTCCACGCCGGCGTCGCTGTGGCCAACATCATCAACTCCACGAGGCAGAGGCCCCTCAAGGTCTACAAGCCAGGTAAGAGGGGTCCCCTGCACGCCACAGATCTTTTTATTTAAACTTTTTATTTATTTGCTTTCATTTGATTTGAAAGAGAGAGAGATAGGCGGAGATCGATCTTCCATCCTCTGCTTCGCTCGCCAGATGCCCCCAAAGCTGGGGTTGGGCCACGCCGAAGCCAGGAGCCTTGGACTCCATATGGGTTGCCCGCAGGGGTGGCAGGGACCACGCACTTGATCAGTCACCTGCTGCTTCCCTCGGTGCGCACCTCGGAGCGCATGTGGGCTCAGTCCCAGGCAGGTGTCCCGAGCGCTCCTAATCTGTGCTGAATGCCCGCCCCTGCTTCACAACCTCGGAGTCTGTGGTTAGAGACACGGGGAGGACTGTTCGGGCTGTGAGATGACTGACTGACTGACAGAGCAAATTCTGAAAGGTGGGGGCAGAGGCAGCCCCTAGAGCTCTTCAAAGTAAGCCAGGGGCTCGCCCCCCCTTGCTAGACAAATCTTACCTAGTTCCTTGCCCTGAGCTGCAGACCCTGGGACCCTGGGACCCTGGGACCCTGGGACCCTGGGACCCTGGGAGGGATCTGTGCCTTGCAGGCACGGGAATGTGAGGGTGAACTCTGCTCCGTGTGTGTGTGTGCACGTGTGTGCATGTATACGTGTGTGTGTGTGCACGTGTGTGTGTGTCTGCTCCACAGGGGCGCTGACCTTCCTCCTGTCCATGGGGAGAAATGACGGCGTGGGCCAGATCAGTGGCTTCTACGTGGGCCGGCTCATGGTCCGGCTCGCTAAGAGCCGGGACCTGTTCGTGTCCACGAGCTGGAAAACCATGAAGCAGTCCCCACCCTGAAGGAGAGGCCGGCCGAACGGATCACGTGACCGAGGGCGGAGGCTGGCAAGTGCCCCAGGACGAAAGCTCTTTTCCCCGAGTCAGGGGCCAGTGATGTACCGACCAGAAGCACTACTGTGTCAAAGCAAACATGAGCGTGCGAGAGATTAAAAAGCTGAGATTCGGCCTAGATCCTTTCTGGGTTTCCAAGGTCTGCCTGCAGCTGTCCTGGTCGCCCCGCTCCCTTGTGCTGGATGAATGGTCCTGGGGAGGGTGCGGCAGCCTGAAGTATGCCAGGGCCTCTGGGACATGCGTGTACGTGTGTGTGTGTGTGTGCACAGGACACGCAAAGCGGGGCGGAGCGCCGGGCTCCTGAGGGCTGGTGTCCTGCCTGTGAGGGTGGGCAGGAGAGCCTGCAGAGTTGAGGCCAGCTAAGGAACAGGAGCTGGGCACAGGGGCGGCCTGCACCACAGCCCTCTCCCACCGCGGCGGGGTGGCGAAGCCCCTGCCTCCTGCCCCAGCCAGGCTGTGACTGGGAGACTCACTCTCACGCACCTGCCTTATGGCTGGTCCTTGTAACCTGTAATTGCCACAGACCCTTCTGTATTTCCGTTTTCTGAACCCGACTTAGACCGAATCTCCGTCCCGGTCAACCTGTGCTGACAAAAGGGTGGGCTCGGACAAAGCAGCAGGGTCACGCCTGCAGCCTGGGTGCTGGCCGCCGGAGCTGCGGATGGAGAGGCGGTGCAGCTACTCCCCCTTCAGGGAGCCAGGGGTTCAGCAGGGGCCGCAGGTCACCCTCAGGGTGACAGCACGCCAGCTTCCGTCTCCTGGCCAGCCCCGAGGCTGGTGTCAGGAGGCCCGGCCACGTGGTGCTGAGGCCTGCTTCGATGTCGCTGAGCTGTACTGGCGCAATGCCTGGGGGGGGGGGGTGTTTGAGGGGGCAGGGCCGTCTTGGACCACAGGTGTGGACTCCGGATCGTGGTGGCTGAGTTCACTGGATGAATTCGCCCCAACTCCTGGCCCTGCCTCTCCCTGCTCACTTCTCGTGGCCGCCTCTGGGGACATAGGCAGAGTCCGCGGGACGCCGGCCTTCCTCTGCTTGGGCTGTGGCCTGGGGTCTGCCCCACTTAGCTGCGTAGGCCTGAGACCGTGCGTGTCTCCCGTGGCGGCCTGCAGCCTGTGCTGCTGCTGTGTGGCAGGAACCTCAGCCCCTTGGTGCCAGGCCTTGTCCTGTTTACTTAGAACTTTCTGGAAATAGCCACCTACAGGGACACAGTTTTCCAAACTGAGGGAAAGGGTTGCAATAAAAGAAGTTGTTGTAAGAAAGACACTGGATCTTTTATTTTTTTTTCCTTTCATTTTCTTTAAAAAAACAAAACAACCCTCCCCCCCCCCCGAAAAAAAAAAAAAAGCCTGAAGCACAAACCTTTTAGGAGTTACACATGGCGGGGGGCGGGGCGGGGGGGCGGCTGCCAGCCAGGAGCCTTTCCCGCCCGGCCCCTTCACGCCCTCCTCCCTTGGACAAAGGAACAGAAGATCCAAGCATTTCGAAAGGATTTTTTTTTGTGTGTAAAAGTCAATGCTATAAATCTAAAACGAGGTCTGTTTTTTTTTTTTAAAAAGTTCTAAAACAACAGGAAGAAAACACATGGAAAGCAACCCGCGCGGAGACCTGGCTAGTTAGGGGCCGGGGCTCTGGCGACCGAGGACAGAGAACCGGGTGGCACCTGCCCCGGCCGCCCCGCGCCCCGCGCCCCGCCGCCAGCTCCGCCGCCCTCCCCCGCCGGCACCCTTCCTCTCTGCGTTTGAAAAATAACCCCCCGCTCTGGCGCCACCTGCCGGCCGCACAGCTACTTGGCGTCGAGCTTGGCCATCTCCTGCACGTAGATGCCGATGCTCTCGCTGTCGAACAGCAGGAAGTACACGTTCTTCAGCGAGGAGGCGCCTGAGTCGTCGAAGTGCGCCGAGATGGCCTTCAGGGTCACCTGGGCGGCCGTCTGTTTGGGGAAGCAGTTTCTGCGCCAAAGCAAGAGCAGAGCCAGCGTCACGAGGGTCCCCGGCCCCCAGGGGCTGTGAACTTCTTGTCCCGTGCTCCCTGCCCCAGACCTTGGGCCCCCTGTGGGCGATGCTGGCCCCCGCGCAAGGAGCAGGCAGCAGGCAAAACCTCCACCTCATGGGTCAGAGAGGCGATGGTTTTGGTCGAGGTTACAGGGCCGGCAGGCAGGCAGGCAGGCGTCCTGTGTTCGAGTTTTTAAGAAGTTCATGGGTGAGGAAAACATTACGTGTAGACTTCAAAATGTTTTTTGCACCCAAATACATTGCTTTTAATTCCATTTTTCCAGGAACTTTTTGAAGTACTCTAGTATTTGAATCGGTATCACGAATAGCTTTTAAAATACCCAGCAGAGGCCCAGTGGCTCTCGCACAGCTGGTCTGCGTGCCGATCAGACTCTTCTTAAAGAGTAAAAGCGTCTGCTCAGAAGCTCGCCTCCGCGGGCCCTTTCCCAAGCACCTGCTGTTCCTCTCGTCAGCTCACGTGGGCCGTGTGACAGTGGCTCTGGGTGGGGCTGGGCTGGGGAAAGTCTGCTAAGTGTCCCCAGCACCAGGAGCCATCGATAGTGCTGGGCCATGGCACCAGCCTGCGGGGTGGTTGGGGAGCCTCGGGGCAGGTCCAGGGTAGGTCTGCCATGGCACAGCTTCTCCTTACCCACCTCGAGTGCTCCGGTCCAGAGCAGGCCAGCCCTGGACACCTGGCCCTGCATGCCGAGCCAAGTCCCCCCCTACTCCCAACCTCCCCAGTGCCGCTTGTGCCATAGAGCGGCCTCTGGCGATGAGAGGGCGTGCAGAGGTAAAGCCGGAGGCTGCATGCTAGGGGCGTGGAGGGGGAGGGTGCGCTGTGAGTGACAGCACACGTCTCCTCACCCTCCTGCTGCCCTGCCGGGGTCTGTGACGCTGATAATGGTCATTTCCCCTGCCCTCGTTAGGCGAGCCCTCGGGAAGGGCCTTTTGCTTCTCTGGGTGTGTCTGTCATGCCTCTGCCGATCCCAGGGCTTTGGAGCAGGTGTAGGGTAGGGCCTGAGATTCCACACTGGACCCAAGTGAGGTCGCTGCTGCCAGTCCCTGGACCACACTTTGAGCAGCAAAGGCCTCTGGGCCTGGGGTCTGCCAGTTACATGTTCCAGACTTGGCCCGCAGGCGGGGATGAGTGATTTGAACTACCTGGGCTCTCAAAAAAAAAAAAAAAAAAAAAAAAAAAAATCACAGGCCACCTTCCTCGCCTCTGCCTCTCCTGGGGCTTTAACAGCCGTGCGCCCCATGGGGCAGCAGGCTCGCTTCTCCCTGTGAGCTGAAGGATGGAAACCCAGTTTCCTGCTCTGACCTCTTGATCACGTCCCAGAGTGGGGAGCAGGGGGTCCCCTGGGAAAAGCCTGCAGGAGCCGGCGTCTTACCTGCCGCTGGGGAAAGGCGGGAACGCCACGGACTTGAGCTTTTTGTCCTCGGCGGCCGACAGGCAGTTTTTGATGGTCTCTTCCAGCTGCTCCTCACACTTGTCGGAGCCCCACTGCGGGATGTGACAGTGGATGACAAACTTGGCTGCGAGTCCACTGGACTGGCTGACAGCGGCTGGGACACAGGGGCAGAGAAACGCAGGTTATCGCCTAAGCCTTTGCCTTACGCTGGGGTGAGGCTGAACCTCAGAGGTCTACCTGTTAGCTCACTGGGGACAGGGAAGGGAGAGAGAAGTGGGCTGGATGCACTCTCTACCAGACAGCACAGGGCCCTGGCACAGCACTTCCAGGTGGTCCGCCAGCTGGCCCCTGGGTTAGATGGCTTGCTCCTAATGGCTCCTGGCCAGAAACACAGGTCGAGTGGTCTCTGGTGGCTGGGGGAGGCCAAGTAATGCCCCCGCCCCAAAACCCCCATCCTCATCTCTGGAAGGGATGCAACTCTGCAGGAGGCAGGAATACATGAAGGATTTGGAGACAGGACCACTGTCCTGGGTTGTCTGGGCCCTAAGTGTGATCAGGTGGGTCTGGACAAGATGCAGGGCTGCAGCCAGGAGTCCTGGGAGAGAGCTTCCCCCAAGAGGCCCCTGAAGGAATCAAGCTGGCCGAGGCCTTGATTTCGCCCCTTAAAACTCAGCGTGGCTGCCTTCTTCTTTTTATTTATTTATTTTTTTGACAGGCAGAGTTAGACACAGAGAGAGAGAGACAAAGAGAAAGGTCTTCCTTCCATTGGTTCACCCCCCAAATGGCCACTACGGCTGGAGTGCTGCAGCCAGCGCACCGCGCCGATCTGAAGCCAGGAGCCAGGTGCTTCCTCCTGGTCTCCCATGCAGATGCAGGGCCCAAGCACTTGGGCCATCCTCCACTGCCTTCCCGGGCCATAGCAGAGAGCTGGACTGGAAGAGGGGCAACCGGGACAGAATCTGGCGCCCCAACCGGGACTAGAACCCGGGATGCTGGCACCACAGGTGCAGGATTAGCCTAGTGAGCCGCGGTGCCAACTCAGCGTGGCCTTCTGACTGCCAGAGCTCTAAGAGAACACTTTGAGTAGGAACCCACTGACGTTATGGTAACAGATCACAGCAGCCACAGGAGATGAGCTCTGTGTACCTGAGTCCAGCCCTCAGAGATCCTCACTTGGGTGACTTTACGACGACTCTGAACTGAGAACTGCTGGACGTTTGAGAAGGATGTTTATTTATTTACTTGAAGGGTGGAGCAACGAGAGAGGAGAGAGAGAGAGATCTTCCCTCTGTTGGTTCATTCCCCAAATGCCTGTAACAGCTGGAGTTGGGCCAAGGCAAAGCCAGGAGCCCAGAATTCAGTCTGAGTCTCCCATGTTGCTGGCAGGGACCAAGGCACTTGGGCCATCATCTGCAGCCTGCCAGGGTGAATTATAGGAGCCTGGATCAGAAGTGGAGGCAGGGGCCAGTGCTGTAGCGTGGTGGATAAAGCTGCCGCCTGCAGTGCTAGCATCCCACATGGGCGCCAGTTTGAGACCTGGCTGTTCCACTTCTGATCCAGCTCTCTTCTATGGCCTGGGAAAGCAGTGGAAGATGGTCCAAGTCCTTGGGCCCCTGCACCCACGTGGGAAACCTCGAAGAAGCTCCTGGCTTTGGATCGGCCTAGCTCCGGCCATTGCAGCCAATTGGGGAGTGAACCAGCGGATGGGAGACTTCTCTCTCTCTCTGCCTCTGCCTCTCTGTAACTCTGCCTTTCAAATAAATAAATACATCTTTTAAAAAAATGAAACTAGATCATGCCAGCTTTGGCTCCTGATTTCAATCATACTTTCTCATTTTACTTTTTACTCTCCCAAACATGGTGCTTCAAAAAGTTCATGGAAAATGGAATTAGAAGAGGATATGTTTATTTTGTTTTTAAATGTACTTATTTCTTCATTTTTTAAAAAGACTTGTTTTATTTATTTGAAAGACAGAGTGAGAGAGAGGTGACAGAGAGGAAGAGATCTTCCATCTGCTGGTTCACTCCTAAAATGGCCTCAGCGGCCAGGGCTGTCCAGGCTGAAGCCATGGAGCCTGGAGCACCATCTAGGTCTTCCACATGGGTGCAGAGGCCTGAGCATGTTAGCCACCTTCTGCTCCTTTCTCAGGCACAGTAGCAGGGAGCTGGATCAGAAGTGCAGCAGCTGGGACTTGAACTGGTGCTCTGACAGGGGATGCTGGTGTTGCAAGTGGGGGCTTAACCTGCTACGCCACAATGCCAGCCCCTGCCCCCTTTACACTTAGTTATTTGAGGGGGAAGAGAGAGAGTATGCACCCCAGAACAAGTGGGCCAGGAGGCAGAAGCTCAATCATGGTCTCTCACTTGGGTGGGAAGGACCCAAGTACCTGAGCCCTCCCCTGCTGCCTCCCAGGGTGCGCATCAGCAGGAAGCCGAGCCTGGGAGTGGGGACTGGACTGACGCCGGGCACTGCAATACTGGATGCAGAGGTCTTCAGTGCTATGCCAAATGCCTGCCTCCCTAAGTTTATCTTACTCCCCCAACCCAAAAAGTGAAATCCAAGTGTCCATGGAATCTTCAACAAGTGCCTGGAAACGTGCATGGTTTTCACAGCTTTTTGCATCAGAATAAACGTATCTTTTAATTCCATTTTTGTGGGGTTCTCTGGAGGTTCCCGTCAGCATCAGAGCTCACAAGCACTGAGGCTGCTGGGAAGTCGGAGAGGTCCCCGAGCGCACTTCTCTCTGATCTGCTGGTTGCACCCGCGGGCTTCCTGCCCCGCAGTCACCCCCTGCCTGGGCACCTCTGAAGCAGCCAGGCTCTGGGCCTTTGGCAGTTTAGGGAGGCCGTAGCCACGAGGGGCAGCGGTGTAGCGGGCACGGGCACGGGCATGGGCACGGGCACGCGCGGTGTTCTGGAGCTGTGTGGCGGGGGGGGAGGGGTTGGTGCCACAGATTTCTTTGCCGTCTGTGATGCCCTCTAGGTTGATGAGAAATGTGTCCTAGCGATGGCCACGGTTTTGGAGAAGCTGTGTTTGCGCTTGCTTGGGAGCGTGGAGACTGAGTCCTGAGCCAGTCAGGTGAGGCTGTAGGCTCTGTCTCCCCATGCCTGGCACGGGAATCCTCTCGCAGAACGCCAGTGAGGCAGGGGCGTGACATGGCCCCATGGGCTGACACTACCACCCTGTATCTGCACACCGGAAGCAAACGTCCTGGTTTGGCCTGAGCACTGATACCCAAGAGTCTGTTCTATGGAGAACGGAGGACTCTGGGGCCTGGCCATGCCACCTGGGGCACTTCTCCCAGGGTTCTGACTGCTATCAAATGCTGGAGAGAGTGAGGCTCCTCACATCCACGGCTGACTTATTTCACATGGGAACCACATCATGTTGTCAGCCAAATAGTATTGTGCTTAATGTGAAGTCTTTTTTTTTTTTTTTTTTTTTTTTTTTTTGTGAGGGGAAGATTTATTTATTTGAAAGGTAGAGTGACAGAAAGAGAGGAAGTGGGATAGAAGGAGACAAATGAGAGAGAGAGAGAGAGAGACAGACAGACAGACAGACCTTCCATGTACTCGTTCACCCCCCAAATGCCCACAACAGGCAGGACTGGGTCAGGCTGAAGCCAGGAGCTGGGACCTCCACTTGGGCCATCATCTGCTGCCTCCCAGCATGCAGTAGCAAGGAGCTGGGTTGGGAGGAGAGAAGCTAGGACTCCAATATGGGCATCCCAAGCTGTGGCTTAACCAGCTGCACCACAACACAAGCCCACAAGGTGATTTTTAAATCAGAGGAATGCGCTCCTATTTGCAAGGTTAAACGTTCAATGAAGGAAAAAAAAATATTTTTATGCCGCACTGCAGGCAGTGGCTTTACCCACTATGCTACAGTGCCACCCATCTGTGGCATCTCTGGAACATCGGCAACCAGCACAGCTTCAGGCCCTCTCTCCCATTTCCAGTTGCCATGGAAATACATTGTTTTGGGCTGAAACACAGTCATGGGCGACCCTATGGCTCTGAGCCTGGCTCTGGTCACCTACAAGTGTGCGGTAGCCATGGTCTCATGACCAAGGAAGAGTTGCCCTCCCAGTGGTTCTGCACATTTTCAGACCCAGAGCTCCGTGCAGGGGCTGCCACGTCCTCGTGGCCACTGCCCACGGCCCTTCCGCCTCTGTGTACACACTAGCTCTGCTTGCACTGGAGTGCGGCTGTCTCACTTAGAAAGGAAGTGTTGCCTGTCACCGCATGCGTGGGGAGTGCCATGTGCAGTCTTTTCAGGCCGGCCACTTTTCTAACAGTCAAATCCAATCTAACAGTCCCTGTATCCTCTTCCACGTGGTGCCTCTCATCTGCATAGGTCACTTTCAGTCCATGGGTCCTTGCTCCTCTCTGGCTCCCATCTTTCTCCTTCCTCCTGCCTGCTCATGCCCGAGCCTGCTCACACACGATGTTCTCACTACCCACAGCGTCCTGCCCCTGCGTGGGCCTAGAGTGCTCCCAACCCCCCCGAGCAGAGGTCATGGTTCCTTCCCTGCCCCACTCATGCATCTGAAGACAGCGATGGGTTTGCTGACCCCCGAAGTCCTGGCGTGAGTGCAGCACTTGGCATTGACCATATGTCCCATGCATGAATCGACAGGGGACTGTGTGGTTAGAACACAAATCCGCAGTTGGGTTCACCCATCATCAGTTTCCCAGCGACCCTGATAACAGGTGTGCAGGCAAAAACCTGTGCACAGACGTCCACAGTGGCAGAGGCGGAGGCAACCCCAACGTGCATCAACAGGCAAACGGATGAACAAAGTGGATTATTATTCAGCCATCAACCAGGACAGAGGCACTGACCCCCAGTATAATGTGGATGGACTTTAGAAAGATTAAGGTAAGTGACGGAAGCCAGACACAAAGGGTCACATACTGGATGATTTCACTGACATGAAACGTGCAGAATGGGCAAATTCATAGACACAAAGTAGGCCTGTGACTGCCAGGAGCTGGGGAGGTATGTGGCTGCTTAACACATATGGGCTTTCTGTTGGACGGGGTCAGGCAGGCAGCTCTGGAACCAGACAGGCTGATGGCTGCACAACACTGTGGAAGCACTCCATGCCATGGAGGTCCACACATTAGGATGGTTATGGTGGTGCCTTTCGTGTTGTGTGTGTCTCACCACACCCTCGCGAGGTTCACTCAATGGCTTTAGACCATGTAGGGAGTAGCTCATGCAAAGGGAACCATCGACTTTCTAGTCCCCAGACCCACTTGAGCCTGCTCCAATGACCTTAGGGACGTGAGCCCAGCTCTCTGGTCAGTTATGGCGTGTTTTGTTGCATAAACTGAGCACACATGAGGCCAGTGGGGCTGGGTGGGGCTCTGCTGGGAATCCACATGGACCCAACGCCACACTTACCTTCAGCCACCTCCAAAGGGCCCTGGGATTTGCGAAGCTCCTTTACTGTTTCCAAGAACTCCTTCCCCCCAGCCTTTTCCAAGGCTTTACCTGCAAGGGAGCACAACAGGAAAACACTGACTGTTCTTTTGATGTCATTACACTGCTTGACACAGACTTAGTAAGCAGGTGTTGGTGGGGGTGCCCAGCATTCCTGTATGTGTATATATAAAGATCTATTTATTGGTGCTGGTGTTGTGGTATAGTGGGTAAAGCTGATGCCTGCAATGCCAACATCCCATATGGGTGTTGATTCGAGTCCTGGCTGCTCCACTTCCCATCCAGCTCCCTGCTAATGGCCTGGGAAAAGCAACGAAACATGACCCAAGTGCTTGAGCTCTTACTACCCACATGGGAGACCTGGAAGAAGCTCCCGGCTCCACTCTGGCTCAACGCTGGCAGTGGCCGCCATCTGGGGAATGAACCAGCAGGTGGAAGATCTCTCTCTATGTAACTCTTTCAAATAAATAAATATTTTAACAAAAGATTTATTTGAAAGGAAGAGTGACACAGAGGTGGGGTGTGGGGAGAAACACACACACACACACACACAGTTTTCCATCCACTGGTTCATTCCCCAAATGGCTATAAGACTCGGGGCTGGGCCTGGCCAAAGCCAGGAGCCAGGAGCTTCATTTGGGTCTCTCACGTGGGTGCAGGGGCCCAGGTACTGGGGTCATCTTCTGCTTCTTTCCCAGGTGCATTAGCAGGGAGCTGGATCAGAAGTGGAGCAGCCGGGACCTGAATTGGTGCTCTAATATAAGATGCTGGCATTGCAGGCAGCAGCTTTACCCATGGCACAACACTGGCCCCCGGAAGATGATTTTTGAAAAAAATCTTCATATTCCAGTGTTCTGTTCCATGGGTTCAGTAACCATGTTGACAGCTCTGGGGTCCTGTTCCTACCTCAGTGCCACCAACATGTTGTAAGTCCTTGGGGTCAGAGGAATGATACAGACCCAGGGCAGCCTTGCATGTTGTCCTCTGAACTTGGGGCTCCCTTTGCAATGGAAAAATGCAGAGGTTTGAGAGGCTTCCCTTGAAGGACTTTGCTGCTGGGAGACACCCCAAATCTTTTTTTTTTTTTTTTTAAGATTTTTTCATTTATTTTGAAAGTCAGAGACACAGAGACAGGGAGAACCAGAGAGGGAGAAAGAGATCTTCCATCTGCTGGTTCACTCTCTAGATGGCTGCAACAGCCAGCACTTGGCCAGGGAGAAGCCAGGAGCCAGGAATTTCATCTGGGTCTCCCATGTGGGTGGTAGGGACCCAAGCACTTGGGCCATCTTCTACTGTTTTTCCCAGGCACATTGGCAAGGATGTAGATTGGAAGTGGAGCAGCTGGGAGACACACTGGTGCCCATTTGGGATGCTGGCGTCACAGGCATTGGCTTTACCTGCTATGCCACAACACCGGCCCCCTATATCCCCAGTCTTTGATGTTGGGGGTAATATTCCATGTCTCAGGGTCTTGTTTCCACGGAGGCCAAGTGGAGCCCCTTGGAGATGGCAGGAGGTGCTCTGGCCCAGCAGGGACCCGGTGCCTTGTAGCACCCTGGCGTCTCTGAGAACACACCGGTGTGATGTCCAGACCCGGATGCTGCTGTTGTCTGGTGTTTCGTCTGCAGGTTAGCATGCTGATGGGGATGTCTTGGGCAAGCCTCCACTCTCTCTCCTTAGTGGTTTTTATTACAGGTTGAGCATCCCTCATCTGAGAATCCAAATCCAACACGCTCCAAAATCTGAAACTCTGAGTACCCATGTGACACCACAAAGTGGAGACTGCTGCCCCTGACCTCATGTCCTGGGCTGCAGTCAAAACTACGGTGCAAGAAAAATGTTACACAAGATGGCCCTCAGCCTAGGCTTATAAGGAGCACAAGAAACGTAAATGAATTTCGTGTTTAGACTTGGGTACCCTCTCCCAGGATATCTCATTATGTATATGCTAATGTTCCAAAATCTGAAATAGGGGCTGGCACTGTGCTGGTGCTGTGGTGTGGTAGGTTAGGCCTCTGCCTGTAGTGCCGGCATCCCATATGGGCACTGGTTCAAGTCCTGGCTGCTCCACTTCCGATCCAGCTCCCTACTGATGCGCTGAGAAAGCAGCAGAGGATGGCCCAAGTGCTTGGGCTCCAATACCCATGTGGGAGACCCGGAGGAAGCTCTTGGCTCCTGGCTTCAGATAGGCCTAGATCTGGCCATTGTGGCCATTTGGGGAGTGAACCAGTGGATGGAAGACTTCTCTTTCTCGTCCTCTGTCTGTAACTCTGCCTCTCTAATAAATAAATAAATCTTAAAAAAAAAAAACTCAAAAAACAAAATCTGAAACACTTCTGGTCCTGAGCATTTTGGAAAAGGCAAACTCAACCTGTGTTATTTCTGTTATTATTATTCAGTTCAGAGAGACCCTCGGACTTGGGCGATGGAGCTCCCACCCAGGCTCAGGCATGAAAGTGCATCTGGCCCAGAGGGCAGTCGTCTCCGAGAGCAGCCTGCCCCCCTGGGGTTTCCTCACTGCTGTGCTTGCGTCTCAATGCTACAACAGGGCAGTGGGGATCACAGCCCGTGCCCACCACCCCCGATCTCCTTTCTGGCCTTGGACTCCTGGGCCAGCCACTGGTTGTAGGGTAGGGTTCACTTTGAGAAAAATTCACCGAACTGCACACTATTGATCGACTTTTACACAATACTTCATAAAACTGTCCAAAAATATATGCAGGATTTCAAAAAGCTCATTAATCTCTCATGATGTTGTCCAATCACAGGTGAAGACAAGAGTTTGACAGGGACTCAGACAGTGGGATGTCCAGTTGACAGTGACAAATGACGGATCTCACGAGGACGTGACCTAACACCGGGCTACTTCATGGCGCCTCTACCAAAGTAGAGGCCCTTACCTATATCTTCCTTGAGGTCAATTTCAGCTGTGGTTGGATGGACGATGCCCTCCACTCTCATGGAGCCAATATGGCTGATGTCACTCTGGGTCAGGGACAGCTGCGTTGGGAAGGAAAGACGGAGAACACAGGAAGATGAAGTTCCACTGAAATCTTCGTATTTTACTCAGCACTCATTAATTCTTAATTATTCTTACTGGATGTCAACACAAAGGCTGCACGGAGAGCACTGCTCTCGATGTTCCCCGCTGTCTGTTTTTCACTAGGCTTTTTGAGCCCAGCGGATTGTCTTTGCTTTGAGCATGCAACAAATGCACCTCCTCTTCCAGGAAGAGGAACGAGGTCTCCCTCCTCTTTCTTTCCTTTGGTTGCCAACACCAGTGGGAGTTTTTATTTATTTATTTATTTTTTTTTATAGGCAGAGTGGACAGTGAGAGAGAGAGACAGAGAGAAAGGTCTTCCTTTTGCCGTTGGTTCACCCTCCAATGGCCGCCACGGCTGGCGTGCTGTGGCCGGCGCACCGTGCTGATCCGATGGCAGGAGCCAGGTACTTCTCCTGGTCTCCCATGGGGTGCAGGGCCCAAGCACTTGGGCCATCCTCCACTGCACTCCCGGGCCACAGCAGAGGGCTGGCCTGGAAGAGGGGCAACCCGGACAGAATCCGGCGCCCCGACCGGGACTAGAACCCGGTATGCCGGCACCGCAAAGCGGAGGATTAGCCTAGTGAGCCGCGGCGCCGGCCCAGTGGGAGGTTTTCAGTGAGGAGTCAGTGCTCTGAGTTGCTGCCATGAGGGAAGCCCAGGGCTCACTCTGTCTTCTCCCCTTAGTGCCCTGGATCTTTCCAGAACAGCACAGAACCTCTGGAGGCAGGACTCAGAAGCCAACTACCTTGCTTGAGAGGAGTGGTGGGCTCTGGGATGCTGACCTGCCCATGTCTGGCCTCCTTGCATTTTGGGGACCACATCAGGAGGCTACCCTTGGGAAATGCCACCCAGTGTGCTCATCATGGGTTGTAAGAAAGGCGTTCTCTATCATGACCTGTGTGAGGAGGAACTTTGGTCCCCCTGGCTGAGTGGAGAACGCTACTCAGCACGGAACCATGGACAGCTGTAGGAGGGACACCAATTCCACCTCTCTGCTCCCTGCTTTCTGCCATTAGTGAGGCACTGGAAACTCGCACACCTGTGTTCTCAGGACATGCTTTTGCCAATGGCTTTGAGGGAGGTTCACTCTATTGTCAGTGTGCAGCACTCAGTGACCGGAGAGGAGGAAGTGACTATTTCCTGGTGTAGCTACTGCAGCCCCAGTTGACTTGGTAGACAAAGTGCTCTGTAGACTTCACACTTGTGGGGATAAAATCTTTGCACGTCTGCCTGGGCTGCTGTTGTGTTGCTGAGGACTGCTCAGATGTATGGCCCTGTTGGTTTTCTTCCTGCAGCCCAGGAAGGCAAGCAGGCTGAGCTATTAGCAAGGAAGTCATTGCTAACACCAGGCATGTCCAGGAAACAGATACTCCTGTTTTATTTCTTTGACCAATTACATTCAATGAAGACAGGCCTCTCAGAGGCTGTTTGAGAGGGCTAGCTATGGACAGGCGCAGGGAGAATCCCCAGGAAAACCAGTCCTGTCGTCCTAGCTACTCTGTGCTTCCCTTTGGCTGATCAACGTCAGTGTTAGCAGTTCTCAGCACCAGAGGAGGGCTTGCTCACTCTCACCATGCAGACACTGCCCAGCTCTTTAGTCTACCAATGAATAATCCAAGACCGGAGGGAAAGTCATATTAGGGGAGCAAGGGGCGAGGGACGAAGGAGGCGTCACTGCTCATAAACAGGAGGTGGTAAGAATACAACAGTTTTACTGCGGCACACCAAGATCACTGTATTACCTTCTGTCCTAGAACAAGGCTCTTAGAAGACAGAATGGTGAATCCATCCCCTGGCCCGTCCTCCGAGGTGGAGTGTGAAGCTCCTTCTTTATCGCTGTCCTTTGGTTTGGACTGTTGGCAGAAGGCAGAACAGGTGAGAATCAGAAAGAGCCAGTGTGGCTTTCCTTAGCTCTTCCCATGGCTGCCACCAGCTTGGACAGGAAAGGAAGTGGTTAGGCGTTATGTTCTGCTGTTTCTTTTTTATCTGAGATGTACAGTGAGAGTGAGAGCACGCTCAAGACACACACACACACACAGCAAGAGAGCGAGTGAGCGGGAGAGAGCGAGAGAGGTCTCCCATCCAAATGCTCATGATAGTTGGGGTAGGCCACAAGCCTGAAACTCCATCCAGGCCTCCCCCATGGGTGGCAGGGGCCCAAGTCCTTGAGTCCTCACCCGCTGCCTCCCAGGGTGCACTGGCAGGAGGCTGGGTGAGCAGAGGCACGAGCTGCACACCCGGGTACTCTCACACGAGATGAGGGTGTCCCAAGCCCTGCTGAACCACTGTGCTGCAACGCCTGCCCCTGTGTCCCACTGTTTCTGGATGGAGGGAGGCAAGGGACAGCAGTTTGAGAAAAAGGAAAGGACACTGCCAAGACTGAGGGCCGGTGAGGGGCTCACATGTTGCCGTGGCTGAATGTCCCCTCCAAAACTCATGCTGACATGCGACTGCCACTGTGCCAGTGCTGGGAGGTGGGACCTTTAAGAGGTGATTAGGCCAAGGGCAGCTCTGCCTCCTGAATGGATTAAGCGCCGATCAGGGGAGTGGCTCTGTTGTAAAAGGGAGCGCGCTCCTGTTCCTGCCCTCGCTGGCTCCTGGCCCCGTGATGCCCTGCCCCGTGTCACAGAAGTGGCCCCTGGATCCTGGACTTGCCAGCCTCCAGAACCGATCCTTACAACACACACGGCGCAGGTGTCCTCCTAGGTCAGCAGACAATGGACCACACACCCGGGCCCTCACCTGCACCTGGACACAGGGACGTCGTGCTTGCTCTTTTCAGTGCCTAGAGCTTACGAAGGCAAGCAGCAGAGCGAAGGGGGTCGTCCACAGGGCACTGCTCAACCTCCCTTCTGCCCTGGTCTCCCTGGGGTGCAGTGGTAGTGGCCCGAACTCTCACATGACCTTCTGTGTTATCATGGAGGTGTGTGGAATGAGAATGTCACAGCGTCACAGCTCGGCCTCACAGAACTCTGTGGTCACGGAAATTCTGTCCGAGCTGTCGGCTGCTACCGTGTCCATGTGATGTGGCTTGTGCCATCGAGAACCTGAATTTGTAACTGGATGTAATATTAATTCAAATGTAAACAGCCACAGGGGCCTAGTGGGTCCTGTCCTGAGCAGCACCTGAATGTATTGCTACACAAAGGGCTCTCTGCGAGCTACGCTACTCATTATGGCAAGCTGTCCCAGACACCTGGACGCCCACTGGCTGAACCTAGGGGGCTTCCTAAGGGAGACCAGGGATTGCCGAGTCTGCAGCATGGGGCTCCACGGAGGAACGAGAAGCAGGGTTCCAGGCTTGTGCCTCTCACGTGAGATTCTGGTGGGGGTGGGAGAGGGGTCTGAAAACCAGCCCGCTCAAGGCTCAAAGGCCTTGACCCTCTCCTCCCCGCACCAAGCCGCAGCACCCTGGGTTCTGCAGAGACGCCGGCTCAGCCTGCATCAGTGCCTCGCTAAGCTTTGCTTTCCCTCTGCACTGTCTCAGTCTGTTCCAGCGGCGTAACAAATCGCCACATGATGGGTGGCTCATCAGAGATGGAGATTCATTGCTGAGAAATCTAAGATCAAGGCAGGCGCCCGCAGGGCGTGTGCGGGCGAGGTCCATTCCTCAGAGCTGGTGCCCTCTGGCTGTGCCCTCCGGGGCGGAAGGCGTGGAGAAGCTTGCTCAGGTTCAGGAGAGGGCGTCCTCAATGATCTAATGACATTCCCCAGGCCCCGCCTCCCAGTGCCAGCCCCTGGGCTTAGCTGTGAGTCCGAGGGTTTTGTGGGGGGGATGCAAACCCGAGCACAGCGGTGGGGTGGGTGCCCAGCTCAGGCGTGCAGCCTCTCGGCTCACCTTTTTGGACGTGCGTGGCTTGGTGGCCTTGGACTTCTTGCCCCCCTTCTTTCCGGACGAGGCCTTCCTTCCTCTCTTCTCTGGGGGTGGGGAGAGGATGGTTTCCGACTTGCCTTTGGTCCCTCGCTTTTTGGCCAGCAGTTCGGGGTGAATTCTGGGCAGGACGCCTCCACTGGCGATGGTCACCCCCTTCAGCAGCTGAGGAGAGAAGAGCGCGGGCTCACTCAGCAGAGAGCTTGCTGCTGCGGATTTAACGCGGGTCTAACGGTCGGCAAAACGAGCCTGAACTTGGGTTTCTGCTTTCCTAAAGAAACTGCACACTACACCGTTTAACTGGCTTTCCCCTCCTGCTTGCAGTATTTCTCTGTAGGAATCGAGGTATCCCCTGATCTTGTGCAGAAAGCAAAACAAAGCAAAGCAAAATGAAAAGGAGACAGAAGTTGAACTGGGGAAGCTGCCTGGGGCTCTGGCATTCCAGACACAGAGGAGCACAAAGAGCTTCACACGTGGGAGCACAGCTGGACACGATCAGGTTCAAAGGTCAGTGCAAGGAGCAGAGCCTGTTACGGATCCCCTCTCCTGACCATGCACGGCCCCATCAGTGTATGCTTACTGTAGATGATTGACACGTATGACTACAGGAATATACTGTGCCAATCCCGAAGCGTCAACAGTCCACGGACCACATTTGCCCATTAGCTACCCACTTATGAAAACAGACGTTTGGAACTGGTAAGGAAGAGCCTGGAAACATCTACAGCAAACTGCTCCCTGCTACTGTGCATGCTGGGAGGCAGCAGTGATGGCTCAGGGGCTCAGGGCCCTGCCGCCCATGTGGGAGACCCAGATTGGGTTCCAGGCTCCTGGCTTCCACCTGGTCCAGCCTGCGTGTTGCAGGCATTTGGGGAGTGAGCCAGCAAATGGAACATCTTTCTCTGTCTCTCTGCCTTTCAAATGAAAAAAATAATTATAATGCATATGAGCGAAACTGACATTTTGAGATTTGAATGTTTACAGTCCTTATTTCTACTGTTGAGGAACAGGTATTTTTTCTTATTATTTGTTGAATTCTTTACTTAGTGGAGGGTTAAGCTTATGATTATAAAATAAACAGAAAGTATGTCATTGTAAAAATTAAAAGAAAGAATAAGGAAGGAGGAAGGAGGGGAGGGTGGGAAGTATCACTATAAATCCGTATATATGAAATACAGGACATTTGTTCACCTCATATAAATAAAAATACAAAAAAAATTAATAAAACAAGAAGAATAGCAACTTAAACAAAATTGTTGAATAGCTATTGAATCTGCTTACAAAAATTATGGTTTGTAGCTTATATACCTTTATGTCTTTTTAGTGATTAATTTTTGTCCCATTTTTGAAATTGTCAGTCCATGATGGATCAGCAAGATTGGCAATAAGAGCCAATTTTTCACTACAGTTTGAGTGAATGAGATAAGAAAATAAATATAAATAAAACTTCTTTTAAATGAGTGTATTTAAAAATTGAGAGGCAGAGAGGCAGCGATGCAGACAGACAGGGAGCGAGGGCTCCTATTTGCTGGTTCACCCTCCGCATGCTTGCAGTGACCGGCTGGGGCAGGCAAAAGCCAGGAGCCAGGAACTCAACTCAGGTGTTCCCACATGGGAGGCAGGATCCCAATTACTTGAGCTATCACTGAGGCCTCCCGGGGTCTGCAGTGGTCAGAAGCTGGAATCAGAAGCCAGAACTGCGCATGGAACCCTGGCACTCATACTGGACATGGGCATCTTCAACCTCCAGGCCAATAGCCTGCGCCTAAACAAAACCCCTTATACTGTTTACCCACCACCTTGCGTACTATGGAGTGGGCTGGGCTGGGGCACACAGCAGGACCTGTCCCACAGGCACTGAGTCTGAAACTGAACCACAGACCCAGCAGCGTGAGTCCTCCCCTTAGCTGGTCTGAGAGTGCACAGACGTGGCTGTCGCAGGTGTGGTCTGTGGACAGCCGGCTCCACCTGCTGTGCTGTGTTTGGAGACCTATCCCGTGGCTGTGGCAATGCCTCAGACATACCTGGTTGAGTTCCTCATCATTGGCAACTGCCAGCAGGATGTGTCTTGGAGCTATTCTGGCTTTCTTGTTGTCTCTCGCGGCATTCCCGGCCAGCTCCAGGATTTCGGCTGAAATGACAAGGGAGTGTTAGCAGGCAATCACACAATGGCATCTGAGCTCTCTAAAGTTTTCCTATAGACACGGTCTTTGGGTTTGATCCAATTTATTCACTGGCTATTTTCTTTAAAAAAAATTTTTTTTTGACAGGCAGAGTGGACAGTGAGAGAGAGAGACAGAGAGAAAGGTCTTCCTTTACCGTTGGTTCACCCTCCAATGGCTGTCGTGGCCAGCGCACCACGCTGATCTGAAGCCAGGAGCCAGGTGCTTCTCCTGGTCTCCCATGGGGTGCAGGGCCCAAGGACTTGGGCCATCCTCCACTGCACTCCCGGGCCACAGCAGAGAGCTGGCCTGGAAGAGGGACAACCAGGACAGAATCTGGCGCCCCGACCAGGACTAGAACCCGCTGTGTCGGCGCCGCAGGCGGAGGATTAGCATAGTGAGCCGCGGTGCCGGCCCACTGGCTATTTTTAAACTTGGACTTGGAAAGAAGTCTAGAATGCCAAAAAGAACCCATTAGAGGCAAGTATGATATTTTTGTAAGATCTGATACAGGATCCTAGAGCAAAGTCTTATTGTTCTGGACATTCATTCTTCCTCTTCCTTAGTAGATGGGCTTGTGACTTTCGGCTGAGTCCAGAGCCACAGGAACAAAGACTGTATTTCCCACCATCCCTGGTTGAAAAGTACGGTCATGTGACTAAGTTCTGGCCAATGGAAGGCAGGCAGTTGTGTTGTAAGGGACTTCTGGGAAGGTTTGTGGCCTTCTTCCCTTTCTGCTGGTGGATGATGGACATGATGGATGGCATCTGAGCAGCTGTCTTTGACCAAGAAGTTGTGGAGGAGAGCAACAAGATGGAGGGAACAGACCATTCTGCTCTGTCTGTCCTGGAGTTTTTAATATGAGAGTGAAGTAAAGTCTCTTGTTTAAGCCAAAGTTAGCAGAAGTGAATCCTGACTAATGCAGAATCTTGGTGCAGGCCCTGAATTTTGTTGGGTCTACAGAGAGCAAAGCCATCTCTGAGGAGAGTAGAGAGTGGGTAGAATCTGTCTCTGGGGAGTCGGCGCCGCGGCTCAATAGGCTAATCCTCCGCCTAGCGGCGCCGGCATACCAGGTTCTAGTCCTGATCGGGGTGCCGGATTCTGTCCCGGTTGCCCCTCTTCCAGGCCAGCTCTCTGCTGTGGCCCGGGAGTGCAGTGGAGGATGGCCCAGGTGCTTGGGCCCTGCACCCCATGGGAGACCAGGAGAAGCACCTGGCTCCTGCCATCGGATCAGCGTGGTGCGCTGGCCGCAGCGCACCGGCCGCGGCGGCCATTGGAGAGTGAACCAACGGCAAAGGAAGACCTTTCTCTCTGTCTCTCTCTCTCACTGTCCACTCTGCCTGTCAAAAAAAAAAAAAAAAAATCTGTCTCTGGGACCCAGTGGGATCCGCTGTAGACTCCCTCACCCCCTCCCTTGGTGCGGCAGGTTGCTCCCGTCCTGGGGGACAGTCAATGGTGGGAGCTGATTCAGCCATGGAATGAGGAGATGCTCACGAGACCTGGGTGGAAAGACCCCCCAGGACGTAAGCATAGCTCTGAGCTGATCAGACATGGCATTTGGTAAATGAGAAAATGTTGATGAAAAGAACTTTTCCTATAGCAATTTCACATGGCAGCAACACTTTGGGGTCAAAATCATAAAAAGCTGTGGAATTGGTTTAGACCACGGATGCACATTGCCTCTTCGTCTTCTGTCTTGTTTTGTTATTTTCCCTTCTTCCTCAAAATTGGGAGGATGTTATACTAAACCAAATTTGTCTGCCTTCAAAAATGTGAATGAGCTTTGAAGAAAAATCCCTTTCTTTGGAAAGCTGGAGGTGTGTGCCCATGTGTTGTCTCCTTGATAATGAGAGGGAGTCAGTGTGTGTGCGTGTGTTCAGGGGTCTGCTGGTACAATACATAAATCCTAAAATTAACAGGCAATTCTGTAGGAGTCTTTACAATCAACCTAATTTCAAATGAAATAGCACATGAAATTGCCATCATTCATAAAATCTATGGCAATAATAAAAACTTGGCATAAGTATGCCATATTAACTAAGCAAATGTGATTAACAAAAAATTAGAATAAAATAAACATTACAGTTAAATATTTATATGGCATTTCCATAATGAAAAAGCGCTAAATCACCGCAAATTCATTCTCACATCTTCTCCAGATGATTAAGCAATGACTATTGTGCTTACCCCCAATGCATTTCTACGGGCCCATGTTTTCTGAATCAAAGATTGGGGCGCTCCACTTTGAGAGCCATGAGCACACTTGGTGGAACAATGGGACGGGGATTTGAAGTGGATGGTAAGTCATCCACTTGGCTGCATTCAGGTCGTTGCCCAATCCTTTCTCTCTCTTGCAAAGGATACCCATCAAGAGATGGAGGTGTAAATCTCTCAAAGTTTTTTTTTTTTTTTTTTTTTTTTTTAATGACTCCAGGTCAAAAAGTACAATTCCCCAGTGTGCACCATAAAAGAGATTTCCTTACCAGCTTACTCAGGGCATCGTCACTGCTGGAGCCCATACTTGCCTCTTTCTCTCTTATTTATTTATTTATTTATTTATTTTTTGACAGGCAGAGTGGACAGTGAGAGAGAGAGACAGAGAGAAAGGTCTTCCTTTTGCCGTTGGTTCACCTCCAATGGCCGCCGTGGCCGGCGCGCTGCGGCCGGCGCACCGTGCTGATCCGATGGCAGGAGCCAGGTGCTTCTCCTGGTCTCCCATAGGGTGCAGGGCCCAAGTACTCGGGCCATCCTCCACTGCACTCCCTGGCCACAGCAGAGAGCTGGCCTGGAAGAGGGGCAACCGGGACAGAATCCGGCGCCCCGACCGGGACTAGAACCTGGTGTGCCGGCGCCGCAAGGCGGAGGATTAGCCTAGTGAGCTGCGGCACCAGCCATTGCCTCTCTTTTTAAATGGGAGAGGGAACCATGGAGCTGCTCAAGTTGAAACTTGGGAGCAGGTGAACTGAGTTTAGCATCTTGAACCACGGCTCTCCTGCCTCCTGCCACCTGTGCTTAGAGAGGTGTGCAACCTCTCCAAGGCCGTCGAGTGAGCCGTCTGCACGAGGGCCAGGCTGCCAGGGAGCCGTACGGGCCTGGAGCTTGCAGAAGCCCCTGAGGAAGGTCCGGCTGTTTTCAGTTGGACAGACGGATGCACAGGAATTGGATTCACAGAAGGAAAACCCGCTGGAATCAAATGCGGCACGAGGGACGAGCGGCGCAGTGCAGGCCATGCAGCGAGTGAGCAGCTGGGCTCTTGGGCTGCCTTTCTGAAACAACTTGTAAGAAAGAACACCCTGGAGCTGATGTTGGGGCACAGCAGGTTAAGCTGCTGCTTGGGACACGGGCATCCCACCTCGGAGTACCGCTTTACGACCCGGCTGCTCCGCATCCAGTCCAGCTTCCTGCTGATGCACTTGGAAAGGCAGAGGGTGATGGCCAAAGTAGTTGGCCCCTCCCACCTACCTATGTGGGAGGCCAGAATGGAGTTCCTGGCTCCTGGCTTTAGCTGGCCCAGCCCCAGCTATTGCAGTCATTGGGGAGGGAACCAGTGGATGGAGGAGCCCCCCCGCCCCCCATTATTCTGCCTTTAAATAAATAAATAAACCCTGGATTCTAGGCTCTAGCATTTTTTTTTAATTTGACAGATAGAGAGAAAGGTCTTCCTTCTGTTGGTTCACCCCCCAAATGGCCGCCACGGCCAGAGCTTCACCAATCTGAAGCCAGGAGCCAGGTGCTTCCTCCTGGTCTCCCATGGGGTGCAGGGCCCAAGCACTTGGGCCATCCTCCACTGCCCTCCCGGGCCACAGCAAAGAGCCGGACCGGAAGAGGAGCAACTGGGACTAGAACCCGGCGCCCATTTGGGATGCCGGCATTGCAGGTGGAGGATTAACCAAGAGAGCCATGGTGTCGGCCCCTGGCATTTTTTCTTTAAAGAGAAGAACGTATTGACACAACAGAGACTGTGGAGCACATAATTTGTGTATTTTTGGATGTTCAGTCTGGACATCCTTGGACAGGGACATCACTATTTAAATGGCTGAAATCATGTTACTCATCATTAGTGGTTCAAATGTTATTGTGACAAGTATATTCTCAGGAATCACAAAAGTCTGCTACACTCGTGAGTGATTTTATCGATCCTGGGGCCCAAAGAGTCCTTACATTGGCAATCAATAGGAAAACAAGATTCACACAGCACAACTTGGCTTCACTGCCAATTCTGCAGGACGATTGTGATTCTGCTGAGTGCTCTGGACGCCTGTGAGGTCCACAGACTCCTACAGCACGGCCGAGCTCCTGGCAGTCACACCGCCACCACAGCAGCCACGTGGAACACAGCTGAGCGGCTGCTCCCACACAGGCACGACTCCCTTAGCCAAAGGCATGCCCGGGTCTTCTCCTTCTGTACACAACCTAGACAACACTGGGCACTCCAGCCCGAGGAAGATAGGAAATACCACCTTCAGTGAACGGCTGGGACCGGGACACGGAGTGGCCCTTCCTCCATGGCTCAGTCTCCTTGCCCGACCCTGTGTGGTGGTGCCCTGTGCTCTCCTTGGGCTCTGCAATCTCCTGGGGGAAAACCCACCCAGCCACAGCTCCAGCTTCAACACACAGGCCCCTGCTCTAGTCCTGCCAGGATGCCACCTGGACAGGGGCCCTGCAGGAAAACGAAACCCAGCACGTCTCCAGTCATTCCCCACACCTCCTTCTCCAGTGCATCTGGGACCCGGCAGCTCCACCCACACATAGCCCCTACCACAAGAGGCTTCCTTCTCCCTCTGCTCACCTGCCCCTAGCCCCTCACGGCCAGCCTCCTCAATCTTACTCACCTGTGCCCCACTGGGTGCCATTACTGGGTTCAGGCTGGCCTCTCTTCTAGCCCAGGTGATATGATGGCTGGCCACGTGGTTTCCCTGTCCCCAGTTTTACCCTCCTCCAGATCCGTGCCTTCATATGCTGGCCCACATGCACCTTACGCAAAGTAAAACAAAGACGCCCCTTCCCTAACGCGCTTTACTGCCCTTGGTTTTGTTCATGCAAGGCCCTTTATTAACATCTGCTGGAAATAAATTCTCATAATAAATATATCATTGCAGTCTATGGTGGGAATGAGACACCACTTTTTTTTTAGAGACTTATTTACTTCCTTGAAGGCAGTTACACAGACAGAGACGGGGAGAGAGAGAGAGAGATATCTTCCATCTGTTCACTCCCCAAATGGCCGCAATGGCAGGGTCCGGGCCAGGCCAGTCAGGAGCCTTGAACTCCACCCAGGTCTCCTACAGGGGTGCAGGGGCCCAAGCGTTTGGGCCATCCTAAGCTGCCTTCCCAGGCATATAAGAAGGGAGCTGTATCAGAAGCAAAGCAGCTGAACCCGAACCAGGGCTCCAGTTTAGGATGCTGGAGTCGCAGGCGGAGGCTTAACTAGCCGCGCCTCAACACCGGCCCCACGAGGCGCTCTTACATGTGTGTCCTCGGGCGGTGTAAGCCCCGTGCAACCATATACTTGCTCACGGCAGCCACAGTGATTTTTTCAAAATACACACGTAATAAATGAAAACCGTTAGATAAGAAAATGCGTGGAGAGACCCAATTGACCTGGTATAACTCGGCAGTAAGTTAAAATTCAGCTGAGTTGGCATTCTTGCGCTGTCTCTTTAAGTGCCGGCTTGATACGCCCACCTTCCCAGGATGCACCTATCACATCCGGGATCAGGCGCATGCTCAGACACCACCCATTGGTAGCTCTGATGTGGCGGGGGTGGGCTCATCCCATTCGTTATAAAGAGAGGTGGCAGGTGGGTGAGAGGACTCTCCCGCAGGCCGGTGGTGTCGGTCGTTGTTTGGAGGACCGTGGTTTTTCTTCTCTCATTCACGAGCAAGTCTGGCTCACTTATGTTTCGGATTTCTCTGTGGGCAGCCCACACCTGCATGTGAATGTGTGTTTACTCGTTCACTGCTAAATAAAGCCTGTTTGTATTTGCACTCAATACCTGCTTCCCAGTTAGTCTATTTAAAGATTTATATATTTATTTGAAAGAGGCACAGAGAGGCAGAAGCAGAGGAGACGTCTTCCATCCGCTGGTTCACTCCCCAAATGGCCGCAACGGCCAGGGCTAGGCCAGACAGACCGAAGCCAGGCACTTCTTCCGGGTCTCCCATGTGGGTGTAGAGGCCCAAGGACCTGAGCCATCTTCTGCTTTCCCAGGCCATCAGAGAGCTGGATCAGAAGTGGAGCAGCTGGGACTTGAACCGGCACCCACATGGGATACTGGCTACGCCACAGCGCTGGCTTCGGGATGTGGGCATCTTAACTATTACACTACATGCCTGCCCCTGAGGCTGATAAGTTGGCCAACACTAGCAGAATTCTACACATCAAGGAACTGAAGTATGGATATGCTGAATATTCTGGGATACTTACACAGGTTCAAATCCATGGAACATTCTAGAGTAGTTGATTATGCATTCTTTGCTGGATTGTTCAACCTCTGCCATTAAGGTGGGACTAGAGACATTGTATGTCTCTAACAGCAACAGGATGTGTGCACCTGGGACCAGCCAGGCAGCCCGCCTGGGGAAGTCAGGCACAGCCACGCTGCCCTCGCCCCTGGGGCTGCTGGAAGTGGGTGCCACTGCGGGTCTGTCCCCTCCCCTGCCAGCCTGCGTCTCAGCGACCTGGAGAGAGGACTTCAGAAACCAGACATGAATCTGAGGAGGGGCTCCTCCAGCCAGAGGAGGCCCACCGAGAGTGGCCGCCGGGCTCCCAGGACCACAGCAGGAGGGACCAGTTCACGCGGGGTGGAGAGCACTGTCTGCGAGATTCAGGTAGGAGCAAGGCGTGCCATACTCAGTGTTGTCTCCTGAGGGCCACCTGGGAGCGGCTGCGCCTGTGACGTGCCGACGTCCCACAGGGGACCCTGGTGTGAGCCTGTGTCCCGGCAGCCTCTCCCCTCTGGGTGCTGGAAGAGGTGCCTGCCTGTGTGGGGTCAGAGCTCCGGCCAGCTCTGGAGCCCCCAGGAACCCAGCTTCCCTGGCATCTCCCTGTGTCCAGCCCCTCTCTCCGCCGCAGGGGCTGCCTCTTGTCGGTGCCAGGAATGCTTTCAGTAGTTGGGTGAGCACCAACGACCCGTTTCAGACTAAGTGTTTTTAGTTTTTAATCGTGATAAAATATACAGAACATAAATTTTTGCTGTATTTAAAGTCCAATTCAGCCAATTCAGTGGCATCAGCTCCCCATTCTTCTTCCTTCCAGCCGCCGGTAGCCATCTCTCTGCTTTCTGTCTAGGTACTTGATGCTCCAGGTACTTCCTGTAGTGGAATCGTACTCCATGGTCTTTCATCCGCACGGTGCTGTGGTCTGCATTGCGGTTTTGATCCTTCTTGTGGTGGAGTAACTTGGCGTCCCATTGTGTGGGCAGGGTACAGTCCTGTGCAGATGGACACTTGCAATCTGCCTTTCGGCTGCTGTGGGTAATGCTGCTGCAGGTGTTGTGGTACGGCTGTCTGCTTGAGTCCCTGCTTCAATTCTAAGGCTGTCTGACTGCTAGGTGATGGGTGGCTCTAATGTTGAGCTTTTTTGGAACTAGCTTGTTTTCCTTAGTGAGCGCGCTGTTTTACAACTTCTGGGGCTGGGTCAAACTGAAGCCAGCAGCTGGGAACTCAATCCAGGTCTCCCATGTGGGAGGCAGCAACCAACTACTGGGGTCCTCACCCTGGCGTGCCAGGCTCTGCATTCGCAGGAAGCTGGAATCAGGGTGCGGAGCTGGGACTTGAACCCAGGCACTCTGATCTGGGCTGTGGTGTCCCAAGCAGCATCTTGACTGCAATGCCAAATGGCTGCTCCCAGGATAGATTTTTTTTTTTTTTTTTTTTTTTTACAGATAGAGTTAGACAGTGAGAGAGACAGAGAGAAAGGTCTTCCTTCTGTTGGTTCATCCCCCAAATGGCTGCTATGGCCAGAGCTACGCTGATCCGAAGCCAGGAGCCAGGTGCTTCCTCCTGGTCTCCCATGCAGGTGCAGGGCCCAAGCACTTGGGCCATCCTCCACTGCCTTCCCGGGCCACAGCAGAGAGCTGGACTGGAAGAGGAACAGCCGGGACAGGACCGGTGCCCATATGGGATGCCGGCGCCGCAGGCAGAGGATTAACCAAGTGAGCCACAGTGCCAGCCCCAGGATAGAGGTGTTTTTTTTTTTTTGACAGAGTGGACAGTGAGAGAGAGAGACAGAGAGAAAGGTCTTCCTTTGCCGTTGGCCGTTGGTTCACCCTCCAATGGCCGCCGCGGCCTGCGCTGCGGCCGGCGCACCGTGCTGATCCGAAGGCAGGAGCTTCTCCTGGTCTCCCATGGGGTGCAGGGCCCAAGCACTTGGGCCATCCTCCACTGCCTTCCCGGGCCACAGCAGAGAGCTGGCCTGGAAGAGGGGCAACCAGGACAGAATCCGGCGCCCGGACTGGGACTAGAACCTGGTGTGCCGGCGCTGCAAGGAGGAGGATTAGCCTACTGAGCCGCGGCGCCGGCCCAGGATAGAGTTTTAGATACATCAAATACAGAGGATGACAAACAAAACCAGTGTCCTCGGAATACAGTTTTCTCAGTTGTTTAAACGATATCCACATGCTTCCTCACCAGCGTGTTGAGTGATAGGATCTAGTGACAACGCTGATAACCACGTGATTGAAGAGCTCCCACCCTGTGGGTCCTAGGCCACACCTCCCCCTCCTCAACCCAATGTGGTTTGGCTCTGACTGCCACATTGTCCTTACCCAGGTCACCATGACCTTGAGGGGCCAGGTTTATTGTCTTTGATTTTTGCCTGAGTGGCCCATTAGGGCTGCTGGCTCCCCTGCCCTTCCCTGGGCTCCTATGGTGTTGCTTGCTCACACCTCCCCCTCAGCCTCTGGCAGTCTCTTTGCCCCTTTTCTGCTGTACTTGTCCCATGAACCTGGGTACCTGGTGCTGCTTGGGCAGGCCCTGGGCCCTGCAGTCTCGTGGCCATGCTCTCTCTCTAGGGGACCTTCCTCACTTTCATGGCATCTGGTGCCCAGCCCTTCCGCTCCCTCCTGGGCTCCTGACACACCTGAGGTCTCCACTCAGCTGCAGCAGTGGCTGTGTGATGGCAGTCACTCACGTGCTTGGCTGAGCCAGGCTCTCTCCGTGCAGCTTTATGGAATCCTCACAAGGATACCGCCCGTAGTACAGCACTGTGCCTAGCGGGTCACAGCTTGCTCTTTCATAAAACTGTTTTATTTTCATTTTATCTGAGAACAGATCTTTCATTTGTTGGCTCGCTCCCAAAATGCCTGCAGCAGCAGGTGCTGGTTCAGGCTGAAGCCAGGAACTGGGAACTCCATCCAGGTTCCCTACGTAAGTGGCAGGAACCCAAGTACTTGAGCCACTGCCAGCTGCCTCCCGTGGTCAGCATTGGCAGGAAGCTGGATCAGAAGCAGAGGAGCTGGGAATTGACCAGGCACTCCGATATGGAATGTGGGTGTCCCATGGGGTGACTTACCCACAAACACTCTGATGTGGAATGTGGGCGTCCCATGGGGTGACTTACCCACAAACACTCCGATATGGAATGTGGGCGTCCCATGGGGTGACTTACCCACAAACACCTGCCCCAAGAGATGGCTTTTGAGGCAGAGACAGGAGAGCTGAGGAACCTGGGGTCAGAAGCTGGGGCCGCTGTGCCACACCTGCAGGGGTTTTCACCCTGCAGTTCAGGGCCTCAGTTTCCCAGGACAGTTTGAGGAGGATGCTTTCTAATCCAGTGGACTTCCCAGGGAACTTAATCTTGTCGTTTGGGTAATTTGTTAATGTTAAGCAATGTTAGCTGTTATTGCTCATGGTTAAAATGACCCTACAGGCCGGCGCCGCGGCTCAATAGGCTAATCCTCTGCCTGTGGCGCTGGCACCCCAGGTTCTAGTCCCGGTCGGGGCACCGGATTCTGTCCCTGTTGCCCCTCTTCCAGGCCAGCTCTCTGCTGTGACCTGGGAGTGCAGTGGAGGATGGCCCAAGTGCTTGGGCCCTGCACCTGCATGGGAGACCAGGAGAAGCACCCGGCTCCTGGCTTCGGATCAGCGCGGTGCGTTGGCTGCAGCGTGCGGGCCACGGCAGCCATTGGGGGTGAACCAATGGTAAAGGGAGACCTTTCTCTCTATCTCTCTCTCTCACTGTCCACTCTGTCAAAAAAAAAAAAAAAAATTGATCCTACAAGAAACAAACCATATTTACTTGTGTATCTCATACTCTCTCTCTCACACACACAGACTAGTCTCCCCTAATCTGCAGTGTTGCTGCAGTTTTCAGTTACCATGGGGGTTCACCAAGGTCATATTAAAAGGAAAATTCCAGAAATAGAGTTTTAAATTGTGTGCCATTCTGGGTAGCAGGAGGAAATCTTGGCACCAGCCTGCCCTGTCCCTCCTGGGATATGACCAGTCCCTTTGTTGAGTGTATCCACACTGTATATGCTACCCACCCACCGTTATCAGACGGACTGTTGTGGTATCACAGGGCTTATTTTATTCAATAAAAGCCCCAAAGCACACAGTAATGATGCTGGCCGTTTAAACTTGTTAAACTGCTTCCTTTAAGTAGAAATGTGTAAGGTCCTTGACTTAAAAAGGAAAGAAAATCAAATGCTGAGGTTGTTAAGGTCCACAGTAAGAAATCTAGGAATACAACTCCCCCTAGCCCTGACAGCAAAACACAGCTAGGCTAGAGAGCTCCTAGGTGGTGGGTCCTCTGCCTTCTACTGGTCCTTCCCGCACCCTCCTCCCTCTCCTGAAGCCTCTGGGAGTTGGCTTGGCCTCGCAGGCCAGGTGAGAGCCGTCACCACACACAGGCGGGCGGGTTTGCCTTACCTGCCAGGTACTCGATGACAGCCGCCATGTAGACGGGAGCCCCCACGCTGATCCGGTACTTGAAAGTCCCTTTCTTCAGGTAGCGCATCAGCCTCCCCACCGGGAAGATGACGCCTGCCCTGGCTGAACGGGACAGCTTGGACATCTTCTTCTTCCCGCTCCGGCCCGACATCTTGCCTCAGTTTCCCTCTCAGCTTGCTGACACCGTGGCCTCCCGGCACTAACACAATGCTGAAAAGGAAAGAAGGCGGGGTTGAGGCAGGGTGGCTGCAAATACCCGGGACTCAGCAGTATGGCCTCTGGGTGCTGGGGTGATGCACCTGACTGCAACCGCAGGGTGCTGCACGCAGGAGCTGGGCGTGGGCAGGCCCACCTGCAAACATCCCTTCCCCATCAAGCCAGCCCAGCCTTGAGAGGACCAGTTCATGAAAACTGTCGCTGGAGAGTGGCCTGAGAATGTGGCAAGAAGTATGGCGGAAGAGGATGTCCATGAGTGCGCGGTTAATAGGAAATAGATGCAATGCTGGGATTTAGTTCATCTGATGAGCATCAGTGTAGAACTCAATTCCCTAAAGCATCCGACAGTGCCATTATGATGGAGTTTTGTATTAAAAACTACAGAATTAGCCACAAACTGCATTCTCAACACTCATTTATCTCCCAGGTGAATGATGCAAGTTTGGGACATTTTATTACATACATCAAATACACTGTTTTCAAATGCTCCTATGTACTTACCACTCTGTTTTTGTGTGTGTGGTTTTGCCCCCAAATGGTGCAGACATTTATCAAAGTTGGGTTTAAGCGTGAGTAGAGGTTTAGCGTAGACGCTAAGAGACCACATCCCTCACTGACTTCCCTGGCTCCAGCTCCTGACTCCAGCTTCCTGCCAGTGCAGACCCTGGGAGGCAGAGGTGATGCTCAAGCAATTGGGTCCCTGCCACCCGTGTGGAGCCCTGGGTTGAGTCCCTAGCTCCCAGCTCTTGTCCCTGGCCACTGCGGCCATTTGGAAAGTGATCCAGCAGATGGGAGCTCCCTCTTTCTGTCTCTCTGCCAATCTGTCTCTGTTGATATCTCAGACTCGTAAATGGAAAAAAAAAATTAAGTACATGCAAAGATAGTCTCAGAATGCTCTTTCTGGTAGTAAGACGCAGAGATAGAATAATATCACCGTGTTTAGAACGTCCACGTTTTCCATGCTCGTGTTGAGGTGGCTTACTCTCTTAAATCCACCTGCGGATGTGCTGCCTTTGAGGAAGCCACTAACTGCTAATTAGTTTATTCATCAGTAGAAGGGGACTTCAAAAATTTGTGGAAAATGTTATTAAAAGGTGTTTATTTTGGTGCAAAAATTTTTGAAATCCACAGTCTTTTTCATAATAAATGTTTTAAATGAATTTTTAAATGAAAAAAACTACGCATGGATTTAAAAATTTGTTTTGCACCAAAGGGACTTTTTGAGGTGTCTGGTGTGGAACACCTGTCCCTGGGGACAGGTGCAGCAAGGTTGAGTGGCCCTGTCCTCACACAGCACCTGTTTGCTAGCTGGGTGCTGGTGCTCAGAATGGAGGTGGTTCTTGGTAGAGTGGACAGAGCTGGGACCAGAGCCGAGGCCTAGGCACGGTCCCACTTCTGCATAACCAGTTACCCGAGCTCCACGTCATTTCTCCGGCCTCTGGCCTCATCTGCGAAACAGGGGAGGTGGCTAATTGATTCTTAAGGTCCTTCGGCCTTAATCACACTGATTTTCCTGAAATGCACTTTCAAACGGTTTTGGAAAAGAAGCTTAGTCTCTTTAAAAAGTCAGTTCTAAAGAGTTAAGAGCCTGCACAGGTTCACAAAGATGTATTAGTGACTCCACTAAGCCAATTATGTGCTTTTTCCAGTACTGTTAAGTAGGGGGGGAGGGGGATTAGTAAGTCTGGTTGCCAAGGAAACCACATGAAAAGCCCATCACTGGGTGGACATGCCCGGTGGATATGGTGTGTGGTGGATAAGGTCATGATCTCTCCCTACCATCCTCCCACTGGGGAAGATGCACAAGGACCAGTGTCATGAGGGCCAGAACGTCCCCTACACGCACACGCGTGCCCATACACAAACAGCCAGAGAGCGACTGGGCGGCAGGATAAAGCCGCCTGGGCCCTCTCCCAGTGAAGCCACGGGGAGTCACAAGTTGTCCTAAGAATTGGAAATTCAGACGTGTGGCAGAAGAAAAGTGACTTCAGGGCAGTGGTCCTGCGGAGAAAGTGCTGAGGAAGGAAATCAAGGCCGGAAGTAGATGTAGGGATCACCCTAGGAGTGCTTTATCACAAGAGTCCCTGTGGCTTCTGGGCTTCCTTCCTGCTGAGGGCCTTGGCTGGGGCTGGGGAATGCAGCTCCAGGTGAGACCCACTGACCTTTGGGTGTTCTTGAGCAGGCCTGGTGAGCTGTAAGCAGCCAGAGTCATGGCCGTCAGAATACCCACACCCAGGAATCCCCAGAGGATTCCAGGTCCCATTTATGGAGTCCACAGATGGAGGAAAGTGCTGGGCCTCCCCAGCCCTGGGAGAAGACCCTGCTCTCCAAGACCACCCCCGCCCCATGCCTGTGCTGGACTCCACCGAGTTAGGAGAAATTATAACTCCAACTTTCTTCTTTCCTTGAACTCCACTCACTCTTGGGAAGAAAGGAGTTAAAAACTTGACAGGATTTTATCCACATCCTGTGAATCTGAGTGTTGAGAAAAGAAACATCTCAACAGGAAAATTTGTTTCCATCCCGCTAATACCTAAATGTTTACATGTATTTACCTTCTGTTCTGAAACAGTTTTGCTCTGATTAGGGCTGCAGTATGAGCACATTATGTCTGTTTACATGTTTGAAGAAAGTGTGGCTGGAGGATACACTTAGCACCTCACACACACCACAGAAGGCCCTGGGGACAGCATGGCTCTATGCAGTGGCTGTGTCCTCCAGGTGACATGTGGGACCCTTGAGGAACCTGAAACCCAGATCTGCAAAGATTCAGGGTTAGCGAATCAGAGAGCTCTAAGCTCAATGGCCCTGGGGGACAGGAACTAAACTGCAAACTCAGGGAAGCAGGGCAGCTGTGCCCTCTCACACACAGGGGCCCCTGTGGCCAGAGGAGCACCACTTGTGGGCGTGCAGAGGAACAGGGAGTGTTCTGACTCTGTTGTTTTAGGATTTATTTCTAGGATCAGGTTTCAAGCCCATAAAGACACTGATGAGTTAGATTTTATAGATAACACAGGGTAAATATTAAATTACAGCACTGACTCAGACATGGGCAATAAACTCACACCAGCCTATTCAAATAACTACTGTATTTCACTGGTTTTATGATGTACTTTTTTTAAAAAAAACATTTTACTGTCTCTAGAAATTGGTATGCATTTTGCCATCACTGACACCTTGCATTCAATGAAAGATAACATTTATGGGGTATTTATTATTGAACAAGAAATCACATTACATGGTATGGAACTTCCATGACCCTGGTCCTCAAATATTTTCCAACAGAGCTGCATTAGAAAATAAATATACCATAATAATGGTAGTAATAAACCATAATGAAGTTTCAAAGAGATCTGAGAGCCATGGTTCCCAAACTATGCACCAGGGCACCCTGGGGCACACCTGCAGGAGTGGTTAAGCTTTCAAGGCAAGTACAATGATGCTTGGCCTCTGCTGGACCCGCACTCCCAGCTCACGCTGGCTCACAGTTTCAGTGGTAGATTGCATGCACTACATTCTTCTTGATGAGGCCTTATCTTTGCAAAGCTGGGTTTTTGGGAGTTGCTGTGATTAAAAGCAAGCTGTGGGTGAAAATCAATATGGGACAGAAAATGAGAGTGGCAGTGTCCAATCTGATTGAAGAACTTACGTAGTGCCCAGCAGGTGCACACATCTTAGTTGTAATTCATTGTGAAGATTTGAGGATGGCATACAAATATTCTCTTCAATTCGTGTGTACTGTTTTTTCAAATGGCCAGCACATGTTTAGCCATAAATACTTCTGAAGTTGCTCGGACCTTTAATAAATGGAACTCACGTTTCTTCTGGCCTGTGGCAGAGAGGAGACGTGGCCGAGACACTGAGGACTCTGAACTGACAAGGTTCAGGAATATTTGTGTTGGGCCTGCCCCCATTAAGCTTGAACATATAGTCTTGCTCAAGATCCCCTTGAAGCAAGGAAAAGAGGAGATAAAGAAGCTGTTTTAGACATCTGAGATTATTTTACCTTTAAATCTAAGTAATATTTGCACATTGTAAGTAAAGGTAAAATTGTTTCTGGACGAGTCAGTGTTGAAAATTTACCCCTTCTTTCTCCTCCAGGCTCACTTGCAGAGGTGACCACATGTGACAAGTCTGCATTTTGTATTTCTCCTTCCTTTTTTTTTTTTTTTTTTTTTTACAGGCAGAGTGGACAGTGAGAGAGACAGACAGAGAGAAAGGTCTTCCTTTTGCCGTTGGTTCACCCTCCAATGGCCGCCGCGGCCGGCGCGCTGCAGCCGGCGCACCGTGCTGATCCGATGGCAGGAGCCAGGAGCCAGGTGCTTTTCCTGGTCTCCCATGGGGTGCAGGGCCCAAGCACTTGGGCCATCCTCCACTGCACTCCCTGGCCACAGCAGAGGGCTGGCCTGGAAGAGGGGCAACCGGGACAGAATCCGGCGCCCCGACCGGGACTAGAACTTGGTGTGCCGGCACCGCTAGGTGGAGGATTAGCCTAGTGAGCCGCGGCGCCGGCCTCTCCTTCCTTTTCTGATTGTTGACAGTTATATGTTCACTTTAGTTTCCTCCTCCAGTTGCCTTGGCAACTTTAAATCACAAATCTCAGGCGCTGTTTCCGACTCCTCCAGTTTGGGCATCACCTCTCACACTGCCCTCTCGTAGGATGAGGATGAGAGTGCAGATCTTTCTCTGGTGCTCTGCTCCCTGCCTTGCCTGCCTAGTTTCATCTGTCTACTTCCCATTGTCTCGGTTCATAACATTTTACATTTTTTGCATCATCACCACATTTTATTTTTAGGTTTATTTTATTTTATTTTTTAAAATGTGTTGAGACTTGTATAGCAGCATATTCTTTTTTTTTTTTTTTAAGATTTATTCATTTATTTGAAAGAAAGAGTTACAGAGAGGCAGAGATAGAGTGAGGTCTTCTATCTGCCGGTTCACTCCCTAAAAGGCCGCAACACCTTGAGATGGGCTGATCCAAAGCCAGGAGCCAGGAGCTTCTTCCAGTCTCCCATGTGGGTGCAGGGCCCAAGGACTTGGGCCATCTTCTGTTGCTTTCCCAGGCCACAGCAGAGAGCTGGATGGGAAGTGGAACAGCTGGTTCTTGAATCGGCGCCCATATGGGATGCAGGCATTTTAGATGGCGGCTTTACCCACTATGTCACAGTGCCGGCCCCTCTAGGTTTATTTTGAAACTGAAATGCCAACATGCAGCGTTTGGGTGATGAAGACTTTGTACCTGTTGTTCCCAGCAGAATACCGAGGGGGTGCTAGTGGCACATTTCCTTCTCTGTGGTCCCGCACTAGGAGCCTTGTGTCCCAGCATCAAGAATGGGATCTGTTTGCTTTGGAAACATGACGTTCAAAATTATCTCTACTTTACTTGGCAGCACCTTCAGATGCTATGTTTTGTGTATGGTTTCCCCTCCGGCCTGAGAGGTTGCCAGCTCTGCTGTCCAGTGGCTGGAACACGAATGGGTGGATACTGAACTGCTCTCCGGATGGCGTTAGGTTCCTGCAGGCCACTGGTCATGCTTTGATCAACCGATCAACACGCAGCCTTGTCATGCCTGTGTTTCTGTTTAAAGGCATCTTATGGGGTATACATGCTTGGTTCATTTAACACTGAACTCACGGCCGACAGCACTGTAGCTCATGCCTGAACAACGCTTCTTTAACACCCGTGATGTCTCCATATGGTGCATCTCACCCTTGCCCTGAGGAACACCGGGCAGTGCCTCATTATGCTTGTGAGCCATTTTATTTATTTTTATTTTTATTTATTTTTTTTTATTTTTTATTTTTTTTTTTTTGACAGGCAGAGTGGACAGTGAGAGAGAGAGAGACAGAGAGAAAGGTCTTCCTTCCTTCCGCGCTGATCCGATGGCAGGAGCCAGGAGCCAGGTGCTTTTCCTGGTCTCCCATGGGATGCAGGGCCCAAGCACTTGGGCCATCCTCCACTGCACTCCCGGGCCACAGCAGAGGGCTGGCCTGGAAGAGGGGCAACCGGGACAGAATCCGGCGCCCCGACCGGGACTAGAACCCGGTGTGCCGGCGCCGCAAGGCGGAGGATTAGCCTAGTGAGCCGCGGCACCGGCCTTGTGAGCCATTTTAAACAGCAAACACCAACAAAAACATAAAAAAATCACAGCACGCCAAGGACTGCGAAAAGCATTCCTGTTGCTGGTGTGAGAGCTGAAGCAGGAAGGCCTCGTTCACCTCTTAGGAATGTGCACATGGGGAGACTGACACTCCTTGAAGCTCTGTGCGTGTCTTTGAGTGACCACCAGTAGTCCATGAGTATTGGTTTTGGGGTTACAAATACATTGTAGCCAGTAGGAAATCATGCAGATACAGAACCGGCGGATAATGAGGAGGGACTGCACTTTTCTTTGTTCTTGTTGAACAAGGGAAAGTGTGCCTGTATCATACCCTCCGAATCACTCAGCTTCTCAATTATGTTGTTCTTTGCAGGGGTCCTGTTCGAGGACATTGTCCCTGGATCCCTCTGACCTCCTCCAATTTGGGGCAGAAGTTGTCCTCGCCAGGGGTCATCCCGGGACCTGTCTCCTGCTCATACTCAATCCCATGCTCCTCCTTTCTTGGTTGTCTCTTGGTCTGTTTGTATCCGCATCATGCAACTCCAGAAACAGTACAGGGAAGTAAACTTCGTTTTCTTACACAAACAGAATTGTATTTTTTTGAAGATTTTTTTTATTTGAAAGGCAGAGTTACAGAGAGGGAGGGAGAGATGGAGATCGTTCATCTGCTGGTTCACCCCCCAGATGGCTGCAATAGCTAGGGCTGGGCCGGGCTGAAGCCAGGAGCCAAGAGCTTCATCTGGGTCTCCCATGTGGCTGCAGTGGCCCAGCAAGTCCCACTGCCCATATGGGATGGCGGCATCGCAGGCAGTGGCTTAAGCCGCTGCATCACAATTCTGGCCCCTACAGAACGTGTGAATGGGGTGATTTTGGATTATCATTCAGTAGGGTATGTAATTTTTAGCCTTAGAATTGTTTTGCTTTAGCATTTTGAAGTCATCAATCTCTCTCCTCCCTCTTCATTTTGCTCAGCACTTGGCAGTAAACTGCTCAGTTTGGAGACTCAGGTCTTCCTAGTGCAGGGCTGTTTTCCTGTTAAGTGTAGGATTATTTTTCCCCCAGCCCCTTTATTTCTCCCATCCTTCCTTTTACTTGTCTCTTACTGGGATGTTTGTAAGCCCGGTGTTGATCTCTTGGTGTGTTCCTCCAGGTCTCTTACTTTTTTCTTCTATCTTTTACATTTTCCTCAGTGTATAATTTTGGTAATAATAATTTCAGTTCCCAAGAGCTCTAAGAGTGCTTTCTTGTTCTCTAATTGTTCATTTTCCATAGCATACTGTTTTTCATTATTTTTTTTAACCGCACCTTGTCTTCAAATCTTTCGGAAACTAATTAGAATGTGTTAAAGTTATCTTCTCCCTAAATTATTTCACCCAGGCAGATGTTCTAATGATTGATTTTCATCTTTCTCTTTCATGTTGGCTTTGCTTAAATGCCTGGTGATCTTAGGTTCTGCATCCGTATTTCAGAATGAAAGACAACACTGATTATTACGGGCAGCTAGACGTATCTGCCAGTCGAAAGAAGCACGTGTGCTCAGTCCATCATTTTGAACTGGAAATCGAAAGTGTCATTGTAATTTAACATCTTAACAGCCTCATTTGCAGATCTGCCTAAAAATGAGTATGCTGATAAGGAGAAATTGCTCAACTATTTTGTAATTGAGCGATAATGTCATGTTAAAAAATTAAGATCACTTTCATCTCCAGGTGAGTCGTTGGAAATGAACTGATCTTGAGATAATTGAAGAGTATACAATTTTGTATCAAGACAAAATATAATTTGAATGCAATTCATTATGCCTGTGTTTGCACGACTGTAGCCTATGGGATTCCCTAAACAATATTTAAAATTACACTGTTATCCTAGAAGGGAGGAGAAGAAAATAGGGAAAAATCCTAAGCATTTGTCCTTATTGTATAAACTGGTTGTGGTGAGAAACAGAAAATTTTATTTATACCCACCAACTGCTTTCATAAAAAGACAAAATTGTCTGGTTTCTTGAGACCAAATTTTCTTTTATTTCAAACAAACTGGTAAAGAGCTGATGAAGATGAACCATTCTTATGGTTTTACTCAGGCAACTTCTTGGCATTATTTTTTTGTAAACTGATGAGAACCAGGACAAACCATCCGCCAAGGAGCAGCATGGGCCATTAGCAACCTGCAGTCCTCATGGAAGTGACCCTGTCCTCTACAGTCAAGCTTCTGCAAAGAGGCTTTTAAAAATAATCATGTGATGATCAATAATCAATAATCACAGGCCAGTGTGTCACAGGTGAGGTTTTGTCAAGTTGGTTCGAGCATTGAGAATGACAAGACAGCTTCTTTTGAAATCATTCTCTTCAGAAGTATACAAATCAAAGTACTTTCAAATATATTAGATTTTTGCAACTAGAAAAATAGAGATCTTATGGCTTTTTGATGCTAGAAATGGATTTTTCTAAAAGTTTAAAGACAGTTTTCTGAAATGTTCATGAACATGAGAGTCAGTGCCATCTGCTAATGGATTCCTGTACTGTTTTAAAACTGCCGAAAATTAATCAATTTGTTCAGGTTTTGCCTCTATATTTCCCTGATCTGTGGTATTGTGCTTTAGAATAGCTTATATTGTAAATATTTATGAAAGTGGAGTAGTTATTGCAAGGAAGCATCTTCCTCCTGTCAGTTTAAACCGATCCTTTGGGAGAATAAAATGAGATGAAATAAAAGTAGGTGGGAATAAGGGAATTCGATATAGACATTAACTATTTGTAGAAATATATTTTAAACAGTATAAAAAATCTTGGAGACAGCCTCACATCTAATAGAATTCTCATATATTTTGGTGTGTAACCCTAAGTACTATATTAAAATAATAATAGTTTGTTAGCATGATTTTGTAGCTGTAAAAGCCATTTTCAGTAATACTAGCTAAATCACTTGCTCTATTACACTTCCATTTATGAACTCCAAGGGCAAATCATTATTGCACAAGTAATACTTTCCAAACCATTTTCTTCCAAGGCCACCTTAAAGTGAATGAGAATAGTCAATAATTTTATCGTCATATATATGTTAAAGCACATTAGCAATTTATAATGTAAAGAGCTATATCAAATGCAATTTCATCAAAATGACACACAGATCAAATTAACCAAATTAACCAACCATGAATGTTAGAACCACGCATTAATCCAATTTATTTAAATTACACTATCGGCTAACAGATCATTCCCCTTTTTAAACAGTATTTCAAGTCGTAGCGTGGATTTGAAGCTCAGCTGCCAGCGCGTTCTCTGTAATTCAGAGGCAGGGAGCGTGTGGCTGTCTCAGGTGTCCTAGCAGTGCTGGGAGAGCTGGTGGGGGCCCGTGTGGGGTGGACTCAGGGTATCTGCTGCCACTGCGGGACTTGGTACCTCTGTAACACGTTGTGCTGTATTTGAGGTTTTTTTTTTTTTCTTCTTCAAGTTTGTTTGTTTATTTGAAAGGCAGAGAAGAGAGAGGGAGGGAGGGAGAGAGAGACAGACAGACAGACAGACAGACCGGGGTGTGTGTGTTTGGGGGGAGGGAAAGACAGGGGAAATGTCTTTAAAATTGCCTGCAACAGCTAGAACTGGGCCATTCTGACCTCCTCTGTGGGTGGCAGGGACCCAAGTGCTTGAGCCACCGCCCGTTGCCTCCCAGAGTGTGCATAAGCAAGAGGCTGGATGGGAAGCAGAGGAGGGACGCAGCTTAACTCATTGCACCGCAGCAGCTGCCCCAGCTGTGGTTTGTTTAAAGAGGGAAAAGCAGACGTAGCAGGTATAAAGTTTGTTCATGTTTGCCTCATACCACTTTCTACTACAAGTATGTTGGCCTCCTATGGTCAGAGCTCAATGAAAATTGAGTAACAATACTTTGTTTTCTCTGAATCTCAGCTAGCAATGCATGCCAGAACCAAGGCAGCTGGAGCACAGCCCTGTTTGCTCCCTCAATCTAGCTGTCCGTGGAGGACAAAACAAAAACAAAACCCTCACGGTGTCTGGCCTTCCACTCCTTGAGGACTGACAGACGGAACAGCGGGAAAACTGTCCTTCATCTGAGTCTCGGGTTCCAGTTAGCAGCACAGCTAGTTGTTGTAAGCAGGGACCTGGCTCTGTGCGAGCCAGGATGAGCCCCTCAGGTGGGAGTGGGGGTTGGGGTGAGTGTTCCAGGACAGACGGCAGGTGGGCTGCGGCCTGTGGCGCCACCCGACCCAGGGCTTCTAGAGACATCCATGTTTTCTAGGCAGACAGGGTCAGTTGTCTGCAGACTGAGCTCTAAGTAGAGGCAGCCACTCCGGAAGCCCCCTCTGTCCCTCCCTTCCCCTGCCTGTGCCCCCCATGTCTATTTTCCTTACTGTCAGTCCTCAGCCAGTGGCTGCCATGCTGTGGGGACCAGTAGCTGGGGGCTTCTGCTCCAGTGTTCTCGACAGGAAGTGTGGCTCCCTGGTTATGCATGCGTTGGTTCCCGTGGATGTAACCGCCCAATCCTCATGGTGGCAGAATGGAAGGGGTAGGGGACTGAGGGGTCCTAGGTTCTACCTGGGCACCTGTGGCCCTTGGGCAAACCAGCAGACTTCTCAGAACGCCCTTTTGGCTTGAACAAAATTTACAAGAGCTCCAGGCTACAGAACAGATGGAGGGGAACTGTGCTGGTTGGAGTGGAGAGGGGCCTGGAGACCCGAGGGCTTGGTCCCCGCCTTTCCTGCCCTGGGCTCTGGGGAGCTCCACCTGAGAACCACCCACCCCCTGGTCTCCGAGGTCCTCCCCAGGCTGTAAGGACACTGCTGTTCCATGGAGATGCTCAACACGCGCCACCTTCCCACCGCCTCTGCCGCTCACCTTCACAGAGGTCAACAGCCAGGAAGAGTAGGTCACTTCTAGAGCTCTTCCCTCTGCATCACCCCGTCATCACCCACGATACTCACAGAAGAGAGCTGCACCTGAAAAGTCCGCTTTGTTTGTTTCTTAGGGCTGCCTTTTCCCTGCCCCCAGACAAGATCTCTGTGATGTCTGCACGAGGTTCAGATTCAGTTGAGTGGCAGTGGGGGAGGGGGCGGCACTTGGATCCATGATCACATCACTAAGTGATGGATGTGGAAGCCTGTGAATGACCATGACCTTGAAGTTTATGTTGTCTATCAGATGCGCCATTAGACTTTGCCTCTCTGTAGCCCACCAACACCATTTAATTGTAATGGTTTTAGTGAGCAGTGAAGGCAGCTCAAAATGTAAATTATATAACTCTGTATATATATATACCTTTGGTAGGGTCAGCCTAGTAAACAGAGGGCCTGGGTTCCAGGATGTTTGATTTTTATCTTATATTTTTGTCCTGTTGTCAGGGAAACACCCCATATTTAGGCATCTAAACTGTATCATTAGGACTGCCTCTCATATCCAGAGACAACTCCCAAATCTTTGGTCAGACCATGTCTTGTAATTTGGGGTTAAAGAATATGGGCACCGTAGCCAACTCTTCGGAGTTCACAGAGTCAGTGGGAGTCGGTGCCCTGCTGGTGCGTGCTGCATATTTCCAGACCCATTTCTGTCAAGGCACGGGAATTCTGACTTGAATTACTCACTCCATCCTAAGTTCAAATTGGCAGTGCCAGTCAAATGAATCGGGCAAAGTATGATGGATGGTGCGACGGATAAATGAACAGCCAGGGCTTCAGAGAAACTACCAAATTTATCTTACTTAATATTTTGTGACAAGACTGTTCAAAGTACAGTGTTATGTGGCTCAATCTGATGCTCTTTATCTGGCATTTGTGATAGGGCAGGTAAAATAGCGATGCAAATAAGGAGTTCTTAAAATAAAATTTGTGTCCACTCATATGAAATGTGCACAGTCTCCAAAGCGTTGGGAGTGCAGTGGCTGCTTGTCTGTGCACAGGGCCACAAGCAGCCAGGTTGCCCAGAGCGGAGGCCCTCTGGGCATGTTCTTAACTCTCTGTAAGATGGGGATCATAGTGGCACCTACTCCTGGGCTGTTGTCAAAATTAAATGACTTAATAACACATAAAGTGTTTGAGACAGTATCTGACAGGTAGTAGACATTTAACTATTACGATTCTTCCACAGAAGAAGCCATCAAGGAGAACTTGGCGGAACACAGTCCGATACTTTGCCGAGCATACTTCTTTTTATCCCTCCATTTCAAGCTCAACTCTTGTGAGCCCACAGCGATGAAAGTTTTGTGGATGAAAATGCGAGGCTTAGCACTCAGCAGCATCTCCCTCTCTCCCCTACGGATCTTAGGAGCGGGTGCAAAGAGGTGCTAATGGAATTTGAACCTTATGCAGACTGAACACATGTAATCCACCGGGAACCCTCAGGACAGTGAACACTTTTGTTTCTCCTGAGGCTGAGCACCTTTGGATAGCTCCTGGTCTAATTAAATATATTCTCCCAATTCCATCTGCCTCGGAATTTACAATCACCACAGTGTTGGAATCACACACACTCATTAAATCATAATCTAAGAATGAAAGGGACTTGAGTAATTAGAAACATTTCATAACTACCCACTACTAATTTTTAAAGGCTATTGAAATATGGCTTTTAAAAATGTTTGATTTGAAAGGGAGACAGAGAGGTATCTTCACCTGCTGGCTCACTCTCCAAATGCCTGCGACAGGACAGGCTGAAACCAGAAGCCTGGGGGCCCTAGGTGCAGTAGGTTAATCCTCCGCCTGTGGCGCCGGCATCCCTTATGGGCGCCAGTTCTAGTCCCAGCTGGCCCTCTTCCAATCCAGCTCTCTGCTGTGGCCTGGAAAAGCAGTAGAAGATGGCCCAAGTCCTTGGGCCCCTGCACCTGTGTGGGAGATCCAGAAGAAGCTCCTTTCTTCTGGCTTTGGATCGGCACAGCTCCGGCCATTGCAGCCATCTGGGGAATGAACCATCTGAAGGAAGACCTCTCTCTTTGTCTCTCCCTCTCACTGTCTGTAATTCTAGCTCTCAAATAAATAAAATCTGAAAGAAAGAAGGAAAGAATCCAGGAGCCTGGAACTCTATCTGGGTCTCTCAAGTGGGTGGAAAGGACCCAAATACTTGGGCCATTGCCTTCTGCCTCCTGGGTTCATTAGCAGGAAGCAGGATTAGAAGAGGAGCAGCCAGGACTTAAACCAGGCACTCCTATGTGGGATGCAGGTTTCCCAAGTAGCGGTTAACCCACTGCACCACAGTTTAAATATATGGTCATTGTAGCTAATGGATTATTACCTCCTAAAACACATCTCTTCCTCCAGCCTAATTCCTAACATCCCACTGTGTACCCAAGAGAAAAACATTCCCCATCCTCAAGGCTTATAAATTTGTTCCTTTTAAAAATACCACCTTCCGGCATGATTATGAGAACTTGTTTCTTCTCTACTAGCTCATTTTTCTTTCCTTTCTTCTGAATAGCTAATTGGAGATATTCACAGAATCACAGTGGTAGAAGTTGTGCGTGGCGTTAGTTCATCCTTCAGGCAGATCTTGGGGGGTGGGGGGGCAGGCCAGGGCTCTCACCTTGCAGGGGATTTACAAAATGATGTTGGAGAAAGAGAGGGGCTAGCTGGAGCCCAGATTCCACCTCACAGGTCCGGTCTGCCTGGTCCTCTTGTGCCTTCTGCATCGGAACCCCGCTCGGTTCTCTCCGAGTCCTGGCCTACTCCCCCTTTAAACATTGCTGTGGTATGTACTTGTTACTCACATTATACGTTCCCAACCACCTTTACATGATTAATTTATATTTCCTGCCCACTTTTTATGCATTTCTACTTATGGAAATTTAGAGTTTTGATTTTACATCAATAGTACATACACTATGCATTGTTCTGCAATCTGCCTTTTTTTTTTTTTTTACAAATGAATAGTATGTTGGTATATAAAGATTTGCTTCATTCTTTTCAACTGCTGCCTAATATTCCAAGAGATGGATGTTTTGAAGTTAAGCTAGCCATTCCTTATGGATGGCTGTTAGGTTGTTTTGAATTTCAGAAATACCAAAATTCTGCCCAAGCACTGGTTACACAGGCTGAGCAAGTGTGTGCTTGTTTCTGTAGGAGACAGAGCAGGACATGGAACCCTGGGTTACAGGAGATGCACATTGTTCATTTAGTAGTGCCAAGCCCCTTGCTCATTGACGCCATCAACTTTCACACCCAACAGCAGCAGACAGAAGCACCTGTTTGCCCACTGGCTTGCCAGTGTCACTTTTTACCTTGGTCTACCTGCAGGTAGAGTTTATTTCCTTTGCCTGGAGATGTAAGACCTGTTTGCGGCTCTTCCCCCATCCAGAGGTGTTTATGAATCAGTGCTCAATAAATGTTTCTTGGATGACCTCCACCTATATGTTCTTTGTGTGTGTTTGTGCCATATGCACTTTTAAAAAGCAGTAACCAAGACTCTGTCTGACTAACGTGGATGTTACTTCTTCAGAATAAAAATCAATCAGAAGGTTGGCTGAGTTTCTGTGCAGGCTCCCCACATGCCTGCCCCTGAACAAGTCACGTTAACTTTCACTGAAAGTTGCCTAAGACAGCATTTGCCTCCTGCTTTGCTGGCAGGAGGCAGTGGAAACAGACTGGCTGTCTCAGACAGAGCTAGCAGGGTGTCCCACCCACTGGGAGACTACAGACCAAAGGCCCTCACAAGCTTGGGAATGCGACACAAGATGGACCCAGCAGGGGGTAGGGTCAGAACCTGGCTTGGGGGGCACTCTGGTCCAGACTTTGGAAATAGGGGAACCATTAACAGTGTCTCAAGCCAGGCAATGAAGGGTGCAGGTGAGCAGAAGTGCATCAAGGCAGGCAAAGTGGGAGGAGGGGAGCAGTGGGCGGTTTCATGTGTAGTCAGGACACAGGATAGGAAAGGGGCATGATGGGGTTCGGGATGGATGTTGCCACAGGCCGGGGCCTACGTTTAATTACACGATAGTCTCGGTTTAAGGTAGTTCTCAAAGCCGTGAGCTCCCTACCGACTCTCGGAGCCCTGAACGTTTCCTTGGAAGTTTCCTGAGAACTTTCCGTTAAGGACGAACACGCCGAGAACCGCGTGTGCTGAGGCATCACAAAGGCAGCTGCATGCCTGCTCTGGGGTCTCCTTTTGTCTCACCCACTGAGCCGCTTCAGCAGCCGCACTGGACGGAGGACAGACGGACTGACCCTCCTGCGGGCCTCCGGGTCCCCATTGCCTCCAAGGTGCACGAGGCTGTTCTCCCGCGGGAGGCACCCTGACAGCCCGGCGACGGGGGCCATGCCCACGGTGCCCCCGGGAGCTTGCGGGCACCCGCTCTGGTCTCCCAGCACTTTTCTTCTAGCCCAAACCCACGGCCACGAATCAGTACTAGCAGAGGCTCACCGTGGCCCATTTCACCCCAGGGACAATGGGCGGGCACTTGGGGCGCCCGTGCCCCCCTGGCCATTGTTGCAAGGAACAAAGAGGGCAGGAACTGAGAGCGCCCCCACGAGGAGAGGCGGAGAAAGACAGCCGCGGGCTCGACGCGGGAGGCTGCGGGGCCGGGCCGGGGTGCGCCGGGATAGCGGGCCCGGAGCCCGGGAGGCAGGGCTGGTCCCTGGCGCCCGGCGCTGCCCTCGCCCGCGCCGCAGCCACTTTACTTTTATTTCCTTTTCACCTTATAGTATTATGATTGTTTTTTCCCGCGCAAAGCGGAAAGCCGGGACTGCCCAGGCGAGCCGCGGAGGGGCCGCCATTTCCCGGCGAAGGCGCAGCGCGCGTCTGCACCGGGCGCCCCGGAAAGGGAACCGGAGGGGAGTGCCCAGCCCCGCGCCCTCCTCCGCGCCGGCCCCTGGGGCGCACGCCCGCCCGCCCGCGGCGTCTGTGGCCGCGCAGCAACCCCCAGCCCTCGCCCCCGCCGCTGGGCGTCCCCGGCCTGACCTTCGCCGGCGCCGCCCGCTCCGCGGACCCCGGTGCCTTCCCTCCGCCCGGCGCCTCCGCGCCCGCTCCATTGTCAGCCTGGAGTAGCTGGTGCACAGCCCGGACACCCTTGGAGGCTCCCGGGCGGCCCTCCCCGGGCTCCCGCGGCCCCCGGTGCAGACCCCATACCTCCTCCCAGGCTCTCTGGGCGGCTGGGCGCCTCCCTCCTCCCTCCTGCGCCCCAAACTCCGCATCCCCAGCAACCCGAAGCGCCTTCCAGATTCAGCCGCGCCCGGGGCCCACCGCTGGACCCCGCATCCCTGCTCCCGCCCGCCCTCATTGCCCGAGGCGCCCTGGGCCCCTGGCCGGCCGCAGGAATTGAACCGCTTCCTTGGCAACCCCCTTTATTTCCCGAGGAAGCAAGTTGGGCAGCTCGATTTATTCATCATCTTTTTTTTTTTTTTTTTTTTTTTTTTTTTTTTGCAAGGGGTGGGTGGGCTGCCGGGGGTGCGCCCGCAGGGGCTGCGGCGAGGGGCAGCGGTGGCCCTCTCGGGCCCCCGCACTACCCAGGCGGCGCGTTTTGTCTCCAGACCCCGGAGCCCCCGAAACAACAATGCCATCGCCATGGCGGGCTCACCTGGTGCTGCGCCGCCTGCTCCGCGCGCCCCTCCCCGGGCACAGGTTCGGCCCGCGCGGTGCCGGTGCCGGGCAGGACTCTTTGCCTTTCTTTGGGTTTTATCTGTGCGTGTCAATGGCGGCAACGGCAGTTCTCTGGGCCGCGGATAGTAGCGGGGGGAGGAGGAGGAGGGAGAAGGGATTGCTCCTTCTCCACATAACCACCTCTAGGAGGAGTCGCTCAGCCTCATCCCCCGCCAGCCCAGGCGCCGCGACGGGTCCGCGGCTCTCGGCGGGGCTGGATGAGCTATTGTCCTGTAGGAGCGTTCACCGCGACACCACGCAGCCCCCGCACCTGGCCACGGAGGCCCTGTGGTCGTCTGCCGGCGTGTCCTGCCAGCCAGACCCACCGCTGGTGGGAGAGGGCGGCGTGGGTGGCGGGCGTGGAAGAAGACGCCTTCGAGGGGCTCCTGCCCTGGAAGAATTACAAATGCAGATGCGTGTGCGTCCTGGGATGGGAGTGCGGCCTGGGTCGTGGACGCGGAGGGTCTCTGTGCATGCCTGCCCCCTTCCTGTGGAGGAAGCCCTAAATAATTCAGAATCTGGAGTTTGGAGTAGCAGATGTTAGGTTTCAGTGGCTACGACTGAGGGCACGGGCGTAATTTTTAATTGGGTTTCTGTATAGTGTGTAAATGTGCTATTTCCCAGCGGGCAGGAAGATTCTGACGAGGCCATTGTCTTAAGAACCAGGTCTTCTTAGTTTCTAGAAAATATTCCTCCCGGGGCTGTGGTGGACAGTGTCGGGAGATTGATAGCTGCCGCTTCGCACCGCAGGCCGCTGCTCTCCTTTGTGTTGGGAGCGGTGGCTGCTGGTCGGCTGGTGGCTGGAGGAGGAATTGCCGGACTTGCCACGGGCCACCTGTGTTTCTTTGGTTTCTTCTCCAAGACTGAAAGGGAGGCATCTGAAATCCGAACTCTCTAGCACTGGCCAAAATGAACATTTTTGAGAGCTCTTAGCATTTGGTGATACTGTGTTTGTTGCTGTGCGCTTGCAACTGTTCAGGCCGTGGGGGACTTTGAGGGTGACTGAAGCCGCCATTGACTGGTGGGAAGAGGCTGACACCCCCCACCCCCATCAGCTGTGGCTGCTGATGTCTGCTTTATTTGTTTGAGAGGCAGAGAGAGACAGAGATGGGGGGTGGAGAACTCACATCCACTGGTTTCCTCCCCAAATGATGATAAGGCTGGGGTAGGCCAGGCTGCAGCCAGCAGCTGGGAACTCAGCCCAGGGCTCCTGTGTGAGTGGAGCTCTCACCAGTGCCTCCTGGGGTCTGCTTCAGCAGGAAGCTGGAGCTGAGAATCCAACCCAGGCACCCTGGTGTGGGGTGGTAGCCACCAGGCTAAATGCCTGCTCTATGTACGTTGTACTTATGTATTTGTTATTATTTTTTAAATATTTTATTTACTTGAAAGAGTTACAGAGAGGTAGAGCCAGAGACAGAGAGAAAGCTGGTTCACTCCCTAAATGACTGCGACAGCCAGAGCTGAGCTGAGCTGAAGCCAGAGCCAAGAGCTTCCTCTGGGTCTCCCATGCAGGTGCAGGGGCCCAAGGACTTGGGCCATCCTCCACTGCTTTCCCAGGCCACAGCAGAGAGCTGGATAGGAAGAGGAGCAGCCAGGACTCAAACTGACGCCCATATGCAGGCTGGGGCTTTAACTCACTGTGCCACAGTGCCGGCCCCTGTATTTGTTCTTTTTAAAAAGATTTATTTATTTATTTATTTATTTGGAAGGCACAGTAATAGAGAGAGAGGGGGAGACAGAACCTCCCTATGCTGGTTCATTCTCTACGCTGGGGTGGGGGTCAGAGCCAGGAGCTTCATCCCAGCTGCCGTGTAGGTGGCAGGGGTCCAAACACTTGTACCATCTTGTGATGCTTTTTCCAGGCCATTGGCAGGGAGCTGGATCAGAAATGGTGCAGCTGGCACATGAACCCGAGACCTTTCCTGCTATTCCACTATGCTGGCTCTTCCACTTGGATTTTAAACAAGTGTTTCTGTTGAGAAACCAGCGATCTCCCTCTCCAGTTTCCCCCCAAATCATGCATGTCTCCTTAAGGCATAAATAAACCCCTCTAACTCTCCTGTGGCTTCTACAGCTCTCCTGGTCTCGATAGCTCAGTTTATAGGGTCATCTGTATTGCTCTTCCTAAGCCTTCTCTGCTCTTCTGTGTGGTCTCACTGTTTTTGAACTTAGAAGGTGCTTCCCAGGTCAGAAATCCACTTGAGACAAAGTTCTGTTTTCCCAGGACATCTGTTAAAAGGATTTAAAAGATCCTTTTGGGCATCTCACATTGGTATCTGCCCATTCTTGGAGACAGTGCCTATCTCCCTTCATCTGCAGCAAAGAACTGGTGCCAGTTCTTTGCCAGAAATAACCTTCAGGCCAACATTCAAGGGAGTTCCCAAGCCTTCCAGGAATGCTTGGAAAATACTCCTACTCTGACACCCAATCAGTGGGGCTGACTGAAACACTGTTGAATAATTCATCAGTTTATATCAGATTCTCATTTTCACTGTAATTTTCCAACAAAAATGGTATAAGTGGTCATTTTCCTGTGAGTTTTATGTAACTTGTTGCATCCTGGCATTCCATCATGTGCTATCCCGGGAAAAGGCAGGATCCCAGCTAGGAATCTTCCATTTCGTACTAGTTGGTTTCTTCAAATGCATATGCTCCTTGACTCATGGTGAGGTCACATTCTGATAACCCCCTTGTAAGTTGAAAATTCTGCAAGTTGGGAGTGCGTGGGACCCATCTGACCTGCAGAACATCACAGCTTAGCAGCACAGCTCATGGCGAAGTTGGGTGGTTTTCCCCAACATCGCCACAGAGGATCAGGCTGTGTTTGGCAGGAAAGGGTCGAAATCCAAGTTCAAAATTTGAAGTATGAGTTTTACTGAATGCGCATCATTTTGCACCATCATAGAGCTGAAAAATTGTAAATCGTAAGTCAGGGACCATCTGTAGACAATGCACCCGTAACTCAGAGAATTAAGGGAGACGTCAGCTTTGTAATCCTCTGCTTCTTAGAATCAAGGGGATCATAGAGTTTGCCTGATGCAGACTGTATGTTCTAAGAAGAAATCTGGTACCTGGGCAGGTGAAGAGACTTGGCCAAGACACACATGTCATTAGTGCCAGGGTTCCCCATGCCTTTGCAGATCCCCAGCTTGTGCAGTTTCCACCAATGCCAAACTCTGGAAGATGTGTAGGGAACAAATACACAACCTGACCTATAGACCTACTTGAAATATGTATCTTTAATACGGGCATTTAACTTATGAACAAACATGTATCATTAGCATACTATTGAGTTCCTTTAGCTCAGAGAACCTCTGAGAAGCTGAACAATAAAAGACTGTAAAAGCCCATACTCATGGAGTGCTTACCATGTGCACTGTGACTTTAAGCTCTACCCTTTCTAACATTTAATCCTCATGATTCTAGGGGGCCAGCGGCATTTCCTTATTTTTACAGATGGGGAAAACTGAGGCAGGGAATAGGTGAAAAACTTGTCTAGAGTTAGAGGTAGGCAGTGGCAGGTGCGCTGTCTTAGTCTGATCATAGGGGAGTACATGCTCTGTAAGCAAAGGAGTTTTACACTTGGTCACATTATTGAAAGCCCCTCGGATCCCTCCCAATCCACATCCTCATGGAGTCAGCAGACAGCCTCGTTTGATTACAATTGAGCTGAAAACAGGTTCTTAACCCGTGACCTGTAAATGTGCCTCGTACTGTGAATACATGTATTGATTGTGAGTTCACTCCATTAGCAACAAGGATGTGGAGTAAAATTTCTTGGAGACATAGGATGAATAGCTTCTCTATTAGAGACAGCATGTAGAGATGAAAAAAAAGAAAGATCAAATGAATCAGGCATGTAATCATGTTCAGGTCCTATTAGGACTTTTAGTAATTCACCCACAAAACAATCTGTTTTAAAAGAAGCTGTATCAATTTTGGTCCTTCAAGCCTTTTTTTTTTCCTTTTTGATCCCAATTGATGATAATGTTTGTATGAGAGGACCTGTATTTCCCATGATTAATTCTAATTCAATGCATGATACATACTATACTTTGTGATCATTTTACCCTTCTAGGATCTTAGGGTGCAATTAGCTGGTTAATTCCCTGACTTTATGTCTTTAAGAAGGGCTATGTGCATGTAGATATATGCAAGGGTGCTTTAAAATGTGTAGGGAAATGGAATTAAAAGATAAATTTATTTTGGTGCAGGGAACTTCTGAAATTCATATGTAGCTTTTTCATAATACACATTTTCCTTGAGTTTTTGGGATCTCTCCCCCATATGCGTGTATTTCAAGTTTTTGCGTCACAATAAGCTTATCTTTTATTTCAGTTTTCCTACAAACTTTTTGAAGTGCTCTTGTGTTTGCATCTGGGGCATGTAAATGTATGTAAGATTTATGTATTCAGATTCATTGCATTTGAGATTTTCTGAACTTCTTTGAAGTAACCTGAGCTTCCTTGGGAGTGTCATGGGAGCAGATGGAAAGCATTGGTTTAAGCTCTTCTTGGGATGTAAGTCTGGCAACTCTAGATGCTGCGTTAACTCCATCCAGGCACCAACTGGCGGGGCTCTAAATAGCCACGTGGGGTTCTGAGGCTGGGAAAGTAGACCAGCAGCAGCCGCAGTGTCCCGCCAGAATGCCTTATAGTCAGGGAGAGAAAAGACAGCATGAGTCTACACACATGCAGTTTTTGGTGGCGTTGTAGTTCGAAGAGTGAACAAGGTTAATGTTAAATGTTAATTTCCAGGGCCAGTGCATAGCAAGTTAAGCCTCAGCCTGCGGTAGCTGGTATCCCATATGGGTGCTGATTTGAGTCCTGGCTGCTCCTCTTCCAGTCCAGCTCCCTGTTAATGACCTGGGAAAGCAGTGGAAGATGGCCCAAGTGCTTGAGCCCCTCATCCACATGGGAGACCCGGAAGAAGCACCTGGCTCCTGACTTCAGATTCACCCAGCTCTGGCCGTTGTAGCCATTTGGGGAGTGAACCAGTGGATGGAAGACCTCCCCTTTTGTCTCTCCCTCTCTCTGTAATTCTGCCTTTCAAATAAATATATTAATCTTTTTAAAAAATGTTAATTTCCTTGGTTAGAACTGATGGCTCCAGTCTGTGATTCATTTGTAGAGAAGAGTGTCCTGGAAAGACAGGCGGGCAGTCATGGCAGCAAATCCTGTTCTGAGAACCTCTGGTGGAAAAGAACCCATCTTGGTTTCTTAACAAAAGAAATATTTTTACTAGTCCCAGCTCTTAAAATACCAACAAAATTTGTCCTTTTGGACATTAAGTCCTGATCCTTTAGTTCTGGGATTAGGGATTTGCCTGAATGAGTTTGTGCACATGCATGGCAAAATGAAATAAAAAAGATGTTTATTTTGGTACAGAAGAATTTTGAACCCCGTGCATAGTTTTTTCCCCATGATATGCATTTCCATGAACTTTTTGAATACCCCTCCACCCATATATGAATTCATGAAAATATTTTTTTCTTTTTTTGGATAGGCAGAGTTGGAGACAGAGAGAAAGATCTTCCTTTTCCATTGGTTCACTCCCCAAATGGCTGCTATGGCCGGCACGCTGCGCCGATCCAAAGCCAGGAGCCAGGTGCTTCCTCCTGGTCTCCCATGGGGTGCAGGGCCCAAGGACTTGGGCCATCCTCCACTGCCCTCCCGGGCCATAGCAGAGAGCTGGACTGGAAGAAGGGCAACCGGGACAGAATCCAGCGCCCCAACCGGGACTAGAACCAGGAATGCTGGCGCCACAGGTGAAGGATTAGCCTAGTGAGCCATGGCGCCAGCCAAATTCATGAATATTTAAGGTGTATGTTACATGTGTGTAGTTATAAGAGTGACCATGACTGAGACTACAGGAGGCTCAGAGTTAAGGCTAATTTGGATTTTATAGGAATCTACTGAATGTTTGGCATTTAACCAGTGAACTATATTATAAAGGAAAATGAAATATTTCACATTTTAAAGACAAATAGGCTGTCAGATCCAATTATGTGAAGTTGTGTTTAGGAAATAAGGCACATGGTACCACCGAGTTGAATGGAAACAGAAGCCAGAGCGACAGGGAGTGTGCCAGTTGCTGTCTTGCTCTGCTCAGTGACAAGCTCTCCGGGAGGTCATGCGTTACCTCCAGGCAGAGCTCCTGTGACAGTCGTGATGGGAAGTGGCAGCGAGTGTTGGACTTGGGCGTCTGTATTGGCATATCTCTACATTGTGACCTCACACCTCAGTGAAATTGTTCTTAACAGTTGAGGTCCATTTGGGAGACTGGGGGCATTGATTTTCCAAATCCACAAATGCAGAGCATCATAGTAAAACTCTAATTTATTTATACAAATGGTGTGTTTTCACAAAGGCCATCTGTCAGTTGACTCTCTGATCTAAAACAAATCTGTTTGTTCCCCGGAAGAAATAACATGTCTGTTGAAAGAGGATTTATGGACGGCAGGCTACCCAATCCGCCAGCCATTGGTATAATAGTAACTATTTATGATATATTTATTTCTAAGGGAGTGCTGTGAGTAGAGACTATGACTTGTAAAGTATGGTAATTAATTTCTCATTACCTCAAAGCCAAGAAATGGAGCTCAGTTGCATTTATTAAGATTGCTATATGAGAAACATATTCTTTCTGGAAAAAAATCCACATGAAATCACTTATTGCACGATGGCATGTCACAGCTCATCACTCTGATTAGGTAGGGATAGGACCTTGGAGTTGATCTTAAGCCCTTGATTATTTTCTGGAGGACAAAAAAGGACAAATCACTCTTGAGTGTCCCTGGCTACTTGATCTCCCAGCAACACTCTTGTCCCTCCCTGAAAATTATCTTCCTATTAACACTCTAAGAAGGGACGGCTCTGGGCTGGGAGAGAGAGAGATGGGGAAGAAGGGAAGGCCCTTACCCTACCTCCACCTCCCCTGGCTGCCCGCACTGAAAGAAAAGACTTGAATGAATATTTTTTTTCCTGGATTTATTCTCAACAGCTTAAAAGTTTTTTTTTTTTTTTTTTTTTTTTTTAAAGATTTGTTTATTTACCTGAGAGGCAGAGTTAGAGAGAGAGAGAGAGAGAGGTCTTCCATCTGCTGGTTCACTCCCCAAATGGCTGCATCAGCCGGAGCTGGGCCAATCTGAAGCTGAGCTTCCTCTGGGTCTCTCACTTGGGTGCAGGGGCCCAAGCACTTGGGCCATCCTCTACTGCCTTCCCAGGCCACAGCAGGGAGCTGGATCAGAAGTGGAGCAGCTGGGAATCAAACTGGTGCCCACATGGGATGCTGGCACCGCAGGTGGATGCTTAACCTACTATGCTACAGCACTGGTCCCCAAAAAATTTTTTTAGAAAGATTTATGTCTTTATTTGAAAGGGAGAGTGGGAGAGGGAGAGGGATATAAATTTTCTATCTACCAAATGCTTGTACAAGTCGGGCCTGGGCCAGGCTAAAGTCAGGAATCAGAAACCCCATCCTGGTGTCCCACATGGGTAGAAGGAGCCTAAGTACATGGGCACGTTTTGCTGCTTTCCCAGGTATGTTAGCAGGGCGTTGGGTTGGAAGTAGAGCAGCCATTGCTCAAACCAGCACTCTATAGGAAATGACATCCCAAGTGGCAACTTAATCCACTGTGTTGGGTCTGTCCCTCCCCAGCTTTATTGAGGTATTGACATGATGCTTTGATAAGATGCATATGTGGTGAAATGATTTCTGCAGTCAAGTTAGTTAATATGTCATCAATATAAAATTCAACTCAAAAGCAAACATAGATACAAATAATCCAATCCAAAATGAGCAAATGAGTGGAAATTTCTTCAATGCAGATATGTAAAAGGCCAACAGGCGTATTAACGGGTGCTCAGGGTGGGTGTTCGGTGTAGCAGTGGAGTTGCTGCCATGAATGCTCACATCCCGTATTGGAGGGTCCCAGTTCAAGTCCCAGCTCTACGGATGCCAGCTTCCTGGGAAGCAGCAGATGATGACTCAAGTAGTTGGTTCTCTGCCACCCACGTGGGAGACTCAAATTGGATTCCCAGCTACTAGCTTCAGCCTGGTCCAAAACTGGCTACTGTGAGCACTCGGGGAGTGAACCAGTAAATGAGCACTTGCTCTTGTGTTCTCGTTTGCCTTTTAATAAAGATTACACACACACACACACACACACACACACACACAAGTGATAAGTGCTGGTGAGAACACAGTGATGAGAGAACCGCTGTGCATTGTTGGCAGGGTGTACATTTGTGTAGTCATTGTGGAAACCAGTATGGAGTTTCCTCTAAAAATTGAAAATAGGACTGCCATATGAACCAGAAATTCCACTGCTTGGTGCATGTCTGGAGGAGTAGAAATCAGTGGATAGAAGAGATGACTGCACCCCTGTGCTCACTGCACCATCAGTTTTGTGTTGATGTATTTCAGATATTAATCCCTTATCAGATATGTGATTTATAAATGTTTTCTCCCAGTGCATAAGCTCCCCTTCATTTTGTTATTGTCTTTGCTGTGCACTTGTTAGTGATATAGCCCTACTTGTTTATATTTGCTTCTGTTCCATGTGCTTTTGGTGTCATAGCCAAATATTATTGCTCAGAGAAATGTCAAAAACCATTCCCCCCATTTTATTCTAGGAGTTTTACAGTTTCAGCTCTTACATTTAAGTTTTTAATCCATTCCAAGTGTATTTTTGCACATGGTATGGGAAAGGAGCCCAAGTTCATTCTTTGGCATTTGAATATCCAATTTTCTCAGCACCATTCATTGATAAAACTGTCATCATTTCTTCATTGTGTATTCTTGGTTCCCTCGTCAAAGATCAATTGACTATATAAAATATTTGTTTATTTTTTAATGGAATTTAATATTTCTTTAAACTTAAATTTTTTTTTTTTAATTTGAGAAGAAGAGAAAGGTTGAGATTTTTTTTTAAGAGTTACTTATAGGCCAGTGCTGTGGCTCAATAGGCTAATCCTCTGCCTTGCAGCGCCGGCACACCGGGTTCTAGTCCCGGTCGGGGCGCCGGATTCTGTCCCGGTTGCCCCTCTTCCAGGCCAGCTCTCTGCTGTGGCCAGGGAGTGCAGTGGAGGATGGCCCAAGTGCTTGGGCCCTGCACCCCATGGGAGACCGGGAGGAAGCACCTGGCTCCTGGCTTCGGATCAGCGCGGTGCGCCAGCCGCAGTGCGCTGGCCGCGGCGGCCATTGGAGGGTGAACCAATGGCAAAAGGAAGACCTTTCTCTCTATCTCTCTCTCTCACTGTCCACTCTGCCTGTTACAGACAGTTAGAGGGAGAGGCAGAGAAAGGTCTTCCGTCCGCTGGTTCACTCCCCAAATGCCCACAATGGCTGGAGTTGTGCTGATTGGAATCCAGGAGCCAGGAGCTTCTTCTGGGTCTCCCACGCTGGTGCAGGAGCCCAAGTGCATGGGCCATCTTCTGTTTTCCCAGGCCATAAAAGAGAACTGGATGGGAAGAGGAGCCGCTGGTACATGACCAGGACCCATAAATGATGTTGGCGCTTCTGGCAGAGGCTTAGCCCACTAGGCCACAGCCCCAGCCTCCTTTATTTGCTTTTTATTTGTTTGCTTTTCAGACATCTTAAAATATAATTAATACTTGAACATAGTACAAAAATCTAAAGGGGCAAAAGGTGGACAGTCCAAGGGTCCCTCTCCTGTGCTCCCTGGCAGCCTGCTGCCTGTCTCAAGGACCTGAGTTCTCAGTTTCCTGTGCGTCCTTCTGAGCACATCGTCATCCTGTGTTTCCTTCTGTAGGCAGAGAGCACAGAGGGCTTGTCGTCTCCATGAGGTTCTGGGGGGAGTGTCTTAATTTTCAGGTTTCTCGAGGAAGATTCTAGACAGCGAGATCTCAGGCAGAAGAGGCTCAGAGTGAGCCTCGGGTGATGTGTGGAGGTGTCGATGTGGGATCTCCTGCCAGGGCTGCAAGGTGAAGGGCCTCATAACTTTCTATGTTGCTTACAAAGAACAGAGGAAGAAGGGAAAAGCAAGAACTAGAAGAGAGGCGTTTGAAGGTTCCCAACACGAAGACATCATAAATGCTGAAGCAGAGGAAATGCCACTTACCCTGATGCCACTTACCCTGGTGTGCATCATATACCTGTGCTGACTTAGCACATTGCACCCTGTAAATATGAGGGTCTTCAAAGTGTTTGTGGAAAATACATACTATGAAAAACTATGCATGTATGTTAATTCTTTTGCACCAAAATACTTATCTTTTAATTCCATTTTCCATGAACTTTAAAAATTTTATATATATTTGAGGATACAGAGTGAGAGAGAGCACAAGTGAGCTCCCATCTGCTGATTCACTCTCTAAGTGCCCACAGTGGTGGGGTGGGGGGCCAAAGCCAGGAGCTCAGAGCGCAGTCCAGGTCTCCCCTATGGCTGGCAGGAACCCAGTTAGTTGAGCCATCACTTGCTACCTCCCAGGGTCTGCGTTAGCAGGAAACCGAAATGAGGAGCTGGGCATTGAACCCAGGAACTCTGATGTGTAATGTGGGCATCTAACTGGTGTCTTCACTGTTAGGCCAAACACCTGCTGTTAGGGAACCATTCATGGAGAAAGTAATTGTAGCGCTGTTTGAAACAAAGTAACTGTAGCGCCCTTTGAAAGAAAGTAACTGTGCAGTAGCATGCATGGTAAGATTTGAAAAAGGAGGGCCTAACTAGATGGCCTAACCACAAACTGTTGTTGCCATGACGATGGGACCCTGGGGGGTCGGAATGTGGGCAGGGCTAGCCTCTAGAAACTGTATATAAGGGGACCCTCAGCCGCTGTAAACCAGAGGTTGCTCAGCCTCTCTCCCTGGTCCGTAGTGCCTAGTGCCCGCAGGAGTAGGCACTCCTAGTCGCCTAGAGTATCAATAAAGTGTGTTTAGCTTGACCTTCCTCAGTCTCCTCAACTCTTCCTTCGCGGTAACCCGGCCAGTTCCCGAAGAGGGAGATCATGACAGCTGGCACCCGAACAGGGACTTGAAGTCAGACGGTGAGGAGACGAGCCCTTGAGGAATCGTCAAAAGGGTGAGTAGTGGTGGTTGAAAGAGACCACGATGGGTGGGACGTCCCAGTCAAAAGAATATAGACAGGCACTAGTGAGTATAGAGGAGGTGAAGGTCCTTCCAGGCCAGGCACCAAGAGGCAAGAAAGTGAAGTGCTACTCACCAGGAAATGTCACATGGGCTTATAAGCTGGCAGCAGTTTGTACAGGACGGGACCTCCAAGATCTGCAGACCTTGGAAGAGGTAGAAAACCTCCTGGAGGAATTTCTACAAAAAGGAGGAGACACCACAACAGGGAAAGATGATAAATGTGCAGTAGACATCCTTAAGGTGTTAATTTGTTGTGGCAAGAGATTAAATCCAAAAAATACAGGAGATGCCTGTAAACTCTATGACGCCGTAACAGAATGTAGGCAAAAACCTCAGGTTGTTCCCAGAGAGTTAAGAAAGGAAGAAAAAGCAAAAGAACAGTCAGCTTACCCGATAGTGTTAAGAGGTGGTAGATGAGAATATGAGCCTGTGGGACCTGGACTAATAGCCACTTGGCTTAAACAAGTTCAGGAACACGGTCTCATGCACCCGGCTACCATCACTTATTTTGTGGTAATTTCAGTAAACTTTACATCAGTAGGCATCAATATGCTACTGAATGTAACTCCTGGCTTTGCAGCAGAGAAACAGCTAGTCATAGATAAGATAAAAGAGAAGACGATAGCATGGGATGAGATGCATCCCCCTCCCCCAGCCGACGCGGCTGGACCAGTGCCACTAACATCAAATCAGATTAGGGGAATTGGATTATCACCAGAAGAAGCAGCTGGCCCTAGATTTGCTGATGCCAGAACCCTCTATAGAACATGGGTTCTTGAGGCACTTCAAGAATGCCAGAGAACTATCAGTGGGGCCCCTAAAGCAGTCAGCATCAGACAAGGGCCCAAAGAACCCTACCCCGAGTTTATTAATCGATTATTTACTCAGATTGATATGGAAACATCTAGAGAGGATTTGAGAACATATTTAAAGTACACCATGAGCATTCAAAATGCTAATGAAGAATGTAAAAAGTTGCTTAGAAATTTAAGACTAGGAGATTTGTTAGAAGAAAAAATGTATGCCTGTAGAGAATTTGGATCCACCTCCTGTAAGATGGCCATGCTGGCAGAAGCCTTAAAGTCTGGAGATAGACAGCAAGGGTCAAGAAGTTTTCAGGGAACTTGTTACAGATGCAGAAAAAAATGCTGTAATTGTGGGAGAACAGGACATATGGCAAAAGTATGTAGACAGCCAAAAAACGGGAAAGTGGGGGGCAATGTCCCCTGGACCATGATGGCATCTGCCCAGGATATCCAGCCATCTATCCCACCATCTGCCCCACCCCTGGAGGAAACACAGATAGAAGCCCCTGCGACAGGGATCTACCTGAAACTACCAAAATAGAATTAAAACAAAGACCTACCTTAAAGGTAAACCTAGGGGGGAAAGATATAATAGGGCTGTTAGACACAGGGGCTGATTTAACTATAATAAGGGAACAAGAGGTTAAAAGAATAAAAGAAGGGATAACAGAAGGATGGCAAAATATAGAGGGGGTAGGAGGGTGCTCTAAATTACAAAAAAAAAAAAATCACAGGTTATGCTGAAAGACAAAAAAGGAAGGAAGACAAAGACATCCATTCTAATGTCCCCAGATATTCCCATCAATATATTTGGAAGGGATATCTTAACAAAGTTAGGGGTAGCCCTAATTATAGCGCAACTCTCTACCCAAATTACCCCAATAAAGATAAAAATGAAAGATCCTAATAAAGGTCCCTTGATTCCCCAATGGCCTTTAACCAAAGAAAAATTAGAAGGAATTAAGGAAGTAACAAAAAGACTACTAGAGGAAGGGAAGATATCTCCAGCAGACCCAGATAATCCCTGGAACACCCCGGTATTTGTGATAAGGAAAAAATCAGGCAAATGGCGAATGTTAATAGATTTTAGAGAACTTAATAAATTAGTAGATAAGGGAAGAGAAGTTCAATTAGGTATTCCACACCCTGGAGGATTACAAAGAAGAGACCAGGTTACTGTTTTGGATATAGGGGATGCTTATTTTACCATCCCTCTGGATAAGGACTTCAGGCAGTACACTGCCTTTACCATCCCAGAGGTTAATAATCAAGGTTCAGGTCATAGGTATGTTTGGAATTGTCTCCCACAAGGTTTTGTATTAAGTCCCTTGATTTACCAAAGTACATTAAGGGACATACTAGAGACCTGGAGACAACAACACCCAGAAGTAGATCTTTATCAATATATGGATGATATATATATATTGGGTCCGATCATTCTCCAAAACAACACAAACTGATTGTAGAAAAACTCAGAAAAATGCTTTTAGAAAAGGGATTCGAGACACCAAATGAGAAATTACAAGAACAATACCCCTATTCATGGATAGGGTACTTGTTGCACCCAAATAAATAAAATAATAAATAAAACTAGAGTTGCCAGAACTTCCAGAGAAGCCCACCCTAAATGAACTACAAAAGTTAGTAGGACTCCTTAATTGGATGACCCAAGCTGTTCCCGGAATTAAGACAAAACCTTTTACTCTTATGATGAAGGGAAACCAAGAGTTAAATAGTATCAGGGAATGGACCCCCAAAGCAAGACAGGAGTTACGGACTATAAGGAGGCTATTACAAGAACACAAACCTTTAAGCTACTGGGACCCCAGCAAGGAAGTTTACTGTACCGTTATGATGGGAGGTAACACCATAAATTATAAAGTGCACCAAGGATCTGATATTCTTTGGGTAGGTAGACAGGAATTTCCAAAGGTATTGGCAGCATCTCCTCTAACTAGAGCCCTAAAATGTCTACATAAAATCAGACAAGAATGCATTATACGAATAGAAGAACCTATATATAGGTTACCTATTAAAAAAGAGGATTTAGATGTTATGATTCAGGAAGACCCCTACTTGCATTGGGTACCACAGATTGAATGTATCCATGCGCCTTTAATGCTTAGAAGGGCGCCAGGCAGTCTTCAAGGTCATCCCATGCCAGGACCTACTTACTATGTTGATGGAGGAAGCAAACAGGGGCAAGGAAAATATGGCTTTTGGAGATCAGATGGAGTTAAACTAGTTAAGGAGAGTGAGGGAAGTAATCAAGAATTAGAAAAAAGAGCCATGCTACTAGCCCTTCAAGAAGGACCCCCAATAATGAATACAGTTACGGATTCCCAATATGTATATACATTAATTGAGGCCAGACCCCTACCTGTAAATATTGAAGAACCCTTGCTTAGAACCATACTAGAAGCTATAGAAAGTAAAGAAGAAATTTACGTCCAGTGGGTGCCTGGACATAAGGGAATCCCAGGCAATGAAAATATTGACAAATTAGTTTCACAAATAAATACAACTCAAATAAACCTGGTAGTACAAGGTGGTCACATTAAGGAAAAAGAACCAGAACAGATTGGACACTCCATACATGCCCCAAAAGATCTGGTACTTACGCCAAAGGTAATAGAGACCCTTAACCTACAGACATGAATTACCATGATCCCAGGACAGCGGGGGTGGATAACAGAAACACCAGAGATGACTGAGGCCAAAGTAAGGGTAGGGAGGTTTCATCAGCCCAGGAGATCAAAATCCTTTAAAGATAAGATTGGTCAACCTATCCCCAAAAATACTATATGTAAAAACAGGACAACTAATGGCTCAGTTAATTTTAATGCCTGTCCTCCATGACATAAGTAAGGCACCAAACATCTTTTTTCTAGAACATATTGAGACAGCCACGGACGATCACGCTAAATAGCATAGTGACGTGTCATACTTGAGACAACAATCCAGCTTATCAAAAATTGTAGCAGAACAAATAATAAAGGGCTGCCCCAAATGTGTACATAAAGGAGGAACTACTCCTCATATTAGTAGATCAGGGCTGGGACTGTGGCAAATGGATGTGACCCACTATCAGGCCCCGCTAATTCTGGTAGCCATTGAGACATCTACTGGCCTTCTATGGGCTAAGCTAATTCCTAAGGAGACTGCTCAGGAAACAGTATGGGGAATATTAGAACTGCAGAACCTATTTCAGATCCGAGCACTCCATACAGATAATGGCCCTAACTTCACCGCAGAAAGAGTCACGGGATTGTGCCGATATTTAAATATTGATCATACCACAGACACACCCTATAATCCACAGTCACAAGGAATGGTTGAGAGAGCTAATCAATCCTTAAAACAAGAAATGGATAAATTTGCCGATGTGGTTCAAACCATTGAAGCACGGCTACAATTGGCTCTTATCACCCTTAATCAAAAGAAAAGGGGAGGAATAGGGGGCTATACTCCTACTGAAAGATATATCCATCAGAGATGGCAAGAACTAGAGCAAACGCTCCAACTCCAGAAATTTAAAGATAAAAAACTCTTTTGCTTTTATAGATTACCAAACGGTAAAGACTGGAAAGGGCCCACTACCATCCTTGGGAAAGGAGAAGGAGCAGTAGTGATTGACACACCTGAAAGGGGATGATTCGCTTGCTCCAAAGACGTGTTAGGATGGTTCCAGCCCCAGGACCTCAAGACCTGGGAATTTCCAATTAGGCACTAATGGAATATCAATTGCAATTATCCCGTCAAAAGAACTCATGTGTTTGTAAGAAATGTAGATACCACTGTCAGTTGTGCTTTTTACAGAAAGAATTAGGGATTTCATATTCCAGAGCTAGGATTAAAGTGCTCCAGAAATGGCAACAGCAGCAGCAAACGTAGAAATGTACTTTAAAGGAAGAGAAGCAAAGACCTCTGTGAACAGTACATACATAAACGAGTAAATGAGGAAGAAAATCCACTACTTGTCAATCCTGTTGAGGGATTGCCCGAGGACCAACAAGATGAATTAGCAGCCAGACAACAAGCTCATCTACAACAGGTAAAGGAAGAATTAAAGAGATGGGACTCAGATAAAGGAAAGTTAATCGAAGGTAAGCGAACGCTTAAACGATTTAAAATATTAGGCAACTTAATGAAATTGTGGGAAAGATTTGAACTACATATGCTCAGAGCTTATGGATTGATCATAATAATTATCATCTTAATTATATGGCCAAGTGTAAAAACAGAAGAACAAGTGTTAGGCTTAGTAGAAAACCCACCAGCTTATACATATCCAGATGTTAATAATGTGCCCTTTACCTGTGAATCAAATGTACCAAGGTCAGGATGTGAGCCCACAGGGACTCTATCCCTCATTAAGACAGAAGTAAAAAATTATACTATCCCTTGGTTAACCCATGCTAAGGAATTGGTGGGACCTTGGAGAGATTTAATTGAATGATTTCTCTCTAGCAATTGTAAAAGGTCCAAAATAGAGTGCGGTAATTATACTTGTCACGCGCACAATAATTATACAAATTGGACACGTCATGGTGTAGTACCAAAATTGACAGGGCCCTTAAACCTAATAACAAGACAAAGTATATCCTTTTTGACTGATGCAGGATCTATGGAATGTAGAGACATCACAGAGATTAAGGAAAACGCCCCCTTAACTTGCACAGTGAGAGGATGCTCACTGGAAGGAACTATTTATGAAGCGTGTGATGAGTGGAAACAAACGATGTTTGAAGTGGGATTAAGTAGACTGTGTGTCAGACCCCCATTTGCTTTAATTAAATGCTTAGACTATAAGACATATAGCCTGAGCAGAGATGACACATCTTCCTGGGGAAAGCCTAACTGTACCTCGTGGGTAACGACAACATGCACAGAAGAGATACCTTTCGTAGGGCCAGATCTAACCCTGCTAGGATTAGAGCATTCGTATTTAGAACCATATGTTAATAATAGCAAGGGGAGGATGGATTACTCAGAATGGGAAACTGCATTTGCCCATGACATAGATCCCAGGCTTATTATAACAAAGATTCAGGGGCATATCAATTGCTTCCACATAGCTGTAAAGGACTCTTTGGTGTGGATGACCTTTGAACAAAACAGGGGAGTCCAAATAGGGGAGGGACAAGAAAAGGATCTAGAGAGAATTAGTCATGTAGAGTGTTCCTTCTATTATGAAAATGAGAGTTACTACCTTAATGAATCAAACATACCCTATTTATCAACTCCAGGCTTTGGATATAGCATGTATATGAACGAAACATATAAAATACAATGGTCAACAATTTGAGATGAGTTTTCTGTCTCTTTTATTTGTAAAAATGGCTCAGAGCATAGATATATTATATGTAGACCTCCAAGTAGCAATCAGTCAACACATTGTTTTTGGCAGGCAGGATATGAAATGTTTCACAAACATTTTGTAAAAATTCCAGTAAGGGAAGACCCAGGAAATTGGACATGTAGAACAGAAGGGGAAGTATTGTATGCTAGATGCACACACTCATTAGATTCTAAAAAGGAGCTCGGTTGCTATATAAGAGACCTGGAATGGGAAGAGAGAATGATAACATTCTTGGTTCCATATATGGTGGTAAAGGCAACTCCCTTCACATATGTACCAGTAAATATGTCTGATTTGACTATACCAATAAAACCGATGTGCAAAAAAAGAGACTTTGGAATAACAGCAGCTATTGTCGCTCTAGCGGTATCAGCAGCCGCAGTAGCTGGCACTGTGACTGGAGCACTGGCTCTAAGCACTACCCAACTACAGGGAGATGCTTTGGAGTCCCTCCTGAAGGTAATTCAGGAGCAGTGGGCTCAGCTAGGTGACCAGTCAGCACTGCTTAAGACGCATGCTATGGGGCTCCAGATGCTTGAAGCACGCACGGTACAAATAGAACAGATAATTACTATACTAGCTTTGGAAAGAGAACTCAAGTGTGAAGTGATTGGAAGAGTTTGCATTACCACCATTCCGTGGGACAATCTATCCATTCCTAATGCAACACAACTAGCTGATATGTTCAAACACAACCATTCTACCTGGCTAGAGTGGGTAAATGCAACCGCTCATCTTGAGGCTAACATTACTAAGAGAGCTCTACAGATAATACAGCTTCAAAATATAGCGGCATTTAAGATAGGTCAAGTCAGAACAGTGGAACAGACAATAAATACTCTGACTGACACAGTTTCCTCTTGGCTCCCATCCTGGAAATGGTTTAAAATAGGAGCAATATTTTGTATGGTTCTTGTATGCTTGCCTATCTTACAGCACCTCTTCTCAATTGGACGGAATTTCACGAAGGGATACCTAGCCCTCCGAGAGGAACCCAGCCCACCAGAAATAGAAGAAGAATAAGAAGAAAAGGAAGATCCCGAATCTGGAAATCAATCCGGAATATGCTCAAGAATGTTCACCCCCTTGGCCAGCGGCTCAACGGGCTTTGCAGGGCTACGAGCGCATTTAAAGAAAAGAAAAGGGAGGACTGTTAGGGAACCATTCATGGAGAAAGTAATTGTAGCGCGGTTTGAAACAAAGTAACTGTAGCGCCCTTTGAAAGAAAGTAACTGTGCAGTAACATGCAGCTTGAAAGAAAAGTAGAGTGGTAACCACCCTAGCTGGTAAGATTTGAAAATGGAGGGCCTAACTAGATGGCCTAACCACAAACTGTGGTTGCCATGACGATGGGACCCTGGGGGATCAGAATGTGGGCGGGGCTAGCCTCTAGAAACTGTATATAAGGGGACCCTCAGAGCCGCGGGGAGAAGCTCCTGGTCCGTAGTGCCTAGTGCCTGCACGAGTAGGCTTGAGCGATCTCTCCTCCTAGTCACCTAGAGTATCAATAAAGTGTGTTTAGCTTGACCTTCCTCAGTCTCCTCGACTCTTCCTTTGTGGTAACCCGGCCAGTTCCCGAAGGGGGAGATCCTGACACCTGCCCCTTTCCGTAAACTTCTTGATGTATCCTGGTATGTAGTTATGTCAATTGCAAGCAATGTGAGAGGCTGCTGTGGCGTAAGTTGAAGTTGATGTGAAAGGTAGCTCATGGACACACCTGGCACTGAGGTACGTTTGTGTCTCAGGCTCACGGCTCTGGAGGTAAAAGGGCCCTTTCTTTCCTCTCTCCTGATGATGCCCAGGTACCACTCTGCTTTATTTCCCACAGGTGCCTGCCAGCAGTGGTGCCCAAGATGCAGAGGTACTGCCTAGGATGTCTCTGTCTTGCAGACAAGTCTCTGGGGACCACTAGACTAAGCTTGTTGGCCCCCAAGCTGCCCCCTGTGAAGGGCAGCAGAAGTGATGAGTGGTTTTTGATTGGGTCACATCCCGAGTCATGTATGCCTGGAACCCTGACAGCACGGGGTCCACAGGGAGGGCTGCTGCTTTCTTCCCTTCGTGGGCTGAGCCTCAGTTCAGCCCTGGGAGGACCTGGGGCAGTGGGCCAGGCTGTAGCACTGCCCTGAGGCCTGCATGGGCAGGAGGTGGATACAGCCACTGCTCCAGGAGCACAGGCTTCAATTCCCGAATAGTGGGGGTGGGAGGCCGCTTGTGGTCTCCTGCATCGTCGTCTCAGGTCTGGAGCTCAGTAACTCCTTCCCTATGCCCCTCCCCAACTCCTTAGACAGCAATGCCAGCCACTGCTCCTGGGCCTCAGTGCACCTCCCCCTGCCTGCCTCACCTAATCAGTCCTCTGCTTTCACTGGTGTTGGAGAAGAGCCTCCTGTGAGAGGGGAGTGACTTTACACCGAAGGAGCCTTGTTCACACCTCTGCTGTTCCGGCAGGTCCCCTCCCTCCTTCCCTCCCTCCCTCCCTCCACCTTTGAGCTCGGCGCTGTGCGAGGCCTTGTTCCTTTCCAGCAGAGGCTGGCAGCCCTTTTCCGCATGGATCGTCCAGGCTTGTCGTCACGAGACACCGCCATGGAAGCACTTCAGTCACAAGGGAGGAGAGGCATTTCCCCGGTGTTTTCTTTAATACACATTTCACAATACCACGGAGCACAGTTTTTTGTAAAACAGATCTGCAGAGAAGGGTGGTGCTCTGTCTCAGGGGTGATAGCACCCTCTTCCCTGGGGTCAGCCTCGGGTCACCAAAGCTGACTGATGTTGGCCTGCAAGGCGGTTTTTGTAGTCAATTTGAATTTATATCACTTTTGTGTGGCACGACTTACCATTCATTGCTATTTCTTTAGCAAGGAAAGAAGTGAAACGCGTCCTCAGCTGTGGTGGACCAGTCTGTCCCGGAGGCCATCGACGTTTGCCGGTCCCTGTCTCAGAGCGCTCATCACAGCCAGGCCGTGCTCACTGGCTTTCTCCTCCTGTTCCCCTCTGCACTTTAAGTGCCAGTGTTCAAATAGCGAATAATCCCGAAAGGGCTTTTTCCAGGAAACAAGAATCCGCGTCTGGGCTGGGGCATGTATCCTAGTGGTTAAGATGCCTATGTTCCACATCGGAGCGTCTGAATTCAACGCCCGGCTCTGGCTCCTGACTCCAGCTTCCTGATAGTGCAGACCCTGGGAGGCAGGGCTGATGGTTCAGGGAGTACCTGCCACCCACATGGCAGCCTGAGTTGTGTTCCTGCCTCCTGGCTTTTTTTGTTTTGTTATTAAAGATTTATTTATTTATTTGAAAGAGTTACACAGAGAGAGCAGGAGAGACAGAGAAAGAGAGGTCTTCCGTCTGCTGGTTCACTCCCCAGATGGCTGCAACGGCTGGAGCTGCGCTGATCCGAAGCCAGGAGCCAGGAGCTTCTTCCGGGTCTCCCACATGGGTGCAGGGACCCAAGCACTTGGGACATCTTCTACTGCTTTCCCAGGCCACAGCAGAGAGCTGGATTGGAAGAGGAACAGCCAGGACCAGAACCGGCGACCATATGGACGCTGGCACTTCAGGCCAGGGCTTTAACCCACACACCACAGTGCCGCACCCCCCCCCCCCCCCGGCTTTCATCCTGGCCCAGCTCTGGCTGTGTGGGCATCTGGAAAGTGAATCAGTGAGGGGAGCTCCCTGTCTGCCTTTGAAATAAATAAATAAATAAATGGGGGGAAAAAAAACACACCACACCCAAGCATTCTCCTACTGTTTTCTTATTCCGCCTCCAATCTCTAGAACACACCTCATCTCTTAGTCATTTCTTCTGATATCTGTGTAGAAAGCAAGGAAACGTGAGGAATATAATGCCTCTTGACGCACCTGTTTAGACACCATTCCTTCTCACCTAGGAAGGAGGACTGAATTTTCTTCCACTCCTGCTCTCCTCCCCACTTCTCCTCTTCTCATCCTTATGATGCATTTCTAACACAACTTTGATTAGATAAACATTCAGTCTTCACATGGTTGTGACCCTACAACTGTATGTATATACTACCTACAGTAGAACCATATCATATACTATAACTGCATCTCCTGTTTTGTTTCCTGAAGGTAATAGTCGCCCCCTTTCCTCTCTTTGGCTTTAATTGCATTTGCACTTTTTGGCAGATCCTAAGGAAGTTTGGAACCTCCCAGGCCATGTAATGTTGGAGATAATTGTGCCTACTAACATTGTCACAGTGTTGCAACACAGCAGAGCCTGGGCTATGCCTACTCATTTTTGACATAACTGTGGACAGTGTAGGAAAGTGGAGCTGGGCGGTGTGGTGTGAAATTGTTGGATCCTGTGGCTTGTGTGAAGTGCTTTCCAGTCGTGCACAGTAATGATGCTGGTGTTGCAGAGTGACTGGGCAGGCGGTAGGAGAGACTTGGTGAGTGCCCATTTAGGCTGCCCATAGCCTGTAGGAGACCCCACCAAGCAGTAGACTGTTTGACCACCTTAACTGAGCCTCCTGTGAGGACCTGGAGACTCAAGGAGCCACCCCCCAACCCCCAACCCCCAACCCCCAACTGGTCAGCGGCCCTCTTCTCTCAGTCACTAACAGTGCAGCCTGTCAGCTGCTGCAGGAACGACCGCTGATTTAGGATTTCCGAATGAACAGAGTTTCCCTGCCAGACTCAGCACAGATCTCTGCAACTCCCCTCGATAGGGCAAACCAAGGAGGGGATTTGGTTTTATTTTTATGTGCTTGCTTCATGGAAGGAGCGATGAGCTTAGAGGTTAACCACTGAGGTATAGTCCCGGCCACTCTGCTGTGTGACCCTGGGCAGTCAAGGACTCTCTTTGAGTCTTGGTGTTCCAATCTTTAAAATGACAACAGTGGTTAGGAGGGGTCAGGGACAGTCAACCGAATCCTACTTTTGTAATTATGCCTTTAAACATTTGCTTTAAAATTATTGTCATTTTTGCATATAGCCGTATGTATCTCAACAATATCAAGAACTGTTATTAAACATTTTCCCTGTCTCAGGGACTCCCAAAGCACTTTAGTAATGGCAAGGATGTTAGTTACTGTTGATAATAATACACCCTTGCTGTCTGTAGATTGTGCACTGGATACCATGGGAACTGCTCCATACAAATGGACCGGTACACTCTTGTAGCAGCCCCTCTGATCATTTGACTTGAGCCCACTTTACAGATGGGGAAAGTGAGACTTACAGAAGTTATGTAACTTGTCCAAGACAAGGATTCACATCTATGTGTAGGCTGAATACAAAGAAGATAAAATGTTTTATCTTCTTTTTAAATAAACACATCATAATGAAAACAGGCAGGTGAGATGAGAGAATCATAACTCGTGCTTCTGTCCTAACACCTCCTGGGTTGAGCTGTCGCCGCTCTGCCTCTGCCTGGGCTGCTGTCGGAGGAGCGCAGTGATGTGGTTTTCACACTCAGGCCCCGTGTCTTCATGGCCATGAAGTGGCCGCGAATCTGTGGCTCTCCGCTCTCCCTTCCCCCTCCTCTCACTCCTTTGACAGAGAATTTCATTTGAAGAAGGTGGCATTTGAGCCGACTGTGAAAGCTGCATAGGATTTCAGTAGGCAGAGATGGGAGAAGCACGATTAGAAGCAGGGTTTGGGATCTGGCGTTGTGGTGCAGTCAGTAACGCTGCTGCCTGGACACCGGCATTCCGTATGGCACCAGTTTGAGTCCTGGCTGCTCCACTTCTGATCCAGCTCCCTGCTAACGTGCCTGGGAAAGCAGTAGAGGATGGCCCAAGTCCTTGGACCTCTGCATCCATGTGAGAGACCTGGAGGAGGCTCCTGGCTTCTGGCTTTGGACTAGCACAAAAGGCCATTGTGGCCTTTTGGGGGAGTGAACCAGTGGACATCTCTCCCTTTCTCTGTGACTCTGCCTTTCAAAGAAAAAATAAAATAAAATAAAATGAAGCAGGGTTGGAGGTGGGCCAGGTTGGGGTGTGGCCAGGGTCCCAGCCTAGGGGTAGTCTTTGAGTCCTGGGGATCAGCTTCGTAAAGAAGTATTTTTATGAGAATGGCAGGTTGAGGCTCTGATACAGGAGCCTTGACCCAAAGGTGAGGGTTTGGCTCTTGCTGTGGTCAGTGGTAGGATCTTGGAGGTTTTTATGAATAGGGAGTGTGTGATTGGAAGCAACGCCTTTGGGAGATTCCTGTGACAGCTGTGCCTGACAGTTGAGGGCTTGGTGGGAGACCTGGGAGCACAGAGACCAGCCCTTCCCAACCTGCTGGAGCAGGTGCACGCCAGCTGCTCTCACCAGCACCATCCCTTTACCCTTTCTACAGTGTTTCTGTTTTCCCTAAAGAACAGCAGCACAGCAATTACATTTTTGAGAACTATGGCCACACATTAAATGCAGCGTTTGGAATGAAAGTACCAGGAGCGCTGCCTTCCTGTGCTCTCCCAGCTTTCCCGGAGAGTCACACTCACTTCACAGCCTCAGAGAGGACCTGTCTCTGCCTCTGTCGCGTGGGCCCCAGTCACACAGTCAGCTGGCAGCCCCGCAGGCACTGGGGCTGGGGCACTCTGATGGCGTCTCAAGGCTCTCTCCATTCCTCCCCACTGCCCCGGGGAACCCCACTTACCTTCGTCTTTGTGTGTGTACAGTCAGCCCACCATTTCTGTAATTCAGCCAACCATGGATGGAAAATGTTTGGGAAAAAATTGTATGTGTACTGAACAAGTACAGACTTTAACCTTGACATTGTTCCCTAAGCATATAATGAAACAACTACTTAAATTGCATTTATATTGCATTAGGTATTGTAAGTAACCTAGATGTGATTTAAAGTGTATGGGAGGGTATATATAGGTCATGTGCAAATGTTATGCCACTTTATTTTTTATTTATTTATTTTTTTTAGTACAAGTCATTTATTTCTCTCCTGGGGAGGCCTCGCACGTGTCAGGCAGAGGGTCCCCACCTGGCTCCCTGGGGGAACCCCGAGGACTTTTAGTTTAGTTTACATGCAGTAAAAACCCCGCCCCCACACTGCGGAGGTGGAGAGGTTAAGAAGCAACGCTGCAGGGCGGGGACCCCAGAGCTGGATCTGCAGGTGAGGTGGTCCCGGACTGTGGGACTGTGCCGGAGGCTTGGCTGTGAGCGAGAACCGCTCTGCCGCAGGCACAGACAATGCCACATCCGGGGCCCGCCCCTGCTGGGGGGTACGAGGCCGGGGGGCTTCAGGGCTGTGACCTCAGGAGGGCAGGAGGCTGGAAGCACCAAAGACCCCAGTCCTGGCTCCGCAGTGGGCAGGATGGGGGCTTTATCATTTTCTCCTGGCCCAGAAGCACCTTCCCTTCTAACTGGTCAGGAGCTAGGAAACAGGTGGAACAGGTGGGGGAGAAGGGGGGAACGCCCTTAAGCCACAGTTGCACCCCTTTGCTCGGGGCTTTTTGGAAGTCCAATGTTGTTATGCCACTTTCAACAAGGAACTTGAGCTTCCTTGGATTTTGGTATCTGTAAGAGGGCCTGTTGCCCATCCCCCACAAATGATGGTATACATATGTATGTAAGTGAGATATATGGTATATTTCATATCACACTGAAAGCCATAATAGGTTCCAAAATGATTCAGTGTAAGAATTTTTGAAAGGGACGGCATTGTGGCACAGCGGGTTAAGCCTCCACCTGCAATACTGGCATCCCATATGGGCAACGGTTTGAGACCCGGATGCTCCACTTCTGATCCAGTTCCCTGCTCATGTGTCTGGGAAAGCAGCAGAGGATGGCCCAAGTGCTTGTGCCCCTGCACCCACGTGGGAGACCTGGAGGAAGCTCTGGGTTCCTGGCTTCGGCCTGGCCCAGATCCAGCTATTGCATTTTGGAGAGTGAACCAGTGAATGGAAGATATCTCTGTTTTTCCTCTTCTCTCTGTAACTGTGCCTTTCAAATTGAAGTTGTGTTTTATAGGGAGTTACCGATAAGGTGCAATCTCTTTACATACACTTGCCTGTTTTCATTAAAAGGTACTTGCTGTGGCCTGAATGTTGGTGTCCCCCAGATTCATACACTGGAGCCTGACCCGCAGCACAACAGGATCAAGCAGTGAGGCCTTTAGCAGGTGGTTGGTGCTCCGGTAAAAGAGGCTGCAGGGAGCTTGTCTGCTCCTTGGCCATGTGGGGACGCGGCAGGAAGGCAATGTCCCAGAGGACTGGGACCTCATCACACACGGAATCTACCAGAGCCTTGATCACAAGCCTTCCAGAACTATGAAAAATAAATTTCCTTTGTTTCTAGGGGGCCAGTGCTGTGGTGTAGTGGTAAAGCCGCTGCTGGCAGTGGCGGCATCCCATATGGGCACTGGTTTGAGTCCCTGCTGCTCCACTTCCTATCCAGCTCTCTGCTTAATGGCCTCAGAAAGCAGTAGGAGATGCCCAAGTCCTTGGGCCCTTGCACCCACATAGGAGACCCGGAAAAAGCTCCAGGTTCATGGCTTCAGATTGGCACAGCTCTGGCTCTTGCGGCCATTTGGGGAGTGAACCAGCAGATGGAAGACCTTTCTCTCTCTTCCTCTTTTTCTGCCTCTGCCTCTCTGTAATTCTGCCTTTCAAATAAATAAATAAATCTTTAAAAACAATAAATTATCGTTACAAAAGCCCACAAGGCTGAAAACAGTACTCTGCAAAGGGACCTTTTGAATAGCTCCATGTGGAATCCCGGGGTGGAGCTGCAGGCCCTGCGCTGCTCCGCTGTGTTAGGGTGAGCTGTCTTGTTTGTACAGGGTTGCTGCAGCTGTACCTCAAGTCCTGCCATTGCAGGAGGCCCCACACCCTTTCTGGAGCACCATGTTGCTGCTCTGTCTAGTTCTGTGCTTCCAGCTCATAGGTACAGGTATTCTCCATTTTGTTCTTTGTTGTGATGACGTTGGATGCTCCTAAACCATGTGACGAGTGAACAAGCGGAACCTTGCTTAGAGTCAGAGGGGATGGCCCCCGTTAAGATCTTTAAGAACTTCCAAAAAGAGTGTCCCTGTGGAGTGGCTGTGACAGCTGCTGCTGGTTGAGATCCGCAAGCCAGGCACCAGCCAGTGCTGAGCAGTCAGGCGGCCTGCTCTGCCCCTAAGAGGTTATTTCCTCCACTGGTGCCTGCTGAAATCAGCCTCAAGGAAGCCTGCTTATGAGAAACGGTGACTTGATCAGCCCTTGCCCTGACTGTTGATGAACAACTTGATATGTTATCCCTCTTAGTATTTTTTGTTTGTTCTACTTAATACTTTTGGTTGAATACTGTAATCAATACACAGTTATTCTTAAGTGTTGAAACTTAACTGAAAAGTGATCACTGTTAAATATAAGAGTGGGAATAAGACAGGGAAGAGATGTGCAATTCAGGACATGCTCAAGCTGACTTACCTCAAACAGTAGAGTTAGAAACATACCAGGGGATTCCAATTCAATCCCATCAAGGTGGCATGTACCAATGCCATCTCACTAGTCCCAGTGATCAATTTCTGTTCACAATTGATCATAATGATAGGACTAAGAACCAAAGGGATCACATAAACAAGAATAGTGTCTGCAAATACTAGCTGATAGAATCAAAAAGGGAGAGAATGATCCAACATGGGAAGTGAGATACACAGCAGACCCATAGAATGGCAGATATCCTAAACTGCACTCTGGCCTCAGAATCAGCCCTTAAGGCACGCGGATCTGGCTGAAAAGCCCATGAGAGTATTACAGGCATGGAAAGCCAAAACACTCTGGCAAAACAAACAAACAAACAAACAAACAAAAAAAACCACAACCCTAAATGAAAGATCTCCGCGAGTGAGATCCCAGTGGAAAGAACAGGTCATCAAAGAAGGAGGTACCTTTCTCTGAAGGGAGGAGAGAACTTCCACTTTGACTACGACCTTGTCTAAATATGATCAGAGTCGGTGAACTCAAAAGGCTTCCATAGCCTTGGCAACTCATGACTAGAGCCTAGGGTGATTACTGATGCCATAAATAAGAGTGTCAATTTGTTAAGTCAACAACAGGAGTCACTGTGCACTTACTCCTCATGTAGGATCTCTGTCCTTAATGTGCTGTACATTGTGATTTAATGCTATGACTAGTACTAAACAGTATTTTTCACTTTGTGTTTCTATGTGGGTGCAAACTGTTGAAATCTTTACTTAATGTATGCTAAACTGATCTTCTGTATATAAAGAGAATTGAAAATGAATCTTGATGTGAATGGAAGGGGGGAGGGAGAGGGAAAGGGGAGGGTTGCGGGTGGGAGGGAAGTTATGGGGGGAAAGCCATTGTAATCCATAAGCTGTACTTTGGAAATTTATATTCATTAAATAAAAGTTACAAAAAAAAAAAAAAAAAAGAAAGAAAGTGTCCCTGGGCAGTGACTTGAGACAACGCCCCATGCCAGCGAAGAGTATCTTGTCAGCAGAGAGTAGCTCTAAAGACAGATCATCAGGCCTCTACCCCTCCTGGACTTTTGGGACTAATGTAATCCCGCACAACTCCTGCTTTATAAAAAACAAAAGAGGGGAATGTTGGTAAAATGGCGCAGTCTTACCTATGGCACAATCTACACCCTGACACCATCCTAGGCTCTAGCCCCCGCCGCCATTGCTGGAAGCCAGGTGGCCACAGGGCCCAACCACCGGTGTCAGCCCCACCCCCATCCTAATGGGATTCGCTGCTCCTACTTCCCTGCGCCCCCCCCCCCAAAGTTTTAACAGGACCTGTTCCTTAACATGTCTGTCTCTCTCCCTCTCCCCCTCTCCCTCCCCCCCCTCCCCCTGACTCGTGATTTCTCTGTCTGTTTCTGGATCTCTCTCTGGATCTCTTTCTTACATTCTCCTCTTTTTCCTTCTTCACCCCCTCTGTCCAGTCTGTTGGGTTTCCCCCAATAAACTATTTCCATTAAAAAAAAATGTCTCTGGGGAAGCTGGGCTAGTAATGGTTATTATGGTTATTGCTGGTGGCTGTCTGTCTAGGAAGCCATTCCTGTTGTACATTCTACATCTTTCAGTGGTCTTCAGACACTGCATGTGTTACTATAAAGTGGCAGTGATGTGTGTGTGTGTGTGTGTTTTGGTAACTCATATGGTCATTTGTAATGAAAATTTTGTTGGGGATGTTATGGCACATAACCCAGAGAAATAGATGCTCCCCCATCAGATTTTTCTAAATAATTTTTTTAAAGATTAATTTTATTTAGTTGAAAGATTTTTTTTTTTTTTGACAGGCAGAGTGGACAGTGAGAGAGAGAGACAGAGAGAAAGGTCTTCCTTTTGCCGTTGGTTCACCCTCCAATGGCTGCCACGGCCGGCGCGCTGCGGCCGGCACACCGCGCTGATCCGATGGCAGGAGCCAGGAGCCAGGTGCTTTTCCTGGTCTCCCATGTGGGTGCAGGGCCCAAGCACCTGGGCCATCCTCCACTGCACTCCCTGGCCACAGCAGAGAGATGGCCTGGAAGAGGGGCAACCGGGACAGAATCCGGCGCCCCAACCAGGACTAGAACCTGATGTGCCAGCGCCGCTAGGCGGAGGATTAGCCTAGTGAGCCGCGGCGCTGGCCTAGTTGAAAGATTTACAGAGAGAGATGGAGAGACAGAGAGGTCTTCCATTCATTAGTTCACTCCCCAAATTTGGTCCAGGCTGAAACCAGGAGCCTGGAATTCCATCTAGGTCTCCCATATGGGTGACAGGGGCCCAAACACTTGGTCCATACCCCTGTTTTCCCAGATGCATTAGCAGGGAGCTAGATCAGTGCTCCAATATGGGATGCCGGCATTGTAAGCAGTGGCTTAGCCTGCTCTGCCACAGTTCTGGCCCCTTTTAAAAATTTTTTGACTAACATCTATTTATACACCTGCAATTATAGAGTATAATATGATGCTTCCAAAAATATATATGTTATGTGATGACCAAATTAGAGTAATTAACATATCCATCACTTCTTTGTGGTGACAACATGAAAAATCTCCTGGCTATTTTGAAATATACGTTGCATTATTTACCTTAGTCACCCTACTTGCAGAACCAATTCTTCCTAACATCACACCCATGGACTGACCTCTCCCTGTTTCCCCGTCCCTTCCTTCCCACCCTCTGCTAACCAGTGTTCTACTTTCAGCCTCTAGAGATGGGGCCTAAAATTTCGAAATCCATGCATGTGCAAGGGGTCTTCAGAAAGTTCATGGGAAATGCATCTTATGAAAAAACTGGGTATGGATTTCAGAGATTTTTTTTTTTTACATCACAGTAAACTTATGTTTAACTCCATTTTCTGTAAGCATTTTGAAATACCTTTGTATTTCTCAAAAGGTAGGTAAAATATCCCAATTCTGTTATAAAGCAAACCCTGAGTTAAACCAAGTGAGAGCACGTGACATCCATGTACCCTATTACGCTGCTTTTCACATTGGTAAGTTGGGTTTTTAAATCAGCAATAAGCTATGCATTCCTTTCCTCTTCTCTTTCTTCCCTTTTAAAGTCTGCTGTGGTCCCTTTGCTGATCCTCAGAATGCATGCAGTGTATCCTGGGAAATGCAAAAGGTTGATAATCTATGCAATTATTCTTACTTGGCCCAACCCTAGTCATTCACAAACAACAGATGTGCAAGATACATTTTTTCTTTTCCTGCTTGCTCTGTGGGCAATTAATTTTGCAGTAGACTATGTCTTTATCAGGTCCTCAGGTTTCAAGTCAAACCTGCTGTTTTTCTCCTGCTGATTTCCCATCCCTTGGGGTGCAGTCTTCAGGCGATGTTAAGGGTTTGTGGCAGTCTTCATTTAAGTTGTTCTTGTTTTTGGGTACAGCTAATACAGGCATAAGGCTTCTGTCAGATGAAATTTAGAGACACTGTATTTCTGCTTAGAATATTAACGCAGGGATTGTTCTACAGCACTTGCACATGCAGGACTCGAATCTGCTTGCTTACTGGACAACCAGAAGATCGTCTGAATCATCCCAGGGCCTCACAGAGGTCCCAGTGGAAGCAGACTGGCAACTCTGGCTTTGGAATAGACTCCCCACCTCTTACCTCTCAGCCAAATATCACTATTGATTAGAAAAAGAAATTCTTAAACATGTAACTTTCACTTCCTTGGTTTCTGTCCTGTTCTTCAGATATTTTGGATACCTACTACTTGACAGATTCTGGCTGTTAACACATTCAGATAGGAATGAGCTGGACTGATATAACCAAAGCTAAGTGGTAGAGAGAGTGAAATGGGTCCAGAGGTGTGAATTTTGTTTCCAAGGAAGAGTTGTATAAGTTGTGGATAATTTCCACTAAAAGATATGATTTTTGCTTATTTTTTCCTGATTACAAAAGTAAATAGTGTTCATTGTAGGCATTTAAAAGAAATGTTTACTGCAGTGCTATGGTTCAGTGGGTAAAGCCGTCATCTGCAGTGCTGGTATCCCATCTGGTGGGTGCCAGTTCAAGTCCCAATTGCTCCACTTCCAGTCTGGTTCCCTGTTAATAGGCCTGGGAAAGCAGGGGAAGATGGAGCAAATGCTTGGGCCCTTACACCCATATGGAGACCAGATGAAGTTCCTGGCTTCGGCCTGGCCCAGCCATGGCTGTTGTGGGCATCTGGGGAGTGAACCAGCAGACTGGAAGATCTCTCTCTCTCTCTCTCTCTCTCATTCTTGCTCTCTCTCTCTTTTGCTTTTTCACATAAAAAAGAAAATTTATTGAGGCTGGTACTGGTACTGTGGCATAACTTCTGCCTGTAGTGCTGGCATCCCATATGGGCCCTGTTCAAGTCCTGGCTACTCTACTTCTGATCCAGCTCTCTGCTAATGTACCTGAGAAAGCAGTAGAAGGTAGCCCAAGTTCTTGGGATCCTGCACCCATGTGGGAGACCAAGATGAAGCTCCTGGCTTTGGCCTGGCTCATCCCTGGCTCTTGCAACCATTTAAGGAGTAAACCAGTGGATGGAAGGTCTCTCTGTCTCTCTGCCTCTCCCTCTCTCTGTAAATAAATAAATAAACAAATCTTTTTTAAAAATTAAGGCCCTAAAAACTATTTATTTGAAAGGCAGAGTTACAGAGAAAGAAGGAGAGACAGATGTCTTTATCATTAAAGGAAATTTGTTATTAAAGGAAATTATCATTAAAGGAAATTTAAGGGGAAAAAAAACCACTATTACATTGACCTATGTATTTACCATTTCTAGGGCTTTTCATTCCATATGTTATAATTTACTGTCTGCCTGGAGGACTTCCTCTAACATTTCCTGAAGTGTAGATCAATAGCTATTAAATTCTTTTGGCTTTTCTATGGCTGAAAATGTCTGTTTCACTTCTGTTTTTAGATGATATTTTTGCTGGGTATGAAATTATAATACAATAGTTATTAAAAAATGTTGTTTAGTACTTAAAAAAATGTCACTCCATTGTCATCTGGCTTGCATTGCTTTCATCAAGAAGCCAGTTGGATTTTTATCTTTGTTCTGGCTGCTCATGAGATTTTTTATCATTGAAAATGTCTTACTATTTATTTTTTATGTATTTGAAGGGCAGAGAGAGAGATCTTACACCCACTGGTTCATTCATGAAGTGCCTGCAACAGCCAGGGCTGGGCCAGACTGAAGCCAGGAGCCCTGAATTCAATCCAGGTGTCCCATGTGTGTGACAGGGATTGCCTGCTGCCTCCCGGGGTGTGCATCGTCAGGAAGCTGGAATTGAAGCAGAGCCAGAACTCAAAACCAGGAACTCTGCTATGGGATTCAGGGATCATAAACGTTTTTTCTTAACTTGTTTTTTATCTTTGTCATTGGTATTAGGCAATTTGCTTCTTGTTTTTTTGTGCTTTGGCTTCATTTTTGGGGGGGGGGGGAATCTAGGTTTTTAATAATTTTGATCAAATCTGGAAATATTTCAGGTATTTCTTTTTTTTTCTTTTTTCTTTTTTATAGATTTGTTTTATTTATTTGAGAGGTAGAGTTACAGACAGTGAGAGGGAGAGAGAGAGAGAAAGGTCTTCTTTCTGTTGGTTCACTCCCCAAATGGCCTCAACAGCTGGGAGCTGCCCCGATCCAAAGCCAGGAGCCAGGTGCTTCTTCCCAGTCTCCCATGTGGGTGCAGGGGCCCAAGGTCTTGGGCCATCCTCCACTGCCTTCCCAGGCCACAGCAGAGAGCTGGATTGGAAGAGGAGCAGCTGGGACAAGAACCAGCTCCCATATGGGATGCTGGTACCACAGGTGGAGGGTTAACCTACTGCTCCACAGCACTGGCCCATCAGGTATTATTTTTTCAAATGGTTTTTCTCCACTCTCAGCTCTTTCTTCTCCTTGCACATTTTTCGGCTTCTGGAATTTATCCCTCTGATCCCTGATACTCTGTGGGTTTTTTTGTTTGTTTGTTTGTGTATTTTTTTCTCTGTATGTTTCATTTTGCATGATTTCTTTTGCTATATCTCATGGGTCTTTTTCTTTTGCAATGTCTAAAGTGCTGTTCCTCCTACCTAGTGTGCCTCTAAAATATCAGATGTTGTCATTTTCATCTCTAGAAACTCAGTTGATCATCCTGAGGCTTGTTTTTTTTTAGTTTTGACAGGCAGAGTGGACAGTGAGAGAGAGAGACAGAGAGAAAGGTCTTCCTTTTCTGTTGGTTCACCCCACAATGGCCACCGCAGCTGGCGCACTGCGGCCGGCGCACCGTGCTGATCCGAAGCCCATGGGGTGCAGGGCCCAAGGACTTGGGCCATCCTCCACTGGAGTGCCACAGCAGAGAGCTGGACAGGAAGAGGAGCGACCGGGACAGCATCTGGCACCCCGACCAGGACTAGAACCCGGTGTGCTGGCGCAGCAGGCAGAGGATTAGTCTATTGAGCCATGGTGCCACCCTGAGGCTTGTTTTTAAGATTTGTTAAGTGGAACTAGAGCAGCTTTTGTTCCAGGTCTGATTTTGCCTGAATTCAATGCCTCATGATTCAGGAGGTTTTCACTCTGGATATGAGACCGTGGACTTTCCCTGGTCTGAAGTAAGGTTCACCTTGCTCCTTTCGAGTGGCTCTCTCCCACACTCCCGCGTGCTGACGTGGACTCAAGCGGTGCCCTGCACATCCCTGGAGCTCTCTACGTGCACCTCCCTGTAGGGCTGCTCCGTGGACTTGGGCCACCTGGCTGCCTCGAACTCCCAGTTCAGTCTCCTCAACTAGGGAGGCTGCTGGGTCCCCCCTGGGTGTCTGGACAGTCGGCTGGGGCAGCTCCCTTCACTCTTTACCCTGCTCTCGGAGGCAGAGTGTTCTTTGAAGCCAGATACGCGCTGTCTGAAACGTGCAGGCTGTTTTCATGCACTGGGTCTGGAGTTCTAGATATTTCAGGCAGGAAGGTAAGCCTGGCCATCTAGAGCAGAAGAAGGAATCTTCATCCTGACCTTTATAGCCATCACTTCCCACGTTCCTTTGTAACATTATCGCCCAGGTGTACATCTGTACTATGCTTTAGTCTTGCCCATTAAGAAATTTTTATGTAGTTTTTAAGACTGTCTCTTGCTCCCCCGCCACCTCTCTTTAAAGATTTATTTGAAAAACAGAGAGGGAGAGAGGTCTTCCATCCTCTGGTTCACTCCCCAGATAGCTGCAATGGCCAGAGCTAAGCCAATCCAAAGCCAGGGGCCAGGAGCTTCTTCCAGGTTTCCCACGCTGGTGCAGGGGCCCAAGGACTTGGGCCATCTTCTGCTTTCCCAGGCGGTTAACAGAGAGCTTGGATAGGAAGTGGAGTAGCAGGGACTCAAACCAGCACCCATACAGGATATTGGCACTTCAGGCAGCGGCTTTCCCTGCTTCATCGCAGTGCTGACCCCATAAGTCTCTTTTATTTTATTTATTTTATTTTTTTAAGGAAAAGGGTTTATTGATGGGGGAAATCTGGCTGGCTAGAGGGAAGGGGCAAAGAAGAAGAGAGGTTTGGGGGGTGTTGAGAGAGAAAGAGAGGGTGAAGGAGAAAGAGATAAAGAGATCTGGGGAGAGAGCACATGTTTGGGAAGCAGGTGCTGTTATACCTTTGCCAGGGGTCAGGGAAGTAGGAGCAGCAAATCCCATTAGGGTAGGGGTGGAGCTGACACCGTGGCTGGGCCATCTGGTCACCTGGTTTCCAGCAGTGGTGGGGGCCTAGAGCCTAGGATGGTGTCTGGGACATAAATGATGCCACAGATAAGATTACACCATTTACTGACATTCCCCCCTTTCGTTTTTTATAAAGCGAGTATTGTATGGGATCACATCAGCCCCAAAAGTCCATCAGGGTTGGAGGGACGATGATCTATCTTTTTGAGCTGTTTCCTGCTGACATGGGGCAATGAGTTACCCTCCGCTGGCATGGGGCAATGTCTGAAGCCACAGTCTCCTGGGTGGAGAGTCGAGTATATCCCTGTAGCAGCATTTCATTGACCGCCTGTTGGTATCACCTCTTGTAAACATTCAGGATTTGAAAGGCTAACGTGTGGATGGAGATCACAGAGCATTCGGTGGTGTGGAAGGAGGCCTGGGGGGTGTGTTTTGGGACTGGCAACAATCCAGGACCCCAGAACAGCTCAGATCCCTGAGCAGAGAGCAAGGTCAATGTGAGAACCTGGATTTGAGTCACGGCATCAATGTAAGGCTGCCACAAAACGCACCAAACACTGTAGTAAGGGAAAAGGTTTATTAGCGGGGGAAATCCGACCCGCCAGAGAGAAGGGGCAAAGAAGATGGAGGGGGCATTGAGAGAGAGAGATCAACACAGGGAGAGAGAGAGAGAGGGTGAAGCAGAAAGGGAGAGAGAGATCTGGAGAGAGACAAGTCTCTTTTACTATACAGACTTCTAAATCGCTTTTCAGTTTATCCACTGAAGATCTGCACCGGTTGACCAGTAGCTTTCCACAGTGTGGCTTCTGCCGTCCTAGTAGTCTGTGTTTCCTACAAGCCGGCAGCCAGATGCAGAGCATCCATAAGACCTGAGTTCAGCGTCTGGCAGTGTTGCCCTGCTGTGTAGCTCTTCCACCACCAACAGGCACGTAAGTCTCTCTTTTCATGATACTGGAAACCATTAATACTAAAAGCCTGAATTTACTCATGGGGGACTATGAAAATGGCGCTATAGTAATGAATTTCTTTTCCATTTATTAACTAGAGGACCTTTGCAAAGAGATGTGTCCTGTTATTACTGTTTAAATACCTGTGGTACAGTTTATATGGGAAGGCCAAATACCTATTTTATTTTAGATACCAAATTGGTTTTTACATCATTCCATCAAGGTTACCTATTAATTTTTAAAATCACTTTAATTATTAACACATTAATTGGTGAATTTCAATCTTTTTAAAAAGATTTTATTTATTTGAGAGGTAGAGTGACAGACATTGAGAGGGAGCGAGAGAGAAAAAGGTCTACCTTCCATTGGTTCACTCCTCAAATGGCCTCAACGGCTGCGAGCTGTGTCAATCTGAAGCCAGGAGCCAGGTGCTTCTTCCCGGTCTCCCACATGGGTGCAGGAGCCCAAGCATGTGGGCCGTCTTCTACTGCTTTCCCAAGCCACAGCAGAGAGCTGGATTGGAAGGAGAAGCCAGGACTAGAACCCGTGCCCATGTGGGATGCTGGTGCTGCAGGTGGAAGATTAACCTGTGCCATGGCGCTGGACCCTTAGTCAGTCTTTTTGAACCTCAGATTGTCCCATCTCTGGTTGGTAGAGCTTCATTTGGTGGCGCTGGGTCTCTTTTGCTCCCCAGTCTCTTGATAACTTCCTTCTATCCAACATGGAAGGATCCCGGACCCAGCCTCTGCATTTCCTGCCCCAAACCAGGAATCAGCAATTTCCCCAAGAAGCCCTAGTTTTGTTTAGTGAAAAGTAGTTATTTCAAGCCATCTGCATGCTGGGATGAGATGGTTATTATATTTAGGTTATTTAGTGAACATAACTAAGGTAGTGTGTGTGTGTACATTTATTATTATCATTATTTTATTTGAAAGGCAGAGAGAGAAAGAGATAGAGAAAGGAATCTTCCATCTGCTGGTTCACTTCCCAAATGGATGCAATAGCCGGCTCTGTGCCAATTCAAAGCCAGGAGCCAGGAGCTTCTTCTGGGTCTCCCACATGGATGCAGGGTCCCAAGGAGTTGGGCCATCTTCTACTGCTTTCCCAGGCCATAGCAGAGAGCTGGATCGGAAGTGGAGCATCTGGGACTTGAACCAGCACCCATGTGGGACATTGGCACTGTAGGTGGCGGCTTTACCTGCTATGCCACAGCGCCAGCTACCCTTTTTCCTTTAAAGGATAAATATCTCATAAACTCGCATTGACACCTGTAATTGATAAGCGCAGAATTGTAAAATTCAACCTCATCTATATTACAGCCTCTCTTCTACAGTAAGAATCTTGTTTCTCCAGGGTACAAGATACCACATTAAATACTCCATAACGACTCATTTACTTCAGCCCACGTTCACACAAATCACCCTCAGAATATAGTGTAATACTGCTACCCTGTTTCTGCTGAGAGCAGTTAAAATGCATTTGTACATATTGTCTACGCTAAACCTCTCTCCTTTAGCCTCCACTTAGCGTTAGCTATGTAAATAACTCCGTGTTGCTCCTCAGCACCAGGGCATCACTTACCAGTAATGAGTAATACCAGTGATACTGGTGATGCATATTATCATCATTTTACTTTATGTTAACTGTTTCTTTGATTATTCTGACACTCATCTTTTTTTAGCATATGAGTAGTTCTCAGGGAAGGACTCTCAGGACAATTGTTCCCTGTGTTTTTGCGTGTTGATAAAAGTCTATGCTTTTTAGACTTGAATGTGAGTTTTATTGCCTATGAAATCCTTACTCATACTTTCTTTCTTTGAATATCTAAGATATGTTCGTTGTTTGCTTCTGGAGCAATACTAGAATAAAAAAATTCATGATAATCTAATGTTCTTTCTCTTACAACTCATTTGGCATTTTGACTAGATGCCCAAAAAGATTTTTTCCTTTTTTCTTTAAACCCTAGTAGTTCCATTAGAGTATTTTGTAATATTGGCCATTCTGGGTCAAAAATTCCAGGTCCATGTTGTGTTTTCTTGATGTAATTTCAGAGCCTTTTTTATGTCAAGAAACTTGTCTTTCTGTCTTTGTTTCAAAAGCTTTTATATAATAAATTTAAATATCATAGGTACAGCTTTTGGAATATAGTGGTTTACTGTTAATTCCCATAGTACAACTCATTAAGGACAGAGGTCCTATATGAGCAGCAAGTGCACAATGACTTCTGTTGTTGTTTTAACAATTGACACTCTTGTTTATGATGTCATGGATCACCTGAGGCTCTTGACATGAGCTGCCGAGGCTATGGAAAATGTTTAAGTCCACAAACTCCAACAGTATTTAGACAGGGCCATAGCAAAGTGAAAGTTCTCTCTTCCTGGCCAGTGCTGTGGCTCAATAGGCTAATCCTCCGTCTGCAGCACCGGCACCCCAGGTTCTAGTCCCGGTCGGGGTGCCGGATTTTGTCCCGGTTGCTCCTCTTCCATTCCAGCTCTCTGCTGTGGCCCGGGAGTGCAGTGGAGGATGGCCTAGGTCCTTGGGCCCTGCACCCCATGGGAGACCAGGAGAAGCACCTGGCTCCTGCCTTCGGATCAGCGCGGTGCGCTGGCCACAGTGGCCATTGAGGGGTGAACTAACGGAAAAAGGAAGACCTGTCTCTCTGTCTCTCTCTTTCTCTCACTGTCCACTCTGCCTGTCAAAAAAAAAAAAAAAAAAAAAAGTTCTCTCTTCCCTTCAGAGAAAGGTACCTCCTTCTTTGACGGCCCCTTCCAGGAAACTTGTCTTAATTTACAGCTTTTGGCATTTGTTTGGTCCCGTTGCTTTAGTTTTCTTCTTGGGAGTTTCCTGTTATCCATACATTGAATCGTCTTTGCCTATCTTCAGGATTTGTCAGTTTCTCTTTGATCATTTTAATTACTTCTAGAACAGATTCTGCAGTTTGGAGCAGGTTTTGGCTCACAGGAGAATTGAGAGGAAATTACAGAGAGTTCCTATGTGGCTCCACCCCTTGCACAGCCTGCCTCCCTTGGCGGGCACCCAGCACTTGTTTTTATTTTTATTTTTATTTTTTTGACAGGCAGAGTTAGACAGTGAGAGAGCGAGAGACAGAGAGAAAGGTTTTCCTTCTGTTCGTTCACCCCCCAAAATGGCTACTATGGCGAGAGCTACTCCAATCTGAAGCCAGGAGCCAGGTGCTTCCTCCTGGTCTCCCACGTGGGTGCAGGGGCGCAAGCACTTGGGCCACAGCAGAGAGCTGGACAGGAAGAGGAGCAGCCGGGACTAGAACCCGGAGTGCTAGCGCTGCAGGCGGAGGATTAGCCTAGTGAACTGCGGTGCCGGCTGGGCACCCAGAACTTGTATGATCAGTGATGCGACATCGTCATCACCATAGTTCATATTAAGGTCCACTCTTGGCCATGTCCAGTCCAGGGTTTTGACAGATATGGATGTGACATATATCTACCATGGTAGTATCATTGTAGACTAGTGTCACCGCCCTAAACATCCTCTTTGCCATGCCCCATTCAACCCTCTTTTCCTCCCTACCACTTAACTCCTGGCAAACACTGATTATTTTGCTCTACACATAGTTTTACTTTTCTCAGAATATCATATAGTTAGAATATATAGTGAGTAGCCTTTTCATAACTGATTCTTCCACCTAATCATATGTGTTTGAGATTCTTTCATGTGTTCTCATGACTTGAATAATTCATTTCTTTCTGGTGCAGAATAATATTCCCTTGCCTGCATAAGCCAGTTTGCTCATCCATTTGCCTACTGAGACACATCTGGATTCCTTCCCATTTTCACAACTATCCATACAGCTGCTGTAAGCATCCATGGGCAGATTTTTGTGCAGATACATAGAAAGACATTTTCAACTCATCTGGGTAAACACCACAAGCTATGATTTCTGTTGGTCATATGGGGAAGGGCATGTTTAGTTTTTTTTAAAAGATTTATTTTATTTATTTGAAAGAATTAGAGGTAGAGACAGAGAGAGAGGTCTTCCATCCATTGGTTCACTCCCCAGATGGCCACAATGGCTGGAGCTAAGCCAATCCGAAGCCAGGAGCCAGGAGCTTCTTCCAGGTCTCCCATGTGGGTTCAGGGGCCAAACAATTGGGCCATCTTCTGCTGTTATCCCAGGCCGTAGCAGAGAACTGGATCGGAAGAGGAGCAGCCGGGACTAGAACCAGCGCCCATGTGGGATGCCGGTGCTTCAGGCCAGGCCTTTAACCTGCTGCCCCACAGTGGTGGCCCCAGGCACGTTTGGTTTCATGGGAAGCTAAAGATTTTTTTTCCAGGGTCACTTTACTATTTTGAATTTCAAAAAGCTCTGAATGAAATCTCCTGTTGCTCCACATCCTCATCAGTGTTGCCAGCACTTTGGATTTTCCCTTTTCTGATAACCATGAGGTGGTATCTCACTGTTCTAATTTGCAATTATTTGATGACATACAAATATGCTTCATTTCATATGCTTAGTTGCCATCTGTATATCTTTGGTAAAGTGTTAAGATATTTTGCTCATTTTTGTAAAGAAAGATTATTTATTTATTTGAAAGGCAGAGTTAGAAGGACAGAGAGACAGAGACAGAGACAGAATGAGAATGAGAATGAGAATGAGAATGAGAATGAGAATGAATCTTCCATCTGCTGGTTCACTCCCCAAATGGCTGCAATGGCCAAGGCTGGGCCACGCCAAAGCCAGGAGTCAGGAGCCTCATCTGGGTCTCCTATGTGGGCATAGGGCCCCAAGGACTTGGGCCATCCTCTGTTTTCCCAGGTGCACTAGCAGGGAGCTGAATCAGATGTGAAGCAGCCAGGACTTGAACCAGCGCCCATTTGGGATGCCAGCATCACAGGCTTAACCCGCTGCACCACAATGCTGGCTCCTATTTTGTCCATTTTTAAATCAGATAGTTTCTTATTGTTGAGTTTTTCCCATTTTTAGAGTTGTATGAAAATGCACATAAAATATTCCATCTTTACCATTTTTAAGTGTACAGTTCAGTGGTATTAGATATATTCAGATTGTTGTCAGCCATCGCTACCATCCATTTTTATCACTTTATCATCTTGCAAAACTAAAATCCTGCATCCTTTAAACAATACCTCCCCATCCCTTCTCTACCTCAGTCGCTGGTCACTGCCATTCTACTTGGTGTTTCTATGAATTTGACCATTCTGGGGACCTCATATAAGTGACATACCATATTTGCCTTTTTGTGACTGTTATGGTTGAGAAACGTCCGCCACCCAAGGAACGACTCCAAGAGACTCTCTCTCATGCAATTAGCAAAGGGTTTATTATTTTTCCAGCATGCTGGGGCTCTCTGAACATACAAGAACAGAGCAGTAGCGAGGAACTACAGCATAGGGTTTATAAAGGCAAAACCCGCAAAATCGGGAGGGGGGATACACGGTTGCTAAAATCAAAAGAGAGTACATAGTTACTGGGGTCAACATAACCCAAGTCCTAAGTGAAATTACTATCCATTATAATCTTGACAATACCAGTTACAATCTTACAATTATCAATTATGATCTTGACATTAATCCAAATTATAAGTAAGACATAGACAAATCACATCTTTATCATTAACCCAGGTGCAACCTTTCTACTTTTAAGCTTGAGCAATCATGCTAGGGGGTTTCTGTGCTCTGCCAAGGGTGATGTAGTGTACTGCTATTGTCCAACTATTTGAGATCATAGTTTCAGACCAGAGTCTCACGGTGGGGGGGTGCTTTCCCAGAATGGAGTCTCAAGTGCTCCAAAATAGAGTCCCTGCTGTCAAGGTGCTACTTTATTCTGTCTTATTTTCACAGCTGCACCAGGAAGGTTTAAACTTGTAAGCTTAAGCTTAACTTTTTACACCCGCACATATACAATTTTAACTCTTCATGACTAACTCCCTTCAATTAATGTAATGTCCTCAAGAGTCATTTGTGTGCTAGCATATGTCAGAGCTTCCTTCCTTGTATGGGCCGAATCATATCCTGTTGTATGTCTATACCACTTTTACTTATCTGTTCATTCACTGATGGATACTTGGGTTGCTTCCTCACTTCAGTTATTGAGAATGCTGCAAACATCAGTGTACAAATAATTATTTGGGACTCTCCTTTTGATTATTTTGAGTAAATAATAAGTATGACTACTGGAACATTCTATACTGCTTCGTACAGTGGCTGTATATGTACATTTATGTTCCCACCAGTAGCCAACAAGGGTTTCAGTTATTCCTTATTGTCTGTTCCTTTTTATTCTTCTTCTTTTTTTTATAAAGATTTATTTGTTTATTTGAAAGAGTTAGAGGAAGAGACAGAAAGATCTTCTATCCATTGGTTCACTCCTCCTCATATGGCTGCAGTGGCCAGTGCTGGGCCAGGCTGAAGGTAGGAGCTAAGAGCTTCCTCTGGGCACTTAGATCATCTTCTGCTGCTTTTCCAGCCCATTAGTAGGGAGCTGGATTGAAAATGGAGCAAATGGAACTTGAACCAGTGCCCATATGGTATGCTGGCGCCACAGGTGGTGGCTTTACCTGCTACACCACAAATCTTCTTGAAAATAGTGGTAATTTTTAAATTTTTATTTATTTCTGAAAAGTGATCCCTGTTAAATATAAGAGTGGGAATAAGAGAGGGAGGACATGTACAGTTCAGCACATGCTCACTCGGACTTACCCCTAATAGTAGAGCTAGAAATGTGCCAGGGGATTCCAAATCAATCCCACCAAGGTGGCATGTACCAATGGCCATCTTGCTAGTCAAAGTGATCAGTTTCTGTTCATAATTGTTGATAGTGATAGGATTAAGTGTCAAAGGAATCACATAAACAAGACTAGTGTCTGCTAATAATAACTGATGGAATTAAAAAGGAGAAAATGATCCAACATGGGAAGTGGGGTACACAAAGAAGTCATAGAATGGCAGATGTCCTAAATAGCACTCTGGCCTCAGAATCAGCCCTTAAGGCATTCGGATATGGCTGAAGAGCCTATGAGAGTATTTTAGGCATGGAAAGCCAAGACACTCTGGAAAAAAAAGAAAAAGAATACCTAAAGGGAAGATCTCTGTGAGTGAGATCCCAGTGGAAAGAACAGGGCCATCAAGGAAGGAGGTACCTTTCTCTGAAGGGAGGCGAGAACTTCCACTTTGACTATGATCCTGTCGGAATAAGATCGAAGTCGGTGAACTCAAAAGGCTTCCATAGCCTTGGCAACTCATGACTAGAGCCTAGGGAGATTACTGACGCCGTAAACAAGAGTGTCAAATTGTTAAGTCAACAACAGGAGTCACTGTGTACTTACTTCTCATGTGGAATCTGTCCTTAATGTGTTGTCCAATGTGAAGTAATGCTATAACTAGTACTGAAACAGTATTTTTCACTTTGTGTTTCTGTGTGGGTACAAACTGATGAAATCTTTACTTAATATATACTGAATTGATCTTCTGTATATAAAGATAGTTGAAAATGAATCTTGATGTGAATGGAATGGGAGAGGGAGTGGGAGATGGGAGGGGTGTGAGTGGGAGGCAAATTATGGGAGGGGAAGCCATTGTAATCCATTAACTGTACTTTGAAAATTTATATTTACTAAATAAGAAATAAATAAAAAAAAATAAAAAAGCCCATGGGAATTTCTCAGGCAGAGAAAGCCAGACACTGTGACCAAAAAAACAAAACAAAACAAAACAAAACAAAACAAAACAAAACAAAACAACAACAACAAAAAAACAACCAAACAAAAAAACACCTAAATGAAAGATCTCTGCAAGTGAAATCCTAGCGGAAAGAAGGGGCCATCAAAGAAGGAGGTACTTTTCTCTGAAGGGAGGAGAGAACTTCCACTTTGATTATGGCCTTGTCTAAATAAGGTCGGAGTTTGTGAACTCAAGAGGCTTCCATAGCCTTGGCAGCTCATGACTAGAGCCTTGGGTGATTACTGACATCATAAATAAGAGTGTCAATTGTTAAATCAACAACGGGAGTCACTGTACACTTGCTCACCATGTAAGATCTCTGTCCTTAATGTGTTGTACTATGCGAATTAACAGTAAAACTACTCCTCAAATAGTACTTTATACTTTGTGTATCTGTGAGGGTGCAAACTGTTGAAATCTTTACTTAGTATATACCAAGTTGATATTCTGTATATAAAGCTAATTTAAAATGAATCTTTATGTGAATGGGATGGGAGAGGGAGTGGAAGATGGGATGGTTGTGGGTGGGAGGGAGGTTATGGGGGGAAAAGCCGCTATAATCCAAAAGTTGTACTTTAGAAATTTATATTTATTAAATAAAAGTTTAAAAAAATCAAAAAATTTTCTATTTATTTGAGAGGCAGACATATAGATCCTTCTGGATCACTCCCCAAATGCTCACACCAGCTGGGACTGGGCCAGGCTGAAGCCAGGAGCCAGGAACTCAATCCAAGTCTCCCTCATGGTCAACAGGGACACAATTACTTGAGCCATCATCTGCTGCCTCCTAGGATACACATTTGTAGGAAGCAGGAATTGAGAGCAGAAGTGAGGCTCAAACCCAAGCACTCCAATATGGGATGCAGGCATTGCATCTCACTGCTATGCCAAATACCTACCCCAACAGTGATTTCTTTTTTAAGATTTATTTTATTTATTTGAAAAGCAGAGTTAGAAAAAGAGGGAGGGGGGAGAGAGAGATCTTCTATTTCTCTGTCTCTCTCTCTTTTCTTTTTTTAAAAAAGATCTATTTATTTATTTAGTTGGAAGAGTTACCCAGAGAGAGAAGGAGAGGCAGAGAGAGGTCTTCCATCCACTGGTTCACTCCCCAGCTGGCCGCAACGGCCGTAGCTGCGCTGTTCTGAAGCCAGGAGCTTCCTCCAGGTCTCCCACGCAGGTGCAGGGACCCAAGGACTTGGGCCATCTTCTACTGCTTTCCCAGGCCATAGCAGAGAGCTGAATGGGAAGCGGAGCAGCTAGGACTTGAACTGGCACCCATATGGGATACTGGCACTGCAGGTGGCGGCTTCACCTGCTACACCACAGTGCCGGCCCCTGAGAGAGATCTTCTATTTTTAAGATTTATTTGAAAGTCAGAGCCACACAGAGAGAGAAGGAGAGGTAGAGAGACAGAGAGAGAGAGAGAGAGAGAGAGAGGTCTTCCATTGGCTGGTTCACTCCCCAGATGGCCACAACCACTGGAGCTGGGCCGATCCGAAGCCAGGAGCCAGGAGCCAGGAGCCAGGAGCCAGGAGCCAGGAGCTTCTGGGTTTACCATGTGGGTAAGGGGCCCAAGCATTTGGTCCATATTCCAGTGCTTTCCCAAACCATTAGCAGGGAGTAGGATCAGAAGTGGAGCAGCTGGGACTCAAACCGGAACCCATATGGGATGCTGGCACCGCAGGTGGAAGCTTAACTTGCTACACCACATAGCACAGCCTGAGTTAGTTTCTGTGTATGCTGTTAGGTAAGGGTCCAAATTCATTCTTTTGTAAGTGGATATCCAGTTTTCCCAGCACCATTTGTTTCAAAGACTGTCCTTCCTCACTAAATGGTTTTGGCATACTTGTCAAAAATCATTTGACTGTATACATGAGTGTTTCTGGGCTTTCTGTTATTTATTTCTGTTATGTCTGTCTTTTTGCTGGTATGGCTCTGCTTTGATTATTGTAATTTTGTGGTAACTTTTAAGATCAGGAAGTTTGAGACTTTTAAACTTTATTTTTCGTTTTCAAGGTTGTTTTGGCTTTCTGGGGTTCCTTGCATTCCCATTTGCATTTTGGGATGGGTTTTCTATTTCACCAAAAAAATTATTGGGATTTTGATAAGCATTGTGTTAAATCTATAGTTCACATTGGATATCATTTATGTCTTACCAGTAAGTCTTCCAGTGCCTGAACATGTGATGTGTTCCCATTTATATGTATTCTTTCTATTTATTTTATTTGAAAGGCAGAGTTACAGAGAGGCAGAGAAGAGAGAGTGAGAGAGGGAGGGAGGGAGAGAGAGAGAGGTCTTTCACATGCTGGTTCACTCCCCAGATGGCCAACAAGGGCTGGAGCTGCGCCGATCTGAAGCTAAGAGCTAGGAGCTTCCTCCAGGTCTTCCACATGGATGCAGGGGCCCAAGGATTTGGACCATCTAATACTGCTTTCCCAGGCCACAGCAGAGATCTGGGTCAGAAGTGGAGCAGCTGGGACGCAAACTGGCATCCATATGGGATGTGGGCACTGCAGGCAGCAGCTCTACCCACTACACCACAGCACCGGCCCCTTATATATCTTCTTTAATTTATTCCAGTTATATTTTTTTTCATTATAGAAGTCTTTCACTTCCTCGTATAAGTTAATTCCTAAGTACTTTATTGTTTTTGATTATATCATAGATTATTGTTGAGTTTTAAGACTTCCTTGTGGGGCAGTGCTGTGGTGTAGCGGGTAAAGCCACTGCCTGAAGTGCTGGCATCCCATATGGGTGCCGGTTCAAGTCCTGGCTGCTCCACTTCCCATCCAGCTCTCTGCTGTGGCCTGGGAAAGCAGTAGAAGATGGCCCAAGTCCTTGGGCCCCTGCACCTGTGTGGGAAACCCGGAGGAAGCTCCTGACTCCTGGCTTTGGATTGGCCCAGCTCTGGCCATTGCAGCCAATTGGGGAGTGAACCAGTGGATGGAAGATCTCTCTCTCTCTCTCTCTCTCTCTCTCTCTCTCTGCTTCTCCTTGTCTCTCTGTGTAACTCTGACTTTCAAATAAATAAATAAATCTTTAAAAAAAGAGTTGCTTGTAAATTCTGGACAACAGACCGTTCACAGGTGCATGCTTTGCAAATATATTCTCAGTCTGTGGCTTGTCTTATTCTCTCGACAGTGTCTTTTTCAGAGCGGAAGATTTTTAGTATATTTCAGCTTACCAATTATGTTTTCTTTCTTTCTTTCTTTCTTTCTTTCTTTCTTTCTTTCTTTCTTTCTTTCTTTCTTTCTTTCTTTCTTTCTTCCTTCCTTCCTTCCTTCCTTCCTTCCTTCCTTCCTTCCTTCCTTCCTTCCTTCCTTCCTTCCTTCCTTCCTTCCTTCCTTTCTTTCTTTTGACAGGCAGAGTGGACAGTGAGAGAGAGAGACAGAGAGAAAGGTCTTCCTTTTGCCATTGGTTCACCCTCCAATGGCTGCCTCGGCAGGCGTGCTGCGCTGATCCAAAGGCAGGAGCCAGGTGCTTCTCCTGGTCTCCCATGTGGGTGCAGGGCCCAAGGACCTGGGCCATCCTCCACTGCACTCCCTGGCCATAGCAGAGAGCTGGCCTGGAAGAGGGGCAACCGGGACAGAATCTGGCGCCCCGACAGGGACTAGAACCCTGTGTGCCGGCGTTGCAGGCGGAGGATTAGCCTATTGAGCTGCGGCGCCGGCCCAATTATGTTTTCAAGCCTTGTATCTTTGATGTATCTAAAAAATCCCAGGACATCAAGATTTTTTTCAGTGTTATCTTCCACGTATTCTGTAGATTCACATTTTACATAGAATTCTATGGGCCATTTTGAATTCATTTTTGTGAAGGATGTGACGTCTATTTCTGGATTTATTTTTCGCCTGTGGTTGTCCAGTTGTTCCAACACAGTTTGTTAAAAAGGCTGTTTCTTCCATTGTGTTGCCTTTGCTCCTTTGTCAAAGATCAAGTGGTGATATCTGTATGCGTCTGTTTCTGGGAGCTCTGTTCTGTTTTGTTGGTCTGTTTGTCTCTTCTATTGTCAATAACATTTTATCTTGACTATCATGGCTTTGTGGTAAGTCTTGGAGTCAGATTGTGTCAGTCATCTCACTTTGTTCTTTCATATCATGCTGGCTATGCTGGGTCTTTGTCTATCTGTACACTTTATCTGCAGAATAACTGCTGGAATTTTATTAGGCTTGCGTTGCATCTGTGTAGATAACTTAGAATAACTGCCATATTGACAATATTGAGACTTCCTATCCATGACCATGGAGTACATCTCCAATTACTTGGTTCTTTGATTTCTTTCATTTCAGTTTTGTTTTTTCCTTGTATACTCTGGCATATATTTTGATAGATTTATACTCAAGTATTCCTTTTTTTGGGGGTACTACTGTAAATGATATGGTGTTTTTAATTTCAAATTCCACTTCTTAATTGCTAGTATGAGTAGTCGCAACCTTATAAAGTCCAGCTCAGGATGTTTTGACTTTATAGTGGTATAGAAGTGTACCCATGCAGTCATTCTGTTTTTCACATTCAGTACAGTATTCAATAAATTGCATGAAATATTACGTACTTTATTATAAAATAGGCTTTGTGGTAGATACTTTTGCCCAACTCTAGGCTAATGGACGTGTTATCAGCTTGTTTACAATAGACTAACCTATGATATTCAGTAGGTTATATATATTAAATGCATTTCAGTTTGGTATTTTCAACTGATTGTGGGTTTACTGGGATGTGATCCCATTGTAAATTGAGGAGCATCTGTACATTGGAAAGCAGTTGTAACTTGAATCCTTTTTTTATAGAAAGCTTTCATTTAAGAAATATAAATTTCATAAGTACAACTTTCGGATTATAGTGGTTCTTCCCCTCATACCTGCCCTCCCGCCCCCAAACCATCCCTCCTTCTACTCCCTCTCCCATCCCATTCTTCATTAAGGTTCATTTTTAATTATCTTTATATACAGAAGATCAAGTCTATACTGAGTAAAGATTTCAACAGTTTGCACCCACACAGACACACAAAGTATAAAGTACTGTTTGAAGACTAGTTTTCCTGTTAATTTGCACAGTACAACACATTAAGGACAGAAATCCTTCATGAGGAGCATGTGCACAGTGACTTTTGTGGTTGATTTAACAATTGACACTCTTATTTCTGATGTCAGTGATCACCCAAGGCTTGCATCCTTTTTTTTTTAAGAACTTAATTTTTCCAGGGTGTTTTTTTTCTTTTTTTTGGTCAGTTCTTTTGGATTTACTATATAAACAGTCATGCCATCTGTGAACAAAAATGGTTTTATTTATTCCTTCCAATATTACACTTTTTATTTCCTTGTCTTGCTTTATTTCTTCAAGTAGGGCTTCAGTACAATGTAGAAAGGGAGAGACAAAGAGAGATACCCTTGACATGTTTTAATATAGGCAGGGAAGCTTCTCCTTTATCACCATTAAATATAATGTAATTGGATTTTTTATTTATTTGAAAGGCAGAGTTACAGAGAAGCAGAGGCAGAGAGAGAGATATAGAGAGTGGTCTTCCATCCTCTGGTTCACTCCCAAAATGGCCGCAACAGCTGGAGCTGAGGCAATCTGAAGCTGGGAGCTAGGAGCTTCCTGGGTCTCCCACATGAGTGCAGGGGCCCAAGGAACTGGACCATCCTTTGCTGGTTTCTCAGGCCATAGCAGAGAGCTGGATCAGAAGTGGAGCAGCTGGGACTCAAAACAACACTCGTATGCGATGCTGTCACTGCAGGCGGTGGCTGTACTCACTACACCACAACGCCGGCCCCTGTAATCGGAGTTTTTGCAGTGTTCTTTATCAAGCTGAGAAAGTTCCTCTCTATTCTCAGTTTGCTGACAGGTTTTTACATTTTTAAATCATGAAAGGATGTTGACCTTTGTCAGATGCCTTTTCTACATCTATTGATACTTGAATTTTCTTCTTTAGCCTAATGATATGATGGATTACATTAATTGATTTTCAAATGTTGAATCAGTCTTGCATACCTGGAATAAACTTAATTGGGTCATTGTGTGTAATTCTTATTGGATTCAGTTTGCTGAATTGTTGAGGATTTTTGCATTTGTATTAATGAGAGATACTGATCTGTATTTCTCTTTGTCTTTGGTTTGGTTTTGGTTTTGAAATAATGTTGACCTTGAAAAATGAATTAAGTATTTCTTCATTTTCTATATATTGGAATAGTAGAGAATTGGTGCATTTTCCTCCTACATTTTTGGTATAATTTTTTTGGGTATAATTAATCAGTGAATACATGTGTTTCTGGCAACTTCTGTTCGGTAAGGTTAATTGTTGATTCAATTTCTTTCTTTTTTTTGTGGACAGGTAGAGTTAGACAGTGAGAGAGACAGAGAGAAAGGTCTTCCTTTTTCCGTTGGTTCACCCCCCAAATGGCTGCTACGGCTGGTGTGTTGCAGCCTGCGCACTGCGCTGATCCGAAGTCAGGAGCCAGGTGCTTCCTCCTGGTCTCCCATGCGGGTGCAGGGCCCAAGCACTTGGGCCATACTCCACTGCCTTCCTGGGCCTCAGCAGAGAGCTGGCCTGGAAGAGGAGCAACAGGGACAGAATCCAGCACCCCAACTGGGACTAGAACCTGGGGTGGCAGCGCCGCAGGCGGAGGATTAGCCTAGTGAGCTGCAGCGCTGGCCCGATTCAATTTCTTTAATAGGTATAATCCTATTTCAGTTGCCTATCACTTCTTGTGTGAGCTTTGGCAGGTTGTGTCTTTTAGGGAACTGGTCCATTTCATCTAGCTTATCACGTTTATGGGCAGAGTTGTCACAGTACCGGCTTCCTTTATTGTCTTAATGTCCATGGCATCTGTGGTAATGTCCTCTTCTTCATTTTAGAGTTAATAATTTGTGTCTGCTTTCTCTTTGTCTTAGAAACTTATCAGGAGGCTGGCACTGTGGCATAGCAGGTAAAAGCTGCCACCTGCAGTGCCGGCATCCCATGTGGACACTGGATTGAGTCCTGCTGCTCCACTTTGATCCAGCTCTCTGCTATGGCCTGGAAAAGCAGCAAAAGATGGCCCAAGTCCTTGGGCCCCTGCACCCACGTGGGAGACCAGGAAAAAACTCCTGGCTCCTGGCTTTGGATTGGTGCAGCTCTGGGTGTTGCAGTCATCTGGAGAGTGAACCAGTGGATGGAAGACTTCTCTCTTTCTCTGCCTCTGCCTCTCTGTAACTCTGCCTTTCCAGTAAATATATCTTAAAAGTTTATCAGTTTTACTACTCTTCCTGGAGAACTAGCTTTTGGTTTCATTGATTTTTGTCTATTTGTTGATTGTTTTCAATTACATTAATCTCTGTTCCAATTTTTATAATTTCTTCTGCCTATAGTGTATTTAATATACTCCTGATTTTATTATTTATTATTTTCTAATATATGCATCCAATTATATAAATTTCTCTCTCAGCACTGCATTTACTGTAACTCACAAATGTTAGTAAGATGTGTTTTCATTATTTCAAATATTTTAAGGTTTCTCTTGAGATCCCTCCTTTGATCAGCGTATTGTTTGGAAGGGTGTTGCTGATGTCCACATATCCATTACTGAATTGTACTTCAATTCCATGTGGCCTGAGAGCATACACTGAATGAATTCATTTTTTGTGAATTTGAATATTTTTCATGGTTCAGAATGTGGTCTTTTGGCTGTTCTATATGCGTTAGAGAAGAATGTATTTTCTGCTGTTGGTGAATGAAGTATATTACAGATATCGTACATCTGGTTTATTGGTGATGCTGTTGGGGTCAGCTCTGCCATTACTGATTTTCTGCCTGCTGGACATGCACGGGGATGTTGAAGTCTCCAGTACTGGATTCATTTAAATCTTGGCGTTCTGTTTTTCTCTTACATATTTCGATGTTCTGTTAGTTGTTTTTACCTTAAAAGTTACGGAGTTTTGGAGAATTAATGCCTTTATAATTTCATAACACTTCTCTTTATCTACAGTTTTTCCTCCTCTGATTTGTGCTTTGTCTGAAAAATGTGGCGACTCTTTCTTCTGACCAGTGTTCGCACAGCATACCTTTCTCTCTTTACTTTAAAAAGTCATTTTGAATTTTAGTAAAAAACACAACATAAAATTTATCATCTCAGCCACTCCTAAGTGTATAGTTCATTCTTTATTCATTCATCCACTGATGGAAATTTTGATTGCTTCCACATTTTGGCTGTTATGACTAATGCTGTTAGGAATATGGGCGTACAAATATCTATTCAAGGTCTTGCTTTCAATTCTTTTGGATATGTGCCCAGAAAGGAGGATTTCTGAATCATATGGTAATTTTATTTTTAATTTTTATACTTTATCTTGGCCAAAAGGCCAAGAGGCTATGTGTATTTTTAATTTGTGAGGACCTGCCATGCCGTCTCCCACAGCAGCTGTGTCAGTTTACATTCCTGGCAACCGTGCACCAGGGCTCCAGGTTCTCTACCTCCCATCAACATTGGCTGTTTTCTATTTTTCCTTTTTCTGGTCATAGCTGTACTAATGTGGTTTTGATTTACATTTCTCTAATTATTAATATTGAATATTTCTTCTTATGTTTGCTGCACATTTGTATATCATCCTTGGAGAAATGTCTATTCAAGTCATTTGGCAATATAAAAGTGGTTGTTTTTAAATTTTGTTATTGCATTGTAAAAATTGTTTATAGATTGTATTAACCTCTTATCCAATATATATATTTTTAAAGATTTATTTATTTATTTGAAAGTCAGAGTTACACAGAGAGAGAGGAGAGGAAGAGAGAGAGAGAGAGAAAGTTCTTACATCCGATGGTTCACTTCCCAATTGGCTGCAACGGCCGGAGCTGAGCCCATCTGAAGCCAGGAGTCAGGAGCTTCTTCCAGGTCTCCCACGTGGGTGCAGGGACCCAAGGACTTGGGCCATCTTCTACTGTTTTCCCAGGCCATAGCAGAGCTGGATTGGAAGTGGAGCAGCCGGGTCTTGAACTGGCGCCCATATGGGATGCTGGCGCTTCAGGCCAGGGCATTAATCACTGTGCCACAGTGCTGGCCCCCCAATATATGCTTTTTTAAAAAAACTTTTGAAAAATATTTATTTATTTTATTTGAAAGTCAGAGTTAACAGAGAGAGAAGGAGAGGCAGACAGAGAGAGAGAGAAATCTTCCTTCTGATGGTTTACTCCCCAGTTGGCCGCAACAACTAGAGCTGTGCTGATCCGAAGCCAGGAGCTTCTTCTGGGTGCAGTGGGCCATCTTCTGCCGCTTTCCCAGGCCACAGAAGAGAGCTGGATTGGAAACAGAGCAGTTGGAACTTGAACCGGTGCCCATATGGGATGCCAGCACTGCAGGCAGCGGCTTTACCCACTACGCCACAGTGCCAGCCCCCCAATATATGATTTGCAAACATTTTCTCCCTTTCTGTAGGTTGTGTTTTTGATGCACTGAAAAAAATTTTAAGATGTGTTTATTTGAAAGAGTTACAGAGAGAAGGAAAGGCAGACACACACACACACACACACACTCAAACTCACGCACTCACAGAGAAGGAGAAAGAGAAAGAGATCCATCCACTGGTTTACTTCCCAAACGGCCATGTTGATCAGAGCTGGGCCATGCTGAAGCCAGGAGCCTGGTACTGTATCTGGGTCTCTCATGTTGAGTGCAGGAGCCCAAGCACTTGGGCCATCTCTGCTCCTTTCCTAGGCATGTTAGCAGGAAACTGGATCAAAACTGGAGTTGCTAGACTCGAACTCATGCCCATATGAGATGCTGAAATCACAGGTGGTGGCTTAACCCATTGTGCCACAATGGTCCCTATGTGCTGAAATTTTAAAGCATGTTATATACTATTTCTCTATTTTTACCATTGTTTCATGTGCTTTTGATGTTATATCCAAAAAATCATAGCCAAACATGCTCACTCCTTTACTTTTAGTCTCGATGTGTCTTTATATATAAAGTGGGTTTCCTGTAGACAATATATATTGTTTCTTTTTTTGTGGACTGACTCTGAATCTCTACCTGTTAGTTGGCATTATTGAGTTCATTGATGTTTAATAGTGTGTCAATATAATTGGATTAACATCTGCCATACTTGTTACCGTGTGCTGCTTGTCGTCTTTAATCCTTGTTTCTCTTTTTGTCCTTCACTCTTATTTTGCCCTTTGTGATTTAAATTGGCCATTTATATGAGTCTACTTTCTTTGCTTTCTTAAAACTTTTAAAGTCCCTGCCCTACAGTTTATTGTATTTATTTACACATAATCCAAGTTCACTTTGAAGTAACTCTGTACCACTTCACGATTGCCAAAGCACTTTATAATGACTGAGTTCTCCTTTTTTCTCCTTCCCTTGATCATTGCTGTCATTCATTTCACTTACACATGGACTTTAATTATAGAATACATGGTTACTGTCGTTATGTTGAACAAAAATTTTTTATCTTTACTTATCCATTACTCTTATCCATTTTCTAAGGCTCTTCCCTTTTTTTTTTTTTTTTTTTTTTTGGACAGGCAGAATTAGACAGAGTGAGAGACAGAGAAAGGTCTTCCTTTTTCTGTTGGTTCACCCCCCAAGTGGCCTCTACGGCTGGTGTGTTGCGGCCGGCGCGCTGCGCCGATCCGAATCCAGGAGCCAGGTGCTTCCTCCTGGTCTCCCATGCAGGTGCAGGGCCCAAGGACTTGGGCCATCCTCCACCGCTTTCCTGGGCCACAGCAGAGAGCTGGACTGGAAGAGGAGCAACCAGGACAGAATCTGGCGCCCCGACCGGGACTAGAACCCGGGGTGCCAGCGCCACAGGCGGAGGATTAGCCTAGTGAGCCTCGGTGCTGGCCTCTTCCTTTCTTTATATACATAATTTTCCTTTGTTTCTGAAGAACTTCTTTTTAACATTTCTTGCAAGGAAGGTAAATTCCCTCAATTTTTGTCTGTTCGAGAAAATGATTTCTCCTTCGTTTTGTTTTGTTTTGTTTTTTTTATTTTTTTTATTTTATTTATTTATTTATTTATTTTTTTTTGACGGGCAGAGTGGACAGTGAGAGAGAGACAGAGAGAGAAAGGTCTTCCTTTGCCGTTGGTTCACCCTCCAATGGCCGCCGTGGCCGGCGCGCTGCGGCCGGCGCACCGCGCTGATCCGATGGCAGGAGCCAGGAGCCAGTTGCTTTTCCTGGTCTCCCATGGGGTGCAGGGCCCAAGCACCTGGGTCATCCTCCACTGCACTCCTGGGCCACAGCAGAGAGCTGGCCTGGAAGGGGGCAACCGGGACAGAATCCGGCGCCCCGACCGGGACTAGAACCCGGTGTGCCGGCGCCGCTAGGCGGAGGATTAGCCTAGTGAGCCGCGGCGCCGGCCTCTCCTTCGTTTTGAAAGGTAATTACACAGGAGGCAGGATTCTGTTTTGTTATTTTTATGCCAGTGCTTTAAATATTTCACAGCATTCTCCTTTTTGCTTGCATAGTTTTTTTTTTTTAAATTTTATTTACATAAGCTGAACAAATTTCATGTATTTCATATGTACATACAGATTTAAGAACATAATGATGCTTCCCACTCTCCCAGTTTTTCTTTTTTTTTTTTTTTAAGATTTATTTATTATATTTGAAAGTCAGAGTTACAAAGAGAAAGGAGAGGCAGAGAGAGAGAGAGAGGTCTTCCATCCAATGGTTCACTCTCCAATTGGCCGCAACGGCTGGAACTGCGCCGATCCGAAGCCGGGAGCCAGGAACTTCTTCCAGGTCTCCCACACGGGTGCAGGGGTCCTTGAACCATCTTCTTACTGCTATCCCAGGCCATAGCAGAGAGCTAGATTGGAAGTGGAGCAACCGGGTCTTGAACCGGCTCCCATATGGGATGCCAGTGCTTTAGGTCAGGGCGTTAACCTGCTGTGCCACAGCGCTGGGCCCAACTCCCAGTGTTTTCTTTCCTGAAGATTTATTTATGTTTGAAAGGCAGAGTTTAAGACAGGGAGAGAGAGAGAGGGAGAGAGAGAATCTTCCATCCATTGGTTCACTCCCCAGGTGGCTGCAATGGCCAGGGCTGGGCCAGGTTGAAGCCAGGAGCTTTATCTGGGTCCCTGACATGGGTGCAGGGGTCGAGGGACTTGGGCCATCTTCCTCCTCTATCTCAGGTGCATTAGCAGGGAGCTGGATCGGAAGTGGAGCAGCTGGAACCAGAACTGGTGCCCATATGGGATGCCAGTGTCACAGGTGGCAGCTTTACCTGCTGTACCACCATGCCAGCCATTTGCATAACTTTTGAGGAAAAAATAGACATAGATATCTTCTTTTTTCCTTTATAGATAAAATACCACCCCCCTCCCCAAGCAGCCTCCAAACAGCCGTCACACCCTAAGTAACACTGAGAATGGGCTTGCCCTGCCCCTCCTACTTTCTGGGCATTTCTCTTTCTTTCTTTCTTTCTTTCTTTCTTTCTTTCTTTCTTTCTTTCTTTCTTTCTTTCTTTCTTTCTTTCTTTCTTTCTTTCTTTCTTTCTTTCTTTCTTTCTTTTTTAATTTATTTGACAGATAGAGTTAGACAGTGAGAGAGAAAGAGAAAGGTTTCCTTCCGTTGGTTCACCCCCCAAATGGCTGTTATGGCCAGAGCTACGCCGATCCGAAGCCAGGAGCCAGTCGCTTCTTCCTGGTCTCCCTGCAGGTGCAGGGCCCAAGCACTTGGGCCATCCTCCACTGCCTTCCCGGGCCACAGCAGAGAGCTGGACTGGAAGAGGAACAGCCGGGACTAGAACCTGGCACCCATATGGGATGCTGGCGCCACAGGTGGAGATTAACCAAGTGAGCCACAGCGCTGGCCCCTCCTGGACATTTCCTGAGCCAGGTGTCCAGGCAGACGGATGGCTAGGGACACTCAGCAGCATCCAAGAAGCCCGAGGTCACGCCTCCCCTGTCCTTGGGATGACAGCAGCTGGGATGGTGTCTTATTTAAAAACAACAGGGAGCAGGCTGTTCTGTGTCCCACGTCAGAGTACCTGCGTTCAGTTCTCAGCTCTGACTCCAGCTGCCTGCTAATGCAGACCCTGAGAGGAAGCAGCTCAGGTACCTGGGTCCCTGCCGCCCAAGCAGAGACCTGACTGAGTTCCCAGCTCCTAGTGCTAGCCCCTGGCCATTGCTTGCATTTGGGGAGGGAACCAGTGCATGAGAGCACTGTTTGTCTCTCAGATAAATACATTAAAAAATTAAACTACAATAAAAGACGCAGCACACCAAAGCTCAGCCAAACCTTTTGTCTGTGGCCTTAAGAGATGCATTTTCTTTCGGAGGCTGTTGAGGCTCCTTTGTGACCGACATCAACTCAGCACGGACGCCCTGGGCCCCGGTCCAGCTGCCGGACTAGTGAGTAGGTCTCATAGCTGCCGCTTTGCTCGGGTCCCTCTGCCACAACCACTTGGGTCTGCTACTGGGAATAAAGCAAAGGACAGCAAGGGAGACCCCTCCATGGCATTTGCTGCACACTCAGCCAAATAATTGTCTGGACGCTTGACACCCTGTGGCCTAGTGGTGAACTGTTGGCTGCTCATTTCTGAGTTGCTCAGTCCTTAGGTCGTTGCTATTTCTTGTCTTGTTTCACATAACCATGCTACTTAGCTCATTTTGAAATAGAAGATTACAATTCTAGTTAATTGGAAGGCTTATTTTGCTGGTATATTTTCATTGTCTATTATTTTTTTTCCTTATTTTCTTTTTTTGTAAAATAAATGTTCTGGACTTGGGTGTGTCTGCCTTTCTGTTCTTCACTGTCCTGTGAGATTGGTTTTCCTGAGATTTTGCAAGGAGGGATGGCACGAGGGAGCTTTTCCTGACTTGCAAGAGCCCCCTCTGCTGTTGTTCTGTGAAGTGTTGGAGACTCGGTGCTGATCGTGCTGGGCTTCTGAGGCTCTGCTCGTCTCCTCTCTTTTCCTGTGGCCCTTCTCTCTTCATGTCTGCCTCTCTCTTGCCCTGTGAGTTGGGGCCTTGCCTTCCAGGGAGCCTGTTAGGGTTTGGAAGATCACTGGGGTGTTTCCTGAAGGACCTGGAGTCTCAGTGGGTTCTGGATAGACTTCACTGAGTGCTGGGGCTGAAGGTGGGGCCTTGGAAAGTGATTGGCAGGAATTAGGTCGGCGGGTTGGAGCCCGGGCTAGGGTGAGAGAGACGCAGGGTGTGGAGGGCCAGTGCTAGTGCTCCGTGCATCGCTCTGCTTCCTGGCTCGCCACATGATCCTGCTACTGGGTCTGTCACCCACGCCCTCACCAGGTGCCCGACTCACAGGGACCTCTGGTCTTGGGTGTGAACCTCCAAACTGTGAGCTCGAATAAACTTCCTTTCTTCCTAAGTAGTGTCTCTTGCTGACTAATAGCCCATGCAGGCCACTTGAGAACTCGTAGGAGGGCTGTGAGGCTCTGTTCCTCTGTGTGTCCTGGGACTGCTTTACCCTCTCAGTCAGTGCTGGGGGTGCACTGATTCAGCCTCTGAGTTAAAGTGTGCCCTTTCACTTCCCACGTCTTGGAGGTCTGCTGTCCTCGGATTGATCAGGTGTCCCGGGCCCTTCCCCTGTACAGATGCTGCGGGCTGTGTGTGTAGGGTTTTGTCCCCCAGTGTATTTTGGTTTCTGTGGGGATAGCTTATCGCCCAGTTTTTTTCTGTTGTAGTATAACCCACAAACAACAAAATGCACGAATCTTGAGTTCTGGCAGTTTGTACACCTACCTTGCCGCCTGGTTTTGAGGTAAACACAAGGAGTCTTCATAAACATCATGGAAAATGTGTTACCAAAAAACTATGTGTGGGTTTCAAAATTCTTTGCACCCAAACTGATCTTTTCATTTAATCTGTCCATGAACTTTAAAAAAATCCTCTCGTATCCACAGTTTTTTTAAAACAAAAAAGAAGTAAAATTTATATAACAAAGTTTGCCATTTCAAGCATTAGAGAGTGTACAATCCAGCGGTTTTTAGTATATGCACACATTTGTACAATCATCACAACTTTAATTCCCAAGCATTTCTGTCATCCTCGTGTCTATTAGAGGTAATTATTCCTACCCTACTCTGCCCCTGGCAGCTGCCACCTGCTTTCTGTCTTGTGGATTTGCCTGTTCTGGACATTGCGTGTGGATAGAATCACGCAGAGCGTGGCCCTGTGTGTCTGGTCTCTCTCACTCTGCACGCTCCCAAAGCTCATCTGTGTTGTAGCATGTGCTGGTATTTCCTGCATTTGACTGGATGATGTTCCCTTGTTGGCAGATGCCCTGCCTTGTTCATCCATTCACCTGTTGTTGAATGCTTGTACTCCCCGTCCACTTTTTGGCTATTATAAATAATGCTGCGGTGAACATCCGTGTATAGATTGCTGTGTTTGCACTTCTCTTAGGCTTAGCTAGGAGTGGAATTACTAGGTGTATGGAAGCATTGCGTTTATCCTTTGGGCCTGCAGGTTGGCCTGTGGAATCACTCACTGGGTCTGGCCCTGCCAAGGCAACCACAGGCTGGACTCGACATTCAGTCGGTCTATAGCAGGCAGATTTTTAAGTCGATAATTTTGCATGTCTTGTGAATGATGTTATAAATATCCAAATGGCTTTCGGCAAAAGAAAGATTCCTTGTCCCTGCTTTGGAGGAACTGCCACTGTTTTCCAAAATGGTTGCACCATTTTCTATTTTGGTCAGCTGTGTGTGAGAGTGCCAAAATCCCACCTCAGCAACCTGTACAGTCAGGCGTCTTTCCCATCATGACCATTCTAGTGGCGTGAGGTGACACTGCAGTGTGGTGTGGATTTGTTTTTCCTTGTTGGCTAATGTGTGGCGCATTTCTTCATATGCTTGTTAGTATTTATATATCTTTTTTTTGGGAAAAATGTCTATTGAGATCACTTGCCTACTTTTTAATTGTTTTTCTGTTTTTGAATTGTAAGAATTCTTTGTATATTCTAGCTAAGAGTCTCTTATTAGATATATTATATATCTAATATATATTAGATATATTATATATTATACAATATTAGATATATAAATTATATTAATATTATATATTATATTAATATAATATAATATAATATATAATATATAATAATATATATAATATATATTAGATATATAATTAGCAAATATTTTTCCCCATGCCCCTCCCCCCATTCTTTTTTCTTTCTTCCTTTCTTCCGCACTTACCCTGGCTAGAACCTCCAGTACAATATCAAAAAAAGTGGTGAGGCAGATATTCTTATTTCATATTTGCTTTTTACAAAAAGATTTTATATATTTATTTGAGAGAGAGAGTTACAGAGAGAGGGAGTGACAGAAAGATTGTTCTTCCTCTGGTTCACTCCCCAGTTAGCTGCAACGGCCAGAGCTGGACTGATCTGAAGCCGGGAGACAGGAGCTTCCTCAGGGTCTCCCACACAGGTGCAGGGCCCAAGGTCTTGGGCCATCTTTGGTTGCTTTCCCAGGCACACTAGCAGAGAGCTGGATAGGAAGAGGAGCAGTCTGGACTCCAACTGGTGCCCATATGGGATGCTGGTGCTGCAGGCAGAGGCTAAGCCTACTAAGCCACAGTACCGGCATCTCGTATTTGCTTTTGGAGGGGAAAGCATCCAATTTTAACCATTGTACCTTTCCGACTGAGGCTGTTCCCCCCTTCCTGGTATTGTGTGTGTGTGTGTGCACGTGTGGGTGTGTGCATGCTGTGGTTGGTTGGAGTTACATATGTATGCTCTGGTTGAATGTGCCCATCCCCTCCAGTATGTACTGAGACTGAATCCCATGATGGTGTTATTAAATCGCAGGGGGCATGTGATTAACTCATGAGGGCTCTGCCCTGATGAATGGATTAATGCTTTACTAAAGGGCTGGAGGGAACTAACTCAGACCCCCTCGCCCTGCAACTCTTGTACCCTTATAGCACGTGAAGTCACATTTATCTCTGTGTTCTGTCCACTCCTTCCCCCAGGTGAGGATACCTCAACTGTGCCATCTACCCAACCTGCTAGGGCCTTGAACTTGTACTTTTCAGCATTCAAATTTGTGAGAAATACATTTCTGTTCTGTATAAACTAGCCAGTCTGTGTTATTTTTTTAGAGCAGCACAAATGAACTGATATATATATATATATATATTTAAAGATTTATTTATTTATTTGAAAGACAGAGTTTCAGAGAGGGATAGAGACCAAGAGAGAGGTCTTCCATCCCCTGATTCACTCCCCAGATGGCTGTAATGGCTGGAACTGCACTGATCAGAAGCCAGGAGCCAGGAGCTTCTTCCGGGTCTCCCATGCGGGTGCAGGGGCCCAAGGACTTGGGCCATCTTCTGCTGCTATCCCAGGCCATAGCAGAGAGCTGGATCAGAAGTAGAGCAGCCGGGACTAGAACCGGTGCCTATATAGGATGCTGGTGCTTCAGGCCAGGGCTTTAACCCACTGTGCCACAGCGCCGGCCCCATACATATATTTTTAAATTATAAAACAGTGTTGGATTTTATCAAATGCTTTTCTGTATCTATTGAAAAGATCGAGTGTTTTTTTTTTTTAAGTATTTATTTATTTGCCAGGTAGAGTTATACACACAGAGAGAGAGAGAGAGAGAGAGAGAAAGGTCTTCCTTCCATTGGTTCACTCCCCAAATGGCCGCCACAGCCGGCACTTGCGCCGCCCATATGGGACGCCAGCGCTAGAGGTGGAGGATTAACCAAGTGAGCCACGGCGCCGGCCCAGACTGAGTGTTGTTGCCCTCTATTCTTTTACATGTTGTATTACATCAATTTATTCTCTTTTTAAAAAAGATTGATTTATTTGTTTAAAATCAGATTTACAGAGAGAGAAGGAGAGAGAAAGGGAGAGAGAGATCTTTTACTTGCTGGTTCACTCCCCAGCCACAACAGCCAGGGCTGGGCTAGGCTGAAAACAGGAGCCAGGAGCTTCATCTGGGCCTATAACATGGGTGCAGGAGCCCAAGCACTTACTCCATCTTCTGCTGCTTTCCCAGGTGCATTAGCAGGGAGCTGGATGGCAAGTGGAGCGGCTGGGGCTCAAACTGGCACCCACATGGGACACTGGTATTGCAGACTGCTTAATCTGCTATGCCACAATGCTGGCTCTCAGATAAATCTTTAAAAAGATAAAGAAAGCAGCATATATTTATATAATTTGTTTTTTTTTACCTTCTTTATCATTTTTATTTTTTTGTTACTGTGAATTCAAGTCGTCATCTGATGCCATTCTCTTTTTTAAAAAATACTTAGAGCTATTTATTTGTTTTGTTTTGGTATAATTTTATAATATTTTTATTAACATGATTTTATATCGACACATAACAGTAGATATTTATGGAGTACAATGCATTATTTTGATATATAGTGTGCATACAAAGTGGGATGATTAAATCAAGATGCTTTTTTAAAAAAAAAGATTTATTTTATTTATTTGAACGTCAGAGTTACACAGAAAAATAAGGAGAGGCACAGAGAGAGAGAGAGAGAGAGAGAGAGAGAGAGAGGTCTTCCATCCGTTGTTTTACTCCCCAATTGGCCACAATGGCCGGAACTGTGCTGATCCGAAGCCAGGAGCCAGGAGCTTCTTCCAGGTCTTCCACAAAGGTGTAGGGGCACAAGGACTTGGGCCATCTTCTACTGCTTTCCCAGGCCATAGCAGAGAGCTGGATCAGAAGTGGAGCAACTGGGACTCGAATCAGCTCCCGTATGGGATGCCAGCACTGCAGGTGGCGGCTTTATCTGCTATGCCACAGTGCCGGCCCAATCAAGCTGTTTAACATCACGTCATTTACTCATTTTTGATGGTGGGATATTTAAAGTTGTTTTTAAAATGATTTATTTATTTGAGAGGCAGAGTTACAGAGAGATGAAGGTGGGGAGGCAGGAGAGAGAGAGAGAGGTCTTCCATCCACTAGTTCAATCCTCAGAATGCTGCAATGGCTGGAGCTGAGCCAGGAGTTTCTTCCAGGTTTCCCACAGGAGTGCAGGGGCCCAGGGAGTTGGGCCATCTTCTACTATGTTCCCAGGCTATAGTAGAGAGCTGGATTGGAAATGGAGCAGCCAGGACTTAAACCACTGCATGGCCAGGACTTAAACCAGTGTGCATATGGGATGGTGGCACTGCAGGCAGGAGCTTTACCCACCATGCCACAGCACCATCCATTTGAAATTTACAGTTAGTTATTTTGAGATATGCATTGCACGATCCTTGACTATAGTCCCCCTGCTGTGCAGTAGGTCTCAGAAGCATTCCGCCTATCTGTGTGACTTTGTGCCTTTGGGGCAACATCTCTTCACTGTCTCCCTTCCAGTCTCAGTCTCTGGTAACCATCATTCTTGTCTCTACTTTGTGAGCTTAAATTTTTTTAAATAGAAAACTTCTATTTAATAAATATAAATTTCAAAAGTACAACTTTTGGATTATAGCGGTTCTTCCGCCCGCAAACCATCCCATCTCCTACTCCCTCTCCCATCCCATTCTTCATTAAGATTCATTTTTAATTATCTTTATATACAGAAGATCAACTCTATACTAAGTAAGATTTCAACAATTTGCACCCACACAGACACACAAAGTACAAAGTACTGTTTGAAGATTAGTTTTACTGTTAATTGTGGACTTAACTTTTGTATAGTCCAAATAAAAGTGAGAGAACGCAGTATTTGCCTTTGTGTGTCTGCTTATTTCACTTAGTACAACGTCCTCCAGGTTCATCCATGTTTTTGCAAATAACAGAGTTTCCTCGTTTATTTGAAGGCTGAGTAGAATTCTCTTTTGCATATTAACACATTTTCTTTGTCCATCCATCTGTTACGGTCACTTAGATTGAGAACAACACTGCAGTGAACATGTGAGTACAGATACCTCTTCCACCCACTGACTTCATTTCCTTCAGATACATACCTGGAAGTGGGGTTGCTGGATCATATCAGTGTTCTGTTTTTAGGTTTTTGAGGAATCTTCAGTATTCCATAATGGCTGTGCTAATTTACATTCCCACCAACAAAGGACAAGGGCCCCCTTCTCTCTGCAGCCTCATTTTTTCATCTTTTTGATGAGAGCCCTTTCACACGTGAGATGATAGCTCATTTATTTCACTAATGATTATGATTGGGATCCTGAGAATTTTTTTCATGTACTTGCTTGCCATTTGTATGTCTTCGCTGAGTAATGTCTGTTCAGGCCCTTGCTCATTTTCTAAGCTGAGTATTTGCTTTCTTGCTAGTAAGTTGTTTGTGTTCCTTATATATTTTGGATCTTAATCCCAGTGATGTCATTTTCTATTCAGTATGGTTTTGGCTTCATCTACCTCCTTTGTAGTGTTGTCAAATATATTACACTTCTACATGTTGTAAGCCTGACAGTGCAATTATACACAGATTGCTTTGTGTAATACATTCAGAGGAAAAAGAGCAAATATGCGTATATGCTGTCCTTTGTAATTGCAGTCTTCTTTATCTCCATACTGTGTGTGTGTGTATATATTTAAATGTTAAATGACTGTCTGGCGCCGCTTATTTTGACACCAAAGATTCACTCTGAATCTTTAGAAAATCTAAGTCACTAAAAGGCACCTTCGTTTTTGGAAGGTGATTTTCCTGGATCCAGGATTCCTGTTGGGCACTGGTTTTTTCGGCTCTGGGCATTCCATCCCACTTTCCCTGGCCTCCCTCGTTTGTGGGAGAAGTCAGCTGTGAATCTTCCTGGGCTTCATTCAGATGTGATGTTTTTTCTCTGCTGTGTTAGAGCTTTTTGCCTTCATTTTCAGCGTTTACTCTGATACGCTACTTGTGCATACTTTGCTCTTATCCTATGTTCTCTGAGCTGCTTGAGTATGTGGCTTAATACATCTTTCATTAGATTGGGGTGTTCTCTACTGTTTGTTTTAGACTTTTTGGCACTGTTTTCTTCCTCCTCTCCTAGCACTCCGATTTCTCGCATGTTGATGTGATTAATGATGTCTCATCCTCTGAGGCTTTGTTCGTTACCCTTCATTATTTTTGTATTTTTGTTTGTGAAACTGCAGAAGCTCTATAAATCTGCTGGTTCTAATTCTTTGTTCTGTCAATTTAAATCTACTTTTCTGCCTCTTGTGCATTTTTAATTTCTGATGTTGTACTTTGCAGCTCCAAAATTTCCATTTGGTTCTCTTTTTGTGCTTTGCCTCTTACTGACATTCTCAGTTGGTGAGGCATCATCTCCATGCCTCCCTTCTTTTCCTTGAGCATATTTATAATGGTACATTGAGGTTCTGGGGGGGGGGTATTTTCTACTTGTTTCAGAATTGTGTCTCTGAGTCAGCTAATTAGTTCTTTTAAAGATTGATTTATTTACTTGAAAGCCAGAGTTATAAATAGAGAGAGGGAGAGGTAGAGACAGAGAGAGAGAGGTCTTCCATCCGCTGGTTCACTCCCTAATTGGCCACAATGGCTGCAGCTGCCCCAATCCGAAGTCAGGAGCTTCTTCTGGGTCTCTCACATGGGTGCAGGGGCCCAAGGACTTGGGCCACCTTCTACTGCTTTCCCAGGCCATAGCAGAGCAGCTAATTATTATTATTTTGTTTGACAGGCAGAGTGGACAGTTAGAGAGAGAGAGACAGAGAGAAAGGTCTTCCTTTTCCTTTGGTTCACCCCCACCCCCACAATGGCCACTGCGGCCAGCGCACTGTGCTGATCCGAAGCCAGGAGCCAGGTGCTTCCCCTGGTCTTCCATGCAGCTGCAGGGCCCAAGGACCTGTGCCATCCTCCACTGCACTCCCGGGCCACAGCAGAGAGCTGGCCTGGAAGAGGAGCAACCGGGACAGAATCCGGTGCCCCGACCGGGACTAGAACCCCATGTGCTGGCACCGCCGGCGGAGGATTAGCCTATTGAGCCGCGGCACCGGCTGCTATTTTTAAAGGTTGTATAAGATACCATAGTGTTGCTGTAGTACATTTATTTAATGTTACTTATTGCAAAAATAACTTTGTTTTTTGTTTCCTTAAAATATATATTTTTTACTTTCATTTGAAAGGCAGAGTTACAGAGACAGGGAAGAGGAGAGAGAGAGATCTTTCATCTCCTGGTTCACTCTACAACTGGCCATGATAGCTGGTGCTGGGCCAGGCTGAAGCCAGGAGCTCCATCCAGGTCTCCCATGTGGATGACAGAGGCCCAAGTACTTAGGCCATCTTCTGCTCTGCTTTACCAGGTACATTGGCAAGAGGCTGGATCAGAGGTGGAGTGGTCAGGACTCAACCTGGCCCTCTGTTATGGGATGCCAGAATTGTATGTGGAGGCTTAACCTGATGTGTCACAATACCAGCCCCATACCAGAAAACTTTAACAAAGAAACATCCACACAGAGGATAAAATAGCATCACATTTCTTTGCTGTATCCTGTACCCACAGATAGTTTATTTATTTATTTTTTTGTAAAGACAAAAAAGATTGTCAAGTGGGGGGGCCTGTGCTATGGCGCAGGTGCCAGTTCGAGTCCTGGCTGCTCCACTTTCGATCCAGCTCTCTGCTGATGGCCTGTAAAGGCAGTAGAGGATGGCTCAGGTGCTTGAGCCCCTGCACCCATGGGGGAGACCTGGGGGAGTCTCCTGGCTCCTGGCTTCAGAATGGCCAGCTCCAGCCACTGGGGCCATTAGGGGAATGACTCAGTGGATGGAGGACCTCCCTCTCTATCTGTAACTCTGGCTCTCAAATAAATAAATAAATCTTAAAAAAAGAAGTTTTTCAAGGGATTTTAATTTTAGCTTCATGCCTCATATAATATTTAGAGCTGGGTTCTTTCCTTTAGTGGGTATTAAAACCCCAAACTCAAACTCTTATGCTTTTTAAAAATGTTTATTTATTTATTAGGAAGGAAGTAAGACAGAAGAGAGAGAGGCAGAGAACTCCCACTTCTCCCGTTGTTTGGTTCACTCCCCAAATAAACATGACAGCCAGGGCCAGGCCACACTGAATCTAGGCACCTGAAACTCCATCCGGATCTCCATGTGGGTGGCAGGGACCCCCGTACTCGAGCCATCACTGCTGCCTCCCAGGAACTGTGTTAGCAGGAAGCTGGAGTCAGGAGCCAGGGCCAGCACTTGTACTCCCATATGGGAGGGGGACATTCTAAGAATCATCGTATCTGCTGTGGCTGTTGCCTGCCCCTCTGTGATTTAAGCCTAATATCCCCTAAAGCTGACCTGAGTTTTCTTCTGCTTTACCCCTCTAATTTACATTTCCTTCTCCTTTTTGGACCTGGGGATTTTTTTTTTCTCTTGCTTTGGAGCTGTATCTCAGGGTAAACTGATCATTTTTAAAAGGTGAATAGTATACCTTAGTGTCTCTGCACTGTCTTTATTAACACTTTTCCTATTTTTGCCACTACAAATAACACTGCAAGACACATTCTTGTACATGTGTTCTTATGGGAAGATTCTTTTTTTTTTTTTTTTTCTGTCAAGTAAAGTCCCATAAGAGGGAGTGTTTTCCAAATGTCCGTGCACTGTGAATGCCAGTAGCTGCCGCCAGGTGACTTGTGAGAATGTGCTGGAATTCCAAGCTTTCCCCAGCAGGCCCACCAGTCCCATGTGCGTCTGCCCGCCTGCCTGCGTTCCAGCCAGAGCAGCTGGGCTGCAGCAGTCTCTGAGCTGGGCCGGAGAAGGAGGACCGCAGCCCTCCAACCTGAGCAGGTTTCCACGGGTTCTGTGGGCAGTGGAGGCAGAGGGGTGGAGACAGGCTCCAAGGAGAAGGATATCTGAGACTACGTCTAACTGAGCCGGTGGGATTTGAGTAATTCATTTTGAGGAGGGACAGAGGAAACATTTGTGGAGTTTGTGAAGCAGGTCTTACCAGTTGTAGTGGAGGAAATTCTGATCAAAGATAAGAGTTTTCCAGCTTTTCATTTTAAAAAGTTTTTGTTTATTTACTTATTTGAAAGACACACACACACACACACACACACAGATCTTCAGTCCACTGGTTTGTTCCCCAGTTGCCCACATCATAGCTGGGAGCAAGCCATATGGAAGTCAAGAGCTGTGGGCTCCCACATGGACGGTAGGAACCCAAGCACTCGGGCGTCCTCTGCTGCTTTCTCAGGTGCATTAGTAGGAAGCTGGATGGGAGGGGGAGCAGCTGGGACTCACTGACACTCCAGGATAGGATGCAGCCATCCCAAGCTGGGGCCCCGCATATTATATGCTTGTAAGTCATGCGCCAGGCACCTGTTGGCGCATAAAGAGAATCCTGAGCCCACACTAAGGTGGCTGGAAGTCAGCTTCTTGTTCTGGAGTTGTGGAGCTTTGATTCAGTTTTGTTTGGCTTTCCCGCTTAGACCCACCTCTCAGTTTTTATCTGCAAAGGACTGTCTGTGCCTTAAACTCATGGCTTTCTGCAGCTTTTGGCCCTCTTGGGATGTGATCCTTGCACTACATTCCCCCCCCCCCCCCGCCATTCCTGGGGTCTACCTGAGGCCCACCTGAGATGGGTGGGCATTGGAGGAAAATCCTCATTCAGCTACTGAAACCATTTGCTGCTATAACATAGGAAAGTAAGGAGGTTCTAAAGATGAGTGTTTTCTTGAAACTATTCATATGTAAAACTAACGTTGATGATTGTGAATGTGTGGTAAGGAAATGGAGAGAACTGGCTAATGGCCACTAAGACAATGAAGCTGTGAGTTTTGAGCAAAGAGAATAAATATTAGAATAAAAAACACACTGGGTTGAAGTATGAAGCAAGACCCCTACCTTACACCTTATACAAAAATCCACTCAACATAGATCAAAGAACTAGAGATGCGCCATGACACCATGAAACTAATTGAGAGCATAGGGGAAACCCTTCAAGATATTGGAACAGGTGAAGAATTCCTGGAGAAGACCCCAGAGGCACGGGTAATCAAAGATAAAATAAACAAATGGGATTACCTCAAATTGAAGAGTTTCCTTACAGCAAAGGAAACAGTCAGGAAAGTGAAGAGGCAACCAACAGAATGGGAGACGTTATTTGCAAACTACACAACAAATAAAGGATTAACAACTAGAATCTACACAATGATCAAAAAACACCACAGAATCAAAACAAACAACCCAATAAAAAATGGGCCAAGGACCTTAACAGACATTTTTTAAAAGAGGAAATCCAAATGGCCAACAGACACGTGAAAAAATGCTCAGGATCCCTAGCCATCAGGGAAATGCAGATCAAAACCACAATGAGATACCACCTCACTCTGGTTAGATTGGCTTACATACAGAAATCAACCAACAACAGATGCTGGCGAGGATGTGGAGAAAAGGGGACACTAATCCACTGTTGGTGGGAATGCAAACTGGTAAAGCCACTATGGAAGACAGTTTGGAGAGTCCTCAGAAACCTGAATATAGCACTACCACAGGACCCAGCCATCCCACTCCTTGGAATATACCCAAATGGAATTAAAGGGGAGGAAAAAAAGAGCCATTTTCACCTCAATATTTGTTGCAGCTCAATTCACAATAGCTAAGACATGGAATCAACCTAAATGTCCATCAATGGATGACTGGATAAAGAAACTATGGGATATATACTCTATGGAACACTATACAGCAGTAAAAATGAAATCCAGGCATTTACAACAAAATGGAAGAAGCTGGAAACCATCATGCTGAGTGAAATAAGCCAGTCCAAAAGGGACAAATATCATATGTTCTCCCTGATCGATGGCAACTAAATGAGCATCTAAAATGATACCCATTGAAGTGAAATGGACACTATGAGAGGCAATGACATGATCAGCCCTTGTCTAGACTGTTGAGGAACAACTTACTATTTTATTCCTTTTAGTATTTTTGTTGTTGTTGTTGCTCTCTTTGTTCTACATAAGACCACTGGTTGAACTCTGTAATCAATGCACATTCTTAGGTATTTCAAATTAACAGAAAAGTGATCTCTGTTAAACATAGGAGTGGGAATAAGAGAGGGAGGAGATATATAGGTCGGCACATGCTCACTCGGACTTACCTCCAATGGTAGAACTAGAAATGTGCCAGGGGATTTCAGCTCAATCTTACCAAGGAGGCAGGTACCAATGCCAGTGCACTTGGTAAAGTGATACGTATAAATACACAACCGATCAAAAAGATAGGGTAAGTGTCGAAGAGATTTCACAAATAAGACCAGTGTAAGCAAATAATGAAGGATAGAATTAAAAGGGAGAGAATGATCCTGCAGGGGAAGCAGGACACACAGCAGACTCATAGAATGGCAAATGCCCAAAACAGCACTCCTGCCTCAGAATCAACCCTTGGGGCATTCGGATCTGGCTAAAAGGTCCATGAAAGTCTCACAGGCATGGGAAGCCATGACACGGTGACAAAAAGCAATCTAAATGAAAGATCCTGGTGAACAAGACCCCAGCAGAAGGAACAGGCCATCAAGGAGGAAGGCACCTTTCTCTGAAGGGAGGAAGGAACCTCCACTGTGATACGGCCTTGACTAAACAAGTTCAGAGTTGGTGAACTCAAGGGGCTTCCATAGCCTAGACAGCTCATAGCAAGAGTCTCAGCTGATTGCTGACGTCTTAAATAAGAGTGCCAATTGTTAAATCAACAACGGGAGTCACTGGGTACATGCTCCCCATGTAGGATCTCTGTCCTTAATGTGTTTTACTATGAAACTTAAAAACAACACTACTAGTTGAACAATGCCCTATATCTTGTGCGGTTGTGTGAGTACAGCCTGTTGGAATCCTTGCTTAGTGTATACTAAGTTGATCTTCAGTATATGAAGGTAATTGAAAATGAAACTCGATGAAGGGTGGGATGGGAGAGGGAGTGGGAGAGGAGAGGGCCGCGGGAGGGAGGGAGGTTGGGGGGGGGAGCCACAACAATACAAAAGTTGCACTTTGTAAATTCACATTTATTAAATAAAATAAAAAATAAAAAACACTGGGCAACATTGCGGAGTTTATTTTCATGGTTTTTAAATGAGGGAGATGCAGTGGATGTTATATGCGTAAATGTTTGCAGCACATTTCAGTGTTTACACATTTTACTAGTAAAATGTAGGATGGCTTGGAATTAGAAACAGTCACATGGTTCGCAATCTGCCTAAAAGACTGGAAACTGCAAATGGCTTTGTTTAGTAGTTGGCTGGGAAGTTTAACAGAGGTTGTGGAGTCTGAAAATATTGTTGGAATCTAAATCTTAAGAAAATGTCTAAGACGCAGCGAGTCAAGCCAGCATGCCGTGTCTGAGTGCCGGTTCAAGTCCCGGCTGCTCTGATTCTGATCCAGCTCCCTGCTAATGTGCTTGGAGACAGGGGGTGAGGCTGGAGTGCTTGGGTTCCTTCCACTCATGAGGGAGACTGGAGGGAGTTCCCTGCTCCAGCTGTTCAGGTCATCTGGGGAGTGAACCAGTGGATGGAAGATGCTGACTCCCAACCCCACCGTGTGCCACTCTGCCATTCAAATAAACAAACCTTTAAAAAATGAAAGATGTCTAGGAGTTTTAGGAATTTCAGAGCAGTAGATTCGTGGGAAGAGAAGTAATTTCTGCCCTCTGAGAGTGCTGGGAGTTGACTGCTCAACAAAGTGGCAGCCGTGGGCAGTGCTGCCTGGAACGGGTCAACGTTTTCCTCGGCTTGGCAACCAGCGTGCTCCTAAGAGTGGCTCCACAGGCACTCGTTCTCTGTGATGTTTGATGGTTTCCGACTCCAAGTGTTGTATGAATCCAGGAAGATTTTCTTATGAAATAGAATTGTCTGTATTCCAAATCCTTGTGGTTTATTTTATGTCAATTCTTCCATCCACTTTCTTGAGTAATTTGTGGTCTTGTTTGCCTGTTGTATTGATGTTGTGTTCAATGATTAAAAGCTGCACGGTCTTGTTCTCCAAGAACAGACTCCGTTATGTCTTTAAGTTTCCCTCAGAAATGGAAATGTTTGACAGGCTTTCCCTGGGGATGCAATTATCCAGTTAATCTGACTGTATTACAGGAAGGAGATTACAAAGTCTTTTCAGATCTTGTCCTTCCAAGTTTGATTCCAAGAAAATGCCTCGCCAAGTTCGCATTTCTAACAGGGAAGGGATGTCCTGACACACATACAGTGTAGGCTGGAAAATATTTCTCTTGTACAGAAGGCAATTTCTGGAACCATTGATCAGCATTTTCTTATTTTTTATTGGAATAGACAATATCTCTGTATTCTAGGGATATTGTTTCCTACTTATTTTCCACCTGTTTCCTTCTCTACCACTTTGAGTTTTAGCTATTCTCAGAATAATCTTAAAGGGAAGATTGGTGAACTCTTGGACCAAATATTTTTCATAACCACTCAACCCCTTTTCTGAAACATTTGTGAGTTATATTTTCTTTGAGTTAAGTTTCTTAATTTTGAAGCCGGTGCTGTGGCATAGTGGGTAAAGCCACAACCTTCAGTGCCCATATCCCATATGGGGGCCAGTTTGAGTCTCAGAAGTTCTGCTTCCAATCCAGCTCTCTGCTGTGGCCTGGCAAAGCAGTAGAAGATGGCCCAAGTCCTTGGGCCCCTGCACTCACATGGGAGACCCGGAAGAAGCTCCTGGCTCCTGGCTTCAGATAGGTGCAGCTCCTCCCATTGTGACCAACTGGGGAGTGAACCAGCAGATGGAACACCTCCCTCTCTTCCTCTCCTTCTCTCTGTGTAACTCTGACTTTCAAATAAATAAATAAATCTTTAAAATTTTTTTGTTAATTTAGCTATATGTAATTAGTAGTATTTACAGTCTTATTTTAAAAAATATTTACTTTTTTATTTTATTTAAGACAGAGCCAGATACCACACCCACACCCACACACAGACAGGGACAGAGACAAAGACAAATAGAGTTCCCGTCCACTGGTTCACTCTCCAAATGTCCAGAGCAGCCAAAGCTGGGTCAGGCCAAAGTTGAAAGTGGAGAACTCAGTCCTGGGTTTCCCGGTGTGGATAGCAGGGACCAACTACTTGAGCCATCATCTGCTGCCTCCTAGGGAGCACATTAGCAGGAACTAGAATTGGGGAGCAGAGCCAGGACTCAAACCTAGGCCCTCCACTTGGGGGATGTGAGGGTCCCAAGAGGTATCTGAACCAGTGCATCAAATGCTTGCCCCTCCTGCTTTTTATTTATTTATTTATTTATTAAGATTTATTTATTTGTTTGAAAGAGTTACAAAGAGGGAGGAGAGGCAGAGAGAAAGAAACAGAGAGAGAGAGAGAGAGAGAGAGAGGTCTTCCATCTGCTGGTTCACCCCTCAATTGGTCACAACGGCTGGAGCTGTGCCAATCCGAAACCAGGAGCCAGGAGCTTTCTCTGGGTCTCCCACGCGGGTGCAGGGGCCCAAGGACTTGGGCCTTCTTCTACTGCTTTCCCAGGCCACAGCAGAGAGTGGGATGGGAAGTGGAGCAGCTGGATCTTGAACTGGCGCCCTTATGGGATGATGGTGCTTCAGGCCAGGATGTTAAGCTGCTGTGCCACAGTGCCAGCCCCAGCCCCTCCTGCTTTTTAAATTCCACTTGAAATCCTTAAGAACATTTCCTTGTGTAGCTACAAAGTCTTTCATCGTCCCCATCATTATCTTACTCTTTTTTGATTAAATGATACATTGAAAAGATGAATTGATAGATTTATTTAACTGTGTGGTGGACACTGTCCTAAAATGTGGTAGCAATGGTCCTTCCCTTTACTCCCAGGATGCACAGGTGCTTTGGTCTCTGCTCAGAAGAGCCGGGCCACGTTTCAGGGTGTAAGGTAGAGAAATATAAGTACTTGGGGATTACTGTGCTGCAAAATCAGTCTAATCCCACCGTTGACACACCCATGGTATTATCTCCTTCCACTCTTTGTGTTTTGTGTTAGCATTTCCTGCGCTTCATCCCGCTGACCCCCAGCATCTTCCTCTTGGGTTTCTTTTTCTTCCCATGTCCTTCATTTTTAAAAATACAAAAGAATGCACAGGTACCTTCTTCCTGGAAAAGATTAAAGCAGTTGTTAGGTGGAGAGGAAGCCATGAAGTTCCCCTTCCTTCTAGCACTCTCACTCCCTCCTGAGTGAGTGTAATTCCAATTTTTTTTAAAAGAAGAGTCTTTTTATTTTTTAATTTTTTATTTATTTATTTGACAGGTAGAGTTACAGAGAGTGAGAAAGAGAGACAGAGAGAAAGGTCTTCCTTCCGTTGGATCACCCCCCAAATGGCCGCTACGGCTGGCTCTACACCGATCTGAAGCCAGAAGCCAGGTGCTTCCTCCTGGTCTCCCGTGTGGGTGCAGGGGCCCAAGCACTTGGGCCATCCTCCACTGCCCTCCCGGGCCATAGCAGAGGGCTGGACTGGAAGAGGATCGACTGGGACATAGAACCCGGCGCCCATATGGGATGCTGGCGCCGCAGGTGGAGGATTAACCTAGTGCGCCACGGCGCCAGCCCGAACATAATTCCAATTTTATTTCCCTGTGACCACATACAAATAAGGACATAGGTGTGATTTCTTGTCTTTCAAGAAATAGGCTCATTTTATGTTGCTATGGTTGAGTATGATTTAGCCCCTGACCCCATCCAGGACTTTAAATCCACAGCCATAAATGAATGGAACAGGGAGGGTGGAGACTCACCCCAGGGATGGCAGGAGGTGGGCCTCACGGCAGGTTCTGTGTGCCCAGCTCTTGTGAGACAATTGTTATAGAACCAAGTGTGGGCCCAGTCTCTCCTCTCAGTTCCTGGTGTGCCGTGGGTCCTCTCTGCGACTCCTCGCTGTCCCTCACGGGGCCTTCGCCAGGGTCTGCCTCGAGAACCCCAGAACCGTGGGCTGCGTGGTTCTGGTCATCTCCTCCACTGTCTGTGGCAGGCCTCTCCCCGTGGTCATGAGGAGCTGGCATGTCCGTGACTCTGGTTCTTGCTTTCTCAGCTTAGAGTGTCCTGGAGAGCTAGTTTATGTTAGTGCTACATTATTCCCAGAATTTGACGACGTTTTCTCCATGGACAGGCATTTGGGCTTGTTTCTTTTGTTCCTAGAACAGACAGTGCTGCCATGATATCCGCTTTCAAGAACCAGTCAGAATTCCTAGGTGGTAAATTCCTTTGAGTAGAGTTTCTGTCACGTGAGAAGTGTTGCCTTGCTGCCTGTTTTCTTCTATTCCTGTCGATTTTCACACTGCAAAACTTTAAGAAAACGCTGGCAGTGTGATCAGGAATGTTGTTAGGAGTTTCAGTTTGCATTTCTTTGTACCGTGGCAGGAAACGCTGTGCTCTGATAGCCACCTTTTTCCTTTTAGCTCTTGAAGATGCACTTTCCAGCCACCTTTTCAGCTTGCTGTGGCCACGTGGCTCAGTCCAGGCCAACGAGATGTGAGGCCAAGTGCCGTGTGAGCTTTCCTCTTTCCAGCAGCTGGGAGTGTGCAGATCGGAGTGCTTTGGAAGGCTGGATAGCAAGGATAGTAGGACTTCCCCATTGGTCCATCTATTAAGTGAGAGAGGAATAAATATATGTATTTTTATTGAGTTGCTGTGATTTGGGGTCTCTTTCTTATAGCAGCTTACTCCTGTACTAAATAATGCATACATCTTTTCAAGAGTATTGGATATTTACACCTTTTTATGACTTATTCAAACCGTTTGCTTATTTTTCACTTAGGTTCTGGTCACTTTTTGTGTCTTAATGGCTATTTTCCATACATTCTAAGATTTCTCCATTGTTAAAAATGTTGCAAATATTTTTTTCCTGTTGTCTCTAACCTTATGTCTTTTGAGAATAAATTTTTTAAATGAATATGCATTAAAGCTTTTAGTTGACTTATTTATTTATTTATTTACTTGGCCAGGCAGAGTTAGACAGTGAGAGAGAGACAGAGAGAGAGTTATAGACAGTGAGAGATAGAGACAGAGAGAAAGGTCTTCCTTCCATTGGATCACCCCCCCCCCCCCCAAATAGCTGCCACTGCCGGTGCTGCGCCGATCCAAAGCCAGGAGCCAGGCGCTTCCTCCTGGTCTCCCATGAGGGTGCAGGCCCAAGCACTTGGGCCATCCTCCTCTGCCCTCCCGGGCCACAGCAGAGAGCTGGACTGGAAGAAGAGCAACTGGGACTAGTACCCGGTGCCCCAACCAGGACTAGATCCCAGGGTGCCAGTGCTGCAGGCAGAGGATTAGCCAAATGAGCCACGGCACTGGCCAGTTGACTTATTTTTAATGAGAAGTGGTAAGATCTTATAAGCAACTGAAAGGATAATCCAAGCAGACGGCACTTATAGATCATAGTTACAGGAATATTGAAATGAATGTGAAAATGGCTTCTTGCATAGCAGAAGAAGGATGTCAATGGAAACCTCACTGGACAAAATTTATTTTCATGCTTGTACAAGAATTATTTTGCATTAATAGCAATTATCTACAACTCACAGAGTTGTCAAATACCTCATAGGCAATGACAGGGCTAGGTCAGATTAACTCAGAGTGTGCACTAAAATCACAGTTTTCCATTGGAGCACTGAGTAATCTTTTTCCTTACTTCAGAGCTCTTTGTAGTGTTCTGATAGACTGGTTGCCTGCATCTCTGATTATTTTCTGTATATTTGTGCATCTTTCCATTCTAGTTGGGAATTGAGCTTCTCCAAGGGCATGAACTGTGTCTTATATTATTTTTGTCTCCTTCAATTTTTCCAAATACTCCATAATGTTGGAAGAAAAACTGGTACATTAAACTGGTTAGTGGAATTAACTCATGAACACCTGGGAGTTATTGGTCAACTGCACTGGAAATTCTGTCTTTGTGGTGTGTCGTCCAATAGGGCATAGCAAAAAGAAATGCCCTCAGAGGGTGAGATCCTTTTTTTTTTAAAAGATTTATTTATTTATTTGAAAGTCAGAGTTACACAGAGAGAGAGAGAGAGAGGTCTTCCATCCTCTGGTTCACTCCCCAGATGGCCGCAATGGCCAGAGCTGAGCCGATCCAAAGCCAGGAGCCAGGAGTTTCTTCCAGGTCTCCTACGCAGGTGCAGGGGCCCAAAGAGTTGGGCCATCTTCTGCTGCTTTCCCAGGCCATAGCAGAGAGCTGGATTGGAAGTGGAGTAGCCAGGTGGTGAACCGGTGCCCACATGGGATGCCGGCACTTCAGGCCAGGGCTTTATTTTATTTTTATTTTTATTTTTATTTTATTTTTTTGACAGGCAGAGTTAGACAGTGAGAGAGAGAGACAGAGAGGAAGGTCTACCTTTTCCGTTGGTTCACCCCCGCAATGGCTGCTGTGGCTGGCGCGCTGCACCGATTTGCAGCCAGGAACCAGGTGCCTCTCCTGGTCTCCCATGCAGGTGCAGGGCCCAAGCACTTGGGCCATCCTCCACTGCCTTCCTGGGCCACAGCAGAGAGCTGGACTGGAAGAGGAGCAACCGGGACAGAATCTGGCGCCCCAACCGGGGTGCTGGCTCCGCAGGCAGAGGATTAGCCTAGTGAGCTGTGGCACCGGCCCAAGGCCAGGGCTTTAACCCTCTGTGCCACAGTGCCGGCAGAGGGTGAGATTCTACAAAGATTTATTTATTCATTTATTTGGAAGGGAAGATTCAGAGAAATACATCTCTCTCTCTCTCTCTCTCTCTGTTGTGTGTGTGTGTGTGTGTGTGTGTATATATATATATAGAGAGAGAGAGAGAGTGAGCGCGTGAGCGAGAGCGCTTCTTTTCACTGGTTAACTCTCCAAATGCCCACAACAAGCAGGGCCGAAGCCAGAAGCCAGCTCTCCATCCAGGTCTCCCACATGGGTGTCAAGGACCTACGTACTTGGGCCATCACGTGCCGTCTTCCCAGACACATTAGCAGGAAGCTGAATCAGAAGTGGAGTAGCCGGGACTTGAGAGGGTGGAGAGGAAGGGGGAGAGTGATTAGGTATGGGATACAAGAGCTTTAAGTGATGGTTTAACCGCTGAGCTGCAATGCCTACCCCTGGAGAGTGAAAGTTTCCACTGTCATGAGGCCATCTCTGAAATCTGCTTTATGGCATTTAGGTTTCAGTGTTCTTTGTGAAAACAGTTCTACTCTAGGATGATGATACGTTCTCTACCCCACTCCCACTCTTTTTATTCAGTAAAATGTTCTTAATCCTTTTGCAGTTCATTTTGGTGCAGATACAAGATAGGGACTAATTCATGTTAATTTTAAATTTTACAAATGGATATTGATTTATTATAGCACTGTTTATTGAATACTCCATCAGTTGTCTATTGATTTTAAATGACAGCATTTTCCTTAGAAAACACTTGCATTTGTACATGGATCAGTTTCTGGAAAACTCTTCTTGTCTTCTGGCTCTTTTTATTTTATTCTGAATTATTAGTAACCTATTACTTAAAAGGCTTTTTTGTGAACAATTTCATACATATGCCACAGTACAGAATAGCACAATAAACGCACTATATCGCTCAGCTTCAGCAATACCAACATTTCCCACACTTTACTACTCTGTCCCTTTTCCCTCTAGTTGCCATGCTGATTTAAAGTGCACCTCAGATGTGCCACTGCACATCTCAGTCTTCCATAGACAACTCCAAGTTAAAAAAAAAAAAATGACACTGGAGGCCATTGCTGTAGCACAGCAGGTTAAGTCACCACCTGTGATGCCAGTGTCCCGCGTGAGCACTGGCTCTAGTGCCAGGTGCTCTGCATCCAATCAGCCCCCTACTTGTGTGCCTGAGAAAGCAGCAGCAGACGACCCAAGTGCTTGGCCCCCTGTCATCCCTGTGGGAGACCCGGATGAAGCTCCAAGGCCCTGGCTTCAGCCTGGCCCAGCCCTGGCTGTTGGGGACATTTGGGGAGTGAATCAGCAGATGCAACATCTCTCTCTCTCTCTCTCTTTTTCTCTCTCTCTCTGTAACTCTTTCAAATAAATAAACAAATCAAATCCTTTTTATTTGTAAAGATGTCTTTGTTCTTTTAAAGAGTTTCTCTACCAGAAAATTATTCCGAATCAGCTTTAAATTGCACAATTTTTTTTTCTGGAATTTGTCTCTGGATTACATTAAATGTGGCGAATAGCTTGTGGGAGTTTGGGCAGTGTGACAGCACTGATGGGCTCGCGCAGAAATGTCGCATCTCCGTTTATTCAGGCGCACGTCCTTCGGTAGAGATCTTCGTCATGGGTTTCATTTCCCTTTGCTTGTCTCCGAGGTCATTCTGTTTTCCTTTTCCTGTCTTCTTTTGGACTGAATAAAGCTACTTAGGTTTCAGTTTAGTAGCCTGTAAATTCTGTATCACTTTTTATACAACTCTTTGTGTTACTTTTTTAGTAGTAGTTCTAGGCTTACCATATATAACCTCAAATCTTCAGTTCATTTGGAGTTAATACTGCACTACTTTATATAAACTTGAGAAATCTGGCAACTGACCAGATCCAATTATGCCTTCTCATCCATTATGCTATATAGTTGACATATGTATTGCATCTATTTAATTTCTGAATATCATGTTTTAAGTTTTGCTTTATATAGTATTTGGAGAAAATAAGAGGAAAACATTGTTTTACATCTATCTAGATATTTGTCATTTCCAACACTCATCACTCATTCCTGAAGATCTTAATCTTAATTTTCATTTGAAATTATTTCCTTCCTTTAGCATTTCTTGTAATGCAATTCTGTGGGCTCTTACTTTTACTTGAAAATGTTTTTTCACTTTCATTCTTGGCATGCTGTTATATACAATATAGAATTCTTGATTAATAGTTTTTTCTATAACATTTTATATATGTATTGTTTTTGGTTTTTGTTATTTATGATGATAAGTCAACATTCATTCAAATAATTGTTCTCTATTATATATATGTGTGCATCTTTATTCACAGAAAAGTGGAATTAAAAGATAAGTATATTTTGCTGCAAAATTTTTTGAAATCCATGTGTATGTTTTTCATAATGCACACTACACATTGTCTGTGAAGTTTCTGAAATCCATGACAGGTTTGTTTTTTTTTTTTTTTTTTTTAAAGTCAGAGTTGGGGCCAGTGCTGTGGCATAGTGGATTAAGCTGCCACCTGATGCCAGTTCAAGTCTCGGCTGCTCCACTTCCGATCCTGCTCCCTGCTAATGTGCCTGGGAAAAGCAGCAGCAGATGACCCGTATAGGATGCCAGTACTGCAGATCATGGCTTAACCTGCTGCACCACAGTGCTGGCCCCCACACAGGTCTTTCATAAAATACATTGTTCCAGAAGTTTTTGAAGTCCCTTCGTATTTATGTGGCCACCTTTAAGGTTTTCTCTTTAGTTTTGATTTGCAGAGTTTGACTATGATGTTCCTTGGTGTGGGTTTTTGATATTTAAAAAAATTATCTATTTATTTAAAGTGTGGGGGGAGGAAGGAGAGAATCTCACCCACTGGCTCACTAGATCTGGGCCAGGCTGACACTGGAAGCTAGGAACTCTTCCTTCCCTATGGGTGCAGGGGCCCAGGGATTGGCCCATCTTCCACTGCCTCCCCAGTCGCATTAGCAGGAAGCTGGCTTGGAAGTGGAGCAGCCGGGACTTGAAGCAGCACCCCAGTCTGGGATGCCCCTGATGTGAGATGCTGGTGTCACAAGTGGCAGTGCCACAGTGCTGGCCCCTCTTCAGATATTCTTCTTGGGATACACTGAGCTTCTTGAATATAGGAATTTACTTCTACAACAGAAGAGAAAATTTTGGTTGTAATTTCTTCAGATAATTTTCTGCTCCATTTTCTTTCTTCCTCATGGTAGATTTCAATAACATGAATGTTAAAAATCCAACATATCCGCTGGCGCCGCTGCTCATTAGGTTAATCCTCCTCCTTGCAGCGCCGGCACACCAGGTTCAAGTCCCGGTTGGGGCACCGGATTCTGTCCTGGTTGCTCCTCTTCCAGGCCAGCTCTCTGCTGTGGCCCAGGAGTGCAGTGGAGGATGGCCCAAGTGCTTGGGCCCTGCACCCCATGGGAGACCAGGAGGAAGCACCTGGCTCCTGGCTTCAGATCAGCACGGTGTGCCGGCTGCAGTGCGCTGGCCACGGTGGCCTTTGGAGGGTGAACCAACCTAAAAGGAAGACCTTTCTCTCTGTCTCTCTCTCTCACTGTCCACTCTGTCAAAAAAAAAAAAAAAAAATCCCACATATCACTAAGTCTCTGTTCATTAAAAAATGTCTTTCTCCATGCTGTTCAGGTTGTGTAATTTCTCTTGATCTAATTTTAATGACAGTTTCTTTTTCCCATTATATTCAATTTGGCATTTAAAAAAATAGTGTGTGTTCAGGTTTAGAATTTGCTTGTGATTATTATTGTAGTTTTTCCTCCAGCTGAGACTTCCTATCTTCTCATTCATTACGGGCGTATTTTCCTTTATGCCTCGAGCCTAGTTAAAACGGCTGCTTTAAAGTTCTTGTCTGCTAATTTCAACATCTGGGTCATCTTGAAATTGCTTTACACTTTTGACTTTTTTCATGAGAATAAGCCACATTTTTTTGTTTATTTGGGTATTGAGTAATTTTCTATCCTCTATTGGACATTACAAATGCTACGTTATGGAGAGTCTGGTTTTTGTTATAATCCTGTGAAGAATGGTGCTGCATTTGGTTTGACTCAAACTACACTGTATGCTTATGTGTATGGTGACAGCTCTCTTTGCCTTAGCCAGCAGCTTGGCATCTTCCCACATGTGCTCATGTGTGCTGCAGGAGTTAGCCAGGGTCGTGAGCAGAGTTTATTCACGGAAGTTAGGACTCCATCGCTATGGCTCTCTTCTGTTGCTACCACCCCCCTTTGCGGGGTCTCCAGTTTGCCTGAATGCTGTCCTCTGGTTTTCCAGTGGGAATGGCAGCAAGCTCTAGATCCATTTCGGTTACCCTGAATGGCACAGACTGAAGCCTGCCCTTAGGCCAGAAGCCATGAAAACGTGAAACTCAATGGCATGCCCGTATTTTCAAGTGTCAGCATCTTTCCAAGTTTCCTTGCTTTTGGTCTTTCTCCAGTGACTTCAGTATTTGTTTTTATATTTTGTCCAGGGCATAAAATCTTCCCATCTGTCTCTACACACTTTTGTAGTTGATGTAACATGGCGATTATCTGTTTCTTGGAACTATAGCAGAACTTGCTTATAACAGCCTGGTGTTATTTTATCAGTAGAGCTTTGATGCCTCTTTTTTTTTTTTTTTTGGTAATTGTTTATTCAGATTCTCCAGCTCTTAATTCAGCTAATTCTAGTACACATTATTGCCCTTGAAAATAATCAATTTTATCAATGTTATCAAATTTAATTAGTTGATTGGTTAATTTTTATTTGAAAGGCAAAGATACACTCCTGAAATGCTTGCAGCAGCTGGGGCTGAGCCAGGCTGAAGCCAGGAGCTGGGAACTCAGTCCAGGTCTCCCATGTTGGTGATGGCAGCCCAAGTACTTGAACCTGCTTCCTCCTAGGGTCTGCATTAGCAAGAAGCCGGAACTGGGGGGAGAGCCAGGACTTGTACCCAAGTACTCTGATATGGAATGCAGGAGTCCCAGTGATGTCTAAATTGCTATGTCAAATGCATACCCCAAGGTTGTCAGATTTATTGGTATAAAATTATGCACGATACTATCTCATAAATGAAAAATCCTCCCCTAAATTTGCAGTGTTTTCTAATTTCTGATATTCTTTATATATTTATATATTTTTATATATTTATATATTTATTTTGGCACTCCCATTCTTTCCTAACTTTATAAATTTATCAAAGTTTTGTGTAAGTTATTTCTATATTATTTCATTTTATTTTTTTAAATTTTTTTAAATGTTTGACAGACAGAGTGCACAGTGAGAGAGAGAGAGACAGAGAGAAAGGTCTTCCTTTTGCCGTTGGTTCACTCTCCAGTGGCCGTTGCGGCCGGCACACCGCGCTGATTCGAAGCCAGGAGCCAGGTGCTTCTCCTGGTCTCCCATGTGGGTGCAGGGCCCAAGTACCTGGGCCATCCTCCACTGCACTCCCTGGCCACAGCAGAGGGCTGGCCTGGAAGAGGGGCAACTGGGACAGAATCCGGCGCCCCGACCGGGACTAGAACCCTTGTGCCGGCGCCACAAGGCGGAGGATTAGCCTAGTGAGCTGCGGTGCCGGCCTAGTTATTTCTATCTTTACTAATTCTTTTCTTCTATTTTTATTAGATTTGTCATTCCTTTTTCAGCCTTTGAGCTATTTTCTTTCTTTTTTAAATAAATGAAAGTTAAAGATTTCCTCTCACTGTGGTTTACACCTGTGCATTTGTGTGTTCATGTCACATATTCCAAAATAGTTTATAATTTATTTTGATTGCCTCTTTAATCAGAATATTAACAATTATGTTTAAAAATGCCCATGTGAATAAAAATGCACATATTATTTGATTACTTTTTGTTATTTACTCCTAAGTAGTGTTTTGGACAAAGTCAATGAATATTTTATACTTCTGTTTTTTATAATTCATTTAATTTTGGTCTAAAATATAGTCCAATTTTGCTAATTCTCCATAACATTTTTTAAAAATGATTTATTTTTATTTATTTGAAAGACTTAGGAGAGAAGTAGAGACAGAGAGGTCTTCTATCTACTGATTCACTCCCCAGATGGTCGTAATGGTCAGAACTCAGCTGATCTGAAGCCAGGAGCCAGGAGCTTTTTCTGGGTCTCCACGTGGGTGCAGGGGCCCAAAGACTTCAGCCATCTTCCACTGCTTTCCCAGGCCATAGCAGAGAGCTGGATTGGAAGAGGAGCAGCCAGGACTAGAACCAGTGCCCATATGGGATGCCGGCACTTCAGGCCAGGGCTTTAACCCACTGCGCCATGGCGCTGGCCCCCCTCCATAACTTTTTACAAGAAAGTCATATTCTGTTTTGGCAGTATGGTGCCTGTAATGAAATTTTTGAACTTGTTGATTAAATTGTAGTCTCTGGTCTACCGCCATACCACCCTGAACACGCCTGATCAAGTCTAAATTATAGTCTACGATTTTATTTGCTTACTTAGCCTGAGAGTAGTAGATCTGAAATATTCCATTATTATTTTGGATTTTTAAGTTTCTCCTTTTATATGTATGTATTTCAGTTTGGCAAAAGATTTATGATTTTTACATATTCCTGACTGAATTTTATGTTTTATTAAAAATATTTCAGTGTATTTTAAAAAATTTTAAAAGAGAGATAGAGGGAGACACAGAGAGAGAGAGCTCTTGTCTCCTGGGTCACTCCACACATGATTGCAATGACTGGGACTTGGCCAGGCCAAAGCCAGGATCTGGGAGCTCAGTTCAGGTCTCCGATGTGGCAGGAACCAAATCACTTGAGAGAAGCTAGAGTCAGTTTCTGGAGGCAGGTATGGACCCAGGGACTCTGACACGGGCGTGGGTGTCCTAACCACTAGGCAGAACGTCTACCCCAAGATGGCCTTTTTGCTTTTATAACTGCCACAAATGACAAAGAGCATGCATTTTTTAAAAAACATTTTATTTATTTATTTGAAAGAGTTACACAGAGAGAGCAGAGGGAGAGGGGGAGAGAGAGAGAGAGAGAGAGAGAGCTATCTTCCATCTGCTGGTTCACTCCCCAGTTGGCCGCAACGGCCGGAGCTGCGCAGATCCGAAGCCAGGAGCCAGGAGCCTCTTCCAGGTCTCCCACGCAAGTGCAGGGACCCAAAGTCTTGGGCCATCTTCTACTGCTTTGCCAGGCCATAGCAGAGAGCTGGATCGGAAGAGGAGCAGCCAGGACTAGAACTAGCACCCATATGGGATGCTGACACTTCAGGTCAGGGCGTTAACCCTCTGCACCACAGCGCTGGCCCCAGAGCATACATTTTTTTTTTTTTTTTGACAGGCAGAGTGGACAGTGAGAGAGAGAGACAGAGAGAAAGGTCTTCCTTTGCCGTTGGTTCACCCTCCAATGGCTGCCGCGGCCGGCGCGCTGCGGCCGGCGCACCGCGCTGATCCGATGGCAGGAGCCAGGAGCCAGGTGCTTTTCCTGGTCTCCCATGGGGTGCAGGGCCCAAGCACCTGGGCCATCCTCCACTGCACTCCCTGGCCACAGCAGAGGGCTGGCCTGGAAGAGGGGCAACCGGGACAGAATCCGGCGCCCCGACCGAGACTAGAACCCGGTGTGCCAGCCCGCTAGGCGGAGGATTAGCCTAGTGAGCCGCGGCGCCGGCCCCAGAGCATACATTATTTATCTTTCTGTGTCTGGCTTAATTCACTTAACCTACTGACTTCATGTTCCATTTGTTTTGCTGCAGATGTCAGAATTTCATCCTTTTGTGACTGAATAATATTCCACTGTGTACATTTCCCACATTTTCTTTATCTGTTCATCCGTTGGTAGACACCTAGGTTGACTCCACGTCTTGATTATTGTGAATAGCACTGCAGTGAACGTAGGAGTGCAGGTGTCTTTGAGATGCCAACTTCACTTCCTTCAGATAGGTGTGCAGAAGTGGGATAGCTGGGTCACACAATAGATCTACTTTCAGTTTTTTGAGAAAACACCATACTAGTCTTTCTAATGGCTGTACTCATTTGCATCCTACCAGTATCCTTGCTAGCATTTGATGTGTGTTTTTAAAATAAGATTTATTTGTTTCTTTGCAAGGCAGAGTTGCAGAGAGAGACACACACAGAGCTTCTACCTGCTGATTCATTCCCCAGATGGCCACAACAGCCAGGGGTGGACCAGGCTGAAACCAGGAACCAGGAGCTTTACTCAAGTCTCCCATGTGGGCGGCGGGGGCCTGAGCACCTGGGCCATCCTCTGCTGCTTCCTCACGTGCATCAGCAGAGAGCCGGGTTGGAAACGGAGCAGCCAGGACTTGAACCGGTGTCCATACGGGATGCTGGCACTGTAGGTGGCAGCTTATCCAGCTAGTCCACAGCGCCAGCCCCTCTATTTTTGACTGTTATGAATAAACTACTATGAGCATTAGTGCATGTTTTTGTGTGAATGAGTGTTTGCAGTTCTGTTAGGTATACACATAGGAATGGAACTTTTGGTTCACTGTGCTTAATTTTTTGAGGAACTGCTAAATTGTTCTCTGAAACACCATTTTACATCCTATTAGTAGATTATTAGACTTTGTTTTTTTTTGTATTCTTATTTTTCCTATTATTTATCTCATATTGTTTTTCTATTTTATTATAGCCATGCACATGAGTGTGGAGTGAGATTTGTTGTGGTTTTGTTGTGCGTTTCCATGATGGTTAATGGATTGAGCATCTTTTCATGTCTATATGGGACAGCTATAGATCATCTTTGAAGAAATGTCTATCACGATTCTTTCCAGCTTCTCAACCCAGTTGTTTGTATTTATAGAAGGGTTCTCTATGTTATACATACAAGCCTCTTATCAGATATGTGATGTTCAAGTATCTGCATTTCCTCCTGTTTTGTTGGTTGCCTTTTTACTTTCCTGAGAAGTGCAAAAGTCTAAATTTTTGATGGATTCCCATATATGTTTTTTCTTCTAAAAAGGCTTCCCCTAACCTGATGTTACGATTTAACCATGACCTATTCCCCCAGTTCCTGCAGGAGTTTCCTGTGCAAAGTCTCATGTTAATGGTGGCAAGAGGGGGACACAATCTGAGTGTGGTGTTGGAGGCGGGGCCTTTAGAAAGTGATTGAATCCTGGCGGCTCTTCAGGGAAGGGGGAAGAGACCAGCAGACCCAGGCGCGTGTGCCGCCGGTCTCGCCGCGTGACACTTGTGCCATGCTGGGACACTGCCAGCTGGAGAGCCGTCCCCAGATGAGACTGCTAAGACTTACCCTCCAGAGCCACGAGCCAGTAAACCTCTTTATAAAGGAGGCCATCTCAAGTAATTTCACAGTAATGGAAACTGACCAGTACACAGATCATGACAGTTGACTTCTGTTATTTGAATAGATTTCTAGTTTCAATGCTGAGTTCTGTGATCCACCTTGTGTAGTCTTTTGTATGCTGGGTTAGGTTGGGTTCAGTTTCATCCTTTCCGCTGTGGATGTCTAGAGTTGAGACACCTTTTGTTGACAAGACAACAACTCTCTCCCACTGAACTGTGAAAATCAATTTATGTGATGTTTTATTTCTGACCATCTCACTCAATTACACTGACGTCAATAGGTCTAGCCTTATCTCGGCACCAGATAATCTTGACTAGTGCATAAGTAAATTCTGAAATTGGAAGTGTGTGTCTTCCAACTTTGTTCTTTTTTTGAGATTGTTCTGCATATTCCTTGTCCCTTATATTTTCATTTTAATTTTAGGACCAGTTTATCAGTTTCTGTAATAAAACCACCTGAGGTTTTGACAAAGATTGCATTGAATATACAAATGAAGTTAGAGAGTATTTCCATCATAACAATACTAAGTATTTTAATCTATGAACAAGGGATATCTTTCCATTTAGTTGAATCTTTTTTTTTATTTTTTATTTTTTTATATTTTGACAGGCGGAGTGGACAGTGAGAGAGAGAGAGAGAGAGAGAGAGACAGAGAGAAAGGTCTTCCTTTTGCCGTTGGTTCACCCTCCAATGGCCGCCGCGGCCAGTGCGCTGTGGCCGGCGCACCGCGCTGATCCGAAGCCAGGAGCCAGGTACTTCTCCTGGTCTCCCATGGGGTGCAGGGCCCAAGCACTTGGGCCATCCTCCACTGCACTCCCGGGCCACAGCAGAGAGCTGGCCTGGAAGAGGAGCAACCAGGACAGAATCCGGCGCCCCGACTGGGACTAGAACCCGGTGTGCTGGCGCCGCAAGGCGGAGGATTAGCCTAGTGAGCCGCGGCGCCGGCCTTAGTTGAATCTTAATCTCTTTTTTTTAACATTTTAAAAAAATGAGTTACAGAGAGAGGGGGAGACACAGATCTTCAATCTACCGTTTCACTCCCCAAGTGGCTGCAACAGCCGGGGCTGGGCCAGGTCAAAGTCAGGAACCAAGAGCTTCATCCAGGTCTCCCATATGGGTGCTGGATGGTCCTTGGGCCATCTTCCACTGCTTTCCTAGGTGCATTAGCAGGAAGCTGGCTCAGAAGTAAAGCAGCCCGAGACTCAGACTGGCACCCGTATGGGATGGCAGCATCATGGGCGGAGGCTTAACCTACTGTGTCACAGTGCTGGTCCTAAGTCTTAATTTCTTTAGATGATGCTTTGTGTTTTACATTGTACAAGGCTTTCCCTTTTTAAAATTATTTCTAAGCACTTTATTATTTTTTAAAGTATTTATTTATTTAAAAGTTAGAGACACAGAGAGAGAGAGAGAGAGAGAGAGAGAGAGAGAATCTTCCATCTACTGGTTCACTCCCTGAATGGCCACAATGGTTGGGGCTGGCCCAAGCTGAAGCCAGGAGCCAGGAAGTCTCCATCCTGCTCTCCTACATGGGTGGCAGAGGTCTAAGCACTCCGGCCATCTTCTGTTGCTTTTCCAGGCAGATTAGCACAAAGTTGGATTGGAAGTAGAACAGCTGGACTTGAACTTGAACTCATATGGGATGCCAGCATCACAGGTGGTGGCTTAACCTGCTGAGCCACAAGGCCAGCCCCTGTATTTTATTATTTTTAAGACTATTATATTGGGACCGGCGCTGTGGCGCAGCGGGTTAACGCCCCATATGGGCGCCAGTTCGAGACCTCGCTGCTCCACTTCCAGTCCAGCTCTCTGCTATGGCCTGGGAAAGCAATAGAAAAAGGCCCAAGTTGTTGGGCCCTGCACCCACATGGGAAGAAGCTCCTGGCTCCTGGCTTCGGATCAGCGCAGCTCCAGCCGTTGCGGCCAACTGGGGAGTGAACCAGCGGATGGAAGACCTCTCTCTCTCTCTCTCTCTCTCTCTCTGTCTGTCTCTCCTCTCTCTGTGTAACTGTGACTTTCAAGTAAAATAAATAAATCTTGAAAAAAAATTACCAGTTTAATTTCTTTCCTTGTAATAGGTATATTCAGATTTTCTATTTCTTCCAGAGGCACTTTTAATCGTTGTGTCTATAGATCTGTCCATTGAATTTGGGTTATATGAATGTTTTGTCATTCAGTAACTGATAGCGTTACCTTATGATCCTGTCTGTTTCTGTAGCCTTTGTGATAATGCACCTCTTTCACTCTGGTTTCAGTCATTTGAGTCTGCTCTCTCTGCCTTTTATCCTTCTAGCTACAGGTTTAGAGCACTAAATGATGATAGGTGCAGTCTCTGGAAATCAGATTCTACTCCCTTCTCCCCTAGAATACGTTTTTGTTGCTGTGTTGTTACTGTTTTCACTCTTAGTGACTTTTCAGTGGTAATTCTGTAACGTCGTGTGTGATCGCTGAAATCTCTTATCAGTTAACTTAGACAGCTGACGGTCAGACATTTTATTTATTTGAAAGGTGGGTGTGAGGAAAGAGAGAGAGAAGGGAGACTCTCCCATGCACTGGTTCACTCCTCAAATGCCAGCAACAGCCAAGGCTGGGCACAGCTGAAGTCAGGAGCCGGGATCTCAATCCAGGTCTCTCAGGTGGTGACGGGAGCCCACTTACTTGAGCCATCACTGCTGCCTCCCAAAGTGCACATTAACAGGAAGCTGGAATGAGAATGGAGGCGGAACCCACACCTCGGCAGTCCAGTATGGAAGTGGGCCCCCTCATGGCGTCTCACCCACTGCGCCAAGTGCCTGTCCCCGCCTTAGCTTTCGCCCACAGCGCATACAGGGTGTGAGGTCAGCCAGAGCTGGTGCCCAGGGCCACCTCGGGTGACAGAGCAGGTGCACAGCCTTGCGGCTGTGTGTGTTCTTCTTGACCAGCTGGGATATGCTGGAGCTTCTGAAAAAGATCCTTTGTTGAGAACCCATCCCCCGGACTTTCCCTTTAGACTTGGTGAGATGGTTGTTCCAGCTGTTACCCACCCCCGCAGCCCCAGTGCTAAACAGCCGCTGCTGACTCTTTCTGACAGATCCCCCAGGAGAAGGGGCTCTTTGCACTGGGCCAAGCCTAGGCAAATCCGATAAAGACACACCTGTGAACAGGGTCCTCCAGGGAGTGGCCACACAGATGACGTCGTGAGAGTTCTGTGCGAGCGTGGCCTTGGGTGAACTCCGGCTGGCTCTGCCTCCCGTGTAACCGCTCCCTTAGCCCCTCAGCCCCAGCCCCTAGTCAAGGCTGCCACCGAGCCAAGGAGGGGCAGCTCTCTGCTCTTACCAGGTTTAGGCCAGTTTTCTGGAATGACTGCTCCCTGGATGGCCCTCTGCCTTTCGTTAGCTCCCAGAGCTCTGGCCGTTTTCCCATTGTTGCAATTGACTTTGTGGGGGGACAACTACTCAGAGCTCCTTCCTTTGCCGTGCCCGCTGGGGTCACCCTGATACTGGCAGGTGTTCAGCACACAGCATCTCTTCTGTATGTCCATGGTCAGTCAGTCTCCGGAATAAGGGGTAGTCTGTGTGTGACTTTAGCTCTGCCTTCCCCGGACATCTGCCGCTTCCCCTTGCTGGGGTTCTTAGGATTTTTGTTGGTTCTACATTCTCTCAGTAAAATACCAACAGCAATTCCTTCAGCTTAACTATACATTTTACTAATTTCTATGCAAATAATAGCTACTTGTATTCCTTGTCTTCCTTTTTGCTGGAGTACATTTTCTAGTATTAATTTCAGTGAGAGTTCATGGTCTGAGCAAGCTCTGAGTGCTGCAGTTTGGACAAGTCTGTGTTCCGTTTTAACACTGGAATAATGACTGGATATAGAATTTAGGTTCAAAAGTATTTTGTCGTAGAACTTGGGAGTCTTCTTTCTAATACAGTGTTTGAGTTTGTTTCAAACAAGGAAAAATTGCAGTAGTTTAAAGATCTGTTGCCTAACCCTCACCCAGATTAGTCCACATTGTTTTGGTATTCTGTTTTTTCTCTTTCTTTTTTTTTTCTTGAATTAATTTGAGATCAAGTTATAGACATCCTTCCCCCGAACTTTGAAATGTTTTGTGTGTATTTTGTAAGGGCGAGAGTGTTTACTTACATAACCTCAGACTGGATTCAGATGTTGCCAGTTGTCCTTTAATGAAATTTTTAGCACTTTTTTTTTTTTCTGGCCCAGAATCCATTTAATTTCCACGGCTCTTGATCCATGGGGCCAGTTTCTTGGTCCCTGTCTTTCATGACATTGGTGTTTTCAGAGAGTGCAGGCCAGTGTTTTTGTTGCGTGTCCCTGCGTTATGCTACATTTGCACATCTGGGGTTGCCAATAAGAACCTGGAGACCAACAGGTTGACTAAGAGTGTGTTTTAACGCAGCGCAACCCCTCCTCTTCAAAAGCCAGGGAGCTATACCATCCACTTTTGGCATATCCAGTCCCTAGACTCCTCAAGACCTGTTGAAGTTCAGAATCCTTGGCAATGCCCTTTAGTAGCTCTTTTGAGAATTTACTGCTTTCTCAAATGAGGCATGAACTAGGAGAATCTACAAGCGCTCGGGGCTGTCCAAACCAATCTCTTCTCAACTTCCACACTGTAAAGCTCTCCTCCAAGAGGCTGTTCACTGCCTTTTTGCAGCCACACTTACAGCTGTCAATAGCAGCTATAATCACATGATATTGAAAATGCCAGCGATGCAATCTGACTTCAGCTGTCACGGTAGACCATGATAGTATCAGAGATTTAGAGTCCGATGTCTTCATATCTATGCAGAAGCAGAGGCCTTGGGAGATGAAGGGCTGTTGAAGGCCATGTAACTTGTGAGTGCCACACCACATCTTGAAATAATAATCTGTTAAGGAAAACACTGCTCAGCAATGGCAGGAATACAATGGCCGCACTCATTAGCATTAACGCTGGGGAAAGGGAAAGTCCACAGGACTCTGCCAGCCCAGGTAATGAGACCAGGTGGGTGATAGGCATGAAGTATCTCTGGATGGGGCTCTGAGGTCAGAGAGACAAGAGATTGCCACTCATTATTCTGAGGACACCTGGACTGTCAGCACATCGAATTAAGGGGCCGGTAGCAAAGAGCTTCTTCCCAGGCAACAGTCACAGACATGAAGGGTCAGGGGTCTTTAATTCGGAGGAAAGACTCCAGCCACATAGACCAGGAGACTGATTGCTCAGCCAGCGATGAGTGCTGTGAGATCCAGGGTCAACATCCTTCATCACATCTGCTTTTGATCAGCTCTGCGGAGTGAGTTATTTGCGTCAAGAATTCTTAGCCCCAAGTTAAGTGGGGGTGGGGCTGGAGGAGAAAGGCTTGGCGAATTCAGAGGTCAGGAGGTAAGCACGCAGACACGGGCCTCCGTGAGTGCACGTCCAGCCACGCAGTGTGTGAGCTAAGCATGGCCAGCAGTTTGTGTGTCTGTGACACAGGTCCGGGCTTTGCAACTGTGTTCTGACGGAGAGCTGCCTGGTCAGCAGCCCCTCCTGCAGGGCTACCGAATTCTAGCCCTGTTCCAGGTCTGTGAGCTGTGTGGGGGCCTCTGTAGCTTGTAAGTGACTGATCAGTGTCCTAACAGTGGTAACGGACTGTTTCCATTGGTGATTTAGCTCAAATTCCTTTACTCCCTATCTGTGCTTTCTTCACGGTTTCCTGGACTGGTTAAAAACATCTGCCTGGTTCCCTCATCAAGAGTCGAAATAAAATCTTTAACACGTGTTCATGTTGTATTTGCACGAGTATAGGATTTTACCTTTTCCTGAACAAAACCCTTCTGTAGCTTGGTTGCTCGTGGGAAGGTCAGCCACTCTTTCCCCGTCTTTCCAAGATTTGGTTGCTCAGATCCGTTCTCTGGAGACTCTCAAACCAGAACTTTCAAGCATCAGTCATTTATAACAAAACACAGCAAAAATCTTTTTTTTTAATGCCGTTTTCTGAATTGTTGGGCTGTTTCACTGGAAATCACAGGACTGTGCACCTAAGATACCGACCTGTTTTGCTAGTTTTGCCTTAAGGGTCTGTGAGAAGTTCAGGACTGGCAGTGTGTAAGGGGAAGGCAGGGGTGAGCACCAGGGAAGCTGTTTTACCCGGGGCTGGCTTGGCAGGGCAGGAAGGGCTCATGGTCACGTTCAGTGGCAGCCCTGAACCCACATCTCCTGGCTCCTGGCTCTGTCCCCCTGTTTGGAAAAGGAAATGTGTAGTCTCTGCTTCCAGGATCCACCCTGCAGATCCCAAAAGCACACAGGTCAGTGGCTGCATCTCTGATGGCCTAAGCAGTTGGAGAGCCCTAGGCTGACTGAGCATGACTGCAGCGTCAGTAAGAACTCTGCTCCCACCCCTGGACACGGACAGTTGAGTCATAGTAGTTCCATGTATTCGAGTACAACTTTGGACGTGTGACAGTGACAGCTGGTTTGAGTTTCAGATGGAGCCCCAAGAGGTTGAGCAGCTCAGCTTGGGCCCCACACCTGTGAATGGGAGGGTGGGCGCTGAATGCCCCTCCCTGACCCCACTTCCTCTCCTCTCTCTGTAGAGCCATCTTACTCCAATTAGTCAGGAATGAACGTTCTCTTTAATCATGAGACACTTGCCCCTCTGAAGGACATTAAAGTAAAAGTAAAAAATTTCTTAAAAATGGAAAAAAGGAAGAGCAAGATATAGATGATTTGTGATTTATTCCTTGGATCCACTTCCATTTTAGAAAAGAGAGAACAAAATATATACTTAATATTGACATATTTTACAACCGAAAGTATTTACAGCATAGAGAATAAGTACAAAATAGTATATAAAATTCTAGGACAACACAGACAGCAAGGGTCACAATTTCAGCAAGGAATTTTCTGGCTTTTGATTTTTTTTCCTTCTAAGTTGAGAGGCATCAAGATAACTCTTGTCCAACCCTGTTCACTAATTTAGCCAGCTGCTGTTTCGGTTTCAGCTCGTGTGCTCTCCAACAGAGCCTTTGTTTGGCACGATTAGTAAGTGATCTTCCCACATTCCTCCCTTGGGTTGTTCACCCTTGATCTTTGGGGTAACTATGATATCATTGTGGTTCCAGTCATTGCCCCCCATCCCCTGTGGGGTTCCAGGCAGCAGGCTTCCTACTTAAAAGATCACTTGTCCTTTTTGCTAAACTCCTCCACTTTTGGGCAGTAGCACAAATACCTGATAAGAAACAGGCTTTTTTGTTCAACTAAGTCCTTCCACACGTAATATTTGCATTGCAGTGAACAACCAGCCCTGCCCGTTGTAGACCCCAGGCCTGGCATGGCTGTCACTTAGTGCACCAGTGGTAGAACCTGGACCAGAACCTGAGTCTTCCATCTCGCCACTCGGAGACCTGTGCCAGGCATCACACTGCCTGGGACGGGGTTGTTCAGACCAGCAAGGAAGATTTCCCATGGGCCGAGAGCATGTGCCTCAGTGGTGAGCAGGGCCTGGCTCACCAAATATTTCTAGATTGCCAGGTTGAAGCCTCACACTGAAACCTACCTAGAGGTGGGGAAGTGGGGGGCAAGAAGTTCCAAACAGATGAGGTTATGGGGACAGCCAGGGGTCTGTCCCCCACTCCCCAAACACACGAGGACCTGACTGTGAAGCCATCGGTCATTGGGTTGTTAGGCAAACCTGGCCACGTGGGCATTTTTCTTGCCACCCAATGTTTGCTTGGAAGGACTGAGATGAAGAAGCAGTGCCACCATCCAGGTAAATACCTACCACTGACCTGGGATTCAGGCACTGGCAGCTCAAAATCAAAGACAGATATGGAAAGGACAAAACAATCTAGGGAGAGACACGTTTTGAAATAGCACCTGATAATGGGAGGAAAACCACATAGGTAGCATTTAAAAGGACCACGCTTTTCGGGTCAATATCTGTTTATCAAAGAGCTCACTGCTTCAGCAAAGCACTCTCCTCTGCTGAATTGCACAAACAAGTAGCAAGCTTGCAAAACAACAAAGGCGATGAAAAAAATAAACTGAGGGCACCAGAAGAAATGTTCAAAATTAAGAATGATAAGAGAGTCTTAGTGATAATAATCACAAAGAAAGACAGAACTTAAAGCACCAAGATATGCCACAAGGCGTTTACACGTACGAAGCTAGCAACAGTACAACATATATTAAGTTGGCTGTGAAGATGCAAACATTTCTGAAATTAGCTGAAGACTGTTCCGTAACCTCAGCTCATCATGGGAATCAGTGCTGCACATTTAAACTCTGTACATCAAATGCACCAAGAAAAGGAGAAAAGGAAGGTTAAAGGAAAGGGAGAGTCAAGGCAGCGAAGGCGTGAAATCCGATTGCGGTCAGATGGGCCTGGGATGCCGTGCAAGTTTACACTGTTGAGATGGGCAGAGTCTTGCTCTCCTGGCAGGAGGCCATTGCTAGAAGGCCCTGACACATGGTATGAGACTCGATCGCCTTTCTTATAAAGAAAGCTCTCAAACCTAGGGGAGAAGTAAATTCTTTAGAGCCCCTTATAGGTCATTGACTGAAGAAGCCACGGGAGGACTGTGCTCCGTGCAGGCGGCGTCATAGGCTGCAGCCGCTATGGGTGGTGAGGAGAAGCCCTGAAGACCGCTCGCACCCACGGCCAGCAGCCGGGTGTGGACAGGCCGAGAGCGGTGAGCTCCAATGGTCGGCATCACAGCACCTTGGAAAGGCCCTCAGAGGGCCACCGCACAGCAGCTAGTTCAGAAAACCCCTGGAGAAGCCAGACTGCCTCTGGGCCGCCCCTGGTGAGGACAGCCCTGGCCTTTGATTAAGTTGCTGCCTCAGCAGGAGGCTGTGACTCAACACAGAGCTGCTGCTCCCCCAGTGTGTGTGCCAGGGGACGGCTTGTCTCGGCCAGTTGTTACGGCAGGAACCTGCTCTGTCCTGCCTTGTCCTTCCCGGGTGAGGGCTTGTGGGCATTGTGGCAGGTTCTATGAACAATCGTATTTCAGCCTGCAAGAACCTCCCATTACCATATAAAATGAAGGGGCTAATTTTCTCTTGAACACAGTCTTTGTCAACCTCTTTGGCGAGAGATGAACGTTTTAACACGTATCCTCCTAAAACATGCACACTGAGCTCTGGTGGTCATGGCAACAAGAACCTGCATCCTCTGATCACTCATGGGAAGCACTAAGGGTCTTTCAGGGGATCCTGGTTGGCCGTGGAACCGACTTGGTTGTTTTTGGCTAAGCCATAAACCAAAGAGGTTGTTTTTAAGGAAGAAGATTCATTCTTTGATTTCTGCTACAAACACCAAGCCCTGTGTTTCTCTGCCTGTCTCTGGGACCTAATCCCAGATTCCAGCCACCCAGGCACCAAAGGGAGACCAAGTGGTTCCCCAGGGAAGAGATAGGAGCACTACTGCAGGCCGCAAGCAGGGCTCTGCCAGCACGGGGAATTGGCCTGCTCTTTGTTTGCTTCTACCTTTCATCCTGGCTGGTTGGGAAGAGAATGGACATCAACCCAGGCTCGAGGCAGAAAACCTCTTCGGAAAGAACGGACAAGTGGTCAAAAACAACGAAATCCTAATAAGGAAAAGTGTGTTTGACTCAGTGAATCACAGAATCGCAAGGTACAACATCCAGCCCCCGGTGTGTGGGAGCTGGGGAGACCGCAGCCCTTTGTACAGCGGCCTGACCCCATCCTCGGGTCACAGGCCCATAGGGCGAGGTTGGCTGCGACATATTCAACTGCAGCTCAACAGGGAACCCTGGAGGCTTTGCTCATGACCTTGAAGCCAAAAACCAAAGGAACCAAAGCGTTTCTTCACCAGTGGGACCTCATAACAATGCGTTATCAGATTTAGAAAAGAAACTAAAAACCAAAATCAGGGTTTATGTTTTCCCTCTTGTGGAGAGAGTGGTAAGGCAGATCTGTCCAAGAACCGATTGACCTGGAAGACAGCAGGAGGGCTGGGCAGGCGTGGGCACGTGGGGGAGTTTTCTCCTGAGGCTGTCACTGACTGGAGGTGAGCACTTAGGGGGAGGGACCGGAGGAGGTGTCGGGGGCCTGGGGGCCTAGAGGGTGGGAAGGAGGATGAGAATGGAGGCAGAAGAGAAGGTGCGGACAGGGACGAGGGAGCCATGTGGTCTGGGGTGGGAAATGAGAAACAGGAACAGCAAGGGCGGGTGGAAGGGCAGGAGGTGAGCAATCACCAGGATGCCAAGAGGGAATGTGGGCAGAGCTAGAGAAAGCCAAAGCCAAGAGGACGGCCTGTGCTGAGCCCCGGGGTCATCAGCCTTGGGTCAGAGTCCGCTCGCTCTGTGGCTTTGGGAAGGGTCTGGTGGAGAGCCGAAGGCAGTGAGAGGTAGAACCAGGCCAGTTCTCTCACAGCGGCCTGCGCAGGCGAGGAGGCCGGCAGCGCTCCCGGTGGTATTGCAGCAGTGCATCATGGGGAGCCACACTGGCCTGGCAGCCCGGGGAAGGCCCTGGATGTAGAATATTGAGCTCTCTTCAGTAAAAAGACATCACACCACGGTGGGCGAGGGTCTGGCCAGGGCAGGATGGGGGTCTTCGTGTGTGTGGGGCCGGGGGAAGGGGCTTGGCACCAGAATGCCTCATGCGAGTCACTTCCAATTTAAAGGAGAGTTCGGAGAGGAAATAAAATAACTTTTTAAAAGTTGTAGGAAAATTACAAAATTCATAAAAGGAAGACATCTCACCTCCGCATCAGAACAGGGACTACCAAAAAACCAAAACCGTTAGCAAACCATCTGCAAGCTCGTGTTCTTCCATATAAAAGACCCTCTGCCTGCAGTATGGAGAGGTCCCTGTCAAAGGTCATTATCACAAGGAAAAAGTCACCAATTAGTGCTTCCTTCATTTAGGACTCCTCGAACCATTCTCCCCCCCTGCCTCACCTAGAGAACCAGAGAAGTGGTTGACCTTGTGCCATTCTGAAAAGTAGGTTCCGGCTGACTTAAAAACATGCACGACACCCTCAGTTCACTGGACTGAAGTCTAAATTCTGGGGTGACGATTGTGAACCACAGACGTCAGCCTGACGCGCGTCTCTGAGAGCCCAGGTGGACGAAGGAAGAAGCGGGAGCCGGAAGCTGGACCAGCACCTCCGAGGCCTCCTGGGCTGGTGCCCTAAGAGAGGAACACGCCCTCATTGCTCCAGGAAAATGGGTCCTTGGAATTTTAACACCAAAAAAAAAAAAAAAAAAAATCCAACCTGCCGAGTTTCCTCTTTTGGGCCAAAGGAAAGCACCCCCATGAACACTTACAGAATTTCCTTTCAGACAGCAACCTCCAGACCCACCTGGTGTCTGGGTTACCCAGCACCCACAGCGTGTCTCCGTCAAGGAGGGCCCGCTTTGAGCCGCCCTGTCTGGGACCATCAGTAGACTGCTCCTCCAGGGACTCCAGTGCAAGGAGGGTCGTCTACAAGCAGCAAGAGCTGTTTGGCCTGAACAGTGGCACCGACCGCCCTGCGTGGCACTGCGGGCACATTCGCAGAGGCAGCCCCAGCCTGTGTCTCCGGGCGTGGGAGCCCCTTGCCAAGGGCACCCTGCCCCGCAGTGGGCCGTGCTCAGGTCAAGGGTGCAGGCTTCTCACTCCCAGCCTGGAGCGCATCCCTGCTGGCTGGGGGAGCTGCAGGCACGTTTATTCTGGCGGACTTTGCGAGATAAAACACGTTGTCTTTGGAATGAGTGGAGTGCAAGAAAAATGTCTGAGCAGGCCATTTCGCTAGACTTCCTACAGCGAGCCCTGGGCCGGCTGTTTCCTGTCTCAAAAGGTGGCCGTGTTTGATGGGTGTGGTGCAGGGCAGGCCGGTCTGGCTGCATGCAGACACGCCTGGGATCCTGCCAGTTGCCCTGGCCTCAGCCCCGCTCACTTGTGTGTCATTTCTCACAGGGCTGCTTGTCCCATCCTCTTGGCCTGGGGGGACAGCTGGTCACCCACCATCCCTGCTGAGACCCTCGTCGTGTCTGGCTCGCATCTGGGTCCGTTAGCTGTGAGGTCTGCCGCATCCAGTTATATGCATGAGCCCTTGACCCCAAAGCAGGTGGAGACCAATCCAGGCCAGCACCATCCAGGCCACTCTGACTCCCGTCAGCCCGAGGAGCTGCCACACGGGGAGGGAGGTGAAGGCAGGCTCGCCCTCTGACAGGCTCCGTGGGGCTGACACTGGAACAGCAACCAAACTCACCTTGCTCTTCTGCACGTTCTTTAGCCTTCCAGGGCTGAGGAAGGATGTTCTGGCTGCAAAGTCAGAATCCTAGACAAGGGTTAAAGCCCCAGACTGCCCGGGGGAGGCAGCCTCTCTGCCTTGGGCTGGGCACGTGGAGAGTCCCTCTGGGTGTCAGATCCTCCAAGCAGGTCTTTCTTTCCTCGGAACACCCCCTGGCGAGCTCTCTGCCTTGCTCCTGCCTGGCCTCCCTGCTGAGGCTCGGGCCTCCCAGGGTTCCCTTGGTCTGCACTGAATCCACCTGCGCCCCGGGCCACCCAAGGCCACCTGTCCATGGCTGCGGTGCTAGGGTACCGGCTTGACCTGCGACTTGGGTGTTGGGCTGTCATTGATGTGAGACCCTGCCAGGGTGATGTCTGTCGCCACAGTGTCATTGTCCTGCAGTGGACACGTGAAGGCAGTCACCCTGCTCGTGCGGGAAGCAGGCAGAGGCCAGGTGGCTGCCTCCAGCACTGTCCCTCCCACACTTCACACTTCTGCCGCAGGAAGGGGTTGAGGCCCTCTCGAAACTGCACACTGCTGCTGCACACCCCTGTGGGCTCAGGACAGACTCAGGACAGGCTGGGGCGCCGCAGGGCACCGCCCTGCACCTGCCAGGCGGCCAGCGCGGTCGTGCTGGGGGCGTCTCTCGTGCACCACACAGTTGTCCGTTCTCGTCTGCTTTGCTTCTCCAGCCTGGTACATGTGCCAGCTCACGATGTTGAAAAGCACCCAGGAGATAAAGGAAGTAGAGGGGGTGGCAGCACCCCAGGAAGTAAACACTCTGGCGGGAAGGAGCCGAGCGAGGTGACAGAGCTCGGCCCCGGCCTCCTGCGAGGCTTTGCAGGCTGGGAGCAGGATGAGGGCTGCAGCCCTTTCTGTAAGGGGTGGGTCAAGAACCACGATTCTCCACGAGAAACGGGAGTTAAGGGTCCTTGAAGCTGCAGCGTCAGCGGTGGCCCGGCCGTGGGGCGGCGGCAGAACTGGCTGGAGGACGGCAGGTGGGCGAGGCTGATGCCCCAGGCTGGGCTCTCACCCCGCTCTGCCTGGTCACACTCTCAAGCCAGGCCCCTGGGAAGGGCTGGGCCGGCGACCCTCTGTCCAGGGGCTGCTCCTCCATCTTTCTCCTCCAAGGCAGGTGCTTTCCCCCTTTCTCTGGACTTTGGCTGGCTTCACTTCTTGGCCACCAACCAGGGACTCTGGCCCTTCAGAGGCAGGGAGAAACAAACGTTTGAGGACTGGCACCTTCCAGGGGCGCCCTGGGCCAGGAGGTCCCAGCAGTTACCTTGCTGGACCCCCAGGCTCCTGAGATTTGAACCCTCTCTCTCTACCCCTTTTTCTGTCTTACCCCGGATTTTAGAGGTGAGACAGCCCACGCTCCTGCTCCCTGGAAGGTTCTCCCTAGAGCAGGGCCCAAGCGCAAAGGCAGGGGCCAACGTCTGCCGCGCCAGCTCCTCTCCCAGGTCCCTGCCCTGCCCTCCCTCTGGCTGGGGCTCCTCTGAACCCCTCGCGAGGAGTCCGCCCTTCTCCACTTTTTCCAGGTAGAGCCTTGGGTGCCTGACCTGTCACAGTCCCAGGTGGGGGAGAGGCCAGGCTGGCGGAGTGTGGGATGGGGCGTGAGGAAGCCAGGGAGGGACTAATTGGAGGGAAGGGGTTACCACTCCAGCCAGGGTCCCCTAGTGTTTCTGGGGGGTCGTGGGGATCCTCCTATGTGCCAGGCGGCCAGCGCTATGCTGCTTACTCTCTGAATTCTTAGTGCATCAGGGGTCTCCAAAGGGTCCATGGAAAATGTGTGTGATGAAAAACTCAGCACACATTTCCAATTTTTTGGTGATTAAAACAAGCTCATCTTTTAATCCCTGCTCCCTTTTAAATAAACTTGTTAAAGTCTCCCAGTAGAGACCAGCGTGAGGAAAACCACCGTCCAGCCACTCTGGCCCCTCGGAGGGCTGAGTGCCCACCTCCCTTCTGCAGAGCACAGGTCCACGTGGTTCCGTCACTCAGGGTCACGAAGCACACGCATGCTGCACCCAGTGCTGCAGTATCAACTCCACGCATGCTGCACTCACAGCCACATAGCCCGGCGCCCCAGCCCTCCCAGGAGCTGCCCATGCGATCAGAGGGTTTCAGGGGGCTGAAGAAGGCTGGGCCCACGGATGTCACCCAAGTTCACCAAGGAAGGCTCAGGAAGCAGACCTGCTGTGAGTGGCCGCAGGCCAGACCGTTTAGTTCCTGGAAGGGAAGGAACTAGAAGCAAGTGTCTCGGCTTGATGCACAGTGCTCCCCATCTCTTACCAGCTGACCCCAACTCTCCCTGCCTCCGTTGCACCCCATTCTGCCAGAAGTCAGGCTGCAGGGAAGGGAGGACGGCCCTTGGCCTGGCAGTGTGGGGCTGCAATAGGGAGGTGTGGGTGTCTGTGCGCGAGGCCAGCTCTTCCTTTAACCCACAGGAGCACCAATTCTGAGTCCTGGTTGTTCTACTTCCAATCCAGCTAACACTCCTGGGAAAGCAGTGGAAAGCGGCCCAAGTACTTAGACCCCTGCCACCTACTTGGGAGCCTGGGATGGAGCTCCAGGCTCGTGGCTCTGGCCTGGCCCAGCCTTGGCCATTGAGGCCATTTGGGGAGTGAACTAGAGGATGGAAGGCCCCTCTCTCTGTGTTTCTCTCTCTCTGCAACTCTGCCTCTCAAGTAAATCAATCTTTAGTAATTGAGAAACTAGGTTCCCTGACACTTTTACTAAGCAGTGCACTGTGAATGGAAGGCAAGAATATCTTATTTTTATTAAGAGATAAAAACCATGTCCTGTCCCCATCTGACCCAGATTTATGAGTGCTTTCTGAGTGGCACACGTGTCGCCTTGAAAATTCATATTAAGTGAACAGCCATGGTCAGCAGTAGCCGGGCCTAGTGACTATAGTGCAAAAGGGGAAAAACAAAACGGCAAGCAAATACAGCCCTCTCCCAGCCATGAGCAGTAGCATCCGGCCCCTTTGCAACCCCGGAGGCCCTTGCGACAACTGAAGCTTAAACGCTCGATGGCACTCCCGTGAACTGGGTGTTGCCATATTCGTTGCCTAACAGAGTCCTTCTCCCTCCCTCAGTTGGCCAAGAACATTCCCAGACATTTCTCCATACTTCTGAGGACCCCTGCTTCTGGGACTCTCTGGTTGCCCAAGAAAGAATGTGTCTAATTCAGTGATTAATCAGGGCCGTGAACTGCCATGTTTCATTTCTTTTTAATAATGAAAATCCGTTAAGAGCTTAAAACATTCTTGGAAACACCTAGCTTGGATAATATCATAGACTGTCATGTTTATGTGAATTTGTGCATATGTGAGCCAGCCCCTCAGTGTTGGCTGCCCCCGCCCCGCCCTGCCCCTTGGCACCGGAACACAATGATTTATTAAGCATCAGTACTGAGTAAGTGTGCACAGACTTCATGCAAACATTCCAGCTGTACTCACAAAAAATGTATTAGAGACTCGTACAAAACATCTTGTAAACAAAAGGAAAGAGGTTGCATTTTCTGTACAAAATATGCAGTTTTTCTTTTTTTTAATAATCTGTAAGATGCATCGTACTTCTGGCATTTTCAAAAAGTGAAAACTGTATAAAAATAAATATTCTATGTACAAACACACACACAGGCCAATCCACGGTTAGAGGCGTCACTGCAAAACAAAAGCAAGAACAAAACAGCACACAGTTAGTTTCTGTGGGCTTGTGATGTTCATGAAGAAAGGAGGTGGAGCTTGTCCTGCCTTGGATCAGGGCTCCAGGTAGCAGAACCTGGAGAACCAGGAGTCCCCTGGATTGGAAGCTCCGGGCAGGCGGGAAAGCCCGCTTTTACCTCCAGGCACTCCCTGTCCTGGCCACCAGAGGGCAACATCTCTCTGGGCAGCCTTCAGAGACATGGCCCAGGAAGGAACTTAAGGAGCCAACAGGCTTTCTAAGTTGCTTCTGCAAGACACTGTGGACTCCGGACAGTGGCTCTCCTCTCCCTAAGCGCAGCCATTTCTGTCTCCTCACCATTGCTGGCAACCTCCAAAAGGACCATCTTTGCTGCTGGGGCAGGCAGGGGGCTGGGGAGAGGTCTTATTCAGCACCCCTCTGACCTGCCCCTGTGGGCTTGATCTGGACTTAGTGACCCAACAGAGGATGGGGGCTGCCTCCTGGGGTGGCGTCTCCCTTAAAGCTGGGTGTGTCCCTTCTCTGAGGTACCCAGGCAAGTAGGAAGTCGGCCGAGGACCCGGCGTTTCGGTGGTACCCTTCCTTTGACCTCATCTAGTGAGCCAGTGGGGTTCTGAGCATGCCTGGCAGTGCGTGGGAACAGGGCAGGGGTCAGTGTGGCTCCGCCGCTCCCGACGCAGGAGTGGGTGAGCTGAGCACAAACGCCGGAACAGGCTGGGGTCCAAGGCAGTGGTGGTGGAGGCTACGAGAGGACTGGGCGCTGCGGGCAAGGTGGGGGAGGCGGCGCCTGCAGGGGGCAGTGTGGCAGCTGCGGCCTTTGTTGGAGACCAAGGCGGGGCTTTCAGGCTAGCAAGCCAGTGGCTCTTAGGCCAGCAGCCCCGCCCTTTTGGGAGCTGTGGCTGAACTGCTGTGATCTGTGGCAGTGGCCCCAGGCCTATGGCTCCAGATGGCTTTAGCAAAGGCAGATGCAAAGCACGTGTGAATAAGGCAAACTCAAACCTCATTGCTGGCAGGAACTCTGGGAGCCCAGGATGTGGAAGCACAAGGCCACACCCCCACCTCCGAGTGGCAGCATGGAAGCTGTGCCGGCAGTGTTGCCCTGTGGAGCCCCAGGGACACCCACGTGCCCAAGGCAGGGGCGACCTCTGGGGAAGCTTACCTTGTTCCAGCAGCCCTGGACAGGTAGGCCGTCTTCACCCTGTGGTGGGGAAAGAAGGCAGAGGCTCAGATTCCGACGCGGCGTGGGCAGACAGGACAGGGCTAGCGAGGGCCACGCACGCTGGGCAGCGGGTCAGGACGCACTCCCACTGTTGTCTGTTTCTTTACTACACGTCATAAGCTCGAAGGGGGTGGGAAAGAAATGGGGCCGTTTTCCCACTGGCCAAGGTCATGTGTCGCCATGGGCAGGGTCGAGAGGGGCTGCAGTAGGCTGCGGGGTGGGCCACAGGGACACCCTTCGTGACGTGTGAGGTCAGTCTCTGCTGTGGCTCTGGGGAGTGCTGGACTCTCAGGGGAGAGTCACCCGGAGCGTGGTAAGACCCGGGCCGAGTAGTTGCTTGAGGTGGCCTCTGAGGCCCCTCCCAGCCCTCCCACCCTCTACGCATGGGCAGGGGGTGCAAAGGGACACTGCCCCGTGGCCCCGGGATGCCTTCATCGAGACCTGGTTTCTGACCCTGCCTTGGGCGTTGCTGGGAGTGGGGGTGGTTAAGTGGCAGTGGTGGCAGTGGCAGCAGTGGGGTGGGGACAATGGTGGCAACCACAGAGCACCTTATAGGTCAGGTGACGGAAACCCTGCTGGGTCTTCTTGGGCCTTAATGTCCTGGCCTCTAGGGCATACCGTGGAAGGCGGGGAGGCTGAACCAAGGGCAAAGCTGGTTCTTGGGTCACGTCTATTAGGAAGGCAGCCCAGATTCTAGAATTCCAGGCTCCAGGGTGGAGAGGAACCTGGGCCAGGGGTTCAGGGCTGCAGTAAGGGCACGGGGGTCTTCTGGTCCTGGAGCAACCTCACCCACCCAGGCCAAGCGTGTGACCTGCTCATCCCTCATCAGGAGCTGGCCCCAGCGGGGAGGGCCTGGGAGCCCTGTTGTCTGGTGCTAAAATCACCATCCATAGCCTCCCTGCCATGCTGGCCTGAGGTGGGAGGCAGACAGGGCGACAAGAACGGAAAGATGCCGACACCTCCCCGGTGTGATTAATAGACAGGTGACACATGGATCCATGCGGTTATCACATAAAGGGGCCAACAGGGATGCCCGTCCTTGTCCCCTGAGGGCGGTGGGTGACTGCAGGGCAAGCTGGAGCAATGCTCGGGTCCCTGGTGACCCTCCGCCCCGCCCTGCCCCTGCCACGGTGCAGCACGCTTCCCACAACCCTGGAAGGGAGAGGAGCCTCCGCGGGCCACAGCCCCATTCCCATTGGCAGGTGGGGGGTGATGGGAGGGGTGCAGCCAGAGAGACGTGTGATGAAGAGCAGGAGGCCAAGGCTGCCGCTGGCGATAGTGAAGGTGCCCAGGTGTGGGGAGGGGACTGTGGCCCAGGGAAGCTGGGCTGATGATTAATGGGGCAACAAAGGCGCCTGTGTGCGCATGCTCAGGTCAACAGGCAGGCCTGGGGGTCAGGAAGCGGGCGGCTCTGGGTGCTGGTCCTGTGCTCCCCTCCTCCTGCACATGTAGTCCTAACGCATCCCTGGTGCCTGCCCAGGGGCTCTAGGGTCACCTCTCCTCTTCACAGTCTATCACTGCTACGAAAACAGCCCCTGGACTCCAAAGCTCCCGAGGGGCTGGGTGGGGGCGAGCAGGAACCTCTGGAGCCGGGGCCTTGGGTGAAGCACCGCCACCGCTGCTGTCTTGTTAGGATGCTCAGAGGCCTGCAGCTGCAGCCACGCACATCCCTGCCTCAAGAGGGGCTGGGGCAGCGGTGAGCAAACTGCTGCTGCTGGCCCGGGACAGGCGGGGCAGGGGCTCCTTGGCTGTCTCCTCCTGGACCGGGGCAGTGCTTCCAAAAGCTCATGGGAAATGCAACTAAAAGCGAAGCTTGCTTTGGTTACAATGTGCATCTCCATGAGCTCTGTGAAGGCCCCTGCATTCCTGACCTCCTCATCGCTCTCCCACTCTTTCAGTGGTGAGGTTTCAGCCAGAGGACAGACCTGCAGGATCTTGGTCCGCCCTCTGGTTCTGATGGTGCCAGCTGGAAGAAAAGGCACAGCAGACCGGCGCCGCGGCTCACTAGGCTAATCCTCCACCTAGCGGCGCCGGCACACCAGGTTCTAGTCCCGGTCGGGGCGCCGGATTCTGTCCCGGTTGCCCCTCTTCCAGGCCAGCTCTCTGCTGTGGCCCGGGAGTGCAGTGGAGGATGGCCCAAGTGCTTGGGCCCTGCACCCCATGGGAGACCAGGAGAAGTACCTGGCTCCTGGCTCCTGCCATCGGATCAGCGTGGTGTGCCAGCCGCAGCGCGCTGGCCGCGGTGGCCATTGGAAGGTGAACCAACGGCAAAGGAAGACCTTTCTCTCTGTCTCTCTCTCTCTCACTGTCCACTCTGCCTGTCACAAAAAAAAAAAAAAAAAAAAAAAAAAAAAAAGGCACAGCAGCCCCTCCTCCACCTCTGTTCTAGAACTTTGCCATCTCTGTCCCCCAAGACTCGAAGTAGTGGAGAGGGTGGAGTGCGCTCAGGCATCTCATTGTGATCTCATTCTAATGCACAGCCAGTCATCTCGAAGGAACTGCATTGCACGAAGGAAAGGAAGCCCCAGCTCCAGGGCCTGTCTGGAGCATCCACTCGCTACTTTGATCCGGGGCAGCAGATTAGTCTAGCAATAGTTGGGAGAACAGGATTAGAGACAGCCAGAGCGGGCTTCAGCGTGGTGAAGAGGGCGGACACTGAGGTGCTGTGTTTACAGTCAGCTGCAGGAGGAAGCCAAGAGAACATCCCAACAAACTGCATGCAAGAAAGTGCGGCTGGGAGCCCCGGGGCACTCGCCAGGAGGAGGGGATGGTCGGGTCTGCAGAGTGAAGGAGCAGGGAGTGGACACTGATGGAGGGTGCACAATGGGCATGGAGGCACGCAGGTGCAAACCACACACGTGGGGAAGCCCACACCGGCCATTCAGGTGAGGGAGCGTGATGCCATACCAATGGGCACGGGGCATCCAGTCCGTCCAGCCCTGGTAACCCTGGCTCCCCCTTCTCTCCTTTAAAACCTCGGTGTCCCTGTTCACAAAACCAACCACGATGATTATTGAGGTCAGGGCAGGGCCGGCTCCGACTGTGGAGCACAGACCCTTCCCTGGCCAGGATGCAGGACCCTCTAGGCGTCTATAGACCCGGCCTCCATCCCAGGGGGCCCCTCTCTCCAGTTCAGCCTGCACGCTCTCTGTGACCTGTGATCTGACCTGTGTGTGTGCACGGCCGTGTCTCTGCGGGCACGTGCTGGGTCTGGCCATGTCTGTGAGCACGTGCCATGTCTGGCCATGCGTCTGGCTCTGCAGGCGCGCACTCTGTGTGTGGCCATGTCTGCGCAGGCGCGCACCATGTCTAGCCCAGTTTTGAGCATCTCTGGCCCTCCCCAGACGCTAACACTGGGGTCCTGCATCCTGCCCAAGTGGGGATTCAGAGAATTTGAAAGGCTGTGACCATGAAACAAAGAAGGCAAACCCATGGCTTGCAAATGCTCTCCTGGCTTCCAGAGGCATCCCGGAGCTGAGAGCTGGGGCCTTCTCCAGCACTCCATGCCTCCTCTGCTTTCCTCACTTGCACACATCAATGGTTCTGCCTCTTCAGAGAGGAGGGATTCAAAGGGCAGGGATGGAGCAGAATGACTTGCAGCTGTGGTTGAACCTCCCCCTTCCCCCAAGCAGGCAGAATTTCAAAGGAACAGGGGGACTTTGGTAGCATCAGTGTAGCCATTTGGTTCTCGTCTTGGTTTATTTGCCTTCTTTGTTCCAACTTGCAAGCCTCAAGGAGAAAGCAGACTGGTGGTAAATGAAACGTACCAATGGACAGGGGGCATCTAGTCCAGGCGCTCCTTGGTCTCCCTTATCCCCTTTAGGCCCTCTAGAGCCTTTCTTCCCCCTCTCCCCCTGTAAACAATGGTTTAGTCCAAGAAAAAAACAACAACATCAACACTTGAGGCTCATTCACATGTTAGGGTTAGAGACAGAAAAAGAGAAGTAAAGAGGGAAGAACAGATTCTCTTACTGCGGGTATTGGGAGTGGAGTCAGTACCCTCCCCTGCAAGCTCCTGGGAATTTGGCTGCAGTGGCTGGGAGGCAGTGGGAGGCCAGGGCTGGAGCTGGAGGGGAATGTGGCCTGGAGACACCCATGGCCCATTTTGCTAATGCTGAGCCTCGGGTGGGGTGTGACGAACAGAGAGGGGCCCACCTGCCTTCTCTCTGAGGGTCCATGTGTGAGAGCCTTGGGCCTGAAAACCTTTTGTCACAATTGCTTTTCACCCCTGTGATATTTTCTTGGGAGTTAGGTGATTGTGGCTGGAGTGCGGAGGTGTGTGCACACATGTGTATGTGAGCACAGCGTGCCGGAGCACATGCATGTACACGCTTGTGCAGGTGGGTATCCGCATGTGCATGAGTGTGTGCACGTGTGCATGTGCATTCCTTCCTAGCTGGGTCCTTGCAGTCTATGCTTGGCTCTGGTTCATCCATTCCAAGGTCATAGATGGCGATTTGGACATGGACATGTTGGTTCCAGGAACTCATTGGCTTCTGAAAAGCTGCTGCAGATGTCATCCTGCTAGGGGTTGGTGCTGTGGTGCAGCAGGTTGAGCCACCATGTGGGTGCTGGTTTGAGTCTGGGCTACTCTCCTGCCAATGCAGCTCATGTGCTTGGGAAGGTGGTAGAAAATGGCTCGATTCCTTGGGCCCCTGAACCCATGTGGGAGACCCGGATGAGGCTCCTGGCTTCAGCCTTTCCCAGCCCTGGCCATTGCAGTCAATTGAGGAGTGAACCAGTGGATAGAAGTGCTCCCCCTCCCCTCCCCCGCCCCATCCTCCCCTCTCCTCCCCTCCCCTCTCCCTCCCTCTCAGTAACTATGCCTTTCAAATAAATAAAGCTTTAAAAAACAAGTCATCCTTCAAAATTGAACCTGATTTTGTTTTTGTCAGCGTCTACTTAAAGAAAGGCTATGGAGAATTCTTAGAAGCGAATTCACCTCTGCAGTGAATTTCGATTTGGGTTTTCATATGCTGTGTTTTCTTTCTAGAAAGGGGCCAGTGTGCGCAGAGGGCGTCTTCCTGGGCACTCTTCTCTCTGGCAGGCCAATTAGCTAATGCTTGGGGGACGTCCACAGTGTTCCTTAGGGTGACAAGATCTTGACGCATACTGGTCACACAAAGGCTTGGAGACCCACGTGAAGCTCCTGGCTCCTGGCTTCAGCCTGGCTCAGCCTTGGCCGTTATGGCCATCTGGGGGTGACCCAGTGGACCGAAGATCTCTGTCTCTCCCTCTTTCTCTATAACTCTTTTTTATGTTTTAAAAAGATTTATTTATTATTTATTTGAAAGAGTTATACAGAGAGAGGAGAGGCAGAGAGAGAGAGAGAGGTCTTCCATCCGATGGTTCACTCCCCAAATGGCTGCAACGGATGGAGCTGCACCGATCTGAATACAGGAGCCAGGAGCTTCTTCCAGGTCTCCCACGCGGGTGCAGGGGCCCAAGGACTTGAGCCATCTTGTACTGCTTTCCCAGGCCATAGCAGAGAGCTGGATCGGAAGTTGAGCAGCCGGGACTCAAACTGGCACCCATATGGGAAGCTGGCACTGCAGGTGGTGGCTTTACCCGCTGTGCCACAGTGCCGGCCCCAACTCTGAAAATAAAATAAATCTTTAGGAAAAGACATGTCTGCCAGTGAGTTCATCATGAGGTGGGGCAGCAGAACCACTGTTGGCTATTTGAATGGGCACGTGTGGCCCCTCATGCTCTCTGCATGATGAGCAGAGCTTCCTGTTTAGGGAGGTGGGCACAGGGGCGTGGGCGTGTGCCAGGCTCTCACTGTGGCCATTTAACCACAGGCGTCGTGTTAGGTGGGTGTGAGCAATCACTTCAGTCAGGTGCTCCCAAAGGCCTTGGAGCTGTGGCTGTATCCACGTCTTCACTGCTCCCCACGCCCAGGGAGTGACATGGAAGAGGCCCTGCAGAGGGGGCACATGGCAAGTAGGGGGAGTGGAGCAAGAAAAGTCCAGGGCAGAGGGCCCTTTAAAGATAGGATTAAGTGTAGACAGTTGATTTTGGAGGAAATACACTGGAAGCTTGCAGAGGGGAACGGGATGGGAGAGGCAGAGGATTTTTATAGTACAGCCAGTGGGGAGAAAGGTAGGAGGAGGAAAGGAAGGGGGAGGCAGGCTGCGGACAGAAGCGACTGTGGGGAGGGGCGAGGAGACAAGGCGACGCAGGCCAGCAGGACATGTGCAGGCACGCGTGCACTGCCCAGGCAGGTGGCTCAGGCAGGGACAGGTGACCTCACAGCAGGCGCAGGCCTTGTCAATTGCCGGCTTGTAGGTGGCTCCTGGGGAGCCCCTACTCTTCCTGATGACTGCATTGTTAGATTCACCCCACTTGTTTTTTTTGATTGATTCCTAAGTCCTACAACGTTTAGTTCCTGGGCCAAATTCACAGAGTTCCTCTGAGACAATGCGGATCGCCTTTAGCTACCAGAGCAGAGCGTTCTTTGCACTCATGTCTCCTTAGCAAGGTCCCCGATTTGGGCTCTGGGCAGCGAAGAGGCTCCCGCCCATCCTGCAGTGGACATGGGGAGACACACCTTTCAGGGTGGTTTTGGTTCACCGTGAGATAGAGCAAACCCCCGATGGGGTCCCCTGCAGGATGGGGCAGAGTCTGGGGGTAGCTGGACGGGCAGTCGCCCTCCGGAACCCACACGGGGTGGGGCTTCACCTTCCCAGGGGACAGCCTTAGCTCTCTGGCATTTTATCCTGACCAGGGTCTGAGCTCTGTCATGAATTAGCCAAGAACTGTGTAGAGCAGAGCAAGTGCTGGCTGTGCCCAGGCTGTTCCTTGTTTCGGATCCCCTCCAAAAGGGCCGCGCGGGCTGGCGTATAAGAGGTCTGACCGAGGAGGGGAGCGGAGAGGCCCCGGCACCCTGAGAGGCCAGTCTCTGGAACGCGGGAACACCTGCTCCTTCACTCAGAAACCCGCTCTCTGGAGTGAGCCGGCTGTCCACTCGGAAGCCCCGTGCTGTCTGAACCTGACCCCCACTAGGTGCCAATGAAGCTGCTCCACAAAGATCAGGGACCTGGGAGAGAGGAGCTGGTGGGCTCCAGCCACAAAGGAAGGATGAGGAAGTGGGAAGGCTGCTTCCCCATCACAATGTGCTAGGATTGCATGTGAACAAAACTAACAAGACCAGGGCCGGGCTCGTGGCACAGTGGGAGAAGCAGCCTCCCACGATGCCAGCATCCCATATGGTGCCAGTCTGTGCCCCGGCTGCTCCATTTCCAATCTAGCTCCCTGCTGATGGCCTGGGAAAAGCAGCGGGAGATGGCCCAAGTGCCTGGGCCCCTGCCACCCACGTGAGAGATCCAGAAGAAGCTCCTAGCTCCTGGCTTCAGCCTTGCTCAGCCACGGCTGTTTTGGCCACTTGGGGAGTAAACCAGCAAATGGAAGATTCTCTCTTTCTCTCTCTAACTCTTTCAAATAACTAAATACATCTTTTTAAAAAGTAACTCTAACCTCCCCAGAAGTCCATGGAAAATGTGTATTTTTGAATTTAATTTTTTAAAAAATATATTTTATTTGGAAGGCAGAGCAAGCAAGCATTCCCATCCACTGGTTCATTCCCCAAATGCCCCAAACAATCAGGGCTGGGCCAGGCGAAAGCCACGAGCCAGAAACTCAGTCCAGGCCTCCCTTGTGGGTGGCAGGGAGCACCCACCTGAGCCCTCATCTGCTGCCTCCGGAGGCCTTGGTGAACAGGAAGCTGGAATTGGGAGCAGTGTTGGACCCTGGCTCTGACGCGAGATGCAGGCAGCCCAACCAGTGTCTTAATTCCTGTGCCAAACGCTCACCTGGGAAAATGTATATTATGAAAACACTAGGCATAGCCATAAAATAGTTTTTGCACCAAAATAAATTATCTTTTAATTGCATTTTCCATGAACCTTCTGAAGTCCTTTCATGTCTGTCCTTTATCTGTGGGATGGGGGAAAGTATGTGAAACGCTCTGACTCCTGGGCATCAGTGGCTCGCTCGGCGACCTTGACTCCCGCGGTATCTGAGCCGCCAGCCACAGCCCGCCCTTCCGGCTGTGACAGGAGCACTGCGCCTGCCTCCACCTCCATGGCAGCACCTGCACCACCACTTGAAGGGCCGCGTGTGTGGCCTTCAAGTGACTTGGTGTCTCCAGCCAGCTGAAAGCCTCTTCAGAAATAGGTTTAGAGAATATTAATGGAACAGGATAAAGAAAGCCAGAACGTTTTAGGAATTAGTTGGAGAGCAGGTTAGTGTACCAACAGAGAGGTGGAATGACCAAATTTTTCAGAGTCCTGAGTTTTTGATTTGATGCCTCCCCCCCCGCCGCCCCCGGAAAAGTGGCTTCCCAGCCTGCCTTGAAAGGCTGGCCGTGGGTCCGGAAGTAGCTGTCTGTTCTGGTGGCTTCTGGACCTGGTCTTCCTATGGACAACCTGGTGGGGTAGCTCTGCCTGCCTCCTTATTTACAGAATTTGTGGGAAAAACTGCATTGCTTTTGATCCGCTGCCAACGAGGAGTATTTGAGGACATAGAAAGGTTTGATCAATACACTGTAAACTGAAGGCAATGGGGTTACCTGGTGCCGGATGCAAATACACTGATTCTGGCACTTCGGAGTCATGTTCCAAGATCAGAAGCCACCAGCTCTGCCGCCAGCTCTCCGTGGGCCCTCAGCATGTTTCCTCAGTGTTCTGGGCCTTTGCCTCTCCACCTGTTCCTCCCTCTCCTCCTCTAAGATCCTGGGATTTTAGGACCCACTAGTGGGGCCTCTGGGGACCTGCACCACCCCGAGAGCCGCTGTGCGGGAGCAGCAGGTGAGGCATTCCAGAAGGGAGCCAAAAGGCCCCCTGGTGGCCAGGTGCAATACCACCACGTGGCCTGGGTGCTGTAGACCTTGGGTAAACATGTCCCAGGAAAGCTGTGGAAACCAAAGGGAGAACGAGAGGCCACCGCAGGCACCATTCGTCTCAGTCCTGCTGACTCTCCAAGAGAAACAGCGGCAGTAATATATATATTTTTTTAAGGCTTGGCTGCTTACAACAGCTGTCTCCTTGTTCTCAGAACTGGAATTTATTTTCTCTCTCCCGGGTAGCCTGGAATGCCTGGAAAAAACAAGTCTCAGTGGCGAGAATGTCTCTCACTAAAACGCCATTTAGGGGTGTGTTATCAGGGCAACACACAGCCGCACACGAGGCTCCCGTGACTGGATGGCAGTGTGAACCTGACGGCCACCATGGGATTTAGTGTCCCCTGGTCATAAGGAAAAAAATTACATGCCTCGGTGTCAGGCGTAGGCCCCAGGATCTCTGCATGCCACACACTGAGCCCTCACTGAAGGCCTTTCAACTGAGCGTGATTTATCAGGGACAACTGCATTTTCCATATTGCATCAGGAGTCCCCAGTTGGTCATTCCACCCCTCCATGAAGACGTCAGTCACCAGAGCCCACGGCGAGGGCTCAGCCTCACCCGGCTTCCTTTGTCCCCGGGTGGTCCGTGTAAGCCCTGCAATAAATCAGAGGCAGGAGGCCACGTGAGGAGACCTGGGATGGCTGCTCGGGCTCGTAAAGCTCTTCCCTGGGGACACGGTGAAGTGCTCCTATTCTACAAGAGGGGGGCAGTGCAACACGGCGCTCAAGGAACTTGACCTTGCGGTAGACGAGGAGTCCTGGGCAAAGCCAAGAGTGCCGTAGGGGATTTCTCGCCCGACAGCCCCTGTCCCAGTGTGAGTGGTGGTCATCCGGGGTGGTGGTGGTGGGGTTCTGAGGACCTGGTCGGGCAGCATGGGGCGCTCAGGGCAGATGGGTGTCCCCATGGCTGTCCTGCTAGGTGCTTGCCAGACAAATGACTCAACAGCTCCTCAGAGCCTCTTCAAGGTGCTAGCTGCCATCTGCTCTCCAGCCAGGACACATGACTGCTAACCTGTGTGGATGACCTACAAGACGGCCAGGAACGGAGCTCCAGGCTCTCGCACGCAGCCAGTCAACTTGGAAAACAAGTCAACGGGAAAAGAGGTTGCAGATGCAAAGCCAAGTAAGTCCAGCTCTCCAAGGTCCAGCTCCCTGGGGCAAGCTGCTGTGCTCCTGGGCCCGCTCCTTCTTGTATCCGGGAGATCTGGAGTTGACTTTGTGCCTCCTGGAGGACTGGGGCTGGGCCCACTCACCTGCACCCAGCAGAGCTTGCAAGGGAAGGGACTAGGACCTTCTGTTATACCCCGTCCAGTGGCATCTCCTTATCAGGGCCCTGCAGGGGTTTCTAGGCCATCACCAGTGGCCTCGTGCAGCTTCCTTTGTCACAGAAATGAGAATTGCCCTTTGGCCCAGGGTTTGGCTTAAGGTTCTGGGAGTTCTGTTCTGACCGCATTGCTGGTGGGGGGGTTGGGGAGGTGGGCAGAGAGAACCCACCCATCCCATGAGACTCACAGGAAGTCCTGCTGCTCCTGTTGGTCCTGTCACCCCAGGGTCTCCTTTGCTGCCCTGAAACGAGAGAAGGGAACCATAGGTCCTCCCTGCATGGCTGCCACAGCCACATCCATGCCCGCTTTCTGTTCTGCTGTGAAACCCACACAGCAGCTCTGGCCAGGTCCCAGAGCTGTGCAGGAAGCAGGGGCCCTGTGGACTCCAGGCTGGGGAGGGCTGCAGGAGCCTCTCCCTGAGGCAGCACTCTGAAGCAGGCTCAGATGGCGCAGGACACGGGCAGGGACAGGGAAAGCAGGCAGGGAGTCCGATTTCCCCACCCGCCCTTCTCCTGGCAGCAAGGTGGGTGGAGGGAGGGAAAGAGGGGGCTGCTTGTGCACCCAGGGCCGTGTCCGAGCTGCCTTGAGCCGATCTGAGCCCTGAGAAGCCCTGAGGCTGGCTGGGAGGGGCCCACGTGGAAAGCTCTCCCCACCAGTGGGCCTGGTCCTTCCACCCTCACCCTCACCCCTGCCGCCTCCACTGGGGCTTGGGCCCAAGCCTGGAGAATCATTTGACTGGGAGCCAGGTCCAGCTCTCCAGCCTCCTGACTTCTGGATGTCCCCCGGGGATTTCATGAACACCCCCTGCCCTCTGTTCCATGCAGAGGCCCCAAGTCATTACAGGGTTTAGGTGTGCACGGGGACAGTGGCGCCTGGGGCCATGCTAGCTGGTATGTCAGGGAGGCTGGGGCTGGAGCCCAGATGGAGGGAGCTGTCTGCCTCCCCATGTCTGTCCACTCACAGGCACGCCATGAGTGTGCCCGCAGAGCCGGCTCCTCCAGGCTGCTGTGAGGATGACCGGGGAAGGGGGAAGGGCTGAGCCTCCTGGGGCTGAAGCAGTGACCCTGTCAGGTCCCAGGCACCAGGGCTGTGGGGGCTGGCCTGCCCCTCCCTCCTCGTGGAGTGCTCACCCTCTCGCCCTTTGGTCCCGCCGGGCCTGGAACTCCAATTGGTCCTGGAGTGCCCTGGAGAGGTGAGAGAAAGCAGAGGTGAGGGTCCCCGCACCCCAGGAGCCCCACCCAGTGCCTGGCTGTGAGCAAGGAGCCAGACCCAGTTTTCAGGGTTGGCGAGGCCAGGCTCGTCTGGACCATGATCCCTCTGGATTTGGGGGCCTCAGGGGAGACAGTGCCCCCTCTCCCCGCCTCAGAGCCAGATTCCTGGAGCGAAACCCTTTTGCATCACAGCCGAGCTCGCCAAGGCTGAAAACAGCAGAAGGACCGTTGATTAGTTTGCTCCCAGAAGCACCTGGGAGGGAGGCGACCCCCCTCCCAGGGGTCGGACCAGCATCCCCTTGGCTGTCGCAGCTCCACATGCAGCGGGAGGGTCTTCATGCCACAGAGAGTGATGGGGGTGCACACACAGAGGCAGACGCGGGAGGTCCTCCAGCTGCCGCCCACCCCACTGCAGACCCTGGCCGCGGGCCTCGGGTCCACTCCTAGGTAGGAGTGGATTAGCATGCCTCAGGTGTCACACCACGCTGGCTTGGCGGTGAGGTGCGTGGTGAGCTGACCTATGCAGGGCTGTGGGAGGGCCAGGGGCTACAGCCCTCAGAGCTGCGGTGCCTGGAGACAGAGCAGGGCTTGCCATGATGTCACCCAGCATCTCCCCAGCTCCCTGTGTGCAGCCCAGCTACACTTCCCTATTGCTCAGACGACAATGTGGAGTGTGGGCTTGGGCCGCGGGGCTCCAATGGCAATGGTGACAGGCAGCTAAGTGCGCGTTTACTTCCCATGGAAACAGAAGGCAAGGGGGTGTGCAGGTGCCCCTGGCAACCGCGAGGGGAGGAGGGAAGCAGTATCGCGGCGCTAGCAGCAGCGCAGAGGCAGGGACAGGCCGGGCCAGGGGACGGGGCAGAGCAGAGCTCCCGAGTCACCGGCTGGCCTTAGCCCGGCCCCAGAGGCCCCTGGATAGCCGGGAAGTTGCTCAGCCTGAGTGCCGGTTTCCCCATCTGTGCCATCAGCCTGGGAGCGTGAGCACCTGCCCCCTCAGCCAGTGCCAGGGTTAAGGCCTGGCTGCATCTGGTGCTGCACCTGACACCCAGGAAGTGCCCTGGAAATGCTAATGACGTTAGCAGGGCACAACGTTGTCCCTGTATTTTTCTTTGTTTATGATATGGAGTTTTTGAGAAAAATGAGGTCTCAAGTCCAAGGGAACAGAGTACGTGAGTTCGCACTGCTCCCCTCTTGCCCAAGACGGATGAGGTGGGCAGTTAGGAGGAAAGTCGTGCTCGCTGATGCCAGCCACTGACCCAGCTCCTGAGACAGGTGCGCCAGGTGAGGGGACGACAGGAAAGGAGGCACTGTGGGTGGAGGCGCAAAGCCATAGAATGCCTGGAAAATCAGGGTGCGTTCTCAGTGTGCGAAAGTCTATGGTGCTGACCCCACTGACCCCCGGAGGAAGGGGCTCTGAAAGGAGGTCACCTTGGGCAAGCCTCACCTCCCCTTCTTGAGGGCATTCAAGAGCATGAGGCCCTGAGGGGTCACTCCTGGTCCTCCAGCAGCCCCAGGCTTCCCCTGGAATCGGCTGGGCACCCTCCCACCAGGGCTGGACTTCAACACATCCCTCCTCTCCGTCTGCAGGCCCTCGTCTCCCTGCAGGGTCACTCTGGCCGGCTCATGAGGACCTTGGGCAGACGTGGCCCTGGTAGCACCCCGCAGGGTACAGCTGGCCTTGCTGGAGGGAGGGGCGGGGAGCACCTGCTGAGCTCCGCTGGTGGCTCCTGAACAGGAGAGCCCAGCCTCTTGGCCCCTGATAGAAGGTGACCCTGCACCTGGGCAGGCCCCCTCTGCTCTGCTGGTCCCATGCAAGGGGTGAGGGGAGGTGGCAAGGGGGATGTCCTCCCCAGGCTGGCGTGGCTTGTGGTGGGCTGTGGGCACTGTGGTGCCACAGACAGTGAAGGCGGGGCACTGCACTGGGGCTGACCTCGGGGTGCCTCCATGCTGCACCTGCTCTCACCCTTCATTGCTGTCCCACCCCATACACACCATTCTGTGTGGACAGGCCTTGTGGGCAGACGGGAGATGGACAGAGCTCACAGCATGGAGATGACACAGCGTGATGGCACATATAGACACTGTTGTGTTTGCTGGGGATGCTTTGTGGTCCCGGGCTGGACGCAGCATTGGGAATCTGGGGCAGAGCTGTTGCAATGCCTCCCTGCTAGCCCTGGCAGGTCTGAGGCCCCCAGCTGTGTGCCACAGACACCGAGCGGAGCATGGGAACCCTCCTGAGGTCGGTGGGACAAGGCCAGACTCAAGGGGAAAACGAGGCCACAGCGGGAAGACAAGAGGGACCACAGGCGGGGGAGGGGCGGGGGTGATGGAGAAGCGACACTCACCGGTGGCCCAGGCCTGCCGTCCAAACCTGACGCTCCCTGGACGAAGGGCACAGTGTGACCAAAAGAAGGGGGGAGGGAGGCACGGGAGGGAGAGAAAGGGAAGAACAGGAGGGAAGAGGTGAGTAAAGCAGTGACTCTGGACAGACACAAACGCCGGCCACCAAACACCACGGAGGAACAAGCTTGGAGGACAGGGACACCGACGAGGACACGGAGACACCGCAGGTAGGGCCGCCACGGGGCACGCCGAGCCCGGAGCAGACGGCTGTTCTGACCCTCCACGCCCCTCCATCCCTGTTCTGCTTTGTCCTCCTTGAAGCATCTCCCACGCCCCCGCCAGGGGCTTCCACGCCTGGGGAAAGGGACACAGAGGAGTTCCTGGACAGACGTCTGAGATCAGAGCTGGGCTCTTCTGGGTGGTGCTTACATGGACGGGCCCTGGGTGAGACCAGGCCATGTCTGCACCTCTGAGGGTAACCCGTGTTACAGCTCCGGGTTCCGCTACCTGGGTGGAAGCTGGCCCGTGCCTATGCGAGCAGGTGGGAGGAGAAGCCCCTGACTAAGAGCCTGCATTGCCCTGTACTTGAGCACACAGAGCTCGGCCCCACTCGGCCCTTCCCTTGCCGCTCACAAGGGCTCCCGTGGAAAGAGGCTTTGCAGACGGCCCACCGGGACCCGCTCAGGCCACCTTGCTCCAGAGCAGACGGCCAGGTGGGTGGGAAACTCTCGAGACCCATTTGCGTCCTCACTCCTTGCTGCGTGTTGCGTTCGCAGTGGGAATGGACTCTGGCTCCTATCCTGGCTTACAAAGCTGTCCCTGCAACCCCTCTAGGAAGACCACGGGGAAATTAAGATTCCAATGTGACAAACCAGGGGGAGGCAGCGGCAGAGGCTCAAGCCAGTGAGGATGGAGCTCTTGAAAACTGCTTCAACTGAGCCGCAGTCTCAGGTGTTGAAGGTGGGGAAACACGCCAGAAAAGGGAGGTGCTTCTGCCCGGGAGGCGGTGTGGGCAGCACCGTTCTACAAGGCCTTGATAGTTCCTGGGCCGACCTTGACTGACCAGGAGAGGGAGCCGTGGGTCTTAATGCTGGCTGCACCCTAGTGTCTCCTGGGCTGCTTCAGCTGGAGTGTCCAAGATTAGGGCCCAAGTGGAAACACAGGGGCCTGTGAGCAGTTCAAGCAAAATGAGTACTAGGACAACGCCATGCATGGATTTCAAAAAACTGGCGCCCCAAAGTAAACTCATTGGTTCAGCCCACTTTCCTCGAACGTCTTTTGGAAAGTTCCCGGAGGATCCCAGCATGCAGCCAGCACTGAGAACCACGTCTGTAGGGCAAATAGGAGAAACTCAGTGGGATCGGAAAACAGGGCTCTACCACGTGGACTAGAGCATGCAGGAGAAGCCTGGAAACAGAACGGTGGCTCGACACCACTTATGTCTGTGCAGCATCCACGCTGCGGTCTGGAGTGGAGGGCGTGAGCTGGGGGCTCTCAGGCCTGTGTGGGCCACTGACATGCTGTGTGTGGTCTGCAGTATGGCAAATAGTTTTGATCTAATATTAGAAAGTGAGGAGGGTTCACACCAAGTGCCAGGTGCCCAGCTTCCTCTGAATAATTGAAAGATGCAGAAATACTGGACCCTTGTTCTTCCAAGACCATAGCCAGTTGAGCTAAGGGGCGGCTGCCTTTGAGAAGGAGCACACAGTCTAGGGCCCCTGGCCCCCTGAAGTTCATCGGCGCTGCCTTCTGTGGACATGCCTGTTCATGATTTTCTGAAGCTAAGGAAAAACACCCATGCCTCTGTCAACAACCAGGAACTTCACCTTTCCTGCAACGCTGCTGGCTTACGTTACTGGTTTGTGCCAAAATGCAGAATTCTCCAGTGTGCACTGGGGCTGCCGGGGCCTCACAGGAGAGACTTGGGGTTAAGTAGGCCCAGCAGCTCTTCACCAGGGAGGAGTGTTAGTCCTTCCGGACACAGCTCAAGACAGGGGAAAATGCCTGCTAAACTCATCAGGGTCCTGCCGTCTGTCAAGTGAGCTCGCTGTAGCTAGGAAACATCCCTACATTCGGTGCTCTGGTGAGGCCGTAGTCGTACCTTCAGCTGTTCAGTTTCTGGGATTCTATGGACCAGGTCAGCCTCTGCCAAGCTCAGAGAGTAGGGCCTCCCCTTGTCTGCTTGCTCCCTACAGCTATGGCCTTGAGCTGGTGACACAAGACGTCCGAGTAGCTGGAAGGGACTCTTCACCCGGTGGCCTCCGTGGAGGAGCTAGCTTCTGGCCCGGCCCGGCTGCCAGCTTCATACGTGACCTCAGGTAACCCCCTTCCCTCTCCGGGACTTCCTGCACCAAAGGGGCCCACCTCGGCAGCAGTGAGGGAGTGGAGCACAGGGCCCCAGGCTTGGAGGTGGGAGGTGTCCAGCAGAAGAGACTAGGGGCCTCCGGGGGCAGGGGACAAAGCTCAGCTGAGCCCCACCTCTGGGAACATGGATGCCTCCAACCTGGCTGGCTGAGGTCACAGAACTGCAGACCACATGTGACCTTAACCTGCGGGGGCCACACAGTTGGGTTTCTCTGCTGTGGCCCGAGCTTAAAAGGCAAGGAGATAAGAGGTTCTCTTGGGGCCCCTCTGGGAGAGCAGGAGAGAGGTGGGGAATACCCACAATCCCATTGTTCCCCAGCCCCCACACCCCCCATGCCTGGCCCCTGTGGGGGCAGACTTGCTTGCCCTGAGATCGGGTATGTCCAGGGCCAGAAGTTCTGCCGTCAGCTCCTTGGGGTGGGCCCTGTCTTGCCCAACTTCCCATTCCTTGACACCCAGGTCAGGGCTGGGCCCAGAAGAGCCCCCGAGGAGAGGATCAGAACCCCTGGTCCCGCGAAGGCCCCCCGCTGGGTCCAAGATACTCACAGGCAGTCCCAGAGGCCCCCGGTCTCCTTTCTCTCCCTGGACGCCCTTCTCTCCTTTTGCTCCGTCCAGTCCTGCTTCTCCCTGGAGGAAAGGGAGGAGATCAGAGCAGGGCGTGTCCCGGGCACCTCATCCCTGCACTCTGGAGGCCTGGGTGCAGGGCTGTGGTGTGCAGAGGGGAGGGCTGGAGGTGGCTGGTTGGGGACACCAAGAATCGCCAAGTTCTTAGCCTGTCACTCCCTTCATTTGTGTCCCCTGTGTCCCTGCGGTAACTTTGAGGCCCCCAGAGGGAAATGGGACAGGTAGAGAGGGGCTAAAACAACTGGGGCCGTGCAGGGTCTGCTGGCAGGTACAGGAATTGTCACCCCCAGAGCTCCCAGGGCTCAGGAGAGCATACTGAGGCCCTGATGACTTGGGCTGCAAAATTCTCCTCCAGCTCTTAAGGGACCCACCGCAGCAGAAGTGAGCCCAGGGCTCCAGGCTTGGGGATGGGGTACATCCAGCTGAAGAGACCGGGGGCCCCTGGGAGCTGGGGGCACAGGGATCTGCCCAGGGCAGGAGGCAAGGACAGGGTCACAGCAGCCTCCAGTTCCTGGCCTAACCGGAATGTGAGGAGGAGATGGGGAGAGCCCAGCCACCATGCAGTGGCCTTGGATGTGGGCAGGGTTCACATCCTCAGCCACCTCCCCCTGCACCTCAGGGTGAGTGAGGCAGGGGTCTGGGGCAGGGAGGTGGCCAAGGGACTCCACCACTTGCTAAGAATCTCACTTGTCACATTGTGGGGCATTCCAGGTGTCAGTGGTGAGTGTTAAGGGGACCCTGGGGTCCCTTCTTGCTGTGACTGCACCCCCCACCCCGGGCTGGATCTCCCAGGACTCCATTTGGGGAGAGGGTCAGCCGGGCCTCTGAAGCACTGCCCCTCTTTGCCACTGTTACAGACGCAGCCCCTCTCCCACCCCTGGCCCAGCCCCGGTCACATGATCTCCTCTTACCTTTGGTCCAGGAACACCTTGAAGCCCCTGCATTTGGAGTCAAAACAAGGCATTTGTGTTAGAACTGCATTTCCAGTTACTAGTCTGGTCCACAGGCTGGTGCACAGAGGAGCTAGTGCTTGGGGTCCAAGCCCCTGAGGCAGAGGGAATGCTAGGGAGGGGTCAGGAAAGGCAGATTCGAGAAATATAGCGAACGTTAGATGAACTGGTATTTGCAGAGTACTTAGAATCGTGGCGGGCACGTAGTAAGTGCTGGCTGCCACCAGTATCCTTCCAGTGACAGCAGGGATTGCCCAGGGCCATGGGGACGTGAGCTGTGCAGACAGCATTTGTGGGCTTGGGAGCTTTGGGGGTTCTGGGGTTCCATTAAGGGTCACTTTCTGTTTTAAGCCTGGTCTTATGCTGGCTGAGTGCAGGCAGGAGGGAGAGGAGGAGCAGAGGTCTTGTGACAAAGGGTTAAATCTCTGGACAGAGCTCAGGGATGAAGTGAGCCTGGCACTGCCAGGCGGTCAGCTGTCCCTGGAGCATCGGATGCCTTGGTGGCCCTGTGGGGCTGTGAGCTCAACCTGGGAGGGACGGGGGTGGGGCCCAGTGACCACCCCAGGGAGGACAGGTTAGCTGCCCAGCAATAGTGGACCCAAGAGCCAGCAAGCCCTCTGAACTTACCGGAGGTCCCGGGGGCCCCTCTGGCCCTGGTGGCCCAGGAACCTAGAAGGCAAAAGGGAGCCCTGTCACACTCCAGCCGTGCCTCTCTCCGACACAGCCAGGGTCTCGCCCTTCTGCCTGGCACAGAAGGTCTAGAACAGCTTAGAAACATGTGGCACCCACTGGCTTGCATAGTGTCCGGTGCAAACATTGCCAGGAAACCTGGGGCTCTTCCAGAACAGAACCAGAAACTCAAGTGGTGCTGGGCCCTGTTCATGTCTGCAGAGGAATGAGTGCTGTCTACCATGGGTGGGGCAGGAAGTCTTGGTGCACCCTGGTCTCCCCCACTCCCTGTGTCTCAGACTCAGTGGTTGCGTGCCTGGTCTTGGCAGCCATATATGCTTGAGACCCTGGGTTTGGACACTGGTTATCTGGAGTGGGAGGAGGCTGGGCTGGTTCTGGGGCACTTTCCTCATGTGCCCCCAGGTTTGGGACAGACAGCATGGGGACTGCTGGCCTCCATTTCCCTCAAGGGCAGGAGCTCCAGGCCATCCTCTCTCGCGCGGAGCAGGGTGCCCGTCAGGGTCAGTCTCTGACGAAGACGGACATGCACACGTGCACAGTGGCCGCACCTGCTCCTCCCACTGCCCCAGGGCTACGTTGCCTTCACTGTGGCTGGGGAGAGGGGCACTGGGCAGCACAGTGGCCCCCAGTGCTCCCTGGAGCTGCTTCTGGAAACTGTTTTCCTGAAAGCAAATCCACTGCTTCTTAAGTTATTACCTAAATGAATGGTGCACAGATGGGGGGGGGTCGTGGTCATGGTCATGCACAGGCTGACATTTGCAAAAGCATACATACTCCCCCAAACAGCCAATGTGACCAATACCATAATGTAGCAAAGAAAAAGCTTAAAAGTAACACAGGCTCATTAAAGTGTTTTATAAATTAAAAAGAACCTAGCTGAGAAGCACTGCTAATATTTGTATGTTGCTCTATTTCTTTCCCCTCTTTGCTGATGCATACACTAGAGCTGAAAATATGTATACACTTAGATTTTAAACACATACACACAAATATATGCCTACAAAGCCAATCTGGTCTCCTGGGGTTTTTCACTGAGCATGAGACCCATTTTCCCTTCCTGCACATTCTCCACAAGCCTCCTTGTAAAGTAGCCTGAGCTACTATGGGGCGGACACTGTGGCACAGTGGGCTAAAGCCCCGGTCTGCAGTGCGGGCATTCCATGTGGGGGCTGATTCGAACCCTGCCTGCTCCACTTCTGATCCAGCTCTCTGCTCTGTATGGGCCTGGGAAAACAGTACCCACGTGGGAGACCCAGAAGACGCTCCTGGCTCCGGATTGGTGCAGCTCCAGCCATTGTGACCAACTGGGGAGTAAACCAGCAGATAGAAGACCTCTCTCTCTCTCTCTCTCTCTCTCTCTCTCTCTCTCTCTCCTTCTTTCTCTGTGTAACTCTGACTTTGAAATAAACAAACAAACCATTTAAAAGAAAGAAAGAAAGATGAGTCACTATGCAGCCAGGGCTTGCAGCAGCACTCGGCACAAGGAGAGCTCTCAAACATGGTGACCACTGCGAGTGTTATTACCATACAGCATTTCACCCTTTTCTTCTTGGTAAAATGTAGGCTGTCTTCAATTTTTACTTTAAATACTTTGGAAGTTAAATCATCTTTTTAAGAAAATGTTTCTCCCAGAGTTACAGAGCAAGAGGGAGAGACAGAGACAGAGATCTTCCGTCTGCTGGTTCACTCTGGCAGCAACAGCCGGAGCTGGGCCAGGCCAAAGCCAGGAGCCTGGAACTTGACTCTAGTCTCCCACATGGACGGTAGAGGCCCAAGCACTTGGGCCACCCTTGGCTGCTTTCCCAAGCTCATTAGCAGAGAGCTGGACCAGAAGTGGAGCAGCCAGGACTGCAACCCATGCTCTGATAAGGGATGCTGGCATTGCAGGGGTTGGCTTAACCTGTGCACCACAACACTAGCCCCAGGGGGAACGCTTGAAAACTTAATTTGAAAGGGGGAGAGGGAGGAGGAGAGAGGGGGACAGAGAGGGAGAGATCCATCTTCCAGGGCACAGAAACGCTGGGCTCTGGAATGACTGACTTCAGACAAAACCGCTGTCAAATAATCTCTCAGGACACAACAGGAAGAGCAGGTGCAGCCTACCTCTGCTCCCGGGTCACCCTTCTCCCCGGCTTGTCCTTTCTCTCCCTGTGGACACAAAACAGTGCACTGTGACTGCCAGCAGTGGGGGAGCCTGGGCACAGACACACCTCACATCTGTGACAAACTCATCAGATTGGGATGCTGCTATCGAAGTGCCAGCAGGGGACACCCCTGAAGATGCAGGTGCAGTCGGCCTGTAGGACAGAAGACAGAGTGCAGGTGCTGCGACGGAGCACTGCCTCCCAGGAACTGAGGCTGCAGCCTGTGTGGGGACAGGCTGGCGCTCAGTGTGGACCCTGCAGTGGACAGACCCTAGGGTGGACCTGTGATTTGTTTCCAAGCCACAAACTGGGCGTCTGGCAAAGGTGATGGTGTGCCACCCCCTTGAGTGTGCTAGATTACAGCACACAAATGTTACACAGAAAACATCACAGGTTGAAACGTCACAAATGTTACACACACTGGGTCTGCCCTGCTAGCACTGGCCACTGGAGGGAGCCCCGCTGGCCCTGACCTTGGCTGCTGTCATGCCATCTGCCCAGCAGGGAGAGGGCCACCTGGCAGGGAACTGTGGGCGGTCTTTAGGAGCTGAAGGAGGCCATCCTTGGTAAGGTACTGAATTCTGCTGAGAGCCAGTGAGCTGGAAAGAGGGCAGCTGCACCTGGACTACTGCCTCCGGAGACCCTGCGCTCGGGCTCCCGACCCCCAGAAACTACAAGGTGTATGTGGCAAAGGGCCCTGGAAGCCGCTAAGGCTGCAGGGAACAGAAAACAAATGTGGCTCCAGAAGCCAGAGCCTTGGTGGGGAGGGGAGGCCAGTGGGGCACGGCGAGCCAGGAAGCCTCCGTGCCTCATCCGGGAACATCTCTCCCTCTTGGGACAGCTGGGCACCCTGCAGCTGGTGGCCCCAGGGAGGAGCACCCCCACTCGCGTGCCCTCGCCGCCTGGCCCTCTCGCCTTACTGTAAATCCCGGGAGCCCGATGGGGCCGGGCGGTCCTGTTGCTCCAGGCCTCCCCTGGTCACCTGGTTCTCCTTTCTCCCCGGTGGGGCCGTCTAGACCCTGCAGATCGGCAAAGTTCTCTGTTAGTCGAGCTCAAGGCCACCTGCTGAGCATCTGCGACCCACAGTGCATGCACCTAAGGCTTCCTCCTCCAAGACAGGGTGCCCAGGACAGCCCCCAGGGCACAGGTGGGAAACTGTGGAGCCCCAGAGAAGGCTCCTGAGGCGAGTCAGCTGCCCTGTGGGCCGGGCCGAGGCCCCTGTTGCATATGCACCCTCTCCTGGGGCCAGGCCCCCGCATGCTCTCCAAAGAGGCCCAGCAATCCACAAGGTACCCAGAGATTATCGTCTCATTTCAGAGATGAAGCAGCAGACTCTGCAAGGACCAGGGACTTTCCCTAGGTCATGGCCAGCACTCAGGTCTCCTGAGGTGGGACCCCGGCCCTCACAGAGAGGCTTGATGGGAACCAAATCCTGGCTGGGGCTGTGCCGAGCCAGCGGCACGCGTCGGGGGCCATGCCACTCACCGGTGAGCCTGCCGGGCCCGTCTCCCCTTTCTCCCCCTTCTCTCCTGGGTTCCCTGGGGGCCCGTTGTCTCCCTTTGTTCCCGGAGGTCCATCCTTTCCCGGGGGTCCCTGGGGACCAGGGGGGCCCATGTCTCCTGATTTGCCACGAGGTCCCTGTAGAAGACAGCAACAGCACCTCTCAGACGTGTGAATGGGGAAAGAGGAGAGGAAAGAGAACGAGAAGGAATGGGGGGCCCAGAACACTGGGCTCCCTGGGGCCGCATTGCCCAGCCCACCTGCTGCTCCCCGTGCAGCTGAGTGAACCCCCTCTACCCCTCCCCTTCCCCAGGTGCCCCAGGCCTCACGGCTGGGCCTGCTCTGCAGCCCTCCTGCCCCCTCGACTCCCAGCCCCGGGTGAAGACTGCTGCCCAGGTTTGTCTGGGAATGTCCGTCCTCACCTTCTCTCCATCAAGTCCCGGAGGGCCCGGCAGTCCGATCTCCCCCTGCGGTCAGAACAAGCGCAGGGACTCAGCATACAGAATACATCTCTACCCAGCGCCGCCATGCACCAGGAGCCTTCTCTGCACCCTCCCCCCTCTGCACTTGCTCGCTCCACTCTCACTGCTGTCCTGGGGGTGGTGCGGTTCCCTCCTATCTCACAAATCGGGACCCTGACACACAGAGATGTGTGGCCACAGCTGCCAGGGGTGGTGACCTGCCCCATGGCCCACCTGGCACTGGACAGCCCGGGCTCCCCGGCTGGTGCCCCACCGAGCACTCCTTCATCTGCACACCCACCCATGCCCTTCTTGGGTCAGGGAGGGCATAACAGGGCACCAAGGGCCGTGACTTCTGCCTGATAGGTCAGGGGTGGCTTCATGGAGGGGGTGGCTTTTGAGTTGGGCGTGGAAGGGTAAGAAAGAGGGAAAGAGACTTGCAGAGAAGGTGGCTTCAAGAGTAGAGGACAGTCTGCAAAACCGCAGTGCCGCCGGGTGGTCAGGGAGAAAGCAGAGGTAGGGGTGAGGGGTGAGAGTGGGGAGGGGCTCAGATGCCATGTTCCTGCAGGGGTGCCCCCAAACCAGCGCAGCAGCTGGCAAGGGCAGGGGCGGGGGGGCGGGGGGGGGTTCATCCTGGGGAGGTGGGAGGAGCTGCAGGAGGGCAGCCAGAGTCCTGTGCTCAGGGTTAGGCAGGTCTCACCTTCTGGCCTGGGGTTCCTGGAGCTCCGGGTGGGCCGATCTGCCCGGGAAGACCAGGAGGGCCCTGGGGAAAGAGCAGAGACACCTGGGAGAACTCCGTGGCCGGGGTGGGGGTGGCTGTTTGGGGGGGTGGGTAAGGGGGTCTGCTGTTGTCACATATTTCTTCAGCGGCATAAACTTTTTTGTTTTGCAGAGGAAACAGGACGGGAAACCCCACAGTGCAAGCTGGTGAGCGCCGAGCCGGGGTGGTGTGGGAGCCGTGCCCAGGAGCTGCGCCCTCCACTTCCCCCCTGGGCCAGCCCTGGAGGCTCCTGGGGCTCTGAGAATTGAGGCTGAGCTTCCCAGATAGTGACTCAAAAATGCCCGGGTGTCCATCAACGGGAGAATGCACCATGTGTCTATGTGGCAGGGAAATGGGGACACAACACGACACTGCGGAGTCGGCGCAGTGCCGTGTGGTGGCCCATGTTTGGGCTCAGTGTGACCCTGACTCCCAAGGTGCACCACAGGACCTTCTGGAGGGACTGGGATGGGTGGCACATGCGTGTGTCAACCCTCACCGAGCTCTGCCCCTGGAATGGGCCCATTTCACTGGGTCTGCGTCGATTTTAAAGGAAAAATGTTTCCAGTGAAGTTTTAGCCCAACAATGCATTGCAGTGTCTCCACCCCTCTTCCCACCGCCTGCCCGGGGACTGGGGTGTCACACACCGGTGTCTGCTTCCGGGTTTGTCAGCCCTGAGCGTGCCCTGGGGCACGAGGCCGCAGGAAGCCAGCACCCCCACCCCCACCTCGGAGGTCACACATGGTGGGGGCTGCTTTCACCACAGCCGCTTACTGACAGCCGTTGCCGGCAGACGCAGGTACAAAACCCAGCTTGGCATGCACCGGGCTCTAACAGCCGATCGTGACACGGGCGTCTAGGAAAGGGGAAGTGTGCATGCTGCTACGGATGCTTTAGGGGCATGGGTTTTACGAGCTGAAGGATGAGAAAAAGGAAACGGTGAGAAGGCAGCCTCGGTGCTGCGTGGGGTTGGCACTCAGCCCCAGCGCCGCCAGCACTGCTCACGGCAGGCCTGGGGAAGAGCTGGCCCGGAGGCCAGGGCAGCTCAGAGCCACCCCGTGCGAGTCCTGGCCCTGCTCTGCCAGTCAGCCCTCATCAGCAGCCCCGCGTGTGCTCTCTGGAGGTGAGGGCGCCTGTTCTCGCCTCCACGCTGCCCTCCCGGGCCCTGGGAGTGAGGAAGGAGGAGGACTTACCATCAAGGCCAATGTGCGGATCTCCTGGAAAAAAAAAAAAACAACCAACACCACGCAGTCAGTCGCGGGCAAGCAAGAGCCACGGGGCAGGTGCCTGGATGCCTTGGAGCTGGAGCCCTCCAAGGAGCCTGGGAGAAGGGGAAGCCTCATGCCACGTCTCCCCGGCTCAGAGCTGCAGTCACTGCCAGCGTCCGCTCTCGGCGGCTCCAGGCCCTTGGGCCTCACACGGCCCTCTGCCCTTCTCACTCTGCCTGCTCCTTCCTGGGCTCCCACAAGCCCCTGTCAAGGTTGCAATGCTACCTCGCTTTAAAGAGACACAACATGGCAACATGCAGAGCCCTGAAAGTGAGGGAGGAGTCCTGCCTCTGCAAAAGAGATTTCATACGTGGTAAATGAGCTCATCCATGTACCCAGATTCCCCAGTGGCTCTTCACCAAGGGTGATTTTGTCTCCCAGGGACATTTGGTCACATCTGGAGACGCATTCTGGTTGTCACTGAGGGCAGGTGCTACTCATCTAGTGTGATATGGTGCACGGCCACGGGCCCGGCCATCAGCTGCCTTGAGCTGAGAGCCAGCAGCAGCTCCACCCACCCCCCTCCCCCCCTCCAGCCCCAGCCCTCCTGCCTCTGGGAGACCCCACTCACCTGGAGGGCCTCGCTGATGTTGCCATTGTAATCCACCAGCTCTCCTTTCCCCGGCTCACCCTTGGAGCCCTGCAAGGCAAGTGCAAGAGCTCACCCTAGGGCTGGGCTCAGGAGAGCAGCTGCTGCTTGCTCTGTCTTCTACGGAGCCTGCAGCGCCCACTGGCTGCACCTGCCTGCACACAGTGCATCCTGAGCAGCTGCAGGGGGTCCGCCTGGGACCCCATACACTCTCAGGGGATGCCTAGGCATCATAGAACAAACAGGTGAAGCAGTCTAGGTCAGTTGGGTCTGTAGAAGCCTGAGTCTGATCACAGTTGCCATGGCAGCCCACTCATGTGGGGGCAGGGTGCTCTCCCCTCCGCACCCCTACTCTCCCTGCACGGAAGACACCAGGGTGAAGCCACGTCATGCTGTGGTCTGGCCGTGGGCCTTGGGGCCAGCTCCGTCTTCCTCCCTGGCTGTTCCAGGCTCCCCCTGTTGCACCCTGGCTGATAAAGCTGGGAACAGAGAACTTGACATCCCCAGGCATATCACGCATTAGGGGATGTGGAGTGGGGGCAGGAGGCTTGTGTGAACTCAGGCCAACAGCACGCAGACCTCCTGTCACTGAGGCACAGATCCCACCCCTTCAGGAAACTGTCCCAGTGCACCTGCCACATTGCCCTCACTCGAGTTCCCCTGGGCTCCCTGTGGTCTTCTGGAGTGCTGTTCTGTCTGTCCTGGGTTAGTTGCTAGCCTATGTCCTCTGGCCACCTCTCCCCAGTCCCCCAGGTCAGCTACCTCCTTTGGAATAGGGACCTCAACCCTTGCTTGCTTTCTGTCCAATCCGCTCAGGTACGAGGGGCCCAGTCACATTTTGCCCATTTCCTGGGTGGCCAACAATTGTTGTGGGGAGCCTCTGAGGTTCTTTTAGAGCCCACTGTACTTGTGAAAAAACCTGAACTTTGGAACTGGTTCCAAGATGGAGGAGTAGGGAGGGAGCTTACTGCTCTAGCCCAGGAGAAGATAATTTTTAAAAAGTGGGGATAGTGTAGTCTCAGGGAAGAGTTAGGAAAAAAATGGCAGAGGAAACTACCAAAATTGGAGGGACAAAGTGGACCTACGTGGAGAGGGTGGGTGCCCATGGCTCAGGACTCCAACAGCCGAGAGCCTACGCACCAGCACTGGAAAGTGAGGTAAGACGAGACTGCAGTAGCCCAAGCCACTGGTGAAAAAGAGGGAGAGCCTAGAGGGAATGAGGCTTGAAGCCCCATGGGGGAAAATGCTCCAGCCAAACTAGAGAGGAAAAAAAGAAAAGGATGGACATGTTTCTCTCTGCTCACTTTACAAAGGTGTAGTTTGACAAGCTGATAGAGTGGGCACCATTTTGGACATATATAACAACTGTGCCAGCTCATATCTGCACCCAGCAATCAGCTGAGCGGAGACTCCTGATTCTGTTAGGGAGAACTAGCAGGGGGCTAGGAGCTTGTGACTGTGTGAAGCTTCTGAGCAGGGACTGTGAAAAAACCTGAGGGTGTGTGGGAGGGACTTTGAGCAGTCTCAGTGGGAGACGCCACAAGCTGTGGGGTTCCTGGTTACCTGGTGAGAGACACTGCAGGGGAATCTGAACTCACACTGAGGACCGCACAGATCCTTTGTGTGGTCCCTGGGACAGAGCAGATGAATATTATACCCACTGGGGCCAGTGCTCAGGCACTGGTCTCCATGGAGGAGAAGAGCTCAGCTGAGCAGAATATACCTCCCTTCTGATTTAATAAAGAGAGAGAAGACTTACCATGCCAACCTGGGAGTGTCACCTTAGACATGCCCTTAACCCTGGAGAACTGAACAGAGCTCTCTGACCACACCCATCACAAGCCTCTAGAGATTCACTGAAAGCAGACAGTCCACTTATCTACAGTCATAGTACAAGGATAAAAGCCACCACAGCAGGGGAAAAAAGAAGAAACCGACGGGTATCTCCACAAATGCCAAACAACAAATGCAACAATCCAAGAAACAAGAATAAGGAGACAACATGACGCTCCCAAAAAACACAGCACTTCAATGCTAGATTATGAAGACAATGAGATAGAAGAAATGCAAGAAATGGGACTCAGAAAATTGATCCTAAGGCTGGCACAGCAGCTCACTAGGCTAATCTTCTGCCTGCAGCACTGGCACCCCAGGTTCTAGTCCCAGTTGGGGTGCCAGATTCTGTCCCAGTTGCTCCTCTTCCAATCCAGCTCTCTGCTGTGGCCTGGGAGTGCAGTGGAGGATGGCCCAGGTGCTTGGGCCCTGCACCACATGGAAGACCAGGAGGAAGCACCTGGCTCTTGGCTTTGGATTGGCGCAGTGCACTGGCCACAACACACCGGCCATAGCAGCCACTTGGGGGGTGAACCAATGGAGAAAGGAAGACCTTTGTCTCTCTCTCTCACTAACTCTGCCTGTCAAAAAAAAGTTAAAAAAAATTGATCATAAGAGTACATAGAAGTAATCAAAAGCAAACACACGAAATGCTGAAATCCATGCAGGACATGAAAGCAAATCTTTCCCATGAAATTGAGATCTTAAGGAAGAATCAAAATGAAATGAAGTCAATAGAACAAATAAAAAATGCAGTGGAGAGCCTTAACAACAGAATCAGTGAGGCAGAAGAGAGAATGTTGGACTTAGAAGACAGAGTACAGGAATGTATACAGTCAAACCAAAGACAGGAAGAGGAAATTAGAAATCTAAAAAGCACTGTTGGGTATCTACAGGATACCATTTAAAAAACCCAAACATTAGGGTTCTAAGAGTTCCTGAAGGTATGGAGAGAGAGAAAAGATTAGAAGGCCTTTATAGTGAAATACTAGCAAAAAACTTCCTGGGTTTGGAGAAAGAAAGGGACATCCAAGTACAGGAAGCACACAGAACTCCCAAAAGACATGACCAGAAAAGATCCTTGCCACAACACATTGTAATCAAACTCACCACAGTGAAACATAAAGAGAAGATTCTAAAATGTGCAAGACAGGCCGATGCCGTGGCACACTAGGCTAATCCTCTGCCTGTGGCGCCAGCACACCGGGTTCTAGTCCCGGTCGGGGCACCGGATTCTGTCCTGGTTGCCCCTCTTCCAGGCCAGCTCTCTGCTGTGGCCCGGGAGTGCAGTGGAGGATGGCCCAAGTGCTTGGGCCCTGCACCCCATGGGAGACCAGGATAAGTACCTGGCCCCTGCCATCGGATCAGCGCGGTGCGCCGGCCGCAGTGCGCTGGCCGCGGCGGCCATTGGAGGGTGAACCAACAGCAAAGGAAGACCTTTCTCTCTCTCTCTCTCTCACTGTCCACTCTGCCTGTCAAAAAATTTAAAAAAAAATAAATAAAATGTGCAAGACAGAAATGTCAGATTACTCTTAGAGGATCTCCCATTAGACTCACAGTAGACTTCTCATCAGAAGCCCTGAAGGCTAGGAGAGAATGGTGAGATATAACCCAAGTCCTAAGAGAAAAAAACTGTCATCCCAGAATATTATACTCTGCAAAGCTCTCATTTGTGAATGAAGGTGAAATAAAGACCTTTAATGACAAACAGAAATTAAAAGAATTTGTCACCACTTGTCCAGCCCTGCAAAAGATGCTTAAAGATGTATTAAACATAGAAACATGGTCATCAGTATGAAAGAAGGTAAAGGAAGAAAATCTCAATAAAAGATCACAGGAAGCTCAACGTATAAATTAGAAATATCTTTGGAAAAATGGCAGGGCAAAGTCACTACTTATCAATAGTCACATTGAATATAAATGGCCTCAACTATCCAGTTAAAAGACACAGACTGGCAGAATGATTAAAAAACCAAACTCATCTATTTGCTGCTTACAAGAAACACATCTTACCAACAAAGATGCACACAGACTGAAAGTGAAAGGTTGGGAAAAGATATTCCATGCCAACAGAAACCAAAAAAAGAGCTGGTGTAGCCATCTTAATATCAGACAAAATAGACTTTAACACAAAAACTGTTAAAAGAAACAAAGAAGGGCACTATATAACAATTAAGGGATCAATTCAACAGGAAAAATAGACTTTAACACAAAAACTGTTAAAAGAAACAAAGAAGGGCACTATATAACGATTAAGGGATCAATTCAACAGGAAGATGTAACTATTATAAATGTATATTCACCTAATTACAGGGCACCTGGCTATTTAAAAGAAAGGCTAAGGGACTCAAAGGGAGACATAGACTCCAATACAACAGTATTAGGGGACTTCAATATACCACTTTCAGCAATGTACAGATCAACCAGACAGAAAATCAACAAGGAAACAGCAGATTTAATTGATACTATAGTCCAAATGGATCTAACAGATATCTACAGAACTTTTCATCCTACAGTTGCGGAATACACATTCTTCTCAGCAGTGCATGGAACTTTCTCTATGATTGACCACATACTAGGCCATAAAGCAAATCTCAGCAAATTAAAACAAATCAAAATCATACCACACATCTTCTCGGACCACAATGGAATGAAGCTGGAAATCAGCAACTCAGGAATCTCTATAGCATATGCAAACACATGGAGACTGAACAACATGCTTCTAAATGAACAGTGGTTCGTAGAAAAAATCAAGAGAAATAAACTTTCTGGAAGCAAATGAAGATAACAACACAACATATCAAAACTTATGGGATACAGCAAAAGCAGTGTTAAGAGGAAATTTTATAGTAAAAGGTGCATACATCAAGAAATTAGAAAGGCATCAAATGAACTATCAATGCATCTCAAGGATCTAGAAAAACAACAGCAAACCAAACCCAACTCGTAGGAGAAAAAAAATTAAAATTAAAGAAATCAACAAAATTGAAATAAAAAAATACAAAAGATCAGCAAAACGAAGAGCTGGTTTTTTGAAAAAATAAACAAAATTGACACACCATTGGCCCAACTAACCAAAAAAAATGAGAGAAACCCCAACCAATAAAATTATAGATGAAAAAGGAAATGTAACAACAGATACCACATAAATAAAAAGAGTCATCAGAAATTACTACAAAGAGTTGTATGCCAACATACTGGGAAATCTAGCAGAAATTGACAGGTTATGGACATATACAACCTACCTAAATTGAACCGTGAAGACACAGAAAACCTAAACAAACCCATAACCAACACAGTAATTGAATCAGTAATAAAGGCCCTCCCAACAAAGCAAAACCCAGGACCGGATGGATTCACTGCTGAATTCTACCAGACTTTTAAAGAAGAACTAACTCCAATTCTTCTCAAGCTATTCAAAACAATTGAAAGAGAGGGAATCCTCCAAAATTCTTTCTTTGAAGCCAGCATCACCTTAATTCCTAAACCTGAAAAATATGCAACAGGGAGAATTACAGACCAAATTCCCTGATGAACCTAGTCACAAAAATCCTTAAAAAATTCTAGCCAATAGAATCCAACAAGACATCAGAAAGATCATCCACCCAGACCAAGTGGGATTTATCCCTGGTATGCAGGGATGGTTTAACAGTCTCAAGTCAATTAATGTTATACACATTAACAAACTGGAGAAGAAAAACCATACGATTATCTCAATAGATGCAGAGAAAGCATTTGATAACATACAACACCCTTTCATGATGAAAACTCTAAGCAAACTGGGTATAGAGGAACATTCCTCAACACAATCAAGGCAACATCATATTGAATGGGGCAAGGTTGGAAGCATTCCCACTGAGGTCTGGTACCAGGCAGGATGCTATTCAATATAATACTGTAAGTTTTAGCTAGAGCCTTAGGCAAGAAAAAGAAATTAAAGGGATACAAATTGGGAAGAAAGAAGTCAAACGATCCCTCTTTGCAGACTATATGATTATTTAGGGGATCCAAAGAACTGTACTAAGAGACTATTGAAACTCATAGAAGAGTTTGGCAAAGTAGCAGGATATAAAATCAATACACAAAAATCAACAGCCTTTATATACACAGACAATGCCACAGCTGGGAAAGAACTTCTAAGATCAATCCCATTCACAATAGCTACAAAAAAAAAAAAAAATCAAATACTTTGGGATAAACTTAACCAAGGACGTCAAAGATCTCTATGATGAGAATTGCAAAATTTTAAAGAAACAGAAGAAGATACAAGAAAATGGAAAAACATTCTCAATATCATCAAAATGTCCATTCTGGGGCTGGCGCTGTGGCGCAGCAGGTTAAAGCCCTGGCCTGAAGTGCCGGCATCCCATATGGGTTCCGGTTCGAGACCCGGCTGCTCCACTTCCAATCCAGTTGTCTGCTATGGCCTGGGAAAGCAGTAGAAGATGGCCCAAGTCCTCGGGCCCCTGCACCCATGTAGGAGACCTGGAAGAAGCTCCTGGCTCCTGGCTTTGGATCAGCACAGCTCCAGCCAGTGCGGCCATCTGGGGAGTGAACCAGCGGATGGAAGACCTCTCTGTCTCTACCTCTCTCTGTAACTCTTCTTTCTTTCTTTCTTTCTTCTTTCTTTCTTTCTTTCTTTCTTTCTTTCTTTCTTTCTTTCTTTCTTTCTCTTTCTTTCTCTCTCTCTCTTTTTTTTTTTTTTTTTTACAGGCAGAGTGGACAGTGAGAGAGAGACAGAGAGAAAGGTCTTCCTTTATCGTTGGTTCACCCTCCAATGGCTGCTGCGGCCAGCACACTGCGGCCGGCGCACTGTGCTAATCCAAAGCCAGGAGCCAGGTACTTCCTCCTGATCTCCCATGCAGGTGCAGGGCCCACAGACTTGGGCCATCCTCCACTGCACTCCTAGGCCATAGCAGAGAGCTGGACTGGAAGAGGGGCAACCGGGACAGAATCCGACGCCCCGACCAGGACTAGAACCCGGTGTGCTGGTGCCGCATGCAGAGGATTAGCCTATTGAGCCATGGCGCTGGCCTGTAACTCTTTCAAATAAATAAAAATAAATCTTTAAAAAAGAATTTTTAAAAAGTACATTCCTCGAAAACAATTTACAGATTCAATGTGATACCAATCAAAATACAAAAGACATTCCTGTCAGATCTGGAAAAAATGATGCTGAGATTCATATGGAGGTGCAGGAGACCTTGAATAGCTAAAGCAATCTTATGCAACAAAAACACAGCCGGAGGCATCACAATACCAGATTTCAAGACATGCTATAGGGCAGTTGTAATCAAAACCTGGTACTGGAATAAAAACAGATAGATAGACTAATGGAACAGAATAGAAACACCAAAAATCAATCCAAACATCTATAACCAACTTATATTTGATCAAGGAGCTAAAACCAATTCCTGGAGCAAGGACAGTCTCTTCAACAAATGGTGCTGGGAAAACTGGATTTACACATGTGGAACAATGAAGCAAGACCCCTATCTTACACCTTACACGAGATCCACTCAACATGGATTAAAGTTCTAAATCTACAACCCGACACCATCAAATTATTATAGAACATCAGAGAAATCCTGAAAGACATTAGCACAGGCAAAGACTTCTTGGAAAAGAACCCAGAGGCACAGGCAGCCAAAGCCAAAATTAATAACTAGGATTACATCAAATTGAGAATTTCAGTACTGCAAAAGAAACAGTCAGGAAAGTGAAGAGGCAACTGACAGAATGGGAGAAAATATTTGCAAATTATGCAACTAATAAAGGATTAATAACCGGAATCTACAAAGAGATCAAGAAATTCCACCACAACTAAACAAACAACCCACTTCAGAGATGGGCCAAGGGCCTAAACAGACATTTTTCAAAAGAGGAAATCCAATAGGCCAACAGGCACATGAAAAAATATTCAGGATCACTAGCCTTCAGGGAAATGCAAATCAAAATCACAATGAGGTTTCACCTCACACCGGTTAGAGTGGCTTTCATACAGAAATCAACAAACAACAGATGCTGGCGAGGAGTGGGGAAAAAGGCACACTAATCCACTGTTGGTGGGAATGCAAACTAGTAAAGCCACTGTGAAGACAGTTTGGAGATCCCTCAGAAACCTGAATATAGTCCTATCATAGGACCTAGCCATCCCACTCCTTAGAACTTACCCAAGGGCAACTAAATTGGCAGATAAAAGAGCTATCTGCGTCTCCATGTTTATTGCAGCTCAATCCACAATGGCTAAGACATGGAATCAACCTAAATGCCCATCAACAAAAGACTAGATAAATTATGGGAGGGGCTGGCACTGTGGCGTAGTAGGTTAATCCTCCGCCTGCAGCCCTGGCATCCCATATGGCTGCCGGTTCTAGTCCCAGGTGCTCCACTTCCAATCTGGCTCTCTGCTGTGGCCTGGGAAAGCAGTGGAAGATGGTCCAAGTCCTTGGCCCCTGCACCCACATGGGAGACCCAGAAGAGGCTCCTGGCTTCAGATTGGCATAACTCGGCTGCTGTGGCCAATTGGCAAGTGTGCCAGCGGGTGGAGGACCTCTCTGTCTGTCTGTCTGTCTCTGTCTCTCCTCTCTCTGTGTAACTCTTTCAAGTAAAAATAAATAAATCTTTTTAAAAAAAGGAAATTATGGGATATGTACTTTATGGAATACTACACAGCGGCAAAAAAAAATGAAATCCAGTCATTTGCAACAAAATAGAGGAATCTGGAAAACATAATGCTGAGTGAAATAAGCCAGTCCCAAAGGGACAAATATCATATGTTCTCCCTGACCTGTGACAACTAACTGAGCACCTAAAAGGAAACCTGTAGAAGTGAAACTGACACTATGAGGAGCAATGACTTGATCAGCCCCTGTCCTGACTGTCAAGGAACAGTTTACTATTTTATTCTTTTTGTATTTTCTTTTTCTACTTAATACCATTGGTTGAATTCTTTACTTAATGCAAAATTATTCTTAGGTGTTTCAAACCAATAGAAAAATAATCCCTGTTAAAAATAAGAGTGGGAGGCCAGCGTTGCGGCTCACTAGGCTAATCCTCCACCTTGCGGCACCGGCACACTGGGTTCTAGTCCCAGTCGGGGCACCGGATTCTGTCCCGGTTGCCCCTCTTCCAGGCCAGCTCTCTGCTGTGGCCCGGGAAGGCAGTGGAGGATGGCCCAAGTGCTTGGGCCCTGCACCCCATGGGAGACCAGGATAAGTATCTGGCTCCTGCCTTCGGATCAGCGCGGCGCACCGGCCGCAGCGCACCAGCCACGGCGGCCATTGGAGGGTGAACCAACGGCAAAGGAAGACCTTTCTCTCTGTCTCTCTCTTTCTCACTGTCCACTCTGCCTGTCAAAAAAAAAAAAAAAAAAAGAGTGGGAATAAGAAAAGGAGGAGATATACAGTTCAGCACACATTCCTTCGGACTTACCCCAAGGGTAAAGCTAAAAACTTGCTATGGGACTCCAAATCCCATTAAGTTGGCAGATATCAATGCCATCTTACTTGTTAAAGTGATCAGTGTAAGTTCATAACTGATTATAAAGATAGGATTAAGTGTCAAAGGGATCACATAAATAAGACCAAGTATCTGCTAATAACAACTGATAGAATTAAAATGGAGAGAATGATCTAACATGGGAAGCGGGCCACACAGCAGACTTATAGAGTGACAAATGCCCAAAAGAGCACTCTGGCCTCAGAATCAGCCCTTAAGGCATTTTTATCTGGCTAAAGAGCCAATGAGTGCATTTCAGGCATGGAAAACCAAGACACTGTGGCCAAAAAAAAAAAAAAGAAAGAAAGAAAAGAAAATGAACTAAATGAATGAAAGATCTTTGTGAGTGAGATCCTGATGGAAAGAATGGGCCATCAAAGAAAGAGGTACCTTTCTCTGGAGGAGAGAACTTCCACTTTGTTTATGGCCCTATCTAAATAATGTTGGAATTTGTGGATTCAAGATGCTTCCATAGCCTTGGCATCTCATGACAAGAGCCTCAGTTGATCACTGACGTCACAAATAAGAGTGTCAATTGTTAAATCAACAATAGGAGTCACTGTGTACTTGCTCCCCATGTAGGACCTCTGTCCTTAATGAGTTGTACTATGAGAATTAATGGTAAAACTTGTCTACAAACAGTACTTTATACTTTGTGTGTCTGTGTGGGTGTAAACTGTTGAAATCTTTACTTAGTATAGATTTGATCTTCTGTATATAAAAATAATTTAAAATGAATCTTAATGAAGAATGGGATGGGAGAGGGAATAGGAGGTGGGACTGTTTCGAGGAGGAAGGGCAGGTATGGGGGGAAGAACCGCTATTTCCAAACGCTGTACTTAAGAAATTTATATTTATTAAATAAAAGCTTTCCAAACAAAACAAAACCTGACCTGCAGCATGAAGCATGGGGGCCAGGGAGGTCCTAGGAGGACACAGGCATGGGGATACCAAACCCCCAGAGTGGGCTGGGGCATTTGTTCCTGTTGCAATAGGACAAAGGGGTAGGAATGGATGAAACTGTGGTACAGCTGTGACAAACAAGTCACAGTTCCAATTTCTCTGGGATAATGTTACCAATTGAAGACCCTTAAAAAATAAGATAGAAAGGAAAAATGAATGTTTGCAGCCGGCCAGCTAGGGGGGTGTGAAGCCACTGCCCTCTCCAGGTAAGCTGCCCTCCTACTCCCCCACGCCCCATAGCATTTCATTTGTGGTGTGCCTGTGAGGGACACAGCAGCGTTTGTAGCTGGAGGGAAGTGAGAATCCCACCTGGACCAGAGGCTGGGGAAGCTACCAGAAGCCAGGGTTCTGTGTCACTCCAAATGTCCCATCCCTGGGCAGGGCTTTGCACACCTGCTCTCTTGAGGGATGGTTTTCTAAAGCCCAAGCCAACCAGGCGAAGTAGAGGCAAGGGGTCATGGCCACTGCCCGAGGGACAACAGAGACAGTGTCTCCAAGCAGGGGAATGGGCCTCACTCTACATCTCCCAGAGGTGGGACTCCTACCTTTTCTCCTTGCTGTCCTGGGGGGCCGGTTTGGCCAATGACACCTGCTTCTCCCTGGGAAAGAGCAGAGAGGTGGAATGAGGGCATACAGGGCAGCTGGGATAGCTGCTTGAGATGGTCTTGCCGCTTGTCTGGGTGTCTTTCCTCCACCTCCCAGCTGGCTTCCACTAACTCTCAACATCTCATCTGTCTAACGGACTTCTGTCTGGGCGCAGCTCAGGTCTCACCTCCTCTGAGAGCCCTCCTTGCTATCTCCCTTCCTCCTCTGAGTTGTGTGCCATGCTCTGGAGTCCACCTACCCTGCCAGGCCCTCCTCTGTCCTTGGTTAGCACACATGTGGTCACTTGTGTCGCAGTCCCTAGCTGTCTTGGGGTAGTAGGGGAAAGTCATTCTGGAGCCTGCATCATTTGAGAAGCGACACCTGCTGGGTCCCAGCTGAGCAACAGGGGGGAGCATGAAGGCCCTGGGCACCTGGTTGGGTGGGGGGACCCAGGAGGCCCAGGGGGAGGGGGAGGAGCGCACTCCGAATGCTTCACTTATCCAACATTTTGTCTGGGCCTGTAAACTGGATTTGAATTCTTCTAGATTTCCCCCTCTCTTGTCTCAGGATGCAGGACAATAGTGGCCAGACCACCAGATGCCCAGGCCCTGTGGGGCCAGAGGGGCTGACCCTGGAGCCTAGGAGGCAGGGGCTCGGGCTACCGTAGGATGGGCATGTGGGCGTAGCCTGAGACCCTTCCCACCCCTTCATTGGGTGCCTCCAGGGCCCCCCGGCCCTGCTGTGCCCCTGGAACTGTGGGCTTGTCCCTCCTGCTGGGTAGTGGACAAGCCACGAGGAGCTTCCCTACAGCCCTGTGAGTGCACAGCCTCAAACGGTGAAGAGCTCCCATGGGACCCGGGCTGTGGCACAGAGGGCTTGAGCCACGCTGGTGACGCTGGCATCCCAGGTCAGAGCACCAGCTGGAGCCCCGCTTGCTCTGCTTCTGACCCAGCTCCCTGCCCCTGGGCGCCAGGGAAGGCAGCAGGAGACAGCCCGAGTACTCGGCTCCTGCCCATCCACGTGGGAGACCCAGATAGAGTTCCGGGGTCCTGGCTGTGACCCGGCACAGCGCCAGCTGTGGTGAAGCAGTGGGTGGAAGACCTCTCTCTCTGCTTTCAAAGAAGCCAGGAGCTCATGCTTTCCCCCTCTGAGCTGGAAGGGACTCCCTCGGCTTCCCTGGCTGCTGAAGGAAAGCGAACAATGGGGGAGATCTGCTTTGGAAAACCAAAGTCTCACCGCGGCAGCTTCCAGCCAGTGAAAGGAAGGTGAGGGTGGTCCCCTTTGTAGCCCCCTTGCTGCCACGTGCCTCCCCGCCTGCCAGCTCCGGTGGGCCCAGCGGACCGCTGCCCTGTAGCCTATTCAGAGCTGAGCTAAGGGCATTTTCTGGCTGACCCAGTTGCATCATCTCCACCCGAGTCCACGGGACCATCCATGTTTCCAGGACGGGCACCTCTCCCCGGGGGCCAGCCGACACCTGCCTGGAAGCAGGAGCTCAGTGCGCATGACCCTGTGAGAACTCACTGGGAAAAACCACACACCTGGAGCAGGGCAGAGCTGCAGAAGGCAGGGGTTAGGGACAGGCATCTCCCTGACACCGACCCCAGGAAGACTTACCTTTGGCCCCGGAGGGCCAGGGAGCCCTGGGGGGCCAGGATCCCCCCTGCCTCCTCCAATGGCGTTGCCAGCATCGCCTTTCTCTCCCTGGTGGTGGGGGGCGGGAAAGGGAAGGGCAGTCACACCACTGGCTCTCCCATGCTCGGGGCATGGCGGGCCCCTCGCCTGTTCTCCCCACTCCCGGTCTACAGGGGTGGCGGCAGAGGCCACCCCTCAGTGCAGGCTGAACACAGGGGGACACCAAGGGCTCTGGGGGCCCTAGAGCTCTTCAGAACCCAGCCTGGTCGGACCTGGCCGTGGGGTTGGAGGAGAGAAAGGAGCTAAGCCTGCAGCTGAGGCAAGAGACCCATCGGCACCTGGGGCTTGAGCCGCGTCTCTCAATGTGTGCTCCGCGGAACACTGCTCAGGGGCTGGGAACATTGGGAACATGAACAAAAGGTCTGTAGGCTAAACAGTGTCCAGAAATGCAGTCGTGTGGAGCTCTGGGTCCCCCTCACTGCACGGGGCTCAGAGCCTCCGCAGCCGGGGTGCATGGACCTCCTGGGGGGCCTGAGCCATGCAGCTCTCCCCAAACTGACTTGACTTGGAGTCTTTTTAAAAAATGAAATATGAGGCCAGTGCTATGGTGCAGCGGATAAAGCTGCAGCCTGCAGTGCCGGCATCCCATATGGACATGGGTTCAAGTCCTGGCTGCTCCACTTCCTATCCAGCTTCCTGCTAATGCATCTGGGAAACAGTGGAGGATGGCCACTTGGGCCCCTGCACCCATTTGGGAGACCCAGAAGAAGCTCCTGGCTTTGGCCTGGCCCAGTGCTGGATGTTGTGGCCATTTAGGAAATGAACCAGCGAATGGAAGAGTCCCTCTCCCTGTTTCTCCCCACTTTCTCTGTAACTCTTCCAAACAAACAAATCTTACGAAAGAGATAAGAGAGAGAGAGAGAGAGAGAGAGAGAGAGGAGAGAGAGAGAGAGGGAGGGAGGGAGGGAGAAGCAATGCAGCCATGACCCCTTACCCACAGGGGACAAGTTTCAAGACCACCAGGGGTTGCCCATAGGAGCATAATCAATGACTTCTCTACACAGGTACACTTGTGATAAAGCTTAATTGTAAGTCAGGCACTGTGAGAGATCAGCAGCAACAACAATAAAATAGGACCACAAGTTGCTGCAGTAAAAGCCATGGGAATGTGGTCTCTTTCCTTCCTCACCGCATCCGAGTAGTGTTTTTTTTTTTTTTTAATTTGACAGAGTTATAGACAGTGAGAGAGAGAGACAGAGACAAAGGTCTTCCTTCCGTTGGTTCACCCCCCAAATGGCCGCTACGGTCAGTGCTACGCCAGTCTGAAGCCAGGAGCCAGGTGCTTCTCCTGGTCTCCCACGCGGGTGCAGGGGTCCAAGCACTTGGACCATCCTCCACTGCCTTCCTGGGCCACAGCAGAGAGCTGGACTGGGAGAGGGGCAACCAGGACTAGAACCCGGCGCCCACATGGGATGCTGATGCCACAGGCGGAGGATTAGCCAAGTGAGCCACGGCGCCGGCCCCCTGGCCCGAGTAGTTTCTGATGTGGACGACTGAAACCACAGAAAGTGAAACTGCAGAGCTGGCAGTGGGAGGGGGATCGGGGGCTGCAGGGGTGGGGGGTGGGCTGCAGGGCTGCCTTCTGCGCTGCTGTGAGGAAATCTGCCCACTTCCAGCTTCTTGTTTAGCCAATCAGGGCTTATCCTCTGGCTCCTCCCCCAGCCCCAGCCCCTCTCTGGGAGAGGCCAGAGCAGCTCAGGGGCCTGAGACTGTGCAGGAGGGACCCACCACCCAGGGCTCCACCATACTTACTTTCTGTCCCAGGAGCCCGGGGGGACCTGCAGCCCCCTTCTCACCCTGTGGGGAAGAGGTAGACAGTGCAGGTTAGGAACCGGTTCTCAGGGTGCCTGGGAAGGCCCAGCCTCCTGGGCCCAGGGCCTTGGCCTTCCTCACTGCGCTTCCCTGTCCCCACCCGGGGCTGCACTTCCTCCTGAACCCCCAGGGAGGGCAGCTTCATCCCAGGCACCTGTACCACTGCTCTCCCTGTCCCCAGGGGCAACACCGGGCAGCAGCGCTGGGTCCCTTCCGTGTCCCAGTGCCCCCTGCCTCCTGCTCTTGGTCCCATTCTCACAGTCCAATCAGAGACCCCCGCTTTTCTGCTTACTCCCCTCTGCCTCTGGGGAAGACCAAGGCCACCCCACCGGAGCTTTTCCCTGGGAGGAGGATTCTGAGGAGCCGGCCTCCTGCTGGCTTGGACAGTGTCCCTCCCCCGACCCCCCCATGACAGCCTGAAGTCCTAGCCCCAGCCCTAGAACGAGACTTCTCCGGGGCCAGGGTCACTGCAGATGCAGTTAGGGAAGCTGAGGTCACTCAGGGTGGGGGTTGCGGGTCCCTAACCTGTTGTATTGCACTCAGGGAGAGGCCGTGCAAAGGTGGAGGTGGAGATTGGGGTGTTGCTTCCCCAAGCCTGGCCCACCAAGGTCACCAGCAACTTCCATGGGCAAGGGCAGAATCCCACAGCCCTCGGGAGGAGCCAGCCCTGCCGAAGCCTTGCGCTGGCACTTCCAGCCTCCAGTTGGTTCCTTGCTAGACAGTCAATTCCTGGTTCTCAAGCCCCCAGCCTGAGCAGGCTAACCCGCCTCCCCCAGCAGGGGCTCCCACCACCAGCTGTCCCTGTAACATTAATTACCGCGCCCCTCAGCGACACCGGAACTCAGCCTCCTTCCACAAAGGAAGCCTGGGACTGGTGACGGCCCCTCGCTGGCCAGCTCTGCTGGTCCAGCCCCCGGGGCTCCGCCTCCCCTGTGCACGGCACCCAGGCCCCCCTTGCAATCATGCAGAGTTGGAACAGGATGCGGCGTCGGGACAGGTTCTGAGAAAGGCGGCAGCGGGCAGGCTGGTTGTGGGGGGAGCAGAGTGAGCGTCGCACACGGGACGCCAGGTGGGGGCGGTGGCTTCTGAGACCTCACTCTGTGTGCGCTCAGGTGCTGATCGACCGTCATTCCAGCACGTGTCACAGTGGCCTGGAGGCTAGCAGGCCACAGGCAGGGTGCTGGGTTCTGGTGTGGGCTCTTCCTGGCTCGCAGCGGGAGATGGAGAGGACGTGGCAGAGAGAAGAGAGGAAGCCGCCTTCTCTCCGTACGAGGCTGTTGATCTCAGCGGCCTGGAGCTCGCCGTGGCGACCTCATTCAGCCATCAGCATTACCTCCAAGGGTAGCCGCCCGGCACACAGCGGCACTCTCGGTGCACACACACCGTTTGCGGCCCTTTAAGGTTACAACGGAGCTGGACAGGTCCTCTCCCCCAGTGACATGGCCCTAATGTCACACGCAAGGCATCACCCACGTGTCTGCTGTGAAGCACACGTCAACAAACCTCCAGTGACGCTGCCCATCACTTAAGAGTGTGGCCCACACAATCACGTGTGGCCCACGGCGCTTGAAACAACGGTGGCCACGATGTCACTTGCCAGTGACGGGTGGTGGCCCCCGGGACATCTCCTGTTTACAGTCTCCGCCTGCCTCCAGAGGCCACGTCGAGTGATTGACAGACACCATGCTTGTGTGTGTGACGCGTGCATGACCGTGAAACTGCCCGACGAGGCGTTTCTCAGAACGTACCCCTGTGTCATGGGATGCACGCCTGCCCGGCGGCACTGGGGACTGGGGCTCCAACATACGCATGAAGCAGGGACCCAGGTCAGTCCGCAGCAGGCGAGCACCCTGTCAGCAGGTGTTAGTATCAGGTCAGCAGACATCCCAGGCCCCCCGCACCCAGGAGCCACAGTTCTCTGCATGATCAAGTGGCCTGTGGCCACTGTCTGAGCAGCTGAGTGCCAGCTGCAGCCACGGAAGACGCCACACCAGGTCTCGGGGCGTCACCTGCTTGCCACCTGCCCTTGGGTAAAGCAGAAGGCGGCCAAGGGAGAGAAAAGAGGGCCCGGGAGGGCCCTGGCAGGGAGGGAGGTGAGGCCTGAGGAGGCCCCCGCTGCCCTGCCTTTGCGTGAGCGGCTCCTGGATGTGCCTTAGCCTGGGCATCCCGGGCCCCAGGCCCAGCATCAAGGACGAGGACGCCAGCCTCACCCTGCAGGGGTCCCGTGGGAGCGGCGGAGGGAGGCAGCTCCCTCCTGCAGGCTCTGTGCTGTACCCAGCACCTTCTGGGGGGGCACGCTCCCCCCGAGCGTGGGCTTCGGAAGCATTGCCCGGCCAACCTGCACTCCCCTCTGCCTGGAACACACGCACCCACAGCACGTGGCAGGCCACACCGCAGCTGCAAGCGGGGCCGGGAGCAGGCACATGGCGAGGCCAGGACGAGGGACACACGCTCAGTACACGGTATCCTACCCTCTGCCCCCTCGTTCCCAGCAAACCTGGGGGCCCCGGCTTCCCTGCTGCTCCTGGGTCCCCCTTTGAGGGAAGAAGAGAGAGTCAGTGGTGAGAGGAAGGGGTGGGGGCAGGGGCGGGCGGCAGCGACCACGGAACACATGTCCTCTGGTCCAGAGAAGGTGTGAACCGAGAACAGGAAGGCTTCGAGAAGGCTCGCGGCAGAGGCCCGGGTCATGCCTTCCACCCCGCGTTTCTCCCACTCCTCTGACCACGCCTCTAACTGTCCGTGATGGGGGCGGGGTGGGGAGAGCCCTGCCGGTACACAGGGGCCAACAGCCGCTGCCTGCCATGGCCGGCTGGCAGGTGCACAGGCCAGGAGCCAGAGGAGCGGGCGGCGTTCGCAGGAGCTCCCGACAAGCCAGCCCCTGTCCGCTCAGCAGGGCCCCGGGCCAGCCTCATGGGGACCAAGAGCAAAACAGCAGCCGCCCCTCCCGCCCCGCCCCACCTCGCTCTGCTCCACGCAGCCTGCAGCAGTACCTTGGCTCCTGGGCTCCCCGGCTCACCCTGCGTGGAGAGGGAGAGAGACAGAATGAGCAAAGCACCAAGAAGCATCTGGCCGGGCTGCCTGCCTCCTCCGACCTGTGAGGGCTGTGGCAGGTATGGGGGGGCGGCCCCCCCCAGGAGGAGTCCGGGGAAGGCTGGGGCCTGTCAGGCCTGGACACTGAGCTCCTGTTCTCCCAGCACATCTGCCTGTCGATCAGCTCAGAGGGGGAAGCTCGGTATGGCTGAATTCTAAAATGAAAAGGCAAGAGCTGGGGTCCCCCGGCCCCGGACAGGCTGGCAGGCCCTGGGCTGGGGCGGGAAGGTGTGTGGTTTGCAGGGGGCCAGCGCCGGCTCCCACTGAGGGCTGTGCGTGGGCAGCAAGGCTTGGGAAAGGGACTTGGCATCACAGCTGCCCCTCGTGCCGCACAGTCACCCCACAGAGCTGCCCCTGCCCCGAGGGACGTGGCTACACTGACCTTCATCCCAGCCACGGCGATGCCCGGAGCTCCCTGGCAGAGAGAGAGAAGAGCGTGAAGGTTTCCTGCAGCCAGAGGCAGCGGGGAGGGGTGGCCAGGGAAGGGGGGCTGCCCACAGCTGCCTGCTGCCCGCCCCCTCCCTCACCAGGATGTGGGCTCGAGCAGGGCCCCGGGGGAGGGGGCGGTGTGTCCTGCAGAGGAGGCTCCATGCAGCCCACCCTTCTCCACCCCCTGGGCTGCCTGCCCACCTGCTCAGCTCCCAGGCTCTGCGGGAGGCACCGTGGGGACCCTGGGCTGCTGGATGGCGCTGGGCAGGGGTCCCCAACAGGCAAGGGGTGAACATAATAGCCTGAGACCACCTCCTTGAAGGTCAATCTATTTCCAAAGCACCACTTTGCCTGGGAGGGCAGGCAGGGGCAGGGGGAGAGGGCCGCAGAAAGGAGGGAGAGGGCAGAGTGCTGGGGGAGCGTCCTGGCACTGCCTGGGATATGGGGAGGGAGGTACCTTGGCTCCGTGCTTGCCCGGCATCCCTGGCATGCCCCGTTCTCCCTGGAGGAGGAAACGAGAGATGATGAGGAGAGGCACACACTCGGCCCTGTGGCCCACAGCAATGGCTTGTCTGGAAGCTTGGGCCGCCGGCCGCCTGTGATAAGCTCCGAGGCCCCTGTGGCGGCTGGCAGCTGTGTGGGCCTGCAGGGGGGCCTGAGTCACAGATCACAAGGCAGGGCAGGTTCTCGGGCCGGGGAGGGGAGAGGGGGAGAGAGAGAGAGGGGAGGAGAGAGTCCAGTGAGGGAAGTGACTATTCAAGATCCATCATCACTCAGTTGCTGGACTGGGCCTGGAAGTTGGTGTGCTGTGGATAGCCATGGGCAGGAGTGAGTGCTCACCTATTGTATACTTCCTGCATTCCTGCTAGACACCTACTGCATGCCTTCTGCTCACCTCCTGCACACCTGTTTCTCACCTACTGCATTCCGGCTGTACACCCGCTGTGCACCTGCCCTCTTGGCCCTGCCTGGACATTCTCGGCCTTCAGCAGGCTTCCTAGGACGCCACCTGCTCTTCCCGTCCCACTCCTCCTTTTCTTCCCAAGTGCCCAGGTCTAACCCTTCCCAAGGACATGGGGCCTTGGCCGTGTGCAGCCCCTGCTCGATTGTCCATCTTCCCAGCCCAGGGGAGATGTGAGATCTGGAAGAGGCACACGTAAGGGGAAGGGCTTGGGGCTGACAACCAGTGACAAACGGGAGGCCAGAAGTGGGCGGGCCAGACTATAACCTGCTGTGTGTGTCGCGGCCGAAGGAGGGCGGCTGACACACATGGAGCCCCTGCATGAACATCCAGCCTGGCTCAGGATGCTGTCCAGCAGCAGGCGAGAGCTGCCAGCAGCACCTGAGGGCTGTGGCCCACAGGCCAGGGCGCAATTCCCACAGGTGCACTGCTGGAGGGCAGAGCTGGTTCTGCCTGGCCCCACCTCCTCAACCTTCTACTCCCCGCTTCTCGCCATCCAAGGCTAGAACGACTTGCTCCAGACTGGCTCCAAGCAAGCTTCCCAATGCCCAGGCTGGGTAGCAAGCCCTGTGATTGCAGAACACCCGCTGCTCTGTGCCGGGCAGGGCCTCTCTGCCCAGTTTCCTCCCCAGCCCCATCTGCAAAACAACTATTATCTGTGGCTCTGAAAAACACCCATTTCCCTGACCCCACGTTTTTCTGAAGTTTTCCAAGTCCAGCCAAATACCGTCCCCTCGGAAGCCTTTTGCTCTTCCCGCATTAGCTGGAGCCAGCTCCCCAGGGCAGCAACGGCCACCAGGCATCTGCGATCCGCACGCATGGGTTCAGATCTGTCTGCAATGGCTTCTCTGTCACCCTGTTTGGGCCAAGTTTCTGAATTCGGCAGAAGGCCAAGAATCTGTAGCTCCAAGTGCCAGAGCCCTCCCTCTCTCTGACCCCCCTGTGACTGTCCCTGAGCCACAGACGGGGGTGGCACAGCTGGACTCAGGAGGTACACACATCAGGCAAGCCAGCGCCCCAGGCCTGCCCCCACCATGGCGCAGCCCTGCCCGCACGCAGTCCTGCATGTGGCCAGCAGAGGGCGCTGCAGGATCGCATCTGAAGTCTGACCACAGTGGCACTGCCCTCCTAAAGCCCCTGCTGGGGCTGGGGGCTCCAGGGGAAGGCCCTATCACTCTACTCTGGGACCAAGGTTCCCAGTGGACATGCCAACGCCCCCCCCCCCACAAGCCAACTCAGCCCAGGGGCCTCCAGACAGGCTCCCATCCTGGGGGATGCAGCTTTGGGGTACCTGGCTGTTTGGGGGCCTCGTGTTTATCCTCCTTCTCTCTGCCTTTTCTTCACCTTCCCCCGTGCCCCTGTCTTCCTCTACCTACCTCTGCCTACCTCCATGAGGGGAGTTAGGCCGTGTGACCACTGATAAGCCACTGTCCTTCGCTGTGCTGGCTATTTATTTGCGAAGTTAGGGTAGACAAGATACCTGCTCCTGTATCTTTTTCAACAGCCCCAGCACTGTCTTTGCTCCTTGCAAGGCCCTTAGGAAGAGAGGCCAAGGTGACAGGTGACAGCTCCAGAGAAGGGCTCTGTGGAGGCGGGAGCCTTGGCCATAGGAGGGAATCTCAGTGGGCCTTACTCCACTCCCCCACCCACCACCACCAGAAGCAACACAAGGCAACATGGAGAGGGTCATCTTATCCCAGCCTCCTAAGCGACTACAGAGCAGCCCCAGGGAGCCACAGTCTGCAGGCTAATTGGAGCTGTCTGCAGCCCGGCCGAACCTGGGAACCCGGCAGGGAGGCCGCCTCCTGTTTGGGTGGCTGACCTCCGCCCTGCCGCTCCCCTCTGGGTCAGGTCACTTAATTCCGCCAATGACCCCGCCTCCCTCCATCCCAGGAAGCAGGGCTCCCGGCTGCCCCACCGTGCAGCTCACTCCACTCTCATTAGGCTCACTCCTCTGAGGCTCCTCTCAGGGGCTTGCCCTGCCTGACCTCCCAGCGGGGGACCGGGGCTTCTCCCAAACCAGCTAGCATGGGGCAGGTGGGAGAGGCCCAGGGTCACCGCCAAGGGCTCGCGGCCCACAGTGCCGAGGGCACATTTGCGGGGGCTGGAGGTGGCGCCTCTGTGCACAGAGCTGCCCCTGGGACAGCGCCTTCTTCGTTAACTCCTCTCTTGTTTCAAACGCCTCCCTTAGCAAGCGGGCTCCATGCAGCTGCACTCACTGCTGGCTTTAACTCGCCTCCGCCTCTGCCTTCTCCTGCCCAGGGGGGCTCCCCGGGGCTCCCAGGGGGGCTGTCAGCCCCCTGATCTGGGCCATCCTGGGACGGGGGAGGAGTGTGATGGCTGGGGGACTGGCTCTTTAGCTTCAGCGCCAGGACCCGCTGTAGGATGCGTGGAAGCCTCTGAGTTGGCCCCTCAGCCCACCCCCGCCAGCGGGGCCCCCTCCACAATCAATAGCTCCTCTATTCCTGCTCAGCTTGCGGGGGCTCGGGGGGAGGACCCATCTCTCACAGGCATGACGGACGACGGGACGGATGGAAGGAGCTTTGGGAGCGTAAGCCGGCGGTGCTCCCGTCCCGCAGGAATGGCCTCTTAATTGGTGATTGACTGTTGGCTGAACAAGCTGGACAGGCACTTGGCAAGAAGACACAGTCTGGATGGAGGTGGGGGCCTCAAGGTCAGCTCCGCAGCCACGCGGAGGTCAGGCCCGGGAGATGAATGGAGTGCCCGACCCCTGACGTGAAGCCGGCTTCGGTCTGCGTGGGGAACGGGGAGCCCCCGGCCCAGGCGGCTCTGTACAGACTCTTTGTTCTCTGCAGGGGCGGGGGGAGTAGGGGCAGCGGGGAGGGCCAGGGAGGGAGCACACAGCTCAGCCCCGGGCCACAGCCCCATGCTGGCTGCCCCAGCCAGGTGAGCAGGGCTGGTGCTGTCCTAACCCCGGCTGCGTTCCCAGGCCTCTCTTCCGGGAAAAGGGCAGCTGGGTTCCTGCTTCCCTGCCCCAGGCAGTCAGCAGAGCTCGGAGGCCCGGAAGCATGGAAATCCCAGGGCTCCGGCAATTAGGCCGGCAGGAAGTGAGCCAGGGAATGCCCGGGGTCGCCGCCCCGCTCAAGGCCGGGCTTTGGAAGGGCGGCTGGCTTGTAATCTCCATTTGAGATCGGTTGATTTTGTAGTTAGTTCCAAAGGGAAAAGTCAGCTCTAATTAATCTGCGGGTTTTGAGCGCAAAACAAACAGGGCCGAGCGGGCCCAGGGTGGGGCGGAGGCCTCAGACGGGGGCTGAATCTTCTGATCTGTTTTAGTTTACATGGTCTGGGTGTCCCCGCGGGGATTTCATGACTCTGCAGGGAAAAGGCTGTCCCCACATGGGGCTGAGTGACTCTGTGCTCTGGGGACAGGAAGATGCGCAGTCCTGGGAGCACCCGGGTCCCCAGGAGAGGTGTGCGGCGACGCCAGTACCAGTGGGCAAAGCACGCCGCTTCCTTAGCAGCTCGGCTGAAACGGGGCACCCAGCACCACGTTCCCTGCCACGGGCTCCATCCCCGGCGGCCAGAAGGCGGAAAGACCCACATTCGCCACTTCCCTGCTGCGGACCTTGGGGGAAACGGTCTCTGTGGGCCTCAGTTGGCTGACCTGTAAACTGGGTACAAGAGTGAAAGCTGCCTCCCAGAGTCGAGAGCAGTGCGTGCCGAGCGTGTGTCCCCAGCCCGACACTTGAAGAGGCTCAGCACGGCGTGCTTCTACAGAGGCGTGTCCATCCCCCGCACGGCCCTGCAGGTCAGAATCCTCACGCCCTTTGCCAGAACGAAGGGCACCCCGAGGCCTCCAGGAGCTGTAACTGCAGTCACCAGTGCTGCAGCCCGAGTCTCTCCCCTCCCTCCTCCTCTGGTCTGAACACTGCAAGCAGGAGACCCTGAGGCTTAACACCCACACCCCCGCCCCATGCACTTAGAGATAAGCTCTGGCCAGCGTTTGCGATCCCCAGTCAGCCTGACAAACATGGACAGCACTCGGAGCTCCTGAAAGGGAGCCAAGGTTGTAATGTTTTAAACACACTTTGCGTCTCGTGGCAGAGTTGAAGTGGATCGGGGTCATAAGTGTGGATCAGAGAAGTACCACTCTGAGCATGCTCTCCAGGAGAGGGCGGTGGGGGGGGGGGTGAGGGTGGATCTCGCTGGCCCAGGAGGGGCTCCTAGGAACGGGTGATTAGCACCCTTCACTGGCAGGGAGAGTCTCTGTGGGGAGCCCAGTTCACTGGTCAGACACACCTCCCGGAGTGTAGGTGAGTGACAGTGATGCTCAGGCGGAGGCCACGCCCCCCCACCACGCCCAGGCCACCAGGGGCTGGCACTCACAGCACCCTCTCCTCCCTAAGGGAGAGGGCTGATCCCTCCTCCCAGCATCTGGGCCCCAGGCACCCTTTAGGGTAATGCTTCCTCCGCGAGCCTTACTCCAAGCAGGGAGTGGCGAAGGCAAGAGACAGGGCTGAAGAGCAAAGGAAGGTAGCTTGGGGGACCAGCCCCCCACACCCAGAGGAACCACAGGGAGAGGCTGGCGGCTGGGTCTGGACTCCCGGGACCTGGCTCTAGCTCCAGCCTGGGGGTTCCCCATCTGTGCAGCCTTGGGCAACATGTGAGCCTCTCTGAGCTCTTCCTCTGGCCGCTGAGCCTTGGTTAGGGCCGAGTGCGGCAGGGGGTTAATCCAGAGATGTGAAGCATCATTGCACTTGGCTTCAAAGACAGGAATTCCTTTCAGCTCAGCACTCCGTGGGGTCAATGGGCTGCAGTAGTGGGTCAGGCGCTTGTGGCCTCCCAAGGAGGGGCCCCCAGTCCCGGAAGCACTCCCCAGTGCTTGTTCCCTGGCCGCTGGTGGATGAGGAGGCGTTGGTGAGCCAGGGACAGCCAGAGAGAGGCTGGAACAGAGACCAGGGGCCTGAGGCCACCTGTGGGCCAGCTGACTTAGCCAGGTGCCGGCCCCAGCCCTGGCCACTGAAAAGACCATCGGGGGGAGGAGTGGAGGCCGCAGGAGCCTTCCAGAGACTCAGAGAAGCGGGAGGGGGGAGCCCTGGCCCAGTTGGGAAGGGGGGGGGGCGAGGGTCGGGCAGGAAGGCAAGGGACTTACTTCTCCATTGCTTGTGCACCCAGAGAGCAGCAATGCTTAGACAGCCCCGGGCATGGGTGAGAAAAGCCTCGGACAAAGGCTGGCAAAGCCTGGGGCTTGTCCCAAAGCTGGTGCCTGCCCTACTCCAGGGGCTGTGGAGGAAGCCACGGCGTCCCTGAGCTGGGAGGTGGCTCTGAGCACACCCCAGAGCGCGGCAGGGCACGGACGCGCCTACCCTCCCAGGCCCTGGCTCTCCTTTCGCTTGCTCTGCCCCTAGCTGTACACAGAGGTAGGCCCCTCTTCCCAGCTAGAGCGAGCGACCTGTCCACGTGACACAAGTCCAGCAGCACCAGGGGGACGCTTCTGCGATGGGGACAACACGCTGGCCGCACCGCGCCCCTGGCGTCGTGACACCCCAGCCCAGAGCAACCGGCCTCCCAGCTCCGCATTCCGGTTCACAGCACAGCAGCCGCCCGTCATGCCACAAAGCCAGCCGCAGGCCCGGCTGTGACCCCAGGCCCCCTCTGCCAGCCCACAGCCTCTGCCCGGGGCTCCCGGCTAATGGGAAAACCAGCCCCGGGCGGCGGCGGGCCGTAAATTCTGTGAGCCGCTGAGCAGGTGGAGGCGACTGCGACTGTGGGCGCTGTCACTCCCACTTCCTGACACAAGGCAGCGTCTCGGTTTATGCAGAACTAATTAAAGGCCTCTCAGGTCTTACCGGGTCGCCCACCAAGCACCCATAAAACAACGGGGCGACGGCAGCCGTCGGCTTGCGGCGTGCATGGAACGTGAGGCTCTGGACGGACGCTTCCGTTCCCGGCATTCCTGCCGCTCCAGGCGCCTCCCCCTGCCTCATGTCTTCCCCCGCAGGCTGCAGTCTTCCCAGCCAGGGCTGGTGGGCAGGGCTGGGCACAGCAGGTCCACGGGAAAGGCCCAGAGCTGGACTCCAAGCCCTGCTCTGCCACTTAAAAGCCACGAGAGTTGGGCAAGGCTCTGTCTCCTCTGTCGTTAAACGGAACAGTGCTGACGGCCTCGCGGGGGTGGGTTTAGGGTTAGAAACCATGCCTGGCACAAGGAAGTGTCCAGTGAGCACTGACCGCTCCTGGCATCATCACCGTGTTATTACAGCTAACGTTAGGACCCTGCCTAAGACACCAAGACCTCAAATCCACTGGTCCAAGGACCACTCTGATGGGCTCAATGTGGCCACAAACGTTTGCTACTCCAGAGACCAAGCAGTGGCGACCGAGTCCCCTCCCACCCTGATGCACGTGACTCGACCATGTGACTTGCTCCGGTCATTACGGTGTTAGGACACGTGAGGCAAGCAGGTGCCACGGCTGCCTCGAGCCTGCCCACGGTAAGGAAGCCCACCTAGCTGGAGGAAGAGGGCCACGCGCAGCACGGAGGCCTCTGGCCCCAGCCAGCAGCAACCACCACAGCTGTGAGGGAGGGGTCCTGGCCCCTCTGGGTGCCTCCAGCCACCAACTCATAGACCACTGCGCGAGTGAGCCCTGCGGAGACTCCCACACTGCCAATGCACGGGACCAGGAAAAACACGTCACCACGCTCAGCCAGGAGGCGTGGATGGCATGTTACATGCCAATCAAGAGCAGATACACCTGCCACACACCAGGGTGGGGCCCATAGGCTGTCCCTCCTGGAAGGTTCCGCGATCCTCCCGAGCCAGATCTCTCTCTCCACCTCCTGTGCTCGCACTGCACCCCGGCACGCTGGCAGTCAGCACAGCCGGCCTTCCCAGCGCTGTCTGCGCAGGAATACTGTGGCTGGCTGGCGTGGGGGCTGCAGGCTGGGCCCCCTCACGGCTCCCTGCGAGCTCAGCATGGAGTTCTGCCTGGGCTGGACCCCAGGGATCCAGCTCCCGTCTATCAGGCTCTCAGGGAACCAAAGACAACCCGGGTGCCATGGACGTGGTCACTCCGGTTGGCAGGAGAGACCTCCTGGGTGAGGTCGCTGCCTGGGGCCCTGCCCTCTCTGTCCCTCCTTCTTGCTCAAGTGGAGACAGACGCTAAGTCCTAGTCAGCCAACTTCACAAACACCGCAAGACTCACACTCAGTGTACGTGTGCACAGTGCACGGCCAAGTCCCGACCCTGGGCGCACTGTGGGGGCCCCCTCGGGCGAGCAGTAGGGGTGGTGCTGGGGTCTTTCCCCTCTTCCTTACCTTCCGGCCATGGTAGCCCTGGATCCCTGGGTCTCCCTGCGGGAACAGAGAGAAGCGGTTCTAACAGTTTTCCCAATGCCAAACTGTGGTTCTTGGTGTCTCCCACAACTCTCTTCCTCCCAACCTTTCCGCACCCACCCCCCAGATCTCTGCCTCAAAGAGCCACCCTCGGCTTCCTCTGAAGCCAACAGACATGGTTCTGCTCTACAGAATGGGCTCTGCTTTGTGCAGGACCAGCAGGAGGGTCAGCTTGGGAGGGACTCCAGAGACCTAAGGGCCAGTTTTTGTTCTACTGCGACTCTGTGGAACCCGGGCAGTGTCTTTCCCCAGAACTCTCAGCTCCCACGTGGATAAAATGGCTGGGCAGGATCAGGGCTTTGCACCTGCTCACCCCAGAGCTCTGGGGTCCCAGCTGCACAGGCAGATCCCATGCCATGCCGTGGACCTGTGGACAAGGTTCCCCGAGAGACTGCCTGAGCCGGGAGGCCTCTTCCAGTCCTGACACCTGGTGGCACACATTTTTACTGGGGTGCTGTGGCTGGGCCCCGAGTTTCCAGCCAGACTCTAAGCTCCTTAGAGAGCAGGCTCTGCTTTCTGCACCAGCTGTGGCACTCGCCAGGTGGGCTGGGGCACACAGGAGGGACAATTTCTGTTGGAAGCAAAGTCACTCCCAAGAGGAGCATGGTGTCTGGGGAGTGAGCCAAGCTCGGTCCACTTCTCAGCCAAGGTGGCCCTCAGCTCCTTCCCCGGGGCCCCTGTGCCTTTCAACGCATCGCCCAGGGAGGCACTCACCTTCGGTCCCGGAGGCCCGGGTAAGCCCTGTGGAAGCAAGGAGAGGGTGAGTGGAGATGGTTTCCTCTGGTGACTGGTTGGGGTTAGCCAGGAGTAGCCCCCGCATAACCATGAGAGGGTATTTGAAATGTCCATGGAAAAGGCACACTGAGAAAAAGCTATGCATGGATTTCAAACTTTTTTGGGGGCAGCAAAATAAACTTATTTTTAAATTTCGTCTTGCCAAGAACTTTCTGACATCCCCTCTTGCCGTGAGAGACTGGCACTGGAGGGTCCCAGGAGGGTATCTGAAACCTGCAGAGGGCACACAGGGACAGCAGGCTCGGGCCCCTCTTTGGAGCCGTGTGGGCGCCATGGGCAGCCCTGCTGGGCTTGCCCACTGGAAAGTAGGTCAGTGGCATCACGCTAAATTGATGGTGTGGTTGGTGCAGATTCCCACCCACCCACCTCCTAATTGGGTCCCCTCCCGACCTGGCCCAGCACAGCCTGGACTGGGCCCTTGGACGAGCCACTGTCTCCCCCTGCCCGGGGGAGGGGGACGGCTGGCTGCACCACCGTCTCGGGTGTGAGTCTGGACAGCACACACGGGTGTAGAAAACCACCCTGCCTATTCCTGCTGTCTGGGCTTTTCTTCTCTGCTGCTCCCTTACAAACAACCTCACAGAGAAAGCCACCTGGCGTGGGGTCCGCGAGCGAGGGCCCCGGATGCTGGGTGTGAGGGCAACGGTCGGCAAAGAAGTGGATTTTGAGCACTTTCGGTATCCTTGGCTTGGTTGGGTTCACTTTTCTGAATTTCACACCCTTTCAGGTTTTCTATCTTCCCATCTAAAAACTGATGTGAGCAAGACCAATCTCCCTCTCTGGGGTTTTGGGGAAACATGATGAAAACTTTAAAATATGCTGGGCGGGAGTGAGGGGGCAAGCTGAACAGGAGAGCCGGCTCCCAACAGCCCTGGCTCTCACAGCACTGCACCAGCCTTTCTTGATCAACTGGATGCCGTGGGCAGCCACAGCTGCTGCCCAGCCCAGACAGCCCAACACCAGCAGCTGGGGCAGCCCAGGGGCCAGGCGGCATACCCGGGGTCGTGAATGTGGCCCAGCCTGAGAGGGCTATCTGTCAGGGACACCCAGGCCCCAGGATGCCACCTCCAGGGATATGTGTCAGGGGAACCCTCAGGGGCGCGCCGCATCTCTACTCCAGACGTAGCTGGTGGGAGGGACTCGCACTTGAGTACAAACAGCTCTAGATCCCCTCTCTCGTAGGGGCATCACAGGGAGGCTCTTTCCTGATGCAGCAAAGGGCCGGGTTTATGACCCTGAGCGAAGAGCTCAGGACACAAACTGTCGGATGGCTCAGAACTACCAACCTGGAGCAGGCTTAGGAGCAGATAGGACCAGGGAGAAGGGGCGCTCTCTGCACATTTGGGGTGGGGCGGGGGGGGGGGACAGGGACACACAGATGGACGACACAGGGAGGACAGGTGCTTGCTTTGTTTTGCCACCTGGGAGGGAAACAGCAATTGCAAGGCAGGCAAACCTGGTGTCCAACCCCTGTCCCTCTGGGTCTCCCCTCCCTCGTCTGCCCTGTGGGTGCAGGATCCGCTCTCTCCAAGGAAGCCCAGGGGCTCTGCTGAGCTTGTCAGGTGGCAAGACAGCAGGGGCCCAGCCAGGCCTCCTGAATGGAGTTTGACGGACCTGGAGCCAGGCAGGCCCCATGGAGGGCCCCGAGCACCCAGCCCAGCAAGGGTGTGGGGGAGGTGTTGGGTTGGCCCAGCAGTGCGACCCTGCACATTCCCTGAAAGCCATGTTTGTGCAGGCTGTGGATGGGGGACGCCCCCTTGCACCTTCAGCACCTACTGCCTCTGATGCGGGCTTTTCTCAGTGCCGGGGTCATGGGCAGCCTGCTCACTGTTGAGGCTGGGAACGGGGTAGCCCATGAATGGATGTCTCCTCCCTGGAAGGTGAGGACTTGGCCACGGCCCCACCACGTGTGCGTTCGGAGCCACTGGCAGGTGTGCGGGGACAGGCAGCTCCCTGAATGGGCCGCCTGCCTCCAGCAGCCTTGCCAAGGTATTTCTGTCATTTGGTGGGGACCCACGTTCCCATCAGTTATTCAAGGTTTGGAAGCTTCCAGAAACTTCTCGGGACAAACCTTGCAGGAGAGAGGGAAGGAGATACTTACAGGTGGCCCCATGGGCCCTGGCAGTCCTGGATGCCCCAGAGGTCCACTTGGTCCGGGGGGGCCCGGTGGCCCTGGTGGGCCCTGGATGCCGGCCTGGCCCTGCTCACCCTGAGGTTCATGGAGACAAATGTTAGAGAAGAACTGGAGCTGTGGACTGGTTCCCAGCCCAGCGCCATGCACCCAGTGAAGGGCCTGCCGTGGGCTCTGCTGGGAAGGCAGCGGTGACAGTGGGCACAAGATGGGGAGTGATGCCGGTGATGCGCAGGGGGCGGGGACTACATGCAGAGGCTGGTGGCAGTGAGAAGATGGCCAAGACACCAGGCTCCCAGGAGGAGAGGACCTGCTGTGCAGAGCCAGAGGCTGTGGGAGAGAGGTGAGCCCAGCCTGCCCAAAAGTCTGCTCCTAGCCTGGCCAGATGGCCAGCATCCAGCCCAGGGGGTCAGCGGCCTGGGCCTGCATCTGTCATCCTCTCACCACGTGGCGAGTCTCAGCACTTCTCTGAGCCCAGCCTCCGGGTCACTGGGCGGGAGCAGAGCCTGCTCACTTGCTGTTCCAGTTTTCTGCTGTCTTTGGTTGTCTGGCCCAGAGGATCAAGCGTGATCCTTCCGTCAGAGGCCACGGGCCTTGGTGCAGCCACGCTGCAGCCAAGCGGGAGACTGCACGTAACACATGTGGATCGGTGGCTTCAGATGCAAACCTGGGGCCTTGGCAGAGCCGGGCGCACATTCCTGGGTCAAGGGGTAGCCGCCCCTTTGAAAGGGGCCGAGTCCTCCACTCCTTTCTTACATACAGCCTGCACCTGTCACTTTGTGATGTGCCTGGCCTTGGAGGGCAGCTGTGTGCAGCCCAAGGCTTGGTGGAGAGAGCAGCGTAGCTGCTGGGTGCTTTGCGTCTGTATGGGTTGACTGCTCCTGTCCCACGCCACTGCCTCCGTCAGCTCTCTGATCCCAGCCTCACTGCCCCCGTGCCTGTCCCTAGCTGTGCCAAGAGCCCAAGGAGGCATGAGTGCCACTGTGTTCTCACGGGAGCAGGAGGCAGGGGCCTGGTCTGGGAGACTGTGATCTTGCCAGAACAGTGCCACTAGGGACCATCTGGGCTCAGCTCCTGCAGGGAGGGGCCCACTGGCTCTTAAAGAGAACAGCAGCCCCAGCCTGGAGGCAGCAGGGCACACAGGCACCCCTCCCTGGGCCTCCCTCTTCCCCATGAGGGAGCCAGCTGAGGGGGATTGCCCTGCACTCTCTGGGCCGTGCCGTGGGCGTCATAGGAGTGCACACGCTGGGAGGAGACAGGTAGGAGTTTAGCAACACCTGCCTGTACCTTCTCATGGTTGCAACATCCCAGGGCAGATGGCACCCTGAGGCATCACCTGGACCTGGGCCTCGTCCTGCCACCCCCTTGGAGAAGCCGGCTTAGGGAGACAGGCACAGAAATTGCTTTGGTGCCAGCCCTGCCTCCAGGCCACACCAGCTTCTTACTGAATATGGATGGGTCTCTTGGTGTCTCTCCTGAACCAAGAAAGCCTAATGAACCCTCAGGCTCCAAGAGGCTTCAGAGTCTCCCCAGGGTGTCCATGGTTTTGAAGGACACCTATCAAGACCAGGAATAAGCACCCTGAAGTCCCTTCTGACCCTGACATCCTAGAATGGTCACAAGTCCCATTTTACAGAAGAGAAAAGTGAGGCTCAGAGAAGTTGAGCTCCCTGCCGGGCCATACAGAGAATTCAGCGTGGAGCTCAGAGCTTGAGACTGTATTTCTGGTTCTTCCAAACGAGCCCCCACCCACCCGGGCCCCCTGCCCAGCTTTCTGCACTCTGGAAATGACCTCCAACAGCATCTGCTAAGCACATCATATTTCATAGAAAGTTTCCTCTTTCAACTCATCCAAGACCCTGTGTTCATGCGTCTTGCAGAGCCTGTAAAATCAATACTGGGTTTATTGATAGGAAATGGATAAGCCATTTTATGTCCCCTGATGGCTGCCAGCACAAAACCCTCATTCTCCAGGCAGGATCTGCAGCAGGCAGAGCAGGGGCCCTGATCTCCTACTAGTTAGGACAGCAGGTGAGGGCAGCACACAAAGTTCTGCTAGACCCCCTCCCCCTACCCCCTAGCTCCTGGAAAGGGAGGCAGGAACATGCAGGGGCCTAGACCCAATTCTGTGCCCCTCTCCAGTTCTTCCTGGGGATGAGGGTGGTGGCACCCCACCACTGGGGGGCTGGGGTGGGGATCCCAGGAGAGAACCCTTGGAGCACTCTTAGAGCAGGGCGTGGAGCCCAGCGGGGGCTCAGCAGGGAGCAGTCGTTACAACCAAGGCCACAGGAACTCACCGCTCCCGGGATGTGGGCTGGCTCAGGCAGGCCTGGTGCTGCTTGGAGCTGCCAGCGGCCCTACTCGGTGCCCACGGAGGCCATGGAGGGTTTGGCTGCTGTAACTTGACAGGCAGTCTGCAGCCCTGGCGCCCAGTTGGCTCTCAGAGAGCAGCTCAGAGCCCTGGGCCCTGGCAGTGGAGGGAAGGTGAGGGGGCAGGGGTCGGGGTGCGGGGCAGACCTGGACCGCCTGGCCCAGAATCAAGCCCTGGTCACGTGAAGGGCGGGCCCGAGACTGTGTCGTTCTCTGCGACCTGGCCCTGCCCCAGCCTCCACGGGTCCACGAGGCAGGAAGCGGGAGCAGCTGCTCCCGGGGAGGACACCTGTCTGTTGTGGCTGCGTTCCGTCTGCAGACTCCCGTGGCCCTCAGATTCAGGTACAAGGGGCAGGCCCCGGGCAGTGCGCATTTCTCAGTGTGCAGGACAGAGGTCCACCTGAGAGCACCCTGGTGTGGGGTCTGAGGACCCGGCTGCCAGCTCCAATTCTGCCTCCAGCTGTTGGGGTGACTTGGTCAATGCCCTTTGTTTCTCTGAGCCTCCCTCCTGGTCTCCAACATAAGGTGACAGCTAACATTCAACCAAGCACTGGGACCGGACCAGGAACCGTTCCCAGAGCTACAGATGCAGCATAGCAGTGCTATGCAGTAGACCTTGCTATCATCCTCATTTTGTAGTTGAGAAAGCTGACGCACATGGCATAGGATGGGTGGGGGGACTCGGGTGCTCTGTAGCTCATGGGCTGTGTGACCCTGGGCAACTGACCTAACCTCTCTGAGCCTTGCTTTCCTCGTCTGGGAAGTAAGGATGATCGTGCCCAATGCACGAAACCGTTCAGAGAATGGAAACCAGCCTATCAAATAGATGCCACGGTGTCTGGCACACAGGGATAGCTGGTGTGGCGGCAGATGGGAGTAGTGGCGTGGTGGCAGGTGCGACTCTCCTGGGAGTGTTGTGTCTTCCCATGTGCACGGTGTTCATGGGCCCATTTAACTGAGCTGCATTAGATGGAGGTTTGGCTTTGTGGCCGCTGCTGGCCTGGCAGGGCCGGGCTGGTTTGCTGAGCCCCTCAGGGAAGCCACCCACGGTCCGGGCAAACAGAAGGGGTCTACCTGGAAGGTCCGCCTTTTTATGACTGGGGGTGGAGCCAGTCGCACTGAATTGAGCAGAGGCAGCAGCTGAGGAGCAAGATGAGTTGGAAGGTCAGAGGGCAAAGGCCAAAGATCGTAGGTATCCAGAAAGACGCCGAGTCGCCAGGAAGGACAGGAGGAGAAGAGAGAAGAGAGATCAGCGTGAGCCGCAAGTCCAGGAGGGACGGTGTGGACATGGCACTCTCACAGCGTGTGACCATCCCACGGAAGAAGGAGTGGCCCTCGGTCCACACCCTGCCTCCGCCTCCAGATTGGAGCTCAGGGTGGTGGTCAGCAGCTCCCTGGGCAGCGAGAGTAGCCCTGCTCGGCTAGGTTGCCTGAGCCACAGAGGCTGCTTGACACGTGGCCCAGCATTGCACAGCCAGCCCCGTCCATGCCCGCAGGGTGGACAGAGGCTCTGGCCAGGGAGCCGCAGGACCAGATAAATTGGTACTTGAGGCCCGGCTGGTGTGTGGCCACTTTGGGGTTCTTTTTTTGGTTGAATGCAAAAGGCTGATGTCGGCAAAACTGAGGAGGCTGGCCGAGGGTGAGGCCAAGGCCGAGGGTGTGGCCAGTGTGGGTACTTGCTAAGTGCTACCGAGGTCTCACCCTGTGGCTGGAGGGCTTGGAAAATAAAAGCTGGGCAAAGAAGCCTCTGGAACGTTCAACCACTTTGAGGGGGGAAGGAACTTGCAGTCACGTTATCTGCTCTAAGTTTGGTTTCTGATTCTGTTTGCTGCTTCCCGCCCCTCTGCCTGTCGAGGCTCTCGGAAGTGGTTAGAATCCACGAGTGAGCAGACAGCGCAGGATCAGCCACTTGCTTTGAAAGGCACGTAAATGCACACCAGCCCCCCTGGGCAAGTGCTAAGAGCCGGGGGCCATCTGGGCTGTGAATGCACCCAGCTCAGGGCTTGGGAGCCCACCCCTGGCCTTCCCAGGTCACCCCAAGAACCGCACCCCGCCCGCGGGTGGGGCCTGGGCACGTGCAGTGCTGGGCACCGTGCAGGAAGCCTCTTAGCAGAGAGGTTCGCAGACCTTCTAGAACTCACAAACCTTCAAGGTAATTATCTGGTTGGAGCGCAGAGCTGCTAGCGTGCTGCTTAGGTACTCCTAGTGGGGGGAGGTGGTGGGAACGAGGGCAGAGACGGGGGAACAGGAGGAGAGTAAGGGGGAGCCCCCAGACGCCTGCTCCCCACCCCACCCCCCCGGAGAAGCTGGGGCTGGGAGAGAGGTGGGCACCTGCCCTGGTGTCTCCTGGGCCTGAGCTCTTCCTCCCCCACCGTCCCTGCAGACCCCTTGGAAAGCCCACAGACCACTAGGAGCCACCTGCATTCCCACCTTCTTAATAAGCTTGCTCTGCCCATCAGCTGGGGCCCCAAGCCACTCTCACCCCTAGACTGTGCGGTCCTAACTGTGCTTCCTGGCAGCCTGTGGCCTGGATGCTTCTGGAATCTTCTCTCACTGTCCCCTTCCCTTTCCTGTGTTGGGCTGGGGTGGGCAGAGAGCCCCCTCCTCCTTGCCCCCAACCGCAAGTGTCCAGGGGACGGCTGACACGCCGCCAACGTGTCTGCATCTGTGCTGTGGTTTGCGCCGGGGGACGCGCCTTTCTTTCGGATAACATAACAAGCCTGTGAGCCCATCGTTTCAAATAAACACAGCTGACCTTCTATTATTGTATCGGGATCAGGCCGGCCGGAACACCGGGCCCCGCCTTGCAGGAGTACATGCCGCTGATGGTGGGCCGGCCATGGTTGCACTGCTGCCCGCCTGTGCGCCCCCCACGCCCAGGTCCAGCCCTGCTTTGCCCCTTCACATGCCAGGTCTTCCAGGACCTTGCCTGGCCCAGGAACTGGCCTGCCTCGGCCTACCCAGGGTCAGCTCTACCCCGAAGTCCTACCTCTAGGACTCTCCTGACACAGGGGAGAGGCCAGGGGAACCACACTATTTCTGGGCATGCTGAGGTCCATAGCGGAGGGACAGACACCCGGGGATGCCCATCGGCTTGATGCCCACTGCTCAGGCCGGGCAGCGGCAAGGCTGAACCCTGGACTCCCGCTGGGGGACCCTGGCAGGGTGGGTCCTGTATCTCAGGGTGGAGAAGGGAGGAGCTGGGCGGACTGGGGGAGGAGCCATCTCAGCGCAGGAGCCCCCACCCAGCTGGGAGCACCCTGATCTTCACCCGGCAGAGCTGAGGCTGTGTCCCTGACTGGACACACTTGCTCTCAATTGCCTCCTCGCATCAAGGTTTAGGGCAGCTGAAACTGACTCGCCCTCACATCCCTCTTCCTTGGCCAGGGCGGGTGGCTACCCACACAGCCACGCACGCACACACACACACACACACACACGCACGCTGAGGGGGAGGGGACACACGGACTGACACCTGTTACATGGCAGAGCAAGGAGGGGCTGGGCCGGGAACCACAGGCCCCACACAGTCTCCCCACAAGAATCCCGGCCAGCTGCAGGGCAGACAGAACCGCACACACAGGTGGACAAGCCCACCTGAGGCCAGCCCCATACAGATGCCCAGTGGGGTCCCTCAGCACCCTGCCGGGGAGCTGGGGAGCCATGCCTGCTGGCCACACTGCAGCCCACCTGTCAGCTTTGCTGCTGCTCCTCCCCCTACCCAGCTCTGCCCAGTGCTGGAGACCCCAGGGAGGTGAGGCAGCACAGGAGCTGTGCCTCTGGGATGGGTCAGAGGGTCCCGCTCAGATTGTGGGGTTCACTTACCCGATGTGGGTACTCTCCACATTGACCCTGGTGAAAAGAAAGAAGAGAGGGGGGTGTGAGGTATTTGTGGAGCTATCTGTCCCTCAGGGGCACCCCCAGAACTTGCTGACCTGCCTTGAGACTCATCACCCACCAGACCTGTTGCTCTGGTCTTGGGCTGAGCCCTCGGAGGCGGGGGAACCAGTTCCCTCCCTCACTTCTGGCTGGCAGCAGGCAAGAAGTCCCCGGGGCCTGCCTGGAAGTGGCGTCATGGTACGTGGGGGCAGGACTCTGCCACATACCGCCTGCCCAGGAGCTATGCTCCCTGGCTTGCTGGAGACTGACAAGAGCTCCTGGAAGGGAGCAGCAGAAGCTGTCCCCAGGCCAGGAGTTCCAGACGCCATGCCATCCGCCTAGGGGCAAGCCCCTCAATGAGACAGAAAGAGAGGAGGCCAGGAAGGGGCCCAGCGAGCACTTCACTAATGGACACCTCAGTACCCCGGGGGTTCACGGAGGTGGGTCACAAACAGCAGAGGGTACATGAAGGGAGCTGCAGAGGAAGAAGCTGGAGGGGCCCCGTGTGCCCCCTGGAGCAGCTCCCCTCCACTGCTCTTACAGATGGTGGCATCTCAGGGGCTGGGGACAGAAACTCAAGTTTGAGAATAGCCACTCTGAACCCCTGTCCCCCGGGGGAAGGCAGCTGCCTGGGAGAGGTTCTAGGAAGACCCCACCATGCTGACCTTTTCTCCTTTTTGTCCTTGAGGTCCCTGCAAAGGAAAGGAGAGAGGTAAAGATGAGAGCTGGGGACGCCGCAGCCCCAAACCCCGCTGCTGGGGGACGTGAAGGGAGGCACCAACCTGCTGTCCTCGGGGACCTGTCGGGCCCTTGGGGAGGAAAGAGACACAGGTCAGTGGGCAGATCAGAGACACACGCCTGGGGCAGGGCGTCTGGTGCCCGATGCCTCCAGGGTGATGTGGCCTCACACACCAAGCCTCAGCTTCTTCCCGTGCAGGGCGTGTTTGGAACAAAGGCTACCCTCCGTTCACTCCTCCAGAATCACCGTCTCCCAGGCCAGCCAGGTGGGAGGCCGCCCCCGGGTGCCAGGTGCCGTCCTGCTGCCAAGGATGCCCGGCCTGGGCGCACCCAGCCTGCGGGACATGATCTCCTTCTACCCTCAGTCTTGGTGGAACCAACCAGCCCGAAGGGCTCTGGGGGACACGGTGGGCGTGGGAGCCCAGCCAGTGCTGCAGATGTTGGGAGCTCTGGGGAAACCTTCGGCAGGAGAGGGGCACCCTAAGCCATGTTCTGGACTCCCTAGAGCAATGCAGGGGTCTTGGGGCTTCCTTGAAGGCTATCTTGTCAAGTTCACAGGGCTGGGGCCAGCATTGTGGTGTAGCAGGTCAAGCTGCCACCCACAACGCCGGCATCGCATATGGGTGCCAGTCCAAATCCCAGCTGCTCCTTTTCCAATCCAGCTCCCTGCTAATACACATGGGAAGGTGGTGGAAAATAATCCAAATATTTGGGCCTCTGCCTCCCACGGGGGATCCTGATGGAGCTGCCAGCTCTGGCTCGAGCCTGGCCCAGCCCCAGCCATTGTGGCCATCTGGGGAGTGAGCTAGTGGATGGAAGTGTTTGCAATCCATTCAGCACCGTGAGACTAACCTGCAGGGAGCCAGGGCCACACCATGGGCACCCTGGCCATCCCGCCCCAGGACAGAGAGCAGTGGGATGCGTGGTGAGAAAGAGAACACACAGGTTTAAGACCTTGGGGATTGGGGAAGGTTGAGTCCAGGTGCCCCAGCAGTGTTCTGGGCACTGTGTGCATCCCATTTAGTTTTATTTCAATTACTTTCCAGCATTGAAAGGCAAAAAGAATGCAAATAAAAATCAGAATTTTGAATTTATCTTGAATAGGTCAAGGTCCAAGCACGCATGATATCAATTAACTTTAGCTAACTGCTTGCCCTTTAAGGGTCACAGTTGAGGGGCTGGTGTCATGGTGCAGTGGGTTAAGTCACCGCTCGTGACAATGGCTTCCCATGCTGGAGCACCTGTTCAGGTCCTGGCTGCTCCACTTTCGGCCCAGCTCTGTTAGAGCTAGGGAAGCAGTGGAAGATGCCCTAAGTGCTTGGGCCCCTGCACCCACGTGGGAGACCTGGATGGAGCTCCAGGCTCCTGGCTTTGGCCTCCCCTAGACCTGGCTGTTGAGACCATTTGGGGAGTGAACCAGTAGATAAAACACCTCTCTCTCTCTCTCTCTCTCTCTCTCTCTCTCTCATGCTACCAGCAGCCCTCCCTTGATGAGGACCACCTGAGCAAGGGGAAGCACTTGTTCTGCTTCCTGTGAGGCAGGTGCTGTTCTCAGCGCTCAATGCTTAGAAGTGCCTCCTACCCGAGCACAGCCCTTGGGTGGCAGGGTAGGATCTGAACTCAGAGCCCAGGCTCTGCTTACAGTGCTTGGCATTCCTGATCTTTTCTAATCCCCTGACTGCACAATTGTAGGGCCGTGTCCTCTCAACACCTTATTTCAGGACCACGGGGCTCCAGGTGAGGACACGAGCTAGGCACTGAAGGGTGAGCCCCGGTTCCTCCCGCCGGACGCCCAGCACGGGGAGGCCATGTGGGGAGGGAGCCAAGGCAGAGACAGACAGATGATGAGCAGGCCAAGACCGTTACGCTTGGCGGCCGGGTGAATAATAGCTCAGGCTCCCTGTGCCAAGGCAAACAGGAGCCTAGTGGCTCGGTGGCCGGTGGGATTTTGGTGGATGACGACGGAGCCGGCGGCTCTGACGTGGGCTCCCGGGAGATGGGACGGCCATGCCCTTTCGCCTGGGTTAGCTGTGACCCCAGAGAGACGGGGAGGCTCCTGGGTGGTCAGGTGAGGGGCGCAGTGCAGGCCTCCCTGCAGAGGGGAGGGGCTGCCCAGGGGAAGACCCTGCCCCAGTGTGCCTGAATCTCAGCGCTGAGATTGGGGAGCTAGGCCATGCTGAGGATCACAGAGCAGCGCCTGGGGATGACCGCCTTGTTGCTTGTGGGTGTCATGATGTCCCTACGGCTCTGCCAGCCCTGCCTCGGGGCCTCCTGCCTCCGTTTTCTCCCACTCTGGCCATGTGCTGAGCTGCCCAGGACTCCCCGGGGTTGCGAGCAGCAAGGTGTGGAGGACTGGCTCTCTCTGGGCCTCCCCTGCTCCTGTTTCAGTCAGAGGAGCCCCCTCTGCCTCTCCTTCCTGTGCGGTGTGACGGTGAGGGGCAGCCCCTCCTGTATCCCTTCATCAGGCAGGGTTGCCAGACCCGGCCCCAACCCATCCCAGGAAGGCAGGCAAGCTCAGGTCTTACCATCTCCCCTTTCGGCCCGGGCTGGCCCTGGAAGCAGAAGCACACAGTGTGAGGCACCTTCAACGGGAATACCCCTGCCCCGCCCCACTCCCACACTCCAGGCATGAGCTTGCCCTTATCCCTCCCTGGGTGGTCGCCCGCTGGCCCTACCCTGCCGCCTCACACAGGTTCACCGGCCCACTGCCCTTCTGCACCTTACAGCAGGGGAGAGGCACGGAGGAGGGGAGTGGTCTCCGGGGACCCCAGCCTCACCCTGTCCACACACACAGGACTGCCTGGTCCTGAGAGGTGAGTGGACACAACCATCAGTGTGCCTGGCTGTGGCCTGGGGGGAAGGGGTGGTGGCACCTTACACCCAGCCTGTCTTCCCCTGTGGGAGTCTCTGAGGGCTTGGGAGGGGTCTGCCCTCCTCCAGCTCACTCCTTCTAGGAGTGGGGTGGGCGGAGGCTCCTTCCATGAACATTTGTGTCAGGGGACCAGGTCTGAAGGATTCAAATGAACCGAGAGGGATCTTGGCGGGGAAGCAGCTCCATGCTGACCTGGGCGTGGGCGTGGGGCCTTGGCGGGGGCGGGAGACCCTGACCCAGAGGACAGGAGATGACAGGACCTTGGTGGGGGGAAGGGGAGCAAGGGCACGTGTGTGGACGAGGGCCAGGCTCCTTTCAGGACTAGCTCTGGTCTCTCTGTTTGCCTCGCTCCCTGCACCAGGCCCCTTCTAAGAACCCCCCCAGAATCAGCATATTCCAGGGATGGCCTTGACTCCACTGCTGAGAGCCCAGCCTGCGGCTGTAGGCCTGTGCCTCAGGGAGGCCCTGGGAGGCAGGGTGATTTTGCAAAGCCCCTCCCCTTCCCGGCCAGGGATTTTCTATGTCAAGCATCATGCGAGGAGTCGGGGTCTTGCAGAAGGACAGAGACTCAAGGCTAGTGAACCTTCCCTGCCAAAATGGGGGAGGGACCCCCAGCCTGCAGTTGGACCACTTACCGGTTTGCCATCAAGCCCGATGGGACCCTGAAAGCAGAAAGAGCAGGTGTCAAGATCAAGGGTCCCAGACTCCAGGCAGCTGGGGGGCAGTGGTGAAAAGCAGAAGTTACGTGGCTATGCCTGAGTCCAGGCCCCAATTTCCCATCCTAAGATGGGGACAACAGAACCCCTAACAAGGGGTCCTCTGGAGGAGGGTGCACAGGGCCTGGCGCTGGCTGGCACCAAGCCCAAGAAGAGAGAGCCTTTCAAAACTCACCCTATACCCTGTGGGCTGGGGTCAAAGGACACCCAGTAGGCACCCCCACCTGGCCAGTGGCAAGGTCCCTGCTCAGAGCCCTGGTTGCTTCCTGCAGTGCGCCGTCCACATTCTGAGAGAGCACTGGGACGTATCAGCCTGTGGCCTCACTTGCCCAGGGCTGTCCTGTCCTGCTGGTCCTTCCTTGAGTACTGCCCTGTCCTTTCTCGCACCACGAGCTGGGCCCTGAGCAACGCGTGAGCTGGATCCACGGAAGGTTGCAGAGGCCTTCCTGCAGATAAGCCGTGGCAGGGCTGACCTGCCGTTTAAGCCAACCAAGCCCAGAGCCCACCCAGGCCACACGGCCAACCCAGGCCTGCCCCACTTACCGGAAACCCAGGAAAGCCTCGCGTGCCCGGCTGGCCCTGCAGAGAATGGGAGAGCTGTGAGTGTGAGCGTGAAGGGGGAGGAGCCAGTCGCTAGTTCCCTCCTTTCCACTCCTGCCTGCTCACCCAGGGGGCACCCATCACGTGAGCCAGGGGGGAGAGGTGCAGGGAGAAGCTGGGGCAGCATAGGACGTCTCCTGAAGGAGCAGAGTGGGCAGAGAAAGCCGGGGCCAGCATTCTTGGCATCTATGTCCAGCAAGCAGGCGCTGGAGAGCTCTTCACTGCTGCGGACACTCGGAGGAGCCTCAGCATGTAAACACGGGACGGCGGGGACAGCAGGGACACAGCGCCCTGAGCTCCTCCAAGTCCTCTCCGTGTACACAGTCTTTGCTCCCAGCCACTTATCTAAGCATGGTTTGGACATCAGCAGAGAGAACTTGACCTTTGGAATGGATATTCACAGGCTGGAAGAGGTGAGATGGCTCCTTCTTCTCTCTGGCCAGCAGCTCCTCCTAGAAGCTAGATCAGCCCTGGATGATCCCAGACGTTGTGGGATGCAGGGCAATCCATGCCCCTTTCCTCGAGGTACAGGATGTGGTGCACACAGACACTCAGGCGGGACACTAGTCTGAGGGGACGCAAAGCACAGGGCCGTGGAGGGCTGACCAGGAGGTCAAGGGTAACGGGGTGAAGTGCGAGTCATGCCATTCCCCTTCTCCTCAACCAGCAAGGGCTCCTTCCACTTACGGGTCACTCCAGGCCACCATCCGTCTTGTCCCCATCAACCACGTCACCGTCCTTTCCTGCCCTTTGTTCCGCCCACTCTGCTCAGGCTCCCAGCACCCTCACATCCAGCTCTCAGCCTGGGATCTCCCTTGTCCAAGACGGCCACAGTCTCTTCCCAGGCGTGGGTGTGGACTTCAGCCAACTGATTCTAATGCTGCCTCCAGTAATGAGGGCTGTGTGGCCCTGAGCAAGTTACCTACCCTTTCTGAGTCTCCTCTGCAGAGGGGACAACAGTAGAAGCTCACAGGGCCCCTGAAGTGAACTCAGTCCTGTGGGGGCAGCTGCTGTCTCTGGGCGTTTGTTGAACTGAGCAGAGAGGAGCACCAGAATGCAGCACACTGGCTTTTGAGTCCTGTGCATCTTGGGACCAATGCCTGTTAGTCCTGCTAAGGCAGTAATTCCAGAGCTGATCCTGTGCAGAGCGCCATTTCTCTGGATCCCTGTGCGGTGGCCCTGAAGCATCTCCAGGCTGGCCATCAGTGCCCCGTGGCCTCTGCTCAGGGCACATGCCAGTCCCTCCAGCTGGGTGGGATGGGACCCTGGTAGGTGTACTGGCTCTGCAGGGAGAGAATGGGCTTCGGGTGGGCTCGTGGCCAGCGTCCAAAAGGGCAAGGGGGAAGAGAAGCCGCTGCCCCCACTCCAGTGCCTCTCTCCGCAAGGATAAGTGAGGCTAAGAATAGCGCTCAGGAGAAAACCCCGGAAACCGTGCAATGTAATCTCTGCAGCCTCCAGCGAGCTTTCTGTAAACTGTGCTGAGAGCCCCAAGCTAAGGTCAGCAGGAGAGGCTTCCAAGAACCGTCTTCACGTCCCACTCCCACTCCGGGGAAAGCAGCCGCGGTGGAGGTAATCACACGGCCGGCTAATTACAGAGCCTGACTGGGAGCGGGCGGCATCTCTCCAGCCCAGAGCCAGGGCCCGGGCGGACCAGGGTTTTTTTTGGGGGATCTCGGGAAGAATGTTGTCATAAACCAGCACTCCACTTCCTGAAGAGGGTGGGTCTGGGGAGGGCACTTGGGGAGACTTGGAGCTGGATTTGAATTGACATCTCCTCAATTACAGGCTGGGTTTAGGCTTGTCTTCCAGTGCTAATTGCCGGTCTTATTTGTTTGGGAACTGCTTGTTTGAACTCTTTGCTAATATTGTATACAAGGTTATTTGTCTTTTCCCTACTGATCTGAGCAAAGCTCTTTGTCAAGGATAATAACTTTGGGGCTGGTGCTGCGGCGCAGCAGGTTAATGCCCTGGCCTGGAGCGCTGGCATCCCATATGGGCGCCAGTTCTAGTCCCAGCTGCTCCTCTTCTGATCCAGCTCTCTGCTATGGCCTGGGAAAGCAGTACAAGATGGCCGAAGTCCTTGGGCCCCTGCTCCCACGTGGGAGACCGGGAAGAAGCTCCTGGCTCCTGGCTTTGGATCGGCGCAACTCTAGCCATTGCAGCCATCTGGGGAGTGAACCATCGGATGGAAGACTTCTCTCTCTCTGCCTCTCCTCTCTCTGTGTAATCTGACTTTCAAATAAATAAATAAATCTTTTTTAAAAAAAAGGATAATAACTTGGATAGTCACAGGTATTGCAGACCCTTGGCACCTTGGCATTTGCCTTTGATTTGGTCTGTGCCACATCTGCTGTCATACCGAGGTTTTATGTTTACATAGACAGACTTTGAGATGTTTCCTTTGGTTTTAGGGTTTTAAGTCATGTTACAAAAGGGTCCTCACCAGTTCAGAATTATAAAACACTCATCTGTGCTTTGTCCTTGTGTTTTACTGTTTCACGCTTTACTTCCTAGTGCTTCGTTCGTTGGGAATTTATTCTGATAGAGTGGGATAGAGATTCAATTTAAAAATTTTACCTTTTTCTAAATGACTTGCCCATTGCCCAGGCATAAATTCTGGAATAATCTGATTCTCTTCCTATGGTGAAATAAGTTTTCATGGACCAAACCCCGTAGGCATTGGCTTTATTTCTGGCCCTGCTCCGTCACATTCATGCGCCCTGATTGCCCTGTGTTCTTCTTGCCTTTCACTGCCCAGAGCACCTGGTCCTTTCCTACTCTGTCTCCCTTACTTCATTTCTCAGAATTTTCCTGACATTCTCACATACTCATTTTCTTCCAGATGAAACTTAGTATTTTATTGGCCTCCCAGCCCCATGAGAGGTTCACTGGGACAGGAGTGCACTAACGTACAGGCAATGGGAGAGGCAGGCGACCCGGCGGTCACGATGCCTGCAGCCCCTATCAGAGTGCCTGGGCTCAGTGCCCAGCTCGGGCTCCTGCCTCTGGCGTCTTGGCAGTGCAGAACTTGGACAGCAGTGGCGAAGGCTCAAGTGCGTGGGTTCCTGCCACCCATGTGGAAGACCTGGATTGAGCTCTGGCTCCTGGCTCCAGCCTGGTTGTAGGCATTTAAGGAGGGAACTAGCAGACGGGAGCTCTTAGTTTCTCAAATGAATACAGATTTTTAAAAATTTTATAGGTAATAGCTTTGCTTATAGATTAATTTCTGGATTAACATCATATCCTTCTATATAAGAACAAAGGAAATGAGCTTCTTTTTTTTTTTTCATTTGACCGATGAGAGAGACAGAGAGAAAGGTCTTCCTTCTGTTGGATCACCCCCCAAATGGCCGCTACAGAGGGCACCACATCGATTCAAAGTGCTGATCCGAAGCCAGGAGCCAGGTGTTTCCTCCTGGTCTCTCATGCAGGTGCAGGGCCCAAGCACTTGGGCCATCCTCCACTGCACTCCCTGGCCACAGCAGAGAGCTGGCCTGGAAGAGGGGCAACTGGGACAGAATCCAGCGCCCCAACCAGGACTAGAACCCGGTGTGCCGGCGCCGCAGGCGGAGGATTAGCCAAGTGAGCCGTGGCGCTGGCCCCACAAATGAGCTTCTTATTCACCTCTGAAATCTCCCTTCATTCACAGCTGGGAGGGGAAGGGAGCAGTGTGTGCCCCACTTTCTGAAAGGGACCCCAAGCTCTGCTCCTCCCTGCCTTCTCCCTGCTTGTACTTCGTGCAGGGTGGTGTGCTGCAGACAGAAAGTTCTAGATGCAAACAGCCTACCAGCAAGTCTCCCTTCCCAGAAAAGGGTGCGTCCTTTGTCTGCACAGGCCCCGTCGGCGCCTACCCACAAGCATCCATGTGGCCCTTGCCTGTGGCACAGAGCCTCCACCGCGGCCACCCTGGGACCCTGGGACACAGCTGGGAGGGGCTTGCTCTGTCCTCTCCCGCACACCTCACACTCTGGCCCTCCTGCACCAAATGGACAGCTCCCTGGCACAGGACCAAGCCGTCTCACAGGCCTCAGGCCCCAGCAAGCCTGCTCCCCCCCATCCGTCACTCAAGGCAGAGATGGTGGCATCTTGAGCTCCTGCTTCTCCCTTGTGCTCCGTTTTCATCATCACAAAATCCCAGCGGTCCACTGTCGCTCCCCGTCTTCGTGGAGGAACGACACAGGACCCTGCGCTGTTCTTTTGTCTGCTCGGCCCTCCCTGGGTTTGCTGCTGGTTCTTCCCGGGTTGGCTACCAACCCTTCCACCTCCGTGGAAGGGCGGTTCCCCCTGCCACATTCCCCACTTCCGCGGGGGAGCGGCACACCGCCGGCCGGCTCTCCTGGGGGCTGCACAGGTGTTCCTCTTAGATGTTCCCCTTAGATGTTCCTGGTGCATGTTGTCTCTCTCCTCCTTTATAGTCCTCCTCCGCCAATCCCAACTCTGCTACCCACACGCCGAGTACGCTGCTCTCCTCCAATCAGGAGCAGGATCAGCTCCTGGAGGTCATCACTCAAGTTGGCAAGAGGCAGCTGCGTAGAAGCTGTTTCCTCCTCTCCCAGCGCCATATTGTGGGAGAGCAGATGCATAGAATAAGTCTTAATTCCAGTAACTTAGTCTAGTCAGAGTTGCTCCCAGTTGCTCCCCACAGTCCACCTCTGAAACCTCTCTCCAGCCCACTCTTCCAACCCAGGCCCACGGACGCTCTCCTGTCCAGGTGCTGGAGCTCCCAGGTGCCACAGACTAGCCCCCCCGGACTGAGCCTCTTCTGAGCATGCTCCGTGCTGCAGCAGGGAGCACAGGGCCAGCTTTTGAAACTGCCAGTCTGCTTTGTCCCTCTCAGCCCAAGACAACCTGTGGGTCTCCGCCCTCAGGGACAGCCTTCACATGGCCCCTTCACTGCAGACCGGCTCTCGCACACCTCACCGGCCTTGCTGCTCATCAGCCTGGCCTTGCTTTGCTCCAGAGAAGGCTTCCCCCCTCCTCAGTGTTTTGCAAGGGCATCTCCTGCCCAGGCCTCCTTACTTGAGTAATATCTGCAGATCCCTGTTTGCAGTGTAGTCACCCCTTTCTCCAGGAAGCCTTCCCTGCCTGTCCCCAACCCCAAGCCCGGGGCCCCCCAGCTCCCTAACCGTCCCCTGTCCTAGCACTGTCTGTGTCTCTGTATGGTACAGGCTGATGTGTCTGCTTGTCTCTCAAGCGATCACAGGCCCTGAAGGGGCAGGCAGGCTGTGCAGGTTTCTGTGGTCTGCCTGGCCCTGGGAGGCACTGGTGTCCACCTGGTGTGAGCTGGCACCTTGTGGGCGGAGCCTGCAAACCATCACCTTTTTTTGGCCTACCTTGAGTTAGGGGCTTTTTCCTAAACTGGGTGGATCACTTGTCCAGTGCCTGCTGGCACAGCCTGCAGCTTGGTGCCCACCGTCCCTCGCTTACATGCCAACATGCCTGGACACGCTGCTCCAGCAGGGTGCCTGCACGGCTGCCCTCTGCCCAGCCCTTGGACGAAGTGTGAGAGGAGGCAGGCGGTCCGAGGAGCCACGAAAGGCTGGTTCCAATCAGCAGCAGCTCTTCCAGGCCCTTCCTGGCTCAGCAGGAAGCCACAGTCTGCCAGCAGTCCCCAGCCTCTGCTGGGCTGGCCCACTTGACCTCTGCCCCTTAATGACAATGGGACCCTTTGTCTTCCCTGTCCCTGCTCTCACCAGCTCAGGGGGGCTTCCTGGGAGGGGCCTTGGGAGCTGCTCCTGCTGTGCGGTGAGGACAGCAGGCAGGGCCTGACCCATCTAGTGATGGTCACTCCCATAGGCCACAGTTGGAGGAGGCTAGGCCTGGTCCACAAAATCTCTCCTAGCACCAGTGTAGGAACCCACAGGGAGAACTTTCGGCTCTGCTGAAGGCAAAGATCCTTTTTAAAGAGGAAGACTCCCAGGACGGAAGGCAGTGTTGGGGCAAAAATGCAGTCTTTGGGCACAGTGGCACAGTGAGCTAAGCCACTGCCTGCAATGCCAGAGAGCGAGCGAGCGCTCTTTGGGCAAGTCACTTGACCTCTCTGTGCCTGTTTCCCGGGGAGGGTTAAGTGAGTTGGTCGCGCCTGCCGTGGCATGAGCGCCAAGCGTGAGTCCTCAGCGTCGTGTGGTCCGAGCCTGGAAGGAAGCCTTGCTGAGAAACTGCATCTCCACTGCCCAGGCCTGCCTGGCCCAGTACATCTTGCTGCCCCTCCTTCCTTCCCTGGACCCTGGGCTCCCTAGACTTGCTCCACCTCTGGGCTCCCAGCACTCTGCAGCAATCCAGTCTCTCTTCCCTCTCTTCAGCCCATGGGTGGGTAGAAGAGGCTCCTTCCTCCCCTGGCTATCTCTTGATGACATGGGCCCTGGCAACTGGTTTCATCCACCCACCGGGCTAGCCTAGGTCTCCCAGGGGCTAGCCTTGTGCTCCCCACCCCTCGCTGTGTGTGACAGGTCAGGGCCAGTGCAGCAGAACATGGAGCCTGCAGCCTGCTGCTCTGGTAGACACTGGAGTGCCAGGACACCTGGGTTCTAATCCTGCTCCTGCCTGTATGCATGGGACCCTGGCCAAGTCGCTTCCTCCCTCTGGGCCTCGGTTTCCCCTTCTGCGAGGGACCATTGCGGGGTCCCTTCCCCTGACACTGGCAATCTGATTTGTATTCCCGGGTATGCTCCTCCCTGTGGTTGCCGCAGGCCCAGCCAGCTTCATCACCGACACCCTTGTCGGCCTCACTGATGCTCCTGCGCTCCCTCCCTGTGCTGGGTGGGTGCTGATTACCACAGGAACCCAGGAGTGAGCCTTTGAGGGCGGCAAGCTGTGGGTTGGGCCTCTGCTGAGCACCAGAGTGGGTGCTTGGGTCCGTGAACAAGGATTCTCTCAAAGCTCCTGCTGGGTATGGCTGGAACCGCCCGCTGGAGGGGAGCAGGCACTTGCTGGTCTGCCTGAGTTTCCTGGCTCCGGTCTAGGCCCTTCATCACCCCCACCCCACGCAGGCTGTAATTTGGGTGTATTTAGTCAGGCCACTGCCTTTAACATCAGCAGTCCCATGCCGGGCAGGCTGACCACAGCACATATAGTGGCCACCATACCCAGAGGCCCAGCCGGACCTCTGTCTCCCTGGTTACCCCATAACCCCCTTTCATCAACCCACCCATCCCCCACCACACCCCAAGAAGAGCAACAGCGACTTACCGGGGGGCCTCGGGGGCCGATGATGGACATACCGGCGTCCCCAGGGGCACCCTGTGAGACAGAGAGGAGGGAAGTGGGAGGAGGGATTGTGGAAGTGGGGAGGGGGGAGACAATGAAGTAGCAGCCTACAGGTGCGGCAGGTGTGACCCCAGGAGGGACATAAAAGCCTCAGGGAGGGGTGAGAAGGGTGGCAGGGCCAGCAGGGATGAAGGGAGAAGAGAGGCCAGCAAGAACATGAGACATGGGGTCCAGAGGAAAGGGAGGGTCCAGTTCAGGTCAGCAGGGGTACAGGCTCCACGGAGTGACAGGAGGAGGGAGGCCAGGGATGGGAGGCTCAGCCGTGGCTGCCCAGGTCTCAGCTGGGCCTCACCCCCATGGGCCTGAGCAGGATGCGTCCAACCTTGCTGGGCCCGACCCAAGTTTTAAAGCCCCCAGGGCCTTCTTCCCCATCCCTAAGTACCCACCAGGCTGCACCCCTGCAGCTGGAACACAGTGACCTGCTCTGAACGGGAGGTGGGGGTTGCAAAAACAGAGGGTGGGGATGCAACCTGCTCACGTGCAGGGTGGGCTGGTGAGTTTCCTGGCCCTGGTTTGAGGACGATGCTGGGCAGGGATTAACACTGGAGCAGGAGCATTTTCAGCCCCAAGAGGTTTGGTGGGCACTGCCGGGCTAGGAGCTCAGCGCCATCAGGGATGAGTGTCTGTGCCAGTTGGAGAAACTGTGTGTGTGCGCATGGACTGTGCATGAATGTGTGTGTGCACATGGGCTGCACATGTGTATACGTGCACGCATATGCAGGGACACCTGTATGCGTGGGCAGCGATGTCTGCACGCATGTGTCCAGGGCATGTGCATATGTATACATGTGTGTATGAACATGGGCTTGTTCCTTTTGGGGGTCAAGGGCCCCAGCCTTGGAGTCAGACACGCATGTTCCCTCTCCAGCTCTGCCACTCTCTAGCTGAGCCACCCTGGGCACGTGACTTGGCCTCTCGTCCAGCTTCCCTGGAAAGGCTGTGTCCAAGTCAACTGGGAATACAGAGGCAAAACGCTTAGAATTCAGCCTGACGTACTTCCGCTTTAACATGTGGTAGCTGCGATGACCACAGCTGCCATGTGGTTATTTTGGAGACGAGAGACTCGATGGTAGAAATGCCACAAGACAAGCAAGGAAGGACAGGGCTGGGCACGAGGAGGCCTGGCTCCGGCTCTGGTCCTCTCTCATCTATGACAAGCTGGCCATATGTGTCGCACTCAGGCCTCCTGGACTTCCGGCTTCCTAAGGGTATCGGGTCTGCGACCTTTGGGCTTCCCCTGGGCATTTCCCAGCTACACAGAACAGCCCCGGGCTGCTCTCCTGGCCTGGGGGCCAGGATGGGAGCGGAGATGAGGCCATGATCAGCCCCAACAGGGCAGGGGAGGCTCCCACCGGGTGGAATGGAAGCTCTTAGGGAACTGACCCACACAGGCTGCCAGGGCACAGCAGCCTTGCATGCCCTGCTGGGGCCCGCCTGGTGGGAGGGGCTGATGAGGGGTGCCTCTGAAAGCCCCCTCCCCGTCCCCTGGAGTCCTCTGGCAGAAGAGGGGGCAGGGAGGAGGGTGGGAGGGCAAGGGCAGAGGGGGACTCACCTTCTCGCCTGGTTGGCCCTTGACCCCCTGGGGCAGCCATGAGCAACGCGGGTGCGGGTGCAAGGGGGAGGGAGAGAAAAAGGAGAAGAATGAGAGCGAGGCACCCCCACAGGAACCTGTGCCGATGGCACAGGGACCAAACAGAAGAGATCCTCATGAAACAAGAAACACAGCAGGACACAGACGCTGGCACACCACCGGTCCCGTCAGCGTGCAGGCGGCTGTGGCTGCTCCTCGTGACAGAGAGAAAAACAGAAGGGATGTGTGTGTGTGTGTGAGAGAGAGGGGGCGAGAGGGAGAGAGCCTACCTAGGGCAGGAAGTGTGTCTGAGAAGCCAGGGCCCACCGGCCGAGTCCACCTGGGTGGAGGGCAGGGCTGGGGAGACTCTGGGGCTGTGATGCGATGGGGGCTGAGGCTTGGACAGCGGGGCACCAAGGACAAAGCTCTGCCAAGCCAGACAAACCCAGAGCTGTTGAAGCTGGTCCCGAGGTGGAGGGAGAAGCTGGGGGCCGTGAATGGACAGAAGGCAGGATGGGTCAGCCATGCAGAGGCCGCTGGGTAGTCCCCCAGGACCCCCTCCTAACCACAGCAAACTGCTAGACCAACAGCCCCAATCCACTCTGCTCCAGGCAGGCCAGTGGCGCCCCCTCTGGTGAAGCAGGGAAATGACCCAGGCATCTCACACCTAGGGGCTCAGGCCAGGGTCCCTACTGGGCAGCCAAATGGGCCCACTGCCACATGTAAAATAGCAGCAGCAGGAGAGCCCAAAGTGGCTGGAAGATAGCCTTGCCTGAAAGGAAGTGGGCCACCCTCTGTGGGCCACCGGGCACTTCCTGGGGCTCCAGCGGGCAGGCAGGAGGGGCAGGCACCCTGCAGGCCCCCCTGTGGCCCAGCGGCTGCCCTTGGAGCTTCCTGGTGCTAACTGATCAGCAGCAAGGATTCTGTCCCCCAGTCGGCTTGGGTACAAAACCCAACTCTAGCCCCTACATCGTAAGCTGAGCCGTAATCTATCCACAAAACAGGGCTGTGTTGGGGACCACGCCGGGCTCGAACCTGCACACAGTCCCTGCGAGGATGGCTGTATGATGGTCCCTGCTCTGTACAGGCCCCAGCCACTGCTCCGGTGGACTCGGGCCCTGGAGCTGGACAACGGAAGCAGTGAGAGGGTCGGGCAGCAACTGCACATGCTCTGGTCCGGGAAGGAGTGAGAGGGCGTCCTGTGGGGTGGCTCAGAGCCGCCAGCCTCCATTCTTCGGCAGACAGGCTCTGGGTGGCCCTGGGGAGCTCAGAGGTCTGTAACATGGAGCCTTTGGCCTAAGGGCTGAGGGGTCACAGGGCTCTGGGGCTTTATCCTAAGATCAGTCCCCGCTTAGAGCTGTGATGTCCACAGGCACGGGCTGGGCCAAGTGCTGTCTGGGTTAAAATACCCGCTCAGCCACTTCCTGGCTGTGCGACCTTGGGAGAGATATTTCTCTTCTGAGCCTCACTTTTCTCATCTGGAAAATAGGTGGGCGCCGCGCCTCCCTCTGCTGCGTGAGGATCTTAGCACAAAGCCCAGCATGCGGTTAGCATTTGCAAGTGTTAGCTCTCACTGGTGCCTCTTCTCAACCTCTCAGCACACCAGGCCGGCAAATTCACACCAGGCTGCCTGAGGGGAAGACATGGGGCGGTCAGGGGCCTGGGGAGCCTGGGGGAGGTAGGAACTGATGGCTGCTGGGATGATGCAGGACAGATGGACAGTGCAGGCCTGGCCATGCCTGACCAGAATGGGTAGCAGTGGGGCCAGCTGTGGCCATCACTGCCCTAGGCTGCCCCATTCTAGCCATTGGGAGACTGGGAGACTGTCATCCCAAAGCCCCCAGAAAACTCCAGGTGCCTCTGAAGCTTCCAGAAGTCACTCTCCAAACAGCCCCCTCCCCGCCCCGGTCTCTATCTTTCAGTGGGCGGGAGGAGATGGCTCAGCTCCCCTAGGGAAGGCTTGGAGGCCCAATGGGGTCCCAAAGCCAGCAGCACCATCTTCTAGTGCATCTCTGTCCACCCAAGATGCCCACTCCAGTGAGGGAGGCTGGGCCGCCTGCCTTGGGGTGCAGTGGCAGTCATTTTGATGTGGGGACCCAGGCCCCAGCCCATCACCATCTTTGCTGATGGCAAAGAGCTTTGTTCATGCAACGTTGCGGGATTTTTCCTTTGCTGTGGCACTGCTAGAGAGTGCAGCAGTCCCTACTCAACTGGGGGCTGGGGTGGGGGAGGGTGTGGCCCAAGACGTGCCGTGGATACCTGCACTGCAGCTGTGACCAAACCCTACCTGTGCTAGGTTCTTCCCACACAGACGTACCTAGGATGAAGTTCAACTGATACATTAGGCCCAGAGAGACATTAATGACAGGACTAATGATACAATAGCACAATTATAATAATGCACTGTAAGGAACGCTATGGGAATGTCCACTCTCTCCCTGTACAGGTAATGTCTGGGTCAGGGTTGTCCACAGGTCAATGAAACCATAGACTCAGGGACTACTGGGAAGCTGTCAGGCAAGCTCAAAAGGATTGGGCTAAAACTGCTTCCCCGTCCCACCAACCCTGAAGCAGCCTGGGGCTTGGGGAAGGGAGTGGGCCAGCCCTGCCTCTGTTCATGGCTGTGGCAGGCAGCACCTGGCCGTGGTGTGCAGGATGGGCCAGCGTGGAGAAGCAAGCAGTGGCCACACGAGCAGGTACAAACAGGCCAACTCACCACACGTCCAGGCATCCCAAGGGCACCTTTTTCCCCCTGATAAAGGAGGCAGAAGCAGTGAGAAGTGGCCAGAGCAAGGCCAGAGGGTCTTGGGAGCTGGCCGTGCACCCGAGTTTGGGCACAGCCAGCCTGCTCTGCAAGGGGCAGCTGGGGCAACTTCCGGGTAATATGCAAATGTCCTATGGATGGATTTCCCCTGTGGCCATCACGGACTGTCCAGCAAATGGCCATCCCTATGGCTACTGGCACTCAGGCCTGGGGTGTGCACAGAGCACAAGGTAGGAGCCTGAGCCTCAGTTTCCCTGAGTGTTTCCAAGGCCCTGTCCCCCTCTCTCCATAGACACCTTTTCCAGCCATGGCCGGGCTGTGCCTCACCCCCACCACACCTAACTTCAAGGCACAGAGCAAGATGAGTGGCAGCTCCCATGTGGCAGACAAGCAGATGGATCACTTCCTAGGTCTGTCCCTGCTGGAGCTGGAGAGCAGCGCCCTCCCCACTCCTCCCTCCTCACAACCGCCTCCAGCCGGCCAGGGAGGACCTCGCGCCGTGTGGACTCGGCTACATCACTGGCTTCAGAGGCCTGCAAGCAAGCTTTGTTTTGTAGCCAGGGTTACATCTTCTCACGCTGGACATCTGCTTATTAAGTTTTGTTCCTCCCTCTTTTGGTAGAAAACATTTTTTTGCAATCACTCGCATGCAGACATCATAAAATCTGGGGTGGGGCCTGGGAGAGGTGGAGGGAATGGGATGGGGTTTATGTGGTCCCTTAGGCAGAGAACTGGGCTCTGCGGTGAGAAACATGGGGGAGCTCCTGGGGACACTGCACCTGCCAGCCCCACAGAGGCACAAGGGAAACCTGTCTGAGGGGACCCTAGGAGATGATGCCTTGGAGGGGCTTATGCCCAAGGCCTGGCATGTGGTGAGCGTGTCCTCTGCCAGCGCTGGGCCCCGAACGGTCACAGCACATGGATTACATCAGCGTGCCTGAATGTCACACCTTTCCTATCCCACAACCAGCAGCTGGCGTCCACAAAGCTGTTCAGGGGTCACTCCCAGGACTCTTCAGCATCAACAGGACAGTAACCCAGGGACCCAAGCTGGCTTCTGCCTGCTGTGAGCCCCAGGCCATGCATGGAGTCGGCTGTGACATCCCCACGGTCCATCCACTCTTGGGCTTGTGAATGATATTTCAGGATGTGTGTTTCTGTTTCTTTTTCATTTCTTTGGAAAAGCTAATGTTCTTTGCAGTCCTGGCCATAAAAGTGCTTGGGTTAGGGACAGGCACGGCATGGCCAATGACTGGAAAATATGCACAGGGCCCCTGCTCTGTGATTGCCCCCGGAATGCCTTTTAAAGGTGGGTGTTGTAAGAAAACACACACAGGCTGCCCACGGCCGCCTCGGTCATCTGACTGCTCCCCTCCTTGGATTTCATGGGACCTGGTTGCCCCAGACTCCTCCTTGCTGGGCAGGTGCCCATTTTCAAGGCTGGGCCTTCTCCCACATGCATTTCATTAAGACAGACAGAGACGGCCCAACTTCTAGAAGCTGTTGGAGCCGTCAAAGGGCTACAGAATAATTCACGTCTCAAAGGGTATGACTGGGTAAGAGGAATGCACTGAAAGTTCTGGAATCTGAGGGAAGTAGCAAGGCAGCAGGTGCCAGCCCTGGGCCCCACTCCATGCCCACCTCTGCCCTCTGACTGGCTCCAGCATCAAGCACCCACACAACCCTCATCCGGGACTTAGCTCCTCTCTGCCCCTGGTAAACTCCACGGAGCAACTGCCCATGAAGCCTTTGCACGTGGTTCTCAATATCGAGCATGACTTCAAGACACAGGAGGGCGGGTGCCAGCAGGTTTACAACCAAAGTGTTGTCAGTCTCATCTGAGTCTCAGTTTTCTCATCCACAGAATGGGTATAACACCTGTTATACTGAGTTGTTGAGCAAATCAAATGTATAAGGAATGATTTGCCTGGTGCCAGGCACCTATTAAAGTTTTATTTTTATATTTCTTCTACTTTTGTCCTAAAGTCCGCCCAAGATACCTTCTCTGGAATTCGGAAATGGTCAAGGGAGAAAACAAAGGCTTTGAGTCCGCTCTTTTGCCGAGGCCATGGGAGAAGGTGGTCTTCAGTGAGCCAGGGGGTTGCCAGCCCCGCTGAACCCCTCCCCACCTTTGCTGCCAGCACCGCAAGGGTCTGCGTGCTGTGAGCCATGTGCCTGGGCCCTGCACCTGCAGCTGCAGGCTGGAGTTGCCCCAGGTCTCAGAGGGGGAGGAGCTGAGAGTGGGCTGCACTCTGAGCTACAGATTAGAGACGCTTGGAGGGATGGTCTCATAGGTACCCACCCCCACCCACCCCAGTCAGTCTTTCAGGCTGGGAAAGAACACACAAGAGAGAGAGAGATGTAAAGGTGAGAAAAAAAACACAAATTACTTACCGGGAGTCCAGGCCTGCCAGCGGGACCCTAGAAGAAAGGGTGACAGAGCGATGTTTATGTAGGTCAGGGTTGTTACCGCACCCACCTGCTCAGCACTGCCCCGGCCAGCTGGGTGGCCCTGGCAAGTGACCTGTGCTAGGAGAGCCTCTGGTAGTTTATGAATAAAGGTGGGGGGCGGGGGGTCTTGACCACTAAGCTTCCTTCCAGTTCTAGCGTCAAAGAAAGCCAGTTAGCATGGCTCTCCTCCCTGCCAGGCCCACGGACCAGACGAGAAGGACGCCTCTTATGCCTCAAACCTCACCCAGGGCTGTGATCTCGCCAGTGTGCCCTCTGAGTCCTGCCTCGCCCAGTGCAAGATTCTGGCCCACTCGAGTGTGCTGGGCTGGGGGTGGGAAAGGGCTGGGGGTGGGGAAAGTCAGGGTCTTCCCCGTCCACTACCCAGGGGAAGCCAGGTGCAGGGCTTCTCACACACCGGGATGTTCCTGCCCCCATCTGAGAGCACCGGTTTCCCCTGACCACAGTTGTCTTTCTCAAATCCTTTATTTGTAACCTAGGGCTCCTGCTGAGCCTGGTTCTGGGCACTGACAGAACGCTCCATGAAATGGGTCTGAAACTGGATTGGAAAGAGGACACAACTCAACAGAATCTGCTACTAAGTCTAATAATTCTTACCATCACAATATTACAGGGGGTGCTCAGGGCCCAAGCCAAGCCCAAGACGGCTCTGGTACAAGGGGCTGGTGGGGCAAGGGCCCTAACAGCTGCCTCCTGGGACATAATGGGGCCCCTTGCAAAATGGGAGGAGATCCCCAGGGAGAGCCTTAGGGCCTGGGGTCTAGGGCAGTGGGGCCATCCTGGTGAGTGGGACAGTGCCGTCTATGTCAGGGTCACAGGCGCTGGGGCCCATTTGTGCCCAATTCTTGGCTCTGCCACCTCTTATGTGGCTGTCTGAGCAACTGGTCGTGGTGGGGGGGGGGGAGGGGTCGCTCTGTGCCTCATTTTCCCTAGTTTGACATGAAGGACAATTGTGACTCATCCCCTAGCATTAGTCTAGCAAGTGCTAGAGCAGCACCAGGATTACTAAAGAGCCGAGGACGGTAGCAGAGATTCAGGAAGGTGGCCTCAGCGTCTCACACGGCTCCTCACCTGCCAGGCACACTGTTCTTGGAGAACAAAAGCAGGACAGGGAATGGGCTGCAGACTGTCTGCCAGGAGACCAGGCCGTCCCCTGCAGGGCTGCTGAAGCAAACTCACCGGCTCACTCTGCCCTGTAGCATGAGCTTCCCAGGCAGGCTCCCCGAGGGCCTGGAGGAGTGCTGAGCTCAGGGCTGAGTCCACGCTCGCGCATGGATGCCCGTGGGAGCGCAGTCGCCTGCCTGCCCAGCCCCAGCACCACCCCCACCTCCCCAGGACAGCCCAGGGGCCGGGCAGCCCTCCTGGAGGCACAGCCTCTGTGCTGTGAGCCCTGGTCCTCTTGCTCGCACCTCTCAGCCCAGCTACCTACATCAGGGAAGGGGCCCAGCTACAGGCTGGGGACTGCCTCCCCCCTGCGGGAGGGGAAGGGGCCAGGGGTGGAGTTTCAGGCCCACACAGCTGCTCGCAGGAACAGAGGGGCCATTTGCTCACTGCTCCCAGCACCTTGAACCACTCTGACAAGGAGGTGCTTCGGGGCCCAGTAACCACCCACGTGTCAGCTGCTTGCCTCCCTTGCCGCAGCCTGCCTCTTGCAAGAGCTCTGCTTCCCTCCTGCTCTGCCCACCAGAAAGCTGAGAGCCAAGTCTGCAGCTCTCGTGCAGGGGACATCACGGCTGTGCTCAGCACCTCCCACCCCTGCTCTCCGTGCCCCAGACCCTCCCCCCTTTCCTTAGCGACATGCTTCTTGCAATGAGATGGGCTAGAAACAGGCAAAATCATAAACTGATAACAATTCAGAATAATAGTTTCCTCCTTAAAAAGGTCTTATAAGAACCTTTTGGGGTCATCTAGGGAAGCCCAAGGTGAACTGATACATACATATACATAATACATACAAATACATACATCCCTCCCGACATCACCTGAGGCAGATGCTGTCACTCTCCGTGGTACAGTTTAGGGAACTCAGGTACGGGCAGGTTAAGTCACTTGCCGAGGTCAGCCAGCTAGAAGTCGCTGTGCCAAGCTCGGGAAGCAGGCAATCTGGCCCCAGGGCCTGTGCTCACTGTCACTCCACTATTGGGCCATGTTGAAACCTAACAGGGCCTGGCACCAAGTACGCACCAGCCAGTGTCTCAGCAAGGAGATCCAGCCGGGCCTGGCATCTGACATCGAATATTTCCTTGTATTCCTCTGCAGAAAGAGACATCCCTTCTCCCCTGGGTGGCCTGGTTTGGCCTCCCAGCTCCCAGTATTAAGAAATTCTCCTTTAAATGTAAGCCAGGGAAGGCCCATAGATGTCAGCTTGAGCACTGCTAGCTCTGGTGGATTGAGAGTGACTAATGGATTATGCGGAAAAACTTCCTAATTGATTAGCAATGTCTGCCATGGGCACCAGGAGCAGGGCAGTGCCGGCCACAAATCTGCTTCCACTTAAATGGTTCCTGCTGTAGCTTCAGTGCCTCCCCCAGGGTTTGTTGTCCAGGTGCTGGCCGGCCTTGTGCCAACAGGAACCTGTGTCTGAGCTGGAGGGCAGAGCCAGCCCCCAGATACACGCAGAGGGCAGTGGACGGGACTCTGGCTGGCCCTGACCATGGCCACTGGTATTCTTCTCTGCAGGAAGCAGAGAGGACGGGGCTGAGGAGGTGATTCCCACCTTGGCCAGCTTCCTGTTCCCTCCTTCTCCTGCCTTGGGTTTCAGCCAGCACCGGGCCAAACTCCAGAGCTCTTGGCTTTGGCCTCTGAACGAGGGGACCCCAGCTGGCCTCTCCCATCCCCATGGCTCAGTTGGTGGCCAGGTGGATGAAACTGTGGGACTCAGTCCCTGTCCCCACCTTCCCCTTCCCTGCAGCCTGCTCAGGTGAGTGGCAAGTGAGTGGCAGCGCCTCTCTGGCTGGGGACAGCCCAGGGGACAGCCCGGCAGAGCTCTCAGAAGGATCCTTGAGTCGGGCAAAGACCCAGAGCCACCACTGCTGTGGTGAGCCCTGGGGACTGCATGGAGGGGGCCCCAGGGTTGGGTGGGGGACAAGCAGCCCCTCTCCGTTCCCAGCAGGTGGCTGTCAAAGTTCGTGTGGCAGTGTACTCTGGAAGACGGATGGCAGGAACTGAGCTGACATCCCCAGCTCACCACAATCCATCTCTCCGACAGGATTCTCCCTGCTCGGTCGGGAGGCCCTGCGGGATCCTCGGCTGCGTGCAGGGGCCTGGCCAGGCACACACGGGTCTGGTTCAAAGCTGGACAGGAGCAGAGAGCTATGGGCGTGGCTTCTCTGAAGAAGGGACCATGCCTGTGATTCCAGGGACCTTGGGAAAGATCTGATGCGGGCTGGGTCCTTTCAGCTCCAGCCCCCAGGGCCCCTAGGGCTTCCATGGGGATATCAAATGCTGGCCGCAAGGGCGTGTGCTCCCCTCCTGGATGCCTTACTTAGGGGAGGCGGCTCCTTGAGCTCCTCTCAGGTTCTTTGGAAGCCACCCTGTGCTGGGAGCAAGGCCAGGGAAGAACGGCGACCTGCAGCCTGGGATCTCCATGCCGTCCCCCAGTCTAACTGGCTGACGCCGCTCTGCCAATTGACAGGCACCTCCACCAGCACCTGCGCGAGTGACTTGGCTGGGATGGAGCCACCATGTCGGGGTGCAGACAACTGCCCCGGAGCTGCCCCCTGACCTATTTTCCTGACAGGAAGGAGGACTTTCAAGAAGTGGAGCCAAGGACAGGTGAACGCATACCTGTCCTGTCTCATACCTGGTTCCAGATGCTTCTTGGCGTGGGGGGCAGTTGCTAGGATAGCAAGGGGACAAGTCAGCCCTTCTGACTGTAACCTGGGGCCTGCTTTGCCCTGGGAGTGCTGAGTGGGTGGGATGCTCACAGCAGCCCCCTTCCCTGTGTGACTATCTGGAGGGACCCCCGCCCGAGCAGCCTGCGCTGTCAGCACCCGACCCGTTACCCGCAGACGACACAGGCCTTCCAGATGCATGAGACCGGGCTGCGTCCTGAGTACTTACAGGAGGTCCTGAAAGAGAGAGGAGGGAGAGAGAGAGAGAGAGAGAATTCCGGAGTCAGTGTCACTGTGAGGGGAGTGGCGAAGAGAGCAGCAGCGTCCAAGAATTCTTCAGTGCAGGGGTTTGCATCTGGTCCTCGAAGTTTGTATTTTCCTGGCCCACTTTCACCAGCATAATCTCTTCCCCCTTTATTTCATCTCCATATTTTCAGGATTAGATGAGAAATCCAGAGCCTGCCGGAGACCCAGCCGTGGTCCCCAGACCTCAGCTTCTCATCGCACAAAACCTGTGCAAACCTGTGCTCCAGGCTGCTGTGCACACGTGGGCACGGGCACGAGCAAGGTCCAGAGATGAGGATGGTTCGCTGCCTCCCAGCCCCCACCAGCTTCTGACAGGACACAGTGGCTGGGAGAGCGGCTGAGGGAGGCCGATGTCTATCGGGCTGCCCTGGTTTCTGCTGGGCCATGAATCAGGCCCTCTATCCCCCTGGGTCTGCTGCCCACGCCTGCTGGTCACCACGCCCGCCCTCCCACCTCCCCTAGGCCTCAGTAGCAGCGCTATCTCCTTACTGACAAGAGACAGAGAATTGCAAATTCAAGTGTTCTGAAGAAGAGGGAGACAGGGAGGGAGGACGGATAAGCTCACGGAGAGAGGGAACCAGAAGTCCTCGCTGGGCCCCACGGCGCACCTGCCCAGGCCCTGGTGACCTGGCCACTGGACCTCAGCTGCTGCTTTTATGAGCAGCCAATAAAGACTCCTTGGGTCTCCCTCGCAGCTTGCATTCCCCAAGCCGCTGCCTTCACCCCTCCTTCACCTGCCTGCTTCTCCATCCTGGTCCCCACCCGGGAGGCAACAGCCTGACTCACGCTGGCCACTGTCAAGTCAGCATGTGAAGGGGAACACAATGTTTTGAATTCAAGACAAGCAAACAAACAAAAGTAGAGAGCTGCAGTGGCTGGGAGAGCACGCCCCAGGCGGGCCGACACTCAGGGTTCCAGACCTCGGAGTAGGAGCACAGAAGGGGAGGGAGGCATCTGGGCCCGATTAAGCTGAGGGGCAGGGGAATGTCACCAAGATTCTGAAAATATCCCCCGAGTTCAGCCTGCCAGAGGGGCCGAGCCGGCCAGCTGTGGGGAGAAGCCTCAGCACGAGAAGCAGGCTGGTGACCACAGCAGCCTGTGGGTGGGGCTGTCACACGGAGGGCAGAGGGCCTGAGTCAGGCCAGACTCTGGGGCGACCCAGAGGACACAGGCTGCAGCTCGGGCAGCCTCAGCTGCACAGGTATCACCAGGTGTTGTGGGGGAGCTGCTATGGAACTCAGCCCTCAGCCGTTGCCAGGAATGCAGATGGCTGGGTCCCCTGGAGTGAGAGAGACTCTCGTGACGATGCCAAGGGTTTTTCCATCACTGCCACCACCACCACCACCACCATCACCACCACCACCATCGCCAGTGCACACACTTCTGTGGTCATCACTAGGTGCCTGACGTGATGCTAAGTGTTTGCCATTGCACAGGAGGTAGCATCACCCCAGCTTACAGAGGAGAGTGAGTGACTCCTCCAAGGCCATGCAGCCAGGTGCTGGTACCCCAAGGCCATGCAGCCAGGTGCTGGTACCCCAAAGCCATGCAGCCAGACACTGGTACCCCAAGGCCATGCAGCCAGACACTGGTACCCCAAGGCCATGCAGCCAGGCACTGGTACCCCAAGGCCATGCAGCCAGGCTCTGTTACCCCAAAGCCATGCAGCCAGGCACTGGTACCCCAAGGCCGTGCAGCCAGGCGCTGGTACCCCAAGGCCATGCAGCCAGGCGCTGGTACCCCAAGGCCAGCCATGCAGCCAGGTGCTGGTACCCCAAGGCCATGCAGCCAGGCGCTGGTACCCCAAGGCCATGCAGCCAGGCGCTGGCACCCCTAGGCCATGCAGCCAGGCGCTGGTACCCCAAGGCCAGCCATGCAGCCAGGTGCTGGTACCCCAAGGCCATGCAGCCAGGCACTGGTACCCCAAGGCCATGCAGCCAGGCGCTGGCACCCCTAGGCCATGCAGCCAGGCGCTGGTACCCCAAGGCCATGCAGCCAGGCGCTGGCACCCCTAGGCCATGCAGCCAGGCGCTGGTACCCCAAGGCCATGCAGCCAGGCACTGGTACCCCTAGGCCATGCAGCCAGGCGCTGGTACCCCAAGGCCATGCAGCCAGGCTCTGGCAGAGCTCCTGGCCCCTTCTGCGCAGCACCTCTCTGTGCCTTTCACCCCTACCCCCACCCCCACCCCTGCAGATGCAAGTCCTTTCCAAACTTCTGCCTGGGATGCCTGTTCTGCCCTGCTCCTCTGTCTACACCCTCCGCCATCACCCTCCCTTACAGCTCCTTTGTCGATGCAAGGGAAATTGGCTTGGCCTGGCCCTTCCTAGCTGCCACAGTCCCATACTCTCAGGGACTTCAGAAATGGGAATACGCCCTGGCTTGTCAGGAGAAACAGGGGGACTTACAAAATGACACTTCCTCCACCATGATCTCTACCCCTGCCCCTTGTCAGTGCCCATCCTCATGGGGGCCCTGCCACACTTTTAGGCCCCTTGGGAAATGCAGCCTCTGTCCCACCCATGCCGGCCATTAGCAGACAAACATGTCTGCAGCAGGAGGGCCTTGGCTTCACCCAGTGCTGGGTGCGGCGGGACCCCGTGGCTTTGTACAACCTGCGCTTCAATGTCACTGACGAAGCATGGGCCACTTTCAGTAACATGGTCACTGACTGACCCTTCACTGTGTGAAGGCACCAAAGGACACAGTCACCCCAAGGCATTGTCTGATCCCCATTGTACAGAGAGGCAGAGAGAGGCCCAGGGACGTCAGTGACCACCCAGGGTCACGGCACCAGTGGGACCTGAACCCAATCTCCTGCCTTCCTGCACAGGGTCTTCCTAACAAGCCACACTATTGTGTAGCTGGTCCTGCTGGGGTGTGACCCACATGGCCACATCAGGAGCAAACACACCCTCCTCACCCTCCCCCACCATGCACCTGCTGCCTGGCAGCAGGGAGAGTTGAGATGATGGTGCTGCAGTGTGGCCACCAGGAGAGGGGCTGGCTGCAGCAGCAGCAGCCACCGGTGTGGGGACATCCTGCCCGAGCCTTCCTGTTGCTCCTCCCCAGGGCCTGGCCCACCTCCTCTGAATAGACAGGGACAGGAAGGGACCCTGCGAAGGATCCCGGGGTAGCATTCTGGGTGGGCTCTTTCTTTGTACCATTATTTGGCTCAGTCACTCATTCAAAAACCATTGAAGCAACGCCCACGAAGTGTCAGTCACTGCGCTGGAAAGACAAACGAGGCAGGCCGTTGCCCTCGGAGGAAGGAAGAGCTCATTCTGTGAGCACCTGCCAGGCCCACTGCAACGCTCTGGGGACACGGAGACGAATAATTGATTTCCTCCTGCTGAGAAGCCCACAGTCTCCTACGTGAGAAAGCTGGAGAACTTCCAGAGAAGAGAACTGAAGCCGGAGTGAGGATCTGAGGGCGAGAGGAGAGGAATCTGCCACAGGAGGAGTCCTCCCTTCCTTCTCAGCGCGGGCTGAGCACTGCGCATACGGCGGGCACGATGCTAAGCATGGCAATCGCGGGGGGCCGGGCTGTCATTCCCACTTCAGATGTGCAGCCTGTGGCTTAAAGAGGAAGCAACCTGCCCCAGGGGATCTGCCTAATCCCAAGTAGCAAAGCTTGGTTTAAATTTATTTTCTTTTGAATTTTAGCTTTCAGGTTTTATTTCCATACGCTAGAGCCTGGATTTGAACCTGGGCTATCTGACATCAAAGCCTCTGCTCTCCAGGCTGGAGGCCGTGAAAGTCCTGTGGGGTGGTGGGCAGCCCTGTCCCCACGTGCTCAGCCCACCTCCCAGCCTCAGGACCCAGCACTGGTCCGGGGCAGGGGTGTAAAGAGCCACAGGTGCTCCCAACTCCACATCATTTGAGCTGGTTCTGACCCTGCTTGATGGCTGGTGGCTGGGTCCTGGCAGTTGGGGTCCCAGCCCCACCTCCTGCTGCTGGCTGCCCAGCTGCCTGGCTGCCTACAGCTGGCCACCTGTCACTTGGCTCTGCCAGGTGCCCGCCCCTGCACCCCGTCTCTGCCAGGACAGATGCTCTGCATCCCGGCTCCCCTTGGGCCTTGGGTGGCTAAAAGGACTGGCCACACTCTGCCTGCCAGAGCAGGGGTTTTCAACCGTGGGGGCGATTTCGCACCCCCTTCCCCCAGGGTACAGGGGTCGATGCCTGGAGGCACTTTTGATCATCATAACTATGAGGCTGCTACCGGTTTCCAGTGGAGACAAACCATGGCTGCCGTTCCCCATGCAGGGCGCAGAGCCCCTTCAGCAAAGACTTAGATCTGCCCTGAGGATCAGCGGCACGGGGGACGAGATGCCCTGCCCTAATGGGACACTACCCTGCAGCTCTTCCAGCTCACACCTGCTCACGCATGCAGCCGAAGCCCCGGCCTCTCCTGACCTGTGCTCTGCCAGCTTTTGGAATCCTGCTCTTCGATGGTTGGGCCTGCCCTCCCGCCCACCCAGGGTGTGAGTGTGTCCTCATTTCTTCCTGTGTGGAGCACGTGTTTCACTCAGGCTGCCCAGGGACCCAGTGAAGGAGCCACAGGGCTCCTTGTCCCCATGCTGCAGACGGAAAAGCCAAGATGCAGAGGATTTAAGGTTTGTGTTCAAGGTCACAGAGCTCCTGGAATCCAGGTCTGCCTGATGCCACAGCAGGAACACGCCTGACTCATGAAGCACACGTGGAGAAATAAGGGGACAAGCTCAGCTTCAACGAGGGGGAAGGAGGACAGGCAAGGACCCTCGTGATGGCTGGGTTGCGTGAGCTTTGAGACAGTCTTGTCCCATGAGACCGACATTGGACAACCAGCGAGCCCTCTCTCTTCCAGCCCCACAGCCAAAGCCTGACCCTAGGGGAGGGCGGGTTTCTGGGGCAGAACAGCTGGATTTGAAGCCTGGGGAGTGTGTCTGACAAACTGTGCTTGGTGACTGACCAAGCACTGCCTCCTATCATAGCTCACCACAACCCAACTCCCAATTTATGGATGAGAAAACTGAGGCTTGGAAAAGGGAACTCACTGCCTATGGCTGGTTAGCAAGGATCCTGAATCTTAGTCCAGGGTGCTTTTCCCAGAACAGCCCACCCCTGGTAGAGCTTGGGCAGGGGGAAGGAGGTTTTACGTCTCACACGTCTCTTCCTAATGTGGTGCCTTCACACTGGCCGTAGTGGGAGTATTCACACCCTAGAAACTGGCAGAAACTACAAAGCTCAGACCTGGATTATGAAGCTATCATTCAGCCACAAGACACCGCAGAACCTTTCCAACTCAGGTTGATGGAGGACACGCACTCCCACACTCCCAACTCCTGGACTCATGGCAGACATCGCTAATCAATCACAGCTACTTTTTTCCTCAATGAGCCAGACAAGGCTTCACAAGTCTTTCCAACACAACCACTATCCATCAGCAGGAACTGGCACATGAGAGGGAATCTATTACTCATCTTGGAACTAGAGCCATCTGGGGGTGGGACACAGGGGAAGGAAGAGGGGGAGGCATGAGGGCCCTTCTCTGACTTATCAGGCGGGGCTGAGCTAGGTTTGGTGGGGGTGGAGCCAGCAAAGTCGGAGCTAGACAGGCTGGGTGCCCCAGACACACCTCGCAGCCGATGAGGCCCCAGCAACTGCAAGGCTGGCATAGAGGCTGGGAGGTGTGAGCAGGGAGGGTGCACACCCAGCAAGATCCCCCAGCTCGGTTCACGTCCTGGGCCCAGGAGGCCCCCAGGTGGCCTCCATTGGTCCCAGAGCCACGGCTGTGCCGCTGCCACCCCTACAGCCACCTGCAGACTCCATGGAGGTGGCCGTCTCGTCAGGAGGGGCCCTTAATCTAGCTCCAGGGGCTCCTTGGCAAACCCCCCTGCAGTCTGGCGGTCTCCCCGCTTCCTGTTTGCCTCGTGCCTGGGGCCAGGGCCTGGGGCGAGGCTCAGACACAGAGTGTCTCCCAATCACTGCCCCAACAGCCATTCCCCCTTCCTCCATTTCAACAGATCCCTGATTTTGTCCAGCCTCTGCCCATTCTTCAGGGCACAATCACAGGCCTGGCAGGAGAGAGTGAGCGTCAAAGCCCAGGCAAAGAAGGCTCTGGGGAGGATGGGCTGGCACAGCCCAAGGAGGAAAGTGCACAGTGAGGACATGAGAGACAGGGGGTCTCACTGCCGTCATGCAGTTCTGACCACCCCAGATCCCCCGTAAGACCCCCAAGGCCTTTGGAAATGGCCGCAGGTGGGAAGGACCACGTCAGCACGGGGGACCCATCTGCAGGGCCCTGCCCAGGGCATGAGGGTCAATGCACAGCCCCCGGCAGTTTGGACCTCAACTCACCCCAGGACCCCCTTGTGTCCTCTGCAACCCCCTCCCCCCCAGCAGCAACCCTGGGAGAACACAGAGAAGGAATGGCAAAGACGGCTGGGGGCTGCTTTCTCAGCCTTCAGCGGAGGACAGAGGCTCGAGAGCAAAGCCGAGCACAGCTTTGGGAGGGTAGGAAGCTGTGCCCCTGCACACGGGACCTGCGTCCCCTGCACGCCTCTTGTCCGTGGTTCCAATCTCTGCAGCTCCAGTTACCTGCAAGCAATCAAGGTCTGACAATGCTAAGTGGAAAATTCCAGAAGTAAAGAATCCATCAGCTTCACATTAAGCACCACCGTGAGTCCTAGTTTTCTGTTCCGCCCGGCCGGTGCCTCTGCGCAGGGTATCCACGCTCTCTAGGCTGCCCGCCCATCACTCACCCACGCGCTGCCTTGGTTGCCTGCCCCAGTACTGGGTGCTTGCGCTCCCAGAACCTCCATTCCACTTAATAATGGCCCCAAAGTGTGAGAGGAGCGATGTGAGCAATTCACTCCAGTCTCTTGCTGGAACTGTTGTGTTTTATTATTGGTTATTATTGTTCACCTCTTACTGTGCCTAATTTATGGGTTAAGCTTTCTCATAAGTATGTGTGTATGGGGAAAAAAAAACCAATGTGTACAGGTTCAGTACCACCCAAGGGTTCAGGCACTCACTGGGATGTACCCCCGTGGGAGGTACCACAAACACCTGCTCGAGGCCAGCCATGAGGGTGCTGTGCCAGACGCTGCGGAAGTCAGATACTGCCCCTGCCCCAGGGGCTTCCTCTTCAGCTCAGGAGATGCCCCCACCCCACCGGGTCCCCTCGCCCCCTGCAATTGCTCCCTAGAGCAGGGCCCATCTGCTGGGCACCCCACCTGCTGCTCCCAGCAGGCCTCCCGGACCGAGCCCGGGCACCCCCAGACTACTCTGGACCCCACGCTGCTTGCTCTCAGTTCCAGTCCCTGACCCTGTCTTCTGTCCAGGCTACACCAGGGTTTGCTGGCCCTGGAGTGCTGATGACCCCTCTGGGGCCACCCGCGCTAGTCCCCACTCCTAAGCAGGCTTTTGCCTGGGGCGCAGTGTGGCTGGACTGGGCCCTTCCCGCGGACACCTGGTTTACCTCTGTTTGTTTGAACACAGAATCATGCTGGCAGGCAGGAGTGGGAGTCAGCGCTGCATTTTATGAGAGGGATTGAGTCTCAGAGAGGGAACGTATGGTCCTGAACCTTCGAGAGAATTCCCGGCAGTGTCTCCTCCTCCTCTGGCTTCACCCCCTGGGCAGCTGCCCTGCTGGGGACCTGGGCCAGTGGCCAGCAAGGGGTGAGGGGTCTTAACAAGACCCCCGATCGCTAGCCCCAGCCTTGGGCCCTGAGCCAGGGTCTGCTTCCTGCCATGAGGGTGTCACACTGTCCCCTCGGGAGGACAGGCCTCAGGCACCACACTCTGTCCCAGGGCTTCTTCCTGTCCCCGGATCCTGCCTCTGTACCCGCTGTTCCCAGGCAGGCGCTGTGCAGCAAGTTCAGACGTCAGCTGATGGCCTGCCAGGTCACTGCTGGAGCAGGGGGCGAGGGTCACACTCTGGGCAGGCCAGCACCAGACGGGTCACCCTCAGGGGCTCAGGAGAGACCGCAGCTTCGTGCCGTGTCTTTCCTGTCTTCAGAATCTACATGTGGGCTTGTCCCGCTGCTCGCTAACCTCCGACAGCCACCAAGGCCCTCCCATGCCACCCTGTTCACTCCTCACGGCCACCCCACAAGACCTCCGCCCGGGGTATAACGGATGGGGACACTGAGGCACAGAGACAGCAAGTTGGCAGCCCACGGCCACACAGCTGGAACCTGGGTCTGCCCCAGCCCCAGCCCCAGCCCCAGGGCGTGCACTGCAGGTTCAGCCCTGTTACTGCCCCATTTTGTAGATGGGGCTCTTGTGGCACAGAGGAGTTAAGTAAGCTGCCCAAGATCACACAAACCAGCGTTTGGGATCGGCTGCACTCCTCTCGCCCTGCGTTTATTGCTTCAGCTGTGAAAGCAGGCCAAGCATCAACAGGCCCTGGGCCGTGGGAGACCGGGAGCTGCTGGGGCTGGGGGGAATCTCCTTTCAAGTGCCTCTGAGGACCCCCGCGGACCCCTGTCCTCTCTGGAGCCCCCCAGGGGCTGAGTGCTGGCTCCATGCTGACACCGCCCATCTAAGGAGGGCCCGTGCCCAGCACGTGCACACACAGCCTCTAGGCTTTGTTCTTCTTCCCTCACTTTGAAGTGGTGGAGCTGGGTTCCTGTCCAGAACCATGCACGAGAGCATGGGCTTTGGATCCAAAGGGCCCCAGAGCCTGGCTGTGCTGCGCACTGGCTGTGTGCCTGCGGGTGAGCTGCTCAGCTCTCTGAATTCCAGCGCCCTCTGGAACAACAAGCTCTACTCTGATGGATTTGGAGTACACGAGAGAATTCGGCTGGGAGCAAGCACTCATTGAGCGACGGCTGACACCGTGGCTGTGACGTCAGGAGTCACCTGTGACGTCAGGAGTCACGACGGCCAACCCCAGCAGCAGAGGGTGCGTCCCTCTGTCTGAACCGGAAGGAAGCCTAGGACTCAGGGGGCTCTTCCGGGGCGCCAGGCAACCGTCCTAATGCTTTGCAGCTATTACCAAATTTAACCCTTGCAAACCTGGTAAGACGGCACCACTGTCACCCTCATTTTACACAGGGGTAAACTGAGGCACAGCTGGTGACGGGCAGGCTGCTGTTCTAACCACACGGCTGTAGAGCCTCTGGGATGAGCCCGACTTCCTGGACGCCAGGAAGAGCAGTCAGGGCTCAGATGAGCTGAGATATGGTTGGACAAACTGTACATTTCTGCTTCCCTGGGCCCCAGACCCTCCCGGGCTGGGGTCAGAACCTGCGTGAGATCTTGGAGGTAGGCCTCGCTGGGCAAGACTGCAGCCCAGTGCTGCAGACGTAGGCCGAAGGCTGGATTGTTCTCAGGCTCAACAGTTTCCTGGCACCGCCTCCAGCACCGGGCAGAGGGGCAGTGGGCCCGGGGAAGGGGGAGAGGGTCTGTGTCATGTCGCCCCTTGTCCATCAACGGGAAATCAATCATGGCCGGGTTCGCCCATAGATCCTGCTAGCTCGGATCCCTTGTTTCCTTTTCGATAAGGATCTGGAATCTCAGGTCTCTGAACTTGAACTTGTCACCCTTGACTAAATCTGTGAGAAGCAATAAGATCCTCCCACATGACCTGGCCATATCTTCCCGAGGGACGTGACTTCCTGTCCCCTCCCCCGTCACCTCCTCCCAGGTCCTTCCCAGGAAGTCAGCAATTATACAAGTCACACGCCCTTTTCTTCCACACCCAAAAGGCATGGAAAGATATGCAAAGGTTGTATTGGGCACACAGCAGCACTATGCCACCTCCTCCAGGCAGTTAACTTTGGTTTCCACAACCCCATGGTACCAAAATGTCCAACTGACTATCGTTCTTGTTTCTATGTGCAGATGTCAATTCTGTTTTCTTACTTCATCTTTTCTGTTAGACTGTAAGATCTATGATGGGCACAGTCACTAAATCTTCAGTTATTATTTCAAGGAGTTGAGGGAAAGTAGGTACTGCAAACTCCAGTTCCTACAAGGAGCCAGGTAGGTAGCAGAAATGAGTGGGACAGGTGTGGTGCAGTAGGGAGTGGTGGAGTCTGTGGCAAAGTGCTAAGGGCTTGCCTCTGTGCCTGAAGTGGACTTCCTGCCCCTCAGCTGTCACCGGTTACTGCTAAGTGGGGATTCAGACCCACCATTGCCAGAGCTTGAAAATATTTAAGAAAAGCCAAAAATCAGTTATTTTATGCAAAACCTTCTTGTTTCTAAATGTTAATACTCACTTAAGAACATCAAAAACCCTAAAAATCCCTCTCTAGGAAGTGGGTGTTTAGCCTAGCACTAGGGATGCCTGTGTCCCACACTGGAGGGCCTGGGTTCAATTCCTGGCTCTGCTCCTGACTCCAGCTTCTGGCTGATGCAGATCCTGGGAGGCAGCGGTGGTGACTCACGTCCCGGGATCCCTGCTGCCCATGTGGCAGACCTGAACTGAGGCCCCCGCCCAGCGCTGGACATTGCAGGCATTTGGGGAGGAAATCAGCATTTGGGAGCATGTTCTCTCTCTCTCTCTCTCTCTCTCTCTCTCTGTCTCTGTGTCTCTGTCTGTCTCTCTGTCCCTCTGCCTCTCAAATTAAAAAAAATCATTCTGCAAACCACACAAAGCCGTGAGGAAGCTGCACTTGGTGCTCACGCGGTGAATCCATGATGCACAGCCCCTGGGGCCTCCCAGGCCTGAAGTGTTCCAGGCCCACAGTGGTGCTCGGTAAATCCTCATTGAATACCTGAATGAGTCATCTGGGGAACAGAGTGGGAGGGGCATTTGCTATCCTCTGAACCAAAGACCTATGGAGGAGCAAGGCTGTCCTGTGTTTGGACACGGAACTTGTGTTTGGGAGTCAGCACTAACCAAGAGTGGAGCTGGCCGGTTAGGTCGCCTTCAAGTGCACCTGCCTCCCTTCTCCCACTGGGCAAGGGGCACGCAGAGCTGTGGCCAAGCTCCCCACGTGCCCCACGCCAGGATGTCAGGTGACTTGGGAGGTGGGGTTTCCCTCAGGCCTGGAGATAAAGCAGGATTATGTGGAGCAGCCACAGGGAATACGGAACAGTTAGGGAGGTACCCTGTGGTGCCTGGGTATCTAGTGTTTTTTTTTGTTTGCTGGTTTTTGTTTTTTTTTTTTTTTAAGAATCCTACTTCAAATTAAACAGAGTTAAAGATATATGCTGTGATTAGTAATTGATAAGTGGAAACACTTGGCTACAATATGGAAGATTTTAACTCTTTTTAAGATTTATCCATTCGGCCGGCGCCGAGGCTCACTAGGCTAATCCTCCGCCTTGTGGCGCTGGCACACCGGGTTCTAGTCCCGGTCTGGGTGCCGGATTCTGTCCCGGTTGCCCCTCTTCCAGGCCAGCTCTCTGCTGTGGCCCAAGAAGGCAGTGGAGGATGGCCCAAGTGCTTGGGCCCTGCACCCCATGGGAGACCAGGAGAAGCACCTGGCTCCTGCCTTCGGATCAGTGCGCTGGCTGCAGCGCGCCAGCCTCGGCGGCCATTGGAGGGTGAACCAACAGCAAAGGAAGACCTTTCTCTCTGTCTCTCTCTCTCACTATCCACTATGCCTGTCAAAAAAATATATATTTATCCATTCATTTGAAAGGCAGAGTTACAGAGAGGCAGAGGCAGAGAGAGAGAGAGGTCTTCCATCTGCTGGTTTACTCCCCAAATGGCCACAACAGCTGGAGCTGAACCAGGAACCAGGAGCTTCTTTGGGTCTCCCACACAGGTACAGGGGCCCAAGCACTTGAGCCATCTTCCACTGTTTTCCCAGGCCATAACAGAGAGCCAGATTGGAAGAGGAACAGCCAAGACTTGAACCAGCGTCCATATGGGATGCCAGCACTGCAGGCGGCAGCCCCACCCACTATGCCACCGTGCCGACCCCAATTTTAACTCCTAATACCATGACCAGGAAGGCATCATTTTTCATCTCTGTCCAATTAATCACCAAACTGTGGGATTATTTGCCCACAGGCCGTGGTTAATTGTAATTGTAGGCTTGTGGGCGTGAAGAGGGACACAGCCTCGGGGCCTCCTGCCATGGTACCCACCCGAGTAGCGCCTCTGAACCCCTGACCTCCCAGGTGGCCAGGATGACAGCGCCAACATGGGTGACATCTACCACATGCCAGCCACAGCTGAGCGCTTTCTGGTCACTCCTTCTTGTCCTCCACCTGTGAGTGTTCTGACTTACAGAAGAAATGCCAGGCTTTACAGGTTCAAGGTCAAACAGCTAACGAGGGACAGAGCTGGGGGCTCCTCTAGGCCCACAGACCGCCAAGTCCATCCTCCTCATGCCAAACACACGGGACAAAGCTGTACAGCATCCAGGATTCTCCCGGGAGGCCTGAGATAAAAACTCATTGTGTTGGAGCTCTGGGTTTAGGGCCAGACCACTCTGTAATAGCAAGTACCTCCGACATGCACCTTGGGCACGTAGCACCACGCCTTTACCCAGGCCTGCAGCAGACATAACTAATCTACTGCAGCGCTGTTTCTTGTACTGAGGCAGCTACAATCAACCCGGGAGAGCTGGTTCCGATGAGCAAATCTATTGGCCATCCTTGGTCAGTGCTGTAACACAGCTGTAGGGAAAGAGCACCCACAGCTGAGCAAGTGGGCGAGGAGAGAAACTGCTGCCTTTTCAACCAAAGGGGCCTGGTGCAATGAGGGGAGAAGGGGCAGAAGTTAGGCCCTGCCCACCCACCCACGGGACTGCGCAGGCTGGAGGCCGGGCTGCAGGGCCGCCTGTGTGGCCTCCTGTGTGCACTGGGTGACTAGGAGCCGGCAAGAGTGAGCACCCTTTGGATCTTACATTTGGTTTTGCCCTTTAAACATTTTTATTTGCTTGTTTCTCTTTTATTTATTGTTGAAACAGTTCTTAAAGGATGATTTGTGAAAGAAAAACCCTAATCCCCAGCCCCAGCTCATACACCTCCCTGCTCCGCAGCTCTGCCCCGTCCATATGCGCACCTCCGTGTGCACAGCGGGGACCGGAGTGCATGGAACATGGACGTGACAAGTGAGCACAGTCCCACACCTCCAGCCTTCCACCCTGGGGTTTCCAATGGCTGCACAGTTCCTTATCTGTTGGTTGCAGATTTCAAAGGTCCTCATTTTTATATTCAATGCTGCACTAAATATTTTTGTACGTTTAGCACTTTCCCTTTGGCAGATTCTTTTCTTAAAGTTATCTATTTATTTTCATTTTCTTTCAATGGCAGAGAGAGAGACAGATAGGCAGACAGACAGAGAAAGAGAGCTTTTCCACCCACTGGTTTACTTCCCGAATGCCTGCAACAGCCAGGGCTGGGCCAGCCTAAAGCCAGGAGCTGGAATTCAATCCCAGTCTCCCACAGGGTTGGCAAGGCCCCAAATGCTGGAGCCATCACTGCTGCCTCCCCGAGTGTGCATTAGCAAGAAGCTGCAATTGGGAGCGGAGTGGGGACTTGAACCCAGGCACTCCCATATGGGAAGTGAGCAGCCCAAGAGGTGTCTTAACTGCTGCACCAAATACCCATGCTGTCATGGACATCACCATGGCACTTTGCACGGGCTCTGGCCTCCTGCACGTAAACACCCAAGAGTCTCAGAGCCCTGTGCTCTCCTGAACATGTGGCAGGCCTGGGAGGCTGCTGCGACCCACGGCAGGGAGCAGGAAGCTGAGGGCTGGCAGATAAAGAAGCTTCCGCAGGTCCCTTAGCAGGCAAGCAGCCTTGCTGGAAGTGGGATCTGTGTCCCAGGCTCTTGGTCCAAGACCATTTCACACCCAGAAGGCCTGGCTGCATTGGGTGGGGGATGGGAGCAGCTGCAAAGTCCCCAGGAAATGAGCACAGGACCAGCAAAGGGGGGCACAGGCTCCGGGGGCTTCCCCTCCTCCTGGAATGTCCTTTCCCCACAGGAGCTCTGGCGTGGCTTCTTAATCCAGAGAAGATGCTGGGGGGAGGCGAGGCACCCCAGGGAGACCAGGCTGTGTTATCAGGTGAGGAGTGCAGAGCCGCCATCTCCCCCCACCGCTGGCTACAGAGGGTCCCACGCCCCCTGCAGCTGGACAGCCGGAGGCGAGGGCTCCGGTAGGGGGGGGGGGAGGGCAGGCGGTGTGAGAGGCTCCAGAGGAAGAGGCTGGGTGGTCTCAGAGCTCTGGTCTCTCTCTGCCTGAGGCACCAGGAAAGCACAATAAACACAGGCTGTGCGGCCTCCACAGCCCCAGCCCCGGCTGCAGCCACTGCTGGGCAGAGCCCGCTCCGGGCCGTAGCATCGCCCACTGCCCGGAAGACGCGTCTGCCAGTTCGCCCAGCCAGGTCACTCCTCCCCGCCTCCCCAGAAAGCTGTGCTTGTGATGCAGGCACCACCTCGCTCCTAGCCCCCAGCTCAGCTTCCAGCCTTGGGCTCCCTGGGGGCTGCAGGGCCAGGGGCTCCACACCAGCCTCGCCTGGGTCTTAGCCAGCCCGAGTGTCAATGGCTGCTCACGGAGTCCTCTCTCTGTGTGTCTGACTCCGCTCAGCTTTGGTGCTGGGACGACGGCGGGAAAGAAAGGTGGAGTCCTGGCATGTGGCCTTGGGCACATGGACCCTGGCGGTCAGTGTGTTCATCCGTAAGACAGGCAGAAGGCAGTGCCTATCTCACAGGTTGTGACGGGAGCGAAAGGCTCTTAAAGCAGTGCCTGACACGTTGCAAGTGCCATGTCGACATCAGCTCTTACATTCTTATTATTTCCAGTTGTGGCTTCTAAACAACAAATAAAAATAAATAAGTGAGGCAAATGCAGGCAGTGTTAGCTGCTCTGCAGATGTTAAAACGCAGGCCTTTAGTGGAGGGGCTGGCTGCAATTTGTGAAAGTGCTTTAGCTCGGGTGGCTGAGAAAAGTCCGTCCGAGGAGGTGGCATCGGGGTCAAAGCTTAAAGAAGGCGAGGAGGCTGGCCCAAGAGCCTCGGAGGCATGGTCACGCCACACAAGCAGCAGCAAGTGCAAAGGCCCGGAGGTGGGAACCGGCTTGGGTGTCTACGAAACAGGAACAAAGGACTCCGCAGCTGGGGCTGTGATGTCCAGCAGAGCAGGTAGCCACCAGCTGCCCGTGGCCTTTTAAATCTAAAGCAATCTCAACAAGAATTAAGAATGTCATTCAGTTCCCCATTCTCGTCACCCACGTTTCCAGTGTCCAGTATCCACAGGGGGCTGGTGGCTATCATGGTGGACAGCGCAGACGTGCGATAGTCTCATCATTGGAGAAAGCCCGGTAAGTAGCCCTGCTTGGAGTCAGGGGAGAGAAGAGGCTGACATGAGATGAAGCAGGAAAGGCAGCCAGAGGCCAGAGCTCAAGGGCTTGCGAGGGCCAGGGCAAGGAGCCTGGCGTCTTTCCTAAGCGCCCTGGGAAGCTTTTGGGGGGGCCCAGCCTGTGGCAGAATCACTGTGGTCAAAGGACGAAGGCGGAGCTCCCTGTTTGATTCTCGTACTTCCCTGAGCCCGGAGAGGTCTTTACAAGTTAGAGCCAAACAGGAGCAAATAGTCCCCCTCACTCCCCAAACCTGCACGTCCTGAGTACCCCGGAACACCGCAGAGACTTCCAGGGCTGTGGTATTCTCCTTAGTGGAGGCTTAGATGGTGCCCCCGTCCCAAGGTCACTCACGCTCCCAGCTTCCGGCTCTTCTAGACGACTTTGTGCCAGATTCCCCTCCGCAGGTGAAGGGCTTGCTCCCCTGGTACTGAGAGAGCCGCCTTGGCCAAAGGCCCCCTCGTCCCCCTCGGGGCCGTTCCCAGCTGCAGAGCCGCCTGGCTTGGTGAGGCCATCAGCGCACGAGACTGCACAGCTCAGCTTCTTTCCTTCCCTTCTGTTCCGCTGCGCCGCGGCCGTGATCTGGTTCCCAACGTTGTGCGTTAGTGGCCTAGGGATATAGCGCCTGGAGGTGGGGCCTCCTGGGAGGTCCTGGGTCGCAGTGGGCGGGGGTGCTATCCGAAGGCAGGCCTCACTCCCAAGGGAGCAGCTGTCAACACCTGAGCTAGGGCCCAGCACTCACCAAGTGCTCTGCCATTGCCCTCCAGCAACCCCCCCCAAGGTGCCCAACCAATGGGGCCACCTGACCTTGGGCTTGAACCCCTAAGACTGTTGGTAAATAAACCTTTTTTTCTTTATGAATGTAGCTGCCTAGGGTATTTTTGTTACAGCAACAAGAAGAAAACAAACTCTGTCCCTTTCTTTCTTTCTTTTTTTTTTTTTTAATTTATTTATTTGACAGATAGAGTTAGACAGTGAGAGAGAGAGAGACAGAGAGACAGAGAGACAGGTCTTCCTTCCGAAGGTTCACCCCACAAATGGCCAATACGGCTGGAACTATGCCGATCCGAAGCCAGGAGCCAGGTGCTTTCTCCTGGTCTCCCATATGGGATGCAGGGCCCAAGCACTTGGGCCATCCTCCACTGTCCCCCCCGGGCCACAGCAGAGAGCTGGACTGGAAGAGGAGCAACCGGGACTAGAACCTGGTGCCCACATGGGATGCCAGCGCCACAGGCAGAGGATTAACCAAGTGAGCCACAGTGCCAGACCCAACTCTGTCCCTTTCAAAAGCTCCGTAGCTAGGGTCCACTTCAAGGTCAGCTTCCCAGGGCAGCCTCTTGGCCTGGGCCCTCTCGGCATCACAGGGAGCCCTCCCTGGCCTTTTGCCCATCTGGAAGGGACAGAAGAGGAGTCGGGGATGGAGCAGTCCCCCTGATGGCAGCCCTAGGTAAGCCCAGCCCTGGGCAGATTGGCAGACACCCCTAAGAAGGCAACTTCTTCCAAATGCCGGGTGGGCCTCGGTGAGCGGCCCCCAAAGCTCCCCATGGGCTGTGCCCTGTGGAGGGAGAAAGTGCATTTCTTGAGTGTCACCCTGTGACAGGCAGGTGACACACGTGTTCCTAGGCCGAGGCCTTGAGAGAGTGCAGTGTCCCACAGCTCCTGAAAGCCAGGAGTGGGACTGGCACACAGATCTGCAGGCTCCAGGATCCTGCTGCCTTGGGCCATACAGCACTGTGCAGCCTGAACTCCCTCAGCGTGCCAGCCTCATGGAGCTCCTGAGTCCAAGCCACATCCACTTTAAGGATCAAGGACACCAGATCTTGGCTGCTCTGGCTGTAGTCAAGAACCAAGGGGCCCCTCTGTCCTCTCCACCTCACCCAGTGGGGAGTTTAACAGCTCAGCACCAGCTTCCAACTATTGTCTGTTCCAGTAGCCCCCCAACCCCCACCCCAGCCCTGCAGATAATGCTTTGATGTGGTAACAGCCCCTACTGAGCACAGTGGCTAATCAGTCATTCAGTGGAGGCCAGGCCCTGTCAACCCAGCCTACCCTCCTGACCTCTGACCTCACCCAGGAGCTGGCCGTGGGGACAATTCCAGGAAGCTGAAGGCACCCAGGAGGCCTGGAAGGAGGCCAGGGACATTGTGACTGCAGCACGTGGGAAAAAGCACCCACAAAGGAGTCCCTGGGGGAACACAGCCGCCATTCGCCCTGGGGCAGGTTGAGGCCCCCCAGCTCCTGCTTGGCATCGCTAAGGCCCCTGGGACAGGCAGAACTGGGCAGCGGGAGGCAGGCTGGGCCGAGATGAGAAGGATATGTGGGCCGAAGAGAAACCATGTCCTCCCCTTTTATTAAAAATGAATGACATTGGGAGGGGATAACAACCCCGCCACAATAATCCTACCACAAAGAGGGAGCAACAGGGCTTCCAGGGCCACTGGCCACTGCGGGCCGCCATGACGGGGTAGCAGGGACTGCTGCCCGAGGCCCCCGCCACCTGCGCCAGGCTGCGCAACTGAGGGTCCATGCCAGCCCCCAGCCCTGGCCTGGAGGAAGCGTGAGAGGCATTGAAGGAAACGGAAGTTCCTTCTCTCTGACAGGACAGGAGATGAGCGGCGAGACCTGGAAGTGACCTTCCATCCGCGTGCGGCCAGAAATCTGGTCTTTGTCAGCCCCGTGATTTAAGAGGCTTAGAGAATCCTATGGCATGTGAGCAAAGGATTTGTGCAACTTCTCTCTGCTTAACTGTTACGAGAACGCCGCACGGGCTCTCCAGCTCCACGCTCGGTCGCCGGGGACGCGTGTGGGAACCCAGAAGCTGTGGGAGACAGGGGGTGGTGCGGGCCCTCACCTGTCCCCAGCTGTCCCCTCGTGCCAGTCATTCCTTCTCTGGGGGATGCTCGTTATCTTGCTTTCTTGTGCCACGGGGGCTCCTTTCTGGTCCATTTGCCTCCAGAAAGCCCCCACAGAGGCCTGGGTGGGGAAGACAGGTGGGTGCCAGGGCAGAGGGCGGGGTGGCTCTGAGCCTTCCTGCCCATCAGAGGCTTGCTCAGGGCATCCTCATGCATGGAGCCCAGAGGCAAACAGCCCTGGATTCAAGTCCCAGCCTCTCTGGGCAGCGCCGGAGGCCCGGGCAAGTCTCCCTCCACTTCTCTGGGCCTCGGTCTCCCGATTTATAAAATGGGAGTTGCAGTAGTTTGCAAGGTTGCCTTGAGGCTGAAACAGGCTTGTGCGTGTGTGTATGGTGTGTGTGTGTTGTGTGTGGTATGTGTGTGGTATGTATGTATGTGTGTGTGGTATGTATGTATGGTGTGTGTGTGGTGTATGTGTGGTATGTATGTGTGGTGTGTGTGTGGTGTGTGTGTGGTATGTGTGTGTGGTGTGTGTATGGTGTGTGTGTGTGTGTGGTATGCGTGTGGGGTATGTGTTTGTGGTGTGTGGGGTGTGTGTGTGGTATGTGTGTGTGTGTGTGTGTGATATATGTATGGGGTGTGGGTGTGGTGGGTGTGGTGTATCTGTGTGTGGTGTGTGTGTGTGGTGTGTGTATATGTATGTTGTGTAGTCCTCAATAGCAACTCAGTTAACGGCAGCTCTGCTTATTGCTACGCCGGTCTGTGGGTTTAGGATGTTTGCCACGGGGTGATTTTAATTCACTTCGGGCCCACAGCTTGCTCACACGTTGTCAGAGCCTGGGCTGGATTGCATTGTGACACTCCCGCGGCCACCATCTCCTCGCTAGCCCGGCCTCTCCCCAGAGGCCCTCTGTCTCTGCTGTCCCCGTGGCTTCCCCACCGCTGTGAGCAAATGACCTGAGACTCCGTGCGGCCAGACAGTGCCCAGCTAGGAAGCCGGGGAAGCGGGAGAGAGAGGAGGGTGGGGCCAGGGCACGAAGGGCTGTGTTTCCTGCCTGCGTTCCGAGCACACTGGGTCTTGGGAGGTCTCTCGGTCTTTTGGGCCAGGATCCAGCTCTCTGCAGGGACAGGGACAAGTGGGCCAGTCCCACCCCTGCTGGGGACCTTGATGGCGAGAGCCTAATGAACTTGCTGTAGGGTTCTTGGCTGATTCTGCAGGGCCTGCCACGCGTTTATGGGTCACAGATGGAGAGGAGAGAAAGAGAGAGAGAGAGAGTCCCTCCCCCGCTGCCTTGGCGGGAGGCCCCTGTCCTCCCTCCAGGGCTCCTAATCCCTTGGCCAGCAAGTGCCTGTCCTCCCCAGCTGAGAAGCTGCAGAGCTGGAGACTTATGTATACACCCCATTATTTATTGGGGGGCCTGTGGCCAGGACAAGGTCTGCAGGCCACAGCACATTCTCCGCTGTCCTGGCTCTTCTCACCTGTGTTGTAAGCAGGGAGAGGAGAGGGGAGGGAAGGCAGAGACTTAGGCGGTGAAGCCCTATTACGTGCGTGGTGCTGCACCGCACCTGCACAGGGCAACCTTGTTTACACACACAGCGAGTCACCGGCACCTGCGCGTGCACACTTGTGAGCAGTGGAAGTGTGTGTCTGGGAGACAGGATGTTCACAGGTGGTCCAGATCCCGGCCCTGACTCCCGTGGGATGGCCTTATAGACACAGACACTCTGAGCCTCAGTTTTCTCATCTGTTAAGTGGGGACAGGAAGGAGCTGGAGGCGGGCCCCAGGCACAGTGTGAAGCATTCGTGAAGGGTGGCAGCGACGAGGAGCAAGGGAAGCAGGAGGCCAGAAGGGATGACAGGGAAGAAGAGAAACGGGAGGGGGTCAAGAGGGAGCGAGGGGAATGGGGAATGCGGCCCGTCTGCTGCTCCCCACCTGGGATCTGGGCCTGAGTCAGTTTCCGGGCAGCACCTTGGGGGTGCGTCCCTGGTGACAGCTGCAGCTCCTGCCGGGAAGCCTCAGCCAATGGCGGAAGGTGCATGGGGCAGGGGTCCCAGCAGCCAGGCTGCAGCTGCCACCCCCCCACCCCAGGGCCTGCAGACCAGCTCTCGCTAGCAGCTACTGCCTCTGAGAATTCCCTGTTCTCTGCCGGCTGGGAATCTGGTTCTTCCTAGGGCTCCCTGCTGAGGGTCAAAAAAGCACCCTGTGTCTTTAAGGAGGCACTGGTTGGGTGCAGGCGGGAGGAAGGTTAAGACGATTAGCTGGTGCTAACAAATTTAGGATGTGGAAGAAGTCTTTTCTTGGCTGTCCATCAAAGAGAGGATTGAATGTCCCCGAGCTTGGAGAGAGCAGGGAGAGGCGGCAGGGGCTGGGGGAGGGGAGCAGGAGGGTGCTGAGGGCCTCCCAGCCTGCCTGCTCCCCCACGGGCCTTCCGTGGGCACTGGGGCTGTGTGGGAGTCGGGCGGGCCTGCTGGGCAGCCGCCCGTCCCAGCGCGGGCCTCCCCATCGGCCCGTCTGTCTGTCACCGCCCCTCCCCCTCCGCCCTAACCCCAGCTCAGGTTCTGTCCGAAGCAGCTGAGCTGAAAAGTGACCCTGGAGGAAGGAGGCCCTTCCTGTTGACCAGGCACCAGGGACGCTCTCCCCTCACCCCACCAGAACCAGACCCCTCCTCACCCAGCCTCCCTCGTCACCAAGGGTGGGGCTGCTTTTCCTCTAGGTTCCTGCGCAGGGCCCCCCAGAGATCACAAACCACTGGCAAAGCCTTCCTGAAAGGTTATTTCCGGCGTGGGCTGGAAGGAGGGAGGGCGCGGGAGCCGTGTCAGGGCCAGGAATGGTTCATTCAGAACAGCCTGGGCACGGGCTCAGGGCCAGGTCTTGCGCCAGGAGAACAAGGCACTGTGCCTTCCTGCCCAGCCCCTGGAGCCCAGGGAGCTCCCTGTCTTGAGGGGAAGAGAGAGATGAGAATGAAGATACACCCAAAGGAAACGTACACAAGGGGTCTTCAAGAAGCTCGTGGGAAGTTCTGTATTACGAAAAAATACGCCTGGATTTCCAACTTCTTTTGCAACAGAACAAACGTCTTTGGAGTCCATGTTCCACCATCCCTTGGAAATACTGTGTATAGGACAGTTGCTTTCCAGACTCCATGGGAAAAGGCTGACCTGCCCTGCTGATCTAAATGCAGGTTTCTAGGCCACAACCTTGGAGATCCCAGCACTCTGGGTCTGGCCTGAGGCCTGCACATCTGCATTTTTAAGCAGAGCAGGTGGATGTTGGAATTGACTCAGAAACAGACTGAGATGGAGGGAACAGCACAAAGGATTGTAGGGATGGTGAAGGGGGCAGGGGGTGCTCCCCTGAGGCTGGGGGTTGGGGAGGGGAGGTGGCAGGGGTGCAGAGAAGACGTGGGACACCTCACGGGAGGGCTCAGCTGGGTCTGCGAAGTTCAGACCAGGCAGAGGGGATGGGAATGGAGGTGGGGGCACTCGTCAGGAGGCTGCAGCAAGAGTCCCAGGGAGGGCTGCCCGGAGTGGCAGGGCCGAGGAGGGGCAGACCTGGGTCCATGAGACGGAGCACTTGGTGGACTGTGGAGTGAGGGCGGGGAGGGGGGAGGCAGCCAGTGTGGCTCCCGGGGCTCCAGGTTTGGTAAAGGCAGTGGTTCTTCTCTCTGGGGCTGGGGGTCCTGGAGAGTGGGCGGGTTCTGGGGAGACTTGGAGCTCCTTGGGGGCCATCCTAGTGGAGATGGGCAGTGGACGGCAAGACATAAATACCCAGCATGTGGGGAAGAAAAATGGCTGGAGACAGAGATCTGGGAGGCAGGAGGTGGCAGAAGCCAAGCGTGTGGCTGTCAAACTCTTGACTGACGTGCATAAGACAATCACGGGACAGGTACTTGGTACAGCAGCTAAGAGGCTTGCATCCCGCACTGGAGTCCCGGGTTCCAGTCCTAGTCCACTCCCAGCTCCAGCCCCTACTCGTGTGGCCCCGGGAGACAGCAGATGACAGCTCAAGTACCATCCATGTGGGAGACACAGATGGAGCTACTGGCCGACCTGGCCCAGCACTGGCTGTTTCAGCCATCTGGGGAGTGAGCCAGCAGGTGGGAGCTCTCTCTGTCTGTCTCTTTGTCTCTCCCTCTCTTCTTTCAAGATTCATTTTATTTATTCAAAAGGCAGTTACAGAGAGAGAGAGAGTAGGAAAGACAGAAAGAGAGAGATCTTCTAGATGCTGGTTCACTCCCAAAATGGTTGCAATGGCCAAAGCTGAGCCGATCTGAAGCCAGGAGCTAGGAGCCCCCTCCAGGTCTGCCACGCGGGTGCAGGTGCCCAAGAACTTGGGCCATCCTCGGCAGCCTTCCCAGGCGCATTAGCAGGAAGCTGAATCAGAAGTGAAGCAGCAGGGACTAGAACTCACGCCGATGTGGGATGCCAGCATCACAGGCAGCAGCTTTACCCACTACACCACGTCAGCCCCAGCCTCTCTACCCCTAATCAATAGATAGAGGAAGAAAACCACAAACTAGAACACACCCACAGAAATGAAACACTCCATGGAGCAACAGGTCCCTTACCCCATGCAATGCACTTGATGCTTTCTACTTTAGTTCATTAAACAAAAAAAGTGATCTGACAGGCTGTACCCTGCCAAAGGAGCCCTTGAAATGCGACTGGCGCAAGTGAGGAACGTGTCCTCAACTTCACTGCATTGGAACTCATTTAAATACAAACCAGTGGCAGTCTTAATGGACACTGCAGTGTAGATGAGAAAAGACCCAGGAGGTTAAGCAACTTGCTCAAGAGTCTGCACTTGAACCCAGAGTTGCCTGGCTCTGAGACCCAGACATTGGACTTGAACTCTCCTTTTCTCACTCCTAGATTGGTGCGGGCCTGGAGATGAACATGGTCACAGCAGCCACAGAACGGGCTGGTGGCCTCCCCTGGGTAGCTGAATCTTCGGGCCCCTTAGCCGCGGGATGTGGCTCCCTTTCCTGCTGTGACAGTGGGCACGGGAGGACCTGATCTGCACCCTGAGAGACACGGTTTCTTTGCAGGAGACCGCGGGTCATGGGCTCAGCAGGTGAGGAATATCAACACCTGACTCCTGCTGTGCTTCTGCGGCCCCGGGCAGCTGGGAGGGCCCCACCTGGCTCGGCTCTGGCACCACCTCCCATGCCCCTGTGCTACGCCGTTACCCAAGCTCCTGCCAGCTCCTTCCTGCCTGAAACCCTCACACACAGGGCCCCGCAGGCTAGGTGGGGAGCTAGGCTCCCTGCTCCCCAGAGGAGCAAACCCTGAGGGACGCAGCCCTTGCCCAGTGGGTGCTGTGGTGAGCCTGTCCTGGCTGCCGGGGACAAGGGTGCAGGGTAGACGATGGCCTCACTGGTATGTCTGTCTGCACCAAGCGACCTGGGGTAGAACCACAGAACAGGGACATCATGTCTGGCTAAGTGCCAGGACCCCAGGGTTCTGGCCCCTGCTGTCTACAGAAGCCAGGCTGGGCTTTCACGATCCCAGCATGAGCAGGTCACGGCTCTGCTCCATGCTCTGCCGTGGCTCCCCATTGCTCTTAGGATACAGGTCCAAACCACACCTGGTCCATTAGGCCCCGCCCGCTGCAGGTCCTGCCAGCCCCTGGAGCCTCGCCTGGCACCACCCTGCTCCCAAGTTCCCTGCTGCTCCTCCCTCCCTTCCTCTTTCTCCCCCTGCTCCTTCCTGCCCCCGGCTCTTTGCGTAGGCTGCACCCTCTTCCTACAAGGCCCTGCCCCCGCCTTTTTTGCCTAATCTGTCCCTACTGCCCTGCTAGATCTCTGTTCAAGCATCACCTCCACAGAGAAGCCTTCCCGGATCTCTCCTCACTTCTCATGAACCCCTACACCTCCTTGCAGTGGGGCGGTCATCCTCATGCTCCCCTCACTGACCTGTAAGGTCCACAGGGCAGGGGTCAAGTTCTGCTCCCCACTGGGTCCCCAGCACCCAGCAAAGGCCTGGCATAGAGTGTGGTGCTCAGTGCCGGCTCCTGAGTGCATGAATGTGACTTTGTTGAGGCTATTCCGTGCTCTGGGCCGGAAGCCTCGCCAGGTCGATGCCTGCCAGGTGCTGGGGACACACGGTGCCCACTGTGTGGAGGGGACACAGAGTGTCACAGCCGGAGAGGGGCTCTGGGGAGGCTTCTTGCAATGGTACGTAAGCCCCAGCCGGGGAAATGGGAAGGGGCCAGGAACAGGAAGGACCACGGAGCAGGTCACACCCAGGGCCACGTCAGAAGGGCCCGTGTGGGTTCACAGACGGAGGCCGGGAACGTGCGCTCCTGCGAGGGGCACAGCAGGGGCCCAGCCCCGGCCCTGAGACAGCCCTGGCTCCGGCAGCTCTGCCATGGCCGCACTGCTGCTGGGGCCAGCCGGGGCCAGCCTGGGCGTGATGGGGAAGGCGCTGGCCCCACTGTGGTGTGTCAGGCAGAGGGGCGTCCTGACCGTAACAGGAGAGGAGTGCACAGGGCAGAGTGTGGGGCCCCTTCCAGCGCTGGCGCCGGGGCTGTGCGATGGCTGGGCTGGTGGGGGCGGCTCCTGCCTGCGGCGCCAGCACACGCCCCCCCCCCCCTAAGCTGCGTTTCCTCCCCGACCTCAACCTGAAGGTCATGCAGGCCCCCGCTTCCCTCTCGAGGGCCATATGGGACCCCTCATTTTGTCCTTTTCTCCAGATCCCTTAGGGGCCATCTCTCAGCATAACAAGTACCTGGAGGTCAGGAGACGCGTTCTGGACTCTGTCCTGAACTCACCTCACTCGAGTTTCAAAGGGGCGCCATCGTCCTGGGAGCTGGGGATTCAGTGAGCAAGGAAATGCTGCCGGGGGTGGGGGCTGGGGAGGGGAGCTCAGGCCAGCGCTGGACGCTGTCTCTCCCGCCCCACCCCTGCCCTATCCAAGCACAAGCCCAGGAGCTGCAGGTGGCTCCAGGTGCTGCTGCAAGCAGACGCCACTGCTGGGGACCCGCAGCCGGGAGACCCCATGTGACCAGTTCCTTCAGTGCCCCCGAGTGCCTCCAGCCTCTTCTGCCCCTGCCCCTTCAGGACACCTGCTTCTGCCCGGCACATGGGTGAGCCCATTCTCTCGCAGTCCTGCCCGTGGTCACCTCTGTCCACGCTTCCCACCTCCTCTGTCACCATGACCTCCCCTCTGCGCTCCCACAACAGGCTTCTCTGTCCCTGCACCTTCATTGCACCAAAGGAACATAAAACATAAGGGTGAAACTCACAAACCACACAGGCCAGAGTCCCAGCAGGGGCCACCGGGCTGGTCCATGGACTCAGAGCTCGCTCTCTGCACTTTCCTCCTCACTTCTCCAGACAACTCCATCCTTACTGCTCTTCTTCAGGCACAGCAAGCTCATTCCTACCCCAGGACCTTTGTACATGCTCCTGCTGCTGAAAGCTCACCCCCTCAGCCTCTGATTTAATTATCTGACTTATTTCACAGGCACCTTCACAGTGCTCCACTCTAGGCCAGGGTCCGTCCAAGCTCCTTTCATGTTCAGATGTGTGGTTAACTCTGTGTCCCTGTCACACACAGATGCCTCTGCCTCCTGCCCCAAGCGTTATTTGTCAATCACACCTCAATACACTGGGGGGAGGGGCTGAGTCTTCCTGATTGTTTTTGTGTTGCACTCAATGGATGTTTTCCTCTTTCTCTCCTCACATGCCTGTTCTGTCTGTCTGTCCCACTGGACAGGAAGTTCCTGGGTACGAGTCCTGTCCGTCATGCTGACCCTTATATCCCTAGTGCTCTGTGGCTGCTCATGGCAGGCGCTCAATAAATATTTGTCCAATGAATGAACAGAGTCACCTGCCCCGGCGGCTCCTGTGACCGTCACATTCTGCACGCGCCGCGGCCGGCATGTACACACTGCAGGATCTAATTGGTGAAATATTTCCTGTGGCCACTGCTGGGAGACCCAATCAAGGGTTGGGCTTGGAGAAGGCAGGCTCGGGTCTTGTCCATCATCGTGCAAACACGCAAATAACAACCGGCACATTTGCAGTGAGTCGCAGCCACTTAGGGCTTATAAAGGCACTTCAGCCGCGGGAGCTCACTGGCCTACCCCAGCTGCCCTGGGCGCCTGGCACAGGCCCGTTTTGTGGGTGCAGAAGCTGAGCCCAGGGAGTCAGGGCTCCCTCTCTCATCCCCCAGGGAGGGTGTGAAGCCCTCGGCAAGGCCTGTGTGCAGCTGGGCACTGGAGCTCTATACACAGCAGTGGGGGTGGGGGGGTGGGGGGTGGGGGGAGGGCTCTGTTCACACAGTTGCATTTGCTGCAGCTGGCAGACAGGGGGTGGGGGAAGCTGCCAGCTGACCAGACCACCCCCGAGCCTGGACCCCAGGGCTTCAAGGGCTCCATAAGAGGGACAATGGGGGTGGGCCCAAGAGGATGGGGCTGGGACTCAGGAGTGCTGGACAACAGTGACCCTAAGCCATTGATGAGATGCCTCTCAGGTGCCAGGTACTGGGCTGCGAGCTTTAGGTAATCTCCATGACAGAGCAGTGAGGTGGATGTCGTTACTACCCCCATTTCACAGGTGAGAAAGCTGAGGCTTGAAGACTTAAGTCACAGTTAGACCCTGGAACTGAACCAGCAAACAATGCTGCCACTCACAGGTCCAGGCCTTTCCAGGAGGGGTGGGGTGACGCTGAAAGAGCCCCTGACCTGCTCTGAGCATCAGAGTCTGTTAGCAAAGCCCAGGTTCCCACTCAATCCTTCTTAGGCCTGTCCAGCTCTGGCCTGCGTTGGGCAGGGGAGACAGCAAGATGCAGCCGCTACAGTGTAAGGAAGGGGGCTGCCTGGGTGCCCTTGTAACAGGACCAGACCCTGCCCTGCCCAGGGGGCCACGGGGGAAGCATCCAGAGGTGGCTGCATGGCCGGATAACCAAGACCATGGTCCCGTGGGAACCGAGAAGGCCTGGGAGATCTGGGTACTTCCAGACAGCCACACAAACGTCCCAGGGGACCTGAGGCTGGGCAGCCGCTCTGAGTAATGTCAGCCCCACGGCAGCACTGCTGGAACGAGTAGAAGTCGGCCCCAGCCCGAGCTTCCTCTGGTAAAATCTGCTTCCTTCCCCGTGTGTTTAATGAATGAATTCAGGTTGTTTTTGGCACAATCTCGGAGTGTGTCCTTTTACGGAAACACGATCCTACTGCCCTAAGGGGGATGGGCAGCGGGGACTGAGTAAAAGCCAAGGCCAAGTCAGCAGAGGCAGAGACAGGGGGGTTAGGGCAAGGCCCCCAGGAACAGCTTGGGTGGGCGGTGGCCTCGGGGACCAATCGGCTTCGGGGATGTGGCAGGCAGCATCTCTCTGCTTCCGTGAGCAGCAGAGGTGTCGCCTGTCAGGAAGCAGGGCTGTCTGATGCACACATGAATCCGGAACCAGACACCCGGCTTGGCTGGCGCCCTTGGCCTCGACAGGCGCGGGAGCCTGCGGTGCTGGCTGAGCCTGGCCCCTCGGCCTTCTCACCCCCATCCACCATGCCTCAGTTTCCATCAAACCCCTTTCCTCCCTGTGCCCCTGGTGGTGGCTCTGGGGACCCGCCTGGGGGACAAGACATGACAGGAAGAGCCCCACGCGTCCCTCTGTGGCCATTTCCTGCCCAATCGGCAAATTCCCTTTTCCTTCTCAGGACCTGTTGCCCCCAGCTGCAAAGTGAGGGGTCAGACAATGTCAGTGGGTCTGACTTTGTGCCGACAGAACTTGGGGGATCTCCAGAGGTGCCTGGAGGGGGTCACCAGTGGGACACACCCTGGGCACCCAAGTACCCCACCTCCTCCCCAGGCTCAAATGCACGGGCTCTGCTCTCCCATGGACAGAAGCATATGTGGACTTCATGTAAGGTCTCTTGCAAAGCAAGGGTTTGCTGCCACCCGGCCCTGCCTGAGAAGGCCCCAGACATTTGTTCAGGGCCCAGAGTCTGGATTCTGAGTCTGGATTCTGGAGCTGTGAGGAGGTGGTGGTACCCTACAGGGCCCTACAGGATGTAGGGGGCAGAGACTCCTCTGAACCTGGCTGAGGGGTTGCTGGGAGCCAGAATGAAGCTAGCGTCACTCCACAATGCAAAGACCCTTCTTCTTTTCATGCAACACTTGGGGAACACCCTCCTTCTCCTCCTCCAGCCAAGCTGGGGTGCAGCTGGCAGGTGCCCCTATTCTGACTATCAGGACAGGAAGCTGGATTCTCCTAGACCTGAATAGAATTCTCCAAGGTCAAGTTCTCTGTCTTTTATTCACATTTGGTAGAGAAGAAAGGAAAGAGGGGGAGCAGAAAGCAAAAAGTATCTGCAAAAAATGAGGAACAAGGGTGCCTTGGTGTGTGAGGGGCCTGCCCAGGATGCCCTGTGGCCATCAGAGTCCTGGATGCCCAAGTCCCACGTACAGACCAGCGTGGCATTTACATGTCATTGATGCAGTCCTGCCTACCTTTAGGCCTCTCTGGGTGACTTATAGCAGTGACATGGAAATGCTATGTAAATGCTTTTACCCTCTGTTGTTCGGGGAATAAAGATGAGGAAAAAAGTCTGTGTATGGTCAGTGCAGGTGTGAGTTGGCTTTCAGATATTTTCCATCTGAGGTGGTGGAGTCCAGAGGTGTGGTCCCCTTGGATGCGGCGGGCTGAGTGTGTGCTGAACGTCAACCTCAATTAACCAGAAAGGGCACTCAGTTATCCAGACCAGTGCACTTCCAGGACAAAGGAGCAACGGACTTGGAAATAACTGATTAGCGAGGAGGGGACTCTGAGACTTGCAGCGTTTTCTCTCAGAGTCAGTCCACATGCAGGCTGATGAGTCAGGGACCTGCTACGTGTCCCTGCTCGTCGAGGGAAGAACAGAGCATCACACACCCACCGACGCTTCCCAGCCAGGTGACGGGGTCCAGGAGGGAAGGAGACCTGCTCCTGGGGAGGGATTCACATCCAAGTTCTAAGTCTAAAGGACAAGGAAGAAGACAGGCAAGGCCCAGACAGCCCCCTGCACCCAGGGTGCCCTGGAGCCCAGCGGTGCAGCCGGGAAGCCCCTGCATGCCCACACGCAGCGGGCCTGGGCAGCACACATCCGTGCTGCCCCCGTGAGGTCTGGGATTCGCCCTGCATCCCCGCCCCCCTCAGCTGCCCCCCCACCCCGCTGTGACAGCTCACATAGCTATGTGTACAGCTGGCATGCCCCAGACACCCACTGCCTGCTGGGCATTAGCTTATAGCTTCGTGCCAGACCCGCTTACCGCATTTCCTCCCCAGCTGGGTATAAAGTGGCCGACAGGCCCCACTACCCCCCAGCTTCACTCCCGGCTCCAGGTTCCCCAAGGTCTGCGGGCGGCTGAGGAGTCAGCCTGCTGCGGGCTTCGGCCTTGGCTATCTCTGCTCCTTAGTCACAGCTGCCCCCTGGAGACCTCTGTATAACCCCTGCCCGGTGCACCTGCCACACTCAGGCAGACAGGGGGCACAGGCAGCAGGGCCTAGAGGACACATCAGGCTATGAGCCAGGGTGCACAGGGAGCAGGAAAGAAGGGGCAGGCAGCACCCTGCCGCCACTCCACCTGTGGGCACTGACCCCTCCGCCTTCCTCCCCTCCCTTCCCTGCCTGCCCCTCCCCCACTAAGCCTGTGTGCAACCCCACCACCACAGAGCCAGCTCCCTGCTAAGGAGGGGCTTCTCCTGCTTCTCATCGGGGAGCTGAGTCAGCAGAGATGTGGGGTCCCTTCTCATCCCTGGATCAGGCACTTTAGGCCCAGGGTCTCTGTCAACACTTGGTTCTTTTTTTTTTTTTTTAATAACTTTTTTATTTGAAAGAATTACAGGAGTGGGAGGGAGGGAGAGAGAGAGTCTTCCATCCACTGATTCACTCCCCAAATGACCAAAAGAAGCCAGGAGTCTGGAACTCCATCCAAGAACTTGGGCCACCTTCTGCTGCCTTCCCAGGTGCATTAGCAGGGAGCTGGATGGGAAGTGGAGCAGCCGGGACTCAAACTGACGCCGGCGTCATGGGCAGCAGCTTAACTGGCTGTGCCACATCACTGGCCCCAACCCTTGGTTCTTGACTCACGTCCCTGCCTGGCTCGTGGCTGACCTCACAGGGGCTGGGATCACGGAGAATGGGGGCCCATGCTGGACATTCACCGGCACCTGCTGGAGCCCTGGCTCCTTGCAGCAGCCACTGTGTGACCTGTACATCCCTTTATCTGGCCCAGGAGCTCCTCTGTCTCCTGTGCTCAGGAGGTGGTCAGGGGGCGAGCGGGCGAGAGGAAGAGAGAGACAGACAGACTGAGGCACGGTGCACCTACATTCTGACGCCACTCTGGTTTTCCCGGAATCGGCCCTCGGGGGTTGGAATTCTGGCACCCTGACACGCTAGCTCTGTGGCCTTGGCCGTGTTCCATACCCTCTTTGGGCCTCAGTCTTGTCACATGTAGAATGGAGATGACAGAAACACCTGCCACACAAGTAATTCTGAAGATGAAACGAGCCCGGGGCGGAGGCAGCACTTAACACACCTGTTGTCGCTGTCATTAGCTCAGGCCCCCAGCTGCCTCCCAGCCCCCAGCCATCATTGCTCAGGCCTCAGTTTTCCCACCAGACTGCAGGGTGGCCCTCGTGCCACTGTGAGGCAGCTCCCTTCTGGAATCTCAGAGCTGGATTCCAGTCCTGACCCTGACACTTCCCAATCCTGTATCCTTGAGTCAAGAACTCTGAGCTCCCAGGGGAGCTAGGAGAATGGGGTAATTGGAGTCATAACCCCAGAGAGATGCAGGGAGGGTGCAGCGTGCACAGGGCAACCACACCGGCTTCCAGCAGAGGCCACCTAAACTGGATTGAAGGCCAGGGTATAGCTGAGGTGGGGGATGACAGGCTGGCCGTGTTGCGACAAGGACTGGGGGCAGCTGGTGGCTCCAGGAGGAGACCTGAGGGCTGCATCCAAGTGTCCAGCACACCCCACCTTCTGGTGCCTTAAAACTGCCTTCCTGTTCACTGCCCTTTTCTTTACAATGTCGTCCACGTTCCTTTAGCATCGCTGGGCTGGGGAGGGGATGCTCTAGCGACCTTCCAGGGTGCAGCTGGCATGGCTACACCAAGGCACCTTTGCAGGGCTGAGCTTCAGTGCCCTGGGAGGGGCTGGCTGTGAGTCCTGGGAGGTGAGGAGGCAGGGGCTGGCTCTGGAACCTCCAGCCAGCTGTCCAGCAAGATGTGGCCCTGTCCTCTGGCTGCCCTGTGTGGTGACCCTGGCAGGAAGCCTCATGATGGCCACAGGATCCCAGCTGACTCTCCCCCCAGGACCAGCATGGGCAGGGGCAGCACGCACCCCCACCCCCTCACCTCCAGCCTGTCCACACAGAGCTCGGCATGCTTCCTCTGCAGCCTCCTCCTGCCCCTCCCTGCCTTGCTCCAGGGCCTCAAAGGCTTCGGCTAAGTCTTGGCTCTGTCTTGGAGCCTCAGTTTTCTCTTCAAAAGGAGGATAGCCACAGGCCCCTACCACAGCCACGCGGGATCAGGATATCGCAGTACCATATTTAATGCATGAAGTACAAGGCCATCTCTTGGTTAAATATATGCCCCGATTGGGGCGGGTTGCTGGGCTCCCAGGCTCACAAATGCCCTGACGCCTCCCTTGCCACACAGGTGGACAGCACTTGCCAATCGTACGTCTGTACTGTCTGTTGTCCCTCCCCTGTCCCTTCATGCCGTCTCTGAGTGGGGCCACTTCGGCCTCCTCCTGGCTCACCCGTCTCTCACTGTCCCTCCACACTGCGCCATGCACAGCTGGACCCTGTCACGTGCCCTCTCAGAAACCCACCCCATAAAGGGTGGGGTCCAACTCCCTCCCTGCTCTGCCCCCCTGACCCCCAAATGTCCAGTCCAGTCTAATCGCTTACTCCACCCTCCCTGTGGGCTTGCTACAACCATTCCAAATCAACCCCCATTTCCTGCAGCGAGGGGGAAAGAACAACCACCTCCTTTGGGGTGGCTCCTTCATCACGCAGTCATTTCTTTGTCCTAAAACGCCCTTGGCCACACTTCCATTCACTGAAACTGCTCGCCTTTCAAAGCCTGCTACAGATGCTACTTCCTTCATAGAGATCTTTTCAGAAATTACATTTATTTGAAAAGCAAGGAGGGAAGCAGGGAGAGAGGGAGGGGAGGGAGGGAGGGAGGGAAGGAGAGAGAGAGAGAGAGAGAGAGAGAGAGAGAGAGAATCTCCCATTGGCTGGTTCAATCCCCCAAATGCCTGCAATGGCAGGGGCTGGATATGGCCAGTGTCAGGAGCCAGGAACTCCATCCAGGTCTCCACAGGGATGACAGGGTTCCAGCTACCTAAGCCATCACCTGCCGCCACCCAGAGTGTGCATTCGCAGGAAGCTGGCATCAGCTGCAGAGCTGAGACTTGAACTGGGCACTCTGATATGGGATGAGCATCCCAAATGGTGTCTTAACCACAAGGCCAAAGGCCCACCCCCATGAAGCCTTTCTGGATTCTTCCCTTAAGAGGAGCCACTTCTCTCATGTGTCCCCAGCGTGAGCCCAGGCTCCTGCCCAGCACTCCCCTAAGCCTGGACAGGAGGGCCTTGTCTGATGCACTGGTTTCCCACAGCACCGAGCACAGGTCTGGAGCAGCTCTTGACTCACTGGTGGCGCCTCACTTGCCCACGTAACCAGCCTGGAGCCACGGGAGCGCACGGCCAGCCCAGGGTTCTGGCTGCTGGTCCCTGGCCAGCCTGTGCTAGTTGCAGTACGGGGGTGGAGGCAGAATTCATTGAGCTCTCTGCCTGTGGTGTCTGCCTCCTGACAGGTGTGCAGGTAGCACAAACACACAGAACCCTCAGGGGAGCGGGCGAGCCTTCCTCTGCTCTCCTCTCTGAGGGAGAAGGGGCCACATGGCAGGCACTGCTGTTCATGCAAGCCCACCCAGCCCTACAGCTGTCCTGGGCCCACCTTCTGACCTTCCAGAAGGTTCTATGGACAATGAAGTTCCTGCAGAAACCCAGGCACCCCCAGCCCGGCCAAGGGCAGCCCTCACCCCTCAGGGCGCTGACGAAGGCTGACGGTCAGCTCCCTCTGTGCCGGGGCTGGCTGGAGCGAGTGAGGGGGGAGTGAGGTCCTCAGGCCCTCGACCCTCAGTGAGCTCCAGTCGCCCTCCCAAGGAGCCAGCCCGCACCTGCTCTTGTCACAGATCCTTCCGCTGCCACGGCTGCTGCAGCCCTTGTCAAATCTCACCAGTGGCACTCAGCAGTCTGCCTTCTACAGAGGAACTGGATGGGCACAGACCCCACCGCCCTCCCCCTCACATGGGTCACTTATGCAGGGCTCCAGGAATGGCCAGGAGCTCACACAACAGCCCCTGTGATCCTTATTGACAGGTAAAAGACGAACTCGGGGCACAGAGAGGTGAGATTCAGGCTGGAGGCTCCTCCCCCACAGCAGTGGCCACTGTCTCGTCCTGGGGAGCAGGTGTGCATCGCACCTGTTTCGTGTCTCTTGCAGTGCCTAGTGTGACGTCACAGAAAGAGAAGCATCTGGAATGTAAAGAGATACCCTGGCTGCCCACAGAACAGAGAGGGAGGCAGGAGTGGGCTGACATCATGGGCAGCCCAAGCCCCATTTCTGCACTACAGTCAGTGACAAAGGTGGCACTCATGGGACTGACACAACTAGGCAGGGGCCTAACTTTTGCTGGTGACCCCCTACCATCAGGATCCCTTCCCACCCATACAATCATCATCATCACCATGGCAATCATTTAAAACTCAGTATGTGGTGCCGGCACTATGGTGCAGCAGGTTAAAGCTCCAGCCTGCAGTGCCTGCATCCCATATGGGCGTCAGTTCGAGTCTTGGCTGCTCCACTTCCAATCCAGCTCCCTACTGATGCACCTGGGAAAGCAGCAGAGGATGGCCCAAATCCTTGGGCCCCTGCACCCTTGTGGGTGACCCAGGAGAAGCTCCTGGCTTCAGATCAACGTAGTCCCAGCTGTTGCAGCTATCTGGGGAGTAAACCAGCAGATGAAAGAACTCTTTCTCTCTCTGTCTCTACTTCTCTGTAACTCTGTCTTTTAAAAAAATAAAATAAATCTTAAAAAAAAAAAAAGAAAAAAGAGGGCCTGCGCCGCGGCTCAATAGGCTAATCCTCCGCCTTGCGGCACCGGCACACCAGGTTCTAGTCCTGGTCGTGGCGCCGAATTCTGTCTCAGTTGCCCCTCTTCCAGGCCAGCTCTCTGCTGTGGCCAGGGAGTGCAGTGGAGGATGACCCAAGTACTTGGGCCCTGCACCCCATGGGAGACCAGGATAAGTACCTGGCTCCTGCCATTGGATCAGCGCGGTGCACCGGCCGCGGCGGCTACTGGAGGGTGAACCAACGGCAAAGGAAGAGCTTTCTCTCTCTCTCTCTCACTGTCCACTCTGTCTGTCAAAAAAAAAAAAAAAAAAAGAGCTCAGTATGTGTCAGGTCCCATGCTGAACCCAACAGACAGTGGGAGGGGGGGCTGCTAACATTACCCCATTTATGTGCACTCAGGAGAGCAAGTCACCCCCAGCCTCAAGGAGAAAAGGAGGACTGGCATTCTCGGGGTCTGAACCTATCTGAACAGGACCTGGACCTGCTGCCACCAGCCCAGGAGAGCCGAGGGACCAGCGATGGTGCAGAATACGAGTTAGATGTAGAGGCAGGCAGAAGGACTGCCATGCTGTCTAATCCAATGCTTTCTCTTGAAATATTTCAGGCACTCAAAGAAGTTTATAAACAAGATAGTGTATTATTTGACAATAAAAAGAGAAATGAAGTACTGAGACACACACCACTCAGATCAACTGGAGGGCACTACACTAAATCCACAGAGGTGGAAAGCCCAGGGCTAGGAGGGGTGTGTGCAAACGCAGGATGATGGCTAAAACTACGGAGTTTTCTTCCTGGGGTGATAGAAACGTTCTAGGACCTACTGTGGTGATGGGAGCACAGGAAGGTGCTGTATTGGGTGTGGCAAGTTGATGAAGTGTGCACAGTTGTTATAAAATGCACCCTGGACCTGGCAGGGCCAGCACCTGGCTTCATCACTGACAGGACCTCAGTCTGCCCCTCCTCCCCAGGAATTTGGTTTTATCACCCCCTTGCTCACTGCGTATGCACTCAGGGTCCCTCAACAAGCTCAAGGAAAAATGAAATTAAAGATAAGTCTAAGAGCAGGTGTTTAGCCCGGTGGTTAAGGTGCCTGCACCCCACATTGGAGTGCTCGGTGTTAATGCCCAAGTCGGGCTCCAGACTCCAGCTTCCTGCTGATGCAAGTCCTGGCAGGCAGCAGTGATGGCCCAGGTAGTTGGATCCCTGCCTCCTACATGGGACCCCTGGATTGAGTTCCTCGTTTCTAGCTCCAGCCAGCCCCAGACAGATTTGGGGAGTGAACCAGCAGATGGGAGCACTCTCTCTGTTTCTCTCTCCTTCTCTCTCCCTCTCTCCCTACCAGTCTACCTCCTTGTCAGCCTCTCAGATAAACAAGTAAATTTAAAAAAAATTAAGGTAAGCTTATTTTAGTGCAAAAATGTTTGAAACACATGCATCTTTTTTATAACGTACATTTCCATGAACTTATGAAAGATGTCCCACATATTCCCTGAACAACATATTTGTGTTTTTTTAAGTTTGCATGAGTAAATTACACTGTAAAGTTTCCCTTGTCACTGCTTCTCTCCCTCCACAGGCCCTCAGGTGTTTAAGTGGGTGTTCAGCCTAGTGGTTACGGTGCATCCCATATTGGAGTGCCCGGCATTAATGCCCAAGTCGGGCTCCAGACTCCAGCTTCCTGCTAATCAAATCCTGGCAGGCAGCTGGGCTGGGAAGTCTGGCTGATGTGCTCACGTGCCTGGCAGGTCATGACAGCCGTTGCACAGTCCAGGCCCTGCCACGTCCCTACCCCTGCTCCTGCCAGGAAATGTCTCCTTCCCCTTGTCCTCGGTACAAGCAGCACAGAGGGATGCATGCGCACAGGGAGCACATCTCTCCCAGGAGCCTTAGCGGTCATAGCACCAGATGCTGTCAAACGGTTTCTCTAAGTTGTTCACCTCCACATGAGCAAGGCCACTGAGCGAGGAGGGCAACCTACTCAGAGTCCCCCGAGCTGCAGATTCATTCCCAGCCCAGGCCTCTTCTAGCCTTTCTGGAACCTTCCATCCTGCCTCCCTCCCTTTTGAAATCCCCCTACAAATCTCAGCGACCACCCAGCGCTATCAGAGCCGATCTAGGAGAAACACATTATTGGCTGGGGGTCTGGGAGGGCTTTCAGGAGGAAATGGAGAAGAAATTAACTTGGGAGAACTCCCCAGGCATCTCTAAAAGGCAGAGCCGGGGCTTGGGGGAGGCAGGGGCAGGGGCAGCTGGCGGGGCGCTTTCCAGCCAGGCAGCACCTGGGCTCTGGCAGCTGCTGGCTGCTTGGGCCCTATCCCACCCCAGTTATCTGACCCCCACCTTGGGGGAAGCAGGCGGGGTGGGTGCGGGGTGGGGGGTGGGCTTCCCTAAGGGCAGGGGCCTTCTCCAAGGTAACAGCTAACTCTCTTTCTGGAGCAAGCAGGCTGCCTGAAATAGGGCACCGAGCCCAGGCAGAGCCTCCGTCTGCAGCGCGGGTTCGAGCCTGACTGACGGGCTTTCTGATTCCTAAGCACAGCACCCCTGCTGCAGCGCGGCCGGGGCTCCCTGCACCCACAGCCCTGCGCGGTCAGGGAGGCCAGAGACGAAGGGGGCTGGTGGGGGGCATCAGGCCACCCTAGGGGCCAGGGCTTTGACCCTAAGGACATGAATGAGGGCTGTGCTACGCACTGGGTTAAAGATACACTTCCGGCTTCTGGGTGAGGGGCTGCTCTGAGGCTGCTGTGGTGACCGAGGTGAGGGACAGCGGTAGCCTGCGGGAGGGCGACAGTGGGGCCGCTGGAGGAACCTGACAGTGATCGACAGACTTCCGGGAGGGGAAGGTGGCGTCAGGCTGAGTCCCAGGACCTGGCTGAGGTGCTGGCGGTGGGGGGGGGGGGGGAGGGCAGTGTTGGAAGGGGCCAGGTGTTGGGAGAGCCCGTGGCCCAGCCCTGTGCACTTTGAGGAGGGGTGGCCTGTGACACGTCCACAGGGAGAGGTCGGGATGCGGGCAGGGAAGGCTCTCTTACCATGTTGGAATCTTACTCTGGGGCCTGCTCTCAAGGGCCTGTAGAATCCAAATCTAACGGTCAAAAGGCGAGGCCTTGGCAGGTGTACCCAGCCTGGGCTGCCTGCTCCTCTCACTTTAAGACAAATCACTTGTCCCAGGAGGTGGTTCTGCCTGGATTAGCCACTGAGTGCCCAGCAGGCCCGTGTTAACCAAGGCAGGGGAAGGTGGGTGGCAGGAGCTCCAGCCCTGATGTAGGAGGCTCCGGGAGGGGGGTGGGGTGGGGGGAGCTCAGCACTCATCAGGTAGGGACAGGTCAAAGACAGCAGCCCAGTGTGAGCCAAGTGTGCAACCAGGACGCCGCAGGGCCTGGCCGGTGAGCAGCCGGCTTTGCCAAAAGCAAACAAGGACAGTGGGAGACTGACTTGAGATCAGGCTCATCCCTGGGGGCTGGTGGGACGTGTGAGTGCTGGGAAACCACGGATCATGTTTGGTTAGCACAGTGGGACTGGCAGGGCCCGGCCACTGACGGAGCGTGGGGCGTGAGGGAAGGGGGCGTTGCTGCTGCTGCTGCGGGGTGGGGGACTGGTCCTCGGTGTCCCGGACGCCTGGTTCCAGAACAGGACTGTAGAGTGAGGAGGGGCTGGGGGAGCGGTGGACGAGGCCGACAGAGCTGAAGGTGCAGCCACTGCTCGCCACGGCACAGGGAGACTCAGGACGTCAGGGACAAGAGCCATCAAACAGAAAGCTCCCTTGCTGGGCCGGCCCTCGGGGACCTGCTTAACCAAATAGCCAGGTCTGACTCAGAAGGAACCCCTGAACGACCTGCGTGCAAGGCAAGGCTTCTGAGCTACCTGATCCGGTGCTGCCTTAGGTCAAATCTCCCTAAAATAACCCTCAGTCCTGTTCTTCATAAACAGCGCCAAGGGACCCGCTGGTCGGAAGTCCGCCTTTGCTGGGCTGACTGCAAGGAGCAGGGCCACAGAGACGGGGTGGGAGCTGTGGTCTGCCTGGGGCGCCCTCTGTGCTGACGGCTGCTCACAACACAAGGATGCCCGGAGGAGCCCAATGTGGGTCTGAAGCACTGGCCACAGGCCCTGCCCATGTAAATGGCATGAAGATGTTGGGGCCAAAATTTGATGCCACGGGAAACAGGGCAAGGCTGGCCAAGGGAAAGAGTGCAGGGTATGTGGGCAGCAGCCCTCACCGCCTATGGGAAGTGGCCGAGGCTGCAGAGGCTGTGCTAGCCTGAACGTGTGCAGCAGCTCATGAGAAAATGGAGCTCTGTCCACAAGAGCAGAGACTCCCATCGCCGGGAAGGGCTGCTCCCTCTTCCAAGACATTCTCTGCACCACAGTTAGCCACTATTCCAGAACACAAATCGAACCAGGTCACATCCCTGCTCCCCATACTTTTGCTGATGCCACATCACATCCGGGGAGGATAACACAGTCAGAGCCAAGGTGCTGCTGCTGTCCACCACTCCTGCACTCACTGCAGACATCATTAAGCAATCACTGCATTTCACTGAAGCAGGGCACTCAGCACAGCCCTCCCACGCAGTCATTACCAATCAATCACTCAGAATGAAAATGCTTCCTCCACCTGACCCTGTGCAATCTTGGTCTCTTTCCACCCTCATTCCCCATCACTGCTCTGTGCTCCAGAATCTTTAAAATTGCCTGCTGCCCCCAAACACACCCACAGTTTTCTCACTCTTCAGAGCTGCAATCACGGTCCCTCGGGCAGCCTGCGACACATGTGCTGACTGCTCCCTGTCCCTCCCCCACCCTGCTCCCAGCTCCCCGACTTCCCACAAGGATACTGCCCCAGCTGGGAGTAGGGCTGCCCCGCCACAACTGTCGCCTGGCCTCCCTGAAGCCCTCGGTTGCAGCCAGTGGGACACGGGCAGAAGACAGGCGGTCTTTTTTTCTCAAGTCTCTCTCTGGAGGATTGTAGCATAGCCCCCTCCGCCTTCTTCCTGGACTCCTTCCCTTTGGTGCCGGCAGGGAGAGGGTGAGAAGCCAAGTAGCTACCAGTGGCTCAGAGGTGGACGGCGCAGGGTGAAGCCAGCAGGGCCACTCCCAGCCCTGACCTCTGATCTCTGGCCAGCTGTGGAAGAAGCCACACCTCTACCTGTCTAAGGCCCCACCCTAACATACGTCCTCGCACCTGCTGCCTTGTTCCCATGACCAACCCCAGTGCCACCTTCTCCATGAAGTTTTCCCAGAGTCCCAAGATCCTCTAGGGTGCCCAGTCCTTTATACACACTTCTCACCAGCATGCTCTGAGCCAGAGGATGGCCGTGACCTCTGCCACCAGCCTGGCTGAGGGCCACCCTCTCCTCTTCACCCATCCCTCTCTGCAAGCACCACTTACGGGGCTCGTGCTCAGACCTGACCCGAGCACCCCTAGTTGGTCCAGGCTGGGGCTGGACAGGGAAGTGAGCTGCTCCAGCACCTCTGCAGGCCCTGGCTCGCTTGGCGTGCCGCACGTCGCACTGTCCCTCACACTGCCAGTTCCACCCAGGGCTGGGTGCAGCGCAGCCCCACCCAGCCCCGGCATGGCGGGCCTCAAGCAGCTACTTCCTCCCTGGCTGGAGCCTGTATTGTCCTGCTCCTCGGTTGTTCATAAGAACAAGGGCAGAGAAGGGGAGCGTTTCCCCAATCTTTGTATTGGTCTCAAGTGGCCTAGGAAGTCCCACGGTAGGGATCTGTGTTCCTCAGGCCACATGCTTTGCAAACGGCCCACACCTCTTCTCTGAACTTGAGGCCACCCCGACCCTCCTAACTGAGGCTTGACCTTCAGCATCCTGCCCCAGGCTGCAAGCCCCTCGCTCCCCTGGCAATGGGCACACGCAGCCCAGATCTCAGGCGGTGACAGTTATTTTGGGACAGGGAGGAGCGCAGGAGGATGCGGATGAGGTCAGAGTGGGAAGGGACAGAGGCAGGTTTTCTGCCCACGATTATGTGTCCCAAGCACTCTGGATGCTGCCCAGGGCCCAGGGCTGCCTCAAGGAAGGACACACCCACCACAGCCCTCTGGCCTCAGCCTCGTCCCCACAGAGGCAGGCTTGGAGCCCTGGGCTCGCTCCCGCGGCAGCAGCTGCCCTGCGCAGGGAGAGTGTCCCAACAGTGGTGATTCCAGCAGCAGGCGGACTCGGGGTGGGGTGAGGGTAAGGCGTCTGAAACTAATCAGATGGCAGATGGGGAGCCCGAGAAAGAGCCTGGTCCCTTGGAGTGAGTAGTGATGATAATTTGTTGCGCATTCATTGGGCGTCTGTTACATACATGGCAGGGTATGAGGGCTGGCAAGACAAGATGAGTCACGCTGTGTCTGTGAAGCCCGCACTTCACAATGGTACAAGGCCCTCCGTGAGCACCAGGAGCCGGAAAGTGGTTTATAAAGTGGTTTATAACTCGGTTCCCCAGGCAGCCATCACGTGATTCAGGTGCAAAAGTGAGCACGGTGCTTTAGGCACGAATTGGAGGACTTGCAAACATTTCAGAAAGTCAGAACTCCATGCTTCCTGTGTACATGCAGTCGGGGACTGGGTCTGGTGCTCAGAGGGGCTCAGCGGGGGTAATCACGGCGACTGGTCCCATTTGTACAGGGCCCGTGATTGAGGAGATGGCTCTGCAGGCACCTGCGGCAGGTGACGCGCGTTGCTCCGATTCTGCGCAGAGGTGCCCACTCTCCACCTGACTCTCCCAAAAGCTGGGGGGCCACCTGAACCCCCCTCTGCTTTTGCCTCCCTCTGAGGCCTCCTCTTAAATCCTCCCGGTGTCCCCCACTCTGTCCTATAGGCCAAATGGCCTTCTGGGAAATTCTTCACACCCAGGGCTGCCCATCACCCCAGGCCTGGCAGCCACGTCTGCTCAAACCCCTTCCCCACAGAGGACAGCTTCTGTCCAGCCCTGCCCTCTCCTCACTGTGTCCCTCCTGTCCCACCCACTCCTCACTGTCCCTTCCAGGAGGCCAGGGGAGAGGAAGCACTTGTCCAGATCTGTCCTTCCTCCTGCCATCCCCCACCCTTGCCAAACTCCAATCCCGCCAGCTCCAGGCCACCCTGAGCCCGACGCTCTGAAGCACAAAGCTGAGAGCCACTGGTACCCACTCGGCCACCAGCAGGGAACCTAAAGTCCATTTGACAGCTGCTATGCTTCCCCGGTCGGCGGGGAGGGAGAAGGGCAAGCCTGGCCATGAACATGAACATCAACATCGGGACCGCATTTGGGAAGGACGCCCGTGCAATGTCAAGTGGGCGAGGACACTGAGGATATAATCATAGTGCCTGCCATGAACGGGACGGGGGCCAGGCCCTCTGCAGGGTCGCCTCACTTGGTGTCCCCCAGGGACCTGCAAGGGGCCTGTGACGCCCGTCTTTCAGATGAGGCAACTGAGGCCCAGTGAAGGCCACCAGAGCTTCTGAAGGCACAGAGCTGGCAGGCGTCAGAGGTGAAATCCCAACCTGTGTCTCCCAGGCTTCCGAATCTCCCGCATTCGATACTTGCAGCAAAAATTGGGTGCAGTGGGGACAACAGCCGCTCATTTGAAACTTGGGCCGCCCCAGGAACCCTGACGTGTTCGGGCGCTCTGCCCGGATCCCATCATCCCACCTCTCCCCAGCCTCATCTCATTAATCTTGGCGCTCCTCTCCCGAAGTCTTCCCAGGGCCCAGGGCCCAACCTCCAGAGGGAGGGCGCTTCCCAGGGTCTCTGGACACCCTTTAATTAACCCGGACGACCCTCCCCTGACTGCGGCCAGCTGAGTCCCTTCACGCTCTCACCGTCCCGAGGCAGCCTGCCTGAACTGTGACGCCCGGCCCAGCCCACTCCCTCCCGAGTGAGCGTGATCCCTCCAATCCCCATAGGCTGAACAGCCATCAGCCTCTCTTCCCTGGCCTGGGGAGCTTGGGTGAGGGTCCTTTAGCCAGAAGAGAAGCTGTCGGAGTGGCCCGTCATGCCACCTGCCCAAGCAAAATCCTCTGGGAGTCCTGGAATGTGTTACCTTGACTCCCCTGGCCTGCTGCCCCCACCCCCAAAGGAGCATGGCTGATTCTAGTTAACAGGTGGAGCAATGGAACTTCCTCCTCTTTCTCACGGTCAGGGAAAGTCATGACAAAGTTCTCATGAGCCCTCACCTCTCACTGGCACTAACAATGCACTTGAACCCAACACCTGGCATGATGTCCAGCCCAGAGCAGGTGCCAGCACACACATTGGATGAACAGACATGGGGAGGAGCTCTAGAGCAGGCATCCCTGACAGGCAATCTACCTTACACGTGAGTGATTGGCAAACGCGGAGTACAGGTCCAGATCAGGAGGGTTAACTGTGTCATACACATCACCTTGCCACCCTCAGCTTGGGCCTCCCTCTCACAGGTGTGAGCACAACTGTGCATGTACAAGATGCCACCACACAGTGAGCAGGCACTGCACTAAGCCACTTGGCCAGGGCAAACAGCATCTTAGGATTCCCGGCCCATGCATTCAGCTAGCAAACATTTTTGTGGGCCTGCTGTGAGACCCAAGAGGGAACATGATGCACACGGTTCCTGCCCTCAAAGGGCTGGTCTTCCCTCTACTCTGTACAGGACCTCGTGATTTCCCAACTGGACCATGCCCTGTCTCTTATCTGATTCACCACAACCCAGAAGTGAACCAGGTGAATCGGGCATGGAGAAGAGTTTCTGAATGAATGAATGAGTGAATGAGTGAATATTTGCTTGAATGAATGAATGACGGGTGGATGGATGCATGGATGGATAGACTGATGCTTGCACACATGCATGGGTGGACAGACAGATACATGGATGGGTGGATTCATGTATGCATGCATGCATGGAAGTGTGGACGCATGGATGGATGGATTAATGCATGCATGCATGGATGAGTGGATGGACGGATGAGTGGCTGGATGCATGCATGCATAGTGGACAGATGGATGCATGGATGGGTAGATGCACGCATGTATGGATGCAGGGATGGGTGGATTCATGTATGCATGCATGCATGGAAGTGTGGATGCATGGATGGATGGATTAATGCATGCATGCATGGATGGGCGGGCAGACAGATGAGTGGCTGGATGCATGCATGCGTGGTGGACAGGCAGAACAATCAGTGAGTAGATGACAAGCAATCATCCTAGATGTTGTCATTCCCTTATTTGATTGAAAAGCAGTGGCCTGAGTGGGTGCAGATGGCAAGGCCACAGAAGAGCCTCTGGCGTGGGTGCTGTCCCATGAGCACTGGCCTCACCCACTCGCATGGCAGCTTACCTGGTGGGCAGTTACATCCTGGAGACATCCTGGGGGCCTCCCGGCGCCTCCGCGAGTGGAGCTTCCATTTCTGCACAAGGAGAGAGACAAGAGGAATCACCAGGAGCGCTAAACCAGCGGCCCTGGGAAGTGTCTACGGGCTGGTGGGGAGGGGGAGGGGGAGGGGCCCCGGTGGGGAGCTGGCAGGCGGACTGTGTCTGGATCAAAGGCTGGCAGTTAACGGCCTTCCCCTGGCCACCAGGCGTCTGGGTAATCAGAAGCAGACGGGCAGGCCCAGCTTGGTAATCTCGTGTCTGATGTCTGCAGAGTGCTCTTTAAAGACGTTAACCCCGACCACGCGGCCCTGTAAACCAGCTGTGGCCTTCCTGCACCCCCGCACCCAGGCTCACAACGACATGCCTTTCTCAGCTCTCTGCTAATTGTCCCCTGTCTCAGACCAGGCTCCTGATGGGTTCTGAGGTGGGGCCAGTGTCTTCTGTTCTCCTAGTGGCCCTCTCAAAGCTAGCACAGGCGGATTGGGAGGAGGTGGGGAGCAGGGAGCTGGGACGGCCCTCCACACCTCTCCATCAAACCTCACCAGCTTCAATTCACTGAGCCAATCTGGAGGCGGAGACCCCAAAGAGGCAGGATACCCCTGACCTTGAAGGCACTGCCATGTCCACGGCGGCAAATGGACGAGCACCTGCAAAGTGGGCATGCATGGCAGGAGGCCTGCAGTGCCGACCTCCATAGGAAGGGCTGTGTGCTACATGCCTTGTAGAAGGGCTCTTCCTTGATGCTGACAACAAAGTGGGCCAGACCAGCAATGAGGCCAGCAGGACACCCCTGGAGCCACACTGCCCGGGGCTACTGGGGTTCCCAGGCCGGGGTTGGTAAGAGTCCCTCCCTCACTGAGCTACTGGGAGGACTGAAGGCTGGTGCATCAGCAGAAGGGCTCCTGGGGAGCTCTGCACAGATGTGAGCCACTGGTGAGCTCACCTGACAGGTGAGGAGCCCAGAGCACAGGTGGGAGCCTGCAGCCCAGCCAAGGTCACGGGTGACCTGGAGGACAGAGCTGGAATTCCATCCTATACCTTCTGCTGCTGTGCCTCACTTAAAAGCAGGAGGCCTCGGGGCCAAGTCGGCCTTTAGTTGTACTTCCGTTTGGTTCCCACATTGATTCTATCATCATCATCATTGTTATTGAATTGTTGCCAGTATTTTGAAGTTGGGTCGTTTTGGCCACAAACTTACACTTCTAATTCCTCCAGCAGAGCTGAAGGCTCTGACCCCACAGTGCATGTGAACCGCCAGCAACGACAGCCCAGCCAGTGCACCTCACGCCGCACCCCAACAGACAGCGGCCAGCAGTCAGGATGCAGCTGGCTCCACGAGCCTTTCTCCAGCATTCTCTCCCTCTCCACTGCAAAACCTGGCCGTGCAGGATGGGCCCTGAGAGGTAGACAGGCACGTGGGAGTGTCACAGGAGCTGATGGCACCTTCGGTTTGTAGTAGGGAGGGGAGACCGGGAAGCTAACAACGGATTCAGAGTAAGCTGGGGTCTGTTGGGGCCTCCCTGTGTGCCGGCCCTGAGCCCATTTCATAATCAAACCTAAGGTGGGTTTATAGGGACCTCGTTCTCTATTTAAGGAGACTTGGGCTCGGGGAGATGGAGGGATGTGCTACAAGAAACACAGCCAGTGTGGGGAGGGCCTGAGCTGTGGACTCATATGGAAAGTCCATCCTGCTCAAGAAAGGTGGCACGAGTGCCCCTGGGTGGGGGGCAGCACGGTGACAGAGAAGGCAGGGGGCGCTGGGGGCCAAAGGGGGCTGCTCGCCAAGGCAGACACAAGCCTCATGCACAGCTATTAGGTGGGTGGACACTGGGGCCCGGCCACAGAGGGGCTTAGTGTAGCTACCAGGCCAGCAAAGGACCCCTGATGCCCAGCTGGGAGCCTGGCTCTTCAGTGCCACTCTCCAGAAAGGGGCTGTGTGGCTCTCTCCACAGGCCTGCTGTCTGGCAGCCCGGGGGCACGCAACAGTGAGTCACTGCTGACAAGCCAGGGCCGGCACGTTTGCAGCACTTAGTGAAGGCTATCGTCATGAGGGTTCCTGCTCCCTCACCTGCAGCAGCGAGTGGATGCCGTCACGGACTTGGCACCTACCCGTGGAGAGGGTACAGGGATGGAGGAGCCTGTCCTCACAGGACCATCCTTCTCATGGTTAACAGGGAAGCAAAATGTATCAGACGGCAATACACGTGTGGGAAATGAAGGAGGCCAAGTGGACAGAGCGGGACGGGGGTCCGGGAAGGCCCCCATGGAGGGGTGGTGGGAGCAGAGGCCCGACGGAAGTAAGGAAATGAGCCATGTGGTATCCAGCGCATAAGACACATGGTGTCTGGAGCAAGCGTGTTCCAGGCAGAGGGATCAGCCAAGGAGAAGGCCCCCAGGCCAGAGCGACACCAGCTGATCAGCAGGCAGTAGCAGAGACCTTGAACTTGTCACACGGATCCCTGCCATTCTGGTGGCCCGATGAGAGCTGGTAGTAGCCGGAGTGGTGCCATCCAGGCTCCCTCAACCAGGCCACTCCTTCCTTAGCTGCTGGATGTGGTGGCTGCTGATGGCTGGCCTCTCTCTGGAACTGCTCTTAGCTGGAGGCAGTGGCCTTGGCCAGGGCCATGCCCACCCCCAAGGGACAACCCAGGTTCAATCACTTACAGATAAAGAATGCAAAGACCTGGACCCTTTGCCTCAATGGGGACTGGCTCTGAGGGCCTCCCCAGCTCCAGAGCACTCACGGAAGCAGCAAGGCCTCTGTCCAGCCTTTCTCTGTCCAACCCCATATCCCTCTCTCCCTGCAGGGTTGACCCCCATAAGCCATCTTGTCATGAACTTCCACCCTGGAGCCCCTTCCTCTGGGACCTGACCCAAGACACAGCTGCAGGTGACTGCCAACAGCCCAAGCCCTCGCTGAGCCTCATCACCATCCTGGGCAAGAGGCAGGCAAGATCAGTCCCCAGCCAAGGAGCCTCAGCGATAAGCCACAGGGGCTGGCATCCGGGTCCTCCAACATCACGCTTTGGTCCCCGCGTTTACTGAATTCCCAGTAAGAGGCATCCGGCTGAAGGCAGACTTCAGCCTGAGTGTTGAGTGGGACATGGTGGCCACCTGGATGGGACAAAGGGACACTCAGAAAGCTGGTACACTATTTCGGCATGTATCTGTGGGGTGTTTCCAGATGAGAGTAGTGTTTGACTCAGCAGGCTAAGGAGACAGCCAGCGCCCATGTGCACAGGCCTTGACAGCAGAGGAAGGAAGAGGAAGGGGGATCTCCCCATCTCCGTGTGAGCCGGGCGGTCTTGTCCCGCCCTCAGCCACCCACCGTCCTCACACCTGCAGCGGCTCCCTGGGCTTTAGTCTGCACTGGAGCTACAGCACTGGCTCCACACTGGGGGGCTCATGGGTTTCTGTAACCATGCTCTGCCTTGGGCAGCCAAGACACTGCCACCACTGAGATGTGACAGGGCCAAGAGCAGCTGAGAGCAGCTGTGTAGGGAGGTAACAAGTTTGAGGAGCTGGTGGAGGAGTCAGGTGTGCAGTGGCAAGGCTAGCCTGGAGCTCAGCAGAGAGGCCTGTGGGAGCCAGGGACACCATCCAGAGGGCAAAGTCCCCAGGGACACGGGCACAACACAGTCTATTTCAGGGCACAGGTGTGTTTTCCCGGGCTGCCCGGTGCCTATTTTCAAAAGTTTTCAAACCCAACATCACCAATGCTCCCACAATCAACACCCCACCCTCCAGCCCCAACTCCAGCTCAGCCCCTCTCACCCTCCTACTCCAAGGATCCTTGCAGCCCGCAGGAGCCGCAATCCACGGGTCCCATCACCTTGGCACCTTGGCACCTTGCCACCAGGCTTCACGTCCCTCCATGCCCAGCTCAGACTCTGGTCGCTGGTCACAGCCACAGTCCCGTCTGCACCCTCAGCTGCCTGGATGCTGCACCCTGCGTGCTGGTTCCCTCCCCCACCTCCTTCCTCTCCATCCCCTTTGCTGCTGCCTCCTTATGCACTTGACATCTGGACACTGGAGGGATGCGGGGGCCTGCCGGCCAGGGCTTCACCGCTTGCCCCGGGGGCATCGGCTCTCCCGCAGACCTTGTGGGTCTCCCGGCTTCAGAGCCGTCCATGTGCGATGAAGACGTCCTCACTGTGCTTCCAACATGGGCCTTCCCCTGAAGGGAGGCTGTGCCACGGAGCAGCCGACTCGACGCTCCATGCTCAGGCATCTTAGAAGGAGCCCTGCCGGGGCCGGCACCATGACAGGTTAACTGGCCTGAAGCACCGGCATCCCATATGGGCGCCGGTTCTAGCCCCAGCTGCTCCTCTTCCAATCCAGCTCTCTGCTGTGGCCTGGGAAAGCAGTAGAAGATGGCCCAAGTCCTTGGGCCCCTGCACCCATGTGGGAGACCCGGAAGAAGCTCCTGGCTTCGGTTCGGCTCAGCTCCGGCCGTTGCAGCCATCTGGGGAGTGAACCAGTGGATGGAAGACCTCTCTCTGTCTCTGTAACTCTTTCAAATAAATAAATCTTTTTTTTTTTTAAAGGAGCCCTGCAGACCTGAGCTGCAGATCTATCTCTGACCCCAGCCGCCCCTGCCGCTGACTGTGCCGTCACAGGTGACAGCAGCTGCGCCCTGCCAGCTACTCACAACCTCAACCATCTCTGGTGCCTCCTCCCCTCACCCCACACCCACGTGTCAGAAAGACCCCGTCTCCACAGCCAGTATGACTCCCTGGTCCGAACCACCTCCTCTCTGGCCCCAATACTGCGATAACCTCGGGGGCCCCCTGATTCTGCCCTTGTCCCTACAGAACATTCTTGATGCCTCCATACCTGCCAGGCTTTCTCCTGCCACAGGACCTTTGCACTTTCTGGTCTCCCAGCTATGCACCTGGCACACACTTGGGGAAGCCTTCCTTACCTCTTGCCCACCAATATATTTCCTACTCTCCTTCCTGTTTTATTGCCTCCTTTGGGGCGCTGTGCATGTGCGAATGCCTGGGTGTGTTTGCATATGTGTGCATGCTTGCCTGTGCATGTGTGCACATGCATGTGTGTGCGCATGTGTGACTGACCTTGTGTGCTGCCCTCTCCACCACCAGAACCTACATCCCAGCAGCATGGGCACTCTGTTCTGTGCTCCTCACTGTCCTAACCCTCAGCCCTACACTGAGGCCAGGCACACAGGAGGCGCTCAGTAAGTACTGCTTGTTTGCAAATCAGGACATGGCCCACTCCTGATTTCTGGTCACTCCTGCACAAAGTAGGACCTGGCCGCACTGGGCCACGGTGCCCTCAGGTGGAGCTGCGTGGCAGCTGCCCACTCTAGACAGTGCTGGCCACGCCAGCCCACACACTGTCTCCATGGCCAGCGTCACCTGCTGAGGCTACCGGCCTGGCCCCTGAATTTGAGATCCTGGTGAGAAATCCCCAGGCTGAGGCTCAGGGGTGAGAGGTAAAGTCTCTGAGGCCCCGGCCACCCTGGGCAGGGACACTTCCTGCTGCCTCCCCGCCGGCAGCCAGGGCCCCCTGGAATGCCCCGCATGGCCAGCGCTGAAACGCCAGCCGCCTGCTGGGTCGCGGCTATTAAAATGCCTGTATCAGTATCAAAGGAAGACGCTACTCACTACCCCCAGAGAATGCCGCTGCAGCCCGGCTGGGTTTATGGGCCACTCTCATCCCCGGGCCTCAGTCTCAGGGCTCTTAAAGGGCCCCCGGCTCAACCTGGGCCTCTGTCAGTTGTGGGGTGGGCTCACGCTGTAGTGTGCCGGGGCGGGGGCGGGGTGCAAACCCAGAGGGAGAGGCCAAGGAGCTCTGCACTGCATCTGCAGAGCGAGGCTCTCACCCCCACCCCCAGCCTCCCTCCTGCACTCCGGTGGGGACAAGTGAACGAGACAACACAGGGAAGGCCACCTTGGAAAGCAGGACGTACTGATCAACGTGGGGCGGAATGATGACACCGGAGTTCACACCCATAGTGACATCTCACACATACAGAGCATCTCACACGCACTGCCTGGGGATTAGTGTACGATTCCCACTGGAATCCGCCTGCCTTGGAGGCTGCATCTTGGGGTGCCATGGACAGTCCTCCAACTCTGATGCCTACAGGTGGTGCTGGCAGTGTTCACGTGAGCTTGACCCACACTTGGGAGCATCAGGGCCTTGAGGTCCAGTCCCAGCTCTGTCACTGACATGAAAGACCTAGCCCTCTGGCCTTTAGTTCGCCATCCATAAAATGGGGCTGGTATTTGCTATCTGCCGGCCAGCACAGGACAGCTACAAGGACAAAGGAAGATGAGAAGACAAATTGGTGATCAGGGGTAAGGAAGGGCAAGCACCTGCCACTCCAGGCCAAGGCCACTTCACGCTCAAGCTGAGGCCAGCCCTGTCTCCTCCCACCTGCTACAGTGACACTGGCTTGGCCTCCAGGGTCAAGTCTCCAGCTCCTGCCAAGCCCCTCCCCCTTCTGGGACACCAGACCCTCCCTGCCACTGCTGCCCCCAAGAAGGAGGACAGGGAAGGTCCTGCCTGCAGCCCTGCCTTCTGATCCTGAGGACTACAAGTAGAAAGAAGAGGAGGTGCCCACCGACCTGACCAGAGCAGGCATGGCTCTGGCACCTGTGCAGCATCCTGACCACAACGCCTGGCATAGAGCAGGTGCCTGATCCATCTGCTACAGCCCTTTTGGCATCCTGCAGCAGGACTGCCCCTGGGCTGGCTGCCCTGTCGGAGGCTGCGCCGGCGCGTTGAGGCCAGGGGCCAGCTCTAGTGTCCCTGAGCCAGGCTGGAAATGAATGGCATTTAGTCCACCCCTCCAGGCCTCATCCCTGCAGTCCCAGGAGGAGATGGGCTAAGGCTGGGCTTTGGCAGAACCCAGAGAGATGGAGACAGGACCAGAGGGCACTTCCGTGAGGAGCTGCCCAGTGTTGGCTCCCAGGGACTGCAGGGGAGTCTGTTACAGGGACAGGCCCTGAGCAGCCACAAGCCCCATGGCGCAGGCGGCTCCACACACACGGTGGAATCAAAGAGGAAGAGATCGGGAAATGAAGACGCCCAACCCACACCCCCAAAGCTGGACTCACCCACTCTGTTTCCGGGCCCTTGCGCTGGGGGCTGGGGTGCTGGGAGAGGCAGGACTTGATCCCTGTCCCTCCACAGTGCTCTTTGTGCACAGACTTGGCGCCCGATCACAGACTCCCAGAGCCACGAGACAAGGGCCCAAGGGCCTTCCGGATGTCCTGGCTGCCTCAGCCTCCTGGTTTCTCTGGAGCCACAGACGCAGCTCAGAGAAAGTCTCGGTGAGGAACAGAGGCATGAGCTTCCCAGCCTTCACGGGAGGAAGTCCTCCCTTCCAGCTAACCTGAGGCCCTGCTGCTAGGGCGGGAACCGGGCTGGCACAGGGCCCAGGACCTCATGGCAGTCAGGGGCCACTGTCACCTCTTGGGCCTGGCACACACAGTGGGAGGGGCTGAGGGTAAGGGTCCTAGGCCGGGGCGGAGGGGAGTCAGGTGCCTCTTCCCTCCTCTCTTCCTGACCACAGGTGGGCATTGGGCACCCTCCATGTGCCAGGAGGTGCAGGTTGGGGGTGGGGGGACCTGTGATCAGGCACATCAGCATAAACAGACCATCTTCCTCAGTGCTGCAGCCGAGAGGTACCAGGCACCGAGAGCCAGTTACAGGCGTCCTAGGAATCAGAGCCCAGCTGTGATCTGGGGACAAGCAGCCAGCTAGCTGAGGGCCCAGGCCTCCAGGCACAGCTGAACACCCGCACAACGCTGTGATCACAGGAGGCAGGCTAGCAGCTCACAGCCAACCCCTGGACCAGGACACTAAGACAGGGGAGGGAAAGCCCCCTGCCGGCCAGTGCTTGGCCAGCACGGACAGAGGCAGGATTTGCACCCAGGACCCTGGCTCAGAGCCCAGGCCCCTCCACTTCCTATCTGTGACAGGTGTTGACGCCTTCAAGGAGATCAGAGTAGCTATCACCAGACTGCTGGGCTTGGCTCAAAGCACTTCGCACTTTAACTTTTTTATTCCAAAAAGCAGCTCTCCTAAGGGGAGGACACTGATTATCTCAGACCTCACTACAGAGGTACGACCCCAGGCACGCAGCGGGCGGACGGCTTGCCCAAGGCCACACAGCGGTCAGTGGGGCAAGACTTGAACCCAGCCCTCTGGCTCCAGCGTCTGTGCTCTGATACTCAGGAGCTGAGCCTTGAGACCGGAGGAGGCCCTGAGGCTGTGCCTGTGGACCAGATAGAGCCCATCAAGAAATTTGGTCTCTGGCCCACCAGCAAGGGGGAGTGACTGAAGAATTCTAATCAGAGATGGCCTGACGGTGAGTCTTTTACAAGATTCCCCTGGTGACATAAGGGGTCAGGCCACATGGGCTGGGCAGGGCAAGCAGTGACAGTGAGGACAGGTGTGGAACAGGCTGAGAAGGTCCAGGCTGTGGGATCTGGGGTAGGCGTGGCTGGGGGCAGGGCCTTCACAGAGAGGAATGTTGAGGAGGTGGGACTTCCTGCTGTTTCCAGCCCAGCTGGAGATGTGGGGTGGCAGGGCTCTGATGAGCTAGAGGACACACATGACAGCCAGAGCTGTCCAAGCACGGAAGAGTCGGCCGCATGAGGTAGTGAGCGCCCCGTCACTGAGGGTGTGTAAGCCTAGGGACCAGGGCGGCCATGGGGGATTCCTGTAAAAGCCTTCCTTCCAATGCTCTGGTTCTATGGAGTGGGGAGAGGCTGCAGGTGGCAGGACCACCCCCTGGCCTCCCATGTCACAAAGCCTCCCCACACCCCAGAAAACCTCAAGTGCCGGTGGGAGGGAGCGTGGGCTGCTCCCGGAAGAGCCCCAGCTGATGCCCCAAACCCAGCCCCCTTTCTGGGTCCCTGTCCCCAGAGGCTACTCGCAGGCTGCCTTGTCAGAGCAGGACTGGAGGCCTGTGGGGTGCCTTCACGGGGCATGGGCAGCTTTGCAGAGGGTGTGGAGGGGGAGGGTTTCCTGGGGTGGCAGAAGCCCAGGCCCTGCCACAGTCTCCAGGGGCAGCAAGGTCCCTGTCCGTACAGAACAGACAGGAGGTTGGGGAAGGCGGGGGCAAACGTCAGAACCGAGGCTCGGGAGAGGAAGGGCCACGATGTGACCCCAGGCAGCAGGGAGGCTGTGGAGGCTGGGGGTGGGCCGGGAGGGGTGGGGGTGAAGAAAGGAAAGGAGCGGAAGGGGCAGAGACCCAGCCCGGAGTCAGGGGTGGGGGTGGGGCGACTCCAGCCACGTGGGCTTTCTGGAACATGAGTTCCAGGCGGGGACACAGGGGCCCAGCATCGTGCTTGAGGGCCGTGCCCAGCCTCTGGGGCAGGCAGTTCCGCCCCTTTGTGCTCAGACTGGCCCTGCCCTTGCCCTTTGAAGGACCAGGGAGGACCGTGGGGCACCCACAGCCAGCAGCCCCGTGGGTCCCCAGGAGGCCCCACCCAGGGCATGTGCCAGCGCGGAGCTGCTGCTGGGGCCTACTGGCAGCCCACATGACACCTGGGCGGGCCGGGCTCCTGCTGCCCTGGCCCTCCCCACCTGGGCCTCAGTTCCCCCAGAGGAGCCTGCCTGCTCCCCTCAGTGAGGACTCAACAAGCCGCTTCTGGAAGGCAGAATCCGAAAGCCATGAGTCTCCTCCTGGCACACCTGCTGCTTGTTTTAGCTTTGGGGGGAACAGCAGCAGCAAATCCCCACGGCTGACTCTTCAAGCCCCCCAGATTTCAGACTGCTCCCGGCACGGAAGGTCTTCTGTTGACCCCTCAGTGTGATCCCCGTTGCTGCCACCCCCAGCCCAGGCTGCTATGGGCATGGGCCGTGCACAGACTCTCTCTGTCTTTCTCAGGGACTGCCAGCCGGGGCCGTCCAGCGCAACTGCCCTGGGGCTTCTAGAACATTCCACTGCCAGAGCGGGCCCCGCCCACGGGGATGCACACTCACGTACAGGGAAGGAGGGCAGCGAGGTGCGCTCTAAAAGCTCCCAGGTGATGCTCTTGCAGCTAGCAGGCCGGTGCTGGGCCAGGTCCAGAGATGAGAAGGAGAGGAGGGTAATGGGTTTAATGATTGCACAGCTTGTAACTCTGTCCTGCTCCAAAGGTGGACATGCAAACGGCTGGTACAAATGGGCAGGAAGACATTGTACAAGCAAGCAGAAGGCGGCGTGAGGGGGTAAAGCACGGGCTGGGCGAGCCAATAAAACTGGGGTGGTGGCTTAGACAAAAATTCTGCCTGAGGGATGTCGCTGTACCTTGGGACGAGACCCAGGTTTGGTGCTCAGCTTCTTAAGCGACCAGCTGAGAGTCCAAGAGACAAGGCCAAGCCTCTCTGTCCCAGGAAGGCCACGGTTGCACACAGGACTCCCCGAAGGGTGCTGCTAGCATGGCCGGAGACAAGAAGCATCCTCACTGTCACTCGGACAACACAGGCAGCAGCACAGGCCTGACGCCAAGGCAGTACAGCAAGCGCTCGAACCGAACAAGATAGGGCCCAGGCCCTGGCTGACTGGGCCAGCAGCGGCAGGGTTAGAGGGCCACAGAGCACACGTGAGCAGCTCAGAGTCCCAGCTCCAGGGCTGCGAAGCCGGGGTTCAACGCCTGCTCTGTGCCCCACTCGCTGTGTGGCCTTGGAAATGTTGCTTAACTTCTCTTCTGTAGGAAGTAATAGTCTCCACAGCATAAGGGCAGTGCGAGGACTTAGGGCAGCCACCAGTGTAAACCACTCTGAACAATGCCTTGCACATAGTAAATGCTCAGTAAACTCGAGCTGGTAATAAAAACTGAGGCGTGGTGCAGCCCCGTCTCAGCTCCATCGAGGGGCTACTCCTATGGAACCTACACCAACCCTGTAAGCATGGTGTCATGTGCACTTACCACACGAGGACCCCGAGGCCCAGGCCATGCACGAGTCTGTGTGACCCCAAACCCTGTGAGCTTACCCCCTTCACTAGTTTGCACTCCACCCAAGAAATCCTGCCAGGCGGCCTGGGCAGGTGAAGATGAAATTCTTGACCTTGGAGTGAGTGGTGGGGAGGGATGGGGTCCCCAACTGCTCTGTCCACGTGGGAGCACATCCCACTGAGCCACCCCTACTGTCCCAGGCAGGGCAGCCGCAGCCTGACTCAGCAGTGAGGAGGTAGTCGTCTCCCCCTCTGCCGGGGAATGCCCCCACACTGGGGTGGAGCCTGCTGCTGGCTCTGGGTTAGAGTTGTGGGGGTGGGGGCATCTGGCTGAGACCTGTTTCTGGCCCCCAGCAGGGGAACTGTAAATCAACACTTGATTGGTGAGGGCTGCCTGCCATATGCAAAGTCCTAGGCTACACTTAATACAGGACCCAGATGCCAGCCCGCCCCTCTCCCTGTCCTCAGGCTGTGTGAGATCAAATGCCAAGACACTGAATGACAGAAGTTTGGCTTAGTGACAAAGACATCTGCATTCCACACCAGAGTTTGATTTCCAGCTCCTGACTCCAGCTTCCTGCTAATGCAGACCTCAAAAGGCAGGATTCAGACCGCCCTTGTAGGAGACGTGGGTTGAGTTCCCAGCGCCCATGTGACCTGGAGCAACCCCAGACGTTGCAGGCATCTGGGGGAGTGGACAGCAGACAGGAGTCCTTCTTCTGTCTCTCTCTCTTTCTCTCTCTCTCTCTCTCTCTCTCTCTCTCTCACACACACACACACACACACATACGCACACACAAATAATAAACAAGTGATTTGAAAAGAAAGGCAATAGAGAGCAGGGACACCGCACAGGTGGCTGGGGCTGAGCCACAGGTGGCCGGGAGAGTTTATCCTGTGCGTTGCCTGGATGGGCTGGGAGCGGCAGCCCGACTGCTGTGTTGAGAGGGAGACTGAGGCCTAACCCGGCTCCATGGGAACGACGTGTTGAGTGATTAGCAGTGTCTGCCACGGTCTGGGACGAGGGGAGGAAGCCAGCAACACCAGCTCCGTCCACTTATGTGAGCTCGGCATCGGCGCAGCCAGCAAGGGCTCAGGGAGTGGGCTCAGGGAGTGGGGGCAGGGAGCGAGCCCCCCTGGAGTGAGGGTGGTCCACGAAGGCTTTCCAGAGGCCATCCAGGGGCAGGTCCAGGACAATGAGGACTAAGGGCAGAAGGCGACTTTCAAGGAGGGGACGCAGCACTTAGGGCAGCTCCGAGCTCCCCCCGCCCAGGGGTCGGCTGTTTGATGAGGCCGCAGTGGGCACAGAGGCTTCCTGCTAGTTTAAAGTTCTCTGAAGAAGCCGGAAAGTTATGGCAACTCCCCCCTCCCCAACTTTCTCCATAGTAAGTGCTGTTCTGCATTAAAAAAGAAAAAGGGAAACAAAACTCAGAGTGATAAAGTGGCTCTTTCTCTTGAACACCAACCCTCGGGAGCCAGCAGCAGCTTCAGGAACACGTGTGTACTAAAAGGATTCCTGAGGCTAGATGCACTCCAAGGGGACGTGTGCAGCGCAGGCTTGACACGGTGGGGCGCTGGCCACATGTGCAAGCGCTAAAATCCAGGGCCTGTCCACTCCCCGAGGACACCTGCACTGTCCCTGGCCAGCACCCACTGCCCCCTGGAGGAGCCTGCTCTCCCCCTCAGCCCAGCATTCCAGTCCTTGGAGCTCCCATCCAGAGGCCCACAATTCCACCTGCTGCTTTGCTTTCTCCCCTAAATACCTCCTGTGCAAAAGGCATGGGTGAGAATCCCCATCCCAACTGAGAATTTTAGGGATGAAGGGCTCTGCCCAGGGATCCTCAACCTTTTAGCCCGGAAGCTCCAACACCTTGCCCTGCCAGGAGGTCCCTCGATGCCCAGAGGAACGGGTCACAGACAGCAGGATACAGGGACGGTGACACCAGTCGTCCCCTCTGTAAAGCGGGGCACCACGAGGAATAAAGGAGACCTACCAGAAACTGTACAGCGCCAGCCCCGGGACACCTACACACGCCAGATAACCGCCCCTCCTTCTTAGTGTTGGGCATGGGGAGTCTGCCTGGCACCCCCTGAACATGGCTGCAGACCCCGTTCTCCTCCCTGGGTCTCCACAGCAGATCGGGCTCTTTTAAATCCCATGCTTGCCTCTTCCACTGCACACCCGCTGCCCAGGCCTAGGTGTCATCTGATCGTCTCCATTTGGGACATTCCGGGTTCTTTCTTCACAGCAAGCAAATCACATCACAGGCAGCTGGAGTGCTTCTTGTGGGTCCCAGCCCGGGAGGGAGGCGCTGCGGGGGGGGGGGGGGGACTTGGGTTCTGAGGTCTCCAAACACCACTCCTGGCTCCCGACTGAGCTGCTAAGCAGGCTGCCTGGCTCCCGGCTCTGACCCGCCCTGGCCCGGGCCCCCGCTGCTCAGATCTCCTTCCTGCCTCCTCCCAGGCCGCCCCTCCTGCAAGGTTTCCTCATCCTTGCAGACACTCAGTCTCTACCACCCCACCCTCTGCCTGGTGTGGGGGCCTCTGGACTCCTGTCCCTGGGCCACTGCACAGGCCGTGCCCACCTGGGCTGCCTTCTCACGCCTGTCTTCCATCCAGCCCACCTGCCCCAAGGTCTGGCCGCCCCCCCCCCCGGTTCTGGGGACCCTGCTGTGTGCACCCGTTTGGTCCTCAGCAAGGCCTTGGGTGGTGGCACCTTTCAGTGCCACTTGCTGAGGGTCTCGCAGCAACCCCGGGAGGGCCTGGGTTTTCCAGAGGAGGAGCTGAAGTGCAGGGGGATTGCCGAAAGCCACGTGGTTGGTCAAGGCCAGCTGGAGTCTGGCCCCAAGCCCCTGAGCTCTCTAGGTGCCTCCCTCTGCACATGCAGATCACGGGTCGTCCTCGTCCCAGGTCTCCGCCTCACCCTTCCCTTGGCTTTGCCCTTGGTTCAGACCTGGGAGACACACCTTGGAAGGCAAAGGCCTGGGGTGCGTGCTCTCCAGTTGCTCTGGGGACACTCTGCAGGCCGGAATTTGCTCTGAGAAGCCCTCTGTCTGGTGGGACCTTCTGGGACCATGTGTAGGCCCCCGTCTGCCCTGCCCAGGACGGCAGTCGCTCACTACAGTGTCCGCTGAGCACTCGGAATGTGGCTGGGGCGACTGAACAACCGAGATTGAAGTTGCATTTTGTCTCGATATGGTCTCCTGTGACTGCTGCTCACTGCTGATGGCGCAACCCTGGACAGTCCCTCCGGGGGCCCCGGGATGGCAGGGCCCACACACAGGACAGCTGCCTCGCCCTAGCTCTAATCATTTCCTACTGACCGGGGTCTCAGCACCACGGCCACCATGTGCAGCCCTGTCTTCTGCCCTTCTTTCCACCCCCAGCCCAGGCCACAGTTCCCTCTGGCCTGTAGTAGCCTCTTTCTGGGCCTCATTGCTCTGCCCGTCTTCACGTCTCATGTCAGGGACATAACCGCCTTCTCAGCTGGGGCCACCACCCATGCTCCCACCCCCCGGGTGTCCCAGATTGCCTTTGGCCCCCTAAGGCAGACCCTTCCCTCCCACTCCCAGCCTCTCCTGCCCCCTTGGAACGAAACCCTGCCTTCACTGCCCTTTGGCCTAGACAACTCCCATGCACCCCTAGCATCCTTCCCCAGGAAGCCCACCGTGACTGCCACCACTCTCAGGCTACGTTCCTGTACAGCATTCCTCCATTAGCGTAGCACTGTCTGCACAGCATGGCCACTGCTCATTTTCTTTTGTGTCCTACATGCCAGAAAGTCGAGGAGGGTATAGGTGGCCTCCCACAAGGCCTGACCGACAGCTGGCTCAAAGTAAACACCAAATACATGGATGGATGAATGAGTATAGACACAGGAAGGGGGCAGGGCACAGTGCTAAGGGCACTGTACACAGGCCAAGAGGCTCAGGTTCCGGCCCTGGCTCGCACCAAGCCACTGCAGGCAGCCTACCGCCCTTCTCTGGCTCTCAGTTTCCCCATCTGTAAAATGGGGCCCACGTCACATGAGCTCTGGGGTGACTTTCGCCTCTGGCAGGTGAGAATTCTGCAAGTCAGGAGGATAAACACGAGGCTGAGGTTTGGAGAGGAGGAATCAGCGTCTCAGAACAGTCACCCCAAGGCCTTAGAGCCCGCGCCCTGGGGTGACTAAGGCTTCAGCAGAGAAAACAAGGAGCTGGGAAAGAGCCAGGGCTCGCCCTGGCCAGCGAGAGGGCCTGGGAAAGTCTGCGAGGCCAGAGAGGAGCTGAGCCTCAGCCTCAGGGCCAGGTGCCGGTCGGCTACAGTCAGGGCTCTCAAACACCGGCAGAGCCGTCACTGCCCTGACGCCGAGTCCACCGGCTGCCAAAGGCTGCCCGCCTGCTCATCAAGTCGCCCCACACCCAGGCCCAGGGGACTGTGGGTGACCCAGCGAGCCCTCTGGACTCCCTGGGGCCTGGCAGGGCATGGGAATGAGCTGACAGCAGCACACGTGGGTGCACCACCAGCACCAGTAACTTGCTCTGGGGCTGCCCTCTCTGCCTTGGCCCCGTGACCTCCCTCTGCCTGACCCCCTGGGAGAATGGCTCGTGCAGGTGCCAGCCTCGACCTGGCAGAGTGCCTAAGAGGAGCCAGGCTGCAGGGAACCAGTGCATCCTGCCAAGATGGCCACAGCGCCTACCACAGTCAGAGTTTCAACGTTCGCCGTCATCACTAGCATTTTGCAGGCTCAGATGGGTTGCAGAGTTTCCCCAAGATTGCACAGCTATTAAACAGCAGCATGGGCATGAAGAGCCAGTGCCGCTGGGCTCTGCCACCCTGCTCTTTCCGGCTCCATACACCTGCACCAGGTAAGAGGTCCCTCCCAGTCCTTCCCCGTGGAAACTTCCCATGGCAGCCAGCTCCAGGATCCCTCCCCTTCTGGGCTCCGGATGCCTTGTGCTGCCAATATGCCTTAGGTCCCCAGGTCTCCACCTCTCAGGACCCACAGTTTCCTTTGATAGCACGTGCCACCTCCCTGGGGCGGTCACCCACTTACTGCAGTCTCAAGGTAACCATGGCTAAGAGACACACAAGGACCGTTTAATCCACTTGGGAAATTTGGAGAATGGAAGAAAACTCAGCATCCTTTACCCAGAAAAACACAGAAGCAGAGCACCGACTGTCAGCGGCCCCTTCACAGGGCACCCGGCTTGGGAACAAGAAGGTCCCGGCTGATGTGCGTCCCAGCACAGGAGAGCCAGGCGCAGTGAGCAGAGACCCGGACCCCATCCTCGGCAAGGACGGTCCCTCCGTCCCCTGCAAACCCTGGGATAACTCTTTCCAAAGTGACAACAAAAGTCAGGCAGCACCAATCCTTGCGGAGTGAAGGGGGAGGACCACCGGGCTCAGCAAGCCTCAGCCCCGAGCCTCCTGGCACGCTTCCCACCGTATGGGCGCAAGCCGGCTCTCACATCGCCGGGATAGGGTCCTGGGATCGAGAAGTGGCGCCGCCCTGCGCCTCTGCCTGCCCTGCCTTGCTCCACCTGCCCTGCCCAGCGCACCCCGCGCTGGTCGCAAAGGGTGCCTGCCGGGGCCGGGAGCCCGGGAGCCCGGGAGCCTGGCTCAGCCGACCGGATCGTCCGTCGGCCCGTGCCGCGCCCCCACGTACCGCGTCCCCGCAGGCGACGTGAGCTGGCCCAGGGTGCCCAGGCGGCGTGGATAGCGAGCGCCCGCGGGCACCGACCGGTGGAGAGTTGGGAGGTTGCGCGAGGGGGCGCCGCGGGAAGGGATAACAGCCAGCAACAAAGAGCACAGACCTCGTCCAGCAGTTGGTTGACTCGTCCCAAAATAGCCGTCTCCATTTGCTGCTCTCCACGCTCCGCTTCCAGGCGCAGGACCCGGGCCTGCAGCTCGGTCGTCCGAAAGTGGGCGAGCAGGCTGAGCGCCAGCGAGCACAGGGCCAGCGCCAGCAGTCCGCACGACCCCGCGCTGGGCAGCCGCGCGCAGCGCTCGCTCCGCGCTGCCGCGGGCGCCACCGTCCCGGGCGCGCCCAGCTCCCCCGGGCCGCAGGCTCCGGCGGCCGCCGCTTTGCCGGCGCGCTCCGCTACCATAGCCGGGCGTCTTGAGAACCAATAAATAAATAAATAGAATAAATAGAGGCGAGACAGCGGGAGAGGGCTTGGGTCGCTGGCTGACGTCCCTCTCCTTCGCTCCCGTCAGAGAGACAGAAAACTCAGCACCAGCACCGGAGAAGCCCAAAGACACGGGCTGCGGCCACGGAGGCTCGCTGGCCGGCGCGAGAAAAGAGCTACTTGGAAGGCCGTCCCGAGCGCGAAGACGCCGGGGGTGTCTGCCGGACCGCCCGTCTCGGGGTCTGCCGTCCGCGCGGGGGGCCGCGCCGTCGGTCCCACGGGGCGTCCCGCGTCTCCCAGTCAGCCCGCTTCAGTCCCCGGGCGCAAGGGCGCGCGCGGAGGGCCCCATGGGCAGCGCCGGGGCCGATTCCGGCGCCGCTGTAACTTGACACAGCCGCGGCGGCCGCGCGGATCGGATGAGCAATCCGCGCCGCTTCCCAAACCGAGCTCTCCCGCCCCCGCCGCCCCTGCGCTCCCGCGGGCCGGCCGCCCGGATTTGTTTATTTATGCAAACCGGCCGGGTGGGGGGCGTGGCGTGCGGGGCGCGCGGCCCCCGCAGCCCCTCTCCCGCGCTCCCGGCCCCCTTTGAAGTGACACCGGGGGTTATTTATAGGCAGGAAGGGGGTGCGCGGCGGCGCAGGGGCCGCACTTCGCTCCCTCTTGCTGGATCCGCTGCGAGGGTCCCGGGCCAGGCACCGCGAGGTGGCCTTCCAGGCCCCTGGGCTGCGTTACGGGCCGGACCGCGGGACGGGTGTCCGCGGTGCCCCTAGGCTGCTGCGGCGCCCCCAGCCCGACCCCTCAGCCCTGGCTTGTGTCCCCCGTGCGCGCCCACCCGGGGGCGGTCCCGCCCTGGTCCCGCGGCTCCGGCTCGTTCGGCCAACCTCGCCCGGGCTCGGAGGCGCAAGGGAGCCCTCCAGGGGGCAGCAGAGCAGGCGCCCCTCTCCCTCTTCCAGGACTGAGCCCTGACCAGGTTCCCGGGGATAAAAAGCTGAGCCGAGGGCCTGATTCCGGGGCACTCGAGGCGCGAGTCAGCCCGTGCTGCCGGTCCCGCCCGCTGTCCTTCTTGCGCGCGGTGAGTTGAACCTTGTCCCACGGCTCCCGCTGCGTGGACCAGCCGGCCCTGCCTGGGGAGGCGAGGAACTCCTACAGGCGCTCGCGCCCGCTGAGGGCTGACCCGCAGTCGCCCCCTTTCTCGGGTCGTCTCCCCTCTTTGAGCCGCATCTGCATCGCGGAAGACGTTATCTCCTTTGATTCCTGGCATTCTTGCGAAGGAGGCGCGGGGCGCTGAGCTTTTGGAAGACAGTGGGCAGGGGGCTCGGCGGGCCGCCCTGGGCCTTTGAAATGGGGGTGGGAGTGAAGGTGGGGGCGGCAGGGGTGTGGAGAAGCCGCCTCACAGTGACGGGGCGCGCCGGGAGCAGTCTACACTGCGCCATGTCCTCGCGCATCGGATAGGGTGTGGCACGTCCCGCGGCGCGGACCGTGCTTGTAACGGGGCTGAAGTGTAGCAGATCTGCTACCCCTCGACGGCTGGGCCGGTCACCCACTCCAGATAGAAAGGGGTGCCATGGAAAGGGCTGGCAGCCGGGAGCTTTTCCTGGGTGCGCCAGGGAGCGAGCGCGCCTCGGTTTCCCCGCGCCGATGTCCGGTTGTCCCCGTCGCGGCCGAGGCATCCTTGAGAGCGCGCCGTGGCATGGAGGACCACCAGGGGGCGCCGGAGGGTTTCCGCGCCGTGGCTTCGGGCACTGTGGGTTTCTGTCACTCACCTCCGGGCCCGGTCTGAACGGAGGACTTCCTTTCCTTCCTTCCCTAAATTTCAGGCTGACCTTTACCCCTTCCGGGCAAACTTTACCCAGTGTTTGGGATTGGAGCGTCACTGAAGCCAGCCTGAGCTCACCCCAATATCCCGGGCTTCACAAGCCGAAGGGTCTCCAGGGACTCTGGGGTCCCGCGTTCTCACTGTGGGGATTCCTTAGCGTCTCTGAGCCTCAGTATTCTTATTTGCAAAATAGGTTTTTTAAAAAAGATTTTTTTTATTTATTTAAAAGACAGAGCTACAGAGAGAGGTAGAGACAGAGAGAGGGGTCTTCCATCCGCTGGTTCACTTCCCAGACAACTGCAACGGCCGGAACTGTGCTGATCCGAAGCCAGGAGCCAGGAGCTTCTTCCAGGTCTCCCACACAGGTGCAGGAGCCCAAGGACTTGGGCCATCTTCTACTGCTTTTCCAGGCCGTAGCAGAGAGCTGGATCGGAAGAGAAGCAGCCGGGACCAGAACCAGCGCCCATACGGGATGCCAGCGCTGCAGGCCAGGGCTTTAACCCGCTGCACCACAGTGCCGGCCCCACAAAATGGGTTTATAATAAATGCCCCCAGCTGTCAGTGAGGACTTCATGGGGTCAGACCAGTGAAGCAGGTAACACAGTGCCCGGCACACAGTAGGCACTCAACAGAAGTCACCCCCTGCCTCACTGGCCTCTGAGGGTCTTCTCTCAGATGCCCCCCCTTCCTGCACTGACCTGCCCTGCAAGCACAGAGGCTCTCTCTCAGATCACTGCTGCCTGATGATTGGCTTGTCTTCTTAAGATTTTATTTTTATATATTTGAAAGGCAGAGTGACTGAAAGAAGAGACACAGAGAAAATCTTCCATCCTCTGGGTCACTTCCCAAATGGCTGCATCAAGGCCAGGAGCCTGGAACTCCATCTGAGTCTCCCACATATGTGGCAGGGGCCCTGGGACTTGGGTCATCCTCCACTACTTTCCCAGGCTCATCAGCAGAGAGCTGGATCGGAAGTGGAGCAGCCAGGACTCGAACCGGTGCTCAGATATGGGATGCCAGCTTGCAGGCAGCAGCTTAACACACTGCTCCACAACGCCAGCCCCCTGGTTCACCTGTCCTGAACCTTTCTATCTTCAGAGTTGGGGTCCAGGATCCAGGGATGGGGAAGGGAAAAGACCCTGCCTTCTAGGAGCTCAACGTCCCATAGGGAGGGTAAGGGGGGGTTCATGTCCAGCTGCCACAAAAGGCAGGCGGTTAGAAATTGTAAATCTCTGTAAATGTCACAACAACGCACTTTGTGGGGTGGCCCAGGAACAGTCCAGAAGCAGAAATTCTTGGATAGAGGGCCTTGGGTGGTAATCCAAAGAATTTGACTTTCTTTTTTAAAGATTTATTTATTTATTTGAAAGGCAGAGTTGCAGAGAGAGAGAAAGAAAGAGGGAGGGAGAGATCTTCCATCTGCTGGTTCGCTCCCCAAATGGCCACAACAACCCAGTGCCAGCCCCATCGTCACTATTTTTTAAAAAGATTTATTTATTTTTATTCAAAAGAGAGTATGAGAAGGGATGGAGGGAGGGAGAGAAAGAGAGAGAGAGAGAGAGAGAGAGAGAGAGAGAGAGAGATCCTCCTTCCACTGGTTCACTCCCCAAATGGATGCAATGGCCAGGGCTGGGCCAGGCTGAAAGCAGGAGCCAGGAACTTCTTCTGGGTCTCTCATGGTGGGAGCAGGGACCCGAGCATCGGGCCATTCTCCTCTTCTTTCCCAGGCCAGGAGCAGGGAGCTGGAGCTGGAGCAGAGCAGCAGCCAGGACTTGACCCCGTGCTCATGTGAGATGCATGTCGCAGGAGGTGGCTGAACCCGCTATGCCACAATGTTAATGTTACTTTTGACAGAGAAAAGTAAGGAGAGGGAGAAGAGGATGAGCCTCCATGGAGGACTGGAAAACAGGCAAGAAAGCTGGCAGGAGACAGAGCAGGTCCCGGGGGCGGGCATGGCGAAGGCCTCAGGAGGCAGGAGACCGCTGCTGTGAAAGCCGCGTGAGGGGAAGAGAGGCCGGGCTCCCTCGAGAAAGCTGGCCTCGCAGCACCCGAGAGTCCTGAGTGTGGAGCAGCAGCGAGAAGGGCGCCCCCCACCCTGTCCCTCAGCACAGGGACCAGCAGGAGTGAGCATGTAGAGGCAGAAAAATGCAGGAGATCCCCTTTCATTTTTAAAATTTGTTTTTATTAATCTGAAACACATAAACACAGTTATCTCTCAGTCACTGGCTCACTCCTCAAATACCTGCAACAGCCAGAGCCAGGAACCCAATCCAGGTCCCCCACGCAGTGGGCCGGGGCCCAGGGACTTGAGTCCTCACCTGTTGCAGCCCAGGGTCTGCCCCAACAGGAAGCTGGAATGAGAAGCAGAGCTTAGACTTGAACCCAGGCACTGCAGTGTGGGACGCAGGCATCCCAGGCAGGTTCTTAACCGCAGCACCAAGCACCCTTCCCCAGAGGTCTTGAAGAATGGTGCGGACTGGGTACACGTGTCTTTCCACACCAGGACCCGGAAGGCCTATCTTTCTCGAGGAATATTTCCACGACTACAGATCAAGGTCCAATTCTTGGTGCTGACACAGTGGCATAGCAGGTAAAACTGCTGCCTACAACTCCAGCATCTGATATGAGGGCCAGTTGGAGTCCCGGCTGCTCCACTTCCAATCCAGCTCTCCGCTGTGGCCTGGGAAAGCAGTAGAAGATGGCCCGAGTCATTGGGCCCCTGCACCCACGTGGGAGACCAAGAAGCTCCTGGCTCCTGGCTTCAGCCGGGCCCAGCCCTGGCCGCTGCCACCATCTGGGGAGTACCCAGCAGATGGAGAGCGCTCTCTCTCTCTCTCTCTCTCTCTAACTCTGACTTTAAAATGGCCAGACCTCCTTGAGACAGTCACGGGCCTCCGCCAGGCCTTCTGCCCACTCTGTAGACCTGGCCGGCATCAGACTCCTGGAGGCACAGCAGTGAGGAGTGAGTCATCTATCGTTTTATCTGCTCTGGACCAGTTCCTCCTTCTCCCTGAGAGAAGGGGTGGGGGGTGTCCTTCTGTCAGTCCATGTGTCTGGCGGTGTTAACCCCACACCCGGCCCTAGGGCCCATGAGTGGTTTCTGCCTGCTGCAGTGATTGGGTGAGAGGTGGGCAGTAGGCGGAGCCCAGGCGGGGATGACTGACTGGGAGGGGACGGCTGCTTCTTTGGGAAGGGCTCCCTAGAGGGACATCAGCAGGAGCCGCAGGGGACACCTTTCCACTGTGGGTAAATACATATGGAGCCTGAGGATGAAGCCGGCAAACAGGAGTGGAGAGAGACTGATTCCTGGAGCCGCCCATCGTTTAAGTCCCAGCCCAGTGGGCTGGGAGCACCACCAGTGGACTTCCCAGTTCCAGGAGTCATTCTGGCTCAAGCTAGTTTGAACTGGGTTTCTTTTCTTGCATGCAGAGGAGGCCATACACAGGGCCTCATCCCACCGTGCTGAGTCAGGATCTCGCTGTGCTCGTTGGGGCGAGGGAGCAGCCCCGGCTCCCATCTTGCCCCCTCGAAGCCCCCTGGGGGACAGGACAGAGCACTGCACTGCACGCGCTGGCTCGGGTTTCCAACTCTCCCCGCAAGCCTCTCCCACGCATCCCCTGCACCCCTCCTTCTGCTGCCTGGCAGCCCCCGGAGCCCCTCCCCACCTCCCACTCAGATCCCCGGCTCTTCCTGCCATTCGCTGCCTTGCTGCCAGGCCTCGGCCTCTCCCTGCGGCTCTGGCTGGATGCTCGCCTTCTCCCCGCCCCGGGGGACGGGTCCTCTAGATTGCACCTCCTGCTTTCTCTCAGGTCGATTCCTCCTTTGTGCTTGCTCCGCACCTGTGCCTGCTCCAAGCCTAGCTCTTTGGACAGCGCACTGCTCCCACGTAGCAGCCACAACCAGCAAACCTCACCCGAGGAGGCTCGGACCTGCCAGAACCCCCCCTCTACACACACACACCCACACACACACACGCCTTCCCAGGCCATATGGTCCCTGCTCTGCTTCTGACACCTGTATGTGGCCAGCAGCAAGGCAGAAGCCTCCAAGCAAGCCCCCACTGGTGAGAGGTCACCCAGTTCCTGTCTCCCGTAGCCCAAGCTGTGTCCTGCCTTGAGCCCATGTCTGTCCCTCCCCAGGGAGCAGGATGACTGTGGTCAGCTCTGTGTCCTTGGCACTGAGCACACTGTGGAAGCCCCGGGGAAGGGATGAGTGAGCCAAGGTGAGAGGCTGGATGGAGTCTAGCTCTGCTAGAGATCAGGGGCCGACATTCGCTTATTCAACACATATTTGGGGCGAATTTTCTGGAGCCGGGCTCAGAGCCAGTGTTGGGAACAAGACAGGCAGGCGTGGAGACCGGCATTCTGGAGTACGGCAAGGCAGGAATTGGTGGGTGCTTGGGGGTTGCAGGCTGGGGCCTGGGGTCAGAATGCAAGTGGCATTGCAGGAGTGCATGTTGGACAGAGCTAGCTGTCTGTGCAACGGCTGGAGGTGAGAAAACATGGGCACTTGGGAGCACAGGCTGACCATGGCGGCAAAAGGGCACTGGTGAGGCCTCACGCTGCCAGGCGTGGCAGGAGACTTGGACTTGTCCCGAGGCCAGAGGGACCATCAGAAGTGGCTGCTGTTGGGAGCTATGGATCTGTACCAGGTGTGAAGCCCAGAGGGCAAGAGCTGAGGCCTGCCCTGAGCAGGGCCAAGGGAACGAGGCAGGCAGGCCATCCGTGTGCTTTGCAAGGCCGGACAATCAGCGCTGCCCTGGGGTGGGGATGTGGGAGCATTCATTGTGGCTGGGGAGAGCGCCTCGGGCTTCGCGGGCCCCTGGGGGGCACTACAGAGCAGACATTTGTACACCCCTCGTCCTGAGCCCCCGCTTCCTTCCCACGCTGCCACGCGGATCCGTGCCCTGGCTGTGACCCTGCAGAGCAGGGCTGGGGTGAAGGGGCAGGTGCCGCAGATGTGCAGGGGCGGCCTGGCTGCTCAGGAGGCCCCGGGAGCCTTATTAACTGGGGCCAAGACAAACTCTCTAATTAAAGTGAGAGCGGAGCCAAGTGCGGAGGCTCCGGGGAAAGTGCCTGAGGCCCCTGCAGGAGGCCGAGGGGCTCGGAGGAGTGTGAGTGCTTCGGTTTCCGGCCGTGATTGTGTGCCTGTGAGTACTTGTGTGTGTGTCTGTGTGTGTAACTCTGTGTATGCCTGTGTGTGTGTCTGTATGTACTTGTGTGTGTGCCTGTGGGTACTTGTGTGTGTGTATGTCTGTGTATGTAACTATGTGTATGCCTGTGTGTGAGACTGTGTGTGCCTGTGTGTCTGTGTGCACTTGTGTGTGCCTGTGTGTAGTTGTGTGTCTGTGTGTGCCTGTGTGTGTGATTATGTGTGTGCCTGTATGTGAGAGACTGTGTGTGCCTCTGTGTGTGTCGCTGTGTATGACTATGTATGTGCCCATGTGTGCGTCTGTGTGTCTCTGTGTGTGTCTGTGTGTGCCTTTGTGTGTGTGTGTGTGTTGTGCATGTAACCTCAAGCTGCTGTCTGTTTAGACTCTCACTGCTTGTGTTTGTCTCTGTCTGTTCTGGTGTTTTGAGACACAAGAGATGGTGCCATGTCTGCATATTTAAGCAGCCATGTCTAGGAAAGTGCAAGTACTGTGAGGACCAGGGCTGCCCCAGGGGCCACGTGTGTGTGAGAGAGAGAGAGAGAGAGAGAGAGAGAGAGAGATGCAAACATGAACCATATGTACCGCGTGGTCTAGATGCACACACAAGAACACATATGTGCTTGTGAGTGGTCAGGACACCAGCCATGCCTAGGCACGACATGGGACAGTATTTCAGATATCTATAGATACTAAACTTCAGTGGCTTAAAGATCGTTTGCTCCTTATGCTTCTGTGAATTGACAGGACTGCACTGAGTGGTTCTTGCGCTCTGTCAGTACAGCTGGCGTCACTCATGTGGCTGTGCTGGGGGGCTGGGCTGCAGCTGCATGGTGTCTCATCTTCCCTGGGGCCACCTCGCTGTCCTCCCAACACCCTGGAGTATCTCCTGAGCTTCTCTATAGCATGGGGCTGGCTACCAATGGGAAGGGTTCCAGGAGTATTTATCGTGCCTCTGCTGTGTGACACCTGCTAATACCCATTGGCGAAGTCAGACAGCTGCGCTCAGAACCATGTGAGACGGACCTTCCCACGGTCACGCACACAGGAGGTGTCCACCCAGTGAGGAAGGAAAGCCTGGTGGGGTGGGCCTGTGGACCTGTCTTCAGGGTCATTTGCTGCTGAAAGTGACCCTGGGGATTGTGGCGGTCAGCAGAGGCCTGGCCCCTTCCCTGACTGGCTCTCTCTCAGCAATGCCTTCCAGGAGCAGCCGAGGCCCGACACCGCTCACACGCCCTGGTCCCAGGTGAAGTCTCCCCCTGGCCTTGCTTCCAGGTCAGGCCTGGCCATCGCTGGGACTCATTCCTCTCCACTTGGAGGCTGCTCTGAGTAGTTTCGGGTAATGGCTCCACTGTCCATTACCTGGGTGACCTTAGGGAAGTTAGGTAGCCTCTCCACACCTGCTTTTAAACGTGGGCTGTGGGGAGAAGAATCCCCATCCCCTAGAGTCACCGTGGGGGTTGGAGGCCGCGATGCAGGCCCTGTGCCTCGGCGAGGGTGAGTGTGTGGTGCATCACGGCCACCATAATCACTGCAGAGAGGACGCGGGGACCACAGACACCAAGCAGAGGTCTGGCCCCCCCTAGAGCTGCTCCTAGGGCTGAAAGGAAGCGCATTGCCTGGCCATTGTCATGGTGCAGGTCACCGATCCATAAGCCCGTCTATGCCTATTCCTGAGCTTCCGGTCAGAGCAAAACCCACAGGCAGACACTCAGAGCTCACAGCCCAGAGGACTCTGTGGGGAGTCACAGGTGCAGGGAAGGGCAGTGGTGCCCAGCAGTACCTCCAGAGGGCCAGGCAGCGAAGCAGAGGCAAGCAGCTGCCCTGGGACTTTGAGAGGAGGAGTAGAAGGAGACGCGGAGATGGGGTGAAGGTCCAGGAAGGCTTCCTGGAAGAGCTGTTTCTGAGCTGAAACCTGGAGCGTGGCAGGATCTAGTCGGAAGAGAGAACTAGAGGAGGGGCCGGTGCTGTGGCACAGTAGGTTAACGCCCTGGCCTGAAGCACCAGCATCCCATATGGGTGCTAGTTCTAGTCCCGGCTGCTCCACTTCTGATCCAGCTCTCTGCTGTGGTCTGGGAAAGCAGTAGAAGACAGTCCAAGTCCTTGGGCCCCTGCACCTGCGTGGGAGACCCGGAAGAAGCTCCTGGCTCCTGGCTTCGGATCGGGCTTCCGGCCATTGCGGCCAATTGGGAATGGAAGACCTCTCTCTCTCTTAGCCTCTCCTCTCTCTGTGTAACTCTGACTTTCAAATAAATAAATACATCTTAAAAAAATAACTAGAGCCCAGCGCCGCAGCTCACTAGGCTAATCCTCCGCCTTGCGGCGCCGGCACACCGGGTTCTAGTCCCGGTCGGGGTGCCAGATTCTGTCCCGGTTGCCCCTCTTCCAGGCCAGCTCTCTGCTGTGGCCAGGGAGTGCAGTGGAGGATGGCCCAAGTGCTTGGGCCCTGCACCCCATGGGAGACCAGGAGAAGCACCTGGCTCCTGCCTTCGGATCAGCGCAGTGTGCAGGCCACAGCGCACCGGCCGCGCCGGCCATTGGAGGGTGAACCAACGGCAAAGGAAGACCTTTCTCTCTGTCTCTCTCTCACTGTCCACTCTGCCTGTCAAAAAATAAAAAATAAATAAATAAATAAAAATAACTAGAGGGAGCGAGCAGAAGTGCTGAGCATATGTGTCCATCCTTGCTAGGGATGCATCATGTGACCTCCTGACCTCAGCAGCCCTACCCACCTGTCCCTCACCCCCCTCAGGTGGCATAGGCTGGCCACGGTTGCCACGTGTGCCAACACTCACATGCACACACCAACGGCAGACATCACTAATCAACTACAGAACATCACCGTCTTCAGCAATTCCGTCAGGCTTCTCAAAGCAGGAAGCTATTATCAATCTACTGAGATTAGCACTTGAGATGAAACCATTTTACTGCCTCAGATTAAGTTGAAACAAAGAACCCAGAAGCTCAGAATCCTGGCTTCTCCATCTGCAAACTGTGTGCCTTTCAGGAAATATCTTAACCTTTCTGGAACTCAGCCTCCTGCCCGAGGCAGGGGGATATTAATCCTATTCAGGGGAATGCTGAAAGTCTTGATCGTGATCACGTGTGCGAGGCCCTAACAAAGCACAAAATCCAGAAGAGAAGACGGGGGTGCCCCTCTGCCCCCAGCCATCAGGAAGCAGGAGCAAAGGCAACTGTGAGGGCCCCATTTGCAACTTCTTGGAGGAAGAATAATCCGCTAAGCATGGGAGTGAGGTGCGCACGCGCAGAGCTGTCAGTGCGTGGAGGCGGGGCTGGGGCTGGGGCTGGGGCGGGGGCTGCCGCTCAGAGCTGGAGGGAGGGCGCCCCTGAGCACGTGCTCCGGGAAGCAGCCCAGGGCTCCCTGACAGGCAAGAGGGGCGGTCGGGAAGCCAGCAAGCGCGGGTGACAGACAGACAGCGCTGGTCGATGACAGCCAGGATTGTGAAGGGCTGATGAGTTTACCGAATTGGACCCGTCAACCGGCACTGGGGGCGTGCAAGTCATGGCAGTGGGGGGTCTCTGCTCCCCTCCGGCCCCCAACCCATGTGTCCTGCCCATGGATCTCTGCCTTGGAACTAAGGAGCAGTTCTCCTGCTGGGGGCTTGGGGAGCCCCTTCGCCCACCCCCGGCTCAGCCCAGAAGGACCTTTCTAAGTCCTCCAAGGCTCCACTGCTCCGTGACACTTGTGCAAGCCGAGCACAGAGAGGTCGGAGTGTGACCCAAGGTCACCCAGCGTACTAGGGCCAGAGCCAGACATCAACCAGGTCTCTTCTAGTAGGCACCTCATAGGCCCCAGGTTCAGGTTCAGCCCAGTGTCCGGAAGGTGGCCAATAACCAGTGAATCCAGGGGAGGGTCTGCTCTCCTGGCTGAGTCTGTCTCCCTGTGGTTCCTTCCCCAGGAACCGCCTGGAATATTTGTTCCCGTAAACCCCATGACAAAGGCCTTCCCCCTCCCTCCCCGTTCTCTTTCTCCTAAAGGCAGTTGCTTTGTGGAGGTCATTTCTGAAGTGGGAGGGGTGCCCTGCTTGTCTTTCCGTACACCCCACCCCCATCAGGAAATGAGGGGTCTTGCTTTCCTTGAGTGATCCGTTCCTGATACGAGTCGCTGTCGACAGGCGGGTCTGCGGTGGATGTATTAACTCGGACCTTTCCTTGCTTTATGAGGCTCTGGGACAACATCTGGAAACAGATGTTTGCTCCAAGATGGAGCAGGAGGCAAGGAGCCAAGCGCAACCCCAGCACCCAGGGGAGGAGGGGCAGATGGGACAAGGGCTCTGGCAGGGCCCAGGGCGACGGGCTGGTGCGCAGCTTTGTGGCTGTGGAGGAACGGCTCCCAGTGGGTCCCAGGGGGCTGCTGGCCCATCAGAGCATAGGCTCCATGGTTTCCCAGGGTGTGGAGCCAGCCCGGGGCTCAGGGCCAGTGCCGCAGAGGTGCCAGATGCTATCCCCTAGCTTCCCTTTTCGCTTCCATCCTCGGCCAAGGACTAGGCGTCCATTTCTTTGAAAACATCAACTTTGTTTCCCAGAGACGTTCCTGCAGGACTGCAGACTTCATCAACTCAAATCTGTTGCCGTTCCAAGTGTGAGGTTCAGGGCTGGGCACGTCATGGTTCTCAGGGAAAGAGCTACCGCGGTGGTGATGGTGGTGGTGGTGGTGGTGGTGGTGATGGCGATGATGGTGGAGGTGATGATGTGGATGATGAAGGTGGTGGTGTTGATGATGATGGTAGTGGTGGCTGGGGTGGATGTGGGCACCAGCTAGGGTGCCAAGTATCCTGCAGTTGATGTCTTTCTTAGACACATGGCCAAGGAGGCTCGGGCCAATCACAAAATTACATATCTACAGCCTTTATGATTGGCCCAAAGGTGACCAAGCTAAGCCAATCTGGTACCTCCTCAGGGATTTTTCAGTCCCAGAACCTGGGAGATGAAAATTCTTTTACTTATATGCTAGGCAGCCACCTTATAAATCCACGAAGCTCGCATGGACGGGCTCTGTTTGCAAAGCGAACAGCCAGTGGAGAGAGCAGAGAGGAGAGATGGAGAGAAGACCAGCTTCCCAGTGGTGCTTGGGCGTTGGGGTCTCGTGGGCATCCCTGGGGCGGCCTTAGCCTTTCCAGTTTAGGTGTGGGAACCATAACCATCGCCACACCCTCTCCTCGTTTCGCTTGTTACTTGGCGAGTCTCTGTACCTTGCTGCCGCAGGCCGCTGTGGCCGTGCAGAGATGACCACGTGTGATGACGGCAGAGGTGAAGGTGAAGAACAGCATCGCTGGGGGCAGGGCTTGTGCTTCTGAGAGCGGGGATGTGGTCTCCGTTAGATTAGGTGGCGGCATTGCCCAAGAGGATACTGCGATGGTGGTGGTGGCGACCTCCCGACAGATCCTGCTGACCAAGGAGAAGTTAAGGCTTTGCACGGGCCCCAAAGACCCAAGGAACGACCCCTGAAAAGGCCAGGGGCAGAGGCCTGTGATGACACCCTCAGTGCAAATTGGAATGTTTGGGCTCTAACAGCTGGCTCCAGTTTCTGACTCCAGCTTCCTGGCAAGGCAGACCCTGGAGAGCAGCAGTGGTGGCTCAGCGGTGGGGTTCCTGTTACCCACATGGGAGACCTGGTTTGAGTTCCCAGCTCCTGGCTCTGGCCTGGCTCAGTCCTGACCTTGGCAGAGTCAATCAGTGGATGGGAACCACCCCCCAACCGCCTCTGTGTGTGTGTGTGTGTGGAGGGGGGACTGATTCCGCTTTCCAACTCTGCCTCTGAAATAAATTTTACAAACATTTTAAGAGAAGTGGGGACAAGGAGAAAAATTCTTCCAGAATGTTGAATGCTGTCATTTTTTCTTAACTGGATGAGTCCTGTCTGAGCTGGGACCTGCAGGGGCATGCCAGAGGGTTTACAGGTAGTACTGTCTGTTGGAACAGAGAGCCTTGAGGGTCCCAAGCCCATTAGGCCCTTTTGAGAATTCCAAGTGCCTCCAGCCAAGATGAGATGAAATACTGGGTGCAATGAACTTGGGGCAGGGCCTTCCTTGTGGGCCAGTGGGAGGACAAGCTTCAAAGAGCTCAGGGTGTTGTGTGTGGCCGCTGGGCTTCAACTGTGATGATTTGTTCCCCACGGGGTGCTTGCTGACAATGAGTCCCCTCTGGAGAATAATTGTTGGTGACATTGCCACTCTGTGCCAGCCACTGCCCCAAGCATGGTGCAGGTGCAGTCCTCCCAACCTACCTCCCTGTTCCCCCACCCAACGGAAGAAGAAACGCAGGTACAGACAGGTGATGCAACTCACCCACTGTTGGGAAGCCAGGTGGTCTGGGCGCTGGATGCCTCCCTCCCCCAACTCATCCCCCAGCTCCACAGCACAGCTGCTAATCCACCCCTGCCCGGAGTCTCCACTTTTATCACCTTTTACCCAAGGGTGCATTTTCAGAGACAATAGGAACTTCCAGGGGTTCCCTGAAGAGCCTGTGTCCTCCAGGGAGCTCTGGTACGCCCCACTAGGAGTATGCTGACCCAGAAGAGCTGGGACCCCCTCTCCCTTGGGGTTCAGCCCCTCCCCACAAGCAAGGGGCTCTGTGGCCATGAGCACATGGTTCCACGTGCCACAATGTTAGATCTTCCGTGTGGTCTTGGACTCAGCCAAACCTGTGTGTAATTCTCGCTTCACCGCCTTGGGCAGGCACCTCTTCTCTGGGAGTGGATTTGCTCACCTGTAAGGTACAGCTCGGCACACCTAGGTCCCAGGGTTACGGCGCCCAGCCCAGGGCCCGCAGCCAGGGCGGAGCACTCAGCCACGGGCATCTCAGTGGCACTTTAACTTCTCGGACTTCAGCTCGCCTCTCTCTGCTTCTCCTTCTCGGCCATGGGTGAGGTTTCTGTTCCTCTGAACAGAGAGAGCTTGGCAGGGAGGCGTCCAGTGGCTGCAGGAGCCCAGCAGAGAAGGTTCAGGCTCGGCCCGCCTCCCTCCCCCAGAAGTTATATGCCCATGTGGCTGGATTTTACAAAATAAACACATGCCATTTCCACAATGGAAAGTTTTCTTTAAAAAAAGAAAGAAAGGAAAACATTCTCCTTTGTCCAAAGAGGGCAAGGAAGATAAATTAAGCCTTTTACACACACACACCAGGGCCTGCTCTGGCTTCCGCCCTGTGAGGGTCCTGCAGCCCCAGGGGGCCCCCTCAGTGCCCCAGGACAGCTCACAGAGGATCTGCTGTGGGAATTGAAGGGTGGGGGTGTCCCACCTCTGGCTTTCCTTCCATCTCAGTAGTGCCCCCTGCAGGCAGCCAGAGCCACTGTGTTTGCTAACCCTGTGCAAAGATCTGTAGTTGCAGCCGCTGCCCCACCAGAGACCCCAACAGGAGGTCAACTGGTAAGTGAACGGCAGAGCCGGGCTGTGGGGAAAGCCTTGGCTTCCTAGCCCCTGGCTCGTTCTTCTGCACCCCCCCCCCCTTCTGCCCATCAAAGAACACGCTCAGAAACTCTGGCATCAGCTTGTCAGCACGCAGAGCCTGCTCCTCCTCGCTCTTCACCCTCGGCCTAACCCCAGGGCCCTGAGTCTCCCTTGGCTCCTCAGTAAAGCAGATAAGGGGGCCTCCCTCACGGCTTGGTTGGGAGCGTGAAGGGCCTCGTGCATAGAAAGGGATCAACACTTGCATGGAAGTTCAAAACCATCGCAGTTTCACTGCAGGTTGCCTGGTCTTCAGCCGACCGATTGCTTTGGCCATTTGGAATTTCCCAGTTTTTCCACAATGAACATATATTGCTTGTTTAATTTTTAAAAATCTTTTATTTTAAAATTTATTTATTTGAAAGGCATAGTGACAGAGAGAGAGAGAGAGAGAGAGAGAGAGAGAGAGCTTGTCCATCCATTGGTTCACCCCTCAAATTGCTGCAACAGCTGGGGCTGGCCAGGACAAAGCCAGGAGCCAGGAACTCCAGCCTGATCGCCCATACGGGTGGCAGGGACCCAAGCCTTGGGGTCATCTCCTGTTCCTTCCCAGATGCGCTAGCCTGGAGCTGGACAGGAAGTGGAGCAGCCGAGACTGCGATTCGAGCATTGCAGGCTGCACCACAGCCCCGACCCTCTTTTAGCCTTAAACAAAACACAAACAAGACATCTGTGCTTCTCATCTGCATTTGCTTACTGACCGCTGATGGCTTCTGTCCAGGAAAGCAGGCACCCCAAATACCGCACCGCCGCTGGGTAGGTTGGTTTGGAGATTGGCAAAGGATGAACTGGGGGCTGCGAGCAGGACTGGGAGAGGCTCAAGTGTGACTGCAGTGCTGTAGCGAGGGAGCTACAGCTGACCCCATAGGGAGCTGGGAGCTGGGGTGCCCTCCAGGGCGCCTAGCATACAGGTGAGGGGGCTGACCTCTGTACTGCCAACCAGCAGCAGTGGCCCTGGCCCCCGGGGTGCAGGCTGCCCCCAGGGAGGGAATGCAGTCTGGAAAAGGCCCATCCTTCAGCCAAGCCTGAGTATGAGAGCTGAGCCTTGTCCTCGAGGGAATCTGATGGTGCAAAGCTGGCCTGTAGGGGCCAGACAGAGCAGAAGCAGCCTGGGGCCCAGGCTGTACTCTCAGGCCCCGGGCTACACACACCTGACTCCCTTGAAGTCACCTGTGTGGCAGAGACATTCACACAGCAGGCATTTCATGGGCGGCATCTAAGCTCCTCCTTTCCCTGCATCCATCCCCATCTGAGCCCAGACGCTCCATCCACAGGGCACACAGCTGCCCAGCTGAGGGTTCCAGGCCTCTTGCAGGCCACAGGGCCTCCAAAGAGCAGCCCGCCGGGCAGCCTCCCAAATGCCCAGGAACACTCTGCCTCTCCCGTACTGCAGCCCCTCCCAGGTGGTCTTCCCCTTTCATCTGTCAGCACAGCTGGGGTGGACATTCCCATATGGAGCCAGGGCGGGGGCCCCTAGGACCCCAGCTGGTCACCCCCGTAGCACGCGTGAGTGCCGGGAGCTGCTGGCAGGGGCTGTCTCTCCTCGGCGGCGTGGTGGCGGCTTGCTGTTTTTGTAAGAGCTCACTTCCAGACTTGGAAGCAGCTCAAACATGTTCTGAGTGACTCAGTTGGAATGTTTGGGGTACAAGTAATAGAAAGTCTGACCCAAACTGCTTGGAATCATAAAGGGAAGATATTGATTCCTAATGAAAACTCCAGACGCAGGTCTGCGTTCAGGCGAAGCTTGATCTAGGGTTCAGCAGTGTCACTAGGGGTAGTTTTCCTCTCCTTGCCCTCCCCCTTCTCCCCCTCCTCCTCTCTCCCACCCTTGCTTACTCCGGCTTTGTCTACCATGGCAGCTTCACTTCCAGTCTCACTTCCCCGTGGTGCCGAGACGACCGCCCAAGGCTCCGAGAGTTACAAACTTTCCTATTCACATCTTGCCAAAGAGAAAGAGCACCTTACCCTAGCATCATTAGCAGCAGCCCTGAGCCGTCCTGATCTGAGGATCTGTGGCCACACGCCCACCCTAGGCGAATCACGATGGGCAGGAGGCGCCACCCGGGCTGTGGAATGAGGGGAGGGCCCTGTCCCTGAGTCACCAACCCCCAAACAGAAAGCAGAGCTCATGGGTCCCGGGAGGCGACCAGCTCACACCCACATGGTTCCTGGGGCTATGGATCCCATGTGTCGTCAGCAAACACACACAGGTAAATAAAGCACCGTAAGAAGAGCCTGGAAAATTTTGTGGTTCCTCACGACTGATGATTAGGTGTAGACGCTCCTAGGACCCCAACTGCTCACCCCTGCAGCAGGCACAAGTATTCTGGGCTTGTTCTTTCCTTAGCTGTGTGGCAGGTGTTTTCTTTTTGTTTTCTTAAGCTCACGACCTTGTCAGCCCGCTCCTGAGGCCAGCACCATCCTTGCCGTTCTCTGTCCATGTAGCTGGAACGGCAGCAGGTGACCCAGGTTGACCTGCTGGGGCCGTGGGACCTAGGATCAGCCAGTCAGTGTGCTGCAGTGACCGATTCTGAGATAGGCTGGAATCCAAGTTGGGCCAATGACAAGCCAGGCCCAGGAGTTTGCGTCCTATAATTCGAGGTGGAAAATCTCCCTTGTGTTTTCTGTTGGATTTGCACCTGCCTGGGCATGGGCTGGAGATGCTAACATCCCTCTCGCCACAACATGAAGTCTGAAAACAGAGACACCTGGAAGGGAGTAGGGCTTCCCAGACTGCTCCCAGGGCAGCTGGAAACCCAGGAGCAGGTGCACCTGAAGCAGAGCCATCCTGGACTTTTGGGAATGTGTCCCAGTGGACTCTGCCTGCTCAAGTCGGGAGAGCTGGGTTTTCAGTCACTGGAGACCCCAAATCCTAACCAGGAGAGCGTGTGTTTGATTTGTGCTCACCCCCACATCGCCTGGGCCAGAAACTCCTGATCTGCCTGGGGCGGAGCCGAGACTTTTGCCAGGAAAGTGTCCCCCTGCCAAGCGCCTCTGCTGGGGGCATTGGAACCACGTCCTGTTAAGAAGGAAGAGCAGCTGCTGGTGGCAGGTCAGAGACATCTGGCTGCAGAACACTGGAGCCAGAGGGGCCCGCAGGAAGGGAGGAGAGCAGGCAGGCGAGGCTGTCCCCGGCAGAAGCACACAGGGGGGCTGCCACGAGGGCAGCTCCTCCGGGGAAGACAAGCCTGGCCCTGGGAGTGGGGCTCCCAGAGAGCGTGGGGCTGTGCCACACATTCCCGCTGCAGCCCTTCCTCCGATGGCGAGTTTGTCGGAGAGGCTTGGCTGTGTGTCTTCATTCCTCACGCTGTTTGTCCCGCCTGCCTGACCCAGGCAGCCAAGTTCTACCCGGTGGAGACATTCCTCTTGTGGGATTTAACTTGCGGAGCCCCATGGCCCGAGGGGTGGCATGTCCCCTGTCCCACTGTGTGCCTTCACTTGCATCCAATCCAGCAGATCCTGAGCATGCGTGCCTTGCCAGGCCCAGGCTTGGCTGGGCCCTCTGAGAACATTGGTGCCAATTAGATGCGTCCCCGGCTTCCCAGAGAGCTCAGAGCTGGGGGAGTAGGGTGTGAAAATGGCGAACGGGGATACGCACAAGGCCGAGAGGCATCCGAACAGGTGAGAGTTGCAATTGATGCCCCTGTTTGGAGAATGATGGGGAGACGTGGGCAGGAAAGGCAGGTGCAGCAGGGTTTATAGGGGGCCTATCTTGGCTGTCACTCTGGGGAGAGGGGAAAGCCTTTCTGGGCCAAGGGACAGTGGGGACAGAGACTTAGAATGAGAAAAGGCGGGGCCAGCATTGTGGTGCAGAAAGTTAAACCCTTGCCTGGAATGTCGGCATTCTACAGGGGCACTGGTTAGAGTCCCAGCTGCTCCATTTCCAGTCTGGCCTTTTGCTAATGGTCTGGGAAGACAGCGGAAGAGGGTCCCAGTGCCTGGGCTCTTGCACCAATGTGAGCACCTGGATGGAGTTCCAGGCTCCTGGCTTTGACCTGACCCAGCTCTGGCTGTTAGATCCATTTGGGGTAGTGAACCAACAGAAGGAAGATCTCTCTCTCTCTCTCTTTCTCTCTCTCTCTCTCTCTGTTTCTCTCTCCTCCTCTCTCTTTGTAACTGCTTTCAAATCAATAAATAAGTCTTAAAAAAAAAAACAGAATGAGAAAAGGCCCTGTGGTCAGCCTTTGACTGCTGGGCTTCTGCCTCTTAAACTCAAGTTTTGGTAAGCGGGGTAGCTGGAGAGGGCCTGTCAGATACCAGCCAGCATGTTCACAGCCAAGGTCGCCTCCCTCATGGGTGCCGTGGCCCATCCTGATGATCACGGCCCGGCCAGGTTCCCCAGCTGCCTCCCCGGTACATGTCATGCTTGCCCTCCTCCTCTGAGTCTCAGAGCAGGTTATGGAAACATCGTGCAGCCGCATTATAGCCTCTATCCTTGGTTAAGTACTGGGGTTTTTTGGCCAGGACTCTCCTTTCTTGGAGCCAATCTGACAAGCTGCACGCCAAGCCAAGAATCGTATGTCTCGCAGCATCACGGCGGTTTAGGAGCCAGCCCCCACACGAGAACCCACTGGCAGACGGTGCAGCTACAAATGTGATCCGTTACAAATTGGCCACGCTGGATTACAATAGATCACAAGCAGTGGCTGTTACCATTTCCACACTGCAGGGGCCTGGGGCTTGAGCACAAAGGATTTGCCAAGGGGATGGAATGAGCCTGTTGCCTGTTTCCAAAAGCAGTGATGAGAACGTGGGGGTAAGGGCAGATACAGCCCAGAGGCGAGAGGTAGGTGAGAAGCAGGGAGTGCAGAAGCTGGGCGCTGGTGGAAGCTTGGCTGCTCCGCCGTGTGACTGGAGTTTACTACACGACCTCTCTGTCTGCCTTAGGAGGGGTATCGATGTTGGAACCTCTGACAGTGGGGGATCATGTATTAGAGATCAGATGTGGCATAGCGGATCTCCCAAGCCTTGTGATTCGTTCCCAGAGTCCCTGAGCATGAGGACCTGGACGGGGGCTTGCTGAGAGTGAGATTGCAGGCAGATGTTCGAGGGGCTGTGCTCCCAGGAAGGCCTGGCTGGAGTGGGAGGATCCACCTGCCAGGGTGGCAGGACTCAGTTCCATGTAGGCATCTCCACGAGGCTGCTTCAGCATCCTCATGATGTGGATGCTGGCTCCCCCCGGTGCCAGGGATCCACGAGACTGAGCTAGAAGCTGCAGTGCCCTTGATGATCTACCTTCGGAGGCCACACACTCTCACTTCTGCCGTGTTGCACTAGTCACACAGGTCGGCTCCGGTTCACCGTGGGAGGCAGCTACCCAAGGCAGGAAAGCCAGATGTGAGAAGCATTTGGTGCCATCTTAGAGGGTGACTGTCACAGTATTCCCTCTGACCCCTGATGGTGCATGGTCCTTCCACATGCAAAAGCACACTTGTCCCTTCCGACTGCCCCCCGACTCTGCGATGGCAGCTCCAAGTGCAGAATCCCATCCTCTGCAGCAGCCACAGGAGTGTAGGTGGCCCCTTGGGCACAGTTCTCTGAGGATAATGGGGTGTGAACAGCCAGGGGGTCTGGAACAGGGTGGATAGCATGGTGCTGGGAACCAGCCTGTGCAGCTGTGTGAGCTCCAGCACCAGAGTGGCACTCTGCCCTTTGCCACTTGATTCGTAGTTCAAGGTCAGGTTCTGCCACAGGGAAGAAATGCAATTGTGGTTAATCTGGAGCGCCTCTCTGTTTCCATGGTGGCTTCTAATTTGCCAAGACTTAATTGGCTTCCAAGCACACGGTCCTCAGTGTCATTTGTGATGTCCATCACCAGGCTAGTCCTTGTTCATTGGTCCCTGCAGGTTGCCATGGAGACAGCCTCTGCCCCCTTGCAGGGCCCGGATGGGTCTCTCTTCTAGTCTAGTCCCAGGCCACTCTTGGGGCCAATGGAGTAGTTCTGTTCCCAGGTGCTGTGCTAGTGTAGGGAGACTTCTGCAAGGCTAACCCTTTGCTGCCAGAACATTCCATAAGCCATTTCCCTTCCCTGGATTCTTGCCACTTCCCAAGAATCTCTAGAAAAGGGGACCCAGGCTCCTCCCTCTGAAACCACCACCATCCATGACTGTTCCCCAGGTCCCCAGCCCCACCCCAAGTTGGGGACCATGAGAGCATTGCCCCCGCTCATGTTTTCCTTCAGATGTTGCTGGTGTGAGTCCTTCCTGCTGCCTTCCTGGGCCTGAGACTTCCAGCTCCCAGCCAGGAGACTCTCTCCTCTGCCCTCCCGGGACAAGGAGCACAGGACAGGATCTGGGTGGGGGTGAGAGAGAAAGGGGAAAAGCACGAAAGGGGAAGCAGAAGAGGGGAAGAACGACGATTAATATTTCACAGCGCTGGCCTGGAGCATGGTCAGGTGTCCCTTGGCACCCAGACTCCACCATGAGTCACAGACAGATGGAGAGCGAGGGTCTGGACCCTCTTGCTACACACCAGGGTGCAGTATTTGATCACCTGTTTGACTTGACGCTTCAGAAGGAATGCAGGCCCAGAAGTAGATGAGCCCTCACCTGGGCAGGCTATGGGCAGACAAGATGCCAAGAGGACCTGGCATCTGGACAGAGGGTGACAGACCTGCCAGACTGCCCGTCTGATCGACACATCCTGCAGAGTGTGGGACACATTTCCACCTGTCACTCCCCGCACCGAGTGCTCAGGAATTGCTGGCCACCCTGCCAAACACCCCGGGGATCTTGGAAAGGAGGCGGGGGAGCAGTCATGGCAGAGTCTTGGGGATTACAGCTGCCTTGCAGGGAATCTAGGGGCAGGGTGGAGGCTCTGGTAGGGATCGGGAAACTGTCCATGAGGGAACACGGCAGCAATAGGGGACGCTCGCCCTACAGGCAGGCCTCGCGTGTCTGAAGGATGTCCCTGGGAGAAGGGCCTGTTCTGGGACACCCTGCAGAGTCCAAGGGACGTCGGCAGTCAGATCTCATCCCCACCGAAAGGATTTGCCTAAGAACCCAAAGACCTCCTGAGAGGCAGCAGGTGCCCTGCCTGGGGTGGTGAAGCCCAGGATTAAGGAGCCTTGATAGTGAGACAGACCCTCGGGGGGACACCCAGTGAGACCCCACTGATTCTTCACCTCCACTGACTTCTAGAATCTTCCACTTCATTTCAACTCCACCAACCTATACCTCATGGCAGCTCAGACAGCCGCTGTCTGAAGATATCACCAGCTGTGAAAAATGAGTGTGCCGAGAGGTTTCCAGCGTGCGTGAGCTCACGGGGAAGGGCACCCCTGCTTGTGAGAACAGGCTGCTTCCAGGCCCTCCCGCATATGTAAGCAATCAGCGTGGTAAGTGACGTGGTGGCTCACAGCTCGCGGTGACCCTGCCTCCCCTCTCCTGGAGAAAATTGAGGCCAGCAGGTAGAGTTCTCGATTGCCAGGCATCCTCACCTGAAGGTCCTGCCCACCAGACTCATCCCACCTCCCCCAGGGCCGCCCCACAGGATGCGGTGTCTCTGTTCAAAGCCAAGCGGCCCACCTGGACCCTTGATCTCCAGTTCTCCTGCCTCCTCCGAGAGGCTCCCTCATCACTCATCTTCACCTCACCCAGGCCGCTGGCTGCCCCGCCTCTGTCTAGAAACACAAGGAACCAAATCCTCTCCTGTCCTCGTCTAGCTTCTGTCCAAGTCTCCCTTCCCTCTCGTGCAGCCCTCTCAGGAAAGTAGTCGGTACCTGCAGCTCTCTGGTTGTTCTGCATCCATTCAAACCTCCGTCCACTGCACATGGCTCAGAGGAGGTTGCTTTGAATTGCTCTCCATGGCTCAGACGGGCGAATCCAGCGAACACTGCTCAGTCCTTAGCTACTGATGACCTGTGTGCAACACTTCTCTTCTGGATCTCTCGTCGCTGGGCCCTGTGATGTATCAGGCTGTGTAGGATCACCTCCCACCTCCTGCTGTCTTCGTAGCCAGTCTCCAAGAGGGTCCCCAAAGATGCCCATCTCCCTGCATTTGCCTTTGCCTGGTCACTTCCCACGTCGTACCAGGGTCAGACGATGTGAGCAACAGATCATGGCCGAAGCGGCGCCACGCCTCTTGCAAGATTACATTACAAAAAGCAGTGTAATTTCCTTCTTCATCTTTCTCTCATTCAGTCTCGGGAACGCTTCCTCTGGGAGAAGCTGACTTCATACCCTGAGGCCCTGCAGGCCGCCTCCAGAGAGTTCTGCTTGGCCAGCCCAGAGCTGATTTGGTTTGGAGAACTTCACGCGACAGCCTTATGAGTGAGCCTTCTTCCTGGAAGTGACGCCTCCTCCAGGGGGCACGGCTGCTGCCTGCTACCAGCGTGGCTCCAACCTCGAGAGAGACCCTGAGTCAGAACCCTCCAGGCGCTCAAAGCAGGTGAGGAAGCCGATGTTTGTTTGAAACCACTCAGTGTGGCGCTCCGCCTCCTTGACCCCAGGCACGAAGCCCCACAGAATGTTGGGGAACTTCAGGTTCCTACACTGGGTCACCCCATGTCTCACCCTGGGCGCTCCCGGGGCGGGGCAAACACTGTGGTTCCCTATCCTATAGTCATCTCGAGCCCCTCCCTACTTCTCCCTTGCTGGAGAAGTCCAGCTCCTGTAACTGCGGCTGAAAAGACCAGTTGCCTGCTTTCACCAGCCTCCCCTGCAGCGAGAATATGGGCACAAGATCCAGTCTTGGCCAAGGGAACCCGAGGGGTAGCCTGCTGAGTGTTATGGGAAAGGTCTCTCCTCCTGGTAGAAAGAGGGAGATTAAAAAAAAAAAAAAGATTATTTATTTGAAAGGCACAGTTACAGAAAAAGAGGGAGAAACACACAGAGACAGAAGGAGAGTTGGATCTTCCATCCACTGTTTCATTCCCCAAATGCTTGTAACAGCTATGGGTGGGCCGGGCCAAGGCCAGGAGCCTGGAACGCCATCCGGGTCTCAAACTTGGGTAGCAGAGGCACAAGCACTTGGACCGTCTTCTGCTGCTTTTCCAGGCACATTAACAGAGAACTGGATTGGAAGTGGGGCAGCTGGGAATCGAACTGGCACTCCTACGGGATGCCAGCATTGCAGGTGGCAGCATGACCCATCACATCACAACACTGGCCCCTACAAAGAGGGAGATTACTGAGAGACTCCCTCTTTGCCTTCCATTTTTAGATGTCATCACACAGAGCCTGAGGTTTGGAGCTACGACGCCCACCATTCTGCAAGCACATTTCCCCCCTCCTCCTCCTTGGCCCCTCCAAAGTGCTGCACTGCAGAACGTGTCTCCCCTGGCACTGAGCAGTTTTCGCAGCCTGTTTTCAGTTTGCAGAATTTTATAAGCACGAAAGTTAAACTTCGAACAAATACCTTATAAGAAAAGGTTTATGATATTCTCTTGCTGGTATAACTCTCTTAAAAACACAGCAGGCTTCTCATCTGTTCCATTTTGTACAGCCCCATATGTTAACAGCCACACTCGTGGTTTCTATTTTAGACACACATTTAACATTTTCTAGATTGCTCTCTTTGGCCCCCATTTCCTTTAAGGCACTCAGCTTTGGGGTAATCAATGGCAGATAACTTGAGCCTACCAGACTTCAGCAGGGCAGCACGCCTTCAAGTCTCTGTCCCTGCTCAGGTCAGTTTCTTTTTTTTTTTTTTTTTTTTTTTTTTTTTTTGACAGGCAGAGTGGATAGTGAGAGAGACAGAGAGAAAGGTCTTCCTTTGCCGTTGGTTCACCCTCCAATGGCCGCTGCAGCGGCGTGCTGCGGCCGGCACACGGCGCTGATCCGATGGCAGGAGCCAGGTACTTCTCCTGGTCTCCCATAGGGTGCAGGGCCCAAGTACCTGGGCCATCCTCCACTGCACTCCCGGGCCACAGCAGAGAGCTGGCCTGGAAGAGGAGCAACCAGGACAGAATCCGGCGCCCCGACCGGGACTAGAACCCCGTGTGCCGGCGCCGCAAGGCGGAGGATTAGCCTAGTGAGCTGCGGCGCCAGCCCTCAGTGTTTTCAACAATGTGTATGCAGCCCTAAGACTGGTGTGAGGAGTAGACTTCTCTCTGGTTGCCCTGAAAGGTGTTTGCTTTGTCACTGGTTTTCAGCAATTTGACTGTGATGTGCTTAGGTGTGCTTTTCCTTGTAGTTATTCCTACTGAAATTCATTGAGTGTCTTGGATCTATGGGATTATATTTTTCACCAATTTTGGAAAATATCTGGCCATTATTTTTTAAAGATGCACTCCTCCTCACACACTTTTCCTGGGACTCTAATCACGTGCATGGAAGGCCGTTTGTCCAAAAAAGTCCCTGAAGTCCTGTTAATGTTTTTCTTAGATTTGTTTTTTCTTTCTGTGCTTCGGTCTAGCTGTCAAGTTTATTGATTTTTTTCTGCCATGACTAATTTGCTATTTAGCCTATCCAGTGAAATCATCATTTAATATACTGTGCTTTTCAGTCCTAGAAGGTTCCTTTTTTGTAGATCCTTTCTTTCCTCATTGCAGTCATGTTTTTCTTTAAATACTTGTATCTATTTTTAACAGCGGGTTTAAAGTTCTTGTCTACTAGTTCTGGCTGTCACAGAGGTGACAGACATCCTGCTTCTTTGCTTGACTTCTCTCTTGGTTGTAAGTGTGACTTCTTCACTTCTGGTGTCCGGTAACTGTTTACTGAAAGGTAGACACCGTGGTTCCCATGTTCTTGAGTACTGGACTTAGTTATCTTTCATTAAAGGGTGCTGAGTTTTATTCTAGAAATCTACTTGGAAATAAGCTTGATTTCTTGCAAGGCTTGTCTCCTTTTTTTAAGATTTATTTATTTTATTTGAAAGACAGAGTTACAGAGAGGAAGAGGCAGAGGCTGGGGGTCGGTGGGGGGCGGGGGCTCTTCTATCCGCTGGTTCTCTCCCCTGATGGCCGCAACAGCTGGAGCTGCGCGGATCTGAAGCCAGGAGCCAGGAGCTTCTTCCAGGTCTCCCACGCAGGTATAGAGGCCCAAGGACTGGGGCCATGTTCTACTGCTTTCCCAGGCCACAGCAGAGAGCTGGATTGGAAGCAAAGCACCTGGGCTTGAACCAGTGCCCATATGGGATGCCGGTGCTGCCGGCGATGGCTTTACCTTCCATGCCACAGCACTAGCTCCAACAAGGTTTGTCTTTAAACTTCGTTAGGATGGGGCTAGGGTAGCCCTCCCTTTGGGCTTTCTGGTGTAACTCTACTCCTTAGGTGTGGCCTCTCCAAGGTTCCCAGGAAATACTCCGGGTACTCAGCCAAGTCTCAGCTCTGGTTGCCCTGAACTAGGACCTCTCCTGAGTCTGTTTGGGCTCAGAACGTTGTTCAGCTAAACTCTCCAGTGACTAACCTTTCTCCAAAACTTGCTCTTTGACCAGCACCGGGGAGTCTCATCCTACGTACACACAGTGCGTGCCGCATAGCCAAAGGCTTGGAACGACTTCGCTGTGAATTCAGAAGCCCTTCCTCCGCACAGCCCCCATCTCTCCCACATTCTGCTTACAAATTCTAGCTGTAGCCCCTCTCCAAATTCTGATCTCTGTCGCCTCAGCACAGTGAGACTTTGTGCCCTGCCTGTGTTCCCACTCCAGGGGCCAAGGTTTGCAAAATGCCTCCAGGGCGATCTTTTTATTTTAGTTAGTTCATTTTATTTGTTTTCCTTTCCAGAGAATACAGCCTCATTCAGCTGGTGATAGGGCATCTGAAAACAGATGTTTTGTATATTTTTTGCAGTTTCTTACTTGCCTAGGTGCTGGTCTGCTATCTGCCATGCCATCACAGTCCCAAGCAGAAGTCCACAGGGGACAAGTGTTAATTGGCCTTTCTTAATGAAAGCATTTCTCAATTCGCCTCTTATCATGCAGGGTTAACAAGCAGTTACCTCTCCCCTCCCCACAAGCACTAATTAGTGGGTATTCAATTCCCTTTCATTACTGCCCCTTAACCAGCCAACTCTTTTCTGAACCCATGGCTTTCTGTGTCTTGTCGAACACAGCCAAGGTGAGCATTCTGTCTGTTAACAAATGGTTTTCCGACTCATCGCCCTGGGACTGCGTGTCCTGTGGGTGCCTCACCTGCCACCCTTGTTACTGCAGGGTGCATGGTTGAGGGTGAGCTGGGGCATCCGGGGTGAAGCCAATAACAGTCTGGGCCCTTGATGGCACCCCGAGATGGTGAGGCCGCCCGAATGTATGGCGGGAAGCAAACAGATGCCCTTGTTGTTGGAGCCGCTTCTATGTGCACTCTGTTCCTCACAGTCGACTACATCCTGCCGCATGCGTGGGGCTTCCCAGCCCTTGTGTGGCTTCCGAAGCTCATGCCTCTCAGATCTTTGTCCCCAGGCTCCATCCTCCTCCACAGGTAGACGCAAGCATCTGCCGGCCGACGGTCAGCTTCCCTGGAAGGCCCCTCCTCCGGTTCCTATTTCCCTGCCTCCTAACCTGCCTTCTCTCAGCATTTTTCACCTCAGGCCAGGGCACTGGCATCCACCTTGCAGCCCAAGCTCAAAGTCTGGCTGTCATTCACTCCGGAATTCTCCCTCTCCCTCTTCTCACATCCATAAGCCCCCAAGGGTGTCCCACATACATCCCATCCCTCTACCCCTCCTGCCACCGCCCTGGGACAGGCTCCTGACCTCTCTCTCCTTGTCCACTGTCAGCTGACCCCTGGCTTGCAATGCATCCTCCACTCTGCTGCTTCTTTTTTTTTTTTTTTTTTTTTTTTTTTGACAGGCAGAGTTAGACAGTGAGAGAGAGAGTGAGACAGAGAAAGGTCTTCCTTCTGTTGGTTCACCCCCAAATGGCTGCTGCGGCCGGCGTGTTGCGGCCGGCGTGCTGTGCTGATCCGAAACCAGGAGCCAGGTGCTTCCTCCTGGTTTCCCATGCAGGTGCGGGTGCAGGACCCAAGGACCTGGGCCATCCTCCACTGCACTCCCAGGCCACAGCAGAAAGCTGGACTGGAAGAGGAGCAACCGGGACAGAATCCAGTGCCCCAGCCGGGACTAGAACCTGGGGTGCCGGAGCCACAGGCGGAGGATTAGCCTAGTGAGCCGCGGTGCCGGCCTCCACTCTGCTGCAGCTGTTGTCTCTGAAACGCAAGTACATCTGTTTCATGGCCCTGCCTAGAACATCCAATGTTCCTCGCTGTCTGTTCGATGAGCTCCACACCCTCACCAAGGGCCCCAGGCCTCCAGGATCCGGCCTCTGCCCGCTGCTCCAGCCCCACTGCCCCCCACTTTTGCCCGTCTTCACATTCTACTCCAGCAACCCTGATCTGTGGTCACTCGCTCTGTCCTGCTTCTCCGCCTTGGGTGCGCTGAGTCGGCTGCACAACCCCCTGCTAGCTCTATCCACCCCCCAGCTTTTCTCCCACAAGCACCCATGAGTGTGAGTCGTCCCCACCCCACTTCCTCTCCCTGGGAGCCTTCCCTGGTGGCCCCGACCCCTAACCCGCACAGTCACCCTCTCCAGTGCTCCGGTGCTACTTCAAACACATCCTTCTCACTCCCACTGCCTCTCTGCTCTGTGATGGTGGCTGTGATCTCGTCCTCATCCAGGGCAAGCTCCCGGAGGGCAGATGCTGGGACCCAGTTAGCCTGGCACCCCCAGTCCCCAGCCACGCTGACCACTCGGTAGACACCTGACCCCGGAACGCATCACCGAGCAGTTCGCTTAGCACGGGCTCCCCGGGGCATCCCCGTGGAAAGCTCGGTGGTGAGTTCTCCTTAGTAGATGGATCAACTCAGGAATAACAGAGCCGTGTTTCCTTAAATCATTTTTCCACCAGGCCTTTCCTTTAATTAGTACACCCAGGGAAGGCAGTGTTTTTGTGGTGAGGTTTCCATAGCACTTCTCTCGGAAGGGGTATTATATTTCCAGAAGCAAGGAACCGTGGCTTACGGAGAGAAAATGTGAAAAGAGCATGACAAGCGGCTGAGAGGCAGCTGGGAAGCTCGCCTCGGCCCCGGTGTCCGCACCGGGCAGGAGGTGAGGGAGGTGGCCGTGGCCGTGGACACGTCGGTAGGTCTCTGACAGGCCCTTCTCCTCCAGCTGCCATGGTTAGCGAAATTCTACTCCAGTGTCGCTTCTTCGGCTGCCCACTGCCTTTCCTGCGGAGCGCTTGCAGACCAGCTTTCCTGCGGGAGAAGTCCCTCCTCCTCCCAGCAGGGACGGCTTCCTCCCGCCTGTGGAAAGCATCCACCCCCTGTCTGTCTGCCGCAGGGTTTCCGAGTCTTCACAACATCTTTGAAAGTCCCTGCCCTCTGGCGAATCCCCTCCCCCAGGTCTTTCTGATGGACTGTGACAGCAGGGACTGGCCCATGCCACGTGGCCTCCTGTACCACCACAGAGCCTGCTGCGTGGTGGCTGTGGAGCAGACAGAGGCAGAGCTGGGGCGGGGGGCGGGGGGGGCTCTGGGATGTCAGTGTTTACCTGGATGTGTCAGCCTCCACCCACGCTCGTCACTTACGCACTGTGGAAGGTCCTGTGCTGCTCTACCGAGATGTTCTTGGATTTATTTGAGAGGCAGAGTTACAGAGAGAAGGAGAGACAGAGAGCTGCTGGGTCACTCCCCAAATGGCCGCAATGGCCGGAGCTGAGCCGATCCAGAACCAGGAGCATCTTCTGGGTGTCTCTCGTAGGTAGCAGGTCTCCAAGCACTTGCGCCATCTTCCTCTGCTTTCCCAGGCCACCAGTAGGGAGCTGGATCAGAAGTGGAGTAGCTGGGACTTGAACTGGTGCCCATACGGGATGCTGGTGCCGCAGATGGAGGCTTAACCTTCTACATCACAGTGCAGGCCCCCTGGATGGGACTTTCCAACACTTCCTGCACATGGGCTCGCTGTCTCAGCCAGCTAGAGGGCCCTGGGTGGGCCAGGGCTGTGCTCTCGCCTTCTCGGACTCCCCTGGGGACTGGAGGCACCTTGAGGAAAGGAGTTCCCCAGAGGATCAGACAGTGAGGAGGAAAATGCTGACCCACAGTGTACCGTGTGCTCTAATCCTGGGCACCACACGTGGGAGGGCCGACCTGCTCGTGGACACCTCGCGCAGGGTGGGGGTGCCCAGTGAGGCCTGGAGGCCTGAGGGGTTGGGTCTACAGGGCCCGTAGAGGTGCTCATCAGAGTCTAACACAAAGCCAGGGTCAGCGAGTGCCGGCTGGAGCCCAGCTGGTGGGAGCTCCTTGCGTTGGGGCCAGCAGGTGCAGACACCAGTTCTCGGTGGGCAGTCAGCTCACCTGGCTCGCCCGTTGACAGCTTCTGTGTGCCCTCGACCTGGCGTCTGGAGGCGTTCCTGGTCTCAGCCCCCTTCCCTCCAGGTCCTTTCACCTGGCGATGGTGACCACTCCACTGTCCAGCCCCGCGCAGCTCACGTCCCCTGCTTGTCTGCTCAGTGCTCACTCTCAGATCCTCAATGAGGAGGAGAGGGGCTCTACTGTGTCCCATCCCTCCTGGAACACAGAGACCGAGGGAGAAGAGTTTTCTCCTCCATATTAAAAGAGGCAGAGTCATTTTGTGGGGGTAGCTGGGTAGATGGCTCCAGCGCGTCACCCTTCTTGGCTGCCACGCCTGCCATGGCCTCCTCGTGGTGGGGCCACACCCCCCGCCTCTTCACTCCGGGCTTCTTCACCTAGGGAAGAGGTGACAATGCACGGGTCCTCAGGAGGCCCCCTTCCCCGCCTCGTGGCTGCTGGGAGGGGAGTGTGTCCTGGGAGGGCGATACAGTGTCGCCCCTCTGGCCCCAGACCCGCCACGGAAAGCAGCCAAAGAGGCAGGGCTATCCAGCGAAGCCCAGCCCGGCTCCTTGGGAATTAGTGAGCACTGTGTTAAGCCACCAGGTTTGGGGTTGTTTCTTACACAGCAGTGTTGTGGCAATGGCTGATGACAATGATCCTTCTAGGAGGCGGGGGGGAGGTGGGGAGAGGAGCACTGGGCAGGTGCACAGCACATGATGCACCCATAGCAGGCTGGCTGGCTCCAGCAGAGAGTCCTGGAACGTCAGAGCTGGAGGAGCCTTTAGAGGCGTGGCAGGTGGAGATGGGTCCCAGGGTGGAGCTGGGCCGCACCCGGGGCCACACAGAAGAGCCATGGCTGAGCTGAGAGCAGCCGGCAGGGCCAATGGCTCTCCCTGTGTCGAGCTGACTTCTCCATTCTGTGGACCAGCCTGTAACCTTGTCTTCCTCTGCCTCCTCTTTGGCCACACATGGATTTTGACAAATGAGAGGCGGCGGCAAGGGAGAAGGAGCGGCTGGAAGGCCAGGCAGGAAGAAGGGAGGACCAGACACAAGTCCCCGGAGGCAAGCAGGGGCCTTTGTCTGTACCTGGGTCTCCCTCTGGTGCCAGATGCCCTGCCCAGGACCCCAGCCCAGACCACCAGCTGCAGGTCAGCTTCCCCAGGCACTTCCCGGGAGGGGAGCTTACTCGCAGGCACTAGCAGGCCACTAATTGTCTCACCTGTCATCATGAGCGTCTGGCTCCCCTCTGGCCCCCAAGATAGACCGCCATGAGGTCAGGTGGAAGGGAGGCGGGGGGGGGGCGGGGCAGGGCTCCCAGGAGGGAGTCACTGCTCCTTGCCGTTTGTGCCCTGCTCCCGTCACTCCCAGCTGGGGGCTGGAACGGAGCCTGTGCACACGCCACACTTCCTAGCCAGAGGGGAGCGGCTTCTGGGACTCCTGCGGGGGTTCAGCCTTCAAGCTCCCGTGGAAGCAGGAGCTGGAGAAGAAAGGCCTGGGACAGGGACTTCTGGGGCTTCCTTGAGTCCACTGCACTAGAGAAGTGGGAAGGACACCGATGAAGACATGGGGGACTGGGCCTTAGACCCCGTCTTACTGCCTCCATGTGACCTGCCTGCAGCAGGTGCCTCCCTGTGGCTTGGGGGCAAGTCCGAGCACCTGCCTGAGGGTGCCTCCAGGCCTGCTCTCTGGTGACAGCGGTGGGGCCGCAGTACCTCTGACAGTTACCCAGCCTAGAAGGGAGCGAGCCACCACACAGAGCACTCACCAGCCCCGTCAGCCTCGCAGCAGGCTTGGGAGGAAGGAACTCTTCCTGGCTCCATTTCACAGACGGGTAAACAGCTTCGGTGCAGCTCAGGAACTCACATAACTTGGCAATGTGGAGATGTGGTTTGATCCTGGCTTGTCTGGCTCCAGAGCCTGCCTTCCCAACCCTTCTGCTGGGCCTCAGGGAAATACTTAGTTCCTCCTCCCATCTCTTCCCTCCCAAGGACACCCACTCCTGTACACTTGCACAGCCAAAGAACTCCAGCTGCAGGCCAGGAGGACCTGGGATGCCTGGAAGAAGTCCCTTCCCCCTTGGCATTGCGCGCTGTCCGACCCACAGCCTTCTCTGCCAGGTGTGCTGGGGAAGGGGCGTGGAGACCAGCTGCTGCGGGACACGCCTGGTTGGAGGCGGGCAGCAGGGTCACAGCAGCAATGCCACTGCCAGTGAGGCAGGGGATATCTCCCCGCAAACAGAGGCAGGAAGCTGGGCCCCGCACCACACCCGGGAAGCTCTGAAATCCGATGTGGCAACACATGGACAAGTGCTTGGCAAGAAAGTCAGGGCTGTGCTGCACAAGGAGGGGCTGGGGCCAGCCAGGGGGGTGGAGGGGGGCGCTGCTCTGAGAATCCCAGGCACGTGCCCTCCCCAGGCCTGAGGTCCTGTGCGATCATTTGTCATCCTCAGGTTGGTGACCCCAGCAAGGACAGATTGGCTGTGCCGGCACGGGCAGAGGCACGTTGCGGGCAGTACTCAGCAGTTTGGTCTTGGTAGGGTCACTTTCCATCTCTGAGCGTCAAGCCTCCTGGCCTCCATATCAGTGCCCCGTGCTGCGGCCGGCCTGGTTCGCGGGCTGCAGGAAGCCCTGTCACTGGCTCCAGCCACTTCCTGGAAGCTCCACGCCCCGCTGTTGGGTGGGCGTCCAGAGGGCTCCAGGAACGCGACCAGGGGTTCTGCCTGTTCCAGAACTTGCTCTGGGTGAGAAAACAGATGTTCTGGGCTTTGATTTTCTTCAGGCAAGGTGCTGGCCCCACCCCAAAGTCTTCGCAGGGGGCTGTGTGAGCTGGGTGGTTAGGGCGGCCCTTTCGAGTTTCAATGTGCAAACGAGGTGGGTGACTGTGGGCTGGGGGGTTTCCTGGAGGGAGCCCAGGACCCTGCGACACCAGGGCTGTTGCAGCTCTTAAGTGCCCGGCTGCAAGTAGCTGAGCCCCACAGGGCACCCTGGGACATGACTCACTCTGCAGGCCCTGTCGAGCTCCAGGCGGCCCCGGCCTTCCTGGCCTCCTCCCATGGGCTCGCCTGGACCCTCCTCTGGTAGCACATCTGGAACCCAGAGGCAGCGGTTTCAGGGGCCCCAGGCACAGCTCCTGTCCCAGCCAGCCTTGCTGCTCCTTTGTCCCTTTGCTCAGACCCAGCTGCTGGGGGAACAGAGCCTCCCTGGGGGGTTAGCGAAGCCTGGTCCAGCCCAGGAGCCTTTTGGTTTGTATTTCTCAAGTCCTTGAAACCTTACAGAAGAAAATGAAGGAAGGGAGTGGGGTGGAGAGAGAGAGGGAGGGATGGAAACTTGGGCTTTGGCAAAAGAGCTGCCCTGGGATTTTCTCCTTTTCTTCTCTTGCTTGCTTTCCCCAGCCGTGAACTTACCAGGCTTTGAGATGAAAGGACAGGGGCCCCTCTAGCTGTCAGAAGGCCTGTGTGGGAGCAGCGAGCCCGCGGGGCCCCGGCCTCCTGCTCTTTGTCCTGGAGGACCGTCCAGTTAGGACACACTGGCAAGGCCTGGGGTGTCCACGTGTGCACCTCACACAGCCCACCCACCGGCCCGAGCATCTCCATACCCGCCTCACTGCTACTCCCAAGAATCAGAGGAGGAAGAGGAAGGAGACAGGTGCCCACCGTGCTCCCACCTTGTCTTCTTCCCACGGCCCATTAGTCTCTGACATAAATTTTGTTTTGAAAGATGTATTTATTTATTTGAAGGCAGAGAGAGAGAGAGAGAGAGAATCTTCCATCTGCTGGTTCACTCCCTTGATGGTCAAAATGGCCGGAGCTGTGCCAATCTGAAGCCAGCAGCTTCTTCCAGGTCTTCCATGTGGGTACAGGGGACCAAGCACTTGGGCCATGTTCTACTGCTATCCCAGGCCATAGTAGAGAGCTGGATCAGAAGAGGAGCAGCCTGGACTAGAACCGGCACCCATATGGGATGCCGGCGCTTCAGGCCAGGGCTTTAACCTGCATCCCCAACATCAATTTTTAAAAAAGATTTATTTATTCAAAAGGCAAAGTGACAGAGCTAGAGCTAGAGACAGAGACGGCGATAAGATGGATACAGGGAGGGAGTCTCGCACCACAAGCTGGGAAGAGAGCACAGGGCAAGCCCCGGGGTGCTCTCCGCCAGCCACCCTGAGCCCAGACCGCGGAGGAGCCCTCTGGAGTCCGGCAGCAACTCTCTCTCCTCATCCCCAACCATGAGCTGCTTGCTGCTTCTAGTGAGCAAAGCAGATTTCCTCGGAAGGTGTCTGCTGGGACAGAGATGCCGGCACGTGCTGCCCTCCCATGCTGTCCCCTCCGGCCCCGCAGAGCCCCAGGAGGGCTCCGGAATGTTCTTCGAGTCCTTTCCCTCTCGTTTGTCATCCAACAGCAGAGAGGTGCTGGAAGGGTCAGCTTGTGGCATAGCTGCCCCGGCTACGTGTGGCGTCCCCCTGGTCTGCCCAGGGCGGGGGCCAGGAGTCCCCGCCAGGAAGCACGCTAGGCAGTTGCCCAGAGTGGTGATGTGAGCTGCCCGGAGTCACACAGCGCCTCCTGCCCCCAACCCGGCTTTGCTTTCATTGCCTTCCTTCCAGGGGCCGCTGCGGCTCGTTTCACACCGAGCAGCGGGAGCAGCAACCGCGGCACACGCGGAGGGAAGCAAAGCTGGGGGCTGGACGCGGTGGGGAGGGGGAGGCTGAGCGCATTCTTGTCCCCCCCACCCCGGTGGGGCAGCAGCGGCTTCCCAGCTACTTGGGGGCATGGGAGAAGGGTGGGCGGCAGAAGGCGCCGGGGGTCTGGAACCTGGCTTTCACCACAGGCGGTGAGCAGCCAGTGCCTAATGACTCCAAGCTGTTCTGGAACATTCTCGCAGCTCCGGGGAGCTGCCGGGGGAGTCTGGCTGCCGTTCACAGCAGCTGTGCGAGCTGCCTGCCGGCAGTAAGCCCAGCCACCAGGGACCACTAGTGACCACAGCCCCGGGGCCACGGCAGCAGGAGGACAGGACAGAGGCTCCTTCCTTCCCGCACACTGACAGGCCCGACAGCAGGGCTGTGCGGAGGGACAGACTCCTGTCTGCGCATGCCCCCGCCCCTTCCTCTGGGTAACAGCTGAGTGCTGCGGCCAACGTGCTACTGTGTGACCTCGGACAACTGACTTCACCTCTGAGGCACGCATCTCCCTCGCGGCGTTACGGTGAGGAAGACACGAGCAAAGACTCAGCCAGGAACCAGGATGCTTGCTGGGATCACCACGGTCAGCCCCCAGCTCCCTCTGGCCTCTCTTCAGCCCACACTCCCTGGTCCCCTGTCTGCCCTTGTCTCCTGGTGTCACGCAGAAGACGGGCAAGGCCAAGGTCTTGGTCTGTCGGCAGAGATGCTGATCCTCCGTGGAAGCAGACAGTGCATTCCTCACACGGATGGTGGCAGGAAAGGCAGCCAAAGATACCATCTCCTGGCTCCTTGTCCCGTGCACCAAGAACAACACCAAAACAAAGGGGCCTTCAAGGGCTGGCACATGTGCAACACGGCTGCTGGGGGCCAGCACCAGGTCATGGTGGAGTAGTTGGGCCCCCCTTGCAACCCGGGAAGAGGAGCAGGGAGGGGAGTGGGAGCTGGTCTCTCAGTGGCTCCTCATGGCCTCCCAGCTCTGGGGTTCTGGGGGGATCCCAAGGTACTCTGCCAAGAGCTAGATGGGCTGGGGCTCCGGCCCTGGCCTGCGTGGCCCGGGTGCCCCAGCAGAGCCCCTCTCCTATGCTGGCTTCCTCAGCCTCTCTTTCTCCCGCAGCAATGCAGCCCCGCCAGGAGCCAACAGGAGAAGCCCCCGGGAGCCAGACTTGGCCAAAGCCCTCTCTGTAGTACCGGGCCAGTAACGGTGATGATGTGTGTGAGCATGCTCCGGCCAAGCCTTTATGTGCGTTCAATTCAACAAACTCCAAACAGCGCGGCTGCTGTCCCGGCTCCCTTCACACAGGACCCCGGGCGCCAGAGAGCGTAACTGGGTAACTAGCTCCTCACCAGCCACAGCCTCGGGATTTCAGCCCTCCGACACAGCCATGAACTTGTCCCTCAGCTTACCCAGAATGACAGTTGGGGCGCCCCACTAGGAGATGGGCTCCTTGCATGTGCCTCCCTGTTCTATTCGCTCACTGCTGTGTTGCCACAAGCCCGGTACACAGCGGTGTCTGCAGCTGATGCTGTTGGTGCATTGCCCGAGGGTCCTGTGTGGCTGCTGGAGCCCACCCTGCCCATGTCCAGGCCTGCGGTGCTAGGGAGTCCCTGTACCCATGGAAGGAGCCCTCACCTGTGACAGGGGGACACCCCAGGGAGGGTGACAAGGAGGTCTGTGGCAATACGGCACTATAACAGGAAGTGGACGCTTTTCTCTGTCTCTCAGCTCCCGGCCAGAGCTCTCAACACCTTTCTAATTTCCTAAGCGATAAGGTTCAAGGAGCGTCTTTTGTTCTGGCATCGTCTTTGACCCCAGCTCCTCATACAGAACTCCTGAGTCCCTTGGGATTGCCTGGTGCTGGAAATGCCTTTTGTTCTGATGAGGCGATTCTCGGCGGGCCCTGGGACAGCTGTGGAAAGGGAGCTATGACCTGGGCAGACGAGCTGTGATGGGGAACTTGGCATTTGGCCCCTGCCTCGCCCGGGGAGGGAAGACGGAGGCAATGTCACCAATAACTGTTCCGAGTACACTTCGTAAGTGAACCCCTTGTACTCAAGCCTTTGTCTCAGAGCCTGCTTCTGGGGGAGTTTGCCCTAAGACAACGGCACCCAGAGCTGCAGAAACACGGGTCCTGCCTTACCCTGTGTGGTTCCAGGAAAGTAAGCCACTGGCCTCCTGGCTCGCCACAGTTCTCATTAATTTTAAAGATGTATTTGTTAATTTGAAAGGCAGAGCGACCTGGGTTAGGGGGACGGTCTTCCATCCATTGGTTCACTCCCTAGATGGCCACAAGCACCATGGCTGGGTCAGGCTGACAGTGACAGCAGGAGCCAAGAAATTCATCTGGGTCTCCCATGAGGGTGGCAGGGGCCCAAGCTCTTGGGCCTTTCTCCGCTGCTTTCCCAGGCACATTAATAGGGAGCTGGATTGGAAGCAAAGCAGCTGGGACTCCAATGGGTGCTCTGATATGGGATGCTGGCGTCATCAATGGCAGCTCAAACCACCGAGCCACACTGCCAGCCCCGTTGTTTTCAGTTCTGTGATAAACACATGTCCATATTTATTTTGCCATGGTATTAAAGTGCATTTATTTAGAAAACAGTAAACACTCTGGAAAGACAAGGCCTAAGCCACAGAGGAGGAGGAGCCCCTTCCTCCCAGGTGTGTTGTGATGGACAGCACCAGGGTGACCTAGATAGAAGGGGTCTAAGTGACAGCAGGGAATGAGGGAAGGATGAATGCCTGGCAGGGCAGGAGAGGTCAGGGAGGGCTCCCTGGAGGAGGTGGCAAGGGAGCCGGGCCTGGAGCATGGGTCGGAATGAAATCCATGGCAAGCGGAGCTCTCAGGTGTCCCTGAGGGCATGAGCACCCTCTCCAGGCAGGTGCACAGGAGGGCAGGTCTTGTGGGGGGGGAGGGGATCCCGCTGTGCTGCTCACTGGCTGGGGGACTTTGGACAGTAACTCAGCACCTTGGAGGCTGTGCAGTGGGCACCATGACCACAGCTGTCTCAGAGGTCGCGGTGAGGACTGGACATCACATGCACAGAGAGCCTGGCCCAAAGGGAACACCGACTGCTACAGGCCGCCCCGGCCCCCGCCACGGGCAGCTCAGCTCTGGCTGGCTGACCTGGCACCTTGACTCAAGCCTCCCTCCTCCGCCCCCCGGAAGGCCCAGACCCCGACCCAGCCAAACGAGATTCGAACCTCAGCTCCAACGTATTCAAGGCTGTAGGGCGGAGCTGGGTGAGGAAACAGATGGGAAGAGAGTTTACAAACTGTTCGTTGCCAGCACTTTGGAGGGATTAGGGTGATGGCCACAGGGACTCCAATTCAAGATGAGAGAGCCCAGAGGGTCCCAAGTGCAGAAATTCCTAGAAGACCCAGGCTGGAAGGGTGTCGCCAGATGCCCCCAAGGCCAGCAGCTGGCAAGAGGCAGGGCGGGGTCCTGAGCCGAGGACTGGGTGGCCAGGCAGGCCGGGCACCTTCCTCTCCTGCCCAGCCACCTTCTGGTTCCTTCTTTATCCACTTCTCCTTCCACTCTGCCTTCCCGGCCTGGCCATCTCTCCGGCTCCGCTCTCTCCTGTGCAGCCACCCCACTGCCTGTGTCCCCACCTGGTGACTTGGCTGGGACGCGTGTCTCTCGGGGGTGGAGGGAGGCACCATTGACACTGGTGTCTGTTTGCACAATGCGCCACCTCTGTTTACTGGTGTTTATCTGCTTGTGTCCTGTCTGCCCTTCCAGCCAGGAAGGTCTGCCCTCTGGGTACCGGCACCCACCCGCCGTGGGCTCTGACCTCTGCACACAGCAGGCGCTATGAGACAGTCACCAAGTGGCTCACGTGGTGCCCAGCTTGGCAGCGCTGAGTGGTGGCACAAGGAGGAGACAAGAGGACATCCTTAAGGAAAGGGAGCTGCACTTCCGGGAACAGGATCCTGCACATCACCGCCACCATCACCTTCACAACCATCATATGTGTAATCACAACAGAAGTGCCAGATCCCGTCTGCTCCCCATTTTCTGCAAGCAAGGACGCATTAAACACTGTATCTTCCTGCTCGAGTCTCACAACGCTTCCGTTCCTGGTGCTGTCACGGCCACTCCCATTCTCCAGTTGAAAAGATTCACAGAAGCTGTATTTGGTGGCGATCGCAGCACTCCCAGCCGGTAGAGGCAGGATGCAAATGCACATCTGTTGGACCCCACACGCCCTGCTTTTAATCCCCATACTGATCACCACGGAGGACCCACACACAGCCAGAGGCCACCTCCCAACGCTGCTTCCCATAGCCTCCATGGCAGAGCCACCTGCCGGGAAGCCCTGAGCCCAATCTGCTAGCAGAAACCGTGCCCCAACTCTGATAACACAGACACAGCCTTGGAGAGGGCCATTTGGCAGAAGCTAGCGAAAATAAAACATGTCACCCTCCACGATGCAGCTGCTCTCCTTCCACAGGGGCACACGGGAACACATGTGCAAATGTTTGCATCAGACGACCTGTGGGCACGCGGGACACACACGTGTGCAGATGTATACGCGGTACGCACCCACAGATGTTCCTAGCGGGGGACCTACGTGTTGCTTGTCAGCGGGGGATGGTTACATAAGCCCTGTGCCTCTGCAAGGTGGCTGAGACAGCTGCGAGGATGAATGGGGCAGACATATGTGAGCCGACGTGGGACGATCTCCAAGACACATGGCGAGCAGGAGAAAGCAAGCTGCAGAACACTATGTGAGGTGTGTATATAAAACGCCCAAAACAAATCCAAATGATATATAGGTGTAAATAACCACCGGGAAGACGGACCACAACCAGGATCCTGCGCTGTAAACAGGAGCTCCCCCCGGGAGGGCCCAGGCGCGGAGAGTAGAGGGGAAGGAGATGCGTACGGCTCCAGCTCTCTGCGCGGGTGTGGATCTGCTCGTCCTAATGAGAACAGGGTTCATCATTCGCTTTTGGAACTAAAAGGCACCAGCCCGGCCAGGCTCAGCAGGAGGCAGCAGCGTGGCCCGCCCTGGCTGCTGTTGTGGGCAGCTGGTGGGGGCTGAGGGGCTGGTCAGGTGGCCTGCCCCAGAAGCCCCGGGGAACACCCACCTGTTGCTCCCTAACAGGCTCACTGACAGCCCACCTGCTCAACAGGGCAGGCCCAGGGGATGGAGCCACCCGGAATCCTGCAGAGGGAAAAGGAATCAGATCCAGTAGCAACCCTGGCCATGGTCCCCGCAGGCAGTGGGAAGTGGCCAATGCCTGTGGAGCCGAGGTGTGGGTTTGGGATTGGGAGGGGACAAGCAGCAGAACTCACCCCCTCCCCCAGTGAAGTGGGCGGCCTCTCCCAGCCCCCTCATGAGCCCCTTCCCCGCTCAGGGTTTCAGAGGCTTGGAGCCTGCCTCTGAAGCCCATCAGACCGGATTTGGATCTACCTGTGATCAGCTTTGCTGCCTGCGGCTCCACTTGCACCAGGTAAGGGAGAAGCTCTCAGAGGTCCCCACAGGGCTGTGGGCAAGCCAAGCAGAGATCTCGCAGTATTGTCTCATGCCCGGAGCGTGGAAATCCCAAGTGGCACTAGGTCGTCACTCGTGGGTCACTGGGTAAGGAGGCTTCTAAAAAAAGCTCCAAATCCAGCAAACTACAGATGTCTTGCTGCTTCAACCAACAGCCAATGTACTTCCCCTTCATTGCCAAGGGCATGTTTGAAGTCCCCATGGCAGGGTGTGTGTCAGAATTCAGAGCTTTCTGGACTTGAGATGTGTGTAGATACACGCCCACCCCTAGCAAGTCTGGGGCAGCCCCCGTGATCGGACAGGGCAGTAGTCTGCAGCAAAACACTGGAATAACCACCCCAGGGAGGACACAGAAATGCGGTAAATAGTCTTGTGTCAGTTCAGGTCAGCTTTTGTTGTCAAGCGAGTTATGAAAAGCTTTGGTTCTCTGAGCTTTCGGGGCTTGGGGATTGTGGATTAGGGGTTGTGGGTTTGCTTTGTAAATCCCTTATACTCAAAGATTGTTTTTCCACTCCGATAAATTGCTATACTGCAACAAGTCCTAGGAGGAGGCATTTTTGTCTCCACTCTATAGATGCTGAAATGAATGCTCCAAGAAGTGATGATTTTCCTGACGTCACACAGCCAGCAGTGTCAGGGTCAGGACTGGGATCTGAGACCCCACGCATCTTAGGAAGGCAGGAACAGGATTTGGAGGTGGTGCAGTGGAGAACCCTCTGTCGCTTCCACAGCTCCCTGGCTGAAGACACAGGGGTGTGGGCATGCAGCCCCTGGCTTTTGCTCCATGCTGTATGTCCCGCATGCACAGCACACTGCCCTGGGCTCCCAGATGTCCCTCTCCCACTGCAAGTTCCAGGGATGACAGTCATGGAGCTGTAGCGGAGGAGAGTTGTCACCCCACCCATGTGTTTCCACTTCAGCCCTACAACCAAGCTATTTCCTTGCATCTGGGTTCAATTGCAGGCAGACAGGGGTGCTGGTGGAGGAGAAGGACAGAAAGTAAAGGCTGCGGATGTGCCAGGAGCCGTGACATGCCCTCTCCCAGTCCGTCACTGCAGCCAAGCCCTGCAGCCAAGCGGCTGGGCCTGGGGCCAGCCACACGCTGTGGATAGCGGGGTGGCGGGGTGTACATGAGTGATGGAGTGCACAGGGGCAGGGTGAGTTTGTGGTATAGAGGGGATGGTGGGCTCGGGGGAGGGGTGTGTTTTCAGCAGAGGCGGCGCAGCTGGATCCTGACCTGTGTCTCCCTGAGCCTGGGCACTGGCCTGCCCTCTGGCCAGTACAGGCCACTGTCCCTGAGAGGTAAAGTTACAAACAGTGAGAGGGAGAGACAGAGTGAAAGGTCTTCCATCTTCTGGTTCACTCCCTAAATGACCGTAATGACCAGAGCTGAACCAATCCAAAGCCAGGAGCTTCTTTCAGGTCTCCCATGTGGATGCAGGGGCCCAAGAAGTTGGGCCATCTTCACTGCCTTCCCAGACCACAGCAGAGAGCTGGATGGGAAGAGGAGCAGCCAGGATTAGAACTGGTGCACATGAAGAGTGCATGGCGGAGGATTAACCTATTGTGCTACAGTGCCAGCCCCGCTACAAGCTCTTGAAGTTAATTAAGCCCAGCTCACTCTGCGAGGCTGGTGTCTCTTGCTTTGCTGTATAAACCTTGAGTTGATGACCTGGGCTGAGGTCCTTACTAGCCCTTTGCCTCCTGGTGTGTGCTCTCCCGGGGCCACCAGCTGGTGTTCTGGAAGACGTGAGACAGCGTGGTAGCCGAACGCTCTGGCCTGGGGTCACACAGCGCTGGGTCCCAGTCCTGATTGCACCTGCCCCGCTGTGTGACCTTGGAGTTCCCTCATCCCCCGGGTCTGAGTTCCTGTCACAGAGTTGGGGCAGGAATAGTCCACTGATTGGCTCGTGGGCATTAAGTGGCCAATTAACAGTAAATTATCTATACATAGCCGCCATTAGCACAGAAGCCAAAGCTGGAGAGGCTTCTGGAAGTCAACTGGGCATCCCTCACTGCAGATGGAGCTCCTTGAGACCAGCGGAGGGGTCCAGAGCAGGACAAGGTCCCGGCCTTCTCCTGCCCTGCCGGCCTGTGCCCTCCTTCTGGAGTCTTTGTCCGTGACCCTGGTCTCCCCATCCCACAAAAGTGGTCACCTTGGGACCAGCGCTGTTGCGTAGTGGGTAAAGCTGCCACCTGCAGGTGCTGCCATCCCATGTGGGCGCTGGGTCTAGTACCAGCTGTTCCTCTTCCCATCCAGCTCTCTGCTGTGGCCTGGGAAAGCAGTGGAAGATGCCCAAGTCCTTGGGCTCCTGCACCCATGTGGGAGACCTGGAAGAAGCTCCTGGCTCCTGACTTTAGAGAGGCACAGCTCTGGCTGTTGGAGCATTTGGGGAGTGAACCAGAGGATGGAAGACCTCTCTCTCTCTCTCTCTCTCTTTCTCTGACTATCTGTAACTCTGCCTTTTCAATAAATAAATAAATCTTTAAAAGGGGGGGTCACATCCTACTAAGAAAAAGCAGGCAGGCAAACACATCTCATATAAAACACATACAGTTGTGTAGACAGGTGTCTGCGTATGAAGGGAAACGTCTAGAAGGAAGGAAGCCCAGTTTAACAAAATGAAAAATCAGGCTTTGCTTTCTGTTCTGTTGTGAGGGTGATTCCTCCCACCTTCTTACATCAGCTACATAAAATAGACAGACAGGCTTCCTCGTGGACCCGCGGGGAGCTGAGGGCCGGTCCTGAGCTGGTGACCAACCGGTCGCGGTCCAACACGTGGAAGTGAGTGAGCAGGGAAAGGCAGCAGCAGAGCCTGTGGCCATGAGGATGCAGGTGTGTCTAAGGCGTCCACTCCCTCGACCTCAAGGCACGAGGAACCCGCTGAAGGGTTCTGGGGGAAAATAGGCTTTTGGTGAGTCTGCTGCCTGTGGAATAGTCATGCATCAACCAAAATCCATGTCATCTGGGCTTGGAGAGCAGCCTCTGAGATATTAGCTACTCTCCAAACACTTCTGCCTCGTGTTGTTCAAGTCTGAACATCCTAAAAATATATCTCTTTTTGTGAAAGGAAAAAGATAGATGAGGGGGCCAGTGCTACGGTGTAGCAGGTTAAAACCCTGGCCTCTAGCTCCAGCACCCCATGTGGTCGCTGGTTCAAGTCCCGGCTGCTCCACTTCCAAACCAGCTCTCTGCTGTGGCCTGGGAAAGCAGTAGAAGATGGCCCAAGTCCTTGGGCCCCTGCACCCATGTGGGAGACCTGGAAGAAGCTCCTGGCTTCAGATTGGCCCAGATCCAGCCATTGCAGCCATTTAGGGAGTGAACCAGAGGATGGAAGACCTCTCTCTCTCTGCCTCTGCCTCTCTGTAACTCTGCCTTTCAAATAAATAAATAAATCTTTAAAAAATAAAAAAAGAAGGATAGACAGATGGAAGGGAAGCCATTAGAAAGCATCCTGGGAGCTGGTCACAGAATGCCCAAGTTGCCAGCACTGTGCAGGAGCTGCAAGCTAGGGTGTGGGCTCTGCCTTCAGACCAACTTGCACTCAGGATAACTACAGTGAGAGGCAGAGAAGAGGAACCCGACTTGCCCCACGAGAGCCGGATGGATGGCAGTGCCTTCGCCCAGCCTTTCCCCTCGGCGAGAAGACTGTCCGTGGATACTCTCCCAGGCTCCTGCCACCCAGTGGGCTGGTGCCCAGGTGTATTTGCAGGACTGACTTAAGCAGAAAGATTCTCAAACCTGTCCACGTGTAGGCACTGCTGTCCCACGCTCCCGCAGCAGGCTTTGGAAGGCCTGGCTAGGCCTTGAGAGGCTGGTGAGGGGTTTGGTCTCTTGTCTTCCTGCCCTGGACCCCAAGCCCCCACACAGGACTCAGCTCATCTCTGGTGGGATGGGCCAGAGTGGAGGTGAGCGGGTAGCTGGGTGCTGAGGACAGAGTGGCTGCAGTGTCGGCAGCCAGACAGGAAATTGTGTTCTGGGGACCCAGGCCGAGGAAGGACTCGGAGGCATCAGCCAAGCCTCCCCCGAGAAGCCCACGGGTCTGACACTAGCTGGGCGGCTGCTGGTCAGTCTCTCAACTTCTCGGAGCCTCAACTTTTTCCACCTCTTTTGACTGCAACCTCAGCCCTCCCTGGGGTGGCCCGCTGTTGATGGCTTGGCCGAGGTCTTCTGCTCCCCTAGAAATGATTCTTTTCTAGGAAAGGACACACGAGGCCAAGGCACCGGCATCACCGCGAATCCTGGGCTTTTCCAATATGGCGTAGCTTGCCAGTGTCCCAAGGCCAGGCCAGGCCTAGCTACCACCCACCCAAGGGTAGGGCCCTCTAGAGCTCTCTCCTCAAAGGGGCGTCCTTCCCCTCTGGGCTGTCATGGGATCTGATGTTCCCCCAACTGAAAAGGGTCCCCCGCTTTGTGATTTGCCTTCTTGTTATCTTTAAGAAAAAAAAAGATGTATGGATTTATTTGAAAGGCAGAATTACAGAGAGACAGGTAGAGACAGAGAGAGGGAAAGAGCTTCCATCCACTAGTTCACTCTCCAAATGGCCACAGTGGTCAGGAATGGGCCAAGCTGAAGCCAAGAGCCAGGAGCTTCATCCACGTCTCACATGTGGATGGCAGGGGTCCACGCATTCAGACTAGCTTCTGTTGCTTTCCTAGGCTATCAGCAGAGAGCTGGATTGGAAAAAGAACAGCCAGGGTGTGAACCAGCGCCCACTTGGGATGCCAGCATTTCAGGCAGCAGCTTTACCGACCAAACCACCTGGATGAAGCTCCTGGCTCCTGGCTTCTGGCTTCAGCCCGGCCCAGCCCTGACTGTCTGGAGGGTAAAGCAGCAGATGGAAGATTCTCTCTCTCTCTTTCTCTCTCTCTCTCTCTTTGGGTCTCTCTCTTTCTGTCTCTCCCTGGGTCTACTTCTCTTTCAAATAAAAAAAGCAACAACTATTTTGCGTCCTGATTCACACGGCTCACAATGTGCTCAGAGCGTATAATTTACTGGTGGTTGCGATAGCCGCAGAGCTGTGGACTCAGCACCACAGTAAGTCTAGAATAGTTTCCTCACCCCAGAAAGAAACCCCATGGCCCTGGCGGTCGTCCTCTGCTCCCCACCTCGTCCCCAGCTCTAGGCAACCGTTAACTGCCCCCCACCCCGCCCCCACATTTGCCTGCTGTGGGCCTCGTGTGTGAAGGGAGTCTTCACCATCGAGTAGGATTCCACCGTGTGGTTGCGCCCCTTGTCAGGATACACGGCAGGTGCCTTCCGTCCGTCTTGACTGACATGGTGCAATGGTGCACAAGCCTTGTGTGGACATGTTTGATTCTCCGTGTACATGTGTGGGCCTGGAATAGGGTCACGTGGCCACTGATTTCAGCCGTTTCCACAGCTGGTAGCCTGGCCTTAGGTACCGGTCAGCGGTGAGGGAGAGGCTCCCAACTTCTCCGCATCTGTGTACACTTACCAGTCTGTCCTGTGACGTTAGCCGTCCTGTGGGTGCAAAGCGGTAGCTGGCTGTGACGGGGATTTGTATTGCTCGCTGATGATGGTGAGCATCTTTTAATAAACTTGCTGACATTTGTACAGCTTTCTTGAAGAAATGCCTATTTAGATCCTTTAATTGGGTTTCTTGGGAATTATTGAGTTGTAATGATTATTTTAGAGTCTAGACCCAAGTCTCTTTTCAGATTTATGATTTACAAATCATTTCACCCACTTCCGGGTGTGGTCGTTTTACTTTCTTGAGAGTGTTATTTGAAGTGCTGAAGTTTTTAATTTTCATAAAGTCCAATGTATCTGGGTTTTTTTTCTTTTCTTAAGTCATTTCTGGCTGGCGCCGTGGCTCACTAGGCTAATCCTCCGCCTTGCGGCACCGGCACACCGGGTTCTAGTCCCGGTTGGGGAGCCGGATTCTGTCCCGGTCGCCCCTCTTCCAGGCCAGCTCTCTTCTGTGGCCCGGGAGGGCAGTGGAGGATGGCCCAAGTCCTTGGGCCCTGCACCCTATGGGAGACCAAGAGAAGCACCTGGCTCCTGCCTTCGGATCAGCATGATGCGCCGGCTGCAGCAGCCATTGGAGGGTGAACCAACGGCAAAAGGAAGACCTTTCTCTCTGTCTCTCTCACTGTCCACTCTGCCTGTCAAAAAAAAAAAAAAGTCACTTCTGACCCATGCCTTTTTTTTTAAGATTTATTTTATTTGAGAGGCAGAGTTACAGGGTTGGGGGGAGAGACAGAGAGGTCTTCCATCCACTGGTTCAGTCCCCAAATGACTCCAACAGCCAGAGCTGTGCCTATCTGAAGCTAGGAGCCAGGGGCTTCGTCTGGGTCTCCCATGTGGGTGCAGGGGCCTTCCTCCACTGCTTTCTCAGGCCATTAGCAGAGAGCTGGATCAGAGGAGGAGCGGCCTGGACCCAAACCGGCGCCCACATGTGATGCTGGCGCCACAGGTGGAGGCTTAGCCTGTTAAGCCACAGCACTGGCCCCTGTTGGCAAGTCTTTTAACCTCTCCAAGCCTCAGCTCTTTCCACCTGCAGATGGGAGCAACAGTGCTGACTTGTCTGTTTTAGTGGGTTTTGTGGAACTAAGTCATTAAGAAGTTGTAAGAAACAAAATCCCTGACGATGACAAGGATATCCATGCTGACAAAAACATTTCAAAGAGGTCAGGAGCGAAGCTTCCACTACCTTCGGCTCCCAGGGGAATGGCTATTGCAAATTGGTTTCTAGGGAAGCAGAGAGAACTCGAGGGATTCCACAGAGTGAGGGAGGGTCTAAGGTACAAATGCTATGGTGAACAAAACTGGGCTGGGGTGGGGAGTCCCAGGAGTCTGGGCAAAGGGTCCCTGCCGGTGCCTAGGATGGGAGCCTTGGGATGGGCAAGAAAACCTGCCTTGACTCCTCAGGTGGGCCACAGACAGGGGCGAGTCCAGGCCAGCTCACCCAGGCCGGAGAGGAGCCCAGGGGTGACTGGCAGCCCTCCCGCTCTCTGAGGGCCCCTGCACAGCTGGAGATGGACAGGTCTGCCCTGTGTCCTCAGAGGAGGAGCTCTGGGCTGTGACGGTTGGTCCAGACTGCACCGCTCTGTGTGATGGGCGGGCTTATACGAGACGGACACTCCCACCAGCCTGGGCGCCTCCCGAGCACAAGCAGTAGAGGCTCAATAAATGTCTGGTGCGAGAAAGGAAGGAGCCGGGTGGGAGCCGCACGGCAGGGCTCGTGCCAAGTGCCCGCTCCAGGCTTCAGGACTCCGCCGTCAGCCCTGAGAGGAGGCTTTGCTTCTCTCCCAATGCGGGCCTCCCCCCGGCCACCTCCCAGCCACGGCCTTTCTCCTAAACCCTGGTGTTCAATCCCCCTCCACTTGCTTCCCTGGAACTATTCTCTCCCCCTCTAAAGCAGCCCTCACCCGGATTCTCAGACTCCATCCTTTCTCCAGAACCTCCCCCACCCCCTCCCACAATTCCTCTGAATTGGCCCATTTATTTGGTCACCTATATGCTCAGTCACAGGTTTGCAAGCCCAGATTCTCCTGGTCGCCTCTTTCTCTGGGGCTGTCGGCTGCTCCTGGGTCTTTTTCACAGGGAGAAGCAAAGCCCAAGTGCCCCCGAGGCTTCCCCTGGGCGAGTCAGACCCAGAGCCGTTGCTCACAGTCCACCGAGTCCGCAGCAGCCCCCGCAGGAGGCCAACATTCCAAACTGGGAAAACCAATTTCCACCCTTAGTGCCACAAACCCACCCCCAGAGCACCCACCCCCCACACGCGCACACACACACACACACACACACATACCATGGGCCCGAGCCAAGGGGACGGCCCAGCCCAGGATACACCCCCGCCTCGGCCTGGTGGAGAAGATGAAGGAAATTGGGGGTGACAGAGCCAGGTAGGGTGGGGCGAGAGAGAAACCGAGAAACACAATGTGGTCCAAACTTGCAAATACCCAAAACCACGGCCAAGGCCGGCCGCCCTCACTCCCAGTGCCTCTCTGGCTCCCTCCTGTTCCAGACTGGCTGTCTTGTGCATTTCCCCACATTACAGGGCATGCTGGGGGGCTCCCTTTTCCTCTAGGAGCTGGGTCTGCCGAGTGCTGTGAGGGTCTTTTCCACAGGCCCCCCACTTCCTACATGGGACCTCCTGCTTGTAGGCATACCCTCCAAATGCAGATTCAATGCACACACCTGCTTTGATGTTATTGTTCATCTAGAGACTGATTCCAACCACAAAACCTAGAGCTGTCCCTTCTAGAATATTCCACGGGGCATCTCCCTGCTTCTTCCCAGCACCATGCACTCCCTGGATGGTCCTGGCCCGAGGTTTGCCCCTCCGTCTCTGAGCTACCTCGGGAAAGCCTGCTCTGCGATTCCGTGGGCACCTCCCCCTGACCCTGCAGAACGACTTGTGTCACCTCTACTTGGTGACCAGCCACCAGTGTGCCCCAAAATGCAAGCTGGGCAGCCAAGACTCGCCGCAGCTGCGGTCTACTGCTGTAGGAAGCTGGGAGAGCTGTTCATGAACCCAGCGCTCTGCTCGATTGAGCTGTCACTGGGTGCCTGAGACCACGGGCCTAACACAAAGGCCCACTTGTAATCACTTTGTGTTTATGCTTGGCAACTTGTTTTGAATATTACAATTATTACACTGGAAAATCTTTTCCCTTTAAATACACATTTTGGCTCTTTCTGAGCAGGGGGAATGTCGTTTCATTGTATTTTAGAGCCAATACTTTCCCTCCAGAGGAATCCATCTCCAATCTAACAATGCAAGTCCATGCCAACTTCGGGCTCACCATGCAGAAGCGAGTTAAAGTGCTCGTCCCTTGCTGCCGAGGTCTACTGCAACTTCCCCCCGCCCCACCTTTCTCCAGGCCTTTGACACTCAGGGCCCCTTCCAGTTTTCTGCTTGCTTGCTTTTTAAAAAAAATATTTATTTATTTGAACAGCACAGTGACACAGACAGGGATCTCCATCCACTGATTTACACTCCAAAATGGCCACAGCAGCCAGCGCTAGCCCAGCCACATGAGTGGGGGGCCCACACACTTGGGCCATCATCCAATGCCTTCCCAGGTGTGTTGGCAGGGAGCTGGACCAGAAGCAAAGCAGCTGGGACTTGAACCAGTGCTCTGATATGGGATGCCGGCATGGTAGGCAGCAGCTGAGTCCACTGTGCCAAACCACGTGCCACCCCTCACCCAGTTGTTTTCTGTAGTTCTGACAACCATGAGATCCTGAGCTTAACCCTTGGGAGAAAAGTGGTCTGGGAGGATCTCAGAGTTCACGGGACTTTAAGCACAGCCAGGTCCCCAGCACTCAGGCTCCCGAGGGCCTGCAGTCATTGGCCAGAGCTGGGAGCGTCCTGGAAACTCATCCGCCCCTAAATAGAATGACCCTTTGCAAAACGACCATCTCCCTTGGCTTTTTAGAGTTCTCCAGGGAGAGAAACGCCAAGGTGTCAGTTCCGGGGGCTGATGGCTATGCCACCTCTTGTAATCTCCCCAGCTTTCGCCTTGTGCTGACAGTGGGCAGCTCTGGCCGAAACAAAGGTGAAATGACCGCATACCAGTTGAATTTGAACTTCAGATAAACAATGCATCCTTAGTGAAAGTATATCCCAGTGCTTCTCAGCCTACACTGACAGACACGTAATATAATATGATGTTTATTTGTAGCTCCAATGTAGCCAGGTGTCCTCCTGCATGCTACCTGGCCACGCCTCCAGCTGACGTGGGCCACAGGCACTGTGGGCGTAACCCATGCCCATCTTGAGACTGGCTTGGAAGCTCTGATCTCCCACTGTACCCTATGGGGACCACCCCGGTCCCGTGGCAGGGGAGGTGCTTAGGGGTCCACCCTGGGAGGGGTGTGGGTTGACTTCAATGTGAAGGCCCATGATGCCTGGTGACTGTCACACGTGGTCAGGAAGGAATGGGAGAATGAGCCCCAACCGACCGGGCAGTCCCAGCGGGCAGAGTGGGGCATGAGGCCCTCCCTCCTGCAGGGGCGAGGAGGTGTACACAGAAGGCATCGACAGGCCTCTGAATGCCAGAGCACAGGCTGCCGAGATGGGCAAGAAGCACAAGACAGCAGACAGGGGCTGGTGCTGTGGTGTAGAGGGTAAAGCCGCCACCTGCAATGCTGGCATCCCATATGGGTGCCAGTTCGAGTCCCGGCTGCTCTGCTTGTGATCCAGCTCTCTGCTGTGACCTGGGAAAGCATGGATGGCCCAAATCCTTGGGCCCCTTCACCCATGTGGGAGACCTGGAGGAAGCTCCTGGCTCCTGGCTTTGGATCGGCACAGCTCTGGCCGTTGAAGCCAATTGGGGAGTGAACCAGCAGAAGGAAGACCCCTCTCTCTCTGTCTCTCCTCCTCTCTCTGGGTAACTCTGACTTTCAAATAAATAAATAAATCTTTAAAAAAGAAGAAGAAGAAACTTTAAAGAGAGACAGCAAGCAGACAAACCCCAAATGAGGAAGAAGGAAAGGAAGCAGAGGGAAGGGAGGCGGGGTGGGGGTGGGGGGCAGCAGGACCAGAGTGGAGCGTGCATCTGGGCAGCTTGGTGAGTGTGAGGAATTTCCAAGGCAGGGTGTAGACATCGCGTGGTTGAGGAAGTCAGAGAAGACTGCAGGCCTGGCAGGCTTCCCAGAGGAGGAAAGGGATGGGCTACAATAAGAGGGGGCAGAGCTAGGGGAGGAAGTCCATGTCCAGACCAACAGGGGCCAGTTAATGGCCCTGCCACCTCCCAGTCTGTGCAGGAGGTGTTCACGGGAGTGGTGAGGCCGCCCTTCCCCGGCCAACGAATGCAGAGGATCTGAGGAGAGCGGAGGCAGGAGGGCCCCCGGGGAGTCGGGGAGGCTGCGGGCAGAGCAGCAGGGGCTGCGTTCTTGCTGTTACCACTTCACGTGTGCTGAATCAGTCAGGATTCCCAGCTGCCGATGAGTGACCCTTATGTCCTGCCGCCGTCCATCACACGGCATCGTGGGCTTCCAGAGGCTGGGGTGCCTGGATTGAGAAGCCCACGCCATGTCACCAAGACGTCTCTCTTGCTCCCAGTCTCTGGGTCTCTTCCTCAGAGTGCTGGCTCTGCTGTGATGGGCCCCCCGGGGCTCCCGGCTCCGGTACCAGCTCAGCAAGCCTGGCTCGCCCCGTGGATCTGACTGCTCTCATGCGCTGTTCTCTGAACCCAGGCTGGGCAGAGGGAGGAGAGCATGCTGAACTGGAAGCCTGGGTCGAGACTGGGCAGGAAGGGCGGTGCTCAGTGAGTGGCCAGCCACACCCACCCCAAGGACTGACTGTGGATGAAGCCGGTCCCGAGGAAAAGAGGTCAGCAGACAGGGAGAGGGCTGTTGAAGCGATGCATGCCGGGGCACACGGCTGATGCCCAAGACGGTGAACTTTTACATCAAGGCCAATTTGCCGTGGTCCTCATGGGGAGGCATGCTGGTGGAAGTTGGTCACTTGTTGCAGAGAGGGAAACTGAGGCCTGAGACCTTGGGGACGCGTCTGAGACCACGGAGCAAGGTGGCCATGCAGAAGGGCTAGAAACCCCGTTCCTGGTCCTGACAGGGCCATGCTACGCAAGCCAGCGCAGCAGCCAGCGTGGCCCAGGCGGATGCCCTCCCGTGGAAACACAGGCCCCGGTGCTACTCTGAGGGCCCCTGCAGCCGGTGCCGGCCACGCACAGCCACTCTGAGAAGACAGGAAGAGAACAGCTTCCGGGCTGGCCAGGACTGAGAAGGGGGAGCTCAGAGAGCCACAGGTGATGACGGCTGGGTACATACAAGAGCAGGAGAGACCGTGGAGCTCCGCCCAGCTGGGGCCCCAAGGAGCAGGGCTGGGTGAACAACAGCTCCGGTGCAGAGCCCAGGCAGGAAGGGCTCCTGAGACCCCCGACCCCCAAAGAGGGCCCCTGAGACCTGGTGCTACTAGAGAAGCAGTTGGAGGTGGAGCAAGGCTCACTGCGGGCCACAGCAAGCCAGCCCCTGTGCTGGGCCGCCAGCCTCTGTCCTGGGCCACCAGCCCCCCCCATCCCCCCCACCCCCGTCCTGGGCCGCCTGCCACAGCAGCCCCTCCCCTTCTTTCCCCTTCCTTGCTTCCTTCTGTTATGGGCTTAGTTGGGCCAAAATGTGCTCTATTGGGTTTTTGCCGTTTGCTTAGAGAAGAATTCTAAGCACCGGCTCAAACCAGACACGCAGCATGATGAGGTTTATGATTTATTTAGAAAGTGAGAAGAATGCACAGGAATGTGGGGGTGTTGTTAAGGGAGGGTGGGCCAAGAAGGGTTAACGGGGAGCTGCTTGTGGGCGAGAGCAGGGCAGGCGAGAGGCAGAGAGGGAGTGCGCCCAGTGCCTCTTACTCACTGCAAAAGGGGAGGGGAGTGGTTATAGTCTGATTGACAGAGGTGGACACAGGTGAGAGCACCTGGGGCAAGGTGGGTGTGACCTCCAGCTCAGGAGCCCAATGAATTCCTTAACCCGGATCACTTCCTCCCTCCCTCCCCCCCCACCCTGCTGAAATCCGCATGGGAGCGAGATGCTCGCTGATGAGCAATGACAAAATGCTTGGGATGCATACTGGCCTCTCACCTACATACAGCGAGCAGGACCCCATTTCTCTGCCCGCTAACAAAGCCCCCCGCCCGGGCCTGGACTGCTGGACACGCCACTATCTGGGGAGCCCCGCCATCAGCCTCAGCATAAGCCTTGGCCCAAACCCCTCCCAGCTCACACTGTGGTCTCGTAGGACCTTTCTCGGCAGCCCAGCCCGGCTTTAGCTCAGACCCCCACACCCCTTCCCGCCGCTTTGTGCTGTGTAAACCACTATCTGTAAGGAAGGTTCTCTCTCTCTCTCTCTCTCTCTCTCTCTCTCTCTCTCTCGGCTGGGCGTGAGCCCCTCCCTGGCTTTATCCTGACTACACCTGGCTTTATACCCCAGTAAGTTCTCCCACGCGGGTGGCAGGGACTCAACAACTTGAGCCAGCACCTGCTGCCTCCCGGGGTCTGCATTAGCAGGAAGTTGGAATCACAAGTGGAGCTGGGACTGAAACCCAGGCACCCCAGCACCGGATGTGGGCGACCCAAGCAGCGTCTTAACCTCCGGTAGTCTTAAACGCCCGCACCAGATGCTGAACCTTCCCTGTGGAGCTTTGACCTTGGCATCTCGGCTGGCACATCCAGACTGATGGAGGAAGCAGAGGTGGGGCTGCAGGGGCTCTACTCACAGCAGCTGCCACTGCTCCAGCTCTCTCATTCGCCTTTACAGCTCTCCCCCCCAACCCCGCAGGCTCTTCCAGGTGGCCACTGGCTGGTCTGAGACCCTCTCTGTTGCCAGGTGCTTATTAATAAATTTCAGAATATTAATAAGCCTGTGGGTTCTTGCCTAATATTCATAATACTGGCACAAATAAACAAAGCAGCATGGTAAGTTGTAAGCTTTTTATTCAGTGAGAGAAATGCATGAGAGTGAGGGCCCTGTCTACAAAAGGGAAATCTGGATTCCTACGGAGCACCAGGAACCAGCCACGCGGAGGAGCCTGCAAGCCAGAAAGCGTGGGGTGGTCCCCCGAAGGCACAGGGGCTGCAGGGGTCCGCAATGGTGAAAGAGGCAAAAAACGGGGGGGTCTGGGCTCACCATGTTTCAGGCCTTTAATCCACTTCCAAAGGAGAGTGGTTAATTACCCCGATTGGTGGCCAGCGCCACAGCTCACTTGGCTAATCCTCTGCCTGTGGCGCCGGCACTCCAGGTTCTAGTCCCGGTTGGGGCACCGGATTCTGTCCCGGTTGCCCCTCTTCCAGGCCAGCTCTCTACTGTGGCCCGGGAAGGCAGTGAGGATGGCCCAAGTGCTTGGGCCCTGCACCCGATGGGAGACCAGGAGGAAGCACTTGGCTCCTGGCTTCGGATCAGCGCAGCGCACCAGTTGCAGCGCGCCGGCCGTAGCGGCCATTTGGGGGGTGAACCAACGGAGGGAAGACCTTTCTCTGTCTCTCTCTCTCTCACTGTCTAACTCTGCCTGTCAAAAAAAAAAAAAAAAACATTACCCTGATTGGCAGGTGAGTGCTCAGGTGTGGTCATGTAGGGGCATGAGGTCCCACGGGGGCGTGGTGAAGGCATGGTCTTCCAGTTCACAAACCTGATCCATTTCATCCTGTATGCCTGCCTACAACATCTCTACTGGGTGAACTTGATCAGCTCCCTTGCCTGGCCCTCCATTTCTTGACTGTGAGATGGGGCTACCGGTGAGTGCGTGCTGGGTTGTGGTAATGAGGCTAGGGCTGCGTGGCCCCAACCTTCCACATTCGGGGTGCAGCCGGTGGCTCCAAGTGCCTGGGGCTCTGTCACGGCTGCGCTGAGCCTGTGAAGCCAGTACCCCCTAGATCCTGGCTGCCCTCTGTGTTCCAGGGCGCCTTGCCGCCGGCTTGAAGGGCACCGCTGCTGTCTGCCAGCATCTGACAGGTGTTTTCACGAGAGGCAGATTGTGTTAGGCCAGTAAGGGCAGGCTCCGGAGAATCTGCAGAGCAAGGCCTGCAAGTTGACCTTCTGTCCGTCAAAGACAGCCCTGCTGAGAGAGCCTCCCCTGATCCGCTCCCTGCTGGTTTCTTGGAGCCAAGAGGCCCTCCGGCCATTTCCTCCCTCCCACTCTGCACTGCCCGCTTCCTCACTTGAGCTTTGTGGAGAACCAGGTCTTTGCTTCTGTCGGCCGGGCTCTGTAGGACTGGGCTGGATCTGGAGATGCTGAAGTGTTCACCAACAGGAGTTTGTAAAACTGACTTTTAATTACGCAAGTCATATGTGAATACAGTCTCCTTTTTAAAAGTGAAGAATTGGGGCTGGCATTGTGGCATAATGGGTTCAGCTGTTGCCTACAACGCCAGCATCCCACATGGGCACCGGGTCAAGTCCTGGCTGCTCCACTTCCAATCCAGCTCCCTGCTAATGTGCCTGGGAAAGCAGCAGAAGATGGTCCAAGTGCTTGGGCCCCTGCACCCACGTGGGAGACCTGGATAGAATTCCAGGCTTCTTGCTTTGGCCTGGCCCAGCCCTGGCTGTTGGGAACCTGCAGATGGAAGATCACTTTCTTTCTCTGTCTTCTCCTTCTGTCTCTGTAACTCTGCCTTACCGGGCACCAGGAGCTCTCCCAGGAGCAGGCAGAGTGGGCCCCTCCTGCAAGCCCTGAGTCAGGACTGCTGGGAGTGACTCGGAACCAGGCCCTCCTTTGACAGCCGCACAGGTTGGCAGAAGACCCAGCTCTTGTTACTGAGAGGGAGGGAGGCCTTCTCTTACAAAGAAACAGCCAGAGCCTAGTAAAGAGAGCCCCCCCTTCCTGCATTGAACACAAATGTGATGTCCGGAGCCACAGGAGCCTCATCACGCCCACAGGCAACGAGCTAAAGGGAGACAAGAGGAGGGTTCCCCTGCCCGGCTGCGCCGCTGACCCGACTCCCTCAGCTGCCACCTCAGGACTCCGAGTTACTGGAGAAAAGTAAGCAGCTCGGCCAGGGGTGGGGTGGCGTTTTTTGCTGCCGAGGGCCATCTGGACAGGCACAGCGTCATCCACAGGCCGTGCACAGCAATCAGCTTAACAATGAGTTGCTATGGGTTTATTAACTTCGAGTCCGCCTGCGGCTGCCTCAGCAGAGCCCCAGCAGATGATTTCGAGAGCCTTACAGGGCCCGCGGACTGGACATCCCCCACCCCTGTGATGGGTGGGCTTTGCTTACTTACGCAGCCAAGGATTCCTGCCTCGGGATTATCCCGTGGGTAGGCAGTGCCTTTCCCCCCGCAAGGTGATTTTGAGAACTGCCCGGGGAAGCACTCAGGGTCACCTTGTAACCAGTGAACGGACTTCCACTGCAGCACAGGTCCTGCTTCTGTTTTTTTTTTTTTTTTTAAGTTTTATTTATTTACTTGAGGCAGAGTTACAGGGAGGGGGCAGACAGAGAGGTCTTTCATCCACTGATTCACTCCCCAAATGGCTGCAATGGGTAGAACTGGGCTGATCCAAAGCCAGAAGCCAGGAGCTTCTTCTGGGTCTCCCACATGGATGCAGGGGCCTAAGGACTTGGACCATCTTCTACTGCTTTCCCAGACCATCAGCAGGGAGCTGGATCAGAAGAGGAGTAGGCAGGACTCGAACCGGCACCCACGTGGGATGCCGGCACTGCAGGCAGATGTTTAACCTACTACTACCTGTTTCCGGTAGCCATTCCCTCTGGGGAATATTCACAATGCTTTCCATTTTCACTTCTCCTTCAATCTGCAGCGAACATCCAATACACAAACTAGCACCTCTTCAGGGTGAGTAGCTGGAGTGGGTTCCCAGAAGCATAATTGCTGGGTCCCAGGTCATGCAGAACTTCAGAGCACAGCTGGGGTGCTGCACAAAGTGGCTGTATTAATGGACACTTCCTCTCAGTTGGGGAGCCATCTCTGGCTCCACGCTCTCGCCTACTTCTCTTCTATCAGAATAAGGTGTGAAGCCTTAGGACGAGCCCCAGTCTGGTGAAAATTGGGACTGTGCTTCAGCTCCCTGACAACCACCGAGGTGAGCTGTCTGTGTGCACGTGTCCATCTCTTGTAGTCCTCCTATTACCAAATTGCCTGTTCAGGGAACTCGCCCACTTTTCCGTTGTGTCACTGGTCCCTTCCTTCCTAATGTGCAAATATTCCTTCTCCATCGGGGATTCTGACCTTTGTCATGTGCATTTCCAGTCTGCTCTCGTGTGCAGCTGGGTTTCAGCTCAGCTGTGCAGCTTGCTCCACGGCACGTCCAGGAACCAGGACACTCAGAGAGCAGAGCCGGGACTTGCGGCCAGGTCCTGGGGTGCTGCGTCTCCCTCACTCCCTGTGAGGTCCTGCTACCCCCGTCCCCACCCTTGGTGTTCTGGAACCAGAGGTCTGCTTCCCCCGCTCCAGGCTGAAGGCTGAAGATGCCACCGTTCCAGTCGCTGCCCTGGGTGAGGGCTGCTGTGGTGCACGTGGGTCCTCCCAAAACACACGCGTGGCGACATCATCTGCAGTGTGGTGGTATGAAGAGGCAGGGCCTGCAGGGGGGATCATAAGGGCCCCGGCCTCGTGGAAGAGCCCTGAGGAGCTTGCTCAGCCCTCCCAGCACGGGGAACACCCTCCTTAAAGCACAGCCTGCCGCTGCCTTGGCCGTGACCGTCCCAGCCTCCAGCACCGTGGGCAACGCGTGTCTGCTGCTCCAGCAGGCTGGATGGACCAGGCCACTCACTCAGGTGCTCCTGTCGCCCCGCTGACCCCTGTACTCCTCCTGCACGAGAGCATTTCTTGGGACCTGAGATACAGGGCCATCGGTTCCCAGGCATCAGCTCCCTGCTTCCACTCTTGGGTCAGGCTCTGGTTCTTGGTTTTTCCTCTGCCTCCTTCCCCTCCTTGCTGCTGGAGCAGCTGGGGCAGAGGCCCCATGCCCCGTCCCTGCAGAAAATCCTCCCATCGTCCCCAGCTTCTGCTGGGCCTGGCTGGCCGCAGAACCCTGACTCTGCCTTGACAACTCCACCAGCCTCGTACCACACCAAACCATGCCCCTCAAGTCCAGGCAGGCCAGGTCCCATCATTCCGCTGAGTCTGCTTTCTTCCCCATATACACCTCCATTGTGTGTACTTGGCAAACTTCTATTCATCCTTCAACAACCTGATTTCCAATAACCCACCTGCACAGTTGGTCTATCTTTCCTCAGCATCTCTAGACCTCAGCAACACAGAAAATAATCTCAGTATCTGTTGGGGGTGGGAGGTGGGTGAGGAGGAGAGAGATGGGTGAGAGGGAGAGAGAGAGAGAGAACTTGAGGGTGAGAGGAGCAAGCTTTGGATACAGAGAGCCTGACTCCTGGACCGGGGCACTTGCCCAGTGATCCATATGGCTCCTACATGGTCCTCTTTTCACAGACTTTGAACCCCTGGCGTCTCCAGGCTTCTCTGAAGGGGGAAGAAATGATTGATATGCTGCCAGTCTTGGACACTGTGTGACCCGGGGTGAGCAGCCCAGCCTCTCTGGGCCAGCTTGCCCATAGGCAGGACAGCAGTGACAACGGCATGGCCTTTCTCATTGGGTCTTACGTGAGTCGTGTCTGTCAGCTACAGGACGAGAGGGGATTTTGGAAATTCTGCAGCCCCCCTGTGAGATTCCAGTTCCTGAACACACAGAGCAGGGCCAGCCAAGGCCAGACTCCACCAGCCCTCAGGGGGAGCCACCTCCTCGATCCTCACCTGTCTGCCCGGGGAGCGGGGAGCGGGGAGCGGAGCGAGCAGGCTGATGGAGACAAGAGGGGCCAGTGGTGGCTGGCGTGCAGCCTCCCCACCTCGCTCCTCTAATGCTCAGGTGTTGTCACATTCTGGGAGCAGCTGCAGGTCCCAGACGCCCCAGAGGCATCCACTGTCAGCCTGCATCCCTGGTTATCTAGCTGCTGAGTGGGAAGGGAGAAGGCGCCAGACAGCCATGTCCCACCTGCCAGAGCCAAACTTGACCCCACAGAGGCTCCTGCCAAGAAAGGCAGCCGCTCTATGTGAGGCCCTGGAGGGGCGGGGCTGCTGATCTCCATGCAGGGAGCTGGGATCTGTCTGCTGATGAGTGATCTGTTCCTCCTCTCCCCCCACCCCCAGCCCCAAGGCCTGGGCCTGGGCTGACTCATCCCAGAAAGGAGGAGGCAGGAAGCACAGCCCCCAGGCTCGGAGGAGACTCGTGGCTGGGCAGAGGTGAGAATTGCAGTCACGTCTCTGACCAGGCCAGCGCTCATGGAACATGTAGCACTTGCACTTGACTTTGCAGCATGGCGCCCTCCCCCAGCTGCTGTCTTGGTTTAGGCTCCAGGTGATCCCATGAAGAAGGCATGACGGGGGGATGTGGTAGTTGAGTGGAAGCCCTAGAGTGCTGGGTTCAAAGAGATCCTGAGGTTATGGTTGGGCTCAGTGTTGAAGGGTGCTGGGATTGATTAGTAATGTCTGCAGTGGGTACAGGCACCAGGTGGGATAATACAGGAGTAATAGAGTGGTCATCCCTGAACCAAAGTGGGGCCCCATCAAGGGCACAGGTTGTCTTATTCAGGAATGTATCCCACAGTACCTGGCCTGGCCCTGATACAAGGTAGTTGGTCGGTGATTGTTCATTGTATGTAAGAGAAAGTAGAACTGTGGAAATGCTGAGACTCATATATAAGAGGTGGGAGCTGCCTGGGGACACACGGTGAGTGAGTCGAGCTCTCCTGCCAAGCCCCAGGCTCTCCCCGCCTCCATGGGGAAGATCTACGTGTCCGTCTCTGGGCAGTGGCTCAAATCCTCTGTCCTCTACATAAACATGCCTATAAAATCCACAGCCGCAGGGGGGCCGGGCTGGGGGGGCCACTGTCGGGCTGGGGGTACTGGCATTGCACACGGACCCTGTTCTGGGCTCAGGAGACACCAGAGGCCACAGAGCAGCTTCTCCAGACCTGGGTGAGTGTGGAAATGACAGTCGTGGGACACGCTGCTTGCACCTGGGGGACCCATCACCCACAAACACTGCAGGGCCAAGTTGTGGCCCAAACAATCCTCAACAGGAAAGGTCAAGCATCTTGAAGAGACTGCTTCCCAGCAGCCCAGGGGCGGAGCTGTCCCATCCCCCTGCATCTCCCCACGGAATTCCTTGTTCTTTCCCAAGTGCTCTCTGGGCCCCCTGGGAGCTAGAAGGGAATCCCAGGGTGTGGGTGCTGAGAGGGGCCTTGGCGGCCAGGGGAAGGGCTCGCCCAGGCCCACAGACAGGCGAGTGTGAGTGGAGCTAGGCTGACTGCCGCAGGGCCCCTGGCTTTCCTCACGGTGGTGACTGGGTGACAGTGCTGCAGGACGAACGTCTCTCCAGGAAGGTGGGAACGCCTGGGAGCTGTTGAGAGAATGGGGTGGGGGCAGTGCCTGGAGAGAGGCTCGGGGTCGGTCCCGCTCAACTCTGGCCTGCAGTTCCCAGGGTGACGCCTGATGTCTGCCCCAGGCCCTGTCCATGCCACCCACAAACGACTCCTCACTCATTCATTTATTTTTAAAATATTTTTGGGTTTGTTTCCCATCCTTTGTGTTTACAGGGAAAACTACATAAACAATTCCAGAAAGAGGCCACCAGCTCCAACCAGCTGCTTGGGTTCAAGGTTGAAGTCAATATTTTTGGGAAATGGGTATTTCCTCCTGCCCTCCCCCTGCCCATCTGGCCGAGGGGAGGCCCCATTGTTTAGTGTAACGGGAGGGCAGGAAGAGCCGGGCAGGCCCCGAGCTGCGCCTCTTACACGCACGGAGCTCCTCTGCCTCCAGTCTCACCCAGGACTCCCGTTTTGCCATGGGAAACTCTAGTGGCATCAGGCCACGGGCCAGCCACTGGACCCAGATCGAAGCCGTCTACATTCTTGCTACTTTGCTAAAAGGACCCTCTGAATGGAGGAGGGCTGCAGGGGGTATATGCGTGGGGTGGGGGGAGATGGGTGATGCAGGGTGAGGGTTGGCGGAGTAGGGTTGCTGCTGCTTTCTAAGAGAGAGTCTTGGGTTGGAAACCGAGTCCCTGCCCAACTTGCTGGGGAGTCCTGTGCATTCAGACACACAAACACACACACACACACACACACACACACACCCTCGTAAGCATCTTCACTCACACAGGGGCCAACGAGGCAAGAGGTGCCCACCCACGCTAACTCCCAGGACACATGATCCCCCTCGGGGACTTGAGTGGCAGCTGGCTCAGCCGCAGCCTCTAGACCCAGCCCGACTCCTCTGGCCCTCCCGTGCATCTGGCACAGAGCAGGGTTCAGGTGATCACGGCCAGCAAGGGTCTCGCCTGCCCTTTGCCTTGACTGCCCCTCCCAGGTCCTTCTCACACTGTCCCTGGCCACCTACAGTGAGGAAACAGGCAGTGAGGCCAGGTGGCTGCCCGGAGGCCGACGCCCCTGGTGTGCCCTCCAGGGGATGGCTCAGTAGTCACAGTTCAGCCCTGGCGAGCTGCGCCCACTCCTGGGCTGGCTGAGGATTAGCAGAGCCTTCCTGCGGTAGCGGGGAGACAGGGACCCCGAGCTGCTTTGCTGAGTGACAGCAAAGGGAAGAGTGATGGAGGCAGGAAGGAGAGAGAATGAACGATGAGTAATGGAGCCCAGTCTCCTGGGGCTGGCAGCTTATCCAGCTGCAAACAGCAGATCAAGGCAAAAATTTGTTCTCAGGGAGTTTGCATGTGCACAGGAAAATCTGATCATTTTAAAGTATACATATATAAAGGGCGAAAGGGCCCTCGAGGGGCCCACAGTGTCTTTGCTGCCTCATGGCCATGTTCTGGGAAGACCTCCGGGTAATGGTCCCTGCCACCACCCTGTTGACCTTGGGGGAGAGGCAGGCTGTCTCCCAGTGGGCACCTGATCCAAGAGCAGACCCTCCAACCCCCTAACTTGCAGCAGGATGATTGAGAGGAGGCGTGTTTAAACCAGGCTGCACGCTGGGCTTGCCGACAACGAAGGCAGAGAAACAGGAAACGAAGGCAGAGGTGGTGTAGACCTTCGTCAGGGTTTCCCAGTTCCTGGCCCTCATACCTCCTTCCTACCCAGGTCCCCACACGGACAGCACCCTCCAGCCCCACCCCACACAGGACCCTTCGTGGCAGTGCCCAGTGGCCGTGTGCAGTCAGAGGACCTGCCACTGGGCAGAGAGCCTGGACGAGGCGAGGGTGCCAACCTGTGCGTCCTCAGCAGGTGGGGGGATCCTTGCAGAGGCCGCCCTGCCTGATCCCCCCTGCTCAGCCCCAGAGAGGGAGCCAGAGAGCAGGAACCCAGGGCGGGGGCCTGGTCCATCCCGCAGTTGCAGGTGCAATGCCAAGGATAGCAGCCAGCCCAGAACCTGGCGAGGTCAGAGCCCATCTCGTGTCACTGTCTTGTACTCCAGACACAGAGAGGCCGAGTGGCTTGTCCCAAACCACAGAGCCAGCGACGGAGCTGGCTCTAAACCCGGAAGCTGGGACGTCCATAGACCAGTGCCCAGGGGCCATCTGAGTCCTGGAGCCAGGCCCTACTGCATCCCCACCCCAGCCTCCCCTGCCACGATGACTCTAGGTGGAAGTGCACCTGCTGGGAGCCCTGCAGCCTGGCTGGCCGCGTCAAAACCACTGTCTTCCAAGGAGCTGTGCAGCCGGCATGCTGAGCCGTGAGGAAACCCCTCCTGTGTTTTCCGTTTCTCCCAAGCAGTCCGGTGCCACCTGCTCCGCTCCTCCACACCCTGAGTGGAAAACACCCGTGTTGCAGTGTGGAGCATCTGGAGTGGTTCTGGGGCAGTCCCAGAAGAGCTGGAAAACCTGCCTCGGTCAGAGCCTGCGTGGTGCAGCCCAGATCAAAGAAATGGGGACCAGGTAGGAAGGCCGGAGCAGGTGAGTGGGGAGGGGCTGAGTCTGGGTGGGGAGGTGGCTGGATGGTGGAGGGGTGGTGGTTTGGGTTTCAGATGTGGGTGGGGCTGGTGATAGGAGAGGGCATGCAGGCCAGAGGAGCCCCAGGAAGGGTGTGGGCTTGGGGCAGGCTGTGTGGTGTGACGGGAGCAGGGTGGGTGTGCTGAGCATTGCCTGGGCTGTCTAGGTGGGCTGGTGGGAGATGGGAGGCTGGTCAGGTGGGAAGGCCAGCTGGGGAGGGGGGACAGGGCCCCAGGAGGGCAGGCTTCAGTGGGACAGTGCAGGTGCCCACTCCATCTTCTCTGGCAGCTGCTCCTCTGCAAGCCAGCCGCCGCAGCCGCAGCCCCAGCCCCCCCACGCCCCCAGCAGTCAGCCGCCTCTCTCTCACCGTGGCTCCTCAGGACCGTGGTCAGGGCCAGCCCAGAGTGACCTCTGGGTGCTTTCTGGAAACCCTCCCCTCTCACATTGCACAGGCTCAGCTGTTTGGGGAGGACAAGGGGGAGGGGCAGGCCACAGCAGGAGGCTTTCCGCAGGGAGGGTGCACTCCTGACCCCCGCAGAGGCAGGGCTGGGGCGTGGGGGTGGGGCGAGGCAGCAGCAGGAGGCACAGCCGGGAAGGCCTAGAAAGAGTCACTCGTCTCCACCCTTCACCGAAGTCGGGGCTGGCCCGCGGCACCCGGGAAGAGTTTGTGGTGGATTCAGCAGTGCCGCAGAGGGGCTGAAGACAAACCCCCTGAGAGTCCAGGGGCAGTTCGCAAAAGTGCTTCAGGCCCGGGGCTCCTGAGACCCGAAGCCCTGGCTGTGTGACCTCAGGAGAAGCCTTTAACTTCTCTGAGCGCTGTTTTCCTCCTCTGTGACGGGGGACAGTGTGCTGACACTGTCGTATGCAGATCCCATGTATTAACATGTGAGAGGTGCTAACAAGAGTGTGCATATGCAGCAGGGGTAGGTGACTCAGCTGTTGCTGCCATGGCTCACTGTTAGCAGGACAGACCTGCCCATGGCTACCTGTTACCCAGTGGCCACCTGTGCCTGCTGGAGTCCTGGGCACAGCGGGAGGGTGTCCTGCCCCAGCAGGTACTGAAAGCGTGGAGAGTGCAGACTTGACTGTGGACAGTCCAGCCGCAGAGCAGCTCACCGGGGCCTTAGTAACAGGCCTTCCCTTCCCCACGTCCACCCCAATCAAGGTGCCGGCGGGGAGGGAGAAGGGAAGAGAATGAAAGGTGCTTAGAGAGGGGCTCCTCCTGCTCTGGGGGAGGGGAGGTCCCCAGGCTGCCCAGGGGACAGGGGTGGGGCTACAGGACACTGGCTGATGAGGAGCCATCAGGTGGCCTCACCACAGGCCGTCTCCCATGCAGAGGCCTGGGCACCAGCTGTCCTGTCAGGAGTGGCCTCCAGGGAAGGGGCTGGACGCCAGAGAGGAAGCCCAGGGCATGCCAGCCTGCCCGGGTCCAGGTCAGGGGCTGAGGCCAGCCCTCGGGGCACAGCTGCTCCCCTGGCTGTCCCCCAGGAACTGTCAAGTGCACAGTTCCTCCGACTGGGGCCCAGTTACTCACCCTGGAGTTCTGCTCTGCTTCCAGCCACCTCTGCTCCCAGTCTCAGCCCCTCCCATGTCCCCAGCTCAGTCTCAGACACAGGACAGATCGTGGTCCTAAGCAGCTGAGCTCCAGGAGGAGCTGGGGGGGAGGGGCGGCAGGCAGCATCATTCCTTCCCTGAAACCAACTGCGGGACCCCGGACGAGAGAACCCCTCTCTCTCCGCCTTTGTGGCCCTGGCTCTGGGCTGATGGATGGGCTTCCCTCCTTGGAAGCAGTGGGCTGGGAGAAGGTATGAGTAGCCTCCAAGACAGTGCAATCAGCACTTGAGAATGAGCTGGCTACTGGAGCCACAAAACCACAGCTTCTGTCTGCGTGGTTACCACAAACCCAGCCGCCTCTGCGGCCCCAGGGACGCCCAACTCGGTGACTTTACAGGGGCTTCTTCTTGGGTCCCGGGTATCAAGAAGTCTGACTGAACTGTCAAAATCAGAGGCGGGAGAGGGCACACAGACCCGTGCGAGTGCCCGCGTGTCCCTGCATGAGTGTGCATGTGGCTGTGTGCCTGCCCTCACGTGTTTGTGCATGCACACATGCATACGCCACATGCACTCATGCACTGGTGAGTACGTGCCTCTGTGCGTCTGGTCTCAAGGGCAGACCAGCGAGCTCAGGGGGGGTGTGTCTCTCCCACGCATCAGCCTTCGCTGAAGAACTGCTTTTCTCCTTCCCCCCGGAGGGGAGGAAGAGAGAAGCAGAAGATGGAACTTGCCTTCAGTGTTCCGAGAGAGGGTCTGTGGCCTCTCCAAGGTCACCCAGTGGGTTAGAACTCACCTCAGCCTTGCAAGGCAAAGGCCCAGAGGCCCTGGCGGGAAGTGCCGTTCACAGGCTGCTGCCGGGGCAACAGAGGGGCTGTCCTCCCTCCCTGTCTCTTGGAGGCCCCAGGAGGAGGAGCAGGGGCCAGCGGGCTTGGGGAAGCTCTGCATCCTTAGCCATGGGCCCAGCCTGCCACCCTAACCCTATCCCTAACCCTAACCCTAACCCTATCCCTAGTCCAGCCTGCAATCCTAACCCTAACCCTAACCCTATCCCTATCCCTATCCCTATCCCTATCCCTACCCCTATCCCTAACCCTAACCATATCCCTAACCCTAACCCTAGCCCAGCCTGCAACCCTAACCCTAACCATAACCCTATCCCTAACCCTAACCCTAACCCTTTCCCTATCCCTAACCCTAACCCTAACCCTAACCGTATCCCTAACCCTAGCCCAGCCTGCAATCCTAACCCTAACCCTAACCCTAACCCTTTCCCTATCCCTATCCCTAACCCTAACCCTAACCCTTTCCCTAACCCTAACCCTAACCCTAACCCTTTCCCTAACCCTAACCCTAACCCTAACCCTAACCCTATCCCTAACCCTAACCCTAACCGTATCCCTAACCCTAACCGTATACCTAACCCTATCCATATCCCTAACCCTATCCCTATCCGTAACCCTATCCCTATCCCTATCCCTAACCCTAACCTGACTTTGTGGGTCGGGAGCATTCTGAGCTGCACAGGTCACACCAGTCTGACTGGGGCCCTGGTCACTTGAGAGCACAGCTGGTACCCCTGGAAGCCAGGCCACGGTCCCCAGGGCAGAGTGTCTGGGGAATCCTGGCCCCTTCCTTCCAGAACACAGGTGGGCCCTGCTGCCCAGCCTCCTCGGGGGACTCCTGCCCTGACCCTGCTGCCTGCGACTGGTCCAGCGTCCAGGATGGCAGCCAGAGAGGTGACGCACACGCTGGCCGCCATCTTTGACTGGAACAGCTGAAGCCGGGCTGCCGCTTCTGAGAGGAAGGTCAAGGATTCCAAAGAGGGGGCGGTTTCCCTTCCTCCCAGCACTGCCAGGCAGACAAAAGCAATGGGAACGTCAGGCAGCCCCCAGGTCCTGGTTCCCCCATCTCTCAGCTGCCTTGTCAACGCCGGGGGAGGCCGAGCCTGGACCACGCCAGCCACGTGGACGGGATCACGGCAGGTCTGTGCAGAGGCAGGGAAACCGCGGGCACCTGCGTCGGCAGGGAGTGCTCAGCACTGGCAACGCGGCCCTTCCTGCTCACTGGAAGCTGGAGGGGGCAGGATGGGCTCCTGTGACCCGGCCCATGACCCTCAGCTGGGAGCCCTTTCTGATCTCGTCCCCTAACCCGAGAGACACGGGCCACAGGGCAGAGCGGCGTCCCAGGTGCGAGGGGAGACACCCTCTCCCTGCCCCGTGCCTGCCTCAGGCAGTGCCTTTTCTCGACACAGTTCTCGGGGAGACGCTGCGTGTCCTGCAAGCGACTCGTGGCAGGCCCCGGAGAACCCTGCCCGTCTGCCAGCATCCCGGCCACACTGTCCTGGGTTAATTCCTCCTGTGGCCAAGCCCCTAGCCAGCCCCGGGCCTTCATCCCTGCTTCAGCCAGGAACTCTCCACCTGCATCGCAGACGAGGCAGGACAGCCTTTAGGAGCAAAGTTCCCCCGGCTGCCCTTCCTGGCCCGGCCACACTGCCGCCCCTTCCCCAGATGGCCTCTTAGGAGGGGACACCTAAGACTCCAGGGAGAAGGAAGGCAAGATGAGCTGGCAGCATCTTCCCTGGGCTCTTGGACCCTGGTGCCCTTGGTGCAGGCGGGGCAGGGGAGTGGGCAGGAGCACAGAGCGTGGCAAAGCCACATCGCAACTCCAGTGTGGAGCCGCTTGGCCGGCCAAGCAGACCTGAGAACTTCCGCTGGGTCTGAGGAGGCCATGGCCAGGCCCAAGTGGAGCCCTGCGTGGGAGTGCCCCCTGTGGCTCTGAGAGTGCAGGCCCAGAGAACTCCCACCACCACCATTGCCACCATTGGCTCTTAGGGTCCCTGACTCAGCCTGCAAGGCCCCAGGCTGGAGGAGAGCTGGCCCCGGGCTGAGACACGGAGCCCAGCTCCTTTTCTTCCCTGTGTAAACAGATGACTTAAGGGCTTAGGGACAGAAAAATAAATAGCCCTGCTGGCCACAGCCAGCCTCTGTGGCAAGAGCTTGTTTTTCCTTTGGGAAGCGGTGTCTGTTCTCCGAAGCCCTGGGAGAGCGGGCCTCCGCACCCACTGGCCACTGGCCTGGGCAGAGGGGCTAGCTCTGCTTCCGACCAAATCCCCCTGCCCAGTACCAGACACGGCAAAACAAGTGCCTCCCAGGGGCCCGCTGTCCCCTTTGCAGAATTCCTCCATTTGTGAACGATGCTGAGGCAGGAAGGGTACACTGGGATCGGTCCCCCAGAAACCCTTGGGCTGCTCATGGCACAGGATGCGACTAGACAGTGCCACTGCACAGTTGCCATGTGCACCAATGCTGCCACTGGCGTGCTATGTGAGCCTGGGCCGTCTACACCATCTCCCTGCGCCTTGGCCACCAGGTCAGGGAGTGACGTCCCGGGCCATGCTCCGCCCCCAGCTTTGTGCCAGCTCTACCCTGCATCACAGAACAGAACCATGTGTCTCCCCCACAACACGAGCACCCTCCCTCCAGATGTCTGCTCTCAGCCGACACCCAGCATGGAGACGTTTGCGCACATCTGCATGGCGCAGCCTGGCTCGCTCTGCAAAGCCCAGATGTTTGGGCAGTGTGTGGACTCCCCTTTCCGGCCTCCCAGGAGTGGGGTGGGGGGCGCGGCGTGCTGTGTGGAACATCTGTGGTTGCAGGGAGCCCAGCCCTGGCCCTCACTAAGGCGGGCCTCTGACCAGGGGCCCTCCACATACGAGATGGGGGTGGAGACAGTCACCTCGGCTTCTGGCACCCCAGGGCCTGCAGAATGTGACAGCCAGCTGGCCCCCTTGCCAGGAGGCAGGCAGGGGTGGAGAGACACTCAGGGCTGGTGGGGGGCACGGGGACCTCTGCAGAGCTGGAGCTTGGGGGCAGGAGTGAGACCTGGTTCTGGCCCTGGCTCAGCCGTCCGATTACTGTGTGCCTCCCTCCTTCGGCCTGGCTTCCCACATCTGCGCAGTGTGGGGCCTGGGCATCCAGCCCCCGTGCCCATGGAAAGCCTGGCAGATGCCAGCCCTCCCTCCCTGGTCAGCACCACCACTGATTCTGGTTCACCAGGTGTGCACTGGGTGTGCTGCGCCAGGGACTCTGACCCAAGCCCCGAGGTGTGCCTCCAGGTATGGGAACCTGCTGACCTGCGGGGGCCTCCATGGTGCTCATGGTCGCTCCGGGAGGCTGGAATCAGCCTGCTCTGGCCTCCAGACAAGCACAGGTGGGCAGAGATGTCTGCAGAACACCGGGAGCCTGGGTGGTGCCAGCAGCATGAGGATGGGCAGGAAGACGTGTGTATGCCCCAGGGGGTCTGGGTGTGCTCCTCTGTGTGGTGGGGACTGTGTGCCTGGGTGCACATGTCATCACTGCCTTGTGTGAACATGTGTGTCATCAATGCCATGTGTATGCTTGTGTGCGTGAGTGTGTGTGTCATCAACACCGTGTGCTTGCTCCCCAGACTGGGTTCTTGCCACCCCACCGCTCCCTGATGCCATCGCTGGTTCAGTGGAGCAGGGAACAGTGCCTCACTGGCCCAGGAAGGCCCTCCCGCCCTGCCCTGCTCCCCTGCCACCTGTATCCACTGCAGGGTTTGCAGGGCTGGGCCCTGGTTGGGAACACAGCAGGGAGTGTCTGGGGAGGGGACTGGGCTGGGCCAGGTGATGGACGGGCTGGACACAGCCCGAGACTGGGGAGGCACTGGGTTCACAGAGGTCCTTCCCACAACACTTCCGGAAATTCCGGGTCGGCCATAAGCCTGAGCAGACCTCCCAGCACCCTCAATTCTGTCTATTTCCATCCAGCTCACTCTCTGGGCCTAAAACGTCCCATGGACTGGGAGTAGAGGGGATGGCCCAGAAGGTCCCCCCTACCCAGGACCCAGGTTGCCATCACTCTTCTGCCTTCCTCCCTACACCCCAGGCTGCTGGGCCTGCTCGGAGGCCGGGCTCCTCTGGGCCATGGCCCACCAGCAGAAGGGCTTCCAGGGCAGAGCAGGCAGAGCAAGACACAATCGGGGGTGACTCCGGCCATACACGGGGGAGGCCGGGGCAGTTGGCAGCTCGGTGGTCTTCCCAGGCCTTATCCTAGGCTGACCCTATTTCTCTTTCTTTTCCCCAAAATGAATATCTCATCCAGCTCACATACACACTTACACACACACACACACACACACACACACACGCCAGGATCTCCTGCCTTTAAGACAGTCAATCCCGGCCGCCTCCTGCTGAGGTGTCACGAGGCCGAGCAGTCTCCCAGGCGCTGTCCACACGATGACCGACCTGATCTTCACAGGGACCCTGTTCTTCCTGTTTTGCAGGAACCAACCGAAGCCAGCAAGACGGAACACCCAGCCAAGGTCACACCGGAAGTCCCGGCTGCCCCACGTTTGATCCAGCTCCCTGCTAACGCTCTTGGGAGAGCAGCAGAAGGGGGCCCAAGGACTTGGGCCCCTGCCCTCTTGTGGGAGACCCAGAAGCAGCTCCTGGCTCCTGGCTTTGGGCTACTGAGCACGAAGGGGCTGCCAGGCCCCGTGCCGAGTGCTTTTCACGCACTAGCACTAGCCGACTCCATGAAGGTCCTGCTTCTTTAAGGGCCAGGGCAGGACGCGATGTGCAGCTCGGGCAGGAAGCCCGGGGGTGGCAGGAGTCGGCCAGCTTTCTCTCCATAGGGCAGAGCGTAAACATTTTAGACTTCTCTTTGGCAACTACTCAGCTCTGCATTGCAGCCAGCAAAAGACAATATGTAAACGAACACATGTGGCTGCCTTCCAATAAAACACTATTCATGAATGCTGGAATGTGAGCTTCATATAATTTTCACATGATACAAAATAGTCTTTTTCCCTCCCCAACATTGAAAAAATGTAAAAAGCATTGTTGGCTTGCAAGCCATACAAAAGCAGGAGATGGCTGGGTTTGGCCCTTGGGCTGGATGTTGCCAACCCCTGTGTAGGTACAGCTCGGGAGCCCTGTGTGCTTTGTGACTACATGGATTCTTGCGGAGCTTCAGCCAGGATCTCGCTTCCACCCCAGAGGACCAGTGCTAGGGTCTGGTGAGAGTTGGACGTGGTTAGTCCTGATCCTGAGCTGGGATCCAGAGCTACGTTGGGAACACTATTTAGGGATGGGCACCATTTCCTGTCTGATCTTGGGTGCAAGAGGGAGAGCTGCAGTTTGCTTGCTTAAGCCAAGAAGCTGTGTTGTTGGCTCCTGTCACTGAGGAGCGCGGGGACAGACAGAGTTGCTTCAGGTAGTAAGACCCAGGTGCTCCAACAGCACTGGAGTTAGTCTCTTCCCACCTCTTGGCCCCAGGTTTCCACACTGGCTTCACACTCTGCTCAGTCTTCCTAAGGGGTGAGAAAAGTGCCCACAGCCACTGAAGGCTCACTTTCTATCTCAGCAAATCCAACTGAGGGCCGGTGCTGTGGTGCAATAGGTTAAGCCTCCACCTGCAGCGCTGGCATCCCATTATGGGACCGGTTCTAGTCCCGGCTGCTCCTCTTCCGATCCAGCTCTCTGTTATGGCCTGGGAAAGCAGTAGAAGATGGTCCAAGTCCTTGGGCCCCTGCACCCGCGTGGAGACCCAGAAGAAGCTCCTGGCTCCTGGCTTTGGATCGGCACAGCTCTTTGGGGAGTGAACCAGCAGATGGCAGTCTCTCTCTCTCTCTCTCTCTCTCTCTCTCTCTCTCTCTCTGTGTCTCTCTCTCTCTTTCCCCTTCTCTCCGTATCTCTGCCTTTCAAATAAAATACATAGTCTTAAAAAAAATTGTTCCTGGATGGAAACTTTACAAAAAAATGGTTGAAAGCAAAACTCCACTTCTGCAAACACTTAGGAAATTTCCAGAAGATGCCTGTAGCCTGTGTGACTGGCCAGGTTTGGGGCACGGAACTCCCACTGAACCACTCAGCACATTCGGGGGAACGGCTGCCTGATTAGCCCCTGGAGCCACGGCCAGGCTCAGGCCCCGCGGGGGCAGCGCGCACTGAGCGGAGGACGCCTCCTGGCAGGAAAGTGAGAAGCAGTCGAGTGGAGGAGGGTGGGAGGAGCCGTCGCCTGCCACAGAACCCGGATGAGTGTCCTCTTCTGTACCAGGGGACAGTGACATCACCGCACATGGGTGACCTGAGCGCCGGGCCCACAGTAGGCGCTCTGCGGCACCTGGGAGGCTCCTCTGGCCGTGGACACGCAGCCTCTGGTTAGAAGAGAGCCCCCCAGGCGGTGAAAAATGAGGCAGCATCTGGGGCAACACCGGCTGACCCGGTGATCCCACCTCGGGTGTAGACACCAGCCTGGCCCAATCCTGGCTGTTGCAGCCACTTGGGAAATGAACCAGTCAATGGAAGATCTCTCTCTCTCTCTCCCTCTCTCTCTCCCTCCCTTCCCCTCCCCTTCTCTTTCTCTTTCTCTCCCTTTCAAATAAATGAGCAAACACAACTTTTTTTTTAAAGGAAGGTGATCTTCACACATGCTACAACGTGGTTGAACCTGGAGGACATGGAGTGAGTGAAATCAGCCAATCGGAAAGAAACAAACGCTGGAATTCCACTCAGACGGGGGACCTGGAGTAGTCAAATTCGTGGAGACAGTGGGAGTTGCCAGGGCTGGGGGAGGTGGGGGTTTTTGGTTTAAGGGGCTCAGAGGCTCAGTTCTGTGAGCTGCAACAGTTCCAGTGATGCACAAGGCTACGAATGGATTCTGGGCCACAGAACCGTATCCCCAAGTGTGGCCACAATGGCAAGCTTTGTATTATGGGTGTTTTACCACAATATTTTTTTAATCTAAAAGAAGAAGGGGCCGGCTCTATGGCGCCAACATCCCATATGGGTACCGGTTCGAGTCCCGGCTGCTTCTCCTCTGACCCAGCTCTCTGCTCTGGCCTGGGAAAGCAGTAGGAGATGGCCCAAGTCCTTGCACCCCTGCACCCATGAGGGGGACCTGGAAGAGGCTCCTGGCTTTGGATCGGCGCAGCTCTGGCCATTGAGGTAAATTTGGGAGTGAACCAGCGGACCGAAGACCTTTCTCTCTGTCTCTCCCTGTCACTGTAACTCTACCTCTCAAATAAATAAATACAATCTTTAAGAAGAAGAAGAGGAGGAGGAGGAGGAGGAAGAAAGGCCACACAGGGCAATGCTTACCTCAAAGAGGCTCAGCTCACAAGGGCACTCCCTGCAGAAGCCTCGAGAAGTGGGCAGGTGAGGGCACCTCCCTCCCCTCTGCCTTCCTGCCCTTCCCCTCACACTTGCCTCCTGTTGGGGGCGGGTGGCACCCCACATAAAGTGTAGCCACAGGCTCCGTGGGAGAATGTGGGCTGGGGCATTTCCATTGAAAACTATCAGAGCACCTCACAGAGCCCAGTGTTCGAGAGCACACTCTCGGGCGGCGGGTGAATGGATGGAAGGCTTTGCTGGCAGAATGCAGTAAGGGACTCTCTTCCCTGTAGATGCAATGTAGACACCCACGAGTTCCAGCTAAAAACATCGGTTTGCACAGCCTGGGAAGCAGCACCTGCTCACGCAGGCCCCGGGTGCAGCTCTGCCTCCTGCAGGTCAGGCCTCTTGGGAAAGAATTGAGCAGGCATTCGCAGAGCTGGAGAAGAAGAGGCTGACAAACGGAGAAATCTGGCCAGCGGGCGGAACACCCTCGGGAAGGCGAGCGCCGCGGGAACGCCGGTCCAGCACTGTGCACACAGCCTCCTCAGCTCCTCGCAGCCCCTCCAAGGGGGACACCGTGGCTGCTTGTTCCTTGTTACCAACGAGACACAGAGGGGCCGAGCCCTTTCCCCACAGTCACACAGCCACCCCTCCCAGGCCCTCTGACCCCCGCTCTTGTAGGGAGTGGAGGAAAGTCTGTTCTTCCCCCAGACAGACCTGGCCATCCTGGCCGTCCCGTCACCGCACCGGGCAACCTCCTGTCCTTTGGGCCGGTCGCAGGTCCATGTGATCTGTGGTTTAACCAGGTGGCAGCCTCCGGGCTCCCCCTGCAAACGAAGGCCCCTGAGGACTTTCTCCTCTTGTGCCGCGGCGTTGGGAGAGGCAGCGTGGAGAAGGAGCGAGCATGACAACAAGCGGCCAGCAGGGCCTGGCTCCTCCCCTTGTGCCCCCAGGTCTGCTTGGCCACATCACTCGGGCGACAACCCGGTGCTACTCCCTTCAGGGAGCCTCCTCCTGCATCCCGCCAGGGTCCCAGCCCCTGTCTCTGTGGCACCTGTTCCTGTCGGATGGGGTCGTGCCTGTTTATCTCTCTGTTTCTGCTGTCTCCTCCAAGCAGCCTCTGTGAGAGCAAGGACCGCGATCTGAGCCGTCTCCAGCTCACCACAGCGCCCCACGTGCTGCGCGTGTCCAGTAAGCCCTCGGGAAAGGGGTGGCAGGGAACGCCAGCATCAGCAAGGGCTTGTGGTCTCAGGCTAAGAAACCTACCATGGAACAGCCTTGCCAACGTACAGAGGGACAAAGTCGGGGAACGATCAGGTCAGTATGCTGTACTTCTTTCTGCCTACTTTGCATAAATTCAGGAGATGGGGCCCTAGGGACTGCCTTCCACTCAGAGAGACCAGACGCTCACTCAATCATGCAGTTGAAGAGGTTGTGCACTGCACAACTGCAGAAGGTGCCGTGAGCACTGGGTTCTCGGAGAACGGAGCTGCCTGGCGCTGTGCAGTGGACAGCCTGTGTGCCGGAGGGGCCAGGGACAGCAGCCGTGTGCGAGAGAGGAACGCGACAGGAAGGCGAAGAGAGAGAAATTAGTGTGCAGAAGGAGTGCTAGAACAGACCAAAGCAACCATTACTTTAGCTGCTCTCCCTCTCCTTATTCCATCTGTTTGGTGACAGACAACAGGAGTTACCCGCTAACCGCGCCGAGGCGGGAAGTCCATGGGTTCACAACGGCACGGCTGCACCTCCGCAGCTCTTCCCCTCCGGGAAAGCTGGAGCCGCATCCCGGGACACAGCGGCCCCCTGGTCCCCTCCCCTGCGCCCGGCCGCCCGGCCTCCTGTGCGTGGACTTGCACAGCACGTGGCTTTTGGGGCCTGGTTATCGCCTTCAGCATAACATCCCTGAGGCGGCTGCCCACGTGGGCTGCCAGGCACTGCCCTTCCTTCAGCGGGCTGGCTAATACCCCACAGTCTGCCTTCTTCCTCTGCCTTCACCCATAAGGCACAGGAGGCCCTGAGAAGTGACTCCACAAAGCCCCCCACGCTGCCCGCCACGCCAATACGGCAGCTCTGACTGTGTATTTCCTGCGCTCGTAGCGGGTAGGGGAGACCCCTCCCTCCATGAGGGACCGATCAGAGGATCTACAGCTCTCAGGGGCAGCAGCTGGGCCTCCAATGGAACAAGCTCCAAAGATCACAGGCGCTGGCTGCGGGGTTCACCACCGGTAGCCCCAGCTCTGCCCAAGCTCGGGGCTGCTGTGCAGCGGTCCTCGGAGCAGTGACGGCCCTTCCTGGCCCTCACCACCCGCCAGGGCTGTCACAAGCATTTGATCGTCTCGCACCCATGAACTCCGAGGAGCGTCCCAGCGCCCTATGAAGCAGGGACCATTGCCATGCCGCTGGGTACCTGCAGCATGGAGTGGTTAAAGGGACTCACACACCACACACAGCTGGTGACGAGCCCGTGGTGTCGTCTCTGACGTCCCCCGGGGATGTCAGCACTGAGAGGCCAGCCCCTGGCGTGGCTGAGGAGCTGCCCAGCTGTGGACGGGGCGCGGAGGGCTCCTCCTCGTGCAGAACCCTGCTCGTGCTGTGGGCTGGGCAGGCGGGACTGGGAGGGCTGCGCCAGCGCGGAGGAAGAGGACTGTGTGTGCTCCTCGTGGGAAGGTGGCGGGCCCGGTGCACACACTCACACACACTCCGCGTCTCCGCTGACAGGAAGAGGAAATGCCTTGCATTTCCCAGCCCCTTGTCCCGAGGCCAAGCCTAAATAGCAGTCCTAAAAATACAGCCTGGACGCCACACAGCGCTACCAGCTCCCTGCCTCCCGGCTCAGGCCCCCCTGCTGCTCCCCTCGGGTTTATTTTTGAATGGGGAGGCTGCCTGCTGGTAACCTGAGCTGGAGAGAGCTGCAGTCTTTTTCTTTCATGTCTCCTTCCATTCAGGTTTCTGGAGCAGAGAGGGAAGGGAGGGAGGGAAGCAGGCTGCCTCGGTCCAGGAGGAGCACAGAGGGGACTGGCGCAGGCCCTGTGGGTCGTGAGCCCGTGCCGGGCGCAGCACCGCGGCAGGCTGGGGAACTGGGGTCCCAATGCCGCCCAGCCCTCCACACACACTAGCCGTCCCCTGAGCCTTAGACCAAACCCCAGAGCGCAAGGCCCAGGACACATTCATGGTCCTCAGCCGGTTCTGAAGGATTCCCCTACTTTGAGACTGTGGAGCACACGTTTAGCAAAGCTGAGGGAAAAACTGAAAACCTCCCCACTGTCTACGAGCAGGCAGGAGGAACTCCTGTGTGATGCTCTGTGCCCCTGTGACCCCTCCCCAGACCCGGATTTCAGCTCTGCGGATCCCGGGGTCAGTCCCAGAAAACGGACACAGACCAGCTTCCAAGCTCTGCCCTCTCCGATTGCCCATTTTCAGGGGTTTAGAGGAAGCCAGTCTCGCCCTCCTGCACCCTCTGGATTCCCCTGAGAGAAATGCCTCTAACGTCCCAGCAGAGGGCGCCCTGTGACTTCTCAGCACAGTGACCTAGTTCCTGGGTGCCAGGGCTGGAGTCCTTGGCAGGCACAAACCCAGCTGGGCTGAGGGGTAGAGCTGCTCCTTGGGCCCCCTCCTAGTCCTGCCTGGGCAGGGGTCTGTCCGTGCCCCGCAGTGGGTGGTGTCGGTAGGTTCCCAGATGCCTTGGGACTGCAGTGGCTGGGCGGCTGCCCTCCTCCAGAGCTCTCAAAGTCCCCACACGGTACACGGCTCCCCTGTACAAAGCTCAGCAGCACTCCGACCGCCCCAGCCTGCCCTTTGCTAAGGCCTCTGCTCTCTGCCTTCTGAGAGCTTTTTTTTTTTTTTTTTTTTTTTTTTTTTTTTTTTTTTTTTAACAGGCAGAGTGAACAGTGAGAGAGAGACAGAGAGAAAGGTCTTCCTTTGCCGTTGGTTCAACCCCCCCAATGGCCACTGCAGCTGGCGCACCGTGCTGATCCGAAGCCAGGAGCCAGGTACTTCTCCTGGTCTCCCATGGGGTGCAGGGCCCAAGTACCTGGGCCATCCTCCACTGCACTCCCGGGCCACAGCAGAGAGCTGGACAGGAAGAGGGGCAACCCGGACAGAATCCAGAGCCCCGACCGGGACTAGAACCCGGGGTGCCGGCGCCGCAGGCAGAGGATTAACCTAGTGAGCCGTGGCACCGGCCAATCTGAGAGCTTCTAACCTGAGCAACCATGACCACATAAAACCGCACACGTGCCAGGGCTCTCGGCCCTGCCACTCATGAGAATCACCTGCCGAGCTTCATAAACAAGCAGGGCTTGGCCCCACCCCCAGAGATGAAGGAGATTCTGGGAGTGGGGTCCGGGCCATAGCATTTTGTTCCAAGCTCCCAGGTCTGAGAACCAAGGGGCTGTCCAGGTATGGCCCCCGCCCAGCAGAGTCGGCACCCCAGTCTCAGACCCCACCCGGGTGCTCCTGAACCAGGATCCGCACCTGACAGCATCCCTGGGTGACTCCAGGACACGGTCAAGTTGGGGAGGGCTGACCCTGACAGAGACGGACTTCGCAGTGGGGCCAGAAAGCACGAGAGCAGGGTAACTGGGGGACATTCACAGCTGTGTGACTCTGAGGGCTGCCGGCAGGTGTAGGGGGCTGCAGCAGGCTGGGGGAAGCCTCTAGGGGTGGGGGCAGCTCAGCGGAGGCCCAGAGGGAGAAGACACAGGAACTCGTCCTCCAGAGCCATGTTCCTCAGGCTGGAGGGGAGTCATTGAAGAGTCGAGCAGCCTGCAGGTAACAGCCTCGGAGCAGGCGCCTGGAAGAGAGTGGCCTTCCCCAGCCTTGCCCGTGGAGTGATTCAACATGAGACTAGGTGCGCGCCGCCGTGTGTGCGCTTCTCCTTTCCAAGCTCCCTTGGGGTTAAAAGCCGAGCTGCATACACATACACACACACACACACACACACACACCGCAGGCGGCTCCTGGCTAGCACCTAACTGCCCGTGCAGAGTTCTGCTACCCCTGGTCACAGTCAGGCCCTGCCAAGCAGCTGTGTGCAACCTGCAGTGTGGCCAGGGAGGCACGGCCACGGCAGGGCCTCCATCTCCCTCCCACCACGCGGCGCCCACCATAACTGCGGTGAGGATTAGATGAGCTCGCTTTGATGGGCGGAGCCCTGCGTGAGGACCCGTGTTTGGGGCTGGAGGCGGGGCGTCCTGTTCATCCCACGCACACTCCTGTTCCCTGAGGGCTGTGGGGGAGGGCTGTCTTCCCAGCCTCACCCCCTCCTCTCTGCTCTCCCCGAGGACACCCGGCTCCTCACAGATGCCACGCTCTGCCTTCTCGCATCCTCCAGCCTGTGTGGAAACCCAGCTCAGTGCACAGAGGGGAACTGAGCCCCGGGACCCTGTCCCCGAGGGTAAGGCTGGACCAGAAGCCCCGACAGCACCCCGTGGCTCTTGTCCCTGGTGCTGTGGTCAGGCCGCCGCGTGTGGCTTCTGCTCCCAGCAGCACCGTGGCCGGGACAGGACGCAGGTGGACAACAGGGTTGAGTGAAAGAATGCCCCCTCTCTTGCCTTCCCAAGTCCCCCCTCCCCGCCAGCGGGGAGCTGGTGTGGGGCATCACGGCTAAGAGCAGTCAGACAACCTGATCGTGAAACCTGGCCTCGTGTTTACCACCTGTGTGGCTTGGGTGGGGCACACTACCTCAGCCTCTGTGCCTCCACTTCTCGTCCGTAAATCGGCGAATGGGGTCACGAGCGGTAAATGAATTAATATGCTTCAGTCGCTCGGCACAGGGTCTGAAATCTCAGATCATAGTCGCAATTATGACTAACCCTTAGCTCCCGGCTACCCCAGCCCAGGCCCCAGGATCAGGAGCCCCCGTCACCCCCACCCTAGTAGGGATCTCAGGGCAGGCAGCAGAGCGGGGAAAGGTGACTAGGAGGGGTCCTTCCGGGACCTCCTCCCTGCATAGCCTGCCCCAAACCCGCTCCGGGACACCCCTTGCCTGTGGTGCAAAAACCCTCTCACCTCTTGGCACCTGGGGCAGGGTCTCTGCTTCTGCTGCCCCTACCCACTCTAGAGAAGGTCTAACTGCGAAGGTCTCCCCCACCCTCCCTCCTCCTTCCCCTCCACGGGTCAGAGGTCAGCCTCCCCCGAAGTGTGTTCTTCAAGACACACTCCAGTGAGCTACTCCTTGGCAAATGCTCCTCCTCACACCTCTGCCCCCCACCTCCCATGTCCCAGAAGTCATGGTCACTATGGAGGCCCTGACAAGGCTTCCTAGGGTTCCCCTCACAAGTTGCCACCCACAACGGCAGAAATTCTTGCACAGTTCTGGGTTCTGGAGGCTGGAGGAGCTGCCTTCGAAGGCCTGGGGGAGACCCTGTCTCATCTCATGTGGTTCCAGTGGCTCCAGGCACGCCAGGGCTTGGGGCTGAAGAACACATCTCTGCCCTTGACCGGCCCTGTGCAGACCCCTCTGCCTTCTCCTCTCCCAGCCCGAGTCCAGTAGAAGCTCCCCTTTCGGCCCTCACTCCTGTCTCTAGGGCTGTTTCCCAAGCCAGGCCACCCTCACAGCTGCAGGGGACAGAACTGGACCCGACCTTGGGGTCAGCACTCAACTCAGGACGGGCAGACTTGTCCTGCGAGGCCCGCACAGCTGGGGTGGTGGGGTAGCAGCGTTCTTTGACAAGGAGCACCGGAGAGAAGCTTCGGTGAACAAGTCTGCTTATTAGCCTTCATTCTCAAGCTTTTAAAGGGCAGGCAGAGGTGCCCCGAGCCCTTTCAGCCTCCTGCATGGGCTAGGCAGGCAGTCTCCCAGCCAGCCACAGGGTCACCCATAGGACATCTCTGCTCAGCGGAGAATTTGCCCAACACTGATCAGGAAGCCAGCCCCTGCCTTTCTTGTGAACTTCTGTTCATTCATGAAGCAAGGTTTGCAATGTGCTTGTCACACACCTGGGGCCCTGCAGGCTTCGATCCGGGCACCCTGGGCACCCCCCCACACCCGTTTTACAGAGCACAGCCCTGGAGTCTGGGGGTCGCCCTGGCAGCGATGGGGGCAGGGGCGGGGTGGGTCCGGTCACCTAGCCCACAGCCCCTCCTGCGTGCTCCTTCCCAGGTCACCTCCCTTCTGGGCCACAGACGAGAGCCGCCTCTGGCCTGTGTGACCCTGTGGTCCTGGGGTGGCCTCACAATGGTCCTCTCCACGGAGAACGCCAGCCGGGGCCATCCACGCACCCGGACAGCTGCTGCCTGCCTCCCGGGACCGGACAGGAGAGTGAGGCTCCCGGGCTGCAGATTGATGTGGCCATGGCCAAAGCAACAGCACGTTGGAGCAGCCGGCCGGGGAGAAAAGGCAGGGACGTAAATAATGTGGGAAATAAAGAACAAAAGCTGGTGCAGAGGAATAAATCCCCAGACCCCGACAGGCTCGGTGTGGGAGTCAGGGCGGCTGGGGGCAGGGGAGGCAGCGTGGGGGCTGCAGCCACCCCTCGGGCCTCTTGGTCACACTCGCCCCCACCCACAGAGGCGGTGGAGGAGGGGGAGGGGCAAGAGCCCGGCCAGGGGCCCTGGTTGCACAGCTGAGGAAGTGGCCTCCTCTGCCTCAGTTTCCTCCCTGGCAAACTGAGGTGAGGTCCTGGGCCGGTGTCTCCTGAGAGGGGGCTGAGCAGGACCTGGGAGCTCGCTTACCACACAGGCTCCTGGGCCCAGCCACGGGCTGCCTGGATCAGGATTTCTGAGGGTGTGTCCAGGATCAGCCCTGCTAACAAGCCCCCCGGGGTGGGAGACCCTCTGGGCCACACGGGCTCTGAGTCAGCTTCATCACGTAGATCAGATGGATGAGCAGGTGAATGGATTAATAGATGGGGAGACTGTTCAGTGGATGGATGGGTGGGTGGACGTGTACGTGAGTGGATGGACTGTTCAATGGATGGGTGAATGGATGGATGGATAATGTATGCTTGCCACGTTTTGTTAACGGTTTCCTATGTGCTAAGCTGAATTATTTGCTTGTCCAATTCAATTTTTTACTTTGTAGAAGGACAATGTGTCCCAAAGAGAGTGCATGACCCACCTGGGGTGAGTGCAGGACCAGGACTCGGCCCAGGCCTGTGAGACCACAGCCAGTGGCCTCGACCAGTGCAGACCACTGTCCCCAAGATGGGGCAGTGGGGGCGGGGGGAGTCCTCCAATCAGTGGGTGTGACAAGTTCGTTTCTTCATGGCCCTGTCATCTCTAAAAGTACACAGTCTTCAAAAGGCTCATGGGAAAGATGCATTATGAACCAACTGTGCATGCGTTTCCAACGTGGGGCACCAAAACACGCTGAGCTCTTAACTCCGTTTCTCCTAGAACTTTCTGAGTCCCCTCATGGACTCTGACCCCACAAGTCCTCCCCTCCACGGGGCCCGTCCTCTGTTTGCACCCGGGGGTCCCAGCGAGCGGGCGCCGCAGACACAGCCCTGCCTCTCTCCAGCACACCTGGGAGAAGGAGGGCGAGAAGAGACTTGAGCGCCTCCTCCTGTTCCCTGGTGCTCAGGAGCGCCCTCTGTTCTCATTCCAGGAACTGCTTCCCTCATTCCAGGAACCGACCCCTCCAGCCCCACCTTCTGTTCTGGGCCCTGCCTGCCTTCGGAACACCCCGGGAAGACGCACGGGCAGAGGTCTCTGAGGACGGACCCCCGGCCAACTGGGACTGTGGGGGCCGGACCTGGCCCTTCCACACGATTTTCCAAGAGTTACGAAGGTCGAGGCTTTGCTCACTCGGGCCTGCGGCAGCCGCAAATGGAAACCAGATGCTGGGTCTGGGGGCCAACATGCTCGAGGCTGGGCATTAGCACCTCGTTTCCACCGTCCTGGCCGTGGCTGTGTCCCCGGAGAGGAGTGGGGCGCGGCCTCCCAGCTGTCTCGCTCTCTCAGATGAGATGACGGGGGAAGAGAACCTTCCAGAACAGTGGAAACTCCAGGCCCTCTGGGAATTCGGGGCTGCACAGACAGCCCCAGAACGGGAGTTCTGATGGTCAGGGCCAAGATGCAGAGGCAGGTGCCGTGGAACTGCTGGAACGAGGCTCACTCTGCATCGCCATTTGGCCAGGCACAGCCCAGGCGTTTCTCCCCCAGGGGGTGCACCGCTGCCACCCCCGTGCTGCTGGGCAGGAGAGGAAGCTCTTCCATCTCCAGTCATCCCTCCGGGAGCACAGTGACCTGGTCCCAGCCCCCTCGTGTGGGGGGGTCACTTTTGGCTGCTGATGTGAACCCTCTGGGGCCCGTTCCCAACTCAGGCCACCCCAGGGAGCCTGGCAGGGCCTCAGAGCCTCACCCTAGACTTCCCTAGGTACAGCCTGTGCCTAGGCAGGACCCCCAGGTGACCAGTAGGCATGCAGGGGTTTGCAAAGTACAGGCCACCAGGACACACCTCTGCCTGCCTGTTCCCACCACTCCATCCCAGTTCTGACCCCACAGTCGTTCTCAGCCACAATGGAACAAGCAGAGGGTCTTTGTGTAGGGAGCCCTCTTTCCACCCGGCCCCGGGTCCCAGACCCCTCTCCCCTCACAGAGGGCACGCAGGTGATTTACTGCTGTAGACACTGGGGTGGAGGGCGGAGGCCCCGGGAGACAGGGCACGGGCTGGCAGCCCGCCTGACCAAACACACGGAGCGCCGGCCACCGCCCGGACCCTCAAGCAGTCCCACCGCTTCACCAGGCACTTGCTGTCCGCTGAGACACGGCTGCTTTGTTCTGCTCTTTTCACAGGCGAGGTTTGTCATGGGGCTGGGAGTGCGTTGCCAGGGCTGTTCTGGCCCAGGCTGCACCTGCTGATTTTGCTTTCAAGACCCAAACACCCCAGTGTGTCCCCACCCCAGTGCTGCCCACTCCTGCCTCTGCCTCCCTTCCCCTACAATGTCACCTGCTCAGGGCCACAGTGGCCCTGGGCCCGTGGAGGTGCAGGTCGCCGGGCGAAGCCAGCAGGGAGCTTTCTCCTCCCTGAGGGATGCTCCCACAGTGATCCCGAGATGCAGGGACAATGAAGCAGGGCTGTGTAGGGAAGGAGCACTGGCAGGCGAGGCAGGGACCGTTCAAGGAGGTTCGGTGTGAAAGACCACAGGAGAATGAGTAAGGGATTCAGGGAGGACCAGTGGGTAGCAGAGAAAGGGTGGCTGGCAACAGAGTGACTAGGACCGCGGACATCAACGTCATGACAAAAGCCTGCTCGCTAAGGAACCAGATTGAGGACGAGGTACAGCGCATGCGCGGTGTGAAACATACTTCTGAGTTTGCAGAACGTCAAGGAAATAGTCAAAGGAAGAAAACGATTCACAAGGAGCCAAAACCCAGAGATAATATTTAACTGAGGGAAAATTGACGCCTGCAAGTCAGAGGAGTGGAAATAGACATGCCCAAACAGTCTGGGACCTCAACTGGGGGCAGATAGGCGGGGTGACTGTTCTCAGGGGTTTGGGGTTGGAAGCACTTCTCTGAGCCTCAACCAGACAAGACACGTGATCTCTGCAATGCCCAGAGATGAGGTTTAACAAAACGGGAGCTCACAATCAAAAATTACCGAACACACGCACCGATACAAGTCGCCCAGAGTTAGGTCCTCAAGGACCACAAATGTTGGAGTCCTCAAATACAGACAATTAAGTAAGTGGGGTTGGAATAGTTAAAGGAATACAAGAGGGAACAAAGAAGGAGCAAGGAATAGGAGACTATCAAACATGATCAGGATTTCAGCTTTCTGAACTTCCTGTCTGTAATCAGCTGGGGAACTGGAGGGAAGTGCATGGAACACCGGTTTTCAGCCATGGGACAACAGGACACTCAGAAGGGAGGGGAGAGAAATGAAGGAGACCAGCCTCACCCCAGTTCTCCGGGTGGAAGCAATTTCTGGAATGCAGAGCAGGGTGGGCGAACCCAGACTCCCACAGTCTTAATGAGTTGAAGAGATGGAAATTGAGATTTGGAGAGGCCACGTGCCTGCGATTTGCAGAACAGAGCACCAAAGAAAAGGAGTTGCACAGAGAAAGGGCTCTGCAAATCTGCCAGGAATCCCCTTGCGTCTTTGGCCAAGTTTCAATCTGTGCAGCCTCACTGCAAACCCAAGGTTTAGCTCAGAACCACACTGAGGGGTGGGGGGAGTCATCGGCAGGAGGCTGTACCTGGAACAATTCCCAAAGCCCGCACAGGCAGAGCTGTGGGGGGCTGGGCACCATGTCTGGTTTGGTTTTTGGCTTATCTGTTTGTGTTTGACCTCTATCCCATCCTCTTAGCGTCTTTCATTGAAAAGGATATCTCCCTTCCTGATGTCTAGTCCACATTTCCTGGAGGCCCCAGTCACTGCCACAAGTGAAGACGGCATAAAAGCAGCCACACTGCAAGTAATGTTCAGCTGGCTTTGTTTATCGGTAGGCACTCCTGCACGGTGGAAATTCAAGAAATCTATAAAGAAGTCACTAGAGAGATGAGCGAGCGGAGCAAGACTTCAGGACATACGGCTAACATAGGAACCTCAATTGTATTTCTATATGCTCACAGTGAACAGCTGGAAAATGCTGCTACAACGGAATCCAAAACTGCTTAGAGATCAACTTAATGAAGTAAGTGCAGGTCCCTCCACGCGTGGATTTCAACATTTTCTGCACCAAAACGAGCTTATATTTTAATTCCCTTTCCCCACAAACGTGTTGACATGCTCTTCCAAAAAGGAAGTATTAGCATGGAGGTAGGCACGTGAGTTCCTGTCCAGGCTAAGGCGGCTGCCCTGTTGTGCGCATTGCTGCGGTATCTCTCCGCTCCCGGTTGGGGGGTGGGGGGGGAGGCGCGGGAGGAGAGGAGCGCATGCGCGGTGAGAGACACAGGCACCTTGGCCTTACCGATACTAAACAAGCTTCTCTGGCTCTTGTTCTGCAGGTGTCTCCAAGTATCACTGAGTCCTTTGTTTTTTCAAATATCCAGGAAAAAAACTTTCAGGCAAATACAAATTGAGACTTTGTATCGGTAGAGCTTCACAAGGGGTGGCACTGTGGCACAGTGGTTGGGCCAGCACTGGGGACACCCACATCCCACATCAGAGCGCTGGTTCAAGTCCCGGCTGCTCTGCTGCTGACCCAGCTTCCTGCTAATGTGCCTGGGAGGCTGCAGATCACCTGGCCAAGTGCTTCGGCCCCTGCCACCCACATGGGCAAACTCGATGGAGTTCTTGGCTCCAGGCTTCAACCTGACCTGGCCCACCTGTTGAGGCTATCTGGGGAGTGAACCAGCATATGGAAGATCTCTCTCACTCTGCCTTTCGAATAAAAATAAATAAATAAAATAGACCTGCACACACACACACACCTCTTACAGTGGCTTCCGCAGCAGCGTGTATCTCTTATCTTCCAGGAACACTGTAGTGGGAGTCAGAAGGCCAGTTCCAAGCCTTGCCACCTGCATTAAATCAGTCTGCGATCCCCGCCACGTCCAGTCCCTTTGGGAGCCCTCGGTTTCTCCAACCGTCACGAGATGGTGAGGAAAGCTCACTTGCCTACTTAAACCATTGCTGAAAGGCGATGATTCTCAAAGTATGATGTAAAGTCCCCAGGGGATCCCCAAGAGCATTCCAGGGGGTGCTCAAGGCTCCCCTTTCCCAACCACGCATCTATATGAGCCCAGATTTTCTACCGAGACTTCGATGAGAACAGCCGATGAGAGCCGTCTGAATGCAGAAGCACATGAGAATCCAGCTGCAGCCCATTAAGCCCGACATAAACAAGATTTGCCAAAATGCAAAACAAGGCCACTTCTCCCACTGAACTCTTACGTTTTGAAAAACGTAGGTATTTTTTCATAAAGTGTGTGATTTATGTTAACATGTAAGGGATTTATTATTTTTAAAATAGATTTGTGAAATATTTTAGGCCTTAGTCTATAAAATGAATTCAATTCTAAAATGGTGAATGTTGACAGGCATAATGTATACTAAAGGAAAGCACTTTGGGGTGTTTGGTTTTTAAGGTTATAAAGGTGTCCAGAGACCAGAAAGTTTGAGAACCCCACAACTGGCACTGCAGGAGACTGACCCTGCTGTGTTTCTGCCTTCAGGAGTCTGCGGTCTAAGGAACTAAGCGGTCCCCACTTTACAGACGATGAAGCTGGGACAGAGAGGTTAGGGAACTCACCCAATGCCCCACAGCAGGAAGCAGAGCCTGGTTACACACCAGGCGCCCTGGCTCCAGGGTTCAGGCTGTTAGCCACAACCTTGCAACTATTAACTGGTAAATGCAAATTTCTCTCTCAACAACAGTTTCCAACTACAATGCTGCATGGGGGAACCCAATTAATAAAAGGGGGTCCTCACATTGAAGTCACTGACAGTGAGCAATGATTTCATTTTCCAAGTTAAGGTTGCAACTCACACCTCTCAACTGCCCATCAAAAGGGTCCCCAGCCCCGGCCCCTACTCCCCACAAGTAGGAACACGAACGCTTTCCCAGGATCCTCCTAGAGCTAGTGGCTCTCCCCTCCTCTCAGAGATGGCAGGACGGGGCTGGAACCTGTGCCAGATCCAAGAAGCAGTGCTCAGGGCTAAAATCACCTTCTGTTTCTTTGCGTCTCTTTCACTGTGCCTTCACCCAGGCTTCCAGCAATGGCTAAGTCCAAGCAAACCCAAGCGCTGGCCTGGCTTCCAACAAGTCCTGGGCGTCTTCAGGGCTGCTATTTCCCTGTCTGTAAAGTGGGACTAGTTCAAGAGGCCGCCCTCGGAAGTTCCACCAAGAAAGGCAGGGCTTGGCGGCCTCGTGCTTGCAAAGGAGCAGGTGCACACGCACACAGCCATGCACGACCCTCAGCCCCATCTTCCTCCGTATGCACACGTTTGGGCAGCAGCAGCAGCAGGTAACCTGGCTCCTCTGGCTGAGGGTGCAGGCGTGCACGGCGTCGACAGGACAAGTGTTACGTTTCAGAGTCCCTGCGATCCCTGTGTCCTGTGGAGGTTGAAAACAAATCGTGGGTCACGGCCTCTCCCCACATGGGAAGTGCTCCTGACAGCACTGTCTGCTGGCTTCCCACAACAGGCTTTTCCCATCTGCACCTCCAGTGAAGCCAGCCAGCGAGATGGCAAACAGCCTCCTTACATGGGAAGGTGGTCGGTGAGGGGGGCGGGAAGCCCCTGATGCAGGCGGCCGCAGCAGGAGGCTGGGTGGTGTGGAGGGGTAGGGCTGGAAGCCCTGGCTGCCACAGTGCCCCCAGTGCCCCGCTCACCAACTTTGACCTTGCATCATCCTGGCCAGCTCTCTTGAGACATTTGGGATTTTAAAAATATCTTATTTGCTTCAAAGATCTCTCTCTCTCACTCTCGCTCGCTCTCTCTCTCATGATAAAATACACATAAGGTAAGATTTACCAGTAGTGACTGAGCACATTCATGGTCTGGTGCAATCGTCACCACTCCCTGGCTCAGACCTTGTGTAAATGTTGGATGCTTGTTATATAAGAGATACAGGGGTGGGAATTTGGTGCAGGGGTTAGTTTGCTGCTTGGGGTGCCTGCATTCCATATCAGAGTGCCTAGTTCAAGTCCCAGCTCTCCCACTTCTGATCTTTCTTCCTGCTAACGTGCACTCCAGGAGGAAAAATGCTCTGGCTTGGGTCCTGCCACTCAAACGGGAGACCTGGATGGAGTCCTGGGCACCTGGCAGGCACCTGGCTTCCACCTGGCTGGGCCCCAGCTTTTGCAGGCATTTTGGGACTGAACCACTGGTTGGACGATTCTCTCTCTCTCTCCCCCCTCCCCTTTTTCTCTCTCCCTTTCAGATAAAATTAAACTAAATACACACAAAAAAAATTTTTAAGAGACATATAAAAAGTAGAAAGAATCAAACAAAAATTGCCAGAGTTTCAAGTCCTGAAGATAACCATGATTAATGGTCTAAAGCTGTGCTCCCCAGACTTTGAGCTGAGGCACGCTGGACAGAGATTCATAAAGTGGCCACGTGGATGTTTTCAGTTCCGAGGGAAACACAGCAACACCTGCCCGGTGCCTGCTGGCCACAGCAGTCCGTGGTCTGAGCATCGGAGTGTGCATTCCTTCCAGTGGTGTCGCCTCTCTGTGAAGCTTTTCAGTGGTTGTGCGATAAGACAAACAGCACGCGCAAGTCTCCACAGCACAGGACGCGAACCGAGGGTGTCCCGGCCTGTAAGACTTGAGATGCCACGCAGTGCCCAAAACACATTCCACTGTGAAGCCACTGTTGGTGCTTAAGAATGAAATAAAAAAATTTTTAAAAGATTTGTTTATTTACTTGAGAGGTAGAGTTACAGACAGAGACAGGGAGAGACATATACAGAGGTCTTCCATCTGCTGGTTCACTCCCCAAATGGCCACAATGGTCGAGGCTGGGCCAGGCAGAAGCCAGGAACCAGGAGCTTCCTCTGGGTCTCCCACATGGGTGCAGGGGCCCAAGCACTTGGGTCATCTTCCACTGCTTTCCTAGGCCATAGCAGGGAGCTGGATCGGAAGTGGAGCAGCCAGGACTTGAACCAGTGTCCATTGGGAATGCCAGCACTGCAGGTGGCAGCTTTACCCGCTACGCCACGGAGCTGGCCCCCCAAAGCCTGGATCTTTGAAGGGAGTGGGTAGGCTGAGTGTCTCCAACGGGATTCCTGGCAAACAGTGGGCAAAGACCGAGCAAGGGAGGAGCTGAACTGTGATTGGTTGCCACTGAGGCCTCTTGTCCTGGGAGGGGCTCTGGAGCAAGGACTTCCAAGCCGTGACAAGGGGGTGGGACTTAGTATCCTAGCAGCACAGCCACTGGTTGGGATGCCACCTCACAGAAGATATGACCCAGATGGCAGCAGGCAGTCCCCACCTCCACAGATCTCCCTGATCTCCCCCATCAGCACCTCTGCCCAGAGCAGACCAGGCTGCCCCGCAGCGAAGAGCCTCCTGGGGGGAGAGAGGAGGGCAGTGATAATGCCTTTGCGTGCAGCCCCTGAGGGAACTGGGTGGAACAAATTAGCAGGGCTCAAAGGGCCATCTGGGAAACCACTCAGGGTTTCCAGGATCTGACCCAATAACAGCTCCGACAGGATTTGAGTAATCCAGCTAGCACGAGCAGGCCCCCTCCCCACCCCCACTGATGTCTCCCGGAAGCCAGGGTCCCACACCACCTACTTGCACCCAGGCTGCCCTCGTCCACAGGGGCTGGCGCACCATGCACCTGGCACCATCTGACTGGTGTTGTTTTAAACCACACCAAACCATCCAGGAAAATACACCATTGCTTCCATGGCTTTGCATGGAAGATTTCTCTGTGTGTATGTCACTCTGCCTTTCAAATAAAACACCTTAAAAAAAAAAAACCCAAAGCCATAATCACCCATAGCAGGGGAGCCCAGGAGCGACATCTATGGAGCACTGCTCTGCCAGGCTTTGTTCTCAGCACTCGCAGATGTCCAGCTGTCCATCTGAGCTTCACAACAGCTCCGGGAGGCAGACAACATCGTCCCATTGCATAGATGAGGAAGCTGAGGCACGGAGAAGTTAAACTCAGGTTCTCGGGCCACAGTGATAAGTGACGGAGCTGGGGTTTGAATGCCAGTGTGGCTCTGGGTGCTTAACCCTGGCTCAGAGGCACCCCGGGGGTCTCTGGGGGTGCAGGGTGATCACTTCCAACCTCTCCCGCACAGCTGGCCTTTGGACCTGTTCTTGGTTTGTCTCTGCAGCCTAAGGATTTTTTTTGCAGTAAATGGTTCCAAGACTTCAAATAAATTTGCAAACCTCTGGCCAGAGAACTTTGACAGGAGAGGGAGGGGGCTTGTCCTCCCTCCCCTGAATCCCTGTTTAAAGGTCCCATGGGGACTGAGGGACCGTAAGCACACTGGATGATTCTCATCCCCCGACAAATAGAAGGAAAGACTTGCCTCTGGGTTCCAGCTCTTCGTGTCCAACAGGGCCTTGGTCAAGCCCTGAGCCTCAGGTTTCTTGCCTGTAAAATGGGCACAGAACCTGCCCTGCCCGCCTCCTTGAACGACGGTGAGATACCCCATGCTACAGAACCAAGGAACAGGCACACCGTCCACATGGCTGCGGTGGGCTGGACCCACGGCTCAGCACCAACACTGGGGCCAAGATCTTCAAATGCCCCCTCCCAGATGCAGGTGGGGAGTGTAGGGAGGTCCAGCCAGAAGCTCGGCTTGGAGCCAACATGGGTGCACACCTGACCCCTGACACCAACTCTGTGACTGCAGGCAGGTGGCTTCTGGGGCTCAGTTTTCTCATGGCAAAGTGGAAGGAATCAGCAGTGCCCGCCCCGGGGGTGGGGGCTGAAGGTGGGACCACAGGGGACGCCGCCCAGGACCTGCCTGCAGTGTCAGTGCCGCCAGCACCACGCCCAGGCTCAGGAGCCCACGCTGCCGTGGCAGCTGCCCATCAGCCGCGTGAATGGGGCAGCCTCCCGATGTGGCCCAGAAGGAACCTGAGTGACAAGGGCCCCCAGGCACGGGGAGGGGGGTGGTGGTGTTAGGGAGCCCCTCGGGGGCATGCCCTGCGGTTTTCGGCCAAACTGACGCTCGCCCTCTCCTTTCCCTGTCTCCTGCCGAATCCGAGCCTCAGACGGGTCAGGCCGTGTGGGAGACCCTGCTCGCCCCCTGGGACCTCCAGGGCAGCTCCCTCCTCAGTGCTCACGGCCAGCTCGCTTTCCTGCTCACAGCCCGCGGTTCTGCTAAGCCCTCACTCCCTCTGGTTTCCTCCAGGGTCTGGTGGGGCGGGATGCTGTTCCCACCCACACACACTCTCACCTGGCCTCCCTCCCAGTCCCAGGCTCAGGTCCCGAGATGGGGAGCGTGGCGTGCAGCCTTAGAAAAGAGGTTCTTGAGCCGGCGCCGTGGCTCAATAGGCTAATCCTCCACCTTGCGGCGCCGGCACACCGGGTTCTAGTCCCGGTTGGGGCGCCGGATTCTGTCCCGGTTGCCCCTCTTCCAGGCCAGCTCTCTGCTATGGCCAGGGAGTGCAGTGGAGGATGGCCCAGGTGCTTGGGCCCTGCACCCCATGGGAGACCAGGAAAAGCACCTGGATCCTGGCTCCTGCCATCGGATCAGCGCGGTGCGCCGGCTGCAGCGGCGGCCATTGGAGGGTGAACCAACGGCAAAGGAAGACCTTTCTCTCTCTGTCTCTCTCTCTCACTGTCCACTCTGCCTGTCAAAAATAAAAAAAATAAATAAATAAAAAAAATAAATAAATAAATAAAAAAAAAAAAAAAAAAGAAAAGAGGTTCTTGGCCGGCGGCGCGGCTCACTAGGCTAATCCTCCGCCTTGCGGCGCCGGCACACCGGGTTCTAGTCCCGGTCGGGGTGCCAGATTCTGTCCCGGTTGCCCCTCTTCCAGGCCAGCCCTCTGCTGTGGCCAGGGAGTGCAGTGGAGGATGGCCCAAGTGCTTGGGCCCTACACCCCATGGGAGACCAGGATAAGTACCTGGCTCCTGCCATCGGATCAGCGCAGTGCGCCAGCTGCAGCCTGCCAGCCGCGGCGGCCATTGGAGGGTGAACCAATGGCAAAAGGAAGACGTTTCTCTTTCTCTCTGTCTCTCTCTCTCACTGTCCACTCTGCCTGTCAAAAAAGAAAAAAAAAAAAAGAAAAGAGCCTCTTGAGCAAGTGCATCCCCCGCGTGCGCAGCCGCCCTCAGGGCTGGCACAGCGGTGCTGGGGGGTGATGGGAGGGTCAGAGAGGCAGACGTGGAGCAGGGCTGGAAGGATGCACAGGGCCCTGGGAAGACACCTTGGGAACAGAAACCACAGCTGTAGGAGAAAGGAGGGGGAGGGAGGGGTTCAGAGCCGCCAGCCAGGACTCTGCCTGCACTGTCCCCATAGGAGCTGTGGGCAAGGCCTTCCCAATGCTGGCTGGACAGGGCAGACAGTGGGACGTGGAACCAGACACATGACCCACCCCGCACCCCACATACACATGGGGGGCCAGCTGGGCCATGGGACTGGTCCTGCCCCAGATACCCAAACAGCACCCCCAAAGGAAAAGCAAAATCAGCTCGCATTTCCTCCCTGTGCGTAGCAGTGCCTTTAACCACTAAAGAGAGGGTGAGAGGAAGAGGGGAGGAGGGCAAGAAGGCGGGTGGGGGTACTGGGGCTCCTCTCCCTGGGGACCCGTCTCTGCACCAGTGTTCCCAAATGTCGCACAGATCACACTGCCTTTAAGCTCTGGACCTTGCCCTGCAGCCTCCGCGGAATTCTCTGAGACACCACGATGTCCCGGCACCCGCGGGGTGGGGGGTGGTCAGAGAAACGGCAGCGGTGCGGGCACAGGCAGGACCACAGCCATCGACACCAGCTTCTAGGGGTGATGCTGCCTCCCACTGCACCCAGCTAGCTCTGGATTCCAGTCCCAGTCAGCCAAGCTCGGCACCCCTTCCCCTTGCTGAGTCTCCAATGAGGAAAATGAGCCGGCCGGACTGCAGATCCCCGAGGCCCTCCTAGCGCTGAGATTTTAAATCACCACCTGCTGCGGCCATCACCCAGCACAGGCACGGAGCCGGCTTTGATCTTCCAGGCAGGGTGGACGGGCTCCCAGGGTTGGGCCAACGGTGTGGCTGTCTGGGCAGGAGGAAGGCAAGTGGGTGGCTTCCAAGTGCCCAGGGCCCCAGCCATTGGGGCCAGCTCCTGGGCACGGGTCTGCAACAGGATGGAGGAGGGATAAGAGTTAAGAAGACCCAGGACATGGCCCAGCCAGGGGCTCAGAAGCGGATCAGCTGTGCCTCTGTGTCCAGACCTATCTCTGGGCCGCTGGGTTTGGCTAGGACAGGGCGGGTGGACACATGTTCTTAGAAGTACTAGGTACCCCCACCCCCGCCGAGGGCACACAGACAGACGGCCGAGTGCACGCATACACCACGCTCTCAGGTTTCACACTCGACAGAAGTCTTTCCAGGTTAGAAGGCAGAGCCAGAGTAGAGACAGGCTCGAACTCAAGGCCAAGGTTCAGCCGGAACCGCTGGGCTGCCGGGCTGGCTGTTAAATTACTCACATACCTCGGTACCAGGGGTCAATGGCGGTGGTCCCAGGCTCTGCGAATGTGCTCCCGCCACACACACACACACCCTGTTACTCCAGATCCGGAATCCCGACTTCCTGACAGCCCAGGGACCCCAGGTGAGCGCCAGGCTCAGCAGGGTGCCGGGACCCCGTTCCAGTCCCTGCCGACTGGTCAGGATCCGCGCAGCCCTGGCTGTGACAGCCGTGGATTAGCCTAGGGGCTCCCTCCAGGTCCCCGCCCATCTCAGCTGTGCCCTCCTTGGGCAGCATCACAACTCTCTCAGCTGGAGAAGGAATTTGGTCCCAGAAGAGTCAGGGAGACCCAGCTCCCTAACCGTTCCCACCTGGGGTCTTGGGGTCCTGGGCCCGGGGTCAGACACTCAGAGGGAGCTCCAGAGGCTGCAGCTGGGCCGAGGCTGCTGGACAGGGGTCTCTTCTGTGCTCGGGCCACGTGCCCCTCCCCACCGCCCAGGAAATCCGCCCCCTCCCGCCAGCCCTTTGATGAGAATTGCACCCCGGCCGTGCCCCTCCCCGCGGCCCCCGCGGCCGTTTGCCGACAGCCAGGAAAGGGTTTTAATGTCAGAAGCAGTCAAGGTGGGGAAGGGGATGGAGGGCGGCTGGGAGGCCCATATGGAACCTGTTTGAGGAGCTGGGTCAGAGCCCAGCTACACCTCCACGCACTGGGGCCCCGGCCAGCTCTTGGCTTTGCCTGCACAGCTCGGGCCCGGGAGGGAGAGGAGCGTGGGAGAACAGACAGGCAGGCCGTGTGGGGACAGGCGTGTGCTACGTGTGTACAGCGGCTACGGCCTTTCGTCCAGGACACCCTGGTGGGCTGTCCAGTGGCTGGACAGGGCTGGAGGCGGAGCCTGGCTTTGGATGGCTCAGTGATGTCCTGGGGTCACAGGGGTCAAGAGAGTGGCACATCAGGTCTCCCCAAGGCCACTGCAAGACCCCCCCTGCCCCTTCCCGGTCAGCCTCGCATGTCCTCGGCTGGGCTCCCGGTGGAGAGAGTTCTGGAAGCCCCTGGGCAGCACCGCTGGGTTTCCACTTGGGCCCCACAGCTGGTGCCTGCAGCCAGCCCTCCCCGTCTCGGGCCCGCTCCATGCGGGCGGCGGCTCTGACCAGCTACCTGACTGCAGGCTTCCGCCTCAGCACGCTGAGCCCCGGCTGCATCCGGGCTTTGGATTGGCCTCGCTGGAGCTCGGCCAGACCTCACCAAGTTTCCCGCTAACCTCCTCAGCGCGCGTGAAGCCTGAACTTGTGTCTAGACTCCCAGGACTCCGAGACGAACGGACCAGGCTGCTGATCGATTCTGCAGACGAGTTCGCGTGATGTGACTAAAAGCGATGCGTCCTGGCTTTCTGGAATTTGCCGCTCACCTGACCGGATTGACTGAGAAGAGTTAGCCGATGTCACGGACGGTTATGTTAAAAACCAAACTTCTTGAGCGTTCGATTGAGCTCTCTGAATTCTGTGATCCTGAGTTGGCCAGGGGAGGGGTGTGCTCCGAGCCAGACTAAATAACAGGAAGTCGGGTGAGGAGCTTGGATGGCTGGCCTTGGCCAAGGCTGAGCCTCGGCCGCCCCATCTCACACCCAAGTCGCACCTGGAGCCAGCCCAGCTCACTGGGTCCTTATCCCCCTTCCGGAACCTTCCAGAATTCTGGCACCTATTTCTTCAGGGCCACCTCTGTCCATCATGCTGTCTGCTCCCTTCTCCTGCTTTCCAGCGTCGCCCCTGCTTGTAGAGTTCTAGAGAACGTGTTCTTCTGTTCTGAGTCAGCTTCTGGCCAGGAAGTCACACACAGCAGCCTAAAAGTGGGGGCTCCAGGGCCAGCAGACACAGGCCCAGGGCCCAGCAGTGCCTGTCCCAGGGGCATGATCCTGGGACATGGTACTGAACTTCCGCTTTCTCACCCCCCAGATGCGCAGGATTCACGGCTGCCCTGGTGGGTTAGTTTTCAGGCCTTTGTCGAGCGCACAGCTGGTACCTAAAGCTTGCTCAGCACGTCCTCTGCGCCAGGGACGGCTCTAGGGCCCTGTGCAGGGAGAGCAGGACGGGCATATGCCAACATGGCAGAGCCTTGCCCTCAGCCCCCTGCAGGCCTGCCTCCTGTACTGGCTGTGGAGTGACGCGATATGGGAGTCCAGCTGGTGTTGGTGGCCATGGCCACCAGCAGTGGCCTGTTCTCACTGGGACAGCGGGGCCCTCACTGGGTCACATTTTGGCGGGGCATTTGTTTTTTGATGCTGTGGCTTTGTATTACTGTAAGAACACTGAACAGCAAGGGCTAACCCCAATCCTGATCCAACACCAAGTGAGCTGTGGTTGTTCCAAACCCGCCATGTTTGAAACCAGAACCCTGGGACCTCTACCAGTCGCTCCCATCTGCTCTCACCTTCCCACATGAACCTCTTGAGCTTCTTTCCTGGCACCTTATGGGAAGCAGACCTGCAAAGTGTTCACCAGTCCACAGGGCTGGGGTTTGCTAGGACACAGGCTGCACGCGGTGGACACAGCAGGGGAGAATCGAAGCCCTGCTGCCGCCCTGGAGCTGGCCTGGGGGCAACCTGGCCTTGCTTGCGTCCCTCGGGGTAGAGGAGGCAGAGCGTGGGAGCACGTACCAACGACGACCCATCCTTCTTAGGTCTCCAGTGAGGCCTTGAATGGCACGTCCGGCTGTCTCTGTCTTACACCCCTGGTGCCTTCCCCCATGACCCACTTCCTCTCCTCTCTCCCACACCTTTGCTGTCTTCCTCTTCCACATGCGTATTCAGCATTTATACAAAGTCCTCATCTTGTCAGACTTGATTCAGGAAGCAGAGGCACACAGTCACAGTCCCTACCCCGGTATCTCACAGTGGTGACCACACAGGGGTCATAGGCCCAGCACACCTAGGCCAATCAGGTAGGGCAGGAGAGCCAATCAGGAGAGACTTCCTGTGGAAGGGGAACTCTAACTGGATTTCTGTCTTGCCCGCCTGGAAAACTCTTACTCATCCTTCAACACCCAGCTCAGGAGGCACCTCTTCTTTTTAGTGACCCAGGTCCCCACAAGAATAAATGCCTCTCTCTGCAGAGCTCGCTCAGTGCACCAACGACCACAGAGCTTAAGTCTGCTCCCCCGATGCACCGCAGGCTCAAACCCTTAAGGGCAAAACGCCCCTCATGGCCAGCTCAGCCTGGTCGCACGCCAAGAGCCACCACCACACCTAAGCCAAAGGGACCCCTTCCTCCTGTGCTCCCAACAAACCCCGCCACTCAGGAAAAATGCCCTCTACTGCTCCAACCTGCAACTAGAGCTTAGTGGGAGGACATCAGGGGCACAGGGCACTGGTTTGCCGCAGGGTTAAGGCAGGAGGGTTGGAGCACTGCCGCCTGTGACGCCGGCAACCCGTGTGAGCACCGGTCTGAGTCCCAGCTGCTCCACTTCTGATCCAACTCTCTGCTAGTGCTTCTGGGAAAGCAGTGCATGATGGCTCAAGTGCTGGCCATTGCCACCCACGTGGGAGACCTGGATGGAGTTCCAGGCTCCTGTCCTGGCCATTTAGGGAGTGTACCAGGGGATGGAAAATTGTGTGTGTGTGTGTGTGTGTGTGTGTGTGTGTCCCTTTCTCTCTGTAACTCTGCCTTTCAAATAAATACATTTCTCAGGCAGCTCACACATACCTCCCACTCCACGCCGCATCGCCAAGCCGCTTCATCTTCCCCAAAACTGGAAAATCTGGAGCAGCTATTAATGGAGTCCCTTCTCCTGGGGCCTGGAAACTCCGCTTACTCAGAAACATGGCAGAGCACGGAAGAAAGCCCGCCGGGTAAGGAAACCGCCTCTCGTGCAACTCCGAGCGTCCGCTGCCCATTGTTTTCACGAAAGGGCCCGGCTTTGGAAATGGCCAGGATCCTCGGCTGCTGAGGAAGTCTGTTTCCCAGGCACCGCCCCACCACTGCCTCTGCTCTCCTGTTCCCTCGGACAGCACGTGGAAAGAATTACCCAGGTGCCACTTGGGGTGAGAGGAAGAGAGGGACATCTACAGAGTCCCAAGGATGACCATCCCCCTCTGAGGTGTCTGCTTCGTGCCAGCTCATGTAGCCTCCCACTGTCCCGCAGGCCGTCAGCAGGGAGCTGCATCAGACATGGAGCAGCCAGGACAGGAACTGGCACCCAGGTGGGATGCAGGGGGGTGGCAGGCAGTGGGTTAACCTTCCAGGCCACAGCGCTGGCCCTGTGGCTGAGACTTCTACAGGGACACAGGCTTGACAGCTACTTGTCCAACTCTGTAGCGACACCACCCGAGGATAATGGATTCAGAAGGTCTCAGGAAACCCCCGATTTTGCCTTGAAAACTTCCCTTGCTTCGTCCTCTTTGCACACAGTGGCACCGACTGTCCAGAACGGATGGGTCTCTGCAGAGCCTCTCTGCCTGCGCTCTAGTTTGCTGCGGGGTTAACGCGGGAGGGTCAGAGCAGCAGGGTCTTCTCACTGCAGACGCCACTCACCAGGCACACTGCCTTGTGTGTGCACTTCTCAGGACTCTTCCCTGTTCTGCAGAGGGGACAGAGACCCAGGGAGCTACAGTGGCACGCGGCAGGTCACCTAGCAAGAGCGTCACAGAACAAAAAGCAGACGCTACCACGCTCCCCACTGTCACCCCTGCCTAGCTGGTGTGAAGTGAAAGGCAACAGTGCAGGGGCCAGCCCTGTAGCATAATGGGTTAAGCTGCCACCTGCAACACTGGCACCCTTTAAGTGCACTGGTTCAAGTCCCAGCTGCTCCATATCTGATCCAGCTCCCTGTTAATGTGCCTGGGAAAGTGGTGGTGGATGGTCCAAGTCTATGAGCACCTGCCATCCATGTGGGAGACCTCATGGAGTTCCAGGCTCCTGGTGTCAGCCTGGCCCAGTCTTGGCTGTTGCAACCATTTGGGGAGTGAACCAGGAGATAAAGAGCTCTCTCTCTCTAAATAAATCTTTACAAAAAAAAAAAAAAGAAGAAGAAGAAGAAGAAGAAGAAGAAGAAGAAGAAGAAGAAGAAAGAAAGAAAGAAAGAAAGAAAGAAAGAAAGAAAGAAAGAAAGAAAGAAAGAAAGAAAGAAAGAAAGAAAAAGGAAGAAAGAAAGAAAGAAAGAAAGAAAGAAAGAAAGAAAGAAAGAAAGAAAGAAAGAAAGAAAGAAAGAAAGAAAGAAAGAAAGAAAGAAAGAGAGAAATACAGTGCACTCCAGCCCAGGGAGAACCCCAGGACAAGCCTCCGCCCACCCTGGGCCTGGGACAGGTCTTGTCCCCTCCACAAGGCCTTTCTTCATCCAGCTCACTTGCAGCCAGCATCCCAGGATGAATCTATCTTGGCCTCAGAAAAGACAGAGGAACTAATCAAAGACGCGCTTGGCCAGGCACGCCCCCAGGTGAACTCACAGCTGCGCCTGTCGGGGCCCGGTCTCCCTTCGGCAGGTTCCCGCGGCCGGCCGTGGCAGGGACCCATTGGGAACTGAAGGCTGACCCTCAGAGCTCTCTCCTTATCCTGCCGCGGCGTTTTGGCACTTCCTCAAGTCCGGCTTGTTCCATGTCTGATTACACATCACTGTGCACATCCCTGCATGTTATGCTTCACGTAATAAACACACGGAAACTAGTTCTCTTTTTCCATCAGCTGCTGCCCAGAAATGAAGAGATTTCTGGTGTGTGCCTCTGCAGGGAGGAGGCAGTTGTTTGAGACATGGTGACACTTCATAACCTGCGCTTTATGGGCCCCGCCGCGCGCTCTGATCCGCAGGGTTCGCCACATGCTTCTCCGCACTGGAAGCGACGGGTGCCTGTCAGGAGCGATGAGCGAGGCCGCCTGCAAATGCAGCCAGCGCCCCACCTGGGGGAGACACAGGGGCTGCCGGGCTGTCGGAGGGTGCCGTGCCTCGCTTCCGCAGAGGACGCCGGCAGCAAGGGCCGCACCGCACCTCACCGTGCTGACACAAAAGCCAAGGCTGTTGATTAGTCACAGGACGCCTGGCCAAACATCCATCCACAGGCACTTAGGAAGCACCTTCTGTGTGTAGGTCGTCTAGAGGCAGAGGAGGAAGGGCAGGGTAGAGAGGAGGCAGAGTATCAGCCAGCAGGCGGGCTCGCCGTGCAGGTGCAAGAGGAGAACTTGGAATCAGGCAACCTGAGGTCAAGGCCAGGCTCCTGTGCTTACCCTGTATGTCCTTGAACATCTATAAAAGGACGGCAGGGTACTCCTCCCTCGTGGGGTTTTGTGGGAATGAAATGAGATCATCTGTTTAAAGGGGCTCCTTTGTGTATGCTTTGAGATTGCTAAGTATTACTGTTACTGTTATTATTTGCACTTCATCTCTGCAGGTGGGCGGTGGCCGGCTGTGAAGACAAAGGCAGTAGGATACCAGGCCCCTAAACTCACAGTCCTGGGTTTTAAGCCCAGCTCATGACTGGCCAAGGACGCACGTGGTGCACACAGGGGACAGTTAGGGACCCATCTCATACAGTGAGCTGGAGCTCACTGTCCCAGGTACAAGAGGGCTGCGTTGCTGTGGGCTAGAGTCCACAAGGGCTTCCTGGAGGACGTGGAACTTGAGCAGTGGACACAGCAAGCAATGGGAAAGGAAAACAGGGGAACATGACCACAGGGAGGAAGGCGTGAGAGCCTGGAGAGCTTGTGAGACCACAGTGCCCAGATGCATGGTCAAGCACTATTCTGGATTTTTCTGTGAGCGCGTGTTTTGGATGGGATCAACATTTAAACCAGGAAAGCCGGTTGCCCGGTCTACTGCAGGTGGGCCTCGCCCTATCAGGTGAAGAGAGGATTCTGCAGCAGACGGCTCTTTCCTGGGGACACGCCAGCCTCCTGAATCACACAAGCCACTTTCGTAACTAACTCTCTCTCTCCATAGGTGCACATCCTATTGGTCCCATGTCTCTGGGGAGTCCTAATAGCACACATTTCAGCCAGATCAGCTCCCTGGGTGAGGATGCAGCCCAGAACTGCAGGTGTGGACCCTCCGCGGAGGGCCACACAGTCTTCCAGAGGCTTCGGCCAGGGTCCTGTTCCGGGACAGTCCTCTGCTGACCTGGCGCCAGCTGCCCCTTCCCAGACAATGTGCATTCCTCCTGGTCACAGCCTCTGCCTCCCAGGGAGCCAGGGCAGGAGCAGGCTGAGTTCAGGCCCTGGTGGAGGGAGCAATGGCATGCACTTGGGCTAGGTCCTTGCTCTGAGGAGCTCAGCCCGAGATATGTGAATTTCCCAGGCTCACCCAGGACCCAGAAAACACTCCATGCTCACCGAGTCTGAGGCTGTGCCAGACACCGGGCTGGGAGCCCCAGGGGCTCAGCCGGAAGCTTCTAGGTGAGGTGCTCGTGGGCAGGGGGAGAAGGAGCAGTGTCACACTGGGGAACTCAGGGAGGTTAGAGAGCTCCTGGAGCCCTGTGGGCACTCAACGCACTCCCCATGGGACAGCCGACCCCACTGAGTACCTTCAGCAGGGTAGGTGACAGGAACCCCAAATTCAGCCACCATAGCACCGCAGCCTACACTGGCTCCAGCAGCCGGAACCTCCTGTGCTAATCTTCTTTGTGGATCTGAGGCAGGCACAAGTCTCAATCCGCAAGTTCAAGTGCATAAAATGCAGGACTTTCTTCATTTTCCATGACTCCAAATTCCCAGGGTCAGGGTGCTGGTGGGCACTTTGTAGCCTCAGACCGCCTGGCCTTGGCTTCACCTCCCCAGGAGGGCGTCACGAGCTCCGAGGCTGGGAGTGGTACTGTCATTGTGTTGGGAAGCGGCTGGGTCACCTTGGAGCTGCCCTGTGGCCCTGCTCACAGGACCTCTCCAGGCTGGGAAAGCAGGTGATGGGGAGGGGGCTACAGTGGCACCAGGCACCCACTGCGGTTTCCTCAGCCTGATGAGGCAGCAGGGCCCACGTGGGGCTGTCTGAGGTCCCTGACCTTGACACAGTGCCTGGCCCTTCCCTTTTTCCAGGGCTGTCCCCAGGAGAGGAGGCACAAGACCCCTCCGCCTTCAGATGCAGACCTCACGTGGGACGGAGGTCCTGCCCAGAACCCACCCATGGCTGGGGGCGCTGCTTCTCTACCTCCCGCCTTTACAACTTGCCCAAAGCCAAGGCTTTCGCACACAACAGGATGAGGTCCTTCCATTTCCCACGCATTTGTCACCCCCAGAAACTGCCGCAGGCAGAGGGAGGAAGCACGGAGGGGAGAAGCTGGGTTTTCACAATGTGCTGCAGCAGGCAGTATCTCACACCCCGTGCTGTGACACTGACCCCACCAGAATGCCCACGTTATGGATGGGAAAACCAAGGCTTCCAGAGACAAAGCAACCCACCCGAGGTCTGAGGGGGCACAGCTGGCAGTGGAAGCCCAGTGCTTTGCTGGCGGGTGCCTGGATCCCAGTGCTATCCTCTGCTTCCGCCTCCTTCAGCTGCTCACCAGCTGCGCCTGGGCAGCGCCTGGGCAGCGGGAGCAGGTCCCAGGGTCTCGGGTCTCGGGTCTCCCCGGCTGTGCCCAGCCCTCCAGCCCTCCTCCCCGTGCAGGTCATCTGGAGGTCCCAGGGCGGCGGCTGGGTGGGTGTTCAGCCCACAGCACTAACATCGTTTGTCTTCAGGAGCAGATGTACAATCTGACAGGCACTTCCTGCCTGGTTCAAGGCCAGTGATCGATAAAGCAAACACTGGCTGTCGTTGTTTTATTTGTAACGTCGTCAGAGTGAGGTTCCACATGGCACACAGGTTGAGTCGCCCCGTCCGCCCCACAGCCCCTCTGCCTCGGCCCCCCAGGCGCTGTGCCTGTTGCTCCAGCAGCACCCAGAGTGGGGCCTCCGGGGTCCCAGGTTCCCCCATGTGCAAGCCAGACGGGCTGAGGGTCAGGCCGCTCCAGGTGTCAGCCTGGGCCATCCACAGAGTTGGGTCGGATTAGAACCCACAACCAGGTGGTTCTATGCCTGCCTGACTTCCCTCTGTGAGTTCAGGGTTGTCAGGTCGCGCAGACCCTGCCTGGCCATGAACCTGGCAGGCCTCAAGAGAGGCCAGGCTATCATGCTGGGAAGCGAGGTGCAGAACCCCAGGGCAGAGGCGGGGGCGAGGAAGTGAAGACAGTAACTGCAGGCTTGGGGGAGAGACCTGGGCCTGATGAAGACAGCATGGAGGACACGGTGTCACAGCTTCCCTCCCTCCAGGACCCTTCACCAGCACCGTGGAGCACGGTGACCACGTGTGGGAGGGCACCTGACACCGGCTAGAGTCTCCAGACCAATGGCTGCCCTTATGGGGGCTGGGAAGGCAGGTGGAGGGCCAGCAGCTCCAATGGCAGGCAAGGGAGCCAGCTCTGAGCCCCAGCTCAGAGAGCAGAGTGGCATCGGAAAAAGGCTAGTTGTGTCTTCACAGGGTGGGCCACCAAGCAGAGCGGGGCACGAGGGGGCCCCCAGCAGTGCAGGGGGGCTTCTCCTGCCCCTCCTGATGTTGTGTTTTGTGGCTTTCGCGACCACTTGGCACAGGCTTGCGGCGTCTCTGACGCCCTCCTGCCCAGCATCCGCCCAGGCTGGAAAGAGGATCCTGCCCCCGCAATCCCCTCCATTAGATTCAGTGTGCAAAGCCCCCTGCAGCTGGGAGCACCATAAATACACGGCGTTGCTATTAGATCCAGGTTGGGGAAGCTGCGAGGAGCCAGGCGGGGAGAGAGCCGGGGGGTCTGCCCCAGCAGGAATGAACGAGGGTCCTGGCGGCCCAGATGCTATCAGCGAAGACTGAGGGCGGCCGCCGGCTCCTGAAGTTACGAGTGACTGGGGAGGGCAGAGCTGGCTGAGCTGTCTGCTTGCTGAGTGCCTCGGATTATCTGTCTGGTGTTTGTGGTTGGAGGACACCCAGGGCACGTTCCGCTGAGCCACTCTTAACATTTATTTTGCATTCCCTGGGAATTTCAGGGCAGGGGGAGTCTCCTGGTTTTCATTTGTTTGCACTGACAGTGGCCTCTTCTTGGAGACCCTTCCCGGTGTCCCTGAGAAGGCGCTGGGACGTGCTGGCTAGGAGGCTCTGCGAGCTGGGGGTCTGGGGTCTCACAGGCTCGGCCTCGTTTTCCCCCTGATGACTTGGCCGTGCGAGGTACCCCGAGACACCAGCCTCATTCTTATTCTCCTTTATGAGCCCTGGAATGTCAGTGAGGCTTTTTATTCCTCCTGGTCTGGGCCACTACAGGGCACAGGGCATGGGAACAGGATGCAAGCCGGAGGGTGGACCCAGCCCTGGTCTCCAGGTGGACACAAGGGCCAAGCGATCCCACCAGCCACCGGGGACCCTGGCCTGACATCATGGACCTCCCAAGAGATCCCACCATCACTGCCATCCACCTCGCACCCCTCCACAATCCCCGCCACTCCACCAGCACCACTCCCTGTAGCCACCTCCCCAAACCCTCGACCTGGGGGAATACTTGAGCCCCTGGCTGTCCAAAGGCGTCCCTTGTCAGACAACATCAAGCAAGGGCCACTTACACCAGAGGACCCTTTTCAGCTCTCCTTGGACACGGAAAGAGGGCTGGGGTGGCAAGCGTGGTCTGAAGCTGGAATGAATTCTGTGTCCCACCCTCCATGTCCCCGCAAGGCCAAGGGCTGGCAAAGGCGTGACTGATCCAGGAACTACCCATTCAGATGGCTTCTGAGCTCAGCAGAGCCTCTGTCATCTAGGGAGAAAGAACCTCGAAACTTCTCCTGGTGTCCACAGAAGGACACGGCCCCCTCCAGGGGTTCACGGTGCCTCGGAGCAGACGGCGAGGAAACAAGGGCGAACCGGGGGAAGAGCCCAAAGCGGATCCTGAGCTAGGCACAGGAAGGGCAGCTGGCCCACCCGGGGTGGGGGGGCTCCAGATCTCTGAGGAAGCAGCTGCCCGTGGGGTCTCTCCCCCTACACCCCACCATCACCTGCCTCTGGTCTGAATGGGCTGCCCCACATCCCTGCTATGAGCTCCGCCTGCTAAGAAGATGCCCACACTGAGGACCCGGTCCCTGCCACCCCCCCCCCAGCATCTGGATGTCATTCTTCTCACCCCACACAGCTGACAGACCCCCAGTTGTCCCTGCCTGTGCTGCCCACCCAGAACCAGACCCCACGGCAGCTGTGCTGCCCAAGCCAGATAGAAAAGGAACAGTCTCCCGATATAGCACAGTGAACTCTGATTAACTGCACTGCTCTAAGTCTCAATGCTGTCATCCGTAAAATGGGCCCGCCTCAAACGCTGACTGTGAAGATCAACCAAGACAAGGGCCGGGGTGTCCTTGCTGAGCCGGGGGCAGGGGGACCAAGTGTGTCTGAGATGTGCAGGTGGCAACTGGAGGCTGAGACGACCTCCTTCCCACAGTCCTCCCCTCCCCTGCAGAGACGCCGGTGGCACTCACGGATGCTGGCTCTTGCGTCTCTGACTCAGAAGCGATCCCTAACTGAGAGGGGCGCGAGGATGCTCAGGGGACCTGGGGAGGCCAGCAAGGGAGGGGTTTGTTCCCATCCTGGGAGGAGCTTGTCCAGCTGTCCGTCAGCAACGGAGGCGGGGGCGGTGGGGAGAGGGGGAGCCCAGACAGGGGCCCGGAAGGTGAGCGCCAGTGGAGGGAGCCTGGCCCATTGTTTCCTCAGCTGATTGTATTCTGCTTCTTTCCCTGGAGAGGCAGCGAGATGAGGAGGCAGCCAAGACAGGGGCCGCCTGGAAGTCCCAGCAACACAATTGTGTTCGTGATGAAAATTGAAATTGTATATTTCTTAGGTTTAGAAAAGCAAACACTCCAAGGTCATCCACTGGCCCCATGCCTCCTGGAATCCGGGCTGTTTGCTGTTCTTACGGTGCTGGAGTCGGGGGGCCCAGCAGCCCGGGTCAGCCGGGGGCCAGCCCTGGGAACGGGGCTGAGAAGCAGACTCAGGGGCACCTGCGGCCATCCTGGTGGGAGCCCCAGGCCACTCTCAGCACCCAGGGAGGCCCCAAGGGCACGCTCAGCACAAGCCCCTGCCCAGAGCCCCACACAGGGAGACCCTCGCCCACCGCCTGGGTGTGAGGTCCACAGCTGCCCTGCTGAAGGAGCCCTCTCCGCTCACCATCTGAGTGCTGGCTCCCGACCCTCAATTCTCCTTCTCAGTTTCTCTGTGTGTCCGTGTGTGTGTGTGTGTACTGCCATCTCTACCTAGCTTCTATCTATCTACAGCTATGTCTCTGTGTCTGTCTGTCTCTGTCTCTGTCTCTGTCTCTCTCTCTCTACACACACACACACACACACACACACAATCACCCCTACTCCAGGGGTGATTTTTGCTCCTCAATGAATCCCTGTTGTCGAAGCTAGTATTGTGGCACAGAGAGTAAAGCCGCCACCTGCAACACTGGCATCCACTTCTAGTCCAGCTCCCTGCTAATGCACCTGGGAAAGCAGTGGAAGATGGCCCAAGGGTTGGGATCCCTGCTACCCATGTGGGAGACCCAGAAGAAGCTCCTGGTTCCTGGCTTTGGCCTGGCCCAGCCCTTGCCCGTTGTGGTCATCTAAGGAGTGAACCAGTAGATGTATGATCTCTCTCCCTTTGTCTCTCTCTCTCTGCAACTCTTTCAAATAAATACTTAAACCTTTTTTTTAATCTCTGTTGCATTACAGAGTGCTTTCCCTATTTGGCAGATGGGTGAGGAGCCCCAAGGGGTCACTGAGATAGGCCTGGGGTCCACCAAGTGGGCAGAGCTGGGCCAGGGACCCAGGGCTGGGGTCTTCCATGTGGGTGCTTGATCTCCTCACTACAATGGCTTGGCTCAGGGGAGGCCGTGGAGACCACCCAGGGCCCCCCTGAGCAGCAGCCTCTCCCTCCCCCAGCCCCCACTCCGCAGGCCTCTGACATCCCTGGCTGAGCCATCAGACTGTCAGGTCCATGGCAACCACAACCGTGCTGCTGGAGCGGGACTCGGATCCTCCAGCCCTGGCTCGTCAGGCCCGCTGCTCAGGGCAGAGCAGGTGACAGGTGGCTGAGTGCGGGAGGGTCCCAGGAACCCCTCCTGGCTTCTAAACATGGCCGCTCTCCTCCCGCAGCCACTTAGGCAGCTTGGGGGCCCAATGTGCACTGGGAAGGTGGAGACAAACTTCTGCCTTGGTAACAACAGCCACCCCGTGTGGGCCTGGCATGTGAGCCCCTCCGTGGTCCGCTTATCTTCCCAGGGACAGGTACAGGAACAAAGCTCCCAGGGCAGGGCCCCAGGATTCACCCCTTCACTCCCACTCTGGCTCCAGAGACTGCCCCGGGCTCCTTCCAGACCAGCCTGTGAGTAGCCCAAGCCCAAGCCAGGTCCTCCCAACCCCAAAGCAGCACACAGAGAGGGCTTCTGGCGGGGGCGTGGGTGCTGCCACACCAGGCCCTGCGCCAGGTTTAACGCTCTGCTGGTGCAGTCTTGGGACGCTGAATACTTTGTGCATAAAGGGCCCTGCTTTCTGCTTTCGCCTTGGCCTGGGCGCCGCCAATCACAGCTGCTGTGCCGATCACACCCTGATTCTGAGCTCCCAGAGCCCATTGCCCGCTTCACCTGTGCTCGTGTGGAGCGGACTGGGGCCCGGGTGTTTACCTGTTGCGGGCCATGTGAGACCATCAACTTGCCGAAAGCAGGGACCACGCCTGTTGACTGCTGTGTCCCCCTGTGTCTCGTGGGACCTCAGGCAGGCCCCGGTACGTAACAGGTATTCAGCTGAAGCCTCTTCCGTGACAAAACCCAGACAACCCCTCACGGAACAGGCGTCTCTCTGCCCAAAGAAGCCATAACGACTTCCTGTCAGTTTAAAATACGTGTGTGCATTCTTTTCCTTGCATGATTTCTTAATTTGGGAGACGAAGCCTGCTGATTTCCCAAAAGGCTAGGGGAAGAAAGGCTGCAGGAAGCGGGTTTATGGGTGGCTCGGTGCCTGGGCTTCCTGCTGTGGGCAGAGGTGGGTGGAGCTGCGCCACACCCTTGGGGTGGATGAGAGACACGACGTGGGCATCCACACCCCTGGGACCCTGGGCAACCACAGGAAACCCGGCAGCTCGCTGAGTCGGGCACATCACAAGCCAGGACTCTGGTGCTAAAAACGGCCTCCCGCAAGGATCAAAGCGCCCTCCCGCCTGGAAGGAGACCCCGAGGCGCGTGAGGTCATCACCCGGGCTCCCGAGGGTCGGGGCCTGCAGCCGAGAGGCAGGCTGGCCAGCCAGCTACAGCCCAGCCCTTTGTTATGGTGTCTAATCCCTGGGGTCCCTCCTGCAGCAGGACATCCGCAGCTTCACCCGCAGTGGCCCCCCAGCCTGGCCTAGGGTCTGCGCCAGAACAGCCCACAGGCCTCACCCGCCCGTGCAGCGAGGCCGCACTCAGTCACGTGCCCGGGACACGGAGAGTGCAAGGGGGCCACTTCCCAGGCCTCGCTGTCACACAGCCGCTGTGTGGGGCAAACCCGCCCCGTTCCTGGTAGAAACTGGGACCCAGCACAAGGGACTGCTAGGAGCTGAGCGAGGGGCAGCGTGAGGAACACCCCTGCTCTTCCTAAAGCCACCGTGGACTCCGCCTGCTGTCCAGCCGGTCCCTGACTCGCTGCCTGGACGGTACAGACGAGCAGACACGCGGGCTGGCCCCAAGGCAGGGAGGCACGCCTGTCCGCTTCCCAGCCCACCTTCCCTGCGTCAGAGGAAGCAGGAACACCTGGGAGAAGCTGGCAGGCTCAGGAGCGGGGCCTTCCCTGCCCCGGCTCCGCGGACACAGCTCAGCCCCTGACCAGCTCCGGCTGGTGCCAAGGGGACAGACCCCCCCCACCTCAGACCACAGGCCAGCCCGGGGCCCAGCTGCAGCTGGGAGGCAGAGGGCTCTCAACAAGATCAGATGCGAAAGCAAGCGCTTCTTAGAATGAGAAAGCCCAAAACAAATGGCAAGTTTTAGAAAGCTGACGAAGCCCACAAACAAAACAAAACCCACAACACCACCCCCACAGAGCTTCGCACACTCTGCATCTCCTCTCCCAGGCTGCCCGCCTTGCTCCCGACCACCACACATGGGCCAGCCCACTCAGGTCAACCCCCAGGCGCTGCACCTGCTGGCCTGGCACCAGGTGAAACCAGGAAGAAAGAATGCACCTGGGGGCCATTCCCAGCCACGGTGACCTTGACATGGACCATGTAAGTGCCACAGCCGTGTGCACACCTCTGCCTGAACCCCACTCTCCCCAGCTCCATAGCCCTTAGCCGGGTCCCGGGGACGCCGGGCCCAACCTCTCCAAATACGAGGCAAAGTAGAAGGAGAGGATGTGGATGATCTTAAACACCTGCAGCTGAAACACAGAAACCCACGATCACAGAAACACAGGCCGTGTGGACACAGTGCCGGGGCCCTGGGCTTGAGCTTCCTCCGTGTCGCTGGCTGCCCTCTGCCAGGCGACTTCACTCTCCATTGCCCGCTTTGCCTGACGCTTTGCTGCGTCACAGGGTGAACGTCACCTCCTCCTGACCCCAGCCTGTACTAGGTCCTCATTCTTATCTGGAGAACCTAGCTGTTGGCCTGCTTAGGACTGGTCACCATCAGTGGTGAGGTTTTGTGTTTACTGTGTGGTGTCCATCTCTACCCCAGACCCGTTCTGCAGAGGGCAGGGGCCCTACGTGTCGCGTGCACCGTGCATTCCCTGAGTCCCTGAGGACCCAGTGGAGCCCTGGGAAACACAACTGGGTGGGAAAACCATGAGCCCCTTAGGGAGCCGTGTGACATTTTCTAAGTGTCGCCTCTAAGGCACTGAGGGGTTATCTGGGCTTCCTCCTCGTCACTCATCTCTGCACAGGATGGACCAATGCCTGCCTCGTCCACGGATGCACACACCTCAAACCACAGCAGAGAGGAGAAGACGGCATGCGAGAGATGAGATGGCATCATGGTGGCCGTCACCACGCTACCATGATTGCTAAATCTATGAAAACATACCAAAAGTGTCAGACAAAACACGGCAACACAGGCACAGTGCTTTAAACTAATCAGAGTGAGTTCTGGAAGGTTCTGAATTAGCAAGACAGAGACACAGGATGGACTGGGTTAATCCCTTGTCACACACAAAACACACTGCATGGGGCCGGTGCTGTGGCATAGTGGGTAAAGCCACTGCCTACAGTGCCGGCATCCCATATGGGCTCCGGCTCAAGTCCCGGCTGCTCCACTTCCAATCCAGTTCTAGCTGTGGCCTCTGAAAGCAGTGGAGGATGGTCCAACTCCTTGGGCCCCTGCACCCACATGGGAGACCCAAAGAAGCTCCTGGCTCCTGGCTCCTGGCTTCAGATCAATTTGCAGCCATCTGGGGAGTAAACCAGCAGATGGAAGACCTCTCTATCTCTCTCTGCCTCTGCCTCTTTCTCTCTCTCTCTCTCTAACTCTTTCAAATAAATACATCTTTTAAAAAACCTCATTGCATTATGTAAGTAGTTCTTAGAAATAAGAAATTAGGCTGCAAAACAGACTTCAAAGGAATGCAAGAGAAAAAGAAAAGGGCAAGAGAGGAAAGGAGGGAGGAGGGGAGGGAGGGATGGTTATGGTCCCAGATCTTGGCAAATGAGGGAGGTTTCCTAGCAGACTCTAGTGTCCCCGGGCTGGGCCAGGCTAGCTGGGTTGTCTGCAGTGTGGCACACGTGGTGAGCAGAACTCTGGGGCGGTAGTCACTGGCGGTGGTGTTGCTGTGGGATTTGGGGCTGCGCTGGGGTGGGGGGACGCTGCCCTCACCCCACATCACATCACAGAAGGTCCCCCAGAAGCCCTGGCCCCGGGGAGCTCCGGCCAGTCACCCACTGTCAGAGGAGAGCCAGGAGCCCGGGCCTGCCTCCATGGGCACACAGCCCCTGGTGCTGGGCAGACCAGGAGGGAGGCGACCACAGGTGCTCCCCTCCCCGGGGCCCCAGCTGCTCTGCCCCCCCCTCCTGCCAAGGCCCTCAGCCTTGGGGGCGCTGTTATTGCCTCTCTGAGCCGCCGCACCCCACTTCTGCCTTCTGCAGAGGGCGTTCCCACCCCCTGGCTGGTCTGCAGAAGGCATGGGGGAAAACGACTCATTAATTAATCTCCTGACCTGATTAATCATTGTAAGGGCTTTCAACATGGGGGAGGGCTACAAGGTGCTTATGATTTCGTGTCAAGAACGCGCTCTCTTCTTGGCAGACCAGGAGGGGGCGGGCGTTGGGCCCAGGAGCTCCTGCGCGGGTTCTCGGCCTGGCTGTCTTGGGCGACTCGGCGCTTCCTGTCCCTCCTCTGAGCCCCAGCCTCTGGCCACCCCTTCCTACCGCATCTCCCTCTTCCGACCTCTTTCCCTGGGTTCACAGCCGGCACGCCTCACCTCCTCTGAAGGAGAACGGTGCCTGGGGACAAGCACCTCGCCAGGCCCTGAGGGCAGAGCCCAGGGAAACCTGCTTCTTGGAGGTGGTTTTAGCCATCTTTGAGGGGCGCCTTGTGGCCCTGGCCTGGCAGCCCTGTGGGGAGGGCCTCCAGGTTGGCCAGGAGTCGGGGAATCCCATCGGGTAGGCAGAATTTCTGGAAAGGAGGAAGGAGATGAAGCAAAGAAGACAAACAGTGCCACAAATCACTCCGCAATGAGGTGAGAGTCTCCACGGCAACCTGCCCAGGGCTGAGCACCGCAGAGGCAGGAGATGCGCCATCGCCATGGAAACCACATCCTAGAAACCCGCTGGTATTGGTCCCCGTTTGCCTTGGCAGATGAGGTGTTGGGGGTAGGGGCAGATCTGCAAGGTCCCTGGGGGGTCACTGGGGTGGGGGTGAAAGCGAGGAAAGTGACAAGAGGGGAGGCAGAGAGGAGGGAGGGGAGAGGATGGAGGGAGAGATGGGGAGACGAGGAAAGGAGGAGCCAGGAGCCAGCCACCCTCTCAGCAAGTGCCCTGTGTGTCAGGTGAGAGAACGTGCCTGTGACCTGAGCAGGTGGAGAGGCTGGAGCTCAGGCGGCTGGAGCTGAGACCCCTACTCTCCCTGCTCCCCACCTCCCTTTGCTCATTTTCACTCACGCCAAGTCAGGTAAACGGACTATGCACCCCTCTGATGGGTCTGGAACTGCAGGAGCCCAACTTGGGGGCTGCAGTGCCTCCCTCCTCCTGTCCCGGCTGCCCAAGTACAAGGGTGTCAGAGAAGGGGTGACTGGAAGCTGCGCCCCAAGCAGGTCTCTGACCCTCCCTCCTCCCAGACGTGGGTTTATCTTTCCCCTTTGGCAGCTGGGTGCCTAGCGCCACCTGCTGGTGGTCACTGGAAGCAAGACAACTGTGACCAGAATTGGAAGGACTCCACTGACCAGGGCAGGGCCTCAGGGACCTACTCCTACCTGCCAGGGGTCAGACCAGGGCCCTCCTCCCCAAACCGCCCTCAGCAGCCTGTGAGCCAGAACAACTCTTCAGTCAAGAGGGTCGCCACACGCACCCCACTTGGAGACCACTGCTGGTCATGGACCAGTCCCCTGTGTGATCTGGCAAGTCAGTGGCCTCTCTGGGCTCCAGTGCCTACTGGGACTGAATGACCCCCCGGGGTCTCTGAGTGCCTTGACCCCAGCCAGAATCTAGCCCCTCCCTGGAGGAGACCTTAGAGCCCCTCCCAGTGCCAGCATCCCCACGGGAGCTGGGGTTCAGTAAGCGCTGCTGCAGCGAGCCCAGCACAGGCAGGCACCAGGGTTCCCCACCATCTTCCCCTTACCCGCTGGGCCCTGAGCAGAGAGGCGGAAGCCCTGCCAGACGTGACCCGGCTGCTGTAGCCTCAGAGCACCCAGGATCCACAAGGGCTCCGAGCGCCCTGCTGGGGGAGGAGCCCTCTGCCAGCCAATGTCGCCACCGCCCCTCGTCACGTCAGGAAGGTGAGAGACCGGGTCCCTAAGCCGCTGGGGTGGACATGTGACTACTGAGCTGTCTGCTGGCCATCAGCAGACCTGCATGGCATCGAGGGCATGGTGCTAGCCCAGGAAGTCACTATGGAGGGGGCTCTGGGCCCAAGGGCCATGCACAAACCGCCACCTGCCTGCCTAGCAGTCCCACGACCTCGTGCTGTTTCCCCGCTTGCTGGGTAGGGGTAACAGCAGCATCTGCCTCCCAGGGTTCTGCTGAGGACGGAATGAGGGGATGCCCGTCGAGGCCTGAGCACAGGGCCTGGCCCACGGCAGCACTCGTCATCACACACTCGCTCCAGAAGGCTCCAGTCCCAATTCCTCCCAGTGAGCACCTGCTGTATGCTGAACGCTGTGCTGGCCGGCAGGACTAGAGCAGCAAACGCCAAGGCCATCCATGGGATCCGCGTGACGGAGCAGGAAGAGGTGGCAGGGGCAGCAGAGTCGTCGGACAAGTCAAGGTGCCCGGCAAGCTGGGACAGGAAGCCTGAGCCATCTCCTTAGATGTCTGGGGCCCAGAGGAACTCAGCAGTGAGGAGAGGGCCCAGCGAGAGAACTGGCATCTGCACCAAGCACCTGGGGTGTTAGAGGGCTCCCCGACAGCTTCCACCTGACCCTGACCTCGACTATGACGTCAAGGGAAGCCCCGAGGCCTGGGCAGCAGAGGACCTGGGTTCAAATCCTGCCAGGTTCCTCACTAATGGGGGAGTCTGCCTGGCCTCGCTGAATCTTCGTCTACCCTTACAACGGTGTGCACAGACCTGTCGGCTGTGGTGGTGGTTGAGCCTCAGGTGGCCCCGGGGCCACGGCCTCTGGGGTCCCTGCTTCTCTGTGACCCCTTCCCTGGGACCCTTCTCACCACAAATGTGGCAAAGGTGACAAAACGTCACTCCCCTGATTCTGTTACCCGGCATAGAATTCCGTCTTGCTAGTGGCCTCGCTCAGTCTGTGCATGGCCAGCTTTGAAGACAACAAGTCCTCCAGCTGCAAGAGAGAGCTGAGACCCTGCCCAGAAGGACCCCAGGGGGCGTGGGAGGGGGCTCCTCCCCAGTGAGCCCCCAGCTGGGAAGCCAGGCCCCACTGGGCAGCCTGGCCCAGAAACCACGATAGCAAGTGTGAGTTGCTTTAGGCTGCTACATTTTGCATAGCACACAAAATACCACACACAAAAACAAATGCAAGTGCAATACTGAAGGAAAGGAATAGATACCTTCACTTCTGTGTGCACATCAACCCCAAGAGAGGGTATTATTACCCCAATTTAGAGAGGGAAAGTTGAGGCTTGGGGGCAGGGCTAAATTTCCCAGGCGCACACAGCTCCTGGGGGAGGAGCCCCTGAGGGAGGAGCAGCTCCGGCAGGGGAGAAGTCGTCTCGGGAGACAAGAGCCTGACCCTGCACAGGGCTGGGAAGTGTCACAGAGCCTCTTAGGAGGATGTGCACTGCTCATTTTGCCGCAGGCCATAGCTCTCCCTATTGCCTGGCACCCAGGGCTCCCTGTCACCTGCCACCCCTGGGAACACCGCAGCCCTCAGCCCCACACAACAAGGGCACTGGTGGTTAGAGTCCAAGTGGAACAGGCCCCTTTATCTCAAGGGCTCAGGGACAAAGGGTTAGAGCCCAACTCCCCTGGGGATGGAGGCAGCGGCACAGGCACCTGGAGGCCGGCGCTGTGCAACCAGACACGCTGAGCTACAGGCCACACGCAGCACTTCCAGGTGTGTGTCCAGGTCACCTGGGGGACCCGGCTCCACGGAGAAGTGTAGCAGAGGAAGAACAGCCCTGAGGAGGAGCCCCTCCCCTCCTGCAGCCAGGGCAGCTAAGGGGGAACAGGGCAATCCTGGGTGGTCTTCCTGGGTGGGCGGGTTGCTGCCTCCCTGAGGAGACGGGTGCAGGCAGCTGTCCCGGGGTCTCCTGGAACCCCCGGCTCAGGGCTACACCTACACTGGTCTCTGGGTTTTCTCATCCCTCCCTCCTTTCCTTCTTTCTTCCTCTCCTCTCCGTGACCACACCCCGCAGTGCTGCCTGCACTTGTAACCACGGGTGACACTTCCTGCAGCTGCGAGGGAGACCACGGGATCCAACCTGGCCACGGCGAGCTCTGCTCTGGGACCCACTTCACCCTTTAGCTGGGCCCGCACCTCGTGCAATCTCTAAGTCTTGCTGAGGGTCAGGCCCTCTGTAGGACACTGGGGGTACAAAAAGGACCACGCGGGGTCCTCTGCCTGGTGTGAGGGCGGAACCACAGACCCTGCTCCCCAGGCAGGGGCAACTGCTTGTGGCTCTGTGGCTGGAACCCCCTGCGGTGCATTTTAAAGTCGCCCAGGTGGCCAGGCTGAGAATCTGTCACGGGAAATGGAGCGCTCGGGCCCAGGCACCTGTGGCGTCTTGCCCGCTCCTGACAGCAGCAGAACCGAGTCACTGAGACAGAAGAGGCGGCTCCCCAGAGTTGATGGGGCTCTGAGTTGCCCAGCAGACTCCCTCCCCGGGCCTCTGAGGGGTCCAGCACCGGTCAAGGCCTCAGAAATAAACATCCTAATTGTGCTACCTGGTGAGTAGCCATTCACAAGATTCTCCTGGAATTTCAAAAGCAGATTGCATTGCAGGTATTCTCCACTTACGGTGGCCAATTTCATGGACAAGCGCCACGGGAGGCAAGCCGACAGCACCCAGCACCCAGGGACATGGTCTCGCACCCACCCTGCCTGACTCCCTAGCCCCCACTACACGTGAAGACCCTGGGGCACGCTGGGTAACTCACCCAAAGGCACACAGTCAGCACAGTCTCTGACTCGGCTGTTCCTTGTCCCTTGTGATTGACAGCCCTGTCACAAATGTCACACTTCTCAAAAGCAAGCCCCGGGCACGTGGTTCTAGGGGAAATGGGAGACCGGGATGTGCCGACGTCCTGGACAAGGCTGTGCTGGACATGGAGAGCAGCCTTAGGAAGCACGCAGCCAGGGCAGGCGGCTATTGTGATGGAGTGGGCTAAACAGCTGCCTGGGGTTCCCGCAGCCCGTGTCCCGGTGTCAGGGTGCCAGCCTGAGCCCCAGCCACTCTGTGCTTCCTGCTAGTGCACCTGGGGGGCAGCAGACGAGGTCCCTGTCACCCACGTAGGAGACCCAGAAAGAGTTCCTGGGTCTTTGACCACTGCGGGCATTCGGGGAATGAACCAGCAGATGGGCGCTCTCTCCTGTGTGTGTGTGTGTGTGTGTTTATGTATGAATCTCTGCCTTTCAAGCAAATAAACAAATCTTTTAGGAAGGAAGGAGGGAGGGGAAGGGAAGGGGGAGGGGAGGGGGGAGGGAGGGAAGAGGAGGGGAGCCCTCCCACACACTGGAGTCACCTCCTGTGCTAGCAGAAAGCCTGCCCTAGAAAATAACAAGCCTGAAGCTTCGGGAGCTGTCTCCTGAACTGACCACTCAAATGCAGGAAACCCTGGCCCAAGCCTGGGCCTGTGATCCCGTGGGCAGTTCCCCTGCCCACTTTTACCCAACCCAGGACTCCCGGATCCACAGTTCACCAGAGGATGAAAGGGCAGACCCAGGCCCTCCATCGGCCAGCTATGCCACTTGTCTGTGGCTTTGCTAAGTCTGAGCCATATGTCCGAGTTCCTCTGGGGGAGGACAGAATGAGAGGAAGCTGACAGACGCTCCTGGCCCAGGGCTCAGCCCGGATGACATCACAGTAATGAGGAATTACAGCGGGACTGCCCGTGCCCTCTGCCAGAGCCCGCAATAACCCAGAAGGCTGAGGCTAGCACTTGTCTGGGGCAGGAGTGACGGCCTGGTCTTGCACAGACCGTCCGCTAGGTGGCACCCTGGGACAATATTCACAACTCTTCTGGTCCACGCACCAACTTGGCCAGGGTGGGAGAAGGTGGAGATGGGTGGGAGAGGCAGAAGGAGGGCTGGGAGGGCTGGGGAACTCGCCCAAGATCGTGCAGAGGTGACTGGGAGGTCATCAGCCAGTTCTGAGTTAAAGAAGGTTTGGTGCTCACTCCTCATGGCTTCCCTTAGCTCCCTTAGCCCAGATGTTCATAAAAAGGTGGCAGAGGAAGGCGGCCCAGTGACGAGGGTCAGGCCAGGTAGCAGCAAAGCCCATTAGGCACCTGCTATGGGGAGGGCCCTGCCAGTGGCCAAGGACCTTTGCATTGCTGAGCCTCAAAGGAGCATGAGCTGCCCCCATATTCCCAGAGGGGAGGGAGGCGGCAGGGTCACAATCTGCCTGACAGCCGTGGTGGAGGGGCCCTCGAGACTCACCCTGGGTGCTGCTGTAAAGAGAATCAGGGCCAGGAAATGCCTCTGACTTTACTCATTTGTATAAAAAGGAGAGGGGCCCACACTGTGGCGTAGCAGGTAAAGCCGCCGCCTGCAGTGCCAGCATCCCATGTGGGCGCTGGTTCGAGGCTCAGCTGCTCCACTTCTGATAGAGCTCTCCGCTATGGCCTGGGAAAGCAGTGGAAGATGGCCCAAGTCCTTGGGCCCCTGCACCCACATGGGAGACCTGGAGGAAGCTCCTGGCTCCTGGCTTCGGATCAGCGCAGCTCCAGCTGTTGCAACCAACTGGGGAGTGAACCATCAGGTGGAAGACTCTCCGTCTCTCTCTCTTTCTGCCTCTCCTCTCTCTGTGTAACTCTTTCAAATAAATAAATAAACCCTGGGGCCAGTGCCATGGCTCACTTGGTTAATCCTCCGCCTGCAGTGCCGGCATCCCATATGGGTGCCAGGTTCTAGTCCTTGTTGCCCCTCTTCCAGTCCAGCTCTCTGCTGTGGCCCAGGAGTGCAGTGAAGGATGGGCCAGGTGCTTGGGCCCTTGCACCCGCATAGGAGACCAGGAGGAAGCGCCTGGCTCGGATTGGCATAGTTCCAGCCATAGTGGCCATTTGGGGGGTGAACCAACGGAAGGAAGACCTTTCTCTCTGTCTCTCTCTCTCACTAACTCTATCTGTCAAATTTAAAAAAATTTTTAAATAAATAAATCTTAAAAAAAGTAAAGATAAATTATTCTATCAGTGTTTACTCCTATTTGCACAGCTGAATTCCAAGATCTAAGACACTAAACACAGGGACTCCCAGTGGAGGGAGGACGGGCGGGTGGGATGGGTGGGAGAGGCTTCTGTGACCTTCTGCGTGTTGCCTGACCTTTGAGCCACACGACACTTACCCAGTTTGCCCAGGGTCACACCATGTCCCCTGTGTGGGGTGCTGTTACCCAGCGAGGGGTGGTGCCCAAGTTGACTGAACACAGTGGACAAACTCGGCACTGAATCACGGGGTAAGTCCCCTGCGGTTCTCTTCAGTCCTCTGAATCCACCACGCTGGTGACTCGGCGAGCCGCTAGCAAGGCTTCAACACCCCCAAAGTCCCAGCTGGCGAACATTTGGACAAAGAAGGGGTGAGCTTACAGCCCTGGGCAGTGCAGTGGCTAGCTACGATGCAACACGGTAATACACACCACTACCCAATGCTAACCAGCTGCGGAGGCTGCTTGCTGCTTCCCATGCATCCAGGTACGTGGTGCTCCCACTCTGAGAGGTGCAGGTGAGGCCCTGGGTGTGCAGGCAGAGGACGGACCGTATCCAAGGTCATTCGTTCACAGGACATGGCGCTGGGGATGGGAGCCCAGGCACTGGGCCTCGGGCAGCCCCGCCCCTACCCCTGCCGCACAGCAGAATCTACAGCGGGCTGCAGGCGGGTGAACAGCAGCTCTCCCGGCCCCCAGCCCTGTGCTCCCCTGCATTTGCTGTAAAGCTGCCCTCCGACTTCATCTCGAGCCCCAGGTTGCAGCCCCTTCTCAGCAGGGAGGAAACCATGGCTCAAGAAGCCAAGTGCACCATCCAAGGTCATGGGCCTGCCAAGGGCAGAGTGTGGCCTGAAGACAGGTGCCGGTCAGCCACGGGCACGGACACGGCCTTCCTCCCTGTCCTCGTGGCAGACATCTGAGTGGGCAGAGGCTCTGACCACCACCCCCAGGCCTCCCCTTCTGACTCAGAGCCCCCAGTTAGGAAAACAGCCCCCGCACCAGGGGCACAGAGCCAGGAGAGGGCTCCTTGGGGGACAGGCAAGATGGGAATCACTGTTTGGCCAGGTCCTAGGCCTGGGGTCGCCCTCCAGGGCAGTGGAAATGTGGTCCTAGGTCCAAGGCAGAGCTTGTGGAAGGAAGGGCCCCAGAGGCAGCTGGGCCCCAGAGGCTGGGCAGGACAGACACAAGTCAGAGCCCAGCAGCCCGCTCACCAGGTGCCCCAAGCAAGGAAGCAGAACCACCAGGAAGGGAGTGCTCCCCGCCTCGCCCTGCCCACGGGCCTGGCGGGTCCCAGCCTGTGGCCCCACAAACCCCACCTGATGCGGAGACACAGGCCCTGGGACTGGCCTGGGGAAGCAGACACTGCACTGAAAGCTACGCTCTTGGCAGGGGTGAGACGAGCATGGCAGCCCTGTCCAGGGGTCCTGTCACAGGTGAGTGGGGTGGGGACACGGACGGAAGAGCCACTCCTCGAGGGGGCGTCCAGATAGGACGCCACCGCGGCCGCTGTGGCACCGCCACTGCCCAGTGGGTGCAGGCCAGAGCTCCCGGGTAGGAGGCGCTCACAGCCACAGGGGCTGCCTCTGCCCATGGTCCCGCAGGTGCTGCACTGGAGAAGTGAGGCCAGCAGAGGTTAGCAAACCGCCCAGAGCCCGCCCTGGGCTCCCAGCCTGGCTCAACCAGAGCCATTCTACTGGGTCTGGAGCTCAGCCAACCAATGGAACAAGAAGTGTCACCTCCTCTTGTCTCTCTCCGCTGGATTCCAGCCCCCAGCCCCTCCCTGCTGGTGGGCTGAACCAGTCTCTGCAGACGCGGCCCCTACTGGGCACCCTGCTCTGCGGCTCAGCCTTGCCTTCAATACCCTCACGCTCTTCACCCCAGGGAAGACACAGCTGTGAGCCAGAATGTGTGGATTCAGATTTATAGCCCCGAACTCTCTCTCTACAGAAACTGATCCATCTCACAGTCCTGCAGCACCGAGGAGAAAAAAAGAGAAAACCCGGCCCGGACACATACGCCACAGGGAGAAGGGGGTTTGAGGGGGCTGGGCTGCAGGAGCCGGGGGAGGGGGGACACTGGGGAGTGGGCAAGCCGATGGGCCAGGGCAGGAGACAGCACGAGGGACAGCCAGGACGGAGGCCAGGGCTGGGCACCAGCCTCTTCTTGCCCAGACCTTCCGCCCCCTCAAGGGCCCAGCACCCTCTCTTCCATGCCCACCATAAAGGAAGCACGTGTCCCAGCTGCTGCCAGGAACTACACCCAGAAAACATTCTTGGAGAAGGACGCCCTGTTCCAGTGCCTCAAACCTCCCCCAGGAATGTCTGGGAGAAAGGCCACCACTCGCCGCCAGCAGCCATGGGCAAGGGGCCTGGGGGGAGAGGACCTGCTCAGCGGCGGTGCAGCAGGGCACGGGGTCAGTGTCCAGCTCCCTCTCCCGCCCTGCAACTGCAACACGTGCCTTCCTCCCCGAACGGCCAGCCTCCACGGGGCCTGGAAGTGGGTGAGGAACTTGGTGCCAGCTCAGGCCACGTCCTCAGGTTCCAGTCTCTGAACCTGTAACCCGCAGCCCAGAGCGAGCACCCGGGACCCAGGGCCCCCTCCCCGCCTACAGTGCCTCCATGCAGGCCCAGGAGCGGAACTCAAGGCGTCTTCTCACGAAAAGCAAGGTGGCTCACCCAAAGGCACTGCTTCTGTATGCTGCAGCCAGAGCCGGCGAGAGTCTCCGACCTGCACCCTGGCTCTCCCGACCTGAAGGCCTCCCCAGCACCCCGGCCAGCGGGCCCCTCTTCACCAAGCTCTCCTTTGAGTCCAGCACCTCAGGGTGAGCCTGGAAGTCACACAGTCATCAGGCACAACGTCCACGCCCAGACTCTCCCTGGACCTCCCCTCCCAGCTCCCACCCAGAAAATGTTAGAAGCCCTCTTCAAGGCCAGATGCCCACTGCTACCCTGTTCCCCAAACCCAGTCACCCCCAGACACCTTCAGCATGCCGTCCAGGTCCACGGGCAGCTGTACGGCGAGTGGCCAGTCTCGTCACATGGACTCATTTGTACTTCAATCTATTTATTGGAAATACCACAATAAATACAATGCCAGTCCCCCTTGTCAGAAATAAAAGGCAGCCAATAGAAATACGTCATTGAAACAAAGATGGCGCTACAAAAATCTGGAACCTTGTGCTCGGACCCCGCCCCACGTCCTGCCCCCTGGGAAGAGGGAGATCAGCGGGAGCTCCAGGGGCCTCAGAACATGATGGTACCTGCCGAGTCTCTCTTCTTACACAAAAGGATTACACAAGAACTAGAAAGAGAATTGCTTTCTTGCTCTGATTCTGTGCTCATAAGTAGGCCCTATGCTATCCAGAAATATCTCGAGTGGACCAGGGCACCCGCTCCACACTGTGGGAATGGGAAGGCTGGCCCAGACTCCCTCTGCCTCATGCTGAACCCAACAGGGAAACCCAACCCACAGTCCCTTCTCTGATCACTCAGTCAAGGCACCACAGATCCCCCACCACATGCCGGCTCCCACACCCAGGCCCTGCCCCATCAGCCCCGGAGGTCACCGCTGACTCAGGTGGGACACCAGGTAGACCAGGCCCACCAGCAGGAGGCCACGCACGCCGAGCATCATGAGCAGGAAGAGGAGCAGGATGGAGGTCACCGGCTCCACGGTGTGGTTGCCGAGGTGCCACTGTGGGAAGCCCATGTGCACCAGCTGCCGGTTGAGGTCATTGAACGGGGACTGGGCAGCTCCCAGCCTGGCACCTGCCTGCTGCTGCTGGCGGGGACCAGGACCCCCTGGGGGCGCACCGTGGCCCCTGTTGAGAAAGCTCTGAAAGGTGAAGACAGAGAGATGAATGCGTCCAGAGAAAGCTTCCAGAGACGAGGCAGGAGCCAAGCGGGAGCCCCCGTACAGCGTCCCCGCACCCCCCAGCCACACCCCTTTCCCATCAATCCCCAGGTGCTACTCATTGGAATCTCAACAACCGAGTCACACGTCCCCAGCGCACAGAAAATGCCAGCCCATGTTTCACACCACGCCCGGGGGCAGGTGGCCGGGACAGGCAGGGCACGGCGGTGGGCAGGTGTTCGTACTACTCATCCCCCCTTTAAAACAATGATTCTGTGGCCACGGGCTCATCTCCCATAGTCTTAGAAAGATGCTGGGTTTGCTAACCAGGTTAAAGGAGAAGGGGTTCTTGGGTATGAAGTCTGGGGATGCTGCCTGGGGAGGCAGGAGGCTTGGCAGTAAGTGCACTGTGTTTTCCCCAAGATCTGACCCTCTGTACATCCCAGTTCAGCTCTCTGCAAAGCGGCACCAGGCTAGGGAAAGAGACTTCTGGGAGCTAGAAAGTAACAGGCGCGGAGGAGGCCAGCTGCTCCCCTGCCACGGAGGGCGGTGGTGTCTACCTGCCGGGGACTGCCACCTCTCACTGCTGCTGCCGCCGGAGCACTGGTCCTCACTCGGGGGTCATCGTCCTGCACAATTTCCCCATTGGCCAGGATCCGCACCATCCTTCCAGGAGCTGCTGGTCTCTGCTGGGCTGCACCTGCAAAGCACAGCCAGGGCTTGGGGAAGGCGGCCGGTAGAAGCCAAGTGGCCTGCAGGTCCCCTCCCTTCTAACCCGCCGGGACCAGGACCACAACCCGAGCCTCCTGTCCCGGAAAAGCCTGGAGGAAATAGCTCACCAGCAGCCGAGGTACACTGGCTCCCCGGGCCGAGCTCAGGCCGGTCGCCGCTCCCAGGGGCTCTGCCTGATCAGTACAAAGGGAGAAGCAGATGGGTGCTCCCTCACAGAGACAGCCAGGAAAACTGCCAGAGGGGTCCTTGGCCAGGGGGTTGATGAGCGAGGCCCAGCAGCAGCAGCACGGGCAGAAGAGGACCCCCCCCAGGGTTGGGGGGGACACACAGCTCAGCTGCCTGGGGCCTCACCAGCTCCTGATGGGGAAACAGAACTGAAGCCCAGAGCATGGGACCTCCCCCATGCTCTCAAAGAGTGCTCCCTGGGTGGACTCGCTAAGGGCTGGGCCTGCCCCTCCAGGCCACCGCCCTCCCCCCCAGATCCTGTCCCTTTGGGTGACTCTAGACCCACACAGTCCCTTGAGAAGGGCAGGCCTTGGCGCAGAGGGCACGCCCCTCACCTCTCAGGCAACACCTGTCCAACTCGCGGGGAACACCAGGGCAGATCCCCCAGCCTTCCCAAAATATGGGACCAGGAAGTCTCCCCGAACCCTAAGGGTGCCCAGGAGCTGGGGCCCCTTCCCCGCCACTCCCCGCGTTGCAGTAAAGGCCACCCCCGGTTTCTATTCTCAAAAGCACTCCTGACATCCAAGCCAAAAGGGGTGAAGAGCTCCAGTTCTTCCGCCTGCGGCCCTGAGTCCGGACCAGGCGGGTACCCCTTCGGGAGGCTGCTTGGCCCTGTAGCGGGCCGGGCAGCCAGTGGTCCTCGGCGGGTCTTTGTGCACAGTCATCCTCCCCCCAACGGTGGGCTCGGGCCTCGGTGCACCTGACACCACCGATGCCCCGCCCAGGCCGCCGGGCCCCAGTCCCCGCCACACGCAGCCGCCTCCGAGTCCCAGCCCAGGCCGGAGACCCGGACTCCTAACCCCTGCGGCTCATACGCGCGCGCGGACACCCACCTGCGGGCGCGGCTCCGGCCCCGCGGCGTCCACTGGTGGCGGCTGCGAGGCCGCTTCCTCCCACCTGACCTCACAGGAAGCGCGCGCCGGAGGGACGCGCCCGGGCGGCGGCGCCGTAGCCCCCTCTGTAGGTCGCCGTCAGAACTGCAGCCGCCGGGGCCGGGGGCCGGGGGCCGGGGGCCGGGGGCTGGGAGCTGGGAGCCGGGTCTAGGGCGAAGCGAGGCAGAGAGGGGCGGGAGGCGGGAGGGGAGGGAAGGAAGCAGTTGGGGGGAGAGGGGAGAGAAGGAGAGAGGAAGGCAAGTAGGGAGGCAGTAGGGCCCAAGGAGGAAAAGTCCCGAGAGGCTTGCCCCTGGCCTGGGAGGAGCGGCGGGCACAGCCCCGTTTTGTGGAGCCGGCTCAGTCCCAGGCGCAGCGCAGCGGGGCAGGTGCATCTGCCCGCCTGCCACAGGCTCCCTGGAGGACGTGCCTGTGAGCCAGGGCCGGCGGGAGGGTAGGCTAGTGGGAGAGGGCACGACGGGCAGAAGAACCATGTGGAAGAAGTGACGTCCACCTCTGCCTGCTTCCCGACGTTTTCAAAGCCACGCACGCCCCTCCGTGTGCCCTGTGGCCCCACGGTGCCGCCGGCGGCTCTGGTGTTGTCTGCCGCTGATGGAGGTGATCACAGCCTCACAGGGCTGCCGTGGACGAGAGTCCTGACGTCCCTGGCGCGGGACAGGTGGTAAACATTGGCTCCGGTTTCCGGAGTGGGCAGATAGTTAAGGAGCCTGTTAGAACCGCGTGCCAGCCAGGACCCGGAGGAAGGAACAAGACCCCACCTCAAGGACTCATAGTTTCATAGTTTGCCACCGTGCTTTGTTTGATGCTGAAACCTAAATAGTAAAAAAATGTTGTCGCAGCTCACTAGGCTAATCCTCCGCCTTGCTGCGCCGGCACACCAGGTTCTAGTCCCGGTTGGGGCGCCGGATTCTGTCCTGGTTGCCCCTCTTCCAGGCCAGCTCTCTGCTGTGGCCCGGGAAGGCAGTGGAGGATGGCCCAAGTGCTTGGGCCCTGCACCCCATGGGAGACCAGGAGAAGCACCTGGCTCCTGGCTTCAGATCAGCGTGGTGCGCCGGCCACAGCACGCCGGCCGCGGCGGCCACTGGAGGGTGAACCAACGGCAAAAGGAAGACCTTTCTCTCTGTCTCTCTCTCTCACTGTCCACTCTGCCTGTCAAAAAAAAAATTGTTGTCCAGGTGCTCCAAGAAGCTGAACCTCGTTTGTAAATTACACACTTGGCAGGTGCAAGGTGACTAGGGGGAGCAGTGCTTGCCGGTAATGACGTCTCTTGGTGAATGTCCCAGAAGTGATTGAAGAGAGTGGACATTCTGCTGCTTTGGGATGGGAGGTTCTGTAAATCTCAGTCGTACAGCGTGGGGTGATGGTGTCGTTGAGGTCTTCCATGTCTTTGATGATTTTCTCTGGTTGTTCTATCAATTGTAGAGGGCCAATACTGAAGCCTCTGCTTATAGATTTGTCTATTTCTCCTTTCAGTTCTACCAGTTTTGCTTTCCATATTTTGGAGCTTTGTTGCTTGATGCACACACATTTTGGGTTAATATGTCTTCCTGCAGGACTGTTGCATCATGTGTGTATCTCTCTGTTCTGGTTTTCTGTAATTGGTGTTGCATGACATATGTTTTCCATCTTTTTTTTAATATTTTATTTATTTATTTAGGAGGCAGAGTTATAGACAGAGAGAGAGAGGGACAGAGAGAAAGGTCTTCTACCTGCTGGTTCACTCCCCAAATGAACAAATGGCCAGAGCTGGGCAGATCCAAAGCCAGGAGTCAGGAGCTTCTTCTGGGTTTCCCACAAGGGTGCAAAGGCCCGAGCATTGGGCCATCTTCCACTGCTTTCCCAGGCCAAAGCAGAGAGCTGGAGCTGAAGTGATGCAGCCGGGACTCAAACCAGTGCCCATGTGGGATGCTGGCACTGCAGGCAGAGGCTTAGCCCACTATGCCACAGCACCAGCCCCTATCATTTGACTTCCAACTTGCCTAATTTGTTGTATGGGAACTGAATTTCTTATACACAGCATATAGTTGTATCATTTTTTCAGAAGTAAGTCCATAGGAATATATGCAGAACCATACAGCTTTACAGTTAAAAAAATTCATACACTTCATAATTACAACTTTAGGAACATGGTGATTCTTCCCACTGTGCCCACACTCCCACCCACACTCTCACCCTCTTCCTCTTCCTTCTCCTATTCTCATTCTTATTTTTTACTAAGATCTATTTTTTCAAAGATTCATTTATTTATTTGAAAGGCAGAGTTACAGAGAGGCAGAGAGAGAGAGAGAGAGAATCTTCCATCCACTGGTTCACTCCCCAGATGGCTGCAATGGCTGGAGTTGAGCCAATCCGAAACCAGGAGCTTCTTCCGGATCTCCCACATGGGTGGCCCATCCTCTACCGCTTTCCCAGGCAATAGCAGAGAGCTGGATGGGAAGTGGAGCAGCCTGGGCTCAAACCTGTGCCCATATGGGATGCTGGTGCTGCAGGCAGAGGCTTAGCCCAATATGCCACAGCGCCGGTCCCAAGGTCTATTTTCAGTTAACTTTATACACATATGATTAACTTTATGTTAAGTAAAGTGTTCAACAAGTAGTATATAAAAAAAAAACTGTTTCTCAACAGTCAAGAGGAGAGCTGTTCAAAGTCTTTGCTTCTTGAAGTGTCAATTTCACTTCTACAGATTGCCTTTTGGGTGCTCTATTAGTTATCACAGGTCAGGGAGAACATATGGTATTTTCCCCTTTGGGACTGGCTTATTTCACTAAGTATGAAGTTTTCCAAATGCATCAATTTTTGTTGCAAATGACTGGGTTTCTTTTTTTAATGCTGTATAGTATTCCATGGTGTGCCTACCCCATAATTTCTTTATCCAGTCTTCAGTTGATGGGCATTTGGGCTGATTCCATGTCTTAGCTATTGTGAATGGAGCTGCAATAAACATGGGGGTCAGATAGCTCTTTCATATGCTGATTTCATTTCCCTTGGGTGAATTCCCAGGAGTGGGATGGCTGGGTCCTATGGCAGGTCTATATTCAGATTTCTGAGCTATCTCCATACTGTCTTTCACAGTGGCTTTACCAGTTTACATTCCCATCAACAGCTTTTGTTGCTTGTTGATTTCTATATGTGAGCCATTCTAACCGGGTGAGGTGAAACTCACTGTGGTTTTGATTTGCATTTCCCTTGGCAGCTAGTGATCCTGAGCATTTTTTCATGTGTCTGCTGGCCATTTGGATTTCCTCTTTTGAAAAATGTCTGCTTATGTCCTTTGCCCATTTCTTAACTGGGTTGTTTTGTTGTTGTTGATGGATCATGTTTTTTAATCCACTCTGGCAATTTTGTCTTTTTTAGACCGTTACATTGGACATAAGTATTGATATGTTTGGACTTAAGTCTGCCAACTTACTTTTTGTTTCTGCTTCTTTCCTGTTTCTCATTTCTGTGTAATTTTCCTTGTCCTCTTGTGGGTACTTGAACATTCTCTAGAATTTCATTTTGATTTACCTGTAGCATTTTAAAGTGTATCTCTCTGTATAGCTGACTTAGCCATCACTCCGAGCATTACATTGTATGTGCATAACTTATCACAGAGTCACCATTTTACTGCTTTGAGTAAAGAACCTAATTCCCTTTGCATCCCTTCACTCTCTCCATTAATTGTCTTAAATATTTCCTCTACATGCATTTAGAACCACATTAGACAGTGTTATAACTTTTGCTTTAACTGTCAAATATAATTTATGAAACTCAAAGGGAAAAGGAAAACCTGTTGTAGTTACCTGTATTTATGTTTACCAATTTATTTTTCCTTCTAATGTTCCAAGATTCTTTTGTTTTATTGTTTCCTTTCTGCTTGGAAAACTTCCTCTAACCACTCTTCCTTCCTTCCTTCCTTCCTTCCTTCCTTCCTTCCTTCTCTCTCTCTCTCTCTCTCTCTCTCTCTCTCTTTCTTTCTTTCTATAGATTTGTTTATTTATTTGAAAGGCAGAGTTACAGAGAGGCAGAGCGAGAGTGAGGTCTTCCATCTGCTGGTTCATTCCCCAGATGGCCATAAAGACCAGAGCTGCGCCATTCCGAAACCAGGAGCCAGGAGCTTCTTCCAGGTCTCCCATGCAGGTGCAGGGGATCTTGTATTGCTTTTCTAGACCATAGCAGAGAGCTGGATCACAACTGGAGCAGCCAGGACTCAAACCGCGCCCCTGTGGGATGCCAGCACTACAGGTGGTGGCTTTACCCATTATGCCACAGTGTCAGCCCCTCCAGTCTTTCATAGGAAGTTTCTTGGTTACAAAAATTTTTGTAAGTTCACTTATCTTTTAAATTGATTGATTGATTGATGAAAGGCAAAGATATGGGGGGGGGGGGTGTGCAAGAGACAGAGAGAATCTTCTGTCAGCTGGTTCACTCCCCAAATGCCTGCAACAGCCAGGGCCAAGCCAGGCTGGAGCTGGGAGCCCAGAACTAAATCCGGGTCTCCCATGTGGGTGACAGGAACCCAAGTACCTGAGCCATCACCTGCTGCCTGGCTCTTACTTAAGGCTTCTGGTTCATCTGATTTTTTTTCCTGTCACCGCTCCATCCGGGGAAGGAGAGGTGCAACACCATTGGTGACAGGTGGGGATGGAAGTCTAGGCTCCCCCCAGCCTCCAGTGGCACTCAGGCTGGGGGACAAGGTGCTCCTCACTGGTGCTCGGAGGTGGGGACGAAGGTCCTAGCTCCCTACTTGGACACCTGCTTCACACCGCTCTGCAGGGGCTGCTGCCGCCTCTTTCAGCCCACAAAGGAGGGCTCTAGGCTTAGCCTTGGCAGGTGTGGGTTTTTCTGTGGCGTTTGGCCAGAGTGTAGCAGGAATTTTCCACAAGTTGTCCATTTTGCGAGGTACCTTTCCATGGCTTGACAGTTTTTTGGCTCTCATCGGGGATGTCTGAGCCAGAAGGGAAGCCCAGGGCAAGCACCCCCATGTCCCCAGCCAGTCTCCCCTCTTCACCGCACAGCATCCTGGGTTGGTTCTGCACACAGCGTCCGGGGTCCGGGGTCTTTAGCTGTACTTGACAGGAGGAATAGAGAAGAGTGTGTCTGTCCCGTGTTCCTGGAAGGAGACATCCAATGTCACCGTCAGAGCCGCTAGGACCAGACCCTTGGGATCTAGGTACGGGGCTAACAGAGCGATGAGTGGTCGGTAGCGTCTTGGAAGAGACTCGGAAGCTGAGATCCACATGAGTCCAAGTGCAGGACAATCGGGAAATGATCATCTTTTTAACAAGTGGTGCCGGAAGATGCGAGAAAAAATGAAATTGGGTCCCTACTGCACATATTCATGCATTTACCAAAACTAGATTCCCAGAGTGTTAGATATGTACAGATATATAGATGTCCATATGAATGGCACCATGAAGGTTTGGAACATAAATCCTAAATGATTCCCCCACAGTCTGGTTAGCACTGGGGGCCGCAGTGAGGTTGTACCCAGGAGGACTTGCGCTGGTGGGTGGGGGAGGCTATGAGGAGCTGGCAGTGTTTAATTTCTTGACCTGCTTAGCGGTTTCATGGACTGTATAAAACAATGTCAAAATGCACAAAGACAAGGGAAGGACAGGACTAAAGAAGGAATTGGTTTATCCAGTGGTGGTCAAATAAATGGATTTATTCATTCACTTGAGGCAGCCTGGGTAGGGACTGGTCTCCATGGCCAGTCAACTTGGATTTGAATTCTCTGACTCTGCCACTCTCTCTGTGCCCTGATAAGCTCATCTGTAAAATGGGGTGATGATAGTACCTAATGTGAGGTTAAGAGTTCTTAGCACGCAGTAGACAGTCCAGGAGCTCTGTTACAGGAGCAAGATTTCCTACACTTGTTCCATATCAGAATCCCCTGAGGGTGTGTGCTGGGCTGGGCTGGGTTCCTGGGTGAGCCTTCACAGGCCAGTGGACTCCGGCCCCAGGCTGCAGCCACAGGCCTCGCATGGGTGCAGCCCCTTGCTTCAATGCAGCCCACTGAAATCCGCACCGGCTTGCAGGCCAGGTCCAGGCTGTGCCCTCTCTTAGGCCAAGAGCCCCAGCCTGGGGAGGGAAGCCCCGGGGGACTGGAGCCGGCAGGACCCCTGTCCTGTGTCAGGGCTAGTAAGAGTGGAAGGAGGTGAGGTGGTAGGGAAGGAGAAGTGGGCGACGTGGAGGAGCCAGAGTGTCTTGGGCGTGTTTCGTGCATCCCCATGGCCAGAGCAGAGACAGAGGGTGGGGGTGGGGTGCACAGAAAAGGAAGCCAAGCAGAGAATGAGGCCAAGGGCTTATTGTGGGGTCTTAATTAGGCCTGGAGGTCCCATTGTTCCTTTCAGCATGGAACATATGTTCCGAGCCTGGCTGAGGTTGGGGCCTGGAATTTCAATGGTGCGGACCCTATGGCCTGCGGGGGAGGGGGTATGGAGAAGACCACCCCTAGCCACGTGAGGACAGACAGTGCATCCAGCCCAGCCTCTCCCACAAACCCTGGAGCAGCTTCTCCAGTGACCTGAGCCCCGGCGCCTGCAAGGGGCGGGGTGTGTCTGTATGACAGAGCCTCAGGAGGGCCTCAGTTTCCCAGCATGTGTGTGGCTGAGGCTACAGAGGAGAAGAGGCAGTCGCCAGTACCCAGCACCGCAGCAGGAGCCGCCCGAGCAGCGAAGGGCCTGAGCTCACAGCCAGTCACCCTCTGTTCCAACGTGCGCTCTGCTGCCTGCTGCTGGGCGAGGGACTCCCTCTCTCCACCTGTTTCCTCGTCTGCAGCACAGGGATGAGTATTCCCATCCCCTGGGTTTGCAGTGGGGACCGATGACAAGGATCCGGTCAAGGCTTCGGGCAGAAACACCTGCAGAATGAGTGTACTGCTCTCATCAGCCCGTCCTTGTCCCCTCCTGGAGCCCAGCATCACCACCCAGCAAGCACACTCAGAGCAGAGAAGCAGTGGTCAGAGAGGACCACAGCACAGGCCCGCGTGGGCTGCAGGTGCTGAGCCCGAAGAGCCTGTGCCAGAGGTGGGGGGCTGAGGGTCAGGAACGGGATGCAAGCCTTTATCAGGGGCGCCACAGGGCTTGCAGGCCCTTTGTGCTAGGTGAGGTGAGCGGGACAGCACCCACTACAGAGCAGGAAGCCAGCCCTCCCCTGAGGCCGGCGCTGCCGATCCAGAGCCTGGCTGTCCTCCAGAACCCTGAGGAGCACCTCCTGTTGTTGCCCTGGGTGAGAACGCAGCATGTGAACACACAGGAGAGCCAGGCCTCTGGGCACCCCTTTCCTGAGCTACTCAGACAGCCCTGGCCGCAGCGGCTTTCAAATGCACTCCAGTGGCTCCCCTGGCGGCCTCCCAGAGCCTGGGAGTCTGCAGGCCCTGTGGGGGGCAGGATTGCAGCCAGGGAGCTAAGTGAGCCACAGGGTATTGCAGTGGGGCCTTAGGATGAGGGCACCGTAAGTGGACAGATGCCTGTGCTGCTTCAGCACCGGCTGCAGGGAACAGGTGTGCAGCTCCCCACCCTGGCCCTGCCCTGCGCCGAGTCCAGGGAGGCCTCCTGAGCCGCACACTTCCCTGGAATTCCATCTGACCAGACCTCTGCCTTCCAGATGGGCTTCTTCCTCAGGGGCATTACCAGGGAACTGGATCAGAAACGCAGCAGCTGGGACTTGAACCAGTGTGCTCCAATATGGGATGCTGGTGTCATAGGGGGCGGCTTAACCTGCTGTGCCACAATGCTGGCCCCAATAAATGACTTTAAAATAGAAAACAAAACAAGGTATAGTAACTTAACTACATAAGAAGGTTGTGGCTTCATCACAGAGAAATATGTCAAGTGATTTTGAAACACAGAGATACGTCATAAGAACTAAACTTCACGAATATGTTAAATTATATTTAGAACTGCATTTTAGTGATTATCTTGGTATCCTTCATTTGAAATCATTATGCTTATAATGGGATAAAGTAAATAAATAATTGTTACTATAGTTAGTAGCCAATATTTCTGCACAAGAAAAAAGAGATGCAAATATAAAGTCGAAGACTCTAACTAGAATCTATGTAATGAGGGGTAGGCATTTGGGTTAGCAGTTAAGATGCTGATTGGGATCCCTGCATTCCTTATCAGAGTACTTGGGTTCAAGTCCTGGCTCCGCTAAAGCACACCCTTGGAGGCAGCAGGTGAGGGCTCAAGGCTTGGGTTCCTGCCACCAGGAAGGGAGAGACCTGGATTGAGTTTCTGGTTCCCGGCTTCAGCCAGGCCCAGCGCTGGCCAGTGCAGAAATTTGGGGAGCAAACAAGGTCATGGGAGCTCCCCTCTGTGTGTGTCTCTCTCTCTTCTTCCCTCCTTCTCAAACAACAAACTTAACCGTGTAATACCAATTTTCAAAGAGAATTACCAGTAGGGGGTCGTGCTGCGTTTTTCTCTTTAAGAAAAGTAGCTCCTGATTGAATCCACTGAACAAAACCTAGAAGTAACAAGCAACCTAGAAACCACACATACCGCCGCGGCTCACTAGGCTAATCCTCTGCCTTGCGGCGCCAGCACACCAGGTTCTAGTCCCGGTCGGGGTGCCGGATTCTGTCCCGGTTGCCCCTTTTCCAGGCCAGCTCTCTGCTGTGGCCAGGGAGTGCAGTGGAGGATGGCCCAAGTGCTTGGGCCCTGCACCCATGGGAGACCAGGAGAAGCATCTGGCTCCTGGCACCTGGCTCCTGGCTTCGGATCAGTGTGGTGCGCCGGCCGCGGCGGCCATTGGAGGGTGAACCAATGGCAAAAGGAAGACCTTTCTCTCCATCTCTCTCTCTCACTGTCTACTCTGCCTGTCAAAAAAATAAAAATAAAAATAAAAAAATAAAAAAAATAAAAAAAAACCATACCCTGAGTCCCCATAAAGGCATTTAGGGCTCTGCAGAGAAGCCGCTGGTTGTGCGTGGGGGCAGTGTTTTCAGTCAGGCTCTTGGTCACGTCCAGATCCAATAGCAGGAAGCTGGACCTTGAGGGCTGTGTCAAAAGGACAGAGGAATAAACCCAAAAGGACTTCCGCTGGCCACAAACCAAACCCTATAGGCATCGGAAGCACTCCGGGCTGCACTGGACTGAAACTCGCCTGAGTTCACGACTGCTTCCTTCCTCTCCCCAAGCTGCACCCAAAAGGACTTCCGCTGGCCACAAACCAAACCCTATAGGGATCGGAAGCACTCCGGGCTGCACTGGACTGAAACTCGCCCGAGTTCACGACTGCTTCCTTCCTCTCCCCAAACTGCACTTGATTCTTGCCTTTCAGCACACTTTGCATTTGTTTGAAGCCAGAGATGAAGTGACAGTAATAAACTGAGGGAAACAGGTCTGAGGAGTGAAGTGTTTTGTTAACCTGGCCAGGACTGGGCTGCCTTCAGTGTTTGCTGTAGCCCTGGCTGCTCAAGTCTACCATCTCCTCCAGTGTCTTTGTTGGGATTTTCCCTCCCCTCTGACCTGTGGTTTCCCTAAAACTTCTTGGATAGAGTCTGTGTCTTCCAGCTCTTGCAGTTCCAATCTACTGTCATTACACCAAAGGTTGATGAGGTTGTAAGTGGGAGGAAGGGAAGCAGTCTGCAACCTTGTGCAAATGTCAGTCTTCTAGTGGGGCTCAGTCCCCAGGCTCAGGAGTGTTTCTTAGCTTAGGTTCCTTGCCCTAGGCTTGCCAGGGAAGCTAGAGGAGACTGGAGTGGATAAGGCTCTCCTGGAAGAGAGGTCGTCACTGTGCAGAACCCTGCACAGAAGGGGTTTTTCTCAGACCTTTGCCTTAGAAACCCATTGAGGTGGCTGAAGGTAAAGTGTGGTGACTTCCCGAAGGCTGGGCCCCCATGTGCAGCCTCCAGCAGGTAAGTGCACCTACCAGGGATGGCTACAGTGGTCCCTGCCACAGGGAAGCTGATTCAGACTGTGATTCTACTCACCTGCGCCTCCAGATTTCAGGGTGGGGGCTTGCCCTGTGACCTCAATTCTCTGATTGGTCCAAGAAAAGCCATTGAGTTTTCAGCCAATTGAGCTTTCTTCTTGTAGGAACGGAATGACGATGTCCAAGCCCTTTTCTTATTGAAGCTGAACTCAGAAGTCCTGTTTATTGGTTCGTTACATTATTTTTTAATAGACAAGTCACCGATTACTTTGGAAGTTGCTGGATGCATCTACCAGAGAAGCAGAGCCACCAAGAGACATTCGGAATAAAGGGTTACTTGGGCCGGCACCGTGGCGCAGTGGATTAATCCTCTGCCTGTGGCACCAGCATCCCATATGGGCACCGGTTCTAGTCCCAGCTGCTCCTCTTCCAATCCAGCTCTCTGCTGTGGCCTGGGAAAGCTGTAGAGGATGGCCAGGTCCTTGGGCTCCTGCACCCACATGGGAGACCCGGAAGAAACACCTGGTTCCTGGCTTTGGATTGGCGCAGCTCTGGCCATTGCGGCCATTTGGGGAGTGAACCAACAATGGAAGACCTTTCTCTCTGTCTCTCCCTTTCACTGTCTTTAAGTCTACCTCTCAAATAAATAAAATCTTAAAAAAGGGAGGGGGTTAGTCACAGGGACTTGAGCTCGCTCAGTGCTGGAGGCTGGTTGTACCATCTGGGTGAAGCTGTTGCTTCTAAGTTTGCTGCCCGAAGGAAGCAGGTATGGAAGATGGACATGAGCTGGTGGGAGCCAAGACAGTGAGCGAGAACTCACATTCATCTCTCCTCTGCCAAGCCCCCACCAACTTCAGTGATGATGTAACATGCACCCTTCAGCATGGACTTAGACACACACCTGGTCCACAAATCAGGGAAGCTGAAGAACAGTGGGACGAGCCAGAGTTCTTGCAGGCCTGGCTCCTGTCCCTCAAGGACAAGTAGCCATCAGGTTCCAACAACATTGGCATGAGCCACACAGTGCCCTAACTTCACCCGTGCCTTCACTCCTACCTTCCAAGTCTTGCACAAAATGTCTATCGTGATGCACACTACCCTGCAACCCTGCAGGGAATGGAATTCTGGAAGCACAGCTGTGCTCACCCAACACACATATACCACACTGTGACACTGCATTCTGAGAACTGGCAAATAAAGAACAAGTTAAGCAATTAACCTACCCTTCCCAAACACATTTCAGTTCAGGGTAGTCTGCTAATTGACATGGACTCACTCACATCTCTGGCACTTTGCAGTCATCCAGGAGGCTTTGGTTCGTCTCTATATGAACCCTCCAGCAGGCTACCTCAGGCCTGTCAGCATCAAAGATGCAGGGTTCCAAGTTCAACGGAAAGAGCAAGTCCCAACAAACAAATGCTTTCTTAAACGACTTTCCTTTTTAGAGAAGTTTTAGGTTCATGGCAGAATTATGCATAAGGCATAGAGATTTCCAATATAGCCCCTACCCCAACACATGCATAGGGTGCCCTATTATCAACATCCCCCTCCAGATGGCACAATATTACAACTGGTGAACCTACACTGACACAGCATTTAGTACTCAAGGGTTTACTCTTGGTATTGTACATCCTGTGAGTTTGAACAAATGTGTAATGGCATGCACACACCATAGTAGTAGTGTCAGAAAGTACTCAGTAGTATCATATAGTACATAGTTTCACTGTTATAAAAGTTCTCTGTGCTCCAACTGTTCATCCCTCTCCCCTTCCCAACCACTGATCTTTTTATACTACCTCCATAGTTTTGCCTTTTCTGGAATTTCATAGTGTTGGAATCATATCAAATGTAGCCACTTCAGACTAGCTCTTCCATTTAGTAATATGCATTTATGTTTCCTCCATAACTTTTCATTGTTTGATAACTCGTTTCTTTTTAGGGCTGAGTAATATTCCATTGTCTGGTGTACCAGGTTATCTAGTCTACTACTGAAGGACATCTCGGTTGCTTCCACACTTTGGAAAATATGAGGAGAGTTGCATCAACATCTGCACATGCTCAAGTCCCTTGTATAAAATGGTGCAGTATTTGCACGTAACCCATGCACATCCCTTTGTTTGATTTAATCATCTCTAGATGACTTATGATGCCCAATTCAATGTAAATGCTGCCTACACAGCTGTTAAACTGTATTACTAAGCAGAAAAAACAGCAAAATTGTCTGTACAGCTGCAATATTTTCTTCAAATGTTCTTAATCTATGGTTGATTGAATTCATGGATACAGAAGCTGTCGATACAGACAGCCAACTGGATTTGTTGATTCTGTCACCAATATCACACTGCACTGATTACTGTAGGTTTGTAATGAGTCTTGAATTATTCAGGTTGTGTCAGTCCCCAACTTTGTTCTCCTTCAACACTGTTGGGGGCCGGCGCTGTGGTACAGTGGGTTAACGCCCTGGCCTGAAGCGCCAGCGTCCCATATGAGCGCCGGTTCTAGTCCCAGCTGCTCCTTTTCCGATCCAGCTCTCTGCTATGGCCTGGGAAAGCAGTAGAAGATGGCCCAAGTGCTTGGGCCCCTGCACCCATGTGGGAGACCCAGAAGAATCTCCTGGCTCTTGGCTTCTGATCAGCACAGCTTCAGCCGTTGCAGCCATCTGGGGAGTGAACAAGTGGATGGAAGACCTCTTTCTCTGTCTCTACCTCTCTCCGTCTTTCAAATAAATAAAATAAATCATTAAAAAAACACTATGTTGGTTGTTCTGGATCTTTTGCCTCTTATATGACTCAAGAAGCAGTTTGTCAATGTCTATAAAATAAGTGGCTGAGATTCGGTTTGGAAGATGTTGAATTGAGTTGGGAAGAACTGACACCTTGACAGTATTTAGTCTTCCTATCCATGAACATGGAATATCTTCACTTACTGAGTTCTTCCCTAATTTCTTTTTTTTTTTTAAATTGTTTATTGGGGCTAGCATTGTAGCACAGCAGGTTAATCCACGTCCTGTGACATCAGCATCCGATATCAGAGAACCAGTTCCAGACCTGGCTACTCAGCTTCCAATCCAGCTCCCTGCTAATTCCATGGAAGGCAGCAGAAGATGACCCAATTACTTGGGCCCCTGCCAGCCATGTGGGAGAATGGGGTAGACTTCCTAGCTCCTGACTCCAATCTGCCCCAGTCCTGATTATTGTGGCCATTTGGGGTATGAACCAGTGGATGGAAGAGAGAGAGAGAGAGAGAGAGAGAGAGAGATAATCTTCCACTTACTGGTTCAGCAAATGCCCATAATATCCAGGGCTGGACCAGACCAAAGCAAGCGGGCAAGAACTTTATCTGGGTCTCCCATATAGGTGTCAGGAATCCAAGTATTTGGGCTATCATCTGCTGCCTCCTAGAAGTATTAGCAAGTTTGAGTCAGGAACCAGAGAGAAGAGTACTGTATACAATACAGTATATAATACAATATAGAATACAAGTACTCTGATGTGATACACTGGTGTCTGACCCACTAGGCTCAATGATCGCACTGGTTATGTGTCTTTAATTTCAAGTTCCACTTGTTATAGGAATATGGCACAGAGGAATGTGGTTGACATTTGTAAATTTACCTTATATCCTTCAATCTTGCTAAAATCACTTAGTTTCAGAAGGGCTTTTTGACAATTCTTTCAGATTTTCTACAGAGATGATCATTTCATCTGTAAAGAGAGTTTTATTTCTTCCTTCCTAATTTGTGTACCTTTTTCCCTTTTCTTATCTTATTACATTAGCTAAGACTTTAGTATGATGCTAAAAGCATGGTGAAAGGGACATCTTTGCCTTAGTCCTGAGTTCATGCTTTTCAAACATCTGCTTCCATCAGATCTGCTAATATCACATTAGCCAACACAATTCAATTTCAAGGGACGGAGAACTAACTTCTTTATCTTGGTTTCAAGGGATGCCCCTCTCAAGTGAGGAGCAACTGTGCAACACCATAGAAAGCTATGCAAGGGATGCATTTGTAGTCATTTTACAGCCTATCACAACTACTATGCTAGAACCCCAGAAAGCTTGTGCAGATAATGTGTGTTGTAATTAAACTTTATATTGTAAGATAATGGTAGATTCATTTGCTATTGTAAGAAATAACTCAATAATTTGGTTCCTTCCAGAGGTAACATTTTGCAAAATCGTAGTAAATCATTACACAGAACACTGACACTGATATAGTCACATACAGAACACTTTCATTACCACACGAGTTCCTTTTGTTGCCTTCTTACAACCGCAGCTCCTCCTTAATCTTTGTCAACCACTAATCTGTTTTCAGTTTCTGTAATTTTCATTTTGAAAACATTATACAATCACGTAGTAAGCAATCTTTTAGAATTGGCTCTTTTTTCACTCAGTATAGTTCTCTAAGGAGTCCAGGTTGTCTGCATCCATAGTTCATTCATTTTCATCACTGAGAAGTATTTCATGGTATGGAAATCTCACAGTTTGTTCAGCCATTCACCCATTGAACAACTGGATTGTGTCATTAGGGGGTTTCCATGAGTAGGGTTTTATGTGAAGATAAATCTTCACTGTCCAATTGGGTTGTTTGTTGCTGAGGCAGGAATGCAGACTATCGATTTAAGACCACTCTTTTTTTTAAAGATTTCTTTTATTTATTTGAAAGACAGAGTTACAGAGAGAGGTAGAGACAGAGAAAGATGTCGCTCCCCCTCTTCGTGGAGGAACGACACAGGACCCTGCGCTGTTCTTTCGTCTGCTCGGCCCTCCCCGGGTTTGCTGCTGGTTCTTCCCGGGTTGGCTACTATCCCTTCCACCTCCGTGGAAGGGCAGTTCCCCCTGGCCGCATTCCCCACTTCCGCAGGGGAGCGGCACACCGCCGGCCGGTTCTCTCGGGGGCTGCACGGGTTCCCTTAGATGTTCCCCATAGATGTTCCCTGGTGCATGCCGTCTCTCTCCTCCTTTATAGTCCTCCTCCGCCAATCCTAACTCGGCTGCCCACACGCCGAGTACGCTGCTCTCCTCCAATCAGGAGCAAGTCCTACAGTTTATTAGTTGAACTGGAGGCAGCTGTGCGGAAGCTGTTTACTTCTCTCCCAGCGCCATATTGTGGGAGAGCAGATGCATAGAATAAGTCCTAATTCAAGTAACTTAGTCTAGTCCGGATTGCTCCCCACAGATCCCCCTTTCTTTTTATTTTTTAGCGTTGATATGCGCCTGTCTTCGGTGTCCCGCGGCACACACTCTGCTCTACTTGCTAGAGTTGCCACAGGCTCTTACAAGTCCTATCAGGCAAACCGAATCCGGGTCCTCTCTTCGCCATTGTGAGGAGGTTTTTAGGCGCTGATGCGTGCCTGTGTTCGGTGCCCTGCAGCGCATGCTCTGCTCTGCCCGCAGGGGCTTACAAAACCTATCAGGCAAACCGAATCCAAGCCTTCTCATTGCCTTTTTGTGGGGGAGACTTATTAGTGTTGGTTCGTGCCTATCTTCGGTGGCCTGCAGCTCATACTCTGGTCGAGCTGCTTGCTGGCGCTTACCGCCTTAATCAGGCAGACCGAATCCAAGCCTTCTAATTGCGGTATTGTGGGGAAGCCTTACTGATGTTAATTCGTGCCTGTCTTCGGTGACCTGCGGCGCATAAGCTGCTAGCCGCCGCAGGTGCTCATCGTGCTCATCGCCTCACTTAATCAGGCAGACCGAATCCAAACTTTCTCGTTGCCATGTTGAGGGGAGGCCTTTCTATTTCTCTATTTCTCTATCTCCGGGCATTCCTATTTCTCCCATTTTACTTCTATCTTCCAGCATTCCTATTTCTCTTTTACTTCTAAACTTCTGTTTCTCTTATCCCCGCAGCCTCCCGGTCTCATTCTTATCCCCGCGGCTTCCCGGCTGCGCCCGCCCCGAGGCTGCTTCTCGGCAGCTTTCCGGCTCTGAGCCGCTTCAGCCCGCGCCTCTCTCATCTGCGCGGCTCCGCTTTCCACGCCCTTCGCGTCTGCACCACGGCCTACGCCAGCCCCGTTCCCTATCTACTTGTGCCCCGCACGCTCTCTCTGCGCACGGCAGCCTCCGCGAGTCACACAGCGTGTAGCTTACGTGTCCGCCACTAGCATTCAATCTAAGTTCCCCGGGCTAGCCTGGCGAATTCAACCCAGCGTACGTCTCCGCCCCACGGTTTGGCTTCCCGTCCTTTGCTCCCCGGGCTAATCAGACGGATCCCAACCAGGCTCACGTTTCAGCTTCTGGTTTCAACTTTTCGCCCCCTATTCCCGGGCTAACTTAAGAATCCCAAAGTGGCTTTCGTATCCGCCTCGGCCTGCCCCCCGCGGCTTCAATTTCCCTAACACTTTTCTCTACCCGGTATGTTTCCCTAAGTTTTCTTCCAACAATATTCCTCCCTTATTTCTCCTGGCCTCTCCCCACAGTCCGCATCCGAGTCTGTTTGTTCTAGCTTTCACTTTCGCTTTTGACCTTAGAGATTTCTCCCAGCTTCCCCCCGTAGTCCGTATCCGAATCTATGCCTAGGCTTTCAATAACTTCTTCCGGCTCCTTTTTCGTCCGGCTTTTCCCTAGGCTGTTTGCTAGTCTCTCTCTCTGGTATTTTCCTGCTTCTTCCCGTTTCTTCCCTCCTAAGTTTGCTATCCGTTCTAGGTTTCCTATCCGAGTCAGGTTTCCTATCCGAGTCACGGCACCATTATGTCGCTCCCCCTCTTCGTGGAGGAACGACACTAAGCCCTGCCTAGGCTTCATATCCGAGTCACGGCACCATTATGTCGCTCCCCCTCTTCGTGGAGGAACGACACAGGACCCTGCGCTGTTCTTTCGTCTGCTCGGCCCTCCCCGGGTTTGCTGCTGGTTCTTCCCGGGTTGGCTACTATCCCTTCCACCTCCGTGGAAGGGCAGTTCCCCCTGGCCGCATTCCCCACTTCCGCAGGGGAGCGGCACACCGCCGGCCGGTTCTCTCGGGGGCTGCACGGGTTCCCTTAGATGTTCCCCATAGATGTTCCCTGGTGCATGCCGTCTCTCTCCTCCTTTATAGTCCTCCTCCGCCAATCCTAACTCGGCTGCCCACACGCCGAGTACACTGCTCTCCTCCAATCAGGAGCAAGTCCTACAGTTTATTAGTTGAACTGGAGGCAGCTGTGCGGAAGCTGTTTACTTCTCTCCCAGCGCCATATTGTGGGAGAGCAGATGCATAGAATAAGTCCTAATTCGAGTAACTTAGTCTAGTCCGGATTGCTCCCCACAGAAAGAGGCCTCCCATCCACTGATTCACTCCCCAGATGGCTGCAACAGCCAAAGCTGCGCCAATCGGAAGCCAGGAGCCCAGAACTTCTTCCAGGTCTCCCACATGGTTGCAGGGGCCCAAAGACCTGGGCCATCCTCTACTGCTTTCCCAGGCCATAGCAGAGAGCTGGATCGGAAAAGGAGCAGCTGGGACTAAAACCAGCGCCCATATAGGATGCAGCCAGGGCTTTAACCTGCTCCCACCCCTCTTTTTTAATACAAGCATTTGGTGCTACAAATGTCCTTCTCAGCATTTTTTTAGATACCGACCACATATTTTGATACATTTGATTATATACATTAATATATTTTATTTTCATTCAGTTCTATGTATTTTTATTTCCTTTGCTATATCCCCTTTAACCTATGGATTATTTAGAAGTGTATTGTTAAATTCCAAGTGTTTAGAGATTTTTCCTATTGGCCTATGTTGTTCAGATCTTCTCTCTCCTTGCTGATTTTCTGTCTAGATTATTGAAAACTCCCACTATTGGCTGGCACCACGGCTCACTAGGCTAATCCTCCACCTGTGGCATCAGCACCCCGGGTTCTAGTCCCAGTCGGGGCTCCGGATTCTGTCCCGGTTGCCCCTCTTCCAGTCCAGCTCTCTGCTGTGGCCCGGGAAGGCAGTGGAGGATGGCCCAGGTCCTTGAGCCCTGCACCCGCATTAGGAGACCAGGAGGAAGCACCTGGCTCCTGGCTTCGGATTGGCACAGCGCACCAGCCGCAATGCACCGGCTGTAGCAACCACTTGGGGGATGAACCAAGGGAAGGAAGACCTTTCTCTCTATCTCTCTCTCTCTCTCACTGTGTAACTCTGCCTGTCAAAAAAGAAAGGAAGGAAGGAAGGAAGGAAGGAAGGAAGGGAGGGAGGGAGGGAGGGAGGGAGGGAGGGAAAGAAAGAAAACTCCGACTATAAATATGGATTTTTTGTTTCTCCTTTAAGCTCTATTAGTTCTTATCTCATGACTTTGAGGCTCTATTGTTTGATGTGTACACATTTCAGATCATTGTGTCTTCCTGGTGTAGTGATGTTTTTACCATTATGTCATGCCTATCATTGTCTCTAGTAATTTCCGTTGTTCTAAAATCTGCTTTATCTGATATTAATATAGCCATTTCTCTCTCTTTATTTTAATATCTACTTATCTCTTTTCCATCACTTTTCTGTCCACCTACTTTTGCTGTTAAGTAGTAAGGTTTTTGTCCATAGCGTGTAGTTGGGTCATGTCTTCTGGGGCCACTCTCTCAACCTCTGCCTTTTCATTTGCCATATTGAAGTCACTTACATTTAAGGCAATTATTGCTAGGCTCGGTCTTGAGGGAGGAATGTAGATTTTTATTTTTAAATTTTACTTTCTGTTTGTTTCCCGGTTTCTGTCTCTTTTTCATTTCTCTTTTTTTGCCTTCCTGTGGGTTACTTAACATTGTTTAAAGATTGCACCTGTGCCTATTTGTGGTGTTTTTGAGAATGCCACTTTGTAAAGTGTTCTGGCAGTTGTTCTGGAACTACAATATGTGCCTTACCATAGCGTATGGGTACTAATATTCTCCCACTTGATGTGTGCAAACCTTACTTCCATTTAGATCTGTTTATCTTCCCCACTTTTAAATATCATTGTTTTAAGTATCACCTGGTATATATATATAATTTTTGTTTCAATTATATATGATTTATAAACTCATGAGGATACTTTATTGTAGGTACCCATAATCCTACTTTTTCTTAAGATTTGCTTATTTATTTGAAATGCAGAGTTAGAGAGAGAGAGAGATCAAGAGACATCTTCCATCTACTGGTTCACTCCCCAAATGCCCGCATCAGCCGGAGCGGGGCCCCAGGCCACTGCCAGGAGAAAAGCTCAGTTGAGGTCTCCTACATGGGTGTCAGGAGCCATCCTTGCTGCCTGCCAGAGTCTGCACTGGCAAGATTCTAGAGCCAGGGTCTGCAGCCAGGACTCAAACCCAGGCAGCACTGATGTGGAGCGTGGGCATCCCAGCTGGCATCTTAGCTTCTGGGTCATCTTTACTACTAGGTCACCCCCAGAAATAAAATATATCACAGACATAGCCCGAAGAGTGAGGGAAATGACAAATGGTATCATACTGTTGGAGGGAAAGTCTAAAAACAGTGAAAAGACATAGAATTAGGAAACCAGGGGCCAGCGCTGTGGCCTGGCAGGCAAAGGAGCCATCCCATATGGGTACCGGTTCAAGTCCCGGCTGTTCCACTTCCAATCCAGCTCCCTGCTGATGGCCCGGGAAAGCAGTAGGAGATGGCCCAAGTCCTTGGGCCCTTGTACCCATGTGGGAGACCTGGAAGAAGCTCCTGGCTTCAGATGGACACAGTTCCAGCCATTGCAGCCAAAAGGGGAGTGAACCAGTGGATAGAAGACTTCTTCTCTGTCTCTCTCTGCCTTTTTTTTTTTTTTCAAAGATTTATTTATTTATTTGAAAGTCAGAGTTACGTGGGGAGAGAGAGAGGTCTTCCATCCGCTGGTTCACTCCCCAATTGGCCACAATGTCTGGAGCTGCACCGATCTGAAGCCAGGAGCCAGGAGCTTCTTCTGGGTCTCCCAAGCAGGTACAGGGGCCCAAGCACTTCAGCCATCTTCTACTGCTTTCCCAGGACATAGCAGAGAGCTGGACTGGAAGTGGAGCAACCAGGATTCAAAGCGGTGCCCACATGGGATGCCAGCGCTGCAGGCGGCAGCTTTACCCACTATGCCACAGCGCCGGCCCCAACTCTGGCTTTATTTAAATAAAATAAATAGATCTTTTTTAAAAAAATAAGCCAATAGAGGAAATAAAACAAAATACTAAAAAATATTTTATTAACCCACAGTAAGGCTGAGTAGGAGCAAGAGAGGCACGGAAGTTGGAGGGAGGGACGAGTGAAGACAAATGGGAAGTTGGCAAACTGAGATCAAACCACAGCAATACTTACATTAGAGGCAAAAGTATCACACACTTCAGTTGAAAGACTTTCAGAAGAGACTCATAAAAAGGCAAAGCTCAACCACATGCTACCCACAGAAGAGACACTTTACATTGAAAAACACACAGGTGGGAAGCTGTGACACAAAGTAGGCTGTAAGACACAGCTCTGCAGACTGGAGACATAGGAGGACATTTCAAAAGATTAAAGAGAATAATTGGTTAGCAAGACATATCAATTCCCAAGAAGTATGAACCACGTAACAGAAATTCAACCTGCATGAAGCTGAGGCAAAGGTTGTGGCGCAGCAGGTTCAGCCACCACTTGCTACGCTGGCTTCAAGTTCCAGCTCCTCTGCTCAGTTCCAGGTTCCTGCTCAAGCCCACCCTAGGAGGCAGCAGATGATGCCTCAAATACTTGGGTCCCTGTCACCCACAAGGGAGACCTAGATTGAATTCCCGGCTCCTGGCTTTGGCCTGGCCCAGTCCAGGCAATTGAGAGCATTTAAGGTGTCAACCAGAGAATGAAAGCTACCTCTGTGCCTCTCCCAGCCCCTGCTTTTGAAAAAACTTTTTTTTTCCTCCCACACAAAAAGACTTTCAACGCCAGATGGCTTCACTGGAGAATTATACCAGAATTTTAATGATGGAATTTTATAAATTTTACATGAACTTTCAGAAAATAGAAAAGAAGGAACACATCTGTATCAGTCAAGATCCAGTTAGGAGACAGAGACCACACAGCCATCTGAACAGTAATTTGAAGTTTAAAGGAGGTTGGAATAATGGGGGATTGTAGAGTAAGAGTTAAAAAGAGTCCTAAAGAAGACTAGAGGCCAGTGCTGTGGCACAGCAGGTAAAGCTGCCACCTGCAGTGCCATCATCCCACATGGCACCAGTTCGAGTCCCTGCTGCTCCTCTTCCAATCCAGCTCTCTGCTATGGCCTGGGAAAGCAGTAGAAGGTGGCCCAAGTCCTTGGACCCAGGTGGGAGGCCCGGAAGAAGCTCTTGGTTCCTAGCTTCAGATCAGCCCAGCTCTGGCCATTGTGGCCACTTGGGGAGTGAACCAGCAATGGAGGACCTCTCTCTCTCTCTCTCTCTCTCTCTGTCTCCCCCCACACACACACCCCGTCTTTCTGCCTTTCAATTTTTTTAAAAAAGTGAAGTGGATAGATTTCCTCCAACTCTTATGCCAAACTCATAGCAATTCTGAGACTCCTTGGTTCTTACTGCTGTTTGCCAAACAGAATCCCCAGGGGGATGAGAAGGGTGGGAAGGAGACATGGGCGGGGGGGAGGAAGTCCCCCCCCCTACACAGTGCCTTTATCCTTCAGAGCCTGAGCAGCAGTTCCCCAGGGGAATGCCCCTTGCCCTGGGAAGCAGATTTAGAAGCGTAGAGACCACATTCAGTGAAATAAACCCACAGAGAACAGGAAGACAATGTGCATGAGGTGGAGGGAGGCTGCCACTCATCTTTAGGAATGAGAAAAGCATCACCCCATGCCTCCTTCCCACCCCTCTCATCCCCCTGGGGATTCTGTTTGGCAAACAGCAGTAAGAACCAAGGAGTCTCAGAATTGCTATGAGTTTGGCATAAGAGTTGGAGGAAATCTATCCACTTCACTTTTTAAAAAAATTGAAAGGCAGAAAGACCGGGGCGGGGGTGAGGTGGGGGGGGGGGACAGAGAGAGAGAAAGAGAAAGAGAGAGAGAGAGAGAGAAAGAGAGAGAGAGAGAGAGAGAGAGAGAGGTCCCCCATTGCTGGGACGTGGGACACATTCCAGAAACAGACCGGGAGAGGGGAAGGGGCTCAAGAGCCTCACACCCACCTCCCAGCTTCCCTGCTCCAGCTCAGCCCTGGAGAAAGGAAAGTCTGAAAGGCGTGCCTGACCTGTCCCTCAGTGTCACAGTGGCCCATGAGTGCAGCTGCTGCAGGAGTTGAAAGATGAAGGGGACAGAGGACCAACTTTTAAACCACAGAACCAAACCTGTTTTCCCCCACTACCATCCTACTGCTACCGCTGCTGACAGACTCCTTGCTGAGAAACTCAGACCCAGGGAAAGAGTGAGTGCACACTGGAGAGGAGGGATCCCCTTCCTTCTGGGGCCAATCGGTCTAAATTTTGCAAACCTGAAAAGAGAATTACAAAGTATCCTCCCACCACCCGCCTTTAATTGCTGGGAAAGCCAGGTCCAGAGAGAACAAGCAAGCTGCTTCCAGTGGCACAGGGGTTGTGGAAAAGCCAGGCCTCCACCCCGGCTTGCCCACTACACACACACACACACACACACACACACACACACACACACACATCCAGTCCTTTTCCCGTGGCATCTTCACTGAAGTCCAGCTCTGGAAACTTACTTCCCACGGGCAAGGGCGCAAGTGGGCAGGAGAAAGAAGTGTGCCAAACGAACTCCTGGGAGGCCTCACGGGGACACCAAGTGCCGGGAATCCCCGCAAGAGCCAGGTGTCTTCACCCAGCGGGCACCTCCAGACCTAGCGCCCCTCTCCGCCCCTCTCCACCCAGCGCAGGGGCTGCCGCCCGGTGCCCTTTCGCTCTGCGCTCTGCCTTCGCAGCCATGCGTTCTCTGGGCAGCCGGCGCCGCGCGCCCCGCACTGCGCCACCGCGCCGAAAGGGCAAGCGCCAGTTTTAGAGGGGACTAGAGGCCCCCGCCCCTGCCGACTTCCGCTGTTTAATTCTCTCTGGGGAGGGAAAATCACACAGCCCGTTTGCCTTTTCAGCCCGAGAGGGCGCGGAGCAGAACATATGGGCATCTCGCGCTCCGCGTCTGTGGCATGGGTCGCATTTTCTGAGGATGCCTGAGTGTGTGTATGTGTGTTTGAGGGCGGGCGTTGGGAACAGACGTGCATCTGTTAAACTTGACAATAAAAATCCGACTTTGACGCGGCCCAGATTGGGGCGGCGGGTGGGGGCGGAAGAGCGAGGGGGTGGGGGTTAGCTGGAGTCTCAAAAGGCGAGGCCAAAGCGCCTGGCCCAGGTATTATGTCGGGAGAAGGTGAGGAGCGCAGCTGCTCCTTCTCGCCGGGTGTGTATGGGAGCGAGGGTGCGTGTGCCCCTGTGAAGAGTACACACCGATCTGCTCAACATATGTCGCCACAAATCACAGTAGCTCTCCCTCCTCCCACCCCCACTCCCCGCGCAGCTCCTGAGCGGGCGCAGAGTGGAGAGAGGCGCTGAGAAGAGGCGCCGCTTCAACAGGTGTCTCAGTGCGCAATGCACCTTTTCACGCATTCACGGTCTCCGCGGGCGGCGGAGATAATGTGGAGACTTTGTTTCCAGGCGCTGTGCGCGAGCTGCGGACACCGGGGGAGGCGGCTCTGGGCAGGGAGGGGGGAATCTAGAAAGAAAGACCTCCGGCGCTCCCAAGCGCCCGGGCCCTCTCCTCCCTTTGTTTGGGGACTCCCTGGGCCGGGGCTCCCTCGTGCGCCCTGGGGGGTGGCATATGGCGCCCTCTCACCTACCCAAGAAAAAGAACCAGCCACCTATTCAAGAGCGCACGAGGTCTCCCGGCCTGGGGAGGGGGAGTCCCTTAGGGAATGGCTTCTGTCCCAAAACCAGGGAGAAGCCCACCGCGCTGCTCACTCCCCACCCAGGCTCTGCCACCCCCTCAGCTGGCACAGCAGCCGTTGGGTGGGGAGCAGCGCGCTGGGCAACACCAGGCTGCGGAAGCGCCCCGGCTCCTGGCAGATGAAATATGGGGCTGGTAAGCCCCTGGAGACCATATGCTTTCAATAAAAGAAGACAAATAGGACCGAGATAGGCCTTGCAGCCAACCTGTTATAAATGAGTGGCAATTGGGCCAATGTACACGGGGGCAGGGCCGGGGGGAAACCTTCTCGGTGCCAAATCCATGTGTCAGCTTCTGAGACAGGTGTGCCCAGGGGCCAGGGGCCAGGTCTCCCCCTCCGGGTTTATCACGGCAAAGGTAATATTGTGCTAACTATGAGTAAACAGTCATTGTGAAAACGAGGGAGAGTTTATCTGAGGAGAACTAGTTGGGGGGTGGCTTAACAATAAACTTGTCCGCCTTGGGAGCAGGTGACGGCTGGCTGTGCAGACTCCCGCGCTAGATGTTTTCCAAAGCACTCCACTTTACAATCTCTTGTAATTATTTATTAAACGAAATCTATTTATTATTATTTTAGCAAACACTGGAGACAGGTGGGGCTTTCTTTTCGCCGTCTCCTTTTGTTTGAAGGGCTGTTTGAAGTGGCCCGTCTCGGCCCGGGCAGCTCGCTCGCCAGATTTTTGTCTTCTCCTCTTTCAGTGCCGAGGCGAAGGCGAGAGAAAGAAGCCCCCTTCTCTGGCAAGCCACTAGCTATTCAGCTTCCTGCGGCCCCCCTCCCTCCCCACTCCGTTCTCAAAGAGCCCCCAGGCAGTGCTAAGACCCCCCTCCCCTGCCGACGGGAAGGCGGTAGGAGCAGCCGCTGCCTTCCTTCTTTTCCAATCTGCCCGCGTTCTCCAGGCGCCTGGCTGTCGCCTCTCTCTTGGACCCTTTCATCCTCCAAGCAAGCCTAGTTCCGAAGGAATCGAGGGGCGCGGGGTTCCTGGAGGCGGTGGATGACTAGGAGCTGCGGGAACGGGCTCTGCTCCGGGCGGGACCAGCGGTTTTACAAACATAGCCAGGGCGCACGGAGCGGTAACCATTTGCGCCTCCGCCGCCAAAAGCTCAGGAATTAACTTTGGATAGGGGTCTGTACGTCCCCGGCAGCCAAGAGGGAGGGCGTTGATTACCAATTTCGAATCTCCAGGGACTCTTCGACCTCCGCCCCCACTTCCTGGCCGGAGCGAGAGCGGCGCGCATCCTTGCCTCTGCAGGGAGGCAGCTGATTCCGCCGCGGCGCGCGCCTCTTCCTAACTGCTTTTTGCGCAAAGAGGAGTGGTGGCGGCCTGAGAGCCCTAGAGGGCTCTGAGCTGAAGGAGTAATGGGGAAGCTGGATTAGAATTCCCGGCGGGTCTCAGAATCCTCTATAATCAAGACAACCCCAAAGAATCCCAGAATCCTCTCAGGCGCAGGCAGCCTCCCTGTGGCTCTGGCCAGTACCCATTAGGCCATGTTCTCGCAACTCCACCTCTATATCAGAGTCTCAGCTGTGGCCTGCTCTTCAATTCTCCAGGGACTCACAAGGGTGCTTGAGTCCCTCGTGGTCAGGGCTCCCTCAAAGGAGCCTGGAGGGGACCAGGGGTCCTAGGAACAGGCTTTGGGGTCCTCTCCCAGACCCTAGTTTTCAAGGCTCTAAATCCTGCAGGAAAGTGGAAAGACAAGACGAGTGTGTGTGCAACCACCTCTCCTTGGCTGGGAGATGGGGGCCATTAATTTTTTCCAGTCCAATCCAATCCCATCAGTCTTCACACACTCAGGACTCCCTCTGAGGTCTCTCTTGCCTTGAGAAAACATTTTCCTCCAAATTAAGAAAAGCAGCCTGCGCAAGGGAAACATCCAGGACTAGGAGTCAGGATGTTAAGTTCTATGTGGTTCTGATAGAATAAGCTGTATGACCTGAGGCACCCTTCCCCTGGCCTTGATTTTCCCATCTGTAAAGGGGACCTCCAGTTTTCATTATGACAGACAAGCTTGTGCCAAGTCCTGACCTAAGGGAGGAGCCACAGCAAAAATGCTGAGCCAAAAATCCCTTCTGGTCCCTTTGATGGCTCCTACCCTGACCCCAAACTTCATTTCCAGGCAGCAAGGGTAGGTGCCTCTGCTCCCAGCCCATCAGCTGAGATCCACAGGAACTGTGAGACCCCTGCCCAATCCTGCAGCCTGCCTCACCCACCGGCCCCCAAGCATCACACCCTCTGTTTTGGAGAGAATTTCACCCACCATGCAGCCTGGGTGGTGGGAGGCTGACAACAGGGCAGACCCTGAAGACCTATATCACCCCCTCATCGGATCTCCAGTCAGCTGGGTCCTGTGGCCTGCTTCCTGCAGATTCGGCAAGGCCCAAGGTACCTGCACCTGCTAGAAATGGAAGCCTTTCACCACCTGGGAGACTGAATCTCCGACCTCAGCTTCCTTCCCAGGCACATCCTGGTCAAGAGAGAGGTATGGAAGCAGCAACCCCTCTCTCCCTGAGTGACTAGAAGCAGAAGAGTGTCTGAGGCAGGGAAGGGAGGGGTAAAGAGGGAAGAGGCACTCTGGAAAGACTTCCAGACCTGCAGACAGGCAGGCGAAGGCTTTGGACAGTCCCTGCCCAGTGCTGCCGGGAACCCCTGTGTGATGCTCCACAGGGAGCCGAGCCAGGTGAAATAGGCAGCCCTTGCCCCCTGTGGTTGGCAGGAGTGGGAGTGGGGGACTAAAGTGAGACACGGCTGATCCCCTTATCCCAGTGCCAGAACACCCACGCATTAGCAAGACCCAAGGCTTGCCAAGAACGCCTGGCCCCCTCTGGACCTCTCACACTCCCCACCCCCAGCTCTGGGCACCCAGGCCCTGGTCAGAGTGCTAGGTTACTGTCTATGAGTGGGAATGGCAAAATATCAGTAGGGGATGGGAGTCTGGAGGAGGGGGTGACAAAATGTCTGAGCCCCCCAGATGGGGATGAGGAGCGCAACTCAGGGAGGGGCAGGGGCTCGGACCCCCCTCCCCAGGGCTCTGAATGGAAGGGGCATAGACCAATCTAACTCCCCGATAGAGTCCCTGCAGCGCCACCCTAGGACCCGTGGGGCAGGAGGGCAGGGTAACCTTTTGGACACCCGGCTACTCAAGCGTCCAGGCACCATCTTGCCGTGCACTTCCGGGCGAGCCGACTGGCCCTCCGTGCCTCCATTGCCCCTTGTGTAACACGCGGGAACTGGCCTTGCCCGCAGGCCTCCTAGGGTTGCCGAGAGGGTCTGGAGAGATGCCGAGGAAAGACGGGATAGGAGCAAAGCGGTCTAGGGCAGCGGGAGGCGAGCCAGACGAGCCTCTTCTCGCTAGGCGAGGCTCTTTGAGGAGCCGAGAGTTGCTGGGACCGAGCCCGCGGGGAGAGAGCAAACAGAGCAGCGCTCCCCTCCCCTCGGCCCCGGTCCTTTGTCCGGAATCCAGCTGTGCCCCGCGGGGGAGGAGCGGGCTCGCGTGGCGCGGGCCCCGGGCCCCTGCGCTGATTGGCCGGTGGCGCGGGCAGCAGTCGGGCCGGCACGCTCCTGGCCCAGGCCGAACGGATAAAGCGTGCCAAGGGGCACACGCCTCGCAGCTCAGACAAGCCCCGCGGTCTCTGCCGGCTGAAAGACAGCGAAAGAGACCCGGGACCCCCTTCACTCTCCTCTTCTCCTCGGAGGCTGAGGCAGGGGCGCTTGCAGCTCAGCTGAACTTGGCCGGAGAAAGGAGCGCTCAGCTCCCCGCTGCTCACTGCTCTCTATTTGCGCCTGCACAACAAGGTAACACTTGGAGGCCACCGAGGGGCGAGCGAGGGTACTGGGGGCCCTCGGATCGGGAGGGGGTGTTTTTCAGTTTTCCCCCACCTGGCCTCGGGATCGGGGACCGCCCTAGGTCACTGTCCCATTCTTACCGTTAGTTCTTACCCTGCGGCAGGATGGTGCCTCATCCTTTGGGTGCGCCCACTCTCCGAGCGACCCATGAGACCGAGCCACCCTTCCCCGGAGCTTCGGACCGCGAAGTGCCCAGCGCCTTGTCCGCCCCGCCTAGCCCCACACTTATGCTCCGGGACTGCGCGGAAGCTGAAGGAGGCGGCTGCCGAGGGGCAGCGAGGAAACTCCGGGCGCGGCGCGGGGGGCGCAGCCGGCCCAAGAGCGAGCTGGCGCTGAGCAAGCAGCGACGGAGTCGGCGCAAGAAAGCCAACGACCGCGAGCGCAATCGCATGCACAACCTCAACTCCGCGCTGGACGCGCTGCGCGGAGTCCTGCCCACATTCCCCGACGACGCGAAGCTCACCAAGATCGAGACGCTGCGCTTCGCCCACAACTACATCTGGGCGCTGACGCAGGCGCTGCGCATAGCCGACCACAGCTTCTACGGGCCAGAGCAGCCAGTGCTGCCCTCTGCGGAGCTGGGCAGCCCTGACGGCGGCTCCCCCGGGGACTGGGGCTCTCTCTATTCTCCAGTCTCCCAGGCTGGCAGTCTGAGCCCCGCCGCCTCGCCGGAGGAGCGCACTGGGCTTCCGGTGCCCAGCTCCCCCGCCTGCCTGCGCCCAGGCGCCTTGGCTTTCTCAGACTTTCTGTGAAGTGGCCACTCGGTTGCTGGGCAGAGGGTACTGGGAGAGGAGGCAGGCGGAGCGACTGCGGGTGGGCAGTGGCGGCCCTCAAACAGACTTGCGCCTCCTGCTCCTGACCGGCCAAGGCGCCCGCGGGGCGGCAGGCTGGGTTCCATCAGGCTGGCAGCAGGCCCTCCGCGCCTCGAAAACCCCTGCCGCCGCACACAAGGCCGGCATTGCGGGCTCGAGCATGGCTCAGGTCCTTCTCCCAGCACCCACTCCCGCACCTCGCTCAGAGAAGAGGAGGATGGTAGCACCACGCCCCCGCAGCCCCCCCCCCACCCCGCGGCCCGATCACCCTACTCTCACTCATGCCCACCCCTCTCACAGTGTAACTGAACCCCACATGTGGTCTCTCGGTGCTTGCTCCCCCAACCCCCACCCTACTCCAAAGACACCGCTTACTTCTTCTACCCGCATCCAGTCCGGGGTCTGGAGCTGCCCCACACCGCGCTTACTTCTTCTACCCGCATCCAGTCCGGGGTCTGGAGCTGCCCCACACCGCCTCAATTTTGGAGGGCGAGCCCCTGCCTTCTCCTCTTGCACTTTTCGAAGCCATTGCCCTCCCAGGCGCTGGAGACCAGGCTGTGAACTGGGAAAGCACCAGCCAGCCAGCCGGTCGCCGGGACCACCTTTCCAGCCTCCTTGCCTCCTGCGCAGGACACGTGAGTTGGAGCAGCAGGTGCCTGGAGCCCCGCGCGTCCCTTAAAAAAGAAATCAATTTGTAAATCATGTGATGCCTTTTGGAATGAGTTTTGGTATGGTAAATTATATAGCCTTTCCCTTGTTCTACACACTTGTATTTATTATGCGATTTCACAGCAGGAAAAGTCTATATTTTGTACATAAGAGTATTTAGGGACTGGTGAATGAACTTTTGAATCAATAAAAACAAAATCCTCAGGACACCTCAGCAAGGTGACTCAGTTGTGCTGCCGAGAGGGGAGGGCTGCAGCCGGTGTGGCTGAAGAAGGGGTCCCTCCCGTGGGCGCTGGGCTGGAGGCCAGGGGGGTTGCATTCCGAAAGCTGGAGTCACTTAAGAGATCATTGGCCCAGCCCCCTTGTTTTCTTTGTGGGGCAGCGAGTTGTCTAATTTCAAAACATGGTTTAGCATAAAGACTAGCGACCAGAGGGCGCTCTCCCCTGTGCTGCCAGCCTGGCCTTGGATTGACTTGTACTTGAGAAGGGGGAGAGTCCTCAGAAACACCACCGCTGGGTTGGGCATCCCAGGAATCTTCCCCAGGCGCTTCAAGGCGTAGCTCATCCCCCTAAGCGCATTTTACGCACCAGGCACTGCTGCAGCAGGCAGCCTCTCAATTCATGGAGCTGCGTAACGGGCAGTGGAAAAGACAGAGGGTCCAGCTGAAACCTCTGGCGCCCCCTGGACACTTGGCTGCCTGGACTGAAATTTTATTGAGAAACGGTTCGAGGTTGCCAGCCCCGCGATCTCTCTCGTGCCCTTACCAGGGATAATGGGGCTGGTTCCCCACCGGCACCAAACCAGTCCCCAGGGCGCTACTGGAACGCCCTCTCCCAGGGCTTTTGGGACCCTTAAGGCCTCAAGGAAGCTGGTGTGCACTGCGGGAATTGGCAGAGTCCGTTTGACTCTTGGGAAAAGGAAACTAGATGGGGGGGGGGGGGCGGTGCCCTACCTGCTAGTTGAACCTGAGAGGTCTCCTTGGGTTCACCTAGGAATGCTGTGAAGAAATGGGGCAACTCTGGTAGGGGCAGAGCTGCCTGGGGTCCAATGATGGAGGACAGGCAGCTTTCCAGGCATCGCCACCTCTGGCCTCTCTTTCTCCTAGGCCACCTCCCCAGTTCATATTCAACTGCTCCTTTCCTCTACTCTCAGGTCCCTAAAGGTAGCTCATAGATTTGTCTCAGTTAAGGGGTGGGAATGGGGACACAGCAAACAAAGAATGAACAGAGGTGTTGTTTCATTTCAGGGCTTTAATCTAAGAGGAGGAGATTAATGGGTTATTAGTGACCTGTGCAACAGCCAGTGTTCCATCTGGGGCACCGCCTGGGGGCAGGTGTCAGCTGCCCAGACCGGGCCTGTGCCTGCTACTTGTTGGTGGGGGTGGGGGCAGGGTGTGGGCAGAGGTAAAAATCAGCGTGATCTCTGCCCTCCAGGGGCAGTAGCATGGATGTAGACCAAATGACTCAAAGCCAAAGCAGTATTGGTGCTAGGCAGAGGTCTGTTACCTGGGCTTGGTTGCCAAAGATTTGCCAAGGGGGTGGCCCTGGGGCTAGGACTCGAGGTTTAGGGAGGAATCTCTCAAGCAGGGAGACCTTCATCCTTTGCAGGGCTGCCGGAAGTGGCACTCAGGTAGGCGGGGAGCCCCTGAAGTTGGTGGAGTGACTGTGGGCACTCTCTCTAGGCTTCCAGCAACTCAGGCAGCTGAGGCCTTTGCTCAGCCCCTCTCCTGCTTTCCAGGGCACTCATCAATGAGCCATTAGTCATCCAACACACACAGGCTGGTTCTCCGCCCGGCAAATTAAAACACACAGGTACAGTCAGAGCAACTCGGCTGCTGGGCTGTTGCTTTGGGTTGATGTCAGAGCTCTCAGCCCCACTCTCCAGGTCAGGAGGAGCTGGAGGAAAGTTTAGGTTTAGTTTAGGGCTTGGTGCCCTGGACAACCTCCACTGATGAGTAGGAAATGGCACTGAGCTGGAAACCTTGGCCCTGCCTCTTTCCTAAGAGAGCCCTTCCATGGAAGGCATAGGAAATAGGGTGTCAAGCCTGACACCACCACCTCCTGAGCATTCTGCATTGAGCAGCTTTTTAACCCAGCTGGATTACTCCAGGTCTCTGTCCCGTCCCCCCCCCCCCCCCCCCCGCCCCGGCCTGGGGCCACTCTGGCTGCCTGCAATCTAAAGTCACCACCACTGTCTGCACCTCAGCTCCCTGAAACCCAGACAGAAGCCCCAGTTGGGACAGGAAAGACCCTTGGGTCGGATGCCTCTTCCCCATCTCATGCCTTTGTCTGAGCCCAAGCGGGAGTCCCAGAAAAACAGCACATGAATCTTGTGGCTCCCCTGCCCCACCCCCACCCCGGCCCCGAGGAACACACAAGCAGGTAGATTTATGGTGCCCTGCCCCCATCCCACCCCAACCCCCAGCCGGCCGTGGAGGGAGGACAAAGCCTCCCTGCAGCCTTTGGAATGCTAATGTCTGGGAGCCCAGCCACAAGGCCAGCACAAAGGCTGGCGGGCCCAGGGCGCACCCTGCCCCTCCTCTCGCCCAAGGATTGCAGGCGGTGTGACCTTGGACAAGTCTCCGAGCCCTAGCCAACTCAGCAGAGAAGTTAGAGAGAGTTTCTAACACCCTGGGTGGGAGGAGAAGGCAGTGAACTTAGTTACAGCCCCCAACCCCATGGCGGGAAGCATGGAAAAGCTCCTCCAGTTCTGGCACTAGGGAGCCTGCAGAAGGGATGGCGGGGGTGGGGGGGGGGGGAGATTCGACTGAGAATGGGATGCAGAATACGAGCAGCATTAATTGTAACATCAGCTTTTCATCCATGTAGTTAGTAGTGGTCCTTCCCACCTCTCCCTTTTAAAATTCTTATAGAGGTGCTCACGAAAAAGGGGTGGGGCAAAGAATGAAGCTTGATAACCTTCCTGGCCCGACCTCTATCCAAGGGCCAGGTGCCCAGGTGGCCAGCATCTAGACACTTCTTGTTTCAGGTGCCCTCCTGCAGCCAGTGAGGGGGACCAGGGTAGGGTGGTCACAGCCACGGGTAGAGAGCTCCAAAGCCCTGGAAGGAAGTGACTGGAGCAAGGCTCTCCATCTCCTGGAGCAAACTAGGACAGGAACTGCGGCCCCAAGCTAGATGTTTGCAGCTCTCTGCTTGCTGGAGCTACAGGCATGCAGTGCAGTGGGAAACAATGTGACAGTCTGCAATCATCTGCATTGCACCTGAAGCCAATGTCTTTGGATCTTGTGAAGCCAAGAGCTCCCCCCACCCCCCAGCCCGGCCCGTAGGACCCTGGTGGAACTCCAGGCTCCTGTCTTCTGCCTCTGCTTCTGGGATCCGTGGGCCAAAGCCGACTGAGCTGGGCCCGCCTGGCTGACTGGATCCAGCAGTTTCTGGAAGTCTGCGGCAGTGCCCCTGGCCATGGTGCTGAAATGATCACAGGGATTCCCATGCCAAAGACGCGACTGGCAGCCAAGAGCTCTCAGCATACAAGACCATCTATCAACCCCTTTCTGCCACGTTTCCAGGCTGGGGTCCTAGGGAGGCCCCTGTAGACACAAAGACCCAGAGGACTGTCAAGTGTCCCTACCGTGACTAGGAAAATACGGCTCTGCTATTAGCTTGGCTTGGATGGGTGACGCTAGCTAGGCCCTGCTGTGTCCTGCTGTGTGTGTGAGTTAGGACCCCTTGCAAACAATGGAACTGGAATTCACTGACATGTGTAGGAATTTCTGATCACATCTGGGAAGACCAGAAACTTTGCCTTCACTCATTCTTTGAGTGTCAATGAAGTTTTAGTTACTCCAAGACCAAAAGCAAAAGTCCTCCAGGTGGGTACACAGCACAGCAGAGTGGTAAGGAAGTCACTTTAGAGCCACATGCTGTGAATTCTCAGTCATGGTACAACCACTCACTGAACTCCTTTGAATCCCCACAGCCTGCTTTCCCCGTGTGTGAAGCTGGGACACTGAATTGGACATTCGACTGATTTGATATGCTTGCTGAGTCTTCTATTCCACCTCGACTGGTGCTTATTTTATTTGACAGATAGAGTTATAGACAGAGAGAGAGAGACAGAGAGAGAGAAAGGTCTTCCTTCCATTGGTTCACTCCCCAAATGGTCGCTATGGCCGGCGCTGCGCTGATCCGAAGCCAGGAGCCAGGTGCTTCTTCCTGGTCTCCCATGGAGGTGCAGGGGCCCGAGCACTTGGGCCATCCTCCACTGCCCTCCCGGGCCACAGCAGAGAGCTGGACCAGAAGAGGAGCAGCTGGGACTAGAACCCTATGCCCATATGGGATGCCGGCGCCACAGGCAGAGGATTAACCAAGTGAGCCACGGGGCCGGCCCCTGGTGTGTCGCTCCCCGTCTTCGTGGAGGAACGACACAGGACCCTGCGCTGTTCTTTCTGTCTGCTCGGCCCTCCCCGGGTTTGCTGCTGGTTCTTCCCGGGCTGGCCACCATCCCTTCCACCTCCGTGGAAGGGCAGTTCCCCCTGGCCGCATTCCCCACTTCCGCAGGGGAGCGGCACACCGCCGGCCGGCTCTTCTCGGGGGCTGCACAGGTGTTCCTTCAGCTAGATGTTCCCCATAGATGTTCCTGGTGCATGCCGTCTCTCTCCTCCTTTATAGTCCTCCTCCGCCAATCCTAACTCGGCTGCCCACATGCCGAGTACGCTGCTCTCCTCCAATCAGGAGTAGGTCCTACAGTTTATTGGTTGAACTGGAGGCAGCTGCGTAGAAGCTATTTTCTCCTCTCCCAGCGCCATATTGTGGGAGAGCAGATGCATAGAATAAGTCTTAATTCCAGTAACAGTATAGTCCGAGTTGCTCCCCACAGATCCCCCTTTCTTTTTATTTTTTGGCGTTGATACGCGCCTGTCTTCGGTGTCCCGTGGCACACACTCTGCTCTGCTTGCTAGAGTTGCCACAGGTTCTTACAAGTCCTATCAATCAGGCAAACCGAATCCAGGTCCTCTCTTCGCCATGTTGTGAGGAGGTTTTTAGGCGCTGATGCGTGCCTGTGTTCGGTGCCCCGCAGCGCATGCTCTGCTCTGCCTGCAGGGGCTTACAAGCCCTAACAATCAGGCAAACCGAATCCAAGCCTTCTCATTGCCATATTGTGGGGAGGCTTATTGGTGTTGATTCGTGCCTATCTTCGGTGACCTGCAGCTCATACTCTGGTCGAGCTGCTTGCTGGTGCTTACCGCCTTAATCAGGCAGACCGAATCCAAGCCTCCTAATTGTATTGTGGGGAGGCCTTACTGATGTTAATTCGTGCCTGTCTTCGGTGACCTGCGGCGCATAAGCTGCTAGCCGCCGCAGGTGCTCATCGCCTCACTTATCGGGCAGACCGAATCCAAGCTTTCTAATTGCCATGTTGTGGGGAGGCCTTTCTATTTCTCTATTTCTCTATGTCCGGGCATTCCTATTTCTCCCATTCTACTTCCATCTTCCAGCATTCCTATTTCTCTCACTTTACTTCTAAACTTCTGTTTCTCTTATCCCTGCGGCTTCCCGGCGGTGCCCGCCCCGAGGCTGCTTCTCGGCACCTCGCCCCGCGGCAGCTTCACGGCTCTGCGCGGCTTCCCGGCGCCTCGCCCCGCCGGCGCCCGCCCCGCGGCGGCTTCACAGCTCTGCGCGGCTTCCTGGCGCCTCGCCCCGCCGGCGGGTTCCCGGCTCTGCGCGCACGCTCCGCGGTCTCCACGCACTTCGCGCCCGCACCACGGCCTCGCGCCAATGCCCCGTGCTCTCTCTGCACGCGGCGGCTTCCGCGAATGTTTCCGCCACCACCGGCATTCAGTCCAAGTTCCCCGGACTAACCTGGCGAATCCTGGCGGCCCACGTCTCTGCCTCTGGTTCCAGATCTTCGCCTCTTGCTCCCCAGGGTGACTTGAAGAATTCCAAGATGGCTTGGCCTGCACTCGCGGCTTCATCCTCCCTAACATTTTTCTCTACCCGGTGTGTTTCCCTAAGTTTTCTTCCAACAATATTCCTCCCTCATTTCTCCTGGCCTCTCCCCACAGTCCGTATCCAAGTCTAAGTTTCTTATAGGTTTCACTTTCACTTTCAACCTGCAGTCCGTATCTGAGTCTAAGTTTCTTCTTGCTTTCACTTTAAATCCTAACTTCTTTCCCACAGTCCGTATCCGAGTCCAAGCCTCCTCCAGGTTTCACTTTCGCTTTCAATCTCCTAGCTTCCCCGCCATAGTCCGCATCCGAGTCTGTGAAAGCTTTCACTTTCGCTTTCAATCCTAACTTCTTTCCCACAGTCCATATCCAAGTCTATGCCTAGGCTTTCAATAGCTTCTTCCGGCACCTTTCTCGTCCGGCTTTCCCCTAGGCTCTTCGCTAGTCTCTCTCTCCGGTAATTTTCCACTTCTTCCCGTTTCTTCCCTCCTAAGTTTCCTATCCGTCCTAGGTTTCCTATCCGAGTTAGGTTTCCTATCCGTCCTAGGTTTCCTATCCGAGTCACGGCACCACTATGTCGCTCCCCGTCTTCGTGGAGGAACGACACAGGACCCTGCGCTGTTCTTTCTGTCTGCTCGGCCCTCCCCGGGTTTGCTGCTGGTTCTTCCCGGGCTGGCCACCATCCCTTCCACCTCCGTGGAAGGGCAGTTCCCCCTGGCCGCATTCCCCACTTCCGCAGGGGAGCGGCACACCGCCGGCCGGCTCTTCTCGGGGGCTGCACAGGTGTTCCTTCAGCTAGATGTTCCCCATAGATGTTCCTGGTGCATGCCGTCTCTCTCCTCCTTTATAGTCCTCCTCCGCCAATCCTAACTCGGCTGCCCACATGCCGAGTACGCTGCTCTCCTCCAATCAGGAGTAGGTCCTACAGTTTATTGGTTGAACTGGAGGCAGCTGCGTAGAAGCTATTTTCTCCTCTCCCAGCGCCATATTGTGGGAGAGCAGATGCATAGAATAAGTCTTAATTCCAGTAACAGTATAGTCCGAGTTGCTCCCCACACTGGTGTTTATTTTTTATTAGCATATTTGTTTATCCAAAATTCTTCTCCCATTCTCCCCTGTTTGTGGGGGATGCCTCCAGGAGAGATTTTGAATGAATTTGGACTTGGTCTGCACCCCTGTGTATTGCAAAATGGCAAAAAGACCAAGGGTCACTCATCAGTTTTCATCTACCCCTCCCGAGATACAGGATTTTAGGTCTAGATATCCCTTATGTACCCTAAATGAGAAGTCCAAAATGTATTCCTCTCCTCTATCCGTAAACTAATGCAGCAGCCTGCTTGTGAGCTCCCCATGTGGCATCATCTAGAGATCTGGGGTTCCTCTTGACTGGCGTCTCTCTCTACCACATCTGTTCACCCCTCAGGTCCTACTGATGGGTCCTTCTCACTTTCTCTTTAGTGTGACCCCTTCTTTACCCTTATGACCACAGCCCTAGTTCAGGCTCTTATTTGTCACAGGAGAGACCACCTAATTTGTCTCCCTACCTCTAATTTTGACACTCTTCTTCACTGTATCCAGAGTTCCTGAGTAATATGCAAATGTAACGTCCTCACTCATTGGAGTAGGGACTGGCACTGTGGGCCAGAGATTAAGCTGTCGCTTGCAACAGCAGCAATCCCATATGAGAAAGCCAGTTTGAATTCGGCTGCTCTCCATCTGGTTGAGCTTCCTGCCAATCCAATATGCCTGGGAAAGCCAGGGAAGATGGCTCAAGTCCTTGGGCTCCTCTGCCACCCATGTAGGAGACCTGGTTGGAGCTCCAGGACCCTGGCTTTGGCCTGGCCAACACCCAGCTGTTGCAGTCATTTGGGTCATGAACCAGCTCCTCTGTCCCCTCCCCTCCCCTCCCCTCCCCTTCCCTCTCCTTCCTCCTCTCCTCTCCTTTCTCCCCTCCTTTCTCCTCCCCTCCCCTCCCCTTCCCTCTCCTTTCCTTTCTCCTTTTTTTTCTTTTCTCTTTTTAAGGTTTATTTGAAAGGCAGAGTTACAGAGAGGCAGAGGCAGAGAGAGAGCTCTTCCATCTGCTGGTTCACTCTCCAAGTAGCCATAATGGCCAGAGCTACTCTGATCTGAAGCCTGGAGCCAGGAGCTTCTTTCAGGTCTCCCACATGGGTTCAGGGGCCTGAGCACTTGGGCCATCCTCTACTGCTTTCCTAGGCCACAGCAGAGAGCTGGATTGGAAGTGGAGCAGCTGGGACTCGAACTAGCGCCCATATGGGATGCTGGCACTGTAGGTGGTAGCTTTACCGGCAATGCCACAGCTCTGGCCCTGTCACTCTGCTTTTCAAATAAATAAATAAATCTTTAAAATATTCAAGTAGTTCTCTGTCACCCATGGGCAAAGGGAAAGATGGTACAAGAGGCATAAACTGATATGAACTGGAGTTCAGTGCCCAGCTGGTTTACTGATTATCAGCATGATAACAAGGCAGTTCTTTAGCTTTTCCTTCAATTTCCTCATCTGCGCAGTGGGGATAATAGTCATCCTTTTAGGATTCAGATTGCTGTAGAGCTAGGTAGCTTTGGCAGAGACTCACCAATGACTCCATCTGGAGTAAGCATACTAGGTGTCTGCTCCCTGAGCTTGTTCAAGGACCTGGGTCCTTTCCTCTTGTACTTCCACCAGCCTCCAGGTCCTTGGCATCTGGATTGGTTGAGGCTGCGCTGCCAAGCAAAAAAGGCCCAGGGAGATCATCTGCAGTCACTCTGCTCTCATCGCGCAGAGAACGCGATTCCCTGCATGGCCCTGCCCACCTGGGCCAGGGACTGTGTGCCCAGGAAGAAGTGAGCATCATGGGTTCTGGTAGGAGATCCACTGCAGGATTGGGGTCGGGATTAACTTGGATTACATGTGTGATTATCACTTGCTTTTATCATCACAAATCACATATGCAGGTGGCAACAATCCCACCACACCAGCCCCTCTTTTTTTTTTTTTTTTTTTTTGGCAGTAAAAATAGTCTTTTATTCCACTCCCAGGATACCTTTCCCCTCTTGTTCCCACAGCAATGTTACAATCAGGAAAACAGAGGTTTCAGGGGGCAGGACTGGGGGAGGTGAGAGGTGATATGGGTAAAGACAGTCCAATCACGACAGGAATTGTTCAAAATCATGATTCCACTTACTTCATCACCTTCTCTCTCTCGTCATCAGGTTCTCCTTTCCACTTCTGACGCCTTTCTTCCTCACCAACATCTTCCTCTTCCTCCACTCTGTCATTATCACCTTCATCCTCCTCTTCACCCTCCTTCTCCTCCTCCTGGTCATCCAGACCCTCCACACAGCCCTTGGCGTCTGAGTCAGATGTCTCCTTGTCCATGAGCTGGGGGTGGGGGTGGATTACATGTGCTAGAACATGCAGGTACATCACCTTATAGCCTAGAAGCATCAGCTCCTGAGGGTCTGAGTGGTGCTGTCGGGGCTGTGGTGTTTCCCTTCATTGCCACTTAGGTTAAAGGTGTACGGTTCTGAGACTTTTTCCATCAATACTTCCAGGTCCCCGGGATTCTGTTGTCACTTAGCTCAAGTTCTGTGAGTCTGTTCAACTTTGGTAAGTCTGTGGCTGCCAGGATGATTGTACTCTAGAATTCCAGATTCATTTGTGAGGCTTTGATCCTGCCTTCACTCAGCCAACAGTGAGGCTTCGGTCCTGCCTTCACTCAGCCAACAGTTGTCCAGGACAAGCTCTTTCATTGCAGGTCTCGGCCGTCTCCGTCTCCTCGGAAGGGCGGATGTCTCATTTTTGTTGTGTCTGCTTGGAAGGAGTGATCCACCAGCCCTTTTTCATAAGGTCTTATTTGCCTTGCTGTTTATCCTCCAGAAATACTGAGCTGCTTGAGCGCCTCCCCTCACACACACTCTGGTACCCATTCTGAGCCCTCCCCGTTTCCCTTCCCCAAACCTCCAGCGTGGACGTCACCTCTCCCCAGAAGCCTCCTCTGTACCATTCTTCCTTCTGTCCCCTGCCCCCGTGACAGCCCATGCACAACAATGTCCCTACGCTTTCCAGGAAGTCACGATTTTCTGTTTGTGCATCCACACCCTCTGCTGGTCTGGGAGATCTTCTCAAATTCACATCTCCAGTGAGAGAACACTGATGCCCCATAGTGGATCCCACGCCACATGTTCTTAGAATGACTGAATGGAAGACATTGCAACTCTGTGATTAGACTTTATTTTTCATTGACAAATAATACTTGTGTGTATTTACAGGGTATACAATGTGATGCTCTTACCTATGTATACATTACAGAAAAATTCAGTTGAGCTAATTAACACATAATCATCCCATCTATTTCTTTATGTGGTAAGAACATTAAAAACCTATTTTGGGAATTTCAAAATAAATAATACAAGTGCACTATTACTAATCACAGTCACCAAACAGTGCAAGAGATCGCTAGAACTTCTCCAGTCTAACTGACCTTGGCACTTTCTCCATCCCTTCCTCCCCCTTGATAACCACCTCTCTGCTCTGTTTCTATGAGTTTGACTGTTTTTTAGATTCCACAGATGAGTGAGATCATGCAGACTTCATTAACACCTTCCAGTTCTATCTGTTGTCACAAATGAGTCTCCCTCTTTTTAACTTTGCATAGCATTCCATCATGTATACTGTATAAACCACACTTTCTCCATCCAGTGGTAGACACAGAGGTTGCTTCTGTATCTTGGTTACTGAGAATAATGCTGGCATGAACATGGGAGTGCAGCTATCTTTTCCATATATTGATGGCAGCTCCTTGGCATATATACCCAAAAGTAGGGGTGTTGGCTATATTTGTTCAGAAATTTCTATCCCTCCACAGACTGGCTAGCACATAAAAGCCAATATTTCTAGAATAAGTGAATGAATAAATAACTCATATAGCAATCCATTACCCTTCCTGCCTCATATTCTCCTCCACACTGAAATAACCTGTCCTTGGCTTCCAACAGATCTTTTTCAGAAAATTCCCCACCTGAATGATGCCTCCTGAGGCAGCCAAGTGGGCGGATGGAAGGGACGCAGTGCTTGGCATCTGAGCGCCAGTGCTTCCCAATCCCATCACCCTGGGCACAGTCCTCAGCTCTCCTCGCCTGTTTCTCCAACTATGAAAATGCAGAAAACTGCAGCTACCTCATTATCTTTCATCAGAATTCCAATAAGATGACAGAAATGTCTGAGCACTTCGTGAGCTTGCCAACAATTTGAGGCTGACCCCATTAGTGTGGTTCCTACAGCTGACTGGCAAAGAAAGCATGGGCCAGAAATGACTTCTACACGTTAACCAGGGAAAGACGGTGTGATTTGCCCAAACGCCCAAGTCTGTCCACTGTGGTAAAAACAGAGTCATCAGCAGCTGTGTTGCCTTAGCTGGGTACCTCAGACTCAAGGTGTCTCATGAGGTTGCTGTCCAGGTGTCAGCCAGCTGATGGCTTGACTGCAGGAGGAGCCACTTCCAAGCTCTCTCACGTGGTGATTGGCAGAATTCTCTTCCTCAAGGGCTGCCGGAGTGAGGGCCTCTGCTCCTCCGGCTGTTGGTCAGAGCCCTCTGGAGCAGCCCGCAACATAGCACCTGGCCCCTCAGCGCAGGCCAACAAGAGGTAGGGAGCACTCGGCACAGGAGAAACAGGCTTTTTTTTTTTTTTTTTTTGACAGGCAGAGTGGACAGTGAGAGAGAGACAGAGAGAAAGGTCTTCCTTTTTGCCGTTGGTTTACCCTCCAATGGCCGCCGCGGCCGGCGTACCGCGCTGATCCGATGGCAGGAGCCAGGTGCTTCTCCTGGTCTCCCATGGGGTACAGGGCCCAAGCACCTGGGCCATCCTCCACTGCACTCCCGGGCCACAGCAGAGAGCTGGCCTGGAAGAGGGGCAACCCGGACAGAATCCGGCGCCCCGACCGGGACTAGAACCCAGTGTGCCGGCACCGAAAGGCAGAGGATTAGCCTCGTAAGCCACGGCGCCAGCCGGAAACAGGCATTTTTAAAATGATTTATTTTTTCTTTATTTATTTGAAAGGCAGAGCAACAGAGAGAGACAGAGACAGAAAGAGGTATCCTCTACCCGCTGCTTCAGTCTCCAAATCATCACAATAGCCAGGGCTGGCCAGGCTGAAGCCATGAGCCCAGAACTCCACCAGGGTCTCCCACGTGAGTGGCAGGGGCCTCAGCAGGTGGGCCATCCCCTGTTGTCACCTCAGGTGCATTAGCAGGGAGCCGGATAAGAAGCCAAGCAGCCAGGATGCAAATCAGCACAGGGACTTGGGTTGCCAGGGTTACAAGCGGCCCCTTAACGCACTGTGCTACGACGCCAGCCCCAAGACACAGTCTTTTTGTAACCTAATCTCAAAAGTGACATCCCACATGCCACGTTCTACTCACTAGAAAGCATCAGTACATCCAGTCCTCAGGGACGGGTGGGGATTATACAAGGGCATGAGTGGCAGGAGGCAGGGATCGCAGGTGGGGGATGGGAGTGCTGTCTATCACACTGGCAGCAGCAGAAATCGTTGCTAACTGCTTCCCACATCGCAGAGACAGGCAAGCGTGCGTGCTCGTGTACGTACACACACACATACACACACACACACACCCCTACCTCCTCAAGGCCATATATACCAGGGTTCGAAAAAGAAAGCCCAGGGATAACGCTAATGCACCCATGTCCTATCCACCATGCAGAGTGGGCATCCCAGCAGGGCCCAGGACGGGCCTGCTACACGCCGGTTTGAGACCCCCCCACCCCAGCTGATCTCTGACAGACCTCCCCGCCCCCACTGCATCGGTAGAGATTTAGGGCGTCTGGGGCCTGGACACCGTACCCACTGGAGGGAAATTTACTGCCTCTGGAGAACCAGAGCCTGACTTGGGGTCTTGAATGCATCTTTTTCCCCTTTGCCTCCGCTTTATTAGGTTAATCATTGCTTGAATCGGTTGCCATGGTTTGGGCAAACCCATGGCGATTCTATAATGAAGCCTGAAAGACTCGGACCCCATTTATCATCCCCAGTGTTTGGGAGGCCCAGAGGCTCCTTTGCCTCCCCCAGGGCCTGGGCACCACCCTTCTGCCTGGGGCCCCAAGGCCCCTTTTAAATGAGGAACAAACAGGTGGCGACTTGGAAGAGGAGAAAAGGAGATCCACACAGGTGGAGTTAGCAGGACACTGCACACAGAGGCACGCACACACGCATGCACACATGCACGCACGCACACACACACACACACTCCAGGAGTCAGAACATATACCAAACATGCAGGCCACTTGGGAGTGGGAGGCTGAATAACAACCCCTCAGTTAGAAGGGGACTTTGGCTGTCCTTAGAAACAGGGGCACCTGTGTCTTCACAGGCACAGGTACTGTTACACCTTTATTTTCCCAGCATAGCTATACAACATTGCAGTAATGCAAGGAGACCTGGACATATGGAGCAAGGCCTGTCGGGGAAATAGAGGCATTCAGTGGCTCAGAAACCTGTTTGAGGTTGCCCCGTGACAGTCCAGCCAGGGTAAACCTTTACTATGGTTACATTTATTACGGAAACTTGCAAAATTAGAGAGAACAGCGGAGTGAATTCTCGTGGATCCATCACCCAGACTCAAGAATCACCAACTCAGAGCTTCACCCCCAACCCAATTCTGCTTCACCCATGTCCCTACCACTGCTCCCAGATCCACAGGTTCTTTAGAAGCAAATCCCAGACATCATACAACCCCCCAGTATCCTGCTCTGCACAGCATAAACTGGGTACCCAGGTGCAGCGGAGGAGAGAACTGGCTCTGCAGACAGACAGCCTGGGGTTCAAGTCCAGGGTCTGCCTCTTCTCTGTCATCAGACGTTCAGCCCACGACCGACCCCGACGGATGCAATGTGACTTCATAAGGCAGCTGTCTCAGTGAAGGGAGCCATCACACAGCAAGTGCTGCACCTGTGAGGGGTAAACGGGGGCTTCCATGATGCCTATTCTGACCACGGCGCCAGCAGCAACAACCCTCGTCCTGGCAGGAAGTCAGCTTGGGGCCTGCAGTACGCAGTCTCCTGGAATGGAGGCAGGTGCCTCGTGACACTGCACTGCCGGGCACTGGATTCTGAGAACACAGTCTCAGCAGTGAGCCTGGCTCCGGTGCTAATAGCCCCCACCACAGCTGTACCCAAGTCTATACCCCAATCCCCACAGTGGCAACACCAGGGCCCCCTGCTCCTTGCACCTGGGGCTGTCCCTGATCTCATTTGTGTGCAGGCACTGCTACACTGTGCGAGGGCATTTCAAAAAGTTCATGGAATTAAAAGCTTATTTTGCAGCCTGATACTGGTACAGAAACAGATGGATAGACCAATAGAACAGAATAGAAACACTAGAAATCAATCCAAACATCTACAACCAACTTATATTTGATCAAGGAGCTAAAACCAATTCCTGAAGCAAAGACAGTCTCTTCAACAAATGGTGCTGGGAAAACTGGATTCCCACATGCAGAAGTATGAAGCAAGACCCCTACCTTACACCTTACACAAAAATCTACTCAACATGGATTAAAGATCTAAATCTATGACCAGACACCATCAAATTACTAGAGAACACCGAAAAACCCTGCAAGATATTGGCACAGGCAAAAACTTCTTGGAAAAGACCCCAGCACAGGCAGCCAAAGCCAAAATTAACAACTGGGATTGCATCAAATTGAGAAGTTTCTGTATTACAAAAGAAACAGTAAGGAAAGTGAAGAGGCAACCAACAGAATGGGAGAAAATATTTGCAAATTACACACACTGATAAAGGATTAATAACCAGAATCTACAAAGAGATCAAGAAACTCCACCACAACAAAACAAACAACCCACTTAAGAGATGGGCCAAGGACCTAAATAGACATTTTTCAAAAGAGGAAATCCAAATAGGCCAACAGACACATGAAAAAATGTTCAGGATCACTAGCTTTCAGGGAAATGCAAATCAGAATCACAATGAGGTTTCACCTCACTCTGGTTAGAATGGCTTTCATGCAGAAATCAACAAACAACAGATGCTATCGAAGATGTGGGGAAAAGGGCACACTAATCCACTGTTGGTAGGAATGCAAACTGGTAAAGCCACTACGGAAGACAGTTTGGAGATACCTCAGAAATCTGAATATTGCCCTACCATACGACCAGTCATCCCACTCCTCGGAATTTACCCACGGGAAATTAAATTGGCAAATAAAAGAGCTATCTGCACCTCAATGTTTATTGCAGCTCAATTCACAACAGTTAAGACATGGAATCAACCTAAATGCCCATCAACGAAGACTGGATAAAGAAATTATGGGGTATGTACTCTATGGATTACAACATAGCAGTAACAAAAAAAATGAAATCCAGTCATTTGCAACAAAATGGAGGATTCTGGAAAACATCGTGCTGAGTGAAATAAGCCAGTCCCAAAGGGACAAATATCATATGTACTCCCTGATCAGTGACAACTAACTGAGCACCTAAAAGGAAACCTGTAGAAGTGAAGCTGACACTATGAGAAGCAATGACTGGATCAGCCCTCGTCCTGACTGTCGAGGGACAGCTTACTATTTTATTCCTTTCAATATTTTCTTTTTCTACTTAATACCATTGGTTGAGCTCTTTACTTAACACAGAATTATTCTTAGGTGTTTAAATCCAATAGAAAAATCAATCCTTGTTAAAAATGAGACTGAGGGGGCTGGCACTGTGGCACAGTGGGTTAAAGCCCTGGCCTGAAGCACCAGCATCCCATATGGGCACTGGTTCTAGTCCCGGCTACTCCTCTTCCAATCCAGCTCGGCCTGGGAAAGCAGTAGAAGATGGCCCAAGTCCTTGGGCCCCTGCACCCGCATGGGAGACCTGGAAAAACTCCTGGCTCCTGTCTTCAGATCGGCACAGCTCTGGCTGTTGTGGACATCTGGGGAGTGAACCAGCAGATGGAAGATCTCTCTCTCTATGTCTCTACTTCTCTCTGTAACTCTTTCAAATAAATAAAATAAATCTTCAAAACAAAAATACAAGTGGGAATGAGAGAGGGAGGAGATGTACAGTTCAGCACACATTTCCTCAGACTTACTCCTAAGGGTAAAGCTAAAAACTTGCCATGGGACTTCAAATCACATTAAGTTGGCAGGTACCAATGCCATCTTACTAGTCAAAGTGAACAGTTTAAGTTCATAACTGACCATAAAGAAAGGATTAAGTGTCAAAGGGATCACATAGATAAGACCAAGTGTCTGCTAATAATAATAGATAGAATTAAAACAGAGGGAATGATCCAACATGGGAAGTGGGATACACAGCAGACTTGTAAAATGACAAATGCCCTAAACAGCACTCTGGGCTCAGAATCAGCCCCTAAAGCATTCAGATCTGGCTAAAAAGCCCATGAGAGTATCTCAGGCATGGAAAGCCAAGACACTGTGGCAAAAAATGACCTAAATGAAAGATCTCTGTGAGTGAGATCTCAATGGTAAGAAGGGACCATCAAAAAAAAGGAGGTAACTTTCTCTGAAGGGAGGAGAGAACTTTCACTTTGCTTATGGCCTTTTCTAAATAAGGTCGGAGTTTGTGGACTCAAGAGGCTTCCATAGCCTTGGAAGCTCATGACAAGAGCCTTGGGTGATTACTAACGTCATAAATAAGAGTGTCAATTGTTAAATTAACAACAGGAGTCACTATGCACTTGCTCCTCATGTAGGACCTCTGTCCTTAATGTGCTGTACTATGAGAATTAATGGTAAAACTAGTCTTCAAACAGGACTTTATATTGTGTGTATCTGTGTGGGTCCAAACTATTGAAATCTTTACTTAGTATAGAGTTGATCTTCTGTATATAAATATAATTAAAAATGAATCTTAATGAAGAATGGGATGGGAGAGGGAGTTGGAAGTGGGACAGGAGTGGGGGTGGGAGGGCAGGTATGGGGGGAAGAACCGTTATAATCCAAAAGCTGTACTTATGAAATTTATATTAAATAAAAGTGTTCTATATAAAAAGCTTATTTTGGTGCAAATAATTGAAATCCAGCCATCATTGTTCCTAATACTTAATTCCAGTAAGTTTTTGAAGACTGTGTGTGTGTGTATGTGTGCGCGCACATCCATGTCCTTGCACACTCGCTTCTGTGTCTGTGTCCCTCCATAAGAACAGACTTCCCTGTGCTCAGCTATTAAGGGAGACCTCTGCGCCCTCTTGCACATGTGGCTGACTGACAGAAGGGAGGCAAACTGGCCAAAGGCAGGCATGAAGACTGGAAGTCCCCAGGCCCTGGGGGAGGTGGGGGCAGGGTGGGCCTGCAGCAGGAGGAGGCCGCCCATCAGGGTAGTTGTGCAGCAGAGCCTGAGTCTCCGTAGCTGACCACTGCAAGGGCGGCTCATTCCAGGAGGTCACCGCCCCAGCATCACAGCTCTGAGAGGTTCTCCTGGTGCAAAGAGCACACAGCCCCCAGACCGCTCCGCTTTCTCTCCCTGATGTTTACTCTCCCTAAGCACCATGCTCTGCTTTCTGTTTGTGGGCCTATGAGACCAGAACCATTATTCTCCTTTGACAAACGTTAAAAGTGAAGCTGGTGGGCTGGCGCCATGGCTCGATAGGCTAATCCTCCGCCTGTGGCGCCGGTACTCCGGGTTCTAGTCCTGTTCAGGGTGCTGGATTCTGTCCCGGTTGCCCCTCTTCCAGGCCAGCTCTCTGCTGTGGCCAGGGAGTGCAGTGGAGGATGGCCCAAGTCCTTGGGTCCTGCACCCGCATGGGAGACCAGGAGAAGCACCTGGCTCCTGGCTTCAGATCAGCTCGGTGCACCAGCCCAAGCGGCCATTGGGGGGTGAACCAACGGAAAATGAAGACCTTTCTCCCTGTCTCTCTCTCTCTCACTGTCCACTCTGCCTGTCAAAAAATAAAATAAAAAAGTGAAGCTGGCAGGAGTTTAAGTCATGTGGTTCCAAGCACCCCATTTAGAGCTGTAGTTGGACTTGAACCCACACCCTTGATCCCCAGCTGCCACTTTGCATCCGTAACATGCTCTCCTTTCTCTTTTTAAAGTTTTGACTTTAGACATTTTCAAACATGCATAAAACAGAGAATAGAAGAGGGTACCTTCAGGCAATACCACAAAGCTTCCGCACTCATCAGTTCACAGCCAGCCTTGTTTCATCTATCTGCCCATTTCCCCAAATGTGTGCATGTATGTGTGTGTGTGTGTGTGTGTATGTGTGTAATATTTTGAAGCACACCCCAAATATCAATCCTCTCACTGGTAAATATTTCAATGTCATTTCTAAATGACAAGGGCATTAGAAAAAACACAGCCACCTGGGGAAGGAAGGGAAATATCATTTTGCTCTTAGAATTGTACCTGTAAAGCACATTGAACCTGCTACAAACTAACTAAAATTAAATTTAAAAAAATAATAAAGGAAGAAATCCACACAGCCATCAGACCTAATTAAATGAACCCATCCTTTCTGTCATAGGATCTGATATTCATTCATATGCAAAAGATTCCAATTGCTTTTTTCTAATGTACAAACAAACAGCCTCTTGCCCTGGATTCCAGCTGCCTCCTGCATTGGAGTCCAGGACCAAGGCTCCAGTACCAGCCCCGACCCTAGGGCTTGGTTGGAGCAACCTTAAATGCTCCACTTCACCATCCACCGCCCCCCCCCCAGCCTGGACCCTCCAGTATGGTGACAAGCCTCCTGGTTTTTAGGCAGGTCCCCTGGCCTAGGCAAACACAGCAGGTGGGTCACCCTCCCAGCGCCCACAGCCTAGGGCTCACCCCCTCCCTCCTCCTCTTGATCACCCATCAAGAGCAAAGGGAGCTCACCACGGAATTTAAGGATGCTCAAAATGGCAAATAATTTATGAAAAGCTTTGAGGAGGACCTGGGCAGCTGGGCTCTGGCAATGAGAGACCCTGAAGCCCCCAGGCGCCAGCCCACAAGGCATGGGGGGGTGCCTTTTCACACCCTGGGGGCCAAAGTCAGCCTCCTCCTCCCTCTCTCTTCCCCTCTCCAGATCTAATGACAATCCAAAGAGTTCCTGATAGGGTTTTAAAAGATGCTCTTTCATTCACTTCCACCAAGCATGAAAACCCAGCTTCTTTGTCTGCATTCTTTGCCCCAAAGGCCTGGCCTGCCCAGGGCCTGCAGCCTCAAACTTGTCACTCACTTTTCACTTCCTTTTGTTGGATTCGCCTTTATTTCATTCTTCTGTCTCCTCCATGCACCCTCCTCTCCCCCTCCTCACTCCATCCCTGTCCTTCTCTTCTGCCCGCCTCCAGCACTTCCCAGTCCCTCCCAGGACACACAAAAAAAGCCAAAGACCAGTCTGGGAATTTCTTTACAGTCCTCTGGGCCATCCCCCCACCCCCAGCCTGTCCTCACTCATTGCTTTCAAACAGTGGTAGCCAAAAGCCAGCAGGGGCTAGGAAGGCCCCAGGATAAAGGAACTAACCCACCGCACTGGGCTAGAAATGGCCTCAGGGCCACTGAGTCCCTGAGCATTGGCTCCAAGGCTGTGAAAGGGACCGGCCAAGGTCCCAGCAGAGTCAGTGGCAGAGCAGGGTCCGGCGCCCAGCGTGCCACCCTCTCAGCCCGGACTGCCCCCTTCAGAGCGGTGGCTGCTCCTCTGTCCACTGTGGCTCTTGGCTGCCTATGCCCTGGGGCCCCTGACCAGCCCATGACTGCGTGCTTTGAATGTCAGCACGTGCCAGCTGTTCAGCGGCTATGGAGGTATTTTTAATCAAATGCAACTGAAGGGATGTGGGCACCAGGCCGCCCCTGTTCTCCCTGGGCTTCTCATCAGCCATCTTTTGGGTGCTGGCTTTGTTGCCAGGCCCAGGACTCTGAGCTCAGAGGAAAGCATCAGAAATTGCACAAAAATGTGTCAACAAAGGTATTCATATTATCATCTTTTATCATGGTAAAGTGGATACAAAGGAAATGTTCAACACTATAGGCAGGTTGATTTTTTTTATAGCAGGATACTTCCAGAAGTTAATGGAAAATGCACTTTTAATTTGAAAACATATGTACACCTGCCTGTATACCACCAGCCATCGGTGCTCAGTGATTCTCAGAGTAACACGTTCTACCTTTACCATCAGACTAATAGGCCTTCATCTTTGTGCACCAAAATAAAACTACTTTTTTCAATTTGAGAGGCAGAGAGAGAGAGAGAGAGAAAGAGCGAGAGAGCGAGTGCACTCCATCCACCAGTTCACTCCTCAAATGCTTTCAATGGCCAGGGCTTGGTCAAGCCAAAGCCAGGAGCTAGGAACTCAATCGAGGTCTCCCACGTGGGCAGAGGACCCCAATCACATGAGCCGTCATCACCGTCTCCCAAGGCCTGCTTTAGCAGGAAGCTGGGGTCTGCAGTCAGAGGCAGGCTTGAACCTATGCACTCTGATATGAGATGTGGGCATCTTAACCCCTAGGTCAAATGCCCACCCTAAACTTACCTTTAGGGGCCAGTGCTGTGGCACAGCGGGTTAACACCCTGGCCTGAAGTGCTGGCATCCCATATGGGCACCAGTTCTAGTGCTGGCTGCTCCTCTTCTGGTCCAGCTCTCTGTTGCGGCCTGGGAAAGCAGTACAGGATGGCCCAAGTCCTTGGACCCCTGCACCCATGTGGGAGACCCGCAAGAAGCTTCTGGCTCCTGGCTTCCGATTGGCACAGCTCTGGTCGATGCAGCCAACTGGGGAGTGAGCCATCGGATGGAAGACCTCTCTCTCTCTCTCTCTCTGCCTCTCTCTGTGTAACTCTTTCAAATAAATATTTAAAAAAAAAACTTACCTTTAATTTCCATGTTTTCACAAACTCTTGAAGTACCTCATATGGAGGATACTTTGCCCTATCAAAACTTGTGTTGCAAAATAAAGCTTACTGGGGCAGGTGTTTGGTGCAGTGGTTAAGACACTGTTTGGGACACTATATCCCATCTCAGAGTGTCTGGGTTTGAGTTCAAGTTCTGCTTTCAATTGCAGCTTCCCGCTGATGTACACCCTGGGAGGCAGCAAGTACTGGGGCACCTGCCACCCACATGGGAGACCCAGATGGCGTTCCTGACCTGGCTTCAGCTTGAAGGCACTGAACCAGCAGGTGGGAGCTCTCTGTCCCTGTCTCCCTGTCTTTCAAATAAAATGAAAATAAACAAGTAAAAAAGTTTTAAAATAAAAAATGCTTACTGGTCTGAAGAAATGTTCACAGTAGGTTGCTAAGAGGGGAAAACAAACTGGATTTAAGTAGGATAGCAGGCAAAGCAGCTTGCAAAATACCCCACTACAAAATATATAGAAATTCTAGATTGAGACATGATAAACATTCTTTTAAAGACACAGTAAAAACTGTTTATACAGAAGATACATGCACGTTTATTATGCCTGGGAAACATGTTGGAAGACATTTACTAACTACACAATGTGATTGCAGGATTTTCTTTCATCACTAAGTTTTAGGTTTCGCCCTCAGTATATTATTTTCTGAGTACTGGTAAATGTTATCATTGAGAAGCTTTAATTAATGAATACAGAGGTACTTTAATTTTAAAAACACTTTTGGGGGTGGGCATTTAGCCTAGCGGCTAAGTCTGGTGAAGGCCTGGGTTTAAGCCCCCTGTTCCAGCTACGGATTCCAGCTTCCTGCTAACTTAGACCCTGGGAGGCAGTGGTGGGTAGCTCGGGTAATTGGCTTCCTGCTACCTGCATGGGAGACCTGGATTAAATTCTCAGCTCCTGGTTTCAGCCTGGCTCCACCCCAGATTCTCAAGCATTTAGAGGCATGAACCAATAGAAAGGAACAGAGAGAGATCTTCCATCTGCTGGTTCAATCCCTAAATAGCTAAAATGGCCAGGGATGGGCTAGGCCAAAGCCAGGAACCTGAAACTCCATTTTCTCCTCCTCCTGTCCCAACTAGATGCAGGGGCCCAAACACTTGGGCATTCCTCTGTTGCTTTCCCAGGCACATTAGCAGGGAGCTAGATCAGAAGAGGAGCAGCCAGAACTTGAACCCATGTTCACATGTGATTGTTCTGCGGGCAGCAGCTTAACCTGCTGGACCAGAATGCTGGCTAGGGGCCAGCGCTGTGACATAGTGGGTAGAGCCACTGTCTGCTGTGCCAGCATCCCTTGTGAGTCCTGGCTGCTCCACTTCCAACCCAGCTCTCTGTTACGGCCTAGAAAGCAGCAGAAGATGGCCCAAGTGCTAGGGCCCCTGCACCTGCTTAGGAGACCAGAGGAAGCTCCTGGCTTCTAGCTTCAGATCAGCCCAGCTGTGGCTGTGAGCCAGTGAATTGAAGATCTCTCTCTCTCTCTCTCTGCCTCTGTAACTCTGCCTTTCAAATAAATAAATCTTTAAAAAATAATAACAATAAAATAAAATAGAAATGTCTTTGGTGGGACGACAGGAATGGCTTCTCCAGTGGAATATCTGAGCTGGCGGAAAGCCTCGCAAGGCTATCACAGGTCAGAAGGGCTTGGGCAGGCCCTTGGGGACCAAGGCGTCTTGAGCAAGGAGCCAGAAGGGGATCTGAACTCCCGTCTCCCAACTCCAAGGCTAATGCTCCTCCCTCTGCCCTCTCCATTTCCCACTGTACCTCGTGGAGTTGGGGGAAGGGATGTAAAGGAAACACTGAGCTCTTCCTGCACGCTCTGAACTGGGTCGGGGCTCTGGGAGTTCAGGGTAGATCCCCAAGCTGCTCCAGAAATGAACTCCCCCATGTAACACATCTACCAGAAACCAGAGCTTCGCTGCTGCACCTTTAAGGTGGTACTTTTTAAGGAATCTTCCTGCAGCCGGCTGAGGAGTGGCCCTCCAAAAGGTACATCTACCAGGACCTGTGAACGTGACCTTATTTGGGCAAAAGGTCTTTGCAGAAGCCATTAAGTTAAGGAGCTCAAGATGAGATCTTGGGGCAGGACCAAATCCAATAGCAAGTCCCTACAAGAGAGGAGGGGCTGGCGTAGTGCAGAGGGTTAAGCCCGAGTTCAAGTGCTGGCTGCTCTACTTCCAATCCAGCTCTCTGAGAAAGCACCTGGGAAGGCAGTAGATGATGGCCAAATGCTTGAGTCCCTGCACTCACTGGGAGTCCCAGAAGTTCCTGGCTCCTGGCCCCAGCCCTGGCTATTGCAGCCATTTGGGGAGTAAACCAGTGGATAGAAGATCTCTCTTCTCTCTCCTCCTCCTCTCCCCTCCCTCTCTCCCCTCCCCTCTTCCTTCTTCTCTTCTTTCTCTCTCTCTCTCTCCCCCCCCCTCTGTTACTCTGCTTTTCAAATGAATACATAAAATAAATCTTAAAAAAAAAGAGGGAGAGAAGCAGCAGCAGGCACTAGAAAGAAAGGGGAAAGCCATGGAAGACAGGCAGAGACCAGAGCTATGCAGCCAGAAGCCAAGGGATGCCAGGAGCCACCAGAAGCTGGAAGAGACCCCAAAGAATCCCCTCCCAGAGCCTCTGGACTGTGCACAACCCTGCCAGCACCCTGCTTTTAGATCTCTGGCCTCCAGAATTGGGAGAGAGATGTTCTAAGCCACCTGGGTTTTGGTAATTTGTTATGATGGCCCCAGGAAATAACTACACCCTCTTGAAATCACTGCATCCCTCAACAGAGCTGTGCCATAAGTCAAGCAAGTGGCAAACAGGAAAGCGCAGTCAGCTCCCCACACCTTGCAAATGACAGCTGTGGGCCATTCCACGCCCGCCTGGGTCTCCTGAGATGAATTTCTTTTTTTAAGATTTATTTTATTTGTTTGAAAGGCAGAGTTACAGACAGAGAAAGAGGGAGGGAGAGACAGAGTGAGAGATCTTCCATCTGCTGGTTTATCCCCCAAATATTGGCAACAGCCAGGGCTAAGCCAGGAGCTTCATCTAGGTCTCTCACATGTGTGCAGGGTCCCAAGCATTTGGACCATTCATTCTTTCTCCGGTGCTTTCCCTGGGCACATTAGCAGGGAGCTGGATCAGAAGTGGTACAGCCAGGACTCAAACTGACGCCCACACAGGATGCCGGTGCTGCAGGCAGCAGCTTTACCAGGTATGACACAGCACCAGCCCCTAAATAATTTTTTTAAATAAGAAAGCACATGGTATTGCAGATGTGTGTCTGTGTGTGGGTCCTGGACATCTGCAGAAGGGACTTGGCTCCTTTTGTTAGCCTTGCTGCCTGCGAGGCTAACACAGCATGGAGGAGCCTGGGCCAGGGAGGCCGTGCATGGTCCTTGGAAAGAGCTGTCTTCCCGCAGTGCCTCATCCATCAGCACTGACAAACCAGGCCCCCCACGAGGGCTCTGGCTGCTGCTGCCGGGCAACGGCAGGTACAGAGCGGGAGCCCTTCCTGGGCCCTCACACCCTCCTCTTAGGTCAACACACAGAGGGGGCTCTGTTGGCCTGCTTGGGACGGCGAAGATTAATGGAGCAGGTGCAGGCCGGGGTGGGGCAATCACCTGGGCTGACAAGGTCCCTCATGGAGATTAAGTGCCCGACTGGACCCGATGTTATCCAGCCTGGGCTTGGATTTGGCCAGAGGTGGGCAGGAGCCAGTGACACCACATCTGCTGGCCGCACTGCCCTGGCCTCACCTGGCCTCATTCAGTCTCTGTGGGGAAGCCTCCACAGAAACCCCTGCAGTCCAACCCAAGGCATCCAGCTTTAATGTTTTTCTTGCTTCTTCAATTTCCTGGGTCGCTCGCAGCAGAAACGTGTAGAACAGCAATTTATTTGAAATCACCTGTTACCCCTACTGCCGAACATTAACCACTGTTCACATATGGCAAATATAGCGACCTTCCACGTATCTACACTGATGCAAATACATATACAAGCTGGGGGCCAGACATCACTCCATGCTTTTGGTCTTATAATCTTTTTACACTTCACATATTATGAACATCTTTAGTGCTAGTAAATGAAAATCAACTTTATCATTTTAATTGCTCCATACATTCTGGGCACTGAGGTACTGTATCATAATGAATTTCATCAGAAGCTCCCTGTTGGAATTTACTTGTGTCCAATTTTTCCCCCTCATAAATCACAGTGAGACGAACATGTTTCGATGTCTCCTTATACCTCAGTAACTGCAGGGGACTGGTTCCACGGTCCCCGGCAGATCCCTCAAGTCCCCTCCACAAAACGTGCAGTATTTGCATGAAATCTAAGCACATTCTCCTATATACTGTATTTTTAAATTTTTTTTATTTATTTGAAGAGCAGAGGGAGAAACAAAGAGCCACCACTCCTTGATTTACTCCCCAAGTGCCCACAATGGCCCCCAGCGGAGGCTGAAGCCAGGAGCCAGAACTCAATCCAGGAAATCCGAGTCTGCACCAGCAGTCAGGAGCAGGGCAGGGTTTGTTTGTTTTTTGTTTTTTTGTTTGTTTGGCAGGCAGGCAGGCAGAGTCAGACAGTGAAAGAGAGAGACAGAGAGAAAGGTCTTCCTTCTGCTGGTTCACCCCGCAAATGGCCGCTACGGCTGACACTGCGCCAATCCAAAGCCAGGTGCTTCTCCTGGTCTCCCATGGGGTGCAGGGCCCAAGCACTTGGGCCATCCTCCACTGCACTCCCGGGCCACAGCAGAGAGCTGGACTGGAAGAGGGGCAACCAGGACAGAATCCGGAGTACTGGCACCGCAGACAGAGGATTAGCCTAGTGAGCCACGGTGCCAGCCGCAGGGCAGGGTATTGAACCCAGGTCCTCCATTATGGCATACAGGCATCTTAACTGCGAGGCTAAGTGCCCACCCCATATAATTTCAATCATCTCTGGATTGCTTAAAATACCTAATATTGGGTTAATTCTTGTTATACTGTATTTCATTTATTCATTTTATTCTTACCTTTATTTATTTGAAAGGCAGAGTTACAGAGAGATCTTCTATACCCTGGATCACTCCCCAGGTGGTGGCAGTGGCTGGGGCTGGGCCAGGCTGAAGCCAGGAGCCAGGACCTCCATCCAGACCTCCCACTTGGGTGGTAGGGGTACAAGCACTTGGGCACACTAGTAAGGAACAGGATTGGAAGTGGAGCAGCTGGGACTTGAACCTGCACTTACACAGGATGCCAGCATTGCAAGTGGCAACTTAACTCACTGTGCCACAACACCAGACACTATACTGTATTGTTTGAAATGACAAGAAAAAAAAGTCTGTATGTGTTCAGCATAGATGTTACTTTTTTTTGAATATTTTTTGATCTGTATTTGGTTGAATTCATGGATACATAACCCTTGGATACAAAGGGCCAATAGTTTATCTTTTTATTATTTTTTTAGGAAAAGTTCCTCAAAGTAGAGATGCTAGGTCAGAGTTTTTATGCCACTTCAGGCTCTGGACACCTATGGCTCCAGGGTTGGGCCCGTGGTCGTCCACTGTGGACTGCCTGGAGGAAGCATGGTGGGAGGAGGCTGGAGGTGGGGTCAGTCTAGCATGGACCCCACCCTCCAGGTGTTTGCCTTCCATCCAGGGAGAGACGCCGCTGAGCGAGCAGGTGTGGAACTCCATGAACTTGGGCAGCAGTTCTCTGGGAGCGCCCAGAAGTCAGGGTGGACATGAGAAAGAATTCCTGAGGGAGATGAAGTCAGGGAAGACTTCCCAGAGGCAGTGACATTTCCTGTGAGCCTTGAAAGAGGAGAAGGATGTGACTGCTCCACGTGAGCACGCCAGGTGGGGTCAAGAGTCATGGAGAAGTGCCCCACACTAGGGGAGAGGAAAAGGAGGCAGCCAGGGGTGGGGCTTGTGGCGCAGCGAGCATCCCAGGTCCAGCACCATCCAAGTGCCAGTTCAAGTCCCAGCTGCTCTACTTCTGATCCAGCTCCCTGCTAATGCCCCTTGGAAGGCACCTAAAGGTGGCCCACGTACTTGGGCCCCTGCCACCCATGTGGGAGACCTGGATGGAGCTCCAGGACCCTGGCTTGCACCTGACCCAACCCCAGCTGTTGAAGTGCCATTTGGGAATTGAACCAGCAGGTGGAAAAAATCTGTCTCTCCCTCCCTCTGTGACTCTGCCTTTCAAATAGATGGATACATAAATCTTTTTTTAAAAAACATTGGAGGCAGCCAGCACTGCCCACGGCGACACTCCCGCACTACACCAGCGGCGTCCATAGACGCAGAGCCATTGCCCCTGGTGGACAACAGAGGAGGAGCTGATTGTCCCATTGGAGGTGAAAAAGCCCAGGCTCCGGGCCTTCAACTGTGTTCCTTGACTGATGCTCTGCACAAGCAGCCGGGACTCAACTCCAGGTCTGTCTGACCTCGCAGTCCTGGAGCCTTCCCTGGGCCCTACTATGATCAAAGCTGTTACTTCTCGGCCTCACTGTGGGGCTATGAGCCCTGTGGAGTACAACTGGGGTCCCCAAGCCAGGGGAGAACAGGACCTGAGGCTGTGGGGATGGAAGGCAGGGACTCCTGCAGGCTCCCCCCCACCCCGCCCCCAGCTCCCCCTGGTGTCCTCTGCATGGGGCAGCCAGCTGGCACCTGACCTTGGCAGTGACTCACATCTGAGCTGGGGGGAGGTAGGGGATCTGTCAAGGTGTCCACAGAGGAAGGGACTTAGCTCTGCCCTCTCGGCTGAGCCTCTGGCAGGGGTGGGTAGGAGAGGAGCCAGTGCGAGGCTGTGTTTCCTGTGTCAAACCTGGGCCCATGGAGTTCTGCCTCTCGTCCCCTGCCCCAAGTCCAGCTTACCATAGTGGACCCTCAAGCAGCCCTGAAATACTGCCCCTCCCCTCTCCTGTCCTGGCTGGGGAGGGCCTGCCTGGCAGAGAATACAGCAGAACACACGCTGCCTGCGAGCCCAGGCACCGAGCTCCTGTCACAGGGTGAGCGGTGACATGCGTGAATGGCACATATCACTCAGGGGCATGGTCTTTGGGCACCTGGAGAGGCCAAGCACACTGCAAGGGCCCGGCTGCTTCTTAAGTCTCGACTATTTTTCAAGAAAGGTTGGAAATTCAGACGTGTTTGCAAAATCTTCCTAACGTCAGCTACCAACTGCAGGCAAAATTCCAACGCAATTTAGGCCAAACAGATTAAGTCTGAACGGAGCCAAGCGCTTGCACCTCTGGTCAGATCCAGAGGTCATAAAGGCCAGGATGAATGAATGACTCTTGGGTATTATCCCGCACAATCCCTTTAGGATTTTTTATTGTTATTATTTATTTGAGAAGTAGAGATACAGACAGCGAGAGGTAGAGACAGAGAGAGAGAGGTCTTCCATCCGCTGGTTCACTCTCCAGATGGCTGCTGGTTCACTCTCCAGATGGCTGCAACGGCCGGAGCTGTGCTAATCCGAAGACAGGAGCTTCTTTCAGGTGTCCCACATGAATGCAGGAGCCCACAGACTTGGACCATCTTTCCCAGGCCATAGCGGAGAGCTTGATTGGAAGAGGAGCAGCCGGCACTAGAACCAGCACCCATATGGGATGCCGGCACTGCAGGCAGAGGATTAACCTACTGCGCCACAGCGTCAGCCCCTCCCTTCATTTAGATGAGGAAACTGAGGCCAGGATGCCTGTCTCCCCTCTGTGCTTCGTTTTAGGTCATTTCCAAGGTGAGGTCCTCAAGGTCACAGTTTTTTTTCAAGGGCACACGTGTTTTCTTCTGTGAATATTGAGCTGTTCATCCTATCTCATGAAATTTTCATTTCAAATATTGTGTTTTTCATCTCCTGGGTATTCCACTTCCTATCTCATTATGTTCACATTTTTCTCTGCATCCCTGGGCATGAGTATATTTGTAAGAGCTACTTTAATATCCTTGGTTATTAATTCCATCACCTCAGATGTTTATGGATGTATTTGCATTGGTTTTCTCCTAGTTGTGGGTAACATTTTTCTGCTTTTCATTTCTAATCATTCTCTCTTGGATGTTGGGCAATGCAAGTTTATATTGTTGAGTGCCGGATTTGGTTGTTTTCCATTCACGAGGGCTTGTGCCTTGTTCTGGAAGTCCATTAAAAGACCCACATAATCTTTGTGGGTTTTTTAATTTATTCATTTATTTGAAAGAGAGTATTAGAGAGTTATAGAGGGTTTTAGAGAGTTTGAGACATCTTCCATCTGCTATTTCATTCCCCTAAATGTCCACAATAGCCAGGGCTGGGTCAGGCTGGAGCCAGAAGCCTACTCTGGGTCTCCCACATGGGTACAGGGGCCCAAGGACTTGGGCCACCTTCTACTGCTTTCCCAGGCCATAGCAGAGAGCTGGATCAGAGTAGAGCAAAACAGGACTTGAACTGCCAGCATTGCAGGCAGCAGCTGTACCCACACCACCACAGCGCCAGCCCATTAGCTTTTTTAAAAATGAGTCAATCAGGGCCAGCGCTGTGGCTCAATAGGCTAATCCTCCGCCTTGCGGCGCCGGCACACCAGGTTCTAGTCCTGGTCGGGGCACCGGATTCTGTCCCGGTTGCCCCTCTTCCAGGCCAGCTCTCTGCTGTGGCCAGGGAGTGCAGTGGAGGATGGCCCAGGTGCTTGGGCCCTGCACCCCATGGGAGACCAGGAGAAGCACCTGGCTCCTGGCTTTGGACAGGCGTGGTGCGCCGGCCGCAGCGCGCCAGCCGTGGCAGCCATTGGAGGGTGAACCAATGGCAAAGGAAGACCTTTGTCTCTCTCTCTCTCTCACTGTCCACTCTGCCTGTCAAACAAACAAAAAAAAAAGGTCAATCGGGCCAGCGCTGTGGCCTGTGGCACAGTGGGTTAACGCCCTGGCCTGAAGCGCCAGCATCCCATATGGGCACCAGTTCTAGTCCAGGCTGCTCCTCTTCTGATCCAGCTCTCTGCTATGGCCTAAGAAAGCAGTAGAAGATGGCCCAAGCCCTTGTACCCATGTGGGAGACCCAGAAGAAACTCCTGGCTCCTGGCTTCGAAGCTTCAGATTGGTGCAGCTCCGGCCACTGCAGCCATCTGGGGAGTGAACCAGCAGATAGAAGGCCTCTCTCTCTGTCTCTACCTCTCTATAACTCTGTCTTTCAAATGAAATAAATCTTTTTAAAAAAAGTCAATCGTGGCCTTACTCCACAGCTAGTTTAGCCCCACTACTGAATTAAGAGTCTCTGATATCATTCACCAATGTGGATGCCTCACGTTTTTACCAGTGTCTCTCACCCTGGCTATAGGATCTCAGATGACGCCACAGTCCTGAGAGCTTTCTGTCCTACAGCTCCCAGCAGTTACCTTTTCCGTGAAAGCTGGGTTTTTGACTAGCCTTGTAGAGTTCTGCCTGCCACTTGAACAGATTTACGTTGAAAAACTCAAGACCACTCTATGCATATTTCTCCAACTCCCTCTGTAAAGATTTCTTGGCCAAGTACTTGGCCCTGAAAATCCCAGCTATTTCAACCTCCTGCACTCTGTTTTCTGTGTCCTCAACTCATCTGGTAGGGCTCCCAGTCCCTGCCTCGTGGACCAGAAACCAGCAGGTGCTCATGGTGCTCACCTCATTCATTTCTGTTCTCTCCCGGATTATGCCCCAGCGCTGCCTGCTGCCCGCTGTCTGAAGATCATTCTCCGTATTTTGTCTGTGGTCTAGTTGTTTCCGGCAGTACATAAGTCTGCCCCAGTAACAGGTCATCCCTGAAGCAGAAGTCTAGAAAGAAACGTGTGCAGTGAGGAAATGTTCCTTCCTTGTTAGCTCCTGCACAGCAATGGGGATCAGGACCGTTTATGGCCATGCTTGATGTTCTGTTTGATCATCCAGCTCCAGGGCTTCTGGGGCAGTAGTCCAGCCGTGAGACACACTGTGACAGGGCGGCCTCTGGTTTGGCCTGCCCCATGGCCTCTCCCAGGTACAGCACCCCTTCCTTTGGAGCACGACTCCGCCCCGGTTCCCTGAGGCCTGCCCGGGCTGCCAGTCAGGACACCAGCCTCCCAAGGCACAGGGATGGGTATGGGGCCCGGCTCAGCCCACTCTCTTCTCCTCTCTGCTTCAGCTAGTCCTCTGGGGATGCCTCTGTGATCACAGTCCTTGCTCAAGATTTGTACACGGGTGCTGGGAGAGAAGCGCTTTTTCCTGGGCTGGGCTGGGGTGATGTAAAGCGACAGCTCTCGCTGCAGCCACTCACCGCCCTCTCCCCATCTCTGCTGTGGACGACATGGGGGTAGAAAGCCCGAGGGGAGGGGCAGGGCCCCTAGCATCCCTGTTCACATGAGCTGATTAATCTCCGTTCATACTGGTCTGAGATGACTTCCATTACTTTTAACCAAAATAACCTCACTTCTTCTGGCTTCTGGGTCTTAGTTCAAGTGTCTGCAAAGGGTACTGTGTAGACTCCAAACAGAATGTGTAGGGAAAAGATCTAGGACCTCGTATTTCTGAGCAGGACGGCGTGTGCAGCAACATGAAGACTGGACAGGGCCAGGGCCTGGTGGCCCATACGTTCTCCCAATGCTGGGCTCAGGGCCTCACTCAGAGGTGACATCAAAGATTTTCTGGCCACGAGAAGGGATAAACGCAGATGGACGCACAAGGAGTGTTCAGAGAAGTGCTTACCATGGGGCGGAGGCTGCAGAGCTAGGTGGGTGTGGAAGAGGAAGAGCAGAGGCCACGAGCTTGGGGACGGCAAGGACACAGGACTGGAAGCAGCAAGAGATTTGGGCTAAGATGTAGACGTACCGGGCTGTGACTGCAGGAGAGAAGCAGGGAGTTACGTCAACAGCCAAGTAAGAGATGGTGGAGTTACAGCCCCAGGGAGGGTGCCAACGCCAGAGACATTTCAGAGGTGGGATCACCTGGGTGATGGGATACTGGGATAGTGGGATGGGGGGTGTTGATCAGAAGGAGGGATGAGAGGTGAATCGATGGGAAATGGGCCAAGAGTTTCTCTTCTGGGGGCCCGAGAGAGGATTGGAGGGAAGCCCGCTCAGTGGGTGGCCTCTCTTAAGCTGAGACACCCAGGCAGGCAAATCTTGCAGCCATGGGACTTGTGCAGGATGGATGTGGGCGTTTGGGAGACATCAGGAAAGAGATAATACGGAAGAGGGAGAGAACCTCCTTCGAACAGGAGACTGGGGATGGCTGAGGAGGCCACCGAGAGCTCAGGCCCACTGAAGGCGGAACTCACATTGTCCAGTCTCCAGAGGTGTTGTGGTCTGAAGACCGAGCACTCAGCTCCACCGCAGAGGCCCTAGGGAGGTCCATGGGCCAACACACACTCAACGCTCAGAGCGGCAGGCACAGGCCAGGCACGCAAGGCTGAGCCTCAAGAAGGGGTGCGGTGGGAGGGATTTCCTGGGGGTCGAGTGTCACAAGGAGGTGAGGACCAACAGGGGCTGGACAGGGAACAGAGCAAGGGAACACAAGGTTTCCCAGCCTCTACTGTCTTCTAGAGGAGGGCTTAGGCACTGCTGGCTCCTTAGTCAGGACTGTTCTTTGCCGTCTCTGCCTCTCCTGCACACCAGGGTTCCTCTTGGAATCACTGCCAGACTGCGGACCCTGGGGACTGCGCGTGCCCAGTGGCTCTGGATCAGACTTGCCTCCCCCCCACCTCACCTCCCCGGAGGGGAGCAGAAGGTCCCCAGAGCCCGGAGTGGTCCCTGACCAGCAGGCCTGAGTGGGTGGGATTTGAGGTGAGCCATGCCACCTGGCACAATGCCCCTCCCTCTGCACCTGTGTTTCCCGGGATGGGGGCCAGAGCTGTCCCTCCGTTGGGGTCTAAACTCTCCTGAAAGCTTCCGTGGGAAGGAGACAGGTGACACCTCCAGTTTGGAGAGGGCACTGGCAGGCGCTGCCCCCAAATCCTGAACACCCCCACCCCACTCCTTAGCAAGGCCCCCTCACTGTCCTGGGGCGGGAGAGCTCTGCAGGTTGGGGGAGGGGAGAGGGAATGGGGAGGGAGCCACGGAGGGGCGCGCTGTGTGGCCTCCAGGCCGGCCGGCTTTTGAGGCCGATTTGCTCTGCCTAGGCGGGAGGAAGTGAATGCTAATTTCCTCCCGGAGGGGGTCTGCGAGGGGAGGGAGAGGCGCCGCCGGGCCCTCCACCTCCCGAGGCCCCTCACCGTTCTTAGAACCCGCGTGAGCACCCCGCAAAGCGCAGGGAAGTCGGTGCCCCCGAAGAGGCCCTCGTTCTCGGCCAAGGGAAGAGCAGCCAAGGTTAAGGGCAGCCCGGCCTCGGGGCCGCCCTCCTCGCGCCCTGGGCCTCGCTGGTGCCGCTGTTTGAAGGAGGAGCTGGGTGCCCCGCCCGGCCAGCACGGAGAACCCAGGGGGCTGCCGGGCCCAAGCCCTCGCCGCCCCCAAGGCTTATCCGCCCGTGTCTCCGAGTTACCTTCCTTTATAGAATGAGCTCTGCGCTTTCGCCTCACAGCTGCGCGTACGCTTTCTGCTTAAATACTAAACTTGAGGAAAACTCTCAACACGTGCGGAGAAAAAAAAACGAGGAAGGGGCAAAGGCTAAGAAGCCGCAGGTGAGGAAGCCTGGCCTGTGGCGCAAGCAGGGCCCCTCAGGCAGGGGACTGGCCCCGAAGGAGCTACCCCCTTCCTCCTCGCTCCTTCCCGGCTGCCAGGCCCCTCCGGAGCCCCTTTGTGAGGTAATTGCATTTCTCCCCTTGTTAGCTTGCAATGAAAATGTCATCTCTTCCAGGCCACCGCCAGGGAGGGGCCGAGGCCCCATTCAGAGGCAGGGCCCGAGCTGTGAAGCTATTCAGGCCCGCCGCCGGCCCGTGGGGCAGCTGCCGCCCGCCCGTCTTCCCAGAAAACGCCCCGCCCTCTGCGCCGCAGCGGCCCCGACCGGGCAGGCGACCGGTGGCCGGAATCCGAGGCCCGCTGGATTGCTGTAGCCATACGGGAGGGGACCGGGAGAGGTGGGGCTGTGTTCCATGGGAGCTCAAGGTGTCAGGGGCGCTTGGGAGACTTAGAGGGACTGGCAGGGGGCTGTTGAGACAGGAGGGTGGCCACAGGGCCTCCCCTTGGAGATCTGCCAAGTGGTGGAGCTGGATAAGTCGCGCGCCATCTTGGTGCTCCTCCGCTTCGGCTCAACCCGCAGATGGAGGCATCTTCCTGGCCCTCGGGGTTCCTAGTGGGACACAGCAGGGGACATGGCTTCCATGGACGCCAGAGGCCTTCCCCTTGACCTTGGGAGAAAAGTGAGAAAGTGGGGGCCACGGGATGGAAAGGTGGTGATGTGTGTCTCTAACCTTGCAGAGTATCCTCTAAGGGCTGGCGTTGTGGCGGAGCAGGTGAAGCCACCACCTGTGATGCTGGCATCCCGTAGGGGTACCGGTTCGAGTCCTGGCTGCTCCACATCTGGTCCAGGTCCCTGCTACTGTGCCTGGGGAAGCAGCAGAAGTTGGCCCAAGTGCTTGGGCCCCTGCCACTCATGTGGGAGACCTGGAGTGTCAGGAAAAGAGTTGCAGATTGGCGCCTCCTCACTCGGGGCACCATAAATGTTAGGAAAAGAGGCGCAGAATAGAGAGGAGGCAGTGTGGGAATCTGCAGCCAGACCGGATTTATTCAGAGAAAATAAATTCCTAGAGGTGGGTGACCAACTGCCAGCGTGCACACTAATGGAACACGTGGCAGGCCCTGACCTCAAGGGCCAGGCCTTTGTATATTTTAGGAGGGCTAGGGATGGGGGTGGGGTAGGGGACAGCAGGTGGAGGGGAATTCCCAGAACTGGTCTTTCAGGTGGGCTTGCAGGGTGGACTATGAAGGCAATAGGATGTGAGACCCAGTTGAGATTCAAGGACAAGGAATACGTTCCAGTGTTTCTCTATCTTTTGGGCAATGAGCAAGAATGGCTGAGGCTTCTGTCTTGGTTCCATCACTGAAGAGCTCCTGGTTGCTGGCTTCAGCTTGGCCCTGCCCTGGCCATTGCAGCCATGTGGAGAGTGAAAACAGTGGATGGATGATCTCTAGCTCTACTTTTCAAACAAATAAAAGATTGTTTTAAAAATCAGAAGGCGCCCCCTAAAGGAAGAGAGAGGCCTCGCCCCCACCCATGCCATCCAAATACAGAAGCTGAGGGCCAGACAACTGAAAACTTGCTCATAACCGCCCATCTGCTAAGTAGCCAAGAAAGGCTTCGAATCCAGCTCCTTGGCACTCCGAAGCCCACCTCTCCTAACTGCTTAAAGAGAAAACAAGGTTTTGGATGGCACCAAATTCAAAACATGGCCGGGGGAGGCTCTACACCTGTTTGCTCTGCTCACAGCCCAGGTGACGGGTGAGGATGCAAACGCACATCTCTGCAGAACTCCCTCTCCACCCGTGGACACCTGAGCAGCCAGCCCTGCAGATGGAGTTCAGTCCCCGAGACCTAGACTAGAACAGGAAGTTATCCAGGAGACAGGTGGGGACTCGGCACAAGGGAACACTTTCTGAGAAAAGATGGAGAGCATTCTTTTCAAGAGTAGGGCTGTGAGGGGAGGGGACCCCCGAACTGCTGGGATTCAGCAGCCTCCTTACTCAGCAGTGCCCCTTGGAGCCATGGAGCCGGCCATTCCTACCACCAACCATGACTGCAAGCTTCCTGCGTGCTTAGCCTCTCCCAGATCCGCCCCTCCCTCTACCCCTAGTTTTCCTTCCTATCACTGGGCCCCCTCAGACAGCCCTTCCTGCGCATCCTCTCCTTGCTGAGCCGCCCAGGGTGGATCATGCTCATCTTCCCATCAACCTCAAATGGCCCCTCCTGACTGTGCTGCTGCCTCGCCCTCGAGGTCTGCCTTGGGAAATTCACCTGGGCACCTCTGGTCCTCTTGGGCCCCTACACCCTGGACCTTGGCACCACCAAGGCTAGGGACACAGAGAAGGGCCAGCCTGTATCTGGGCTGGCCCGGAGCCCTGGCTCACTATGCCTTCAAGGAAGTCGCTCTTCCTCCTTTATTTTTATTATCTCGTGGTAAGGATTAGCTGATGGAGCAGTCATGAGCCAGGGCCTGGAGCCAGATTGCATCACTTTGAATCTCAGCTTTGACACTTTGTGGCTTTGGACATCATTTTATTTCTTTTTATGTCTGGGTTTCCTCATGTGTAAAGTGAGGTTAATAACAGCAGTTCCTCCAAGGAGATTGAAGATCCAACGACTGGATATTAGCTGGTCTTTAAAGACAGCCCTCACTGATTCAAAGTTCTGGGCAGCCCCCCCTCCCCTCAGTGTTGAGTCTGGGCTGATCAGGGACTGACAGATGATGGTAGGGGAGTTCCTGGGTCAGCCCGGCCCTAGTCTTTAATAGGACTGACAGTTTCTGCATTCTCCCTCTTGGTGGGCGTGGCCCTGAGCTGCCCTGCTGGAGGAGCCACCTGGACAGGTCACTTGAGGGGAGGCCCCAAGGTCACATCGAGCAGGAGTAGAGACCAGCCATCCCGTCATCACCCCAGGTTCCAGGCTGAGTCTCCAGGTGAGCCCAGGTGCAGCTGTTGGTCAATTGTAGCTGCACAAAACACCCCAAGGGAGACTACCAGAGGAACTGCCCAGCTGAGCCCAGCCACCCCATGGAACTCTGCGGGATGAGAAAGCCACTCAATTTCTAGATGGATTTCTATGAGCAAGGAGCAGCCAGATCAGCAAGCAATACGCTTAGAACGGAACCTGACTCTCAGTAAGCACTGGGTGTGCTGGCTCATGGTCACTATGTCCTAGGAGTTCTTGCTGCCATTTGTACCACATGTGCAGGGGAAGGGCAGCAGGCCGTAAGAGGAGAGATGTGGAGTCAGAGAAGCTTCCTAGGAGAGGCAGGTCTTGAAATAGGCTTGACTGGTGGGCGGATGCCTTGTGTCTACCTCTTCTGAAATGAGGTAGAACTTGGTTGGAGGTCTCTCTCTTCCCATGGGCCACCACACTGTCTTGAGGCCCACCCACCATACCCAGCAGTCTAAGCCTCCTGGCTCGGGAGTGTGTTCTGAATGTCTCCAGGCCTGAGATCTGTAGGGCATGCACTGGTCTCCCTCTACTGCTTGGGCCCAGGGCTGGTTTCTTTCTTTTCTTTTTAAGATTTATTTATTTATTTGAAAGGCAGAGACAGAGATCTTCCCTCCACTCCCCAAATGGCTGCAACAGCCAGAGCTGGGCCAGTCCGAAGCTAGGAGCCAAGAGCTTCTTCAGGGTCACTCAGGGTGCAGGGGCCTGAGCACTTGGGCCATCTTCTGCTGCTTTCCCAGGTGTATTAGCAGGGAGCTTGAACTTGAACCAGTGCCCATATAGGATGCTGGTACCACAGGTGGTGTCTTTGCCTGCTATGCCACAGCACTGGCCTCAAAACTTGATTTGTGAAAAAACCACACACTCCAAGTATAGTCTGGTGTGTGGTAGACTCCCAGAATGAGGCAGCCATTACTGTGGTTATCTGGTAATATTTTCAAAATTTTCCTTTCAGAATGGTTTCATCAATGCCTGCATTTTAGACACTGACTCAGGACTCCTCCAACAGGTATGTTTTAAAAGAATGCTTGTTATTGGTAGTTAGAAAAGTCACTTTTTATATTGATTACATGTTAATATGGCTTGGCTATATTGGGTTAAATCAGCTGTGTCTGGCTTCTAATGCAGGCATGTGAAACACCAAGGAGGCTGATGGGAAGGGAGTTTTGTGGGGAAGGAGGCAGGGAGGCCCCAGGCCACAGCAGGAATTCTGCTTCCTAGCTGCAGTGATTTCACCAAGGGTGGCTCCTCTCCTGTTATCTGATTACACCGCGGTGCTGTTCACGTGAGAAAGGCAACATGAGAAAAATTGCTTGATCTGTTCTCTTCATGTGGCAGGTTCTAAGATGTTAAATTGCTCCTCTGGCATGCTCCACGGGAGACAGACTAGTTTTCCTGTTATTTCTGTTCTTTGTTTTTGGTCATTGTGAACTCATAGGCTAAACATCTGATAGACTGTCAATCCATCATAATTGAAGCTCAGATTGTCCCGTCCTGGTCAGTGGGAGCCTCTTCGAGTTGCTTCTTGGGTCCTTTTGATGCCATCCTGGTAGCCTAATGACGTCATGTTTGGTAAAAAAAAAATGTTCCAGAATGTTCTAGACTGACTCATGTGTTTCCTGTCCCGGAGTAGGAATCTTCTATTTCTCAAAAATTCTTATTTCTTTTCACGGGGAGTGGTATTTCAACACTGTAAGCTGGGCCCTAGGAATGTCCATGGGAGCCAGGAAACAGAAGTAAAATATATACTGGGGGTGACCAGCCTGCCACGAAGTTCCCACTTGGGGCGCCCGCAGTGCCACAGCAGAGTACCTGCTTTGAGTACAAACTACTTGACTGCCCAGCTAATGAGTGCCCTGAGAGGCAGCAGATGATGGCTCAAGGACTTGGGTCCCTGACATCCATATGGGAGACCCAGATTGAGCTCTGGGCTCCTGGCTTTGGCCTGGCCCAACTGGCTATTGTGGGCCTTTGTGGAGTACACTAGAGATGGGGAGATCTCTCTCTACTCTCCATCATTCTCTCTCTCTGCTCCGTCCAAATAAATAAATAGTGTTTTAAAAGCAGTGTAATTTTGGTGAAGTCATGAAGACATTGCTTGGGAGTCCTGCATCCTGTATCAGAGTGCCAGGATTGGAGTCCCAGCCATGCTCCCAACCCCAACTTCCTGCTAATGTACACTCTGAGAGGCAGCAGTGGCAGCTCAAATCGTTGGGCCCCTGCCCTTGAGGTAGGAGACCTGGATGGAGTTCCTGGCTCCTGGATGTGGCTGTCCCAGCCTCAGCTGTTGTAGGCATTTCGGGGGTGAACCAGCAAATGAAAGATCACTCTCTTTCCCTTTCAAATAAAATAAATACATTATTTTCTAGAAATAGTCCTGGCTATCAACACATAGAGGGTGAAATGATTAGAACATCGCATGTTGCATATATGAGGGGTCTTCAGAAGTTCATGGAGAATGCAGATGCATGAATTTCAAGACTTTTGCACCCATTTAAAAATTCTATTTTTCTACAAACATTTTGAAGTACCCTAGTGCAATAGTCGCAGGATAGCAATACTGCCACAGCCACTACCAAGCTGGTGACTGAAAGATATCTTTGCAGAGGCTTCCCCTTCTCCTCCTGCCCCCACGGGCCTGGGGGGGTCGCACTATAATCATGCCTGGGACCCTAGAGCCGGCGCACTCCCGCCAGTCCTCGGCTGCGTCTCTCTGCTCTTTCTGGTTGTGTGAAGCTCGTTCCTCCATGGATTCCTCAGGAGCGGGTCCTGAGATAATGTTTCCTGAGCTCATGCATGTTGTTAACAATTTGCCTCTGCTTTTGTAATTATTTTTAAAGATGTATTTATTTATTTGAGAGACAGAGTGGCAGAGAGAAGGAGAGAGAGGGAGATCTTCCATCTGCTGGCTCACTCCTTAAATGCCCACAATGTGCAGGGCTGGGCCAGGCTGACTCCAGGAACCTGAAACTCCACCCACATCTCCCTCATGGGTGGCAGGGACCCAAGTACTTGAGCCATCTTCTGCTGCCTTCCCAGGCCCATTAACAGGGAGCTGGAATGGAAGTGGAGCAATAGGATTCGAGTCAGCACTCTAATATGAGATGTTTCAGCGCCAGTTCCAGAATCTTAGGTTCTCCTAAAAGCTTGATGAGATAAAATCCACACACCACATAATCTGCTCATTTAAACCGCAAAATGCAGTGGTTTGTAACATATCCTCAGTTAAGTGCAGTCATCGTCACAGTCCATTTAAAGCACTGTGACCACCTTCCAAAAGACAGCCCTCCTCTGTCCTCCCCCAGCCCCAGGCAACCACCAGCTTCTGTCTCTGTAGATGTTGCTGTCCTGGACATTTCGCTCGACTCAAGTCATGTAATACTGTGATCTTTGGGGAGTGGCTTCTTTCATTCAGCGCAATGTTTTAAAGATCCGTCCAGAGTGGGCATGCTTTTTTTTGACTGCTTGGGACACCCACATCCCATATCAATAGAATGCCTAGGTTCGAGTCCCGGCTGCACCTCTGAGTCCAGCTTTCTGCTGATGTACCCTGTGGGAGACAGTAAGTGATGGCTCAGATACTTGGGTTCCTGCTGCACATGTGGAAGCCTTGAATCAAGTTCCAGGCTCCTGGCTTTGGCCTGGACCAGCCCTGGCTATCGTGGGCATTCGGGAAGTAAGCCAGTAGATGGAAAAATATCTCTCTCTCTCTCTCTCTCTCTCTGCATTTCCAATAAATAAGTAAATATTTTAAAAGTTTCACCCATGTTGTAACATGTGTCAGAATTTCATTACTTTTTATGACTAGACAATAGTCCATAGTATGGATATGATACACTTTATCCATTTGTTTGTTGGTGGACACCTGGGACAGTTCCACCTTTGGGCTATGATGAATAATGCTGCCATAAACATCCATGTGCAAGCTTTTATGTGGACATACATGTTTCCATCACTCCTGGGTGTCTACCTAGGAACAGAAGTGTGGGGTCATCTGGGGACTCGGTATTTAATCACGTGACATTGTCAGCCCGTTTTGCAAAGTGGCTACACCCTTGCACATGGCCATCACCAAGGTGGGAGGATTCCACCTTCCCCATGGCCTTGCCAACACTTGTTATCACCAGACTTTCTGATTCTACCTATCCTAGTGGATACAAAGTATTATTTAAATCACAGTTTTATTTTTAAGATTAATTAATTTATTTGAAAGGCAGAGTGACAGAGATTTTCCATCTACTGGTTTACTTTCCAAATGCCCACAACAGCCAGGGCTAGGCCAACTGAAGCCAGGAGCCAGGAACTCCATCCTGGACCCTGACATGGGTGGCAGGGCCCAAGCACTTGGGCCATCTTCTGCTGTCTTGTAGGCACATAAGCAGGGAGCTGGATCAGAAGTGGAGTAGCAGGGCTGGCACTATGGCTCAGTGGGTTAAAGCCCTGGCCTGCGGCATTGGCATCCCATATGAGTGTTGGTTGGAGTCCTAGCTGTTCCACTTCTGGTCCAGCTCACTGCTAATGTGCCTTGGAAAGCAACGGAAGATGGCCCAAGTCCCTGGATCCCTGCACCCACGTGGGAGACCCAGAGGAAACTCCTGGCTTTGTCCTGGCCTGGCCCTGCTTGTTGCGGCCATTTGGGGAGTGAACCAGTGGATGGAAGACCTCTCTCTCTCTCTCTCTCTCTCCCTCTCTCTCTCCCTCTCTCCCCCTCTCTCTCCCCCCCCTTCCCCCCACCATCTCTGCCTCTCTCTGTAACTCTGCTTTTCAAATAAATAAATCTTGGGGAAAAAAAGAAGAAGAAGTTGAGTAGCCAGGACTCTGGCAATTCAAGAAGCAGCTTAACCCACCACCCCACAGCAGCCCCTACATCATGGTTTGGCATTTCTCTGATGACTAATGGTGTCAAGCATCTTTTTAGAGCACAGTGGACATTTATTTGTACATCAAACTTGCAGCACTGTCTGTTCAGGTTCTTTGCCTAGTTTTAATCAGTTTTTTTTTTTTAAATTATTGAGTTAGACCAAGTCATCAATTTTTTCATTGCATTTTAATCTTTTTTTTAAAGATATATTTATTTTATTTGAAAGACAGAGTTACAGAGAGAGGTAGAGAAAGAGAAGAAAAAAAAAAAAAGGTCGTCCATCCGCTGGTTGACTCCCCAGGTGGCCGCAACGACCGGAGCTGTGCTGATCCAAAGCCAGGAGCCAGGAGCTTCCTCCAGGTCTCCCACGTGGGTGCAAGGGCCCAAGGACTTAGGCCATCTTCTACTGCTTTCCCGGGCCATAGCAAAGAGCTGGACAGGAAGTGGAGCAGCCAGGTTTCGAATTGGTGCCCATATGGGATGCCGGTGCTTTAAGCCAGGGCGTTAACCCACGGCGCCACAGCGCCGGCCCCTGCATTTTAATCTTATGTGTGGTTATCGGCATTTTAAAGTTTATTTTTGTTTGTGGACTGGTTTTGTTAATTAATCCTAAAAACCATTTACTTCTCCAGTTCTTCCAGTTCACTGCTGTAGAGTTGCACATCAGGTTTGCTTATAATTCCTTTCTTGTCTTTCAAACCTGTGCTTATCCCATGTTTCTTGTTTCTAATGCACATTTTAGCTTCTCCCTTTTGGTCCCAACCTTATTCAGGATTGTCAAGCACTAACTCTTTAATAAAAGCTAAAGTTCAGTTTATTGGCCGGCGCCGCGGCTCACTAGGCTAATCCTCCGCCTTGCGGCGCCGGCACACCGGGTTCTAGTCCCGGTTGGGGCGCCGGGTTCTGTCCCGGTTGCCCCTCTTCCAGGCCAGCTCTCTGCTGTGGCCAGGGAGTGCAGTGCAGGATGGCCCAGGTGCTTGGGCCCTGCACCCCGTGGGAGACCAGGAAAAGCACCTGGCTCCTGGCTCCTGCCATCGGATCAGCGCGGTGCGCCGGCCGCAGCGCACCGGCCGCGGCGGCCATTGGAGGGTGAACCAACGGCAAAGGAAGACCTTTCTCTCTGTCTCTCTCTCTCACTGTCCACTCTGCCTGTCAAAAAAAATAAAATAAAATAAAATAAAATAAAAAAATAAAAGCTAAAGTTCAGTTTATTAATCTTTTTTTTTTGTGTGTGTGTGTGTGTGTGTGATTTTCTGGTTCTCCATTTATTTATTTATTTCAACTTTTACCTTTTTTTGAAGTCTGTCTTCTCCTTTGCTTGCATTTTATTTCTTTTATTATTTTATATTAGATTGGATATTCACTCAAGTTTCTTTAAGACTTTAATTCTGGTCTATACATTGAAAAATGGCTAAAATGCTAAAATTTAGGTTACATATATTTTACCACAACAAAATAATTCACCAAAAAACATCAAAGTGTATATGAAGTTCCTGAAGAAAACATAAATTCTCTATAGAAATCCTTAATGGTCAAATATTTACATCTGATCACTTCTATTTCCAGTTTTTTATTATTTATTTATTTGAAAGGCAGAATTATAGAGAGGCAGAGGCAGAGAGAGAGAGAGAGAGGCAGGTCTTCCATCGCAGGTTCACTCCCCAGATGGCTGCAGTGGCTGGAGCTGTGCCAATCCAATGCCCAGGCTGGCTCTCTGATGCTGGAGCAGGGGCCCAAGCACTTGGGCCATCTTCTACTACTTTCCCAGGCCATGGCAGAGAGCTGGATCAGAAGTAGAGCAGCCGGGACTTGAACCCGTACCCATATGGGATGCTGGCACTGCAGCTGGTGGCTTTACCTGCTAGGCACAGCAACCACCCCTAGTTTCCAGTTTTAAAAGAAAATGAGTGGGGCTCATGCTGTGGCGTAGCGGGTAAAGCCGCCGCCTGCAGTACTGGTATCCCATATGGGTGCTGGTTCGAGTCCTGGCTGCTCCACTTCCAATTCAGCTCTCTGTTATGGCCTGGGAAAGCAATGGAAGATGGCCCAAGTCCTTGGGCCTCTGCACCCACATTGGAGACCCTGAAGAAGCTCCTGGCTCCTGGCTTTGGATCGGCACAGCTCCAACCATTGCAGTCAACTGGGGAGTGAACCAGCAGATGGAAGACCTCCCTCTCTCTCTCTCTCTCTGCGTCTCCTTTTCTCTCTGTGTAATTCTGATTTTCAAATAAATAAATAAATCTTTAAAAAAGAAAAAGAAAATGAGTAACACTGTACAGACAGGGCCAAATCCCACTTGGCTCCCAGTTCCATCTCCTTTCCCCTTTCGGAGTCTCCTACACCTGAGACGCCTCCTTCCGGCCCTCGTTTTCATCCTGTCCCTCTTGCAGCGACACCCGTAAGCAGCAGTTCTGTCTCAGTTTGCATAGATGACGTCACGCTCTCTGTGTCGTCACGTGTGGAGCTTCCCCACCCACCGCCATGTTGCTGCGGCACCTTCCTTTCCCGAGCTGGGTAACATCGGCTGCACCTGGCTAGCTGTCACTCCGCGAAGGGCAAGCCCTTAGTGCCCATTTTCCACTAGGAGAAGCAGCGTTGCAGTGGAGTGCTTCTGGAGCCCGCCAGTGCCCGTGCCTGGGACACAGGTGGTTACGGTTCTAATTCCTGCAGCCCAGGGCCTGGGCACCTCCCCCTGCACTCAGGGAACGCTCAAATATTTCTTCTTTCTCTGTGTGCATTGAAGAAAGCAGAGAAAAACTGCCATTGGTTTTGTGCATTTTTTAACTTTACTGGGGATTTTTCACTTTTTAATCAAGAGTCTGCCCCTCCAAAAACCTTGATGGTTGCTTGGTTCCCTTCAGGCCAGAGGTGCGTGTGTCTGGCAGGGGTGGGGGCTGAGACTCCTGCAGTCCAAGTCCTGACGCGCTCCTGGTGAGGTTCTGTCCTCATGCTTTTCCATAGCAACCTGGGAATGTTTTCTCCTGCTCTTTTGATCTTGTACTTGACTTTTACACTTTGGGGTCTACTATTTGTTGCATCCATATGCACATTTTAACTGAGCTGTGGTATTTTTTGTTTACCACAGCCTCCTAATAGAAATTGTTCTGACCTAATTGTTCTTTATTTTTTTTTAAAGATTTACTTACTTATTCGAAAGAGTTACACAGAAAGAGAAGGGGGGGGGGGTCTTCTGTCTACTGGTTCACTCCCCAGATGGCTACAATGGCCAGAGCTGGGCCGATCTGAAGCCAGGAGCCAGGAGCTTCCTCTGGGTCTCCCATGCGGGTGCAGGGCCCAAGCGCTTGGGCCATCCTCCACTGCCTTCCTGGGCCACAGCAGAGAGCTGGATCAGAAGTGGAGCAGCTAGGACTCAAACCAGCACCCACATGGGATGCCAGCACTGCAGGCTATGGCTTTACCCGCTACGCCACAGCGCTGGCCCCCCTATGTTCTTGAGTACCTTACATCATAGAGCCTGACATATGCATGTGCTTTTTTTTTTTTAATTTATTCATTTGAAAGTCAGAGTTACACACAGAGAGGGAGAGACAGAGACAGAGAGGTCTTCCATCCGCTGGCCCACTCCCCCAATGGCTGCAATGGCCAGAGCTGGGCCAGGCTGAAGCCAGAAGCCAGGAGCTTCATCTGGGTCTCCCATGGGGGTGCAGGGGCCCAAACCCTTGAGCTATCTTTCCTAGGCCATTAGCAGGGAGCTGGATTGGAGGTGGAGCAGCCAGGACACAAGCCAGTGCCCATGTGGGATGCAGCTTCTCAGGTGGTGGCTTTATCACAGCGCCGGCCTCTGACATACACGTGATCTGATTGTGCCATTTGAATCTCGTGCTGAGGAAGACGGCACACTGAGTCATGAATTTACTGGACAAATGCTTACTGAGAACCTGCTCTGTGTCTTGTAGTTGCTAGTGCTACAGTGATTGTACGACGCAATCTGCAGGGGGATGTTGGGGTTTGTAGCACTCAGTGACCAGGCAGTGGCTGACATTCCCGACACAGGGTTCCCCTTCTGGCTGTGGGAGCCGGTTGCGGATACTCTGCTGCTCGGATGATTTATCCGGGGGCTCACTGGGTATGGGGAGCGGAGTAGGAGCCATGGCACGTTTGCCTCAGCTGCTGGAGGAGAGGACATGGGAGAAAGGAGATGAAGGGGGGACAGGTGGCATTAAAGGGCGTCGTTACATCTGGCATGGCCGCCTCCTGAAAACTAGGCTCCCTCTGGAGAAGAAATTAAGGCCTTGAGGGGGACGGATGCTTGACCGTGCTGACAGTCCCTGACCCTCAGGGGCCCAATCAATGCAGGTGCCAAGTGCTCCAGGCCACTGCGGTCCCTTGGTTGGCACGTGGATACAGAGCACCTGCCGTGCACCCTGCTCCACCATCTCAGCTACAGGGAGAGAGCAGAGCATAGATTAAAACCCTGCTGTCAGCAGAGGGGACCGTTGAAACGGAAGCAAATCAGTACAAGAGCGCAGTCAGTGCCCGCCACGTTACCACTGCTCACCGTCGGCGTGGCCGGCTCAGCGCACAGAACAAGGGCCTAGGGCTGGCCTAAGAACTGCTCATGCACCGTCTCTTGTCGTCCTCACGGGGACCCAGGTTTCACAGGTGAAGAACCTGCCCTGCAGAGTCCCAGGTGCCTGTACGGTCTCAGGTCTCGGCATCCGAGTCCAATACTCTCCCCTTGCCAGGCCCTGCTGTGGCTGTCTGAAGGCCAAGGTCTCCCTCTGGTGGTCACATGACACCTAGGGCTGCGGCTGTGCTGGCTGGGAGGGGTCTGCCCCTGGGGGGCGGTTTAGAGTAGGGGAAGGAGGCAGCACTGGACTGACAGGTGGTCCTGGTTCCACCATCTGGCTCAGAGGCAGGCAGAGCAATAGGACTTCTGGCTCCTCCCATTTATTCACGGACTGTGGCAAGAGCAAGTCAACTTCATCCCCTGCAAAATTGGAGTGATTAAGCCTTGCCTGTTGCCATGGTGACTACACAGGACGAAGAAAATATGTTCAGCACAGTGCCTGCTACACAGACCTACTGACAGCCAAAAATAATGATGGAGGTTAAGTTTCCTACTTTGTAAAATGGGGGTAGAGATGTCTCAACTATGCCAACCTCAGAGAATAGTCATTTGCTCATTTCATAAGCGCCTACTGTATACCAGCATTCACGATATTTTAGGCTCCCTCACCTTGTGGTCTACTCTTTTGTGGGTAGTGGTTGAGGGTACACTCCAGCAACTGCACCCAGAAGGTTCCCAGGCTATTGGGGCCAGGGAGGGTGGGGTTAGCGGGTTCTGGGCTCTGCGCAGCGGGTGGGCAGCGCCACCTAGTGTCCATGTAAGTTCTCATTTTCTTGCTGGAAAGATCAGTGTTTTTTTGTCTTCCTGGGCTCTCAAGACTTAGAAATCAGGTTCTCTCCCAGGGCTCACCGGCTGTGCCAGAGCCGGCAGCACTTACCAGTCCCCAGGAGAGTGGAAGGCAGGCTCCATGTTGACTAAGATAGTCTAGCCTTAGCTTCTGTCCTCTGAGGAATAAGAAGTCATTAAATAAATCCTTGCACACACAGAGTGCAGGTGAGACTGGGGGAGGGAGGAGGCGTGCGGAGGGTTAGGAGCTGGGTCTTCCTAAGTGAGATGATAAAGAAAGCCTTGCAACCCAAGAATGAACTGGGTCAGTCCAGGGACCTGCTGCCTGGAGCAGGAGCCTGGTGGTGAGACCAGAAGGGCAGACTGGACCTCAGATGCCAGACTGGTGTGATGTGGGGGAGCAAGGGCCCTGCAGGCAGTCGTGCATCCAAACCCCAGCTGCAGCATGGGCTGCATGAGGGGCCGGCACCTGCTGTGCAGTGTGGTGACTGTGGGCCACTGTGGGTGAGGAGAGGCCAGCACAGAGTCAGTGAGTGGCCAGCATGAAAGGGGGACACTGGTGACTTGACTGACTGGGGATGGATGGTGCAGAGGTCACCCCAAGAAGAGGCGATCGGGGGCTCAGAGTCCATGTCCCTCCCAGGGCCCTGGCGCAGCCCTGGCACCACATGGGGCCCAGGCTGTAGCACCAACCCCATCCACCAACCCCATCCGAGACAAAGGCTCAGGACTGGCCCGCCTGCCAGGGCAAACTCGGGGTTTATTTCCCCATGGGTAGTACCTCCCTGGCCCACCGCATTCACTCATGTCCTTTGTCCACAACTGACTGGCTGCTGCAGTGGGCACTCAGCTAGGTGCTGGGGGTACTGTAGGGATCACACAGCTCTGGACCCCATTCGAGTTTTCTCGTTCCATCCAGGGCTGCAGGATCCAGCTCCCTGAGCAGGTGCAGTGAGGCGTGCGTCCCCCCGGCCCACCCCACCCCTCTCTTCCTGCCTTCAGATTCCTCTGGGCCATGGTCCGAAATACCCGAGACCTGGGTAGCAGAGTCAGTGACTGTGGGGCCACTCTTTTTTTCTTAAATTTATGTATTATTTTATTTGAAATGCACAGTGACACAAGAGGGGTTTCCCATTCATTGGTTCATTCACCAAATGGCCACAACTGCCTGGGCTGGGTCAAGCCGAGGCCAGGAGCCTGGAACTCCATCCAGGTCTCCCACATGGATGCAGGGGCTCAAATACCTGAGCCATCCTCCACTGCTTCCCAGGTGCATCAGCAGGAAGCTGGATTGGAAGTGGAGCGGCTGGGACGTGAAACTGCATTCTGCTACAGTTTCCCAAGCACCTGCTGCGCCACAGTGCCAGCTACATAGGCACCAACCCCTGAGCCCGAGGCCACATCGTAGCCAATGGGGGCAGCAGTCCAGGACGGGGCAGCCACGAGTGGTGCTGGAAGGAGGGCAAGACCAGGTGGCCAGGTCTCCAGGGTCCAGGCAAGGTGACTTTGGACAAGCAGACTCAGTCCCAAGCACCGCTCAAAGCCTCTGACCTCTTGCTCCCAAAGGCAGCTGCCCTCTCCTCTCGGCACAGGGAGAGGCCTCAGAAAATGGCCAGAACCATGAGGCCATCAGCCAGACATACAGCTTGACATGGCCTTGTGCCTAGAAGTCAAAATGGAGCAGGTGGCAAGCAGTTGCCATGGCAACCCTGCAGGGACGCCACACCTGGTCTCTCTCACCTGGTTGTGTGTGCACACACGGTTCCATCTGACCATCCGGTGCCTCAGTCTCCCCACCAACAACGTGCGTTTACAAGCACCACCACCTACAGTTGTGAGGATCGATATCTAGACAAGTTCCTGCAGCAAAGGATACAGTATGATGTTTGCCATGGCTGCATTGCTCTATTTTAATCATCTCTACTACAGTTTCTCCACCTGGAACTCCACCTGGGTACAGGGGCCCAAGCACTTGGGTCATCTCTTGTGCTTTCCCAGGCACATTTAGTAGGAAGCTGGATATGAAGTGGAGCAGCCGGGACTCAAACCAGCGCCCAAATGGGATGCTGGTGTCCTAAGCAGCAGATTAATTCATTATGAGCTTAACCCATTATGCCATGCCTGCCTCTCCCCTGCCCTTTCTTAGGCATCAGACAATGAGGCTTATATAGTCTGCACACTGAGCATCCAACTCTTTTTTAAAAGATTTTTTATTTGAGAGGCAGAGGCAGTTGAGAGAGCGAGTGGGAGAGGGAGAGAGAGGGAGAGGAAGGGAGGGAGAGGGAAGGAGGGAGGGAGAGGGAGGGAGGGAGGGAGGAAGAGAGATATCTTCTACCTGCTGGTTCACTCTTCAGATGGCTGCAACGACTAGAGCTGTGCCACTCCGAGGCCAGGAGCCAGGAGCTTCTTCTGGGTCTCCCACATGAGTGCAGGAGCCCAAAGACTTGGGCCATCTTCTATTGCTTTCCCAGGCCATAGCAGAGAGCTGGATTAGAAGTGGAGCAGCCGGGACTTGAACCAGCACTCATGTGGATGCCAGCACTGCAAGCAGCCACTTTACCCACTACGCCACAGCGCCGGCCCTGAGCATCCAACTCTTAATGGGAGGGTTCTGGGGGCACTTCTGATCCTGAGGGCGGTTCTTCAGGTTTTGCTTCTGTTGCCCTGGCTGCTAAGAACCTCACAGAAAATCCAGAACCCAAGAACTGATCCGCGCACATGCTGCCATCTCCAGCAGGGGGCGCCCAGCACAAAGCTTTGCTTGGTACCAGTCCCTGGCAGAATCAGCTGCATAGGATGGGAGCTGGGAGGAGCTGTTCCCGCTGTGCTGGTGGCGGGGGTGGGGGTGGGCGGGCAGGTGTGGGCCCCTCGGCTCTCCTCGTCCCCACCTGCCCCACTCCCCGGTGGTGCAGCCTCATGCCAGATGCCATGGGTCTTGGTCTGCCAGCCTGGGCAATGGGTGTGTCATCTCTGCCTCCAGCCCTGAGCTGCTCCTGGCCTCGGTGTCCCAAACTATGCTCACCCCAGCATGGTCTCTCCTCAATCCTTGCACCAAGGGCTTAAGGTTACCCCCTCCCCACCCAAACAGCGCAAATGAAAGGCCAACAACAACAAAATGCATGTCTTCATTGTTTGATTAATGGACTGGCTGGGAGGGCAGGCACTCAGCTTTGGTTAGTCAGAAACTCCCGTTAACTGTGTACAAAATATGAATGTTACAAAAATCACATAGAAAAATAGGGTTAGTGAAGCCGCAGCCCCTGCCCCACAGGCACGCACTTCTCTCCCCTCGGTTACGGATCACTACAGAAAGACTCCCAACTGGGGAATCAACAGTGCACCAAGGCACTGCCAGGAATGCAATGGACTCTGAGCTCAGCCCTGGAGAAGAGACCCCTCCCTGCCTTGTGGCCCAGCGGGCCTCAGGCTCCAGGAGCTCAACCATCAGCCTGGGGTGCAAATCCTCTTCTGGGAGGGCCTCAGGCCCTGCCCCTGGGGAGGGCGTGGCCATGGGAGCCCGTAACAGCATGGCGCACACAGCCTGGGTTTCGGTCAGGCAGAGGGGCCGTGGTGCTGTCCAGCCCAGGGCACGGCGTGGACTCAGAGGCGCTGGGCCACGTGAGCTGCTGGCGCTGCTGTCCCGGGCATGATCCCTAACTGGGGTAGCACAAGCAGCATCCCGTGGCCGCCGCCTCCACGCGGGGCTTGGCGCCCGGCCCCAGGAGCCCATCGGTGACAGAGTGCTCCGTGATGATGTCCTCCACGCGGGTGATGTAGAGCAGCGTCAGCAGCACCCCCAGGAACTGTGTGGAAGGGCAGGGCTGGCCAGAGCTGCTGGCCAGTTCCCAACCCCAGAACCCCCAGCAGCCAGGGCACTGGGTGACCTGCCAAACTCCAGTGCCCAGCACGTCCACACTGACCCTCCCAGGAAACCCTGGAGACCTCTGCACCCCATTAGCAAGGGCCTTCCACTCTGGGCTTCCCCCTCCACTCCACCTGTGTCCCACACTCTCGAGGGGCCCCGGGCATGGCACTAAGCCCTGCTGAGCCTCGCTTTCCTCCTCTGTGAACAGAGCACAGTAACTGCCCCTACCTTGCAGAGAGTCCATGGAAGGGCTTCGCAGCCCACGCGCTGGCCATTGCCCTCTGCTCCCAGCCCTCCCCGGGGAGGCCAGGCCCCGTTCCCAGAGCCGCCTCCCCTGGCTTCTCTGTGCCTCTCCTCCGGTCACCACACCACTCTTCCCTGAGCCCAGGGCCCACCCACCTGGGGGAGCAGGATGCCCAGCAGGAGGCCCGCCATGATGGTGTAGTTGTCCATGAACCAGATGAGCACGGCGTTGGTGCAGCCCCGCACGTAGATGACGTCCTGCACGCTGAGGCGCTGTGCAGGGAGAGCCCAGTCAGCTGCGGGCACTTGCTGCCCACGTGGCCACTCGCTCAAGGCCCAGGCTATCCCTTGACAGCTCAGGCCTCCGTTTCCCATGTGCCATGGGAGATGGGGGACCTAGACCACCCTAGGTGGGCAGCACTGGGGACCCAGATGTGCCCACATCTGGGAGAGCACAGGCTCAGGGTGCTCCCAGCTGCCTGTTTCTGGGATGGGTGCCAGGCACTGGTGCAGGCAAAAAACCTGCTCAAATGACCAGAACCAAAGCCCAGCTCAAGTACACAGGGAAGTGTTTTCTGCATGGTGTAAATCCACAGTGAATTTTCTAGAACTACTACTATGTAAACCAAGGAATGATTATCCAAGTTGAGCAACCCTAATGCAGAATTCTTTTTTTTTTTTTTTTTTTTTTGACAGGCAGAGTGGACAGTGAGAGAGAGAGACAGAGAGAAAGGTCTTCCTTTTGCCGTTGGTTCACCCTCCAATGGCTGTCGCGGTTGGCGTGCTGCGGCCGGCGCACCGCGCTGATCCGATGGCAGGAGCCAGGAGCCAGGTGCTTCTCCTGGTCTCCCATGGGGTGCAGGGCCCAAGCACTTGGGCCATCCTCCACTGCACTCCCTGGCTACAGCAGAGAGCTGGCCTGGAAGAGGGGCAACCGGGACAGAATCTGGTGCCCCGACCAGTACTAGAACCTGGTGTGCCGGCGCCGCAAGGCAGAGGATTAGCCTAGTGAGCCGCGGCGCCGGCCCTAATGCAGAATTCTTAATGCTTCAAAACCTCAAACTGTTTGCAGCCTGACCTGGTACCACATGGGAAATTCCACACAGTGAGCAGTCACGCTGGGACACGTCGCAGAGCTCTGAGCTGTTGCACATGCCGTCCCCTTTGTCAGTGTGTGCAGAGTTCCCAGGTCAGGTGTGGTGGGAGCCTGCCCCATCAGTGAGTGGCACTTGGGGATAAGAATGAGGATGTCGCCCATTGTTGGTTGTTGACAAAGTGACTGTGGGCTCTGGAGTGTTGAGAACCATTGCTGGGCTATAGCTGGGGAACCTCAGCTTGCGTCCCCTGGGCCAGTGCCACTGCTGACAGTCCAGGGCCCCCACTATGCGAACTTCTGCTCCGTCACCGTTATTCTCAGCTCCCTTTCCAGAATCCCAGCTTCTCTCCTGGACTGGTGGGGTTGCCCAGGAAGCTGCCCTGGGGAAGACCCTCAAAGGGCTTGCCACCCTCTGAGAAACTCTGGGTCCTGAGCAGAGGGAACCCGTGGGAGTGGTCCTCAAACTAAGGGCAGAGACAGACAGGTGCCGAGCATGCTGGGAGTCCCACCGAGGGCTGCACTGGCCTCATGGGACAAGCCCACAGGAGGTCTCAGCAAAGCCTGGCAGGGGGCTTTCCCCACCGGCAGTCTGGGCTCCCGAGCCCTTCTGTGCCTGGGTGGGATTGGGAAACCTTGGCAGTCCTGGCTCCACTTCACAGCCAGGAATGTTGGGAAATTTCAGCAGTCAGGAGCAACCCCGCCAATCATCCTGGGGGTGGGACAGGACAGCAAGGCCTCTAGGTAAAGGAATTCCAGAGACATTACCTCCTTGTCGATGGTTTTGTAGCCACACATGGTGTTGACGACATCTGTCTGAAACAGAAATGTGTATCACAAACACTTAACGTGGTGCTTACCCAAAAAGACACTGCTGATCTACCCATTTGGCAGAAGAAAGAACTGAGGCACAGACAGCTGCCCTGTCCAGCATGGATGGAGCTGAGATTCCAAGCTAGGCAGACTGGCTTGAGCCCGAATTTAACCACACGGTGCTTTAAGAAATGCAAGTCGCAGGACCACCCCAAGAGCAGCCCAGAAATGCAGGGAAAAGGGTCCTGGCCCAGCCCCTGCTCTGCTGGCTTGGTCTACACTGTCTCAGAGGTCAGACTGGGGCTGTTCCTGCTCACTGGCCCTTAGGGAGGAAAACCTCCGACCACAGCTGGGATCCTGCCAACATGGTTACCTGTGGACAAGGCCACGGCTCCTGGCTGCGCTTCCTGCCCCCACAGACCTCAGCTCTACCAATGTGGGGCGCTGCAGGAAGTTCCTTCCAGAGAGGAGAGTTGGTCTCTGAGACTCCTGGCCTCTTATTAATTCAGGTACAGAGGAAACTGCCCAGGCCCTGGACCCCATCAGATCCTGTGCCCTGTGGTCTCCTTGTTCATCTGCCAGGTAAGACGGCCAGACCCTGTGTCCAGCCTGGGCTTCCTGCAGCCCTGCCCACCCCCATAATGGAGTGAATGTGGATGCTTAGGGGACCCCAGGGGTCAGGGACGACACAGAAGGCAACAGTGGAATGGCCGCCCAGCATGGCCTCTGGCGTCACCCCTCCTGGGTCCAGTTCCTGCTCTACCATTTAGGAGTTCTGCACTGGCCTTGCTTGGTGGGATGGGCACACAGAGGCCCTCAGTAAACAAGTCTTCGATGCATGTGCACACAGATGTGTGCATGACTGGGGGAGGGAGGGAATGCATTGTGTGCACCGACACACGCATGGCTGAGGGAGTGACCAGGTCCCCTGGGCTTTTCCACAAAGCAATGACAATCCATGACCCCCACCACACACACACACACACACACACACACACACACACACACAGGCTGATGTCAACACAGTGAGACACATGAGCAAAGTCACAGTTAGGGGTGCGTGTGCAGGGGCCCAGCAGCCGACTGCGATGCTGCTTGGTGAACAAGGCCCTCATAGGAGGTGCTCTCAGACTAACACCTGTGGAAGGGGCAGAGCCAGAGGCAGGGGCGGGCAGAGGGAGCCGAAGAGCAGTGATGGGGGCTCAGTGAGGTTCTGCTGTGGAATCCATGAAGATGACTGGGCAGGGGAGCCAGGCGTTGGCACCAGCACGGTGACCACCCCGGAGCTGGCACAGTGACACAAGTCTTGTCATGAGGTAGGTCATAGTTATGTCCCTTGTCTCCCTTTCTAGAACACAGATTCCATGAGGACAGGGACTTGGATTTGTTCTTCTGCAGCACAAACACCTGGAACTGCAGTAGGCACACAACAGGTGCTCAATGAACGAATGTGCAATCCTGTGCCCTCACTCCCAGCACACCCTCATGCACCTGTCCCGCAGGTCTGACCCCCTCTAGGGGTCACAGTCATGGCCATGGCAGGGCCACAGTGATGACCGATGCTAAGGGGGCGCTTGGGGAGAGCTGTAGACTCGGGGTGGGGGATTCTGCTGCATACCCAGCTCTGACATTTGGAATGAGCTAGACGACGTCCAGGGCCCAGCTCTCCCTCGTGGTGGGAGGGCGGAAGCCCTTCTTTGCTTTCCAGAGGCTGGGATTGTGAACAAAGTCTCTCCAGTCAGTGATCCTGCACTCTGCCCTGGGCCAGGCCCTATAGACTCGCCTGAGCCCCAGCGGAGCTGTGCTGAGCAGGCACCACTCCACCTCCCCCGGCCTCCAGCCCCGCCCTTTCAGAGGTAGATTGAGAACACCTCCTACCAGGGCCCCTGCTCACTAAGGAGCACCACAGTCAGCTGACCTGTGACTGCTGGGTCCCTGCACACTTACTAGCCCTAACCCGATTCCCGTGTCCACCTGTGCCCTGCCATGGCAGCCACGGTGACCCCAAGTCAGACCCACCTGCATGGCCCCGTCACTCAAGGGCACACTGCAGTTCTTCCTGTGACCTGACTCCACCTCCTGCCCTTCCTTCCCCAAGGTCACTCAGCCCCAGCCACGCTGGCCACCCCAGGGCCTCTGCACTCGCTGTTCTGTCTGCCAAGGACCCTCTTCTCCCAGATACCTGCCCGGCTCGCACCCTCGCTTCCTTCAGGGTTTAACTCTGAATCCACCTTCAAAAAACCGCCATCCTCCACACTGCTGCTTTGCACACTGTTTCCTCCTGAGTTCTCTTGTCAGTTTCCCTCATGGTAATGTTACCTTCCGGTGGGCAGAGACTTCTTAGAGTTTTTTTTACCTCTGGAACCTAGAACTGTGTCTGGCGCACAGTAGGTTCTCAACCAGTATTTGCCGAATGAACAAATGGGTGAATGGATGCAGGTTGGGCTTCCACATCTGAACACGGACAAGTTCAGGTTCCCCCTCCCCACCCCAGCCCCGGGGCCAGGCTTCTGAAAACCCTGGGCTCCTCTCCAGCACCCCTGTTGCCAGAGATCTACCCTAAAATGGCAGCTACAGTGCGTGGGGCAGCTCCCTCGGGCCGGCCTTTTTAGGGTGCGGGCAGCCCGGCACACGGGCGAGGCTCCCACCGCGGCTGCACTGCAGTGGGCACGGAACGGCGGAGATGTCAGAAGAGAAACTTTCCATGGCTGCTTGCAGCATGAGTAACGGCCAAGCTCTCTGCCGAGTTCCAGTCCAGAAACCAAACAGCTCCCGGCCGCGGTAGGCAGATGCGGGCACTGACGGAGTGCTGACTGCCCGGCACAGGACACCACGTGACGGAGGAGGTGGCCGAGCTGACGGTGTCGTGCTGGCACATCACGGACCCCGCTCCAGGTGCCCTGAAGCCCACGGGAGACGCCCCGTGTGCAAGCCTGGCTCTGCCTGCGGTGAAGCCACAGAGCCCCCTGCCTGGAAGTCCCCTCCCTCTGGCCCCTCCTGTCTGTGCGGCACTGCAAGGCGGGGCACCCTCGCCTGGCCCAGTCAACCTGGGCAAGACCGCGAACTTTTCCATGCCTCAGTTTCTTCTTCTGTAAAGTGGATACGTCACAGTGGCTGCCTGGCAGGGCTGTTGCAAGGAGAGGGTGAGTTGGCACAGCCAGAACAACAGATGCTGACAGCACCGACGCAGACCACCCCCTCCCTCCAGCGTTTCCCCTCGCAGGACTCTCGAGGCTCTGACCACACCCTCCTGCCCACCCCGTCGCACCCCCACATCCTCAGAAAGCCCTGCCAGGTGGGCTGCACCTGCCCGCACCCCAGGGACAGCGCTACCGTGTTTCTGAAGCAGCAGGTGTAGGGCACCCCGCAGGCCAGGGGCCCGGGGGCATTGCAGTCGTGGTACTGGTTCTGGCTCCAATCTCGGTAGTCCTCGCCGCCACAGCACTTGAACTGAGAAAGGAAGCAGGCAGGAAGGCGGCGCTGCAGTCATCCCCAAGCCTTGGTCACGGGTGTGCGTGTATCGGGGGGACACGGGGTGGGGAGGATCTCGCCAGGAGACGGTGCCCTTTAGGGTGGGAGAGGCCCTGGCAGGGGAGCCACAGCGAACACGAGCGGCACACCTGCCAGGTGACAGCTGAGACCAGCAGGCTGCCAGGAGGTGGTGAGCACCCTGTCCCTGGAGAGTCGTGCAAGCCCCGGCTGGGCTGCCTCCGTGCAGACGTCAGGGTGGCGAGGGCACCTCTCCCAGACACCCGCACCTGCCTTCACGCTGTGTCTGCAGTACCAGGCCTTTCTGTCCACGAGGCCAGAGTCTCTGCAAGTCCCTTCTGCATGCTGACCTTCTCCTAACCCGGCTCCCCGAGCCGTGCCGCCCCAGCTGTGCTGGACCCGCCCTTGGCAAAGAGGACGTAGGCACATCCACGTTCTGCCCTGTGCCTCCCGAGCTCAGCCATTCCTGGCTCTCCTCCCCTGCACCACGGCCAACACCTGGGGAAGTGGTTAGCAGTTCCACCGCAGTGCTGCCGTGTGCTGGGCTCTCGCCTGAGTATCGCAGAGACCAGGGAGGACATGAGCTGCCCACGTGGAGAGGACAGAGAGTGAGCACCGCGTGTGACATGGGAGGGAGGGGAGCCATGCACCCAACATGGAGAAACAGGGAAAACGAGTGGACAAGGGCACTCTCAGGCTGGGGGGTGAGGATGGCTTTCTGAGGAGAGGACATTTCATTGGAAAGATGAGCAACAGGAAAAGGCCAGCCGACACGCGCAAAGGCCCGCGCAGGACTGTGCCTGTATTTCATTAGCAGGTGCAGAGGTCGGTTTGTCCAGAACAGAACAAGAGAGAGTGGAGGGGATGCTGTTGAGAGGGCAGCAGAGGGCAGCGCGGGCTGGACCCTGCAAAGCCTCGTCAGCCAGAATACACAGGCAGCCAGGATTATATTACAGGGGCGACAGGAAGCCACTGGACAGCTCAATCAGGGAAGTGCCGTGGTCAGAGGGGCTGGTAGAAACAGACCCTCCCGGAATCCCCTTGGTGCCCCCTTAGCTCTTCAGGCTTCAGGACCAGAAGTGCCTGATTGCAGTGCTGTTCAAAGGGCCCAAGTTCAAATCCTCCCAGCACCATTCCCAGCTGTGTGATTTCAGGCAAGCTGATCAACTTCTCTGGCCTCAGATCCTCATTGGTAAAGCAAGAAGAGCACTGGCAGCTTGGCACAGCTGAGCTGTGGGTACAGCAAGAGGCTCTGCATGAAGTACTCGGCACAGGCCCGGCACCACGCAGGTGTCCAGGGAGCACCAGTTACCTCCTACCCCACCCTGGGAAAAAGGAAATCTCCAAGCCAGCCGCAGGCCAGTTCCAATAAAAACAACCCACTCTCCTGGAGCTGTCTTGGCTCTCCCAGCCAGAGCTGGCAGGCTAGGGCCTCCCAGAGGCTGCACCTGTCCTGACTACAGAGGTCTGAGCCAAGGGAGTGGCCATTACAGTGCCCTGGGTGTGACTTGGACGAGAGTCCAGGCCAGCTGGAGCCCCCAAGGTCAGGTTCCAGGCAGCACTGCCAGTGCTTGGTGATCCTCTGGACCCTCAGATGCTGCTCCCCTCACTTCCTGGGACACTGACCACGTGGCTGGCACTGACAGGAATATAATGAGGCTGCCCCTGTCTCAGCACTTCCCCTAAGTCGAGGTAGCCCTACGACTGTGTTACCCCCTTACACAGATGGAGAAACTGAGGTTCAGGGCTCAACGACAGGGATGTAGCACAGCAATTGAGGACAGTGGCCAGCCCTCCACCTGCTATTATTATTGCACCACTATGATTATGGCAGTGTCGGGTGGCCTGCGGGGAGAGGGGCAATATCCCCAGAGGACACATGATCATGCCATTGAAGGAAGGGGAGGGGGTCTCAGTCTGGGCCTCAGTGTGGAGGAAATGCAATCCAGACAGAGCTCTCTCCCCATCCCAGCAGGGAGTTGGCAGAGGAGGTTGGGCCCAGGGAGGTCATTTTCTCATCTCCAGGAAGCAGGCTCCTCGTCCAGCGGAAGGGGCTACCTGGGACACTACAAGGCGGCCTGAAGCTCCGGCTCACCTTGTTGCATTTGCAGAGGGGGCTGTTCAGTGGCCCAGTTGCTGAGACCAGGGTGTCCGTCCCACTGTAAGGTGCTGAGACAAGAACTCAAGGATCAGGGTTTGGGGGTCATCTTCCCAAACCATCTGCCACATCAGGAAGAGAGGGACAGAGAACACAGACCCTGGGACGCACAGCACACAAAGCCCTGCTGACGGCGAGAAAGCAGACACAGGCTCTGCACTCACCAGCCCGTGACCATTCCCAGGTCTCCCGCTAGAGAGCCCCAGCTGCCCCATCCTTGGTGGGCCATCTACAGCCCACCCTTGCTTCTCAGCCTGGCCAGCCACCTGCTCTGGGAATGCAGAAGTCACCCACCTGAGCCATCAGCCCACCCTTGTGAGCAGGGACCAATCAGGGCAGAGGACATGGGAGGCAGAGCTCTGACCCAGGGCCCCTCGGCTCACCTGCTTCTGAACAAAGTCCATGATGTTTTTGAAGTCCAGGTCATCATAGTAATTCTCAATTCCTCTTCTGATGTTGTCGTTGAGAAACTCAATGGTCTATTGAGAGAGAGAGAGTGACAAAGGGAAGCGCCACCACCCCCAGCGTCCCAGCCAGACTTCCTGGAAGCCCAGGCTGGCACAGAGCGCCCTGGGCCGGAGCTGCCCTGCCTGCTGCCTCCAGTCCCCAGCTGTTCCCTGTGACCAGCCCGCCCACGCCCCTCCATGCACCCGATGCCATTTGGCACCCACATCTCTGCTATGGCCGAGTAGCCACCATTCATGCTGCTTCCTTCACAGATCAGCAACCCAGACCCTGAGAGGCCAGGGTCCTGGTGGGGGCTCAGCTCCTAGCTCTGAAGCAGCTGCAGCTGAGTCAGGGCGAGGCTGTCCTGGTCCCACTGCCCAGGGCAGACTGGAGCTGAGACTGCCTTCGCCCCACACTCCTCCACCAGCCAACCTCTTGCTTTACAGATGAGGAAACTGAGACTTGGGGGGTGGGGGGCAGTGGCAGGACTTGCCCTGAGTGGCTGAGCAGACCTCGCTGGTCAGGGGCCCCGCCAGGACTGGCTTTCAGGCCTCCTGACCTCTGCCCCTCACTGCAGTGCTGTGGACGCACAGACAGCGGGGCAGGGACAGCCCCCTCCGGGAGGCACACTGGCAGGCCGCCCTCTGCCAGTCACGCCGGGCTTTTTGGATCAACAGCCGGCTGTTGTGCCGAAATCCGGGAGCACAAAAGGCCCCACAGCGGGACAAGCTGGGGGTGGGAGTGAGGGCAGCCCAGCTCCACGCTCACTGTGACAATTGCGGCTTTCAGAGCCCCGCGCAGGCTATCAGCAGAGGCTGGGGACAAAGCTGCATTCTCTGCAGACAGGAGCCAGACAGCTCCCGGGGGAGGTGTCTGGGGTGGGGGGCCTGGGCTCCTGGCCCCCTCCCAGCTCATGCCCCCTTCCAGGACCTCAGTTTCTCCCTTGTGAACCTATCCAGCCAGGAGGATGAGGTCAGCAGCAAGGGAGTGCCAGGCCTCAGTCCCCGAAGCTACCCAGGCCCCAGGCACTTCCCGAAGCTTCGGAGCCTACAGACCCGGGAGGGAAACTCTGCCTCCGGAGGCGGCCGTGAGATTTAAACCAAGCTGGGAATGCGCACATGGCAGGTCCCGGTGCCACTCCAGAAACAGATACTCTGGTACCTGCCACGACTTCAAAGGAAAAGGGAACAGTGAGGAAACCGAGGCCCCAAGGACCTGCTGCAACAGAGTGGCCGCTAGGGCAGGAGGCCCAGGTCCGCCACGGCCTCTGGCCTGAGCCCCTGGTGCACCCCCGCAGCCCAGAGCACACCGCAGCTCGTCCCCAGTGGCCCAGTTGCTGAGACCAGGGTGTCCGTCCCACTGTAAGGTGCCGAGACAAGAACTCAAGGATCAGGGTTTGGGGGTCATCTTCCCAAACCATCTGCCACATCAGGAAGAGAGGGACAGAGAACGCAGACCCTGGGACGCACAGCACACAAAGCCCCGCTGACGGCGAGAAAGCAGACACAGGCTCTGCACTCACCAGCCCGTGACCATTCCCAGGTCTCCCGCTAGACCCAGCCGCCTGCCCCCTCTCCAGAGGACCTCAGGGCATGAGGCCTTCCCAACCCTGGTGCCCGCTCCTCTGGATGAGGAAGGGCCAGGCCAGCTGGCTGGGGCGTGGCTAGGGGCCCAGGACACACGACACCAGGGTGGGGTCACTCTGCTCCCCAGGGTGGGGCAGGCAATGAGCTCACAGCATTGGACCGCGTGAGGCAGGGACCCTTGGCGGGGCTCAGCGCAGGGATGACACCAGGGACAGGGACATGGCTAAGGCCACCCAGGTAGGGAAGTGCACGGTGGGTTCTTCTTTGCTCAAGGCACCATAGAGAGCCTCCTGGGCCCCTCCAACCCTCTGCTGTGGGGGATCCCCCAGAGCTGGTGACAAGGTGGGATGGTGGCAAGAGGCCCAGGGAAGGGAGGAAGAGGGTGGCAGAGGGGGCGCTGGTGGCCTGTGGGGCTGTCCTGCCCTCTCTCCCCAAACCAGCCCTGTCCCTGGGCACTTTCCAGGGGCGCTGAGCTGGGAGAGGCTTCTTTGCAAAGATCAGGTCTCTCATCTGCTAGGCTGAGCCGGACTGTGCAGGGAACACAGGGTGACAGATGGCTCAGGGCTGCCCCAGTTCCCATCAGGAGGCTCCTGCTGGGTCTGGCGAGTGCGCATTGCTTCTGTATCGTGTGTGTGTGTGTGTGTGTGTGTGTGTGTGTGTGAGTGAGAGAGAGAGAGAGAGAGAGAGAGAGAGAGAGGAGGGAGGGCTGAGGAGACAGTGAGACACTGAGCTCTTCTTGCTCTGTGACTGGATGATGGGGGTGAAGGTGCAGGTGAGAGGTGAGCAGGTTGTGCAGGTTGTCCCCTGTGACATTTACATAAATGCTCACAGCATTTGGAGGACATGCCCCATGGGAGGGTGGCAGGGACCAGAGAGCCCTGTCACCAAACACACCCAGTGCCACACAGAGCACCCGGCTCGGAATCAGGTCACACCAGCAGGGGCAGCGCCAGCGAGGCGGAGAAAAGCACCTTTCACGGAGCGCTGGCGCAGCCTCCGAGGGTCTCGTGGGCTGGAGTAAGCAAGCACCAAAGGCACAGGCTGTCCGAGCGTGCTGTGCAGAAGAGCTGGCCTTTCTGGTTTCTCTTTAAAATCTAGTTCTAAAAATAGCTGAGGCCTCCGCATCACCACCACCCCATCCCCGCCCCGGTGCTCTGAATGAATGAGGGCTCCAAGGAGCCACAGGTGTGAGGAGGAGAGCGGAGGCGCCGGCTGACTGCATGGGGCCCCGGCCCCTCTGGGGATGCAGCCATCCGGGGACCCCACAGGCTGACCAAAGACTTCCACATCAGCTTCCCGGCTCTAAGGCCTGTGCAGCTGGACCCAGGGCCCGCCCAGTTCTCAGAGCTGAGAGCAGGGGTGGCTGACCGGGGCCTTTCTTCCCTCCTGGGGTGGAGCCATCATTTCTGGGCTTTGCCCAGTCCCTCTAGCAGCTGAGAGGGTCCTGTCCTCATTGACCCCAACGCCAGCCCTGGCCCAGCCTGGCAAGCAGGGATCAGAGAACCTTGCGGGCTGGAAGCAGAGAGGCTGTGAGGCCGTCCTGGAGTATCCGCCAGAGCCGTCAGACCTGGGGGCATCACAGGCTGGCTCCTTCAGTGGCGATGGCTGGGGGCGAGAGGATACATAGCAGTGTCCCAGGGGCTGGGGACCTCAGCCCTCCCTCACCAAGACTGCACACAGTGGAGCCTACCCACTGTGGAAATCTGGCCAGACCTGAACGTTCTCTGCTTCTGGAGCCACTAGCAGCTTTGCTCTGGGTGGGAAGGATCCATATATTCAGGCACTTGGCCAAGGCAGACCACAGTGCCACCTCCCTTCTGCCCCTGTCCCCGAGGCCATGCCCAGAGCTAGCTGGTGCCAGAGCTCTGATAAAGCGAATAGGCTCTGGGGGCCAAGCAGTGCATCCTGCTGGCACTGGGTCTGACCACAGCACCCTCTTCTCAAGGCCTTGCTCTGCTGGCAGGGGCAGAAGGAAGACGGCATGGGCTGGGGGTACACACACCAGTGACAGCCCAGGGTCACCCAGGTGTCCCTGTCCAGTTTGGCCCTGCTGGAAACACATGGCCGCCTGCTCCACGTGCACACCCCTGCCTCTCTCCCCAGGAGTCCCAGCACAAGCTGGGATGGCAGCATACGCCAACAAGGGTGAGACCCAGAGCGTGGGGCTGGCTTCTCAGGCCCACCTCCCCCTGTCGATCCCTGCTCTGTGTGGGGCTCCCCAGGGCAGGGCCGCTGGCCCCTGGGTGAGTGGAGGACCTGCTTCAGTCTGACGGGGAGATGTGGGGGGTGGCGCCTGGCAGCAGAGCCCTCACCCGGGGCAGGAGGCTGTGGGGCACTTCCTACCTTTCATGGCCCGGCTGTGCCTGTGACCTGCACACACCCTTGCAAACCCAGCATCAAATCATTAGCCCACAGATTTGTTCCCATGTCCCTACAAGAAGATTCCAGAGTTAGCAGGCAGGCAGTGGCCTTGGTGACTGGATCTGTCATGTTGTGGCGCAGAAAATCTTTCCTCTATTCTTGATGAAGAAAACCAGAGTATTGGGGATTTGCCTCCTCCTGGAGGCTGACCTTGGTTGCTCCTCACTTTTTCTCTACCTTGTACCACCCCTTCCTATCACCGTTCACAGCCGGCAGCTCCTTGTCTATCCTCTTCCAGGTCTGCCTCACACGATGATACTGCATGAGAGCTGGGGGAATGGGGGGTGCTACTTTTCTTTATGCAGTATGTTCCCTTCAGTTATGAAACAAGAAGGAATTTGGGGAGCCAGGGAAATGATGTAAAGGAGAAAATAAAAATCTCCCAAGTCACACCCTTCAGAAGCGTTGATAAGCCAGTGCTCAGATTTCTGTCTATCTTTCCAGACCTGTTTTTCTCATTGGGTAATTCTATATCTGGGGTAGACATTTGGCACAGTGGTTAGGACACCCCTGGGACACCAGCACCCCTTATCAGAGTGTCTGGGTTCAAACTGCAGCTTCCTGAGAACACAGGCGACAGCTCAAGTACCTGGGTCCCTGCCACCCACAAGGGAGACCCAGATTTGAGTCCTTGGCTCCTGGCTTCAGCCTGACCCAGCTGTGGCCACTGCAGGTATTTGAGGAGCACCCAAGCAGGTGATCTCTCTCTCTCCCTACTCTCTCTTGCTGGCTTTCAAAATAAGTAAATAATGTATAATTTTGTATTCTGTTTTTAAATGCATTGAATGATGGCCCACCCTCAGTCTCCAAACACCTCGGAGCTCCTGAGCGTGAGGGCCCTTCCTGGGCTGCACACCAGCACCCTCCCCACGAGGGGACACTGTCCGAGGGGACGGAGCACACCTCCCAGGCCCTGGCATCCGCTGGGCCGGGCGTAAGTGGAAGCTCTCACCCTTGGCCTCTGAGTCAGGAGGACTGCAGGCCCCTGGAGGCCCCATTGGCCAATGCCTTTGTCGGCTCAGCTCCCTCGCTTGGGAGAAGGGGATGATTTCATGGCCCTCATTGACCCACGGGGCACTGGAAAATGACCGTCCAGCGGCCGTTGTGCAAAGATGCTAGAGACGAGAGCCGCTGTGCACTTAGGAGGTGACTGTTTCCTAGGGCAGGGACACTGCTGACCAGGGACGGTCTTAGGCTCCAGCCTGGTGGACACCAACCGTGACCTCGGGGAAGCCGCTGCTGGGAGCACAGGGATAAACCCACTCTCTCCTCAGGGCTGCTGAGATCCAGCCCCCAGCCAGCAGCTGCCCGCTCAGAGCACAGCGTCTGGAAAGTTGAGACAAGGCCAGGGAAGGAGCAGGTTGCAAGGCTGGGGTGTGGTGGGGGGGAAGACCCCCTGGGCTGCCTCTGCCTTGCTGTGTGCTCTTGGCGGGGGAATATTCCTAACCTCGCTGTGCCTCAGCAACTCCACTGATGTGATAGGACACGCCCCTGTCCTCTCCTGGGGCTCACACAACAGGAAGGAGACTCCTGGATTCCAGGAGGGCACACAGGCTGGGGGTGGGGGGCACACAGAGCAGGTGCAGCCCTACTCCCCCCTGGAGCTGGAAGGCAGCCACACACACAGAGTCTGGGCGGTGCAAGGGCTCTGCCCTGCCCAGGGTCGGGACAGGGGCTGCAGCATGGGGCTCAGCTTTGGACACAAGAGATCATTGGGCTGCAGGGCTGATGCCTGACCCACGGCGACTGCCCAGGGGCACCAGGAGCCATGCTGTATGGGGTGGAGGCAGGGGAGTAGACACATTGGACTGGGATTCTGAAAACGCACTCTATGCATCAAACCCTGCTTGCAGCACTAAAGTGGGATGAAGACAAAGGAAGGTTAGAGAAGAAGACGGGGCAGGGCTGGCACCAGCCCCGCCCACCACCACCTTCTCAAGGGGCCTTAGGCACAACAAGCTAATGAGGGTCTGCCATGGGGCGACCCCGTGCTATGGTCATCCCACTCACACTTTCCTCCAATCTGCCACCCGACACCAGGAGCCAGGAGTTGTGACCGCTGAGGATCCAAGAGGCTGAGTGACTTGCCTGGGTCACACAGCCTGCAGTGAAGGAGTTGGAGGCCAGGAGCCACAGAGACCCTTCCAGCTCCCAAGGGCTCTGATCAGGCAAACCCTGCCTGGGCCAGGACGCCAGGATCCCTCCCAACCTCACCCTGGCACCAGCACAGCAGATCCGGTCAACACTGCCCCCCGCGCACACACCCAGTTCCGCCACTTGGCCCCATCTCTGTCTGAGCCATGGACAGCCATGTCAGCTGTCTGCCCACTGTCCACTCACCACCCGGCAGCCAGAGTGAAACAAAAACTGGATCACAGCACTTCCCACACAGAACTCCCCAGAGATGTCAACAGCCTTGAGAAAAAGTCCCGAGCTCCTGCCCCGTGGCCATAAAGGACCCATGGGATCTTCCCCAGCACCCGCGCGGCCGCACCCGCGCGGCCTCACCTCCACCCTCCCACCCTCTCCCAGGAGCTCTGCTGCAGCCTGGGGGCCTTGCACGTCAGGTGCGCCGGCTCAGTGCGCGTCTCCTCCAGCAGCCAGGGCTCTGGCCAGGCGTCCCTGCCCTCTCATTGCAGCCCCGCCAGCTCACAGGCCGTGCCACAGGGGTGCTCAAGACTCAATCCCCAGGCCCACCTGGTTCCGGAAGATCAAGGCCATCACGCCGCCAATGAGCTCCATGATGAGGCAGATCCCGAGGATGTACATAAACTGGAAGACAAGATCCGGAGACTTGCCTGGAGGGGCTGCTGTGAGATCCCGTGCAGCCAGGAAGCTGCCTGGGGCAGCTCGTGCTGGCTCCTGGACTGGGTGCCCCAGCTGGCGTGGGAACACAGGAGGCACTCAGGCCCTGGAGCAGCCAATCCCGGAGCCAGGCCCGGGACAATGCGTCAGTGCCACAGCCAGCCAGATCTCCACGTTGTCCCCAGGGCCCTCAGCGGGGCAAGGTGGCACATCACGCCTCCCAGTCACCGTGGAGGAGACCTGGGCCTCACTCCAGGGAGCAGAGGGGACAGGTATGGTCCAGTGGGTGGGCTGGGGCAGTGTTTCCAGCTCTCCCCGACAGCCCCTCTAAGTGGCTTCCCAGATCCCCCAGAGTGGGTGATGGGGGCCTGAAGCTTAGAGGATGCACACCCACCTCTGCCCTCTGTCAGAGAACAGGCATGGTTCAAACGGATTCCAGAAACTTCCAGCCTCAGCCACGACCTGCCTCATCGGGGCTTCCAGGTGCTCCCAGGTGAAGGGAGACAAGGAGATGAGGGCACCCACGTGTACAGAGCGAAGATGCCTGCCTGCCTGGTGGCCCAGCTCCGAGGACCCTCCCTCAGCCACAGCCAGGGGTCGTCTCCACTCCCTGACCCCAGGATGGCCACCAGCATCCAGGGGCCTTGCTGGAGTTACCAGGACGGACTCCCTAGGACCAAGAGCTGTGAAGACTCAGTGTGTGTCTGCCGGCAACAACCCCATAGGAAGCTGGGGACAACGCTGAGCAGAGCAGTCCCAGGTGGGCGGTGAGAGAGAATGCCCAGCCCCGCCCATGGGCACCATGCAGCCCCTGTCCAAGGTGGGACGGTGGGACACATGAGCCAATGCCCCTCTTGGGGCTCCGCTTGCTGGCATTTGAATGCTGTTTCTCTTCCTTGCAGCGAGGCCCAGAGAAACAGAGTCCAAGTCAGGATGGGGTCAAATCGGCCTGTACATGCAAGGCTGTGGCCTGGGCACTCCTGGGCATGTGTGGGCAGGAGCTGGTGTGAGAGAGGCAAGGACCGCCAGCCCCGCGCTGCCCAGCGGCCCAGGGACAGGCTCCCCGGCTCCCCGGGCCTCCAGCGCAGGGTTGGGGGTGGGGGCGGCTGACTCACCGCCTGGAGGAGGCACAGGTTGTCCCGCAGGGAGGCCAGCACACCGATGAAGGAGACGATGAACATGACGACCCCCAGCAGGAGGAGGAGGATGGCAGGAGCCAGGAAGGCACTTTCCAGGGTCTTGTATTTCTGCCGCTCGACCTCCGCGTAGATCCCCACGGACAGGACCAGGCCCCCGATGAGCTGCAGCAAGGAAGCCAGGAGTGAGGGGAGAGAAGGAGTCGGTCACCTGACCTCCCTGCAAAGAGCTCCCTGGGGGCCGTGTACCTGTGGCCAGGTGACCGCGTAGCACGCCCCCAGCTTCCGGGTGCAGTCCTGGCCCCCAACACCTCAGTAGAGATTTTAAAGGGGCGAGGGAGGTAAAATGTGGCCATTGGGTGTCCTTGTAAGAACACAACACAGACACCCCCCAGGGGAGGGCACGCAAAGGCATCCAGAGAACAGGGCCCTATGCAAGCCAAGGAGAGAAGCCTGGAACTGACCTTGGCCCCCAGACCCTGTACTCCCGACCTCCAGGGCTGTGAGAAGGGTCTGTTGTTCGCGCCACTTGGTTTGTGGGACTTCATGTTGTGGCAGCCCTGGTACACGAGCACAGACCCAACCTAGCGATGCCACGGCAGACGAGAGAATACAGCACTGGCTGGAGGGCCAATCACAGTTCGCGTCTTGGTTCTCCAGCCTGCTGGCCTGGGCCTTGGACGGGCATCGGGCCAAATGAACCTGAGTGCCCATTGGGAAGGTGGATGCGAAGACACTCATTCCTGTCCTGCTCACTCCTCAGCTTTTTGCAAGGCTTTGGCAAAAGCCCAAAGTGGGAAACATGATGAACTTGAATGCACAGGGCCACGGCAATGCAAGATGAGCAGGCCTGGCGCCCGAAGGGAAGCCTAGAGCTGCCGGGGGCAGGGAGCACCTCAGTCGGTGTCGTCTACGAGGAATCCACGTTCTGGCTGCCCGCTGGGAAGGCCAAAGGCTGGAGCAGGAGGAATTTTGAGGGGGTTTTTAAGCAGAATCCCTCATCACCCATCATCAGCTTTTGTAACAGTGGGAACACTATAGGCACTGCTAACGGAACACATTGTGAGTTCCCATCAGCAATCCCGGGCTGCTTCCTGCTCATCACACAAGCCAGGGCCTTTTGCACAGGCTGTGCCCACCTCGACAGCCCTTCCTCCCGACTTCCACACGGCTCGCTCCCCTCCTCCTTCCTGCTCCCTGTGGGCACTGAGGGTACCTCATTTACCAGAGGGAAGTTCCGACCCCCTGGCCCTGTTCTCTTTCCTGCCTTTGCCTCTGACCAGCTTAACATGCTCTGTTACCAACTGTTTTCATTGTCTTCCACACCGGAACATAAGCTCCAGGCCGGGGGCCGGGGGGCGGGGGGATTTTCCCACGGCTGTGGGCATCCCCTGGCCTGACACTGAGGAAGTACAGTCAAGCTTTGTAGGCAGCATCCGCTGAGTGATTGGGAGCTGGGCTTTCCTGCGGAGCCCCTGGGTTTGAGTCAGACCCCGTCTACCCAGCCTCCGGGGCCCAAGGATCCAAGGATCCTTTCTGGGCCATGTGCTCCGGAAGGCAGGAAACAAACAACTGGACTTCTCCACCGAGCTACCCTGGCAGAGAAGCCGGACGCTGTGGCGCTGTCAGCCAAGGTCCCGGTGAAGGAAGTGAGGGATATGGCAGGCGGGGCGCTGGAGGGTTCCGCCGGGCACAGCCACCTGCCCCAGCGTGAGCACCCGAGCACAGCAGTGCACAGCGGAAGCTGCCCCTCCAGCCACCCACAGGCCTGCCTCAGCCCTCAGTGGACTGCACCAGGCCTCCTCGCTGACTGTCACATCAGCCCCCACTGTGGGCCCGGGACTGCCTCCTCAAGTGCACTGAGGCTACTGCGTCATGGGGAGTGCCCATGGCGAGTGGCAGCCACGCCCAAGTCCCGCTCAGGTGGGCGGCGTCACCAGGACACCCAGGACATCCTGCGTCCAGCGCCTGCTGCCTTCCAAGGCTGAACACCAGTCCCCTGGGTTTGAGAAGCTCCCTGAGACCCAAGCCCTCAAGTCGAGAAGGGAGGGCTGAAGGCACGGACAATCGCGCCCGCCCGCCACTTACTCACTCGTTGGCCACAGCAGGGAAATGGGGAGTGTAGTGACGTCATCAAAACTACCCACTTGGGTAAATGTTAAATTCTAGAACACAGGAACACACATGTGTACACACATATATACATACACCCAGATATACACACACACGTGTACACACATACCCAGATACACACACATATACACACATGTGTACACACACACACAGAGAAACAGTGGCCACAGGAAACAATACAGCTTTGATAGAAAAAGATGAACCAGAAACTACCATGCCCAGTCCTGCTTCAAGGCCCAGAATGGGATAAAATCATCCTTCAAGGCTGGTCTCAGCCCCCAACACACTGAGAGCAACAGTGAGGAGACCTTTTTTTTTTTTTTTTCCAAGATTTGTTTATTTATTTGAAAGTCAGAGAGAGAAGGGGAGACAGAGAGAGGTCTTCCATCCACCGATTCACTCCCCAAGTGGCTGCAATGGCCAGGGCTGAGTCAGCCTGAGCCAAGAGTCAGGAGCTTCATCCGGGTCTCCTACTTGGGTGGCAGGGGCCCAAGCATTTGGGCCATACTCCACTGCTTTTCCCAAGCCATTAGCAGGGAGATGGATTGAAAGTGGTGCAGCCAGGACACAAACTGGTGCCCATATGAGCAGTGCCCAACCAGCTACACCACAGTGCTGGCCCCAAGGAGCCTTTTAAAAGCCAAGTCCTCCCACCTTTACAATTACTGCACCTGTAAGAACCCACTCATTGGCCCACGACCCTGAAGCCAGGGCCCAGAGCACTTCCTACCCCAAAGCTGTTAGCAGATCAGAGCCCAGGCGCAGGGTCCATAAAATACTTGGAGACATAGCCAGGGGCAGGAGAGATGGGTTTTATCTTCCTCCCTGAAGAAGAGGCATTTTTTTTGTTGTTTTTTGTTTGTTTGTTTGTTTGTTTTTTTACAGGCAGAGTGGACAGTGAGAGAGAGACAGAGAGAAAGGTCTTCCTTTGCTGTTGGTTCACCCTCCAATGGCCGCTGTGGCTGGTGCGCTGCGGCCGGCGCACTGCGCTGATCCGATGGCAGGAGCCAGGTACTTATCCTGGTCTCCCATGGGGTGCAGGGTTCAAGGACTTGGGCCATCCTCCACTGCACTCCCGGGCCACAGCAGAGAGCTGGCCTGGAAGAGGGGCAACCGGGACAGAATCCGGCGCCCCGACTGGGACTAGAACCCGGTGTGCCGGCGCCGCAAGGCGGAGGATTAGCCTAGTGAGCCACGGTGCCGGCCCAAAGAGGCAAATTTTCACCTCCTCACTGAAACAATTACTGCATCTTAGTATTTGCAGAATTGAATTCATACACTTGTGAGGGTTCTGTTTCCTGTTGCTAGAAACAAAATAAAAATAGTTCCTCTCCGGCAGGAAGGGCCAGGGGCTGCCCTCTTGGCACAGTGGCCCTGCTGCAGCCTGCCCCAGTCCCTCCTTCCTGCCCACGGCTGGCCTGGGGCTGCAGTGCTCTGCTTTGGAACCACCCCTGTCACCAGACCGTCCCTGACCCCAGGCCCCTCCGTAAAGGCCATCAGTGGCTTCTCTGATTTTCACAGGCTTCCCAGGCCCCAGGAACACGCCAGCCCAGCCTTGCTGGCAGAAAACAAAACTTCCCTTGCTCTGATCTCACTCCCCCGTTAGAAAGCTTTCCCATTAGCCTTGTGACATTTCCAGACCACGAAAGCCATGGGAAAAGCTCCCATGACAGCACCAGCCAGGGCCTCCCCACACCGCTGCAGGTCCTGGTTCTCTTGGCGGGGGGGTCCTCATCCAAGTGCCCCCAGGGGCAGGGGCATGGGGCAGAGGCCAGCAGAGAGCTCCCCAGGAAGTTCATAATTTCCAAATGGCACTTCCATCTCCAATGACGTCAGCTTATCCATCTGGGTATAAAATGATCTGTCAATGCCAGGCTGCCATCCCATCCACTCCTGCTAATTATAGCCCTTCCTTCACCACCCGCCCAGGCCCATTTGTCAAACAGGACAGCTGCAGCCCCCAGCTGGGGCTAGGGGCATGGGGCCACGCCCATAGGAGGCAAGAGGGGAAAGGCCCACGGCTGGTGGGTGGGAGCCCACAGGCCAGGCCCACCAGGCCCCGGGACGTGAGCTCTGCAGGCAGCAGAGGAGCCCGTCGCCCGGCGTGGACTGAGCTCTTCGGCCTGGCACGCAGCTTCCTCCCATACTTCTGCTAGGAGACAAGAGGCATTGGCAGCGCCTATCCCTGCCAAGTTCACCCTCAGCTGGGGCCAGGCAACACTTAAATAAGGGAAGCTCTCAGGTCTGTTTCAAGGGGACCTGCAAGATGCATTTTCACTCCAAAAGGCACAGGTCAGGCCCTGTATCAGGCTCCATAGGGTTACAGCGGGGGCAAGACTGCGAGAGGGGAGAGGAAGAGAGGCCAGACATGACAGTCCTACCTATGGGTGGAATTCAGGGAGTCTGACCCGGGGATGGAGAAAGTGACAGCTTCACTTCCATCAGTCTCTCACTGAACTGTCCCCTGTGTCTTTTTTTTTCTAAATATTTATTTATTTTACTTGAAAGTCAGAGTTACACATAGAGAGGAGAGGGAGGGGGAGGGGGATGGGGAGGGAGGGAGAGAGAGAGAGAGAGGGAGAGAGAGGGGGAGAGGGAGAGGGAGAAGGGGGGGGAGGGGGAGAGAGAGAGAGAGAGAGAGAGAGAGAGAGAGAGATCGATCTTCCATCTGCTGGTTCACTACCCAGTTGGCCATAATGGCCGGAGCTGCGCTGATCCAAAGCCAGGAGCCAGGAACTTCTCAGGTCTCCCACACAGGCACAGGGGCCATCTTCTACTGCTTTCCCAAGCCACGAAGAGAGCTGGATCAGAAGTGGAGCAGCCAGGACTTGGACTGGTGCCCATATAGGATGCCGGCACTGCAGGTGGCAGCTTTACCCCTATAGCACAGTGCCGGCCCCTGCCCCTTGTGTCTTGAGCATAGGCCTGAAACCATGGTGGTGTCCCCAGCAGCCAGGATGCTGTCACCAATAGAAACGACATCAGCGTTGGTCTCTTCCGCACACTCAGGATCACTGCAGCATCTGATTCATGACCAGGCCTTGCAACCTAATGCATTGCTAGGGGAGCACACGGCGTGACCACATCACAAACTTGGTTTTACAAAATTTTAATAATTTGATCGCAATGCAATTGGTTTCTTTTGCAGTCCTGTGTACTTTATGCATTTCAATATTTTGTTCTAGGGAAGGGTGCCCAGGCTCCCCCAGAGAGCCAAAGAGGTCCCTGGCACAAAACCAGTGAGGCGCTCCTGGTCTATGTTAGGATGTCATTCCAGCTGTGGACCAGTGTGGGGGCTCAAGGAATGCAAGGGGGTGGGGATTTGGCTCAGCACCTAAGATATCTGCATACCATGTAAGAGTGCTCAGCTTCAGGCCGGCACCTCAGCTCACTAGGCTAATCCTCCGCCTTGTGGCGCTGGCACCCTGGGATCTAGTCCCGGTCAGGGCGCCGGATTCTGTCCCGGTTGCCCCTCTTCCAGGCCAGCTCTCTGCTGTGGCCAGGGAGTGCAGTGGAGGATGGCCCAAGTGCTTGGGCCCTGCACCCCGTGGGAGAGCAGGAGAAGCACCTGGCTCCTGGTTTCGGATCGGCACAGCGGGCCGACAGCGTGCCGTCCGTAGCGGTCATTTAGGGGGTGAACCAATGGAGGGAAGACCTTTATTTCTTTCTCTCACTAACTCTGCCTGTCAAATAAAAAGAAAGAGTGCTCAGCTTCAAGTCCCAGCTCTGCTTCCAATCCCAGTTTCCTGCTAATGCACACCCTGGGAGGCAGCACGTGATGGCTCAAGTACTCAGATCCTTACCACCCACGTGGGAGACCCAGACCAAGTTCCAGGTTCCTGGCTTCCACTCGGACCAGCAGCCCCAGCTGTTGCAAGAATTTGGGGAATGAAACAGCAGATGGAAGATTTAAAGGTAATAATAAATAAAATGAAAACCCAAGAGGGAGGGGCAGATATCAGAACATCAGGATGGGGCCGGCGCTGCGCTGCAGTAGGTTAAGTAGCTGCCTGCGACGCCGGCATCCCATATCGGAGTGCCCTTCTCAAGTACTTGGGAAGGCAGCAGATGATGACCCAAGTCCTGGGGTCCCTAGTGGGGAACCCCAATGGAGTTCCTGCCTCTTGGCTTCATCGTGGCCCAGCCCTGACTACTGCGGCCATTTGGGGAGTGAACCAGTGGATGGAAGATCTCTGTTTTTTTGTCTCTTCCTCTTCCTGTCACTCTGCCTTTTGGATAAATAAATAGATGATAAAATATTTATCACCCTCCCCCACCACCAAAAAAAAGCACCAGGATGGGCCTCCTGGGGGAGCAGTGCTTCTGGGAAGGAGGTGAGAAATGGCTGCCTGCCACCCACTGCCCTTCTGTCCCAAGGTCAATCCTGCCTGACTCTGGCCCAAGCACCCCCCACAGACAGCCACGTGCTCAGCACACTTCTGCCCCAGCCTCGCTCCCGCACACATCACCGTGCTGGGAGGAGGCCCAGAGGCAGGGATAGAGACAGGAGCTGGTACTCTGGACCTGCATGTGTTAGCTCCGTGCCCTTGCCCATGTCATGCCTCCCCTCTGGACCCCAATAGTACCGCCCACTGCCACGGACACAGCAGTGATGCTGGGCCAGCATCCTGCCAAGTGCTACCCCTGAGCCACCCTCCTTCCTCTGCACACCCAGGGACCGGCCATGCTCATCTCCAGACCAGGAACACAGAGGCTGAGCCACAGAGCGCCCCGAGAGGCCGAGTCATCACAGGCACACCTGTCAGTCCAGCCTGCCCCCAAGGGTCTGAGGCTGCCAGGCCGGGAATTGAACTGCCTGGGGAAGCAGGAGAGGTTGCTCTGTCCTAAAGGGGGCTGACGAATGCTTATGGAACCTTCTCCACCCAGAGGCAGGCCCAGGACTTTTCATTACAGATGCTCTCTGCCTTCAGCAAGGAGACACCATCACCATCCAATGCTGTCCAGCACAGTGGCCACCAACCATATGTGCTCACATTTAAGTGAATTAAATCGAAATAAATAAAAGTGAATGGCTGAAACCAACCCGAGCCACACTCCAAGAGCTCACAGGCCACACGTGGGGAGTGGCTACCATACTGGGCATCACCATCGTCATGGGACGTCCTGCCGGCCGGGCTGCATTCTGCAAAGGGACACCAGTCCCTGGCCCACTGTGTCCTGACTACAGCCACCAGCGTGTGAGGAACCGGGCTCCTCCCAACCCCACCTCCAGCCAGCTGTTGGAAGAGCAGCAGAGGCTGCCTCCGCTGCCAGCAGGGGCCCAGTCCCTGCTCTTGGTCAACGGAACTTTACTGTCAGCTCCGCCTTGACCTCCACCCTTCTAAAAAATTACATAAACTGCAGAGAGCTCGGTTAACTGTAGTCTTGGGCCCAGTCTTCCTGTTCCCTACAGATCTGCCGTGACCACTGTCACACCCTAGGGTTTCACACATGCCTATGCCTGCCCAATTCTCTCTCTCTCTCTCTGCTCCATTGGTCATTCTACTTGCCCCTAAACAAGCCTCCCTTTTGTGATGACCACAGCTTTCCAACACATTGTGGCAACTGGTAAGCCAAGTCCCTCTTCCTGTCTTCAGAAGAGTCCGGGTATCTTGGGAAGTGGCTTTTTCTACATACTTAAAATATTTATATATTTACTTGAAAGGCAAAGAGACGAGAGAGAAAGAGAGAAAGAGAGAGAGAGAATCTTCCATCTGCTGGTTCACTCCCCAAATGCACACATAGCTGGGACTTGGCCAGGCCAAACCTAGGAGCCTGGAACTCCACCCCAGTCTCCCATGTGGGCAGCAGGGACCCAAGTACTCGGGACAGCACTTGCTGCCTCCGAGGGTACACATTAACAGGATACTGGGATCAGAAGTGGAGTGGAGACTCAAACCCACACACTCCAACATGGAACGTGGGCATCCCAAGCAGCATCTTTTTGTTAAAGACTATTTATTTGTGTGAGAAGTAGAGTTACAGAGAGGGGGAGAGACAGAGAGAAAGGTCTTCCATCCACTGGCTCATTCCCCAAATGGCTGCCAACAGCCAGAGCCAGGAGCCAGGAGGAGCTTTGTCCTGGTCTCCCACGTGGGTGCAGGGGTCCAAGGACTTGGGCCATCTTCCACTGCTTTCCCAGGCCATAGCAGAGAGCTGGATCAGAGGAACAGCAGCTGGGACTTGAGCCAGTGCCCATGTGGGATTCTGGCACCGCCGGCAGAGGCCTAGCCCACTCTGCCACAGCGCGGGTCCCTAAAGCAGCATCTTAACTGCTGTACCAAACTCCTACTCCTTCTGTATACATTCTAGAATCACCTTAAAGTTCCATGAAAAGCCCCTCTTGGGGTTGACTAGAAGCACACTGAAGCTACAGACGCCCTGGGGGAGTCCATCAGAGTTTCCCCTCCATGAGCACGGCTCATCTCTCCCTTATTATTTCTTTTTTAAAAGATTTATTTATTTATTCACTTCAAAGGCAGAGTGACACAGGGAAATTTTCCATGGGCTATTTCACTCCACAAGTGGCTGCAACAGTCGGAGCTGGGCCAAAGCAAAGCCAGAAGCCTGGGTCCCCATCTGGGTCTCTCATGTGTGTGGCAGGGGGCCAAGCACTTGAACCATCCTCTGCTGCTTTCCAAGGCGCATTAGCAGGGAGCTGGATCTGAAGTAGAGCTCCGATATGGGTTTCCGGCATCGCAGGTAGCAGCTTGGCCTGCTGCACCACAGCACCAGCCCCATGAGGATTTCTCCATCGACAATTCTCTGCATCTCCCTCAAGCTCTCCTGTGGCTCTGGAGCAGCTGGGAAAGACTGGCCGGGGTGTCTCCCCAGCCTCTCGCTGGGCCCACGGAGGATGACATGGCCTTGGGAGAACACACCTCCGCGAGAAGCAGAGTGGGCACCGCTGTCTGCTTTGCTGCCTTCCTGTCGGCAGACACCGACTTAGAAGACGCCCATATGCACACTGCACATTGCAGGCTGTCAGGGAGCGAGGCAGAGAGGCAGCCGGCCCCAGTTATTCAATCGGGGCAGAGAGAGGCATTTTATTTTATTTTATTTTATTTTATTTTATTTTATTTTATTTTATTTTATTTTATTTTATTTATTTGAAAGACAGAGTTACAGAGAGAGGGAGAGAAAGAGAGAAAGGTCTTCCATCTGTTGGTTCACTCTCCAGATGGCCGCAATGGCTGGAGCTGCACCAATCCAAAGCCAGGAGCTTCTTCCAGGTCTCCCATGTGAGTGTAAGGGCCCAAGGACTTGGGCCATCTTCTGCTATCCCAGGCCATAGCGGAGAGCTGGATCAGAAGAGGAGCAGCCAAGACTAGAAACGGTGCCCAGATGGGATGCCGGCACTTCAGGCCAGGGCTTTAACCCACTGCGCCACAGCGCCGGCCAGAGAGGCATTTCTGATCAGGAGCCACTGCTGACACGCGAAGCACCAGGTAAGAGCTGATCACGCCCAGGGCAGATGGGGGGCGGTCAACAAGGAACTGACCGGGACGTCCTGAGACAAGAGGCAGAGCAGGGACTTCCTCCTGGAGGCAGGAAAGGGCGGCGGTGGGCTGAGTGGCGCAGGATGCGCAGTCTGGTTTCCCGCCCCGGGGCCCAGTGCCTCGGCAGCAGGAATGATTGTGGGCCGTGAGCTCACTGCAGCTGCTTCCAAGCCCAAAGAAGGAGCTCTGCGGTGCTTTCCAGGGCTTAGGAGGAGGGTGACTCACGCAGAATTTGGAAACCATGGAAACAGCCGAGGGAAGAAGGAGAGTCAAAAGCACATTGGCTTCCACCAAGCACCCCTCTCCTCAGCTTTCCTCCCCCCGCCTCTCCAGGACGCCCCACGTGTCTCTCTCTACTTTCTGTGTGTGACCCCAGGGGGCCAGAACCCGCCTCCCACCGCTGGGCAGGGGAGTCTGCAAGTTACCTCCCAAGAGCTCGGCCCTGGGGGGCTCAGGCCAGCCCCCAGCCCAGGCTGACGCATGAGCCAGAGGTCACCCAGAACAGAAGCCAGGGCTCCCCGAGGTGTCCCTGCAAGCCTGGCCCTGGCCAGCTCGAGTCACTGCATACAGGCCCCAGCTCACAACCGGGGCTCCTGCCCGGAACACCCCAGGCTGCTGAGACCGTGCCCGTCATGGCTGCTGGCCGCCCCTAGGAGCCCAGAGGGCCCGGGCTGCCCTCACTCAGACCCCTGAAAAGAAGGCAGACTCACAAGGTGACCAGCGGGCTTTGCCCTGTACGGTGGCCTCTGGTTTAGGCCCTGCAGCTCTGCAGAGCCCAGGGAGTGGTCTGGACAGGGCCTATCCTTTTGCTGACCTAAGGCCTGTCTCTCCCAGAGACCTGCCAGGAGCCAGCACTGCGAGCTCACCTGCCCGACCCCTCTGGGCTGCTCCCACAAAACAGCAGGGAGCCACCCGCAAGGGCACAGGGAGTGGTGTGTGTGTGTGTGTGTGTGTGCATGCACAGAGGTGAGGAGGGAAGGGAGAGACGCAGGCAGTCCAGCCAGCAGGTAGAGGGGTCTGGAGGCCTTGAAGCCAGCCTGGCTGACATGGGTGTAGGTAAATTGAGGGCTGCCTCCATACCACTTCAAAACGCAATGCTAGGGCTCACTGACTGATCCTGTGAGTGTCCGGTGTGGCTAGTTTTTTTTGTTTGTTTGTTTGTTTTTTGACAGGCAGAGTGGACAGTGAGAGAGAGAGACAGAGAGAAAGGTCTTCCTTTGCCGTTGGTTCACCCTCCAATGGCCGCAGCGGCCGGCGCACTGCGGCCGGCGTACCGCGCTGATCCGATGGCAGGAGCCAGGTACTTATCCTGGTCTCCCATGGGGTGCAGGGCCCAAGCACCTGGGCCATCCTCCACTGCGCTCCCTGGCCACAGCAGAGAGCTGGTGGCTAGGTTTTAATCTTGATTTGGCCCCTAGAGTCCCAAGTTAAGGGTCACACAACAGGCTGGACACGCACCCCGATCATGGTGTCAGGAGGCGGGCCTCACGGGGGGTCCTGAGACCCTCATTCCCGAGAGAGAGGCTTGGCTGTAGCATCCTGGGCGGGCCCTCTGCTTCCTGCCTCTCCCTGAGACCCCTCGTCACAGGAGACGCCTGAGAGAGGACAGAGGTGCCCTCGCTGTCCCCCTTGGATCAAGGCACAAGCTTCTAGCACCGCCTCCTAGAGCAGCCTCAGAAAAGAGGCCAACTGTTCTCTGAAAATCATGAAGCCACGTGACTCTGTCCTCCAAGGCTCCACTAACAGCCCCCCTCCCCCAGGAAGCCTGCCTGGCTCTCCCCAGCCTCAAGAACCTCCCTCCACTTCTGAACACCTGTGAAACCAGCCGTACTGGCATTTACGATTACTGACTATGCCCTCGGACAGACGACTGCAGGAATCTGCAGCCACACACACATCAGCCTTGACCTCGGCACCCTCGCCGTCCACACACAGCGTGCTGCACACGGATGCCCGCAGGCAGTCTGGTGGCTTAGCGCCCGCCACACTCTCCCCACCGAAGCTGGGTGGGACGGGCTGGGGCCCAAGCCCCATCAGAACGGCCCAGCGGAGCACAGTGGCCCTGAACCGAGCAGCTGGGCAGAAGATGCTCCACCTGGCAGGTGTCCGCACGCCTCCCTCCCTCCTCAGTCACCGCGCGGGACGCTGTGGTGCTATTCCCAGAGATCCTGGGTTATCTCCAAGGGCGGGCAAGTCCCTGTGCTGAATCCCAGGGCATCACTCACCGAGTCAACACACACTCAGCACTTAATGAGGATAAGTACACAAATGAACAGGTTAAGACCCAGTTCCTGCCCTCAGAGAGCTTGGCACAGTGAGAGACACACAGGCACACCAAGAAATGTAGCAGAGTCAGGAACACTCTGGGGGTAGAGGTAATCCAGTGCAGGGCCACTGGAGGTGCTAAATCAGATGGGCAGATCAGGGAAGGCTTCCTAGAGGAGGTGACATTTGAACCGAGTCCACTTAACAGACACTCAGGAATTCCTGAGGTGCCCAGAGGGATAGGGGGTTCCCGAAGCCCCTGAAGGGACTACATAGACAGCAAGTCACTGTGGCTGGGACCACGGCCAGGGAGGCTCACAGAAGCCACACTGACCATGAAGGCCAGGTCTCAGCTGAAGCCCAGAAGTCTGTTCATTCATTCATTCATTCGACATCTGTTCACTGGGTGGCTATCCCGCACCGCTGTGGTTTTAAGTCGCTGGTCTTGGTGCTTGTTCTCAGAACTCCTGTCCACTCTCCGGTATCCCTGAGCCCCTGGAGCTTTGGCCTCGCTGATTATTCACAAATCAAAACAGAGATATATTGTAAGCATGTACTCACTCACTGAGAAACAACAGGCACACGTGTTAACTAGTGAGAGACAGCACACTTGTAACGCGGAAGTAATGCAGTGTAGAAGGAAGCCCTTGCTGCAGAGTGGCACCAGCTCTGCCCAGGCCCTGCCCCGCCTCCCTGGGCAGCCATGGCACAGCCACGGGCCTCAGCCAGACCGGCCTCTCGGACAGAACGCGAGCAGCAAAGGCAAACACATTCCCAATTTCCTCGAAAGGGATTCTGGCCTCACGGACCCCCGAAAGGAGACCCTGTCACAGGTCCCTGGGCCCGCTCTGAGGGCCGCTGTTTTGGAAATCGGGGCACAGCTAGAGCCACAAACCAGGCCCGATGTCCCAGCTTTGCAGGCGCTTGTGTTCCAGCTGAAGAAATAAATAACAAAATACCTAGTGTGTGACGGGTGCAAGGGCTGAGGACAAAGCAAAACCGGAAAGGGGCTGTGGGCGTGGCCAGGGAAGGAGGCCTTTGGGACCTACAGCAGAGAGGCAGGGACAGAAGCCAAGGCCATGGGAAATGTCCCAGTGTCCAAGGGAGGGCAAGAGGAGGGGTTGCAGGGGGAAGACAGAGGCGATGGGGAGGGGCCGATCAGGTTGGGGCAGCCTTTTGGGCTTGGCGAGGACTCTGGCTTTTGCTCTGAGTGGATGGAAGGCGCTGGAAGCTTGCAGAGAAGTGAGCTGCTCCGACTGTGCATTTTAAATGAGGGCTCGGCTTGGGGCTAGAGGTGTGGGGGAGGCCAACCAGGAGGCCGCTGCAGGGGCCTAGAGGGTGGTGGCAGCGCAGTGGGCACGTACAGGTGGTGAGAAGCAGGCAGGCTCGATGCAAGCTGAGGCTGGAATGAGGAAATCGCTGAACGAATCTGAGAGAGGGCGTCACCCGCTCAGGTCAGCTTTCAAAAATTCTTTCGCCTTGGTGTGAGCATTGTGGCTCAATGGGTTACATCACCACTTGGGGCACTGGCAGCCCACATCATAGTGCGTGGCTCAAGTCCCGGCTGCTCCACTTCTGATCCAGCTCCCTGCTAATGCTCCTGAGAAAGCAGCAGAAGACAGCCCAAGTGCCTGGGCCTCTCCCACCCCCATGGGAGACCTGGATGGAGTTCCAAGCTCCTGGCTTCAGCCTAGCCCAGCCCCAGCCTTTGTGGCCATTTGGGGGGTGAACTAGAGGATGGAAGATTTCTTTCTTTCTCTGTAACTGTCTTCAAAAAAAAAATCTATTGCAAGGCATGAACTGGATTGTAATGCTGGATCCTGTTCTTTTAAAATGTATTATGGGGACTGATGTTGTGGTGCAGAGGGCTAAAGCCCTGGCTTGAAACCCTGATATCCCATATGGGCCAGTTCTAGTCCTGGCTGCTCTACTTCCAATCCAGCTCTCTGCTATGGCCTGGAAAAGCAGTAGAAGATGCCCCAAGTCCTTGGGCCCCTGCACTCACGTGGGAGACCTGGAAGAAGCTCCTGGCTCCTGGCTTCGGATTGGTGCAGCTCCAGCCATTGTGGCCATCTGGAGAGTGAACCAACAGATGGAAGACCTTTCTCTCTTTCTCTACCTCTCTCTATAACTCTTTCAAATAAATAAAATAAATTTAAAAAATGAAATGTACTATGAAAGATATTCTATGGACAATTGAAGAAATTTTAGTATGGACTAGGTGAAAATGGCACGTGATTATATGCACAAATGTCCTTTTTTCTTTCTAGGAAACACTTTATTTAAATTGTCATCATGTCCACAACTTACTCCACAATGGCTGATGTTACAATTATCTGTCCTAGCCACGGGCCCAGGGTGCTTACGGCATCATTCTTTCACCTCTTCTATATATCTGAAATTCATTTAACAGTAAAAGGTCCACAATGCAAGCAGGCTCTGATCCCATGCCTTCCAGAGGATGTCTGGAGCAGGCCTGAGGTCGCAGACCAGACCAGACCAGCTGCCCGCAGGGAACTCTTGGGGGGCCGCACACTGAGCTGGGCAGCCTCCCCTGGCCTGGAAGCAATGCCCAAGCCAGATGTTTCGTGAGCTGCTCACTGGAGCTAAATACAGGCTCTCCCAGAACCTGTCTATTATGCACTGCAGTGAGCATGACAGGAGGGCTTGGAACAGGCACCCCCTGTGCAGGGGGTGGAGACCGGGAGGGGACACTGCTGTCGCCTGAAATCCCCCTCTCCTGTGCTTGAAGAACATGGGACAAGAGATGAGGCCCACCACAACAACACCTGGCAAGGAGCCCTGGCAGAAAGTGTGGCTGCGCCGCCAGGGTGGCCTGGAGGCCTGGGCTGTGGTGAGCTGTGAGCAGCACCTGCCAGCGAGAGGCGCTCCCACCCTGGGGAGCTGTGCGTCCCTGGACAGACCGGCGCCCTCCACGCACCACCTCCTCTCCTCTGTGAGACAGGACTGCTGTGGTCCCTCAGAGGAGCCCTGGCGTGGCAAAGCCGCTCTGAGAAGCGGGAGAGGCTGGCACACATGCTGCAAACCCCTGTCCTTTCTTAATACAAATTTTTTTAAATTTATTTGAGAGGCAGAGAGACAGAGAACTCCCACTGGTTCAGTCCCCAAATGCCCACAGATGCTGAAAGTGGGCCAGGCTGACGCCAGGAGCCCAGAACTCAATCCAGGTCTCCCACGTGAGTGGCAGGAAGCCAACAACTTGACCACCGCTGCCTCCCTCCCGTTAGCAGGAAGCTGAGGTCAGGACCTAGAGCCAGGATCAAACCCAAGCACGTCTACATGGAGTGTGTGCTTCTGAACGACCTGGCTAAACGCCGGCTCCCCAGTTCCTTCTCCACAAGTCAGCAGCACACAGCCTGTGACACAGCCACGAGGGACCACAACACCCAAGTTCCAGAAAGCAGAGAGAAGGAGCAACTGGGAACTTCCACTGTCTCCCGAGCTCCTCTCTCCCTCAGGCCACGCCTCCATCAGGCCACGCCTCCTCTCAGGCCACACCTCCCCTCGGGCCACACCTCCCCACAGGCCACACCTTCCCACCAGCCAGGTTGGCCAGTTACTGGTATTATTAATGACCTGGTCTCTTCCTTTAAACTCTTATTTACTAAAAATAAACACGACCCAGATCCAAACTAACTGAACTTGCAGGCGTGAGGTGCTGGTTCTCTGTACTACACATGACAGTCAGAACAGACATATTAAACTTTTAAATATCCCCCCAGGAGCAGACAGATGGCCGCAAGCAAAGCTCATCCCACTACTTGGCAGATGGAGCCCACGGCCGGGGGAGAGGGTGCCACCCCCGGGTCACACGCCAGCCCACAGTTAGCAGCATGAGCAGCTGTGACCGGGTCTCCCGGCTCCCAGGCTCTCCCCACACTGGCTGTCCTCCATCAGCAGGGACAAGGGTTCCCACGCCCCCGTACATCCTTTCCAAAACAAGAAGGGGGGGGGGACCTTCTGAAAGACGGAGGGTACCAGCTCCATTTCTCCCGGGAACCCAACCTGTTCCGTCAAGGCTGCTTGCCCCCTCCTCTCCCACACAGGGGTGGCCGGCAGCCCACTCCCTGGGGAGCCCCGGCCCCCACCCCTGGTGGCTGCCCCCACTCCAGTGCCCTTGCTCAGCCAGTAGCCTCGAGGAGAATGGCAGAGCTCCCGGATGCCAAGGGTGTTTGATGAGTGACGAAATGACCCAAGCAGTGGACAAAGAGCCACCCCCACAGAGTTCCTCCCCCGAGGAGGCAGCAGCTTCCCCGCAGAAGGAAAGCGCGCACCTGCGTCTCCAGCACGCGCCAGCGAGTGACCAGCGAGTGACCAGCGAGTGACCCAGCGTCTCCGAGCCCCTCTCCCTGGCGCCATCCAGGCAGTAACAGAGCCCGGGCAGAGGACCGCTGTAGGATCCCACACGAGGCCGTCGGGAAGGCACTGGGCCCGAGCACCACCAACACAGGATGCCGTGAGAGAACAGCCAGGCCACAGAGGGCGGTGTGGGGGAGGAGGGCCAGTCTGGCTGAAAGGTCATAACTTTTTTTTTTTTTTTGACAGGCAGAGTGGACAGTGAGAGAGAGAGACAGAGAGAAAGGTCTTCCTTTGCCGTTGGTTCACCCTCCAATGGCTGCCGCGGCTGGCGCGCTGCGGCCGGCACACTGCGCTGATCCGATGGCAGGAGCCAGGAGCCAGGTACTTATCCTGGTCTCCCATGGGGTGCAGGGCCCAAGCACTTGGGCCATCCTCTACTGCATTCCCGGGCCACAGCAGAGAGCTGGCCTGGAAGAGGGGCAACTGGGACAGAATCCGGCGCCCTGACCAGGACTAGAACCCGGTGTGCTGGTGCCGCTAGGTGGAGGATTAGCCTATTGAGCCACGGCGCTGGCCCATAACTTTTATTTATTGATTTGAGAGGCAGAGAAACAGATAGAGGGAGCTCTCCCATTTCTGGCTCATTCTCCCAAACGCCCTCCAAGAGCCAGGGCACTCCATCCAGGTCTCCCACGTGGGAAGCAGGGACCCAGTTTACTTGAGCCATCACTGCTGCCTCCCAGAGTATGCGTTAGCAGGAAGTGGGGTCACGAGCTGGCGCCAGGAATCAACCCCGGGGTACTCTGATGTGGGTCACACACCAGGCCAAGCACCTGCCCTAAGAATCAAGCTTAATTCCATGTGAGGCCAGCACCAGAGGAGACCACACAAGGAGGGGGGAAGACACAAGTAGATGAGAAACAGGGCCCCGGCCCACCTTGGGGTCTTTGGGCCCCTGAACAACTCCGGCTCTTAGGGTATTTCTCCCAGGAACGTGAGTCCATGCTCCTCAGGGACTGAAGGGGTCAAGTGGCCACTGCCGCATTATGGGAGCTCTGAGCCTGACTCTGTCTAAACCCCCAGCCAGAGCCCCCTGGGAGGCGCTGGCCAGGTCCATCTGCTATGACCACAGGCCTCTGCAGCGGCACCCTGCTAGGACTCAGCGGGTGCCAGCAGAGCAGGGACAGGGACGGGGCTGCCATGGCTGTCCTGCAGCCCCGCACAGGGTCAGGCAAGCCTGCCCTCTACACCCCTGGCCAGAGGTTGAGTCAGAAGCGAGCCAGGGTTCCAGCCTTGCCAAGAATGTTCTTTCCATGAGAAGTCCCCCATCAGGCTCTGTCCTCGGGCGCTGCAGCAATGGCATTCACGGTGTGGACACTTACTAGAGAGGCTGCCGCTGGGTGGAAGCCCGGAGTGGTATCCACTGTCCACTGCGGGTTGCCCACTGGTGAGTTTTAGCACCAGGCACGCTTGCCGAGTGGCCTGGCTCGGTTCCTCCTCTCAGACACCCTCCACAGCCCCTCTGAGCAAGCAGCTACAATTTATGTAAAGTAATTTTTATTTATTTTCCATGTGAAAGGTAGAGAGACAGAGACATATAGAAAAAGATCTTCTAACCATGGGTTTACTCCTCAGATGCCTGCAACGCCAGGGCTGGGAGAGGGCAAAGCTGGGTGCCAGGAGCTCCATCCAGGTCTCCTGCATGGGTGGCAGGGGCCCAAGCACTTGGACCATCACCTGCTGCCTCCCCGGGGTGCGTTAGCTGGAACTGGAAGTGGGGCCAGGCACTCCCACACGGGGTGCAGGTGCTTACCCAGAAGTTTCAGCTGAACTGTGCCACCGAGGCCCTTCCTCAAAGCTCAGGTACTTGCTCCTGCTTTGCACGTTCCTTCCCATGCTCCTTGCAAGGGGCGGTCCCTGGGAGAGGTGTGCGGGCCCTGGGGCCTTACTCCCTGGAGGTGTGGCTGTTTCCTGCTCAGGGATCCCTGCGCCCAGCCTTCAGTGCAGTCCACAGAAGAACAGGGTGTTCAGGGCCCTGTCCTGTCGCCCCACCCCCACCCCAGCAAGGCAACCCGGCAAAGCAGAAGGGGTTTGCATTTAGTCCTAGGGCTGTCTAGCAAACAATCGCCAACAGGGTGGCTGAAGACAACAGTGTACATTTATCCTGGAGGCCAGAGTGAGAAGTGAGGGGGTAAGCAGGGCCGCAGGCCCTCGGAGGCTCTGGGGAGAGCCCTGCCCTGTCCCATCCAGCCTGCGCGCGCCTCCGCCTTCCCCTCCGAGCGTCTGTGTCAGAGCACAGACAGCAGGGAGCCTGTCCCAGTGTAACTGGTAGGTGGGGCCTGGACTCGCGGCACCCACCCCTGCACCCCCAGCCACCCCTACAATCTCCCACACTGCACCCAGCCAGGCCGGGGACAGGAAATGGGATGGGTGGCCATGTGACAGAAGAGACATCCTGGGAGGGACTTCCAGCCACCTGGGAATTGGAGGCTCCCCGCTCTACCCCGGGCAGGAAGAAGGGAGGGCTCCAAACAGGAAAAACAAGCATGGACGGGGTCAAAGCTGCTCTCCTTCCACACCAGGCACGCATCGGCCTCCCTGCGGGAGGTAGGCCCTTTCGGGAGAGACAGAAACTCAAAAAGCACCACACTCTCTTTGGTGAAATCCTCTCGACTCAGCATGGGCATGAAGGGCACATCTCAAACAAGGCACTTCCTTCTCTGGGCCTCAGTCTTCCCTTCCATAAAATGGGCCAAGAGCTCCTGTCCTGCCCGGCTCACTGGGCTGCTCTGAGGGTCCAGGGGGGTGCAGCCAGGAAGCAAGGCCAGCGTGCACAGCGGCAACTGGCGCTCACCCAAGGCCCTCTCCAGCGCACTCCTCTCCCTCATGCACAGAGAAGCCTCACTCTGCAGCCGGAAGCTACCGGAGCAGGGCCCTCCCACTCCCAGGCTCCTCTCCGCTGGGCCTCCAGGCCCCTCTAGCCCTCTGCGGCCTCCCCGGGCCTCCCAGGCAGCCTGGCTCACCCTGGCCTCTGCTGCCTTATCTCGACTTGCCCCCTCTCACGTGCGGACCTCTGTGTGGGGAAGGCGACACCCTAGACCAGAGAGTCGAGCTCGGGGCTGACAAAGGTATCGCCTTGACCGCCATCCTCCTGACGCCCCCCCACCCCGCTTCATCACACCCTGCCCCAGGCGCCCAAAATGTGTCTCCCCGGCCTGTTTCTCCCGCGCTAGGACCAGCTCTCAGAGCCTTACAGGATGCCACTCAGAGTGCCCGATCAGAGCCCGCAGGCCTACCGCGCGACCCACAGCCTCCCCTGGCACACCACCGCAGCCCGGGGACAAAGGCACAGGAAGGGCCCAGTGCCTGCAGAAGGCCACGTGCACCTCTGTGGCCAAGGGCACAGCCACCACCAGGGGCTCAGGCCGGCAGAGCATCTCCCACAGAAAGCGGCCCCTCCAGCAAGAGCGACTCCAGAGGCTCGGGCACACCCATGTCCCCAGCTGCCCAAGCCATGCGAGGCTCCTGGGACAGGCTCCTCCTCCTGTGGACCCCGGAGCTCCCCTGGGGCTCTGGCATCTCTCATCTCCCAGGAGCCTCCCTGCAGCCCTCAGGGGACTCCATCCACGAGAAGTCCAGGGGTAGCCGGGAGAGCTGGCCCTGCCTCCAGGTCCTGGACTCCCCTCTGGGTTACCTGGACACGAAACTCCTCATCCAACAAGGCCCCAGCCTACCTCTCCATCCACCCACAACTCAGCCCCCTGCGGGCTTCCTTCTCACTCCCTGCCACTCCCACCCACCCCCCACTCCTCAATTTCCTCCTTAGCCAGTGATGCTTATTTACTGGTTGGCCTGCACTAAGCCTGTTTTGTTGTTCCCTGTCACAGGGAAAACTCCTTGTGTGATGAACACACCAGCTGTCCGCACCCCAGGGAGCAGGCCTGCTCAGGATCGGGCACTCCTCCCTGACCACAAGACGGCCAGTTAGGCCCAGCATTGCAGTGCAGCAAGTTAAGTCACCACCGACGATGCCTGTACCCCATATGAATACAGGTTCAAGTCTTGGCTGCTTCACTTCCATTCCAGCTCCCCGCTAACATGCCTTGGAAAGCAGTGGAGGATGACCAAAGTACTTGGGCCCCTGCACCCACACTGGGGACCCAGATGAAGCTCCTGACTCCTGGCTTCAGCCTAGTCCAGCCCTGGCTGTTGTGGCCATTTGGGAAGTGAACCAGTGGATGGAAGATCTCTCTCTCTCTATGCCTTTCAAATAAATAAAATACATTAAAAAAAAAAAAGTCCATTCAAACCCATTTGTGTACAGAAGTTCTCTCTGGAAAGACTTTTTTTTTCCCCAACCTCCTTTGTCCCAGTTTACCCAGGAGATCTCGTGCCCCTGTGAGTGCGGCAGGCTGGTACAGAAATGTCATTATCAGCCTCTTATCTGCTTTGCTCCAAGCCCCACCCCAGGGTGGCAAGGTGAGTCACCCAAGAAGAGAGGTGGGGACAGCGGGCAGCAGGGCAGGTGGCTTTTCCTGCTGCTCCAGGAACCAAACAACCCAAGGTGGCAAGGTCCAGGCCCGCAGGTTACAGCAACCCCTCCCCCGCCAGAACTCCACACCAGGGGCCAAGGAGGCTTCTCCAGGCCTGAGGCTGCCTCCAGGAACCAGACTGGGGAGCGAGCTGAGGCTTTCCCACAGAGCTCTGCGGCTGCAGTCCTGAGTCAGGGGTCCAGGGCCAGGTGGGGGGAGGGGAGGGCCTCCCGGGGCCCAGGACAGGCTGTGACATCACGTCTGACTGCCCATTAGGCACGGCTGGCCACTTCGCCCAAAGGAAGCTGCCCCACTTTCAGCTTGAGTTTCGCTGTTTTCTCTTTGAAAATGGGCCTGGCCGATGAATCAAGCACAGTTGGAAAAATAATAAGGAAACAAAATGCCGAGATCCAGGTTCAAGGAGCAGTGCAGGCTGGGGGATGTGCACTGTGTAGAAGAGCCGCCCTCTCCCCGGGAGAGAAGGGTCCTGAATTGCTTGGATTTTTGTGTAACCAGGTGCACGTATTATTTTCACTAAAACAGTGAGGCTCTTTTCAAAAGTAAAAATCTCCTGCTGAAAACTAAATCCACTTTCTTTTCTGTTCGGTTTCAGTCTTGCTTCACTGGGGAGCTGAGGGGCAGGGTAGAGGCCTGGGTCCTTTTCCCTCCCTCTGATACCAGGAGGGAGTATCTGTGGGGGCTGGAAAGGTCAAGGGGACTCACTGAAGAAACCACAGAGAGGCAGCAGAGTCCGGTCTTGGGCTGTCTCTCCAGGCCTCTGATTCTCCAGGGTAAAACTTACAGGATGCACGAGAGGAGTCTTGAGGCGCCCGTCTCGTTCTGTCTACGGCTTTGCACACTGAGGGCAGGAGGAGGGTGGAAAAGGATGGCTGACCTGCAAGGAGTTGACGGAGTGCCTGCCACGTGCCAAGGGTCATGTGCCAAGCCATCTCACCTCCTCAGCAGCTCCTACAGACAAGGAAACTGAGGCACATGGAAGTCTGGGCCCATATCACTTAACGCAGTAGCACCAGAGCTGGGATTTGAACCCAAGCTGTCTTGCACGGAGTCCACTCTAAAAAGAATCCCAGGCCAAGCTCTGCTAAGCAGGTGCATTCTCGGAGAAGGCAAGAGGTTCACACTACCCCTGGCATGCACCTCCTCCACCACCTACCCACTCCCACTCCCTGCTTCCCAGCCCCTCCACCCCCACCAAGTTCTGTTCCTCTTGGTTAGTCGACACCCCCAGCCCCAGTATCCCTACCCTATCGATCAGGCAACAGGCCCAGTGCTTTCTACAGAGCCAGGGGCTCCCTGAGGAGCTCAGCCCATGGTGTACATCCAAGGCCTCAGCAAACCTGACCGCTGCTCGCCTCTGCCCTGGGGCTGGAGCCCTGCCCTATATGCACAGGCGGGACTCATCACCATGTGCGCCTACTGGATGCCCAGCCCCAGGCCTGGCGCTAGAAGGAGACGAATGGACCCCACCCCTGACCTCCAGGAGCCTGCAGGCCAGCAAGGAAAGCAGAGCGTAACCAGATCTCTAGGATACCCTGGGCACTGCTAAAATTAGCAGCATGTCCGCAGCAGTCTGAGGGCAGCTGTGTCAGCGTGGGAGGAAGAGGCGGGGAGTCCCTCTGGGTGGGCTTCTTTCTCAGGGAAACATCTGAGGGACGCAGGGGACACTGGGCTGAGACTGAGGAGACCAAGTGATCCAGAAATATGCCCTCGGGACCCTGGGTCCCCTCTCTAAAAACAAGAGGCCCCTGGTGGGGCCTGTACGTCACTGTCTCATTCACACACCCACAGATGAAGAAGTTCTTGTTCAATTCCCTCTGACCGCTCTGGCCACACCCGGGAGCCAGTCTTGGTTTTGGTGCTAGTTTGTCCTTAAGGTGCTCAGCCCTTGCCCACCTGCCTTCTGAGCTGAGATGGGTGTCAGGGCCATGGCCTTCAGCACTTACAACATTTTCATTAGGATTTCAAGACCGTGTCTTGCTTTCCTTGCACTATATTTACTTTAACTGCTACCTGCTAGCTGTGACGAGAGGTGTCAGACTCCCACTGGTGGTAGTGATAGAATGCCTCCTTTAAAAACTAAATTTAAAAATCCACTTTAGGGCCGGCGCTGTGGCGCAGCGGGTTAATGCCCTGGCCTGAAGCGCCAGCATCCCATATGGGTGCTGGTTCGAGACCCAGCTGCTCCACTTTCAATCCAGCTCTCTGCTATGGCCTGGGAAAGCAGTAGAAGACGGCCCCAGACCTTGGGCCCCTGTACCCACGTGGGAGACAGGGAAGAAGCTCCTGGCTCCTGGCTTCGGATCGGTGCAGCTCCGGCCATTGTGGCCAATTGGGGAGTGAACCAGAGGATGGAAGACCTCTCTCTCTCTTTCTCTGCCTCTCCTCTCTCTGTGTAACTCTGACTTTAAAATAAATAACTAAATCTTTAAAAAAAAAAAAGTCACTTTAAAGAAATATCTAAAGTGGGCAAGCACTGGCACGTCAATTAAGAAGTTTCTTGAAAGGTGCACAGCCCATACTCCAGTGCTGGTTGAGTCCCAGCTCAGTTCTGATCCAGTTTCCAGTTAACACACACCCCAGGAGGCAGCAGGTGGCCAAGTTCTTGGGTCCCTACCACTCATGTAGGAAACCCAGATTTAGTTCCAGGCTCTTGGCTTCACTCAGCAATGGCCCAGCTCCAGCTATTGCAGGCATTTGAGGGGTGGGGGTGTGTGTGAACCAGTGGATAGAAGATTTCTTCCTGTCTCTGTCCCTCTGGCTTTCAAATAAATAAATTTGTAAAAGATTTATTTTATTATTTATTTGAAAGTCAGAGTTACACAGAGAGAGGAGAGGCAGAGAGAGAGAGAAAGAGAGGTCTTCCATCCGCTGGTTTACTCCCCAATTGGCCACAACAGCCAGAGCAGCACCAATCTGAAGCCAGGAGCCAGGAGCTTCTTCTGGGTCTCCCATGCAGGTGCAGGGGCCCAAGGACTGGGGCTATCTGCTGCTGCTTTCCCAGGCCATAGCAGAGAGCAGGATAGGAAGTGGAGCAGCCAGCACTTGAACTGGCGTCCATATGGGATGCTGGCACTGCAGGTGACAGCTTTACCCGCTAGGCCACAGCACCTGCCCTTCAAATAAATAAATTTTTTAAAAGAAATATATAAACAATATTACAATGGATATAAACTCTACATAGGTATACTTAACATCAAAATTTTAAATGTGCTACAAAACACATCAAAGCAGTTTCACACTGCTGGATGCTCCAATGGCAATCACCACTGATGAGAAGGGGTCGTGTCTGGAAGAGGGCAGGAGGGGCTCTTACCTCCACTACCCACGCTGCTGGTGGACCCAGTGGCTGACGGTCCAAGCTCATGTACTTTGTGGGAACTCCGCAGGCCGTGTTCACTTGTGATTGGCACGTTTCTGTTTGTGTGTTGTACATTCACACACCCTGCAACCCGGCCCCTCCACTCCAGGAATTAGCCTGCAGACCCACACAACTATGCAAAGGGACACATCGGAGGATTCTTGCTGCATCACTGGCCTCAGTAACAAACGACTGGAAACAGCCTCAGGGGTCCCCAGCCAGGAACTGTAAATTTTGGCAGAGCTCAATGTCCATGCAGTTATGAAACAAAACGAGGCAGCCCTTGTCAGATCTTCAAACTGCATGTGGGTTTAAATATAAATAAAAAAGTAAGAGGCTGGGGGCTAGCCACAGCTCTGTGCACAGTGCACTGTCCTGTGCGGGAGGAAATAGAGAGAGACAAATGCCTGTGCCTGGTCATTCTTTGCTTGGATAGCTCAGGTAAGAACCACAAGAAGCCCCCCACCAGATTAGGGGCGGCCAGGAAAGAAGAGCGAGGGGCAGACCTGTCACGGACCACCAAGCTTTGCTCCTGGATTACCTACCATTCCCATGTGTTTCCTATCAAGGATAACTTCTAAAGCAAACAGCCTTACAGAAGGTATACGGCCTTGGGGAAACACAGCCCCCTCCAGACCCAGGATGAAAGTGTTAGGGCTTCGGGCGTGTAAAGGAGGTAACCCTTGCCCTCCTCCCGCTTCTCCCGAGGACAGCACTGCAGATAATGGGCTTTCCTGTAAGTGGTTTCCAATTAATAGCAGACTCAGTCCAGGACAAATTACTCACTCAACTGAGCCCCGCCCTGCAGGCACACTCTGGCACCTGGGGCTGCTCTGGCAGAGTGCTTGGCATGGGTGGGGAGATGGGTAAGCAGAAATACTTCCAGGGATGGGAGGCGAGGGTCGGGAAAGGCAACCTTGGCTGGCTGAAAGCAAAGGATTTTGAGTCCTGCCCTGCCCCTCTAGAAGCGAAGCGAGTGGGCGGTGACAGAACAAAGCCTGGAAAAATCAAGTTCCATTTTGTTGTCTACATCTTTCGCCTTTGTCTTGCACTTGTCTTGCTCAAGCATCACTAACCCTACTGCCAATCCAGTGAGGGGCAGAGCAGGGTATCACCCATTTCACAGATGAGAAAATGGAGGTGGCCTTCCCCTTCTTACCTTCCCATCCACCTACCTTAGCCTTTCCTTTCCATTCTGACCCACAGCCAGACAAGGGGCAGCAAAGAACCCCTGGGAATGAAAGGGACCTACTGGAAGACCACCTGCCTTGCAACTTTCAATCCACATTAGTTACCTGGAGAGCTTCAGCAAATTTTAAAATTACCTATGCCAGGGCCCAACAATCTGAAGATCCCCCCCCCCACTTCATTCTGATGCAAACTTGAGTGAGAACCACTGGACTACAGCTAAAATCACCACACCCAGCCTCCCAAGAGCTTCTGCCAACAGGTCCTTGCACCATCCTCAGGCCCTCAGCCATCCTGCTCACCTCTCTTCCACACTACCTGGAGTCAGAGCACCGGCCTGAAGCTGCCCCAGGCGAGTGGTCTAGATGGAAAAGTCAGTTAGCACTTCTGCAGCCAAAACTTCAGCCTACGTCTCCCCAGTGAGGCAGGACTAGAATCGGGATCTCCAGCCTGCCAGGCAAGGTCACACCCATGAGGCACAGGTGCAAGCCAGGTTAGACGGCAAATCCAGCAGCTCCAGGCAGCAGAACAGACCCAGAGAGAGAGCTACGGAACTCGGGGTGTCAGTGAATCCCCCAACCCAGGACCCTGGGCAAGTCTGCCCCTGAGGCATCCTGGGGGCAGGGGTGGCGCAGATTCCTCGCCCAGCCTAGTCCCAAGTGGCCTGATGGGAACCCAGGGCTCCTCGGGCCAGCTTGCACCACCAGTGTCCAGACTGCCTGCTCACATTCTCTGGAGCTCTCTAGAGCTGCTCTCTGGGCTGAGTTGCATTCGATCTCCACAGGCATCCTAAAAGTGGGAAATAATTATGGTCTGCAGAAGAGGAAACTACGGCCCAGAGGGATGAAGTAACTTCCCCGAGGTCACTCAGCCAGAAAGTGGGAAGGGCAAGATTTGAAGCCTGGTCCATGTCCAACCACGGCCGCCCTGCCCCCTCGCAGGACCAAGGGGAAGTGGAGCCCAGGAGCAGCGGCATAGTGACTGAGCCCCCAGGAGCCGCCCAGCCTTCGTCTAGGGGACTCCATGCACATCTTCCTTGCACAGGGACAGCGTCTAGCTCCGAGGCATCCCAATAAATAGTGCTGAACAGACCCGGAACCCGAGTCTCCCAAGCCCGACCACCAAGTTGACCCCTTCTCCACAGGCGGACCGGGAGACCCTCAGAAACGCTGAGCCTCCCGGGCCGCCCCTCTGAGGCCCCGCGCACTCGCCAGGTGACCCCGGCCGCTCATCAGGTGCACACAGGTGAGCCGCGTCGCGCACGATGGGCGACGGACTCAAACACTCCCGACCGGGCACGGGGCGGCTGAAAGGAACCAACGGCTGAGCTCCTCAGGCAGAATTTCCCAGTCGCCAGGGAGAGCGGGACAAGGAGCCAGCGAGCGCTCCGGCGCCTTCCCTGAAGCGGCTCCGTCTGGACCCAACTCCAGGGCGGGGTTGGGGACCCCCACACCCAACGCTGGGCCCCGCTGGAGTCACTTACCCAGAACACCGTGGAGTAGATGATGAGCGAGAACTTGAGCCAGAGGTAAGAGAAGCGAGCGCAGTAGCGCACCTGCTCCGAGTCCCCGCGGGGCATCCTGGGCGCTCCCCGCGCGGGGCGCCGGGGCTCCCCAGCTCGGGCTCGGTCCCTCCGCCGCCGACCGAGGCCCCACCTGCGGCTGTCCGGCTGCGCGCCCGGTCCCCGGCGCTCTCTCCCGGACTGACACGGGCGCGCCTCAATCACTGACCCTGCCCGCGAGCCTGCCAGCCCCGGTGGCCAATGGGAGCGAGCCAGTGGTCCAGCCTCTGGGAGGGGGCGGGCCGGGGCGGGGCTGTGGCCGTGGACTCTAGAGGAGACGGAGGGAGGGGAAGGGGAGAGGGTTTTGCAAAAGAGGTAGCGTGCAGCTCTGGAGGCGCCGCTGCTGCCGGCGCGGAGGCGGCGCGTGGAGAAGGTGGACGAGAGGTGAGCTGGGGCGACGGCCAGCGCTCGGCGGACACGGAGATTCAGCTGCTGCCGCCAAGAGGGCGGACCGTGGAAATGGGAGCGGAATGAACTGCTCAGGTGTTAAAAGTGCACGTGAGCAGTAGGAAATTGGGGGTGCCCAGCCTCCATATGCAGAGCGCTGTGTCCTGGAGCGTGTAGGGACCGCAGCGGGGCAGAGCTGGAATCCGGTTCCTCCTACACCAGGGCTGCTCCAGGCCTTTCCCCAAGAGATGTTGGAAATCCCCTTCTTCGAGGCCCCCAGGGGCTTCCTGGAAGCCATCCCCTAGCCTGCACCCAGCTGAGGTCAGCAGCCCCTCCCTCGCCCACTCCAAGCCCGTGCCCAGCAGAGCACCTTGGGGCCTGGCCCTTCTACCTGGGGCCATAGGTGGCTGTGAGTCTGTCTCCCCTGCTCGCTGGTCTCGGTTTTACTCAACGATTGTTTTTCGTCTCCCAGGTTTTGCTCAGGTGGGGGCTTGGGAGCCAGGCCATCTGTGTTTGTGGCATTCAGTAATTAAATGCGTGGCTCAGAGGTCAGGAGCTCCACCAGTGCTGGGTGGGATCCCTGCTGGTGATTTCAGGAATAGCACCCCTGTCGAAGCCCCCTGCCCCGGGCTCCTGAGCCAGGGCAGACTCACAAAGAGAAGCAGAGGGACAGAGGCAGAGAGACAGAGACCAGAGCTGGAAGAAAGTAAGGGGGTGAGGGCGGGAGGCGATGCCCTGTCTGGAAGAGTAAAAGGAAATGGGTTTACTGTTACAAAGGGAGCCGGGCCTGCAGATGGAAGCAGGGGCTGATGCAAGTCTCCCTCGGATGAGTAACCCAGGGCCAAGAGGCCAGCCCGGCAGTGTTCTGAGTTGGCCTTTCTGCCCTCTGCGGAGGAGAACCAACTTGTGGCTCATGTTTGGGGGCCAGTACACCACCCAGGCCTGCTCTCACTCCCGGAGGGGCTAGCCTAGGGGCCTGCTGCCCTCCCTAGCCCTTGGAAAACCAGCTTAGCGCCCTGCCCCCTCCAGGGTCCCCCAGCTATCCTTCTGGCCCCTCTGGCCGGGGGCACTTTCTCTCATCTATCAGCTATTCTGGGGTGACACAAAGACCTCCCAGCAAGCCCTCTCAGCTCTCCCTCAACCCCCATAAAGTGCCCTGCGGGCTGAGGGGGCTGGCCCTGCCGAGGGAGCCTGGCGCTCTTTGGAACTGGCGTGGCTTTGCCCGGCTCCCAGCCTCCTTCACTGTCCTCCCACCCACAAGGGCGCTCAGAGCCACAGCTGCACATACGGAGAGCTCAGAAGCACACCTGTGCTCCACTCCCACCCACCCCCTCCCCGTGCCGGGAGCTCCAGGCTGGGGTCACAGGCCTGGTGCCAATCCTGGTTTTACCATGACTTTGTGGTGGGACCGTTGGGATGTGTGACACACAGAAGCGAATGTGACCCTGGCTGCTGTTAACTGTGTCTTCTCATATCCCAGCCCCATCCTGCTCAACACAGAATCTCTGCCAACGGGGACCTGAGGATCAGGATTTTTTTTTTTTTTGAAAGATTTATTTATTTATTTGAAAGGCAGAGTTACAGAGAGGCAAAAGCAGAAAGAGAAAGAGAGAGAGAGAGCGAGAGAGAGGTGTTCGTCCACTGGTTCACTCCCCCAAATGGCCACAACAGCCGTAGCTGCGCTGATCCAAAGCCAGGAGCCAGGAGCTTCTTCTGGGTCCCCAACGTGGGTGCTGGACCCAAGGACTTGGGCCATCTTCCACTGCTTTCCCAGGCACATTAGCAGTGGAGCAGCCAGGATGCGACCCGGCGCCCATACAGGAAGCTGGCACTGCAGGCGGTGGCTTTACCCACTATGCCGCAGAGCCGGCCCCAGTCAGGTAATTTCTCAAGTGCAGTCAGGACTGGGCCTTCCTGGTGCTGGAAGCAGTCACGAGAGCGAGGCAGTCAGGTGGCTTGCTCAGCGGTCCTCTGGAGTGCCAGAAAATGTTTAGAAATTGGCTGGGAAGTCGGGCAGGGCTGTGATCAATTTCCACAGTGTAAATACTTCCCCTGTGTCACATTGCAAGTTGCCAACTTGAAGCCCTTGAACCTGGGAGTTAAGAAGAGGCGTGCCCAGTCTTGCACAGCCAGCTCAGTATCTACTGATAGCACAATGGATGAGTGGCGAAATCCGCAGCTTGTTAATGAGAATAATTAACATAACAGCTATGATTCATGAGCTCTCCTTTGGAGAAAAGATATATAGGCTGGCTAAGATAGTTGAGATGTCACTCATTCCATATTCAGAGACTCGGGAAGCTGCCGGTTCTCATTTAGGAAAGATGCTCTGGCTTAAATCCTTCGGGGGCCTCTGACCCGAGGTGTTCAGCTGCAGCCGTCCCTCTGACCGAGCGCTGCCCCTCGGATGCTGTCATTTCCTCCAGCAGATACATCCTGCGAGACGGCCGAGCTCCTAAAAGTGCAGAGAGCTGGGCCTCGGTTGATTTCACAGAAGAGGTTGTAGGAACCGGTTCTGTGACTACTCACTAATAAATGTTTCTTCTATGGAAATTTGCATGGGCAGCAGAATTTGTTCTGAGATCTGTTTTCCTGATAACTTGGCAGAGAGATTTAGAGAAAACATCTAACCTTTGCCTTCAGTGGCTACTGTGGTTTATGAAAAAGGACTTAAGGACAGTACATGACCGACTTGGCTTGAGTAAGCTGGTACCCATGCTGCTGAGCAGGTGATTCTCTGCCTCTGTTTCTCCTTCTGTGAGGCAGTGGGGTTGCCCTGTTTCTTTCCAGCTCCAGTGACCTTAGCTATAATCCTCGGTCAGCAGACCAGCTAGCAGGTGTAGACTGAGCTTCTACTCTCAGCGAAGTCCCGCCTGGGCTCCGAGGAGGTGGCTTCACACAAGACAGACAAGAGCTCCTATTCCACTTAGGAGACACACACGTGAAATGGGTAGCTTCGGTGTGGATACCACTGCAGGTCTGCAAAAAAAGACCTTCCAAGTGGAAGAAAAGGCATGTAGGATCCATGAGACAGGAAAGGCCTAGGGGAGAGCCTCGTGGCTCCTGGAGAGTGGAAGGGTACATGGGCAGAGGAGTAAGACATTCCATAGCTTTAGCAAATGGTTTGGATTTCTCTCTAGTTCCAGTGAGGGCCACAGGCTCTGAGCAGCAAAGTCTCACAGTGTGACTTGTGCTTTAGTGGGCTGCTGTCTGGGGGATGGACAGATGGCAGGGGGCAGTGGTGAGGACAGTGGCAGCAGTCCCATGCCAGGAGTGTTCTGGTCTGGATGAGGAGGATAGCTCTGGACACGGCGGCACCTGGTTGGACTGGGGACATAGATTAGAGGACCAGCTAGCAGGGCTTACTGACGGGCTGGATGTGTGGTGTGAAGAAAACCAAGTACTTCTTGCCTTGAATGACGAGGCAGCTGTTGCTGTCATTTACAAAGGTGAGGACGATAAGGAAGGGGTGGGGTTTTGGGGTCAAGGATCAGGAACGGTGCTGGTGCTGGGGCGTGGCGGGTTAAGCAGCCTCCTGTGATGTGGGCATCCCATATCAGAGCGCCGGTTTGAGTCCTGGCTTCTCTGTTTCCAGTCCAGCTCCCTGCCAAGTATTTGGGCCCCTGCCACCCATGTGGGAGACTAGAATGGAGTTCCTGGCTCCTGGCTCTGATGTGGCCCAGCCTTGCCTGTTGCAGCCATTTGGGGAAGATTTTTGTCTTTCCCTCTCTCTGTGTAACCCTGCCTTTTAAATAAAACAACAAAAAAAATTTGTTTTAAATCCCACTACTTTGGCCATTTTATTTTTTGAGATGTGCTTTCAAAATCCCTTGGGGAGCTCGGAGGTGAGGTCTGGGTTGTAGGACTTAAACTTGAGAGTCATCAGATCAGCTGACACCTTGGGCCTATGTGCCATCATTAGGACAGCAGACAGCAGGACCAGACAAAGACAGAGCCTGGACCCCTCCAGCGCCGAAAGGAAGAGGAACCAGCAAAGCAGCGGAAGGTGCAGCCAGGGAGGGAGAGGGAAAACAAGGCCAGGCAGGCGACAGAGATGCTTGGAGAAGCTGAGAGAAATGTAGAAAGGATTTAGGTCCGTGGGAATGCCCCTTCATACACCACAGCTTCTACTGTGTCCCGAGAAGATAAGTGGACAGAACACAGCATCACTCATTAGCTTTGCAAGATGGGGGCCACTGGTGGCCTGTGAGAGCCCATTCAATGAGCCTTGGCAGGGAAAGCCTTAGTAGAATGGATTGAGGGTAGTAAGGGCCAGGAAGGGAGGAAGCGAGGACAGATGACAGAAGGAAGGGGTCCTCCCAAGGATGCATGATGCCTTTCATGTGGAAGTTCATGCATGGAATTCCTCCCACGCCACCTAGCAGGCAAGAGCTAATGACTACCACACAGGAGACTTTAAATGGCCATGAATTCTTTGCAACTTCTCCCATCAATTTAGATTCTCCCTTGACTCAACATTGGCCTTTGGAGTGGCAGTCACCAACGGGCTGGGGTCCAGGTGAGGTTGCTGGAGTTCTAAGCTTAGGAATCCAGATACCTTGCAGCCTCTGTTTTGGCGCTCACAAAGCAGCAGCCCGGGGAACAGTGGGAGCTGGGCTGTGGGGAGACTGCACACAGTAGAGCCCAGCGTCCTTGCCAACAACCCTCAGCTATCATTGCCCATCCAGCCCAAAACCCAAACTCCTAACCTCACCCACGTGGGTAAATCCAGGTGAGACGAACAGAACCACCAACTGATGCATGAATTGCACCCCCCCCCCTTTTAAAGATTTATTTATTTATTTGAAAGTCAGAGTTACACAGAGAAAGAAGAAGATGCAGAGAGAAAGAGAGAGAGGTCTTCCATCCGCTGGTTCACTCCCCAGTTGGCCGCAATGGGTGGAGTTGCACCGATCCGAAGCCACGAGCCTGGGGTTTCTTCTGGGTCTCTCACACAGTGCTGCAGGCAGCAGCTTTACCCACTACACCACAGTGCCAGCCCCATGGATTGCTATTCTTATGACACTAAATTCTAGGGTGATTTGTTTTACAGCACAAGGTAATGGACACATTCTTAGATCCTAAAGCAAACGTGAACGTGAACTCAAATACCCATGCCCTTCCGCTTCCCTCTGCCTCCAGCTCTTCTTCCCAGTCCTGTCCTTGGAGTCTGGGCACCCATTTTTGAGAAGGAACTTCAAGGGTCCTTCAAGATTTCCTTGCCCTCCTTTGTTGCCTTCCCCTGGCTCAGGTTTTGGGCCACTTCTTCCTCTCCATCCATTTCTGTTCTCAAGGACCTGCACTGGTCCTCCACCAGTTACTTGTCTAACATAGGTGTGGGCTTTCACAAAAATCACCTCTTAATTCCACAACCCAGAGGATTTGTTGTTATTAAACTCACCTTGCAGATGAGGAAACTGAAGTGTAGAGAAGTAAGCTGATTTTCCTGTACCAGAAAGTTCAGGAGCTCCCTGACCCAGAAAACCATGTGCTTTTTAGTGCTGATGCAGTTGGTGCCCCAGCTACCTTTCAGTGAGATAAACTATGTGGGGATGGGCGTGTGGCCTAGAAGGTAAGACACTGTCCTATATCACAGTGGCTGGGCTCAACTCCCAGCTCTGGCTCTGTTCTCTAGCTTCCTGCTAATGCAGACTCTGGGAGGCAGCAGGTGCTGGGAGACCTGGATTGTGTTCCTGGTTTTGGTCCCAGTCCAGCCCTAGCCATTTAGAGAGTGAACCAGCAGGGGAGGACTCTCTCTCTCTCTCCCCCTCCCTCCCTGTCGCTCTCCCTCACTTTTAAAAAACAAAAACACACATGCCTAAAAAAGCAAATTAGAAGGATGTCCTCAGGGGCCAGCTCTGTGGCATAGTAGGTTAAAGCAACCTCCTGCAACACCAGCATCCCCATATGGGTGTGTCCCAGCTGCTCCTCTTCCAATCCAGCTCTCTGCTGTGGCCTGGGAAGGCAGTAGAAGAGGGCCCAAGTGCTTGGGCCTCTGCACCCACGTGAGAGACCTGGAAGAAGCTCCTGGCTCCTGGCCTCAGATCAGCTCAGCTCTGGTTGTTAAAGTCATTTGGGGAGTGAACCAGCAGATGGAAGAGCTTTCTCTCTCTGTCTCTCCCTCTCTCTGTCTGTAACTCTGCCTCTCAGATAAATAGAAAAAAAAAAGATATATTGAGCACTCAATCCTGCTTAGACTCGCACTTAGAGTTACTGCAGATTACTACAAAATAGCAAAACCCTTGAGATTTTAAGAGTTTTGTAACAAAGGATCCATCAAATGAGCATGAGAAATGCCACAGACTTCTCCCTGGGAGACGGGATGCGTACTGGAACCTCCAGGAGGAGAGAAGGGCAGCTGTCTTCTCTCACCAGCACCCACCTCTTGCCCTCACGCTGTGGACGGTGGAATTAAAGCAGCCCACCACGCTCCTGTTAGAAGACCCACCCTGCTTTCTCCAGACCCCAGCTAACATCCCGAGGAAATGGCGGTCTTCGGAAGCTTCTCTGGGAAACGCTGCCCTCGGGACTGGTTCCCAGTTCTCTGGAGTTGAAAGTTGGAATCTCCGTGTCCAGAGGAAAACCACAGGGGCCGGCGCTGTGGCTTCGTAGGTTAAGCCTACACCTGTGCCAGCATCCCACATGGGTCCCTTCGTACCCCGGCTGCTCCACTTGTAATCCAGCTCCTTATTAATGGATCTGGGAAAGCAGTAGAAGGTGGCCCAAGTGCTTGGGCCCCTGCACCCATGGGGGAGACCCAGAAGAAGCTCCTGGCTCCTGGTTCCGGATGAGCCCAGCTCTGGCCGTTGTGGCCATTTGGGGAGTGAACCAGCAGATGGAAGTCCTCTTTCCCTGCCTCTCAAATAAATAAATCTTTAAAAAAAAAAAAAGTGTAAAACTATAGAGAACACTGATCATGTGTTGTGCCTGCCATTGCAGAATTAAACAACTTTCTCTGTGACCGTCTAAGAGCACACCTGGGTGACTGGGCCCAAGGGGACTCAGGGGAAAAACTTCCAAGGAAATGCAAACAGGGGCCCAGATCCAGCACATCCGTTCTGGGAATCCCTGAAGAGCTGCCTGGGGAAACCCTTGCTCCTCTGGCCCCCTCTCCCGACTGCACCACTGCCCTGGCTGCTTGGCGGCAGAAGGCCAACAGCCCCAGGCATTTCTCCATCTATCCTCGGGCCTCCTTCCTGCCCTGGTCTGCTGTGCATCCCTTCCCACAGCCCCCGCCCCAGGACAGGTCTGGACCTTCGAAGTCCCAGGGGGTTTCTGCCTCCTTTGGGCAGTCAGGACAAAATCACCTGCCAAAGAGGCCCCTCCAGTCCTGGAGGAGGCCCTGGGCAGTTACACAGATGCTTTCCTCCTGTGGTGGTCAGCTCAGGCCCTCCCTCCTACGGTTCCCTGCTGACCCTGCTGCAAGGCTGCACCTGACCAGTGACCCATGGAGCACAGCTCCAACCTGCGCTCCTATGGGGTGCTGGTGTCACAGGCCGTGGCTTAATCCGTGTGCCACAACGCCGACCCCGGCTGCCCTGCCTCTGATCCAGATCCCTGCTGATGCACCTGGAAAACAGTGGAAGATGGCCAAAGTGCTTGGGCCCTGCCACACACATGGGAGACCCAGATGGAGTTCCAGGTTCCTGCCTTCAGCCTGGCCCAGCCCTGGAAATTGTAGCCATCGGGAGAAAACCAGCAGATGGAAGATATCTCTCTCTCTCTCTCTCTCTCTCTCTCTCTCTGCCTCTCCCTCTGGGTCACTCTGCCTTTCAAATAAGTAAATCTTCACAAAATTTTTATTTACTATGAAAAAAGGAGAAAACAGAGAGTGGTTAGGCTGCTTCACCATCACCAAGGGACCAGGACTGAAGACGGTGGGGAGTGGAGGAGTGCCGGAGGCAAGATGATCTCCCCCTCCTAGGTGTGCGCCCCCACGTGAATGACAGAGAAGCTCACGCTGACAGCGGGGCGGCCCCCGCTAATGGTTGCGCATTTGTAGGTTGGACATACGCGCCATATTGCACAATAAAATGTTTTAAACACAAACACATTCTCTTTCACTTTCCTTCCCCTGTGACGAGTGAGGTTGAGCAAATATATGTGGCATGTTGATCGGCCCTTTGTAGTTTCGTCAGTTTGCTGTTTCTGTCCTTTGCATGTTTTCAAGTGGAGCAGTAGGTTCTTTTTTTTTTTTTTTTTTTTTTTTTTTTTAAGATTTTATTTATTTGAAAGAGTTACAGAGAGAGGTAGAGCCAAAGAGAGGTCTTCCATCTACTGGTTCACTTCCCAAATGGCTGCAACAGTCAGAGCTGAGCTGATCTGAAGCCAGGAGCCAGGAGCTTCTTCCAGGTCTCCCACACAGGTGCAGGGGCCCAAGCCCTTGGGCCATCCTCCACTGCTGTCCCAAGCCATAGCAGAGAGCTGGATCAGAAGTAGAGCAGCCAGGATTCAAACTGGGCCCATATGGGATGCTGGCACTGCAGACCAGAGCTTTAACCCACTGTGCCACAGTGCTGCCCCGCAATATGTTCTCATAAGTGGCCAACATTGTGGGTCAACAGCCTGAGAAAATACCGTTTTCCCCTCTTATGCCCACAGGACAGGGGTGCACCTGGCTGGCGGGGCTCCGGGTGCTCTCACAGCTTTGAAAGCGGCAGGGTCTCAGTGCTCCAGCAGGCTGCGGGCATTCCGGAAAGGCTGCCTGGGAGCACCAGCTGCTGGGATGTGGGGCCAGGCCCTGTGACTCACACTGTGAGGGGCCGGCTGTCTGGGCCGTGCCACCTGTCACTCAGGGTGCTGCCAGGGGAGGGCAGCTGAGCCACAGGGGAGCCGGCTGGGTTCCCAGGGCCATCTAAGGATGTTGTCTTAGTCTACTCTCTGTTGCTGTCATAGGATACTCTTGACCAGCTAATTTGCAAAGAATGGAAGTTTGTCTGGCTCATGATTCTGGCATCTGGGAAGTCCAGGAGTGTGGTGCCAGCTCCTGGTGAGGGCCTTGTGCTGCACCCCAGCATGGCAGACAGCATCACACGGCAAGACAGAGCAAGCCGCCAGCTCCAGTCTCTTCTCATACACCCAGTAATATCCTGGGGCCCCCATCTAACCCTAATGACCTCCCAATGGCTCCACCTCCAAACACTGTGAATATAGATGTGAGGGTTCAGTCACCAATACACGAACTCTAGGGGACAAACCATTGCAGGTGCTAGGGTAGGGGAGTGGGGAACACAGAAGTGGGGTCTGGGCTTGCTCCTGTAGCTATCGGGGCAGGTGGGCATGGGGAAGGATGGAGGGTTCTGCCCTCAGAAAGCTGCTCTGTGCCGGGGAAGGTACCACACCCAGCGTGGGCCACAGCCCCTGCAGGTGACATCACGGCTCACCGTGGCGCCCTGGCTACTCCTAGGTTGCTTGGATGGCGTCTCCTTCTCCACTGGGTTGCCGGATCCTACTGCGTGGTCTGGGTGCCTGGTAGGGTGCCAGGCACATGAAATAAGTGTGTCGCAGCCTGCCATCCCCTCAGCCGCACCTCAGACAGCAGAGGTCTGTCGTCCCCCCAGGCTCCCAGTCCAGTCTCCGGGCATCTGATGCACGCTCCGTCAGTCCTCTGTCCTCTGCTCCCAGCCCCTGGCTCCTGTCTACTTCCTGTGCTTTCCCCCAGCACATTTGCACTTCCTGTTTCCTGTTCCTGAGCTCATCTCAGTGCAGCACCTACTTTCTTGCATATCCCACCCCTCTCCACCCTGTTCTGAGAAAACACAAGGCCCTCCAATAGCAAAGCATTTCCTGTTCCAAGCAGGTGTGCACTGAAACTCTTCCCTCCGCCCCTCCCTCCCCCTCCTCCTCTTCTCCCTCCCCCTCCTCCTCCCTCTCCTTCCCCTCCCCCTCTTCTCCTCTTCCGCCTCTGTCTCCGACACCAGCAATGTTTCCCAGCAATGTTTCCTCACTCTGTCTGAGCAATAGCCCTGAGCCTTTCCCGACAGCTGCAGGAGACCGGGCTACTGTGGATTTCCTGGAGGGCTAGGGAAAGAGTCCGGTGAGCCACAGCTTAGCCTCCTGTTTAGCAGTCACACTGGTGCAGCAGAAGTGCCCTGGGCTGCCTGCTGATGAAAGCCAGCTGGGGATAGAGGGAGCCATGCAATCCTTGCGGTAAGGGACCCGGCCTTCCATTTGCTCTCTTGCGAAGTCAAATCCGCTGTCCCAGAAACCCTTTAATTTAGTGCTGCTCATCCATGTTTAACATTACCCAGGAATGCATTATACTAGTATTCCACAGCCCAGCGTGCATACAAGCAACTGAGTAAAAAGCCACAGAGAACAAATGCATTCATTTTGTGCATTCTTTGATTTCCTATAGGATCCCTTTTGTTCAATGCTAGTCACAGTCCACTGTTTGAAACAGGGGCTGGCACTGTGGCACAGTGGATGAAGCCACCGTGGATTAAGCCGCCACCTGCAGTGCCAGCATCCCATATGAGGGCCCATTCGAGTCCCAGTTGGCACCACTTCCAATCCAGGTTCCTGCTCGTGTATCTGAGGAGTGGGATGATGACCCAAGTTCTTGCTTGCACCTACGGGGGAGACCCAGATGGAATTCTTGGCTCCTAACTTTGGACTGGCTCAGCCCCAGCCACTGTGGCCATTTGGGAAGTGAACCAGATGAAAGATTTTTTTCTCTCTCTCTCCCCACTCCCCACCCTGTCTGTAACTCTGCCTTTCAAATAAAGTTTTTTCAAAAATGAAACCAGGGGCCATCACTGTGGCATAGCAGGTAAAGCCGCCGCCTGCAGTGCCTGCATCCCATACAGGTGCAGGTTCAAGTCCCCACTGTTCCACTTCTGATTCAGCTTCCTGCTAATGCTCCTGGGAAAGCAGAAGATGGCCCAAGTGCTTGATCCCCTGCACCCAAATGGGAGACCCAGAAGAAGCTCCTTGCTCCTGGCTTCGGATTGGCCCAGCTCTGGCCACTGAGGGCATTTGGGGAATGAACCAGCCAATGGAAGATCTCACTATCTCTTCCTCTCTCTCTCTCTCTCTCTCTCTAACTCTCCCTCTCAAATAATAAATATTTTTAAAAAAGGAAAAGAGGGGAATAAAAGTTATGGGGGATGGCATTGTGACCCAGTGGGGTAAGCCATGCTTGCAAAGCCTGCATCTCATATTGAAGTGCCAGTTAAAGTCCCAGCTGCTCCACTTCCAATCCAGCTTCCTGCAGAGAATGGCCCACGTACTTGGGCCCCTGCCATCCATGTGGGAGACCCTGATGGAGTTCCTGGCTCCTGCCTTCAGCCTCAGACCTGACAGTTGTAGCCATTTGGGAAGTGAACCAACAGATGGAAGACCTGTGTGTGTGTGTACGCACACACACGCGTGTCTCTTCTCTCAAATAAATAAATCTTTTTTAAAAAATAAAAGGCTATAGGAATTCTTGGGAAGTGGTAGTTAAGATGCATGCAAAAAAAGTTCTTGGAGCCTGAAACCCATGACTTGCAGAGGCAGGCACTGGCATAGCAGCGAAGACTCTGCTTGGGGCACTCACAGACCATGGCAGAGCGCCTGCTTCCAGTCCTGGCTCTGCTTCCAATCCAGCTTCCTGCTGATGTGCATCTGGGAGGCAGCAGGTGAAAAGTAGGTGGACCCCTGCCATCCATGTAGAGAACTGGATGGAGTTCCAGACTCCCAGCTTCAGCCTGGCCCAGCCTGGGCCATTGCAGGCATCCGAGGGAGCGAACCAACAGACGGACGATCCCTTTGGGTCTGTGTCTCCGTCTCCCTCTCTGTGTCTTTTAAATAAAATGAAAATAAATTTTGCAAAGAACGTGACTTACAAATACAACACTTCACCAGAGGCCAGTGAAAGTCCAGAATGGAGTCAACAGCCGGGAAGGAAATGTGAGTTGTGTCAACACACAGCGAAAGCACAAAAGAGGCAGCCACAGGGAAGGCTGGGCGGTGTGGAGGTCAGATCCACCGTGAAGAGGTGCAGCAGAAGCTGTTGGCTAACCCACCCCTTCCCCACCGCTTCCTCCCTTCTCTGACCCCACAGCGGAAGCTGGAAGAGTGAGATGCACTCATTACCAGCTTCCCTTCTGTATGACACAGTTCTGTCCAAGGAGATAGAAGCTTCCAGAAAGATTTTTTCCTGATATGAAATACACATGATATTGGTGCAACACATGTTCCTCCTTTCTTCTTACCTTAAATACGAACATGATGTCTGGAGCAGCAGCAGCCAACCTGTGACCACAAGTAAGAGGCCAACAGAGTCGAAGAGATGCCAGCCCAAACCCTGTCATTGCTGAACAATGAGCCAAAGCCAGCAATTGCCTGGCTCTGGGCTTCTCGCTAAGTAAGGGAGACCAGCACCGAGCCGCATTCTTCCCTTGCATTTTCTGCTGCTGGTGCCTGACGCACTCCTCACAGACCTGAGAAGTGATCATTAGAGAACCGAGAGAAGCCAAGTTCCTGTGGGGAAGGACAACTTGGAGCTTTCAAATTGAAAGGACTCATTGAGCTCCAGGCACTAATGGCCATGGCGGAAAGTTGTAAATTCCTGATCTGTCAAGAAAGAGAAAAATCTACAATATTCCAGTGGGGATAAAAGTTCTCTTAAATAAAAGAGCATCAAATAAGCATTTGATTTTTCATTTTGAACTCTTCAATCAGGAAGACAGAGACATCACAGAGAGGGGAAAACCATGACCTAAGACTCTTTGCCAAGATAGCATGCACCTGACAGATAAAGGAAAATGGTTTTCAGAATAAAACGCGTACACCTACCATGCATATATGTGCCAGAAGTACTCTAACCACATGGAAATGTATTTATCCTTAAAGCACAGATTAAGACTAGTGCCCTTGTTAAATCTTTCCTTATCTGAAAGGCGGAGACCCACAGAGAGATCTTTCATCCCCTGCTTCACTCCCTAAATGCCTGCAACACCTGGGGCTGGACCAGGCTGAAGCCAGGAATTCCATGTGGGAGCACGAGGGTGACAGGGACCCAACTACTAGAGCCATCACCTCCTGCTGCCCAAGGTACACATTAGCAGGAAGCTGGCCCTGGGCTCAGAGCCGGGACTTAACACGGGGCTCTCAACACGGGATGTGGGCATCGCTAGTGGCATCCTAACCATTGCATCAGACACCGACACCCACGGGGCCATATGAATCAGAGCAGACATCTGGGGGCGGGGGCGGGAGAAAGAGAAAACAGTTGTGAAATAGATACAGCTGAATGGATGCTATCACAGGACCCAGCGATCCTTCTGGGCATATATACCCAAAGGGAATGAAAGATACCTGCACTCTGTGGTCATGTCAGCCCTATTCGCAACAGCCAAGCTACGGAAACAACCTAGGTGTCGCTCGGCTCCGGGTGAGAGGATAGACATTGCACGTACATACAACCCAATGTTTTCAGCGCTACTAAGAACAAGACCTGGCCATCTGCTACAGCGTGGAGGTGCCTGGAGGACACTGCACTCAGTAGTCAGAGAGAAAAGCATTCCATGAGCTCAGTTAGCCAGTCTGTGGAATCCTTTTCATAAAAATTCAAATATACAGACGGAGGGCAAGAGTGGTTCCCAGGGGCGGGGTGGGGGGGTGGGTTGTGCAAGGGTGTGGGTCAGAGGACACAGCAGCAGAGACCTCAAGTTCCATGAGAAGATCACAGGTAACAAGGCTGTGTATGTGGAATTCAAGTCCTGGGATTCCACAAGAATGGATATGTTGTTCATTTACTCTCTATAGTAACGTCCGTATCCTGCATGTGTAACCCCTAGCTCTTGTTGTATGCCTTACATATACAGAATTTGTTTTTTAAATGTTTTAAATTTATTTGCATTTTCTTTGAAAGGCAGAGTGAGAAAGACAGAGGCAGACAGAGAGAGCCTCCATCTGCTGGCTCACTTCCCACCATGGCCAGGGCGAGGCCAGGATGAAGCCAGGTGCCCCACAGGTGGCAGGTTCCCAAGTACTTCCATCATCACCTCTCAGGGTGCACTTTGACAGGGAGCTGGAATCAGGGGTGGCACCAGGACTCAAACCCAGGTACTCTGATATGGGATGCAGGTGTTCAAAGCAACATCTTAACTGCTGCTCCAAATGCCTACCTAAATTTATTTTTATTTTATTTTTAATGATTTATTTATTTATTTGAAAGAGTTACACAGAGAGAAAGGGAGAGACAGAGTGAGAGTGAGAGAGAGAGAGAGAGAGAATCTTCCATTCACTGGTTCACTCCCCCAAATGGCTGCAACAGCTAGGGTTTGGCCAGGATGAAGCTAGGAGCCAGGAGTTTCATTCTGGGTCTCCCACGTGGGTGCAGGGGTCCAAGCACTTGGGGAAGCTTCCGGTGCTTTCCCAGGTGCATTAGCAGGGAGCTGGATCAGAAGTGGAGCAGCCGGGACTCAAACCAACGCCCATGTGGGATGACGACACTCAGGCGACAGCTTTACCTTTTGTGCCACAAAGCCAGTCCCACAAAATTTATTTTTTTAAAAAACTAAATAGACGGTGGTAATATGATGGGGCATGGTGTGTGTGTGTGTGTGTGTGCGCGCGCGCGCGTGCGTTTAAACGAGAACTCTCAGAACAAGAGATGCACAGTTACAGATAGCCCATGGGGGTGGACATTTGGTCCAGCTGTTAAGTCGCTGGCTGAGCACCTGCAACCCACACCAGAGTACCTGGGCGCTCCTGGGCCTGTGACCCCATCTTCCTGCTCATGCAGGCCTTGGCAGGCAGAGGTGATGGCTTAAGTAGTTGGGTTCCTGCCGCCAGTGTGGGAGACCTGTGTCGAGTTCTCTCCTCCTACCTCCTGTCCCAGCCCAGCCCTCATGGTTGAAGACACAGGGAGTGAACCAGCAGATGGAAGCTCTCTCCCTATCTCTTTCTGCTCCTCTTTTTGTTTCTCAAATAAATAAAACTTTTAAAACATAACAATAGCCCAGGACTAAAGGAGTTAAATGATCTCAGCAAAACTCAGGACCTTAAATGGAGAAGAAAAGAGAAAGGTGCAAACTTTCCAAAAGCTGTATCTATCTTGCCAAAGACAGAAAGTAAAATGTCCTAGTGGAGGAAAATCTCTATTTCATGATTTTTATGTATTAGTAGAGAACTAAAGTTTTAATTAATTGCAGTGATAAAAAACTCTACAGCATGTATTCTAGAATTTGGCCAAAAACCAAAAGGAAAGTGAGAGATGAAAAAGAAACATATTGCACAGAATAAAGTGTAAATGTAAAATATGATGAAAGAAATAAAAGTATTTCAGTTACAACATTTAATGTGAATGGGTTCATGCTCTTATCAATTGTCAGTTGCCTTAAAAAGATAGGCGCTGTGGCATAGCAGGTAAAGCCACCGCCTGCAGTGCCGGCATCCTGTATGGGCGCTGGTTGGAGACCCATCTGCTCCACTTCCAATCCAGCTCTCTGCTGTGGCCTGGGAAAGCAGTAGAGGATGGCCCAAGTCTTTGGGCCCCTGCACCCACATGGGAGACCTGGGAGAAGCTCCTGGCTTCTGTCTTCGGATTGGCACAGCTCTGGCCATTGTGTCCAATTGGGGAGTGAACCAGCGAATGGAAGACCTCTCTCTCTCTCTCTCTCTGCCTCTCCTTCTTTCTGTGTAACTCTGACTTTCAAGTAAATAAATCTTTAAAAAAAAGAAAATTTAAGGAAAAAAGATCTAGCTGTATGTTGCTGATGTGAAACAGAAAAAGAAAAATTTGAAAATAAAAAGGGGCAAAGAGATACCAGGCAAATGCAAAAAAAAAAAAAAAAAAAGAAGAAGAAATCAGAATTGCAACATTCATATCAATGTGACATATAAGATTAAAAGCATAAAACAGGAAAAAGTATATTATATAACTTTAACATCTACGGAAAAACCATGCATCTTTAGGCACCAAATAACAGAGCAGCCAGACACACAAGGTAAAAATCCCATAATCCCATACCTACAGACAAATTTAAGAAAACACAGTTGGATTTTTTTATATACTTGTTTCAAAAGTTAAGAGATCAAACAAATAGTAATCATAGAGAATGGAGTAATAAAATCAATAGGTCTAGTTTAATAGATATTTTATAATTTTTAACACCACAAATATAGATTATAGATCCTTTTCATTTGTCTGTGGAAAGTTTACCAAAATTAGTCATGTACTTGACCATAATGGAACCTTTAACAAATTCTAAAAAGCAGGGATTTCACAAGAAATATATGCTGATCATAAGCCAATAAAACTAGGAATCAACAAGAAACAACTTGACCAGCAAATTCTCTCAACTATTAGAAAATTATGAAACATTCTTGTTCAATGAGAAAACTGCGGTTAAAGATTTCTAGAACACAGTGACATAAAGAATGCACCTAAAACCCGTGAGCTACAGGGAAACCACACTCAAAGCAGACATGACGGTCTTCAATTCTACTTTATTTAAGACAGAACATTGAAAATGCATGACTTCATTAAATTTAAGAAATTAGGGGCCAGTGTTGTGGCTGAGCAGGTTAAGCGTCGCCTACAATGCCAGCGTCCCATATGAGCACCAGTTCAAGTCCTGGCTGCTCCACTTCTGACCCAGCTCCCTGCTAAAGCAGCTGGGAAGGCAGCAGAAGATGGCCCAAGCGCTTGGGTCCCTGTCACCAATGCGGGAGACTCGGATGGAGTTCCAGGATCCTGACTTCAGCCTTGCCCAGACCCAAGCATTGTGGCCATTTGGAGATGAACCAGCAGATGGAAGACCTCTCTCTCTCTCTCTCTCTCTCTCTCTCTGTAAACTCTTTCAAATAAATAAATCTTTAAAAAAAATGGATGTGAGTTCCAGAAAAAGGGCTACAAGAAGTGAAATCAGCTGCCCCTGGGGAACAGGAACGAGGATTAAGGAAGTATTATTACAGCACTGCTGCTATCATGATGGCATTATTTGTCTCCGTACACTATATAAGCTTATTACTTTGATAAGCAATAAATTAAAAATCTGCACCGTGGGCCGGCGCCGTGGCTCACTAGGCTAATCCTCTGCCTTTCGGCACCGGCACACCGGGGTTCTAGTCCCGGTCGGGGCGTCGGATTCTGTCCCGGCTGCCCCTCTTCCAGGCCAGCTCTCTGCTGTGGCCCGGGAGTGCAGTGGAGGATGGCCCAGGTGCTTGGGCCCTGCACCCCATGGGAGACCAGGAGAAGCACCTGGCTCCTGGCTTCAGATCAGCGCGGTGCGCCGGCCGCAGCACGCCAGCCATGGCGGCCATTGGAGGGTGAACCAACGGCAAAAGGAAGACCTTTCTCTCTGTCTCTCTCTCTCACTATCCACTCTTCCTGTCAAAAAAAAAATCTGCACTGTGAAGGGACAGTGGCTGCGGGCCTTCTCCCACCCCACAGGGACAGCGGCACAGCCGGCCCAGGCTGTGCGGCTTCCTCTGGGTTCTCTGGCGACTCCAAGTCTGGGTCTGTCTGTCTACAGGAGCACAGGAAGGGCCAGGGACACACCAGGCGCCCCCCCACTCCCCCCACTGCAGCACGAGCAGGACCCCGGCTGCAGACACTCGCGGATTAACTCAGTTCACCTGCGCCTGGCTTTCACTTCCTGGTTCAGAACTGCTGTGTTCTGGCTTTCCTTAAACCATCTGCATCTGAGGCATTTTCCATAGCCCTGGGGTGCTGGGGCTGACCGCTTCTGGGGAATCCTAGCAGCAAACAGCACCAGGGACGAGAAGCTGTGTCTCTGTGCATGGACACCACGGAGACGACCTGCACTCCCACAGTCCCGGGCAGGAGTCAGTTATTCAGAATCACAGAGGTCCCTCTCCTGCTACTGAGCAGACTCACTCCACGCACACTCCCAAACCCAGGCACCGAGGGAGCACAGGCATCTCTCTCTCTCTCTCTCTCTCTCTCTCTCTGCAGAGGCCTTCACAGTGGGCGTGGAAAGCGTGGGTGTGGGGGAGCAGCTGATTGGCCCTGCGCATTCCAGGGAAGGCAGCACTGCTAATCAGAGGCCCCCAGAGCAGTGGGAGTTGCCCAGGCACAGGGATGCCCAAGCCTGGCCACAAACTGGAGCCACCTGGAGATCTGTGAAAGGTCCTGGCGCTGGCTCCCATGCCCGGCATCCCGCCTTGGTGGGTCTGGGGTATGACGTGGGCCTCTGGGGTGGCCAAAGGTTCTCCAGTGAGTCCCTCATGCCTGGAGGGTCAGGAGCCACGAGCCGGCATCAGGGCATGAGGAAAACGGAACGGGGAGAGCAGGGGGAGCACAGGGAGCGATGGATGGGTTAAGGTTTGGGGTAGAGAAAGGACAGAGGAAGCCATGGTGTGGACAGAGGGAGCGGGGAGAGGCAAGTAGGACCCCAGGTTTCAGGCTTGGGCAACTGGGGGGATGCCGTCCTTTTTCTAAGATTCAGAACAGAGAAGGAGAATGCGGGGTGTATGGTAGCACCTGCTGAGTGGAGTGCTTAGTACAAGGCTGCTTGGCTCCGGAAACAGGAGATTTGGCCACTGCCACCATCACCACCTTCATCATCTGACTGAGAGAGGCTGCTTAAAGCCCTTGTGCTGGCAAGGATCAGAGCAGTGGCACTGCCCTCTAGTGTCATCACCTGTCTATTACAGGCACTCACACGGCCATCTGTATGCCGGCAGGGCAAGGGCTGAGCCCTGGCCCCAGCAGAAGCAGGGTGGGGGTGGGGGGCCAGGGATGAGTAAGGGTGGTGTCCTCTGAATGCCCAGGCCACTCTCGCTCAGGGGAGCCCACGCTTGGCCCCTCCGTGAGTGAGGATTTCCCCTGGATGAGCAGCTCTCTCCGCACGCTGGTCACCTGTCACGGGGCAGAGAAAGCAGGTCTCCGCAGAGACCCCGGGGCCCCAAGCTCCAGGACGTGGCTGCCTGCCTGCAAGTGAGTGTTGGTCCTCGTTGGGACCGGATGTCTCTGGAGGGCTCACATTTGTCTGTGATGACCACAAGATCACGTGAGACCAACGTTCTCTGTCCCGCACGTAAGAGATGAGGGCAGCTCTATGCTCTTTAAGAGAGGCCTGCCAAGTGCCAGTGAGGGGAGGTGAGGAAGAATCCTGGCAGGCTTCCTGGAGGATGTGGTGTTCTTTCTGGGCCCGGAAGCAATGAATGGGTCGGTAAATGATGTCTGTGGTGAGAGGTCAGAGGACAGAGAAGAATGGGCATGGGCTCTGCAGTCAGGCTGGGCATTGCTGTCGGCCCGCCCAGCTGCATGACCTCCCACGAGTCATTTAACACACGGTCCTGCCTGTGAAATGGGGATGTGATAAGCTATCAAGAGAAAATGTTGCTTAGCCCTGCGTGTCCAGTGCTGCTCTGAACACTTGGCATGGATTAAACTGACCTAATCCTGAAGCGACTACAAACAGCCCATTCTACAGATGCACAGAAGTCAGACAGAGGGCTTGTGTCGTTCGTCTAGTCGTCTGGCACACGGCTGGCACTCAGTGAATACAGGCTACTGCCATGACCACAGGGGTGACAGTACCGGCTGCACCAAACCAGGCAAGCTCCTGGCAGAGGGGACAGTGTCACGGGGGAAATCTCAACAGGCAGAAAAGCCCCAAGCTCAGCACCCCTGGCAACCACACTGTGACACCCCGTCATCCCTAGGGCTTCCCTAAAGGGGGCCCCCCCAGGCCAGGAGGGCAAGGCCTCTCGTGAGGAAGGCCGGCTGGGTCTGGAAGCAGGAAGTTCTCCTTTTCCCAGCTTCCAGGCAGCTGGGGTGGACATGTGACCTAGTTTTGGCCAATGACATGGGCCAGGGGATGCTGGGAAAGACTTCCCTCCCTGACAACAAGTCTTTCCTTCCTGCCCCCCTCCTGGGATGCCAGGGCTGTCATTCAGGGCCGTGGCACTCAGAGCTGTCCCAGGCGCCTTGCAGGCATGAGGGGCAGGCCAAAAGAACCCAATGTTCCCAAAGACCTGCTGATGTCCTGGAGCTGTTCCCCACGGACTCGCCTGCTCCAGACGTCTAAGTCGCTGCCACAGCAGCAAGGATTCCTGATGCCACACAGCTGTTTCGGAATGTCCATCCATCTGTCCCACCTCCCAGGCACCTCACCATCCAATGTCATGGGGCACAGCTCGGGGCAGGGATATGGCATAACCCAGAGAGACACAAGCCCTGGCCTCATGGGAACAGGTGTGGCGGGTCAGAATGTGGATCAAAGCGGGTTCAGGTGGATCAGCACCCAGGGAGTTCTGGAAGGCTGCTGATTAGCAGTAAGTGCTGGAAGAGACAGCCTAGCCCACAGGGTCTCAACCAGCAGAGAAGTTTGTTTGGTTTGGCTTCCTTTAAAAAAAGAAGTTTATTTATTTTCATCTACTAGAAAGGCAGTGCACCATACACAGAGAGACAGAGAGACAGAGACAGAGACAAGGAGAGGGAGAGATCTTCCATCTGCTGGTTCACTCCTCAAATGCCCACAACAGCCAGGACTGGGTCAGGCCAAAGCCAGGAGCCAGGAACTCCATCCTCACGGTGGCAGGGGCCAAGTACCTACTTGAGCCACTGCCTACTTCTCCCAGGGTGTGAGTTAGTAGGAAGTGGGATTGAAAGCAGAGCCGGGACCTGAACCCAGGCTCTCCAACATGGATGTAGGGGTCGCAAGAGACATCCTAATCACTGCGCCAAATGCCCAGCCTGGGTCAGTGCCATGGCACACGTCGAGGAGGGCATGGAGGGGAATGAGATCATACCAGAAGTGGCCAGGAGGACACTACGGAGAAGCTGATGACAGTGGTGACCTGGATCGGCTGGGGGTAGACAGAAGGGTCTGTGGACCCAGGCATGCTTTATTGCCAAGTGAAAAATCATTTATAATGACAGGAACCAGACGGGAATCTAAGATGAGCTGAAGCCATGTAACACTTTTTGATTATTATCATTATCTGAGAGGCAGAGCTACAGACAGAGGGAGAGAGAGAGAGAGAGAGAGAGGTCTCCACCCGCTGGTTCACTCCTCAAATGGCTGCAATGGCCAGAGCTGCGGCGATCTGAAGCCAGGAGCCAGGGGCTTCTTCCAGGTCTCCCACGCAGGTGCAGGGCCCAAGGACTTGGGCCATCTTCTACTGCCTTCCCAGGCCACAGCAGAGAGCTGGATCGGAAGTGGAGCAAGTGGGACTAGAACCAGCACCCATATGGGATGCTGGCACCACAGGTGGTGGCTTCACCCGCTACACCACAGCGCCGGCCCTGGCAATGTAACACCTTAACCCATCCCTGCTTCCCATTGCTCAGGTGATCTCCCACACCTCCAGTTTCATGAACTGAGAAGGTCAATTGGCTTTCACTTCTGAAACAGCCAAGCCTGTGGCAGGGCCAGGCTCTGCGCCCCTCCTAAGAGATGAGCGGGGTTGGGGGGGGGGCATTGTGCAAGCACCCTGGGGTGCTCTGTGAGGGTCAGGCTCGCGATCAGGAAGGGCATTTGCCCACAGGCCGTTCCAATCAGACTTGACATTTGAGGGGTCCCAGAAGGGCCAGCAGGGCTCTCCCCCACAGTCTCCCCACCGCCTCCCCTCCTCCCGGTTCACGCCACGCTTGAAGGATGGAACACAAATGTTTTTCACTTCCTAGTAAAGCGCAAAGATGAAAGATCTGCATATCCTGGGGGAGGCAGACTGAGTTGTTGGTTGCCAGTGTTCTGGGTCTCATCAAAGATGCATTCCGCGAAAGGCAGGGTGGCAGGCTGGGGCAGGGGCTGGGGTGGGGGTGGGGCAGGGGCTGAGGCAGGGAGCAGCGGGGGTGGCTGGAGCAGGCGTGGGAGGAGAGCACTGCGGGGCCAGGAGCGGGGGACAGGGGGAGTGGGGGGACCTAGGCAGCTGGACCTCTGGGGCCCAACCCCCAGCCACACCCCCAGTTCCCAGCCTCAGTCCCACAACCTCCAGCTGCCTGCAGAAATATGGAGAAGAGTCGCCCCCAGAGTGACCTGCGTAGGGGGTGACAACAGAGGCCTCTGCCAGAGGCCTGGGCTCTGTTTCAGCCCCACCCTGGGGGAGGGACTTGGAGTGATCTGGGAGGGGATGAGGGAGCTTGCCCTCCCTCTTGCCCCCCCCCCCCATGCACGCCCGAGGCTTGGGGGGTTGCTACTTCTTCCCTCCTTTCCTGCAGGAACCCTGGGCCCCAGCTGGGCCTCCTCCACTGCTTTCGGGAGCCGCTCGCTCTGTGTCAGCCCCCTCCTCCCCGGAAGCCTGACGCTCCTGGCACCGCCCCTGTGGCAGAGGGCATGGTGCGTTCTCTCTACCAGGCTGGGGCTTGGCTCTGCAGCTTGGCTGGGAGCTGCGTGCAGAGAGGGGCGTGGCCTGCCTGCCTCACTCTGAGCCCACCAGAGACCCTCCGGGGGCCCAGTGCTTCACACAGCACTCACTGGCCAGCCCAGGGCAAGTCTGCAATACTGAGGCTGGCACTGGGATGAGCCCTGCCCCCATTCCCACCCCCGCAGGCAAGCAGGTGTCAAGGGGACGCCTCTTGGGATGGGCCCCGCCCACTTCCTCCCCAGGCAGCCTTAGATGGGCAGATAGTGCCGGAGCCCGGAGCCCGGAGCCCGGAGCCCAGGGCGGGGAAATAAACACGTTTGTGTTAACAGCCTGGGAGCTCTGTGTACAACAGCCCGGCAGCAGATGTAAACACTCCGCCGCTTCTCCGCCTGGATGAACTGAGGCTTTCGGCCGGCGCTGCCCTGCCGTTCGCAGTGTTTACGGGAGATGTCAGCGGCAGCCGTGCCCTTGGCAGAGCTGCCTCTCCCCCTCCCAGCGGACATCCCCAGCACCAGGCCACCGATGCCCAGGCCAGGGGGCCCAGAGCGCAGCTCCTAAAGGGGCTGGCCTGGAACTCTCTGGCTTATAGACCGGGGGGCTCCGTACAGGAATCAACCCAGGAGTGCTACCGAAACTCCCACGCCTTCCAAAGGCCCCTGCCGACTTCAGCTCTGGACCCTGTGTAAACAAGGACGCTACCCCCTTCACCCTACAGGCTGGGCCGATGGCTTAAACATCACTCATCTGACATTTCCCGAGCACCTACTATGTGCCATGGGCCAGGCATCCTACTGCCCACCCACTCTAAATGATCTCAGGGCACCCTGAGTGCTCGTCCCGTGAGATGAAGACGTCCATGTCTGGGCCAGCAGTGTGACACAGCGGTAAAGCCACGGCTTACACTGCCAGATCCCCTGTGGGGGGGCTGGTTTGAGTCCTGGCTGCCCTGCTGGGGATGCAGCTCCCTGATAGCACACCAGGGAAAGCAGCAGATGATGGCCCTCATACTTGGGCCCCGGTACTCAAGTAGGAGACCCGGATGGAGGTCCAGGCTTCTGCCTTCGGCCTGGCCCAGCCTCAGTTGTTGGGGGCTGTCTGGGAAGTGAGCCAGCCGATGGAGTTCTCTCTAGCTCTGTCTCCCCCTTTGTCTCTGTCACTTTGCCTTTCAAATAAGTAAATAAATCTTTTTTTTAAGCCACCCATATCTGAGTGCGCTCTATGGGTGGAGATGAATGGTACATGTTACCATCACCCCCCAGCATCCCCAGGAGATTTGCTGCAGGACCCGCCCACACACCAGGACTGCAGGTGCTCAGATCCCTTACATAAGACGGTGTTGCGGGGGCAGTAAAGCCACGGCATCCTCCTGAGTACCTGGTCCTCTTAGATACTCACAACCCCTAGCACAGCGTTCGCACGCACTGTGCACATCACAGGTGTCGCCCAGCACTGCTCAGGGAATAACAAGGAAAAGAAAAGTCTCTGCACATTCAGTACAGATCGTGTTCTAAGTCTCTCCGACCTGTGGCTGGTGAGCACAGACGCCGGCCCAGACGTGGAGGGCCGGGACCTTTCCGTCTACCAGTCCCCTTGCACTGTTGTTTCATCCCTCATGTTCATTCAACCACCATCCACAGGCCATTGCCGACGCGGCCACTCGCCTAGACACTGGAGACAGGAAGATACGGCCTGGGCTCCGAGGGGCTCCTGCTTAGTGTGACAGGGAAGTGACCGGGAGTGACTCTAATGAGTGTCCAGAGGGAGAAGGCCGACAGGCCAGGGAAGGCCGTAGGACAAAGCAGAGCCACTGGGGGCGTGGTCCCATCTGGGATGGGACCCGAGTCACCCCCTCCCCAGGGCCCCGGTCCCGTGATGCTTCTCCAAGCCAGGAACCAGATCAGAGCTCTCAAGGGCTGAGAAAATACCAAAAATCCTAACTGAGAAATCCATGTGGTCACCAGCTTTTTATTCATCAAATAAGAAATTCTAGAGGCAAAGCAAAAAAGCAAGTGAACACCTGCCGCCCACCTCTGCCATTCACTCTGGAAAGAAAGGATGGTTTAGCACCGGCGCCCCCAAATTCACGGTCTCCCAAGGAAGGGTGAGCCTCGGGACCGGACTCAGGGAGCTGCATGAGAATTCACTGCCTTGTCCTCAGTGTCCTCCCTCTGCCCGCTCCAGGCCAGCTCCGTCACCACCTGGTACCACGAGTGCTGACAAGACGGCCCCCAGCACTGCCCAGTGCCAATGTGACCGGTTGAAGCCTCCACCCAGAGCAGTCTCCAGGCCACGGCCCCAGCCAGGCAGCTTCTAGACTCCCTCAGACACTGTGGGAGCCCCCTCCCTTCTCTCTCACCCACTTCCCTCATCCCTTGCACCTGTTCCCACCCTCTCCACCTCCATACGCCCCCTGGAAAACCATCCCTCCCTCAACTCTGGGCAGTGGGCCCCTAGCCTAGAGGTGACAGTAACTTAAGTCAGCAGGGAGCCCTTGAAGCAGCCGCCTGTCAGCCAAGTGGACGCTGTCATGTGATTCCAGACCCTCATCCACACTGGCTGTGCTGTCCAAGGAGAGCCCTCAGCTGTCAGCCCCTGGTGGCCTGGCCTTGTCAACTGTCTCGGCCCTCCCTGGGGTGGCCCACATCCAGCGATGGCTGTGGCAGGGGAAAGATCTGCTCACTTTTGCCCAATTCGGGGCTACTCAGATGGGCTCGTCCACTTCCAAGAGACCACGGGGTTGTCCAAGCCGGTGCTGGGCTGCATGGAACTCAGCTTCTTCCCCCTACTCCCGCCTCCTGCCCTGTCCTCCCCAGAGCCATTCCTGATGGCTCCTCCTTCATCCACCTGCACACTGGTCTCTGCAGCAGAGTCTGCTTCCCGGGGAACCCAACCTGAGCCGCTGGCTGAGCGACGCTGGCTGCCTTTGCCCCATTTCTCGCCCAGCTGGAATTTCCCATACGGATACCTTGATGCGCAAGCCCATCCAGTCCAGCTCTGTCAACAGGAACTCAGAGAACGGAGAATATTTTCTGTCTTTGAACAAAGATGGGCCTTTGAGACCACTGTCCAGTGGTGGTCTCGAGGCCAGCTCTGAGCAACATCGCCACCCATCACCCCTTGTGCCCTGGGCGGCCCCTCCCGCTCCCCCCCCCAGAGGCTGCAAAGTGCAGAGCACATAGTTGGAAAGCTGCAGGCCCATATGATTTAAGGGAGAAATAAAAGCTCAGTTTTAATAGCTGCACAATATAATCCCCTTACATACACAGTGGAGGTTGGAGGACAGAGCGGGGAGCGGGATGGATACTGCTCTGGGCTGCTGTGGCGGGTGACAGTCAGGCATCCCTGCCTGCACTGTGTCTGCACCCGGAGCTCCACCAATCCTGGCTGCCCGGAAGCGCGAGGCCAGGACAGCAGTGTGGGGAGGCTGGGCTGAGCTCACCTTCTTGTTTCTACAGCTCTAGGTCCCTGGGCCAATGAACACAAGACAGAAGCGGGCCCCAGTGTTGACCAAGTGAAGTGGAAGGAGACCACGGGCAGAGACCCTTCAGCAAGGGCCCAGAGACCGCCCAGAGCACGTCGGCCCACACCAGGGAGGGAGCGGGCTACCACCACACTGCCTGGCCAGGGCTCCACAGCTGGTCCTGGGAGGGCGAGAGCGCCAGGATCTGCTGTCCCTGTCCTCACCGGGGCAGGGGCCCAGGAAGCTGCCCCTCTCCGAGGACAAGAACATACACTCAGTATAGCAGGGACATCAAATAACAGACATAATGTCACTGTTGACCGTTGATGGTCTTATCCAGAAGTTCACTCTTGGAAAAATCTAGAGAACAGCGCTCTCATTTTTGGCATATGTTTGAGTTTTATGAAGAGATTTTAAAAAGTTCACTGAAAAATGGAATTAAAAGATAAGCTTATTTGGGTGCAAAATAATTTTTAATTGTATATGAAGAGTCTTTGAAATGCTCTTGGAAAATGTGGATTATGAAAAGATTATGCATGGATGTAAGATTTCTTTGTATCAAAATAAATCTTTTGATCCCATTTTTCTATGAATTTTTTGAAGTTCCTCGGGCAACATAACCTCTTTGGCACTGGTCACTTTTAACGTTTCCCCCAGCTCAGCCAGGGAGGCAGGAGGCCCCACATGGGGGACACGGCACACGGAGAGAAAGGCAGGAAGGAGGGGACTGGGCGAGGGGCACGGCCGTGAGAGACCCGGGCTGTGCCAGGCAGAGCTGGGGGAGCCCAGAGCCCACTGCGCTCTCATGAGGGACACGCTCTTTCCCGAGCCTGCCTCGCCTTCCGGTCTGTGCCAAACAGGTGCATGAGTGTGTGCCAGCTTGCACACGCAGCACCCGCACCTCACTTGGCGTCCGACACACAGGCACACGGCTAGTGCTCACGAGCTAACCCCAGAGCAGCCACCTGGGGCTTAAGATGCCAGCCCTTCTGGGGTTCACAGCCACGAGCCCCGGCCTTATCCTCCAACAGTGGTTCTCAAAGAGGGCGACCTGGGCAGGCGGCGGCGGCGGGGGCAGCATCACAGGGGAACTGGTTAGAAACGCCTGGGGCCCCCTCTTCTCCCTCTGACCGGGCCCTGAGCACCTGGGAGCCTCCTTCAGGGTCACAAGTCCATGCCACGCTTTCCACACACAAGTCCCTGCTAAGTGACCTTCCTGCACGTCATCGCGTTTAAAGCTCACACACCTCGTGCAAGACGCACCTTTGTTCTCTGTGCTGCGAATGGGGTGGCGGGTCCCCTCTTGTCCCCTCACAGCTCCACCCCAGCCCACCGGCCTCAGCCACCTCCCCACCCCCCTACATCCACCCATCTCTGTGCTTTAGCCTGTGGAACCAGGGAGTCCCCCTGAGTCTTTGCTGATTAAAACAGCTTGAAGGCCATTTAGCTAGGCCAGCCTTTGAACTGTACAGCCAGGGAAACTGAGGCTAGAGCAGAGCAGGACCCCTGACCCCTGATGCAGCAGGTCACCAACACAGCCAGGCGGCCCAGCACCCAGACCTGTGGGCTCTCAGCACAGGGGAGGCTCTCCCAGCATCTAGCCGAGCCCCCCTCCCCCTACAAGCACCTTAACACCCCTGGATATTTCTGAACATCCCACTAACAGTCATTTTTCAAAGTCAGAGGTCACGCTCAGTCAGATCTGGACTAAGATCAGGCTCAGTCCAGCTCCCGAGTGTGCACTGGCAATTACCGTCTCGCTGGAGCGCCTGTCCCAGGCTGAATGTAAACACGCAGCCGGGACTGTGCCCGCCGTGCCAGCGCTCCCGCCTCTCCCCCAGGCTGCCCTGGGTCTCTCCCTGCCTCGCAGCCAGTGCTAAATCTTCCAATAGACAAGGCCTGGCCGTGCAAGCAGGGGGTGGGCCGAGGGGCGGGAGCTGAAGCCCCACCTCGTGAGCAGGCAGCACCTCTGCCAAGGCCCTGGCCGCCCTGCCTGGGAGAGCAGCGGCACAGGCTGGCAGCTGGCGGAGTCGTGAGCGCACCCCGGCCCCCAGACCAGCCTGCACCCTGAATCCTGGAGGGACGGCCTGCTGCATAGGTGACCTGTGGGATGCTCTCCTGACCTGCGATGTCTCCTGAATAGCACTTAGGAGGACCCCGCGTTCCTGTGCCGGCTTGTCACCGACCCGCCGAGTGGCCTGCGCTGGTCAGATGCCCTCCGGAAGCCTGGATCTTTGGTAAAGGGGATGTTTCCTGCTCTGAATACGTGGCTTGAGCTCTACTTTTACATGCGATGTGCAAGAAGTCTGGCTGGGAGGAGGCACCGTGAGCTGACCATGGCCGTGCACCAGGCCTTCTGCTCTGCCTAGCCCACCTCTACCTGATACATAGGACCGGCGCCCAGGCGCGTGGCTGCATCTCCTTTACATCTCCTCCTCTCCTCACCCCACCCCTCCACGCTATACCCACGCACGGGAGAGGACCCAGGAGCTGTGGGCCCCAGCCCCCCGTGCCCTGCTCAGAAGCCACCATGGGGGCCTGTGACATTGTGACCGAGGCCAACATCTCATCTGACATTGACAGCAACGCCACAGGCGTCACCGCTTTCTCCATGCCCGGCTGGCAGCTGGCTCTGTGGGCCACAGCCTACCTGGCCCTGGTGCTGGTGGCCGTGGTGGGCAATGCCACGGTCATCTGGATCATCCTGGCCCACCGGAGGATGCGCACGGTCACCAACTACTTCATCGTCAACTTGGCCCTGGCTGACCTCTGCATGGCCACCTTCAACGCGGCCTTCAACTTTGTCTACGCCAGCCACAACATCTGGTACTTTGGCCGCGCCTTCTGCTACTTCCAGAACCTCTTTCCCATCACGGCCATGTTCGTCAGCATCTACTCCATGACGGCCATCGCCGCTGACAGGCAAGAGGGGAACCGGGGCAGCTCCTCCCTCCCCAACTCTGCTGGGGCTCAGACGGGGGCGGGCGGCTGCAGTCAGAGTAGACCCCAGGGAACTGCCTTCCAGACCTGGTCCGGGCCCAGAACACCGTGGGAGGCAGCAAGTAGAGTCCAGAAGACACAAGGAGAGAAAGGGCTGACGGGCAGACCGGTACGGGGGTCGGGGGGCGGCACCTGCGGTGGGGCTCTCGGAGCTGGTCTTTGGGGTGTTTCCTTTGCTATAAGAAACCTGCTGGTACTGTCTCTCTGTGGCAGGTGGGTCACAGGAGGGCACGCAGCGTCCACCTGGCCATAGCATTGTAATAGGACCCCTTCTTGTCCCGCACTGCCCTTGGGGGCTGAGACCCTGACCTCCTGCTGAGGGGCCCTGGGGCAAGCAGGCTCAGTACTCGGCAGTGAGCCAGCCTGGAGCCCTCTGGCGGCTGTTGGGACCGCTGGGGCCTGCCTTGGATGTGGGAGGGGACGTGAGGAGCCTGTGACCCCGGAGGCACTGAGTCCCTATCAAGTCCACCCACCACCCTCCCGCTCTGTGCCCCCTTCCCACCCCGCCCTGCTCCGGTAGCCCCAGGAGCTCTCTCACCCCAGCTGCGCAGCGCCAGGCTTTGCGGGTTTTCCTGTGGGAGACATCTTCTCCCACTCATTCCACGCGGAAAGAAACCTTGGAACCCCATTCATCTGCAGGGTGGGGTACGTCCTGGCCATAGAAGGCTGGCGAGTTCCCCGAGTCTGCCGAGGCCAAGGGGACAGACCCGCAGGCAGACTCGAAATCCAATAAAACTACAGCGGTGGATCATTTGGTATGGCCCCGGAATGAGGTTATACATATCCAAACGGCCCTTGGCAGAATAAAGCTCACCCAGGGAAACTGAGGCAGGGATGAGCAGGCTGCCGAGAGGTCGCCAGTGAGGCAGCGGCAGGGCCAGGCGCCCCAGCCCTCAGAGCGGGGCCCCAGCACCCAGAGCGGGGACCCCCCCCAGCACTCAGAGCGGGGCCCCTGCACCGCGCACCCTATGCCCTGATGCTTCAGCTCGTCTTTAGTTTTCTCGGCATTCCCACAGCAAATGTTCCCGCGTCTCTGTGGCAGGCACAGCCCTAGGAAAAACCGGCCTCCCAGAGCTTCCACTGCGGGGCGGGAGGAGACGGTGGGGGCCGGGGCGGGGGCAGTCGGGGGAACCCGCTGGAGGCCGGTGGAATAACCGGGCCCGCTACAGCGACAGCGGAGATTCACCCGTTCGGCGCCTCCTGTCCTCGCGCATGCGCGCAACAAGCACTTGCGCAGGCCTGTTCTGGCTCTTTGCAGGCCCTACTCCCCGATGCTGCGGCCAGCACCACCGGAGGCTGCCCGCTGGGGCAGAGTTTCAGTAATGAGCGCCTCGCCGCTTCCCACAGCAGCCCTGCTGACACCAACAGTCCATTTCGCAGAGTGGACAGGAGGCGGGGAGAGCTCCGCCATTTGCTGGACAGTGGGAGCACCGGTGGCGAATCCGTCTGAATCCCAGGTCGCAGGACCCTGCCCCTCGACGCACAAGATGGCCTCTCGGCCACCTCCCTCCAGGAACAGGCGGGGAACCAAGCCCCCACACTGACCTGAGGCCACCTGCCTCACCTGTGGGGGCGGGGACGGGTGCCCGGGAATCCGGAGGCACCTGCTGCAGCCCCAGACGGGAGCTGGCCCTGGCTCAGCCCCAGGGAGGGCCCGGGAGGGAGGGAGTTGACATCACCTGTCTAGAAGGGCCACTGCACTGCTCACCTCTGAAACTCACTGTTGGTGCTCCACTTTGCTACTCGTTGGGTGGCAAACAAGGGCGTGTATTTTCCACTTGGGTATTTGTCCTTTGGTAGAACCCATTGTCTTTGTAACCCTGTGTATCCTAGACATGCAAATCTCATTCTAAGGAGCGGTCCCTGGGCACAAAGATCTGCCAGGTACTCTCCTGGAGAGAAAACCAAAGGCCAGGCCACACGGCCACGTGAAGGGAAGGGAGTGGGCAGAGGCCGGCGCCTGTATCCTTAGTGGACCCCACCCTTCAATTCCTTTGGCCTGGGAGAAGCAGGCAGCTTCCCCGAAGCCCACCGTTCCTCAGTCCCACCAGGGCCAGGACTCCGGGGCGCCTGGGAGCAGAGAGGAGCTCCGCATCCAGGTAGCAGGGGTGCCAGGTGGCAGATTCAACCCCTGCAGCTCCCCCAGAGAGAGGCGGCAGCTCCTGCTACCTGCAACAGGGAGGTGGTGTCCAACATGAATTTTAACAGGAGGGGCAGGAAGGAGGCTTTCCAAGCTGAGGAGGGAGGGAGCACCCCATAGAAGGTCACGCAGGGCTGCCCCACAGCCAGCGTGAGCCAGGGGTGGTGTGGGAGCAGTGACCAAGGAGGCTGAAACGTGGGCTGGCCACATGCACAGGGCCTTGAACGCCAAGTTTAAAGGCTAGGGCCTGACCTGCGCCATAGGTGCGTATTGAAGTGTGCATGAATTGAAGTATGCAACATGGCTCCTTGGCCACATTAGCCACACTTTCTCGTGCTTGTGGCCATAGGTGGTTAGTGGCTACCAAACAGGACAATGCATGAACAGAGCGTTTCCCACATCAGAGAAAGTTCTAGTGGGCAGCACGGATCTGGCCTTCATCCTGGAGGCTACCAGCTCTGCCGAGGTTTCTGAACAGAAGTGGGCTGGGCACGGGGCTGAGGGGCTCCGAGAGGGCTGAGCTTCAGGCTAATGTGGACACTCTTGGCACGTAGAGAGACGGACTGCCCGTGAGGCCACAGCGCCCTCTTGTGGCCGTCTGTGGGAACGTTCACATCCAGAGGGAGGCGTGGGTTGGTGCCTGGGCACTGTGGGCCTGAGCTGGGGGAAGGGAGGGGAGTGAGAGCCAGGCTGATGCAGCAGCCCACTGCTCACACTGTGCTCTGCTCACAGGTACATGGCCATCGTCCACCCCTTCCAGCCCCGGCTCTCGGGCCCTGGCACCAAGGCAGTTATTGCTGGCATCTGGCTGGTGGCCCTGGCCCTCGCCTTCCCCCAGTGCTTCTACTCCACCATCACCATGGACCAGGGCGCCACCAAGTGCGTGGTGGCTTGGCCTGAAGACAGCGGAGGCAAGATGCTCCTCCTGTAAGGCTGTGTGTGTGTGTGTATACATCATGTCCATGCAGGAGCAGTGTGTGTGTGTGCATCATGTCCATGCAGGAGCAGTGTGTGTGTGTGCATCATGTCCACACAGGAGCAGTGTGTGTGTGTGTGTGTGCATCATGTCCACGCAGGGGCAGTGTGTGTGTGTGTGCATCATGTCCACACAGGAGCAGTGTGTGTGTGTGTGTGTGTGTGCATCATGTCCACACAGGAGCAGTGTGTGTGTGTGTGTGTGTGTGTGCATCATGTCCATGCAGGAGCAGTGTGTGTGTGTGCATCATGTCCACACAGGAGCAGTGTGTATGTGTGTGTGTGTGCATCATGTTCACACAGCAGTGTGTGTGTAAGTGCATCATGTCCACATAGGAGCAGTGTGTGTGTGTGTGTGTCTGCACTCATGTCCACACAGGAGTAGTGTGTATGTGTGTGTGTGCATCATGTCCACACAGGAGCAGTGTGTGTGTGTGTGTGTGCATCATGTTCACACAGCAGCAGTGTGTGTGTGTGTGTGCATCATGTCCACACAGGAGCAGTGTGTGTGTGCATCATGTCCACACAGAAGCAGTGTGTGTGTGTGTGCACTCATGTCCACGCAGGACTAGTGTGTGTGCATCATGTCCACGCAGGGGCAGTGTGTATGTGTGTGTGTGTGCATCATGTTCACACAGCAGCAGTGTGTGTGTGTGTGTGCATCATGTCCACACAGGAGCAGTGTGTGTGTGTGCATCATGTCCACACAGGAGCAGTGTGTATATGTGTGTGTGCACTCACATCCATGGATGAGCAGTGTAGGTGCTGGGGCGTGCACCTGCGTCTAGGAGCACACATGGTAAATTGAAAACGTCCTAAGTGGAGCGTGCACATCCCCCACCTAACCTGTGTGTCGGCGCAGCTCTGCAGCCCAGCCGTCTGCTGACCTGGGACCTACCCATATTATTCTTTTTATTATTCCCATTTTGGGTGAAGAAACCGAAGCATTGAGAAAACTCAGCAGTGTGCCCAAGTGCACACAAGTAAGTGGTAAAGTGGGATTCGAACCCAGGCAGTGCTGCTTCTGAGCCCCATCTCCCAGCCGCTCTGCTACTTAAACAAGGATGGGAGTCCTGGAATAAGGATTCGAGGCACAGGCCCAGGCGCAGTCACCCCGCACGTCACAGACACGCTGCAGCCACTCTTGTCTGCATCCCTATGCAAGTGCAGGCAGGCACGTGTGAGGGAATCTGTTTGGAAGAGGGCTCTGTGTGTGCCCAGGCCTGCTGCCTGCTCCATGCTGAGGTGGGCACCATGGCAGGGGTGGGCAGAGGAACTTGGGTGCAGCACAGACGCTGTGTGACCCGTCACAGTGTGGCTTTGTGCCCCGCAAAGCACAGCATGGCTTGTTGTTAGAGCACAGAGCTGATGGAGGCTTGGGAGTCTATGCTGGCCCCACCCCTCCCAGCCAGAGCCTCTGTTTCGAGTGAGGACTGGTAACCATGGATCGTAGGAAGCCTTTAGCAGTGTGCAGGGCACAGAACAGGCACCCAACCCAGGGACAACAAAACCAGACCTGGAGGTGGCCGATTTAGTCCCACAAAGTCCCTGATGCTGCAAGCATGGGGACGCACACACTCCTGGCCAAGAGCTGCTGGGTAACCATGACAACCCAGCCTCCACCCCTAGCATCCTCCCACCCCACCCCCGCCCCTACCTGGTCTCCATCTGTCTCAAGCACCTAGCAGGAGAGGCCGTTCCATGCTAGGTAGGGAAGGCGTCAGGCTGCCACGGAGCCTGGTCCTGGTGTTCGGCCTCCACCTGGTCCCCCACCCTCACTGACGCTGGTGTTCAGGCAGCATCCCCCTTGCAGGCCCTGGGAAAGGTGGCATTTTGGAACTGACCACTAGGGCGCAGTGTTTCCCCACCTTCAGGCATGGGCCTCTGTCCCTGGGAGTGGAAGCAAGAACTTAGGCCATCAAATACCAGCTACTGCGGGCAGGGCCTTCCAGCCCTGTGCAGTAACAGGACGGCCGCGCTGGGCCAGGAGAGCTGCACTCTCGAGTTCCATGGAGTCAGAGAGGATCTGGGCAAGCCTGGCTCTGTGCGAGAACAGCACTGCTGTGCTGGGGTCGTTAGCCTCAGGCGACTGGGGGCTCCCAGCCTGTGTGTAGGAATCTGATGAAGTTTTGGAGGCCCCCTCAGAGACACACATCCCCCGAACCCAAAAGTACAAAAACACCAGCCAGGCCCAAGGGGAGACATCCCTGATTTGGGGAGACCCCGGAAGGCGGCCCCCACGCTGCTCAGCTCTTTCACCCTAGCCCGTGGGGATTCCTATCATCCTGGGCAGTGGAGGAGGGAGGAGGTAGGGGTGACCTCCCCATTTTACAGACGGGAAAACCGAGGCTGAGGGCGAGAACTGCCTTGCCCTAAGTCACACGCTGCATTGAGGCTGGGCAAGAATCCCACATTTCCGACTCCCATAGTGCCGCCCTTCAGTGAGAGGGGAGTGGCGTGGGTTCCGGTGCAGCCTGCAGAGCTTTGACCAGCACAGATTCCTGCGCCTCTTTGGGCCTCAGTTCTGTCTCTGGACACTGAGGCAGGTGGCCTGGTTGATCTCCCAGGTGTCTCTAGCTCGGACACCCTGAGTGGTGACAGGGCGGGCACTCACTGTGCCTTCCCCTCTCACCTGTTCTGCAGCGGGGCTCCCCATCCAGACCCCACGTGAGGACCAGGGCATCCAGGAGCCGCCCCCACCCCACCCCAGCTTCTGCAATGGCCATACTCGCAAAGCCAGCGAGCGGCATTCCACACACCAGGCTCCGGGAGGGAGACTTGCTGGGGCACCTGCTCCCCTCCCACAGGGCGTGCAGGGTAAGAAGAAAGGAAAAGGCCACAGGCAGGGCTTCGGCTGGCTCCAGGGCTGCTCTGGGGCCCCCGCTGGTCACTCCTGAGGGTGCAGAGCAGAGTAGGCCATGGTGCCCTTGCACTCTCTCAGCCTAGCCTGGCGTGCGCCCAGGGACTGGTAGTCTCCATGCAGGGGTCTGAGGGTGGCCTGCCTGGGGTGGCATGCCAGGGCCTTGCTGACACGCGGGCAGGAAGCAGGTGGCCCAGTGATGTGTGCAATGTGGCAATCCCACCGCCTTTCCTTGTTGCAGGCTTGGGTACAAGATGGAATCCCACTGATGCTAGCCATTCCATCCATCCACCCATCCACCCATCCATCCATCCATCCATCCACCCACATAGAGGTTTGCTACATATGCATAGGATTCTAGAAGAAAATAGGCCACATCGCTAATCGTGGTGGGCCTGGGATTTGACTTTCTCCTCTATACTTAAATTTCAAAGCCAGCGTGTTGCTATTTATTTCCTTCGTTGGTAGTGTCTGTCACCTGGACGACTCCCAGCTAATGCTGGTGTCCCCCCTTGGGGCACAAATGCTGCCGAGATGGCCTTCTCTTTACACCAAGCCCTGGCCTCTGGAACCAATCGGGCCCCAGGGACGTCCGAGCCAGGGCGGCTGCCCGCTGCCCAGACCTCTGGCTCTCCCCCAGGTACCACCTCACGGTGATCGCCCTCATCTACTTCCTGCCACTCGTGGTGATGTTCGTGGCCTACAGTGTCATTGGCTTCAAGCTCTGGAGGCGCACTGTGCCCGGACACCAGACCCACGGCGCCAACCTGCGCCACCTGCGGGCCAAGAAGAAGGTGGGTGTGGGGCTGGGCGGGGGCCGGCCTGGGAGCCGCCCCTGCGGGCTCAGGGAGGCAGGGGGTCACAGGGGAGCCTTCCGGCTTGCCCATGGACAGGCACATATCTCAGGGATACAGCACTCTGTAAATCCCTGAGGTTGGGGTTAGGAGCTGGCGGGAGCCCATCCACCCTCCAGGATCTGGTGCTGGGCTCACAGCAATGAGGACTTCAAAGGAGGAGGGCAGTGAGGGCAGAAGGACCAGCCTGGGCAGAGGCCCGGAGGTGAGGTCCAGCCATGGAGGGCGGCCCAGGCTGGCACCTGCCCTTGGAGGGCTGTGGCTCGCGGCTCCGGAGTGACCTGAGCTCTCGTGGCCAGTTCGTGAAGACCATGGTGCTGGTGGTGGTGACGTTTGCCGTCTGCTGGCTGCCCTACCACCTCTACTTCCTGCTGGGCCACTTCCAGGACGACATCTACTGCCGCAAGTTCATCCAGCAGGTCTACCTGGTACTCTTCTGGCTGGCCATGAGCTCCACCATGTACAACCCCATCATCTACTGCTGCCTCAACCACAGGTGAGCCTGCCCGCCCGCCTGCCCTCCCACCTGGCCGGCTCTCAGCAGTCTGCCTTCTGGCCCGGGCCTGGCTTGAGCTCTAACCCCTCCTCCGCAAAGCCTCGCCCCTTTGCCCAGGCCACGGCGCCCCTCGTCTGTCTGCCCCTCGGTCCACATCCGGGACAAGGACGAGGAGGAGAGAGAAGGGAGGACCAGAGAGATGCTCAGGAGGGGAAGTCAGAGGGGGTCGGGACAGACAGAACGGGAAGAAGGGGAGCACCAGCTACGAGGGGGAAAACTCCATCCAAGGTGCAGTAGCGGGGAGCTGGATTAGCAGCCCAGGGTAGCCAGGGCTGGAACCAGGCATTCCAGGATGGACACGTCCTGTGCTCTGGCTTAGCTCTCAGGAGAACCAGGCCCGTGCTGCACGGGAGCTGGACCACAGGGACAAGGGGAGACACAGGGAGAGGGCTTCAGGGAAGCTACCGCAGTCACCCAGGTGAGAGACCAGCTGGGGTACGGTCAGGCGTGATGACGGCGTGGGAGAGGAAGTCGGGGCGACCCCAGCAGGTCTGCCAGAGCTGCCGGGAGCCGGGTTTGGGCAGGTTGGGCACCGAGGCCGCCAGGCTTGGACACTGCAGCTCTGCGGGGACACGGGGGCACACAGCCCCAGGGAGAGCGTGCACGCGGCTGGGACAGGGCTCCTTCCCCTCTGCCCCGGCTGGCCAGCTGGCGCTCCTGCCAAGCCACTCACTGTGCCTCTGAAGTCCAGGGGCTTTCAGTGCTGCCACGCGGGGTTATTTTTTAAGCAAACCTGTCGTAACTCGGTAGCTCCACATGTGCCTTCTCTGTTGCAGTCCCCTCGGAGAGCACCTTTAGTGCACCCACGCTGCCCAAGTCCTAGTTGCTTTTTTTTTTAAAACAGACTCTGAATACTCTTTAGGGAAGCCAGCCAACAGACCAGCCAGGACTATATCACTGGCTGCGTTCCTGTGTCTGCAACGACACAGCCCAAACCCGCAGAGCCACCCGATGGCCTCTTAGCTCTAGAGCACTTCCGGCTGGTTCCCAAACCCCACACGGGGATAGAACGCACCTGCTAAGACACAGCGAGCCATGGCGTCTCCCCCGCGTGAGGCCCCACTTTCCCGAGGGCTACCGCACCCCACTCCCTCGCTCAAGGTGACCTACCCGCCCCCCCCCCCCCAGGTTTCGCTCCGGATTCCGCCTTGCTTTCCGCTGCTGCCCTTGGGTCACGCCCACCGAGGAAGACAAGCTGGAGCTGACGCACACGCCGTCCCTCTCCGTGAGGGTCAACAGGTGTCACACCAAAGAGACTCTGTTCCTGGTTGGGGACGTGGCTCCCTCCGAGGCTGCCAATGGGCAGGCTGGGGGTCCCCAGGATGGGGGTGCCTATGATTTCTGAGGCCTCGTGCTTGGCTGCAAGGTGGGGACCTAGCACCCCTTGGGAAGCAGCCAATTGAGAGGACCGGATCTGAGGGTCTGGCCCATGCCCGCCACACCCAGGGAAAACAAGATGGGGCCAGGGTCTCCCATGGGGCCAGCACTTACCTACGCCAGGAATCGAAAGCTCAGGTACCTTCCTAGAGCAAGCAACATAAAGTAGTGAACTGGATCCAGCACAAAAGAAAAACTCCACGTGCTGATTTCCAGCGTCAGGGTTGATGTGATAGGGAGAGGTGCAGACTGCGGCAAACCGGGGCGCTAGGCTGTCAGGGGGTCGGCAGCCGCTCCGCTTTGGGTGAATGGTGTCAGAGTCAGGGCAGCCCATAGCTGCCAGGGCCTCTCACCCTTTCAGGAAAACCCAAAATCCCAAATTTAAGTGTGCGACCTGTGGACCTGTGAGATCTGGCTTGCAAAAAACACCTCCAGACAAGCCAAGGACATCTGTGGGCAGTGCAGAATCCGACACACCGATTCCTCATCAGGCTAAAGACACAAGGAGGCGGCTGTGTGCCTGGCCACGCCCATCGGCCACGAGCTGGCCCAGGACCTCCAGGCCAGTGGAGAGGGGGGCTGAGTCAGCGGGGACCTCAGCTGTGCTGCCTTGGACAAGTCGCTCTGGCCCTCCACCTCTTCCTCTGCCCAGCAGCCCACGCCTCACATGGAGGTAGGGGACTGATGCACGTGACGCGTGCAAACCAGGCCACACAGCGCTCACCAAACAGCAGCGTGGTTCTTGCGACTTCTTTGCCAGCCATCTCCCACAAAAACCACCTGCAAGTCAGCCACGCAGCTCCCAACCTCACCCATGCAGCAGCCGACAGCAGCAGGTGTCCCGACCCCCAGCCCCGCCCAGGGCACAGCCCTCCCCTCTCGCTGACTCCTGCTCCACCCCTGCCCCCAGAAGAACCATGTCCCATCCACGTACACATCAATGTTTTTGCGTTATCCATGTTCTCCACAGATCACTGTACCAGACACCGGCACTGCAGGAACCCCAAATAAAGGGACTCTGATGTCACCAGACCAAGCGGGCAGTCAGTCCTGGGGAAGCCACGGAGAGCTGGAGTCGTGGCTTGGGACATCACGGGGCGCCTGGAGCCACAAGGGGGTGGGACCCAGCAAAGGGCTGGCAGGAGACTCCAACATGGCAGCCACAGAATGAGAAGGGTCAGATAAGGGCTAGTGCCCGATGGATGGGCAGGGTCAAGTTCAGACTTGGGGGGCGAGTGCAGCAATCCCGCAGAGCTGGGCTGCTCCGAGGCTCCACGTGGGGCAGGCGGCCGCTGGCAGACAGGGAGATGGAAGAGGAGGCCTCCTGGGGCACACGGCAGGGGCAGGGGGTGTGAATCAGGGCTGCCCTGAATGGCTCCTGGGAGCCAAGTCGGAGGACAAGGGCCTTACACTGTCACCTTCGGATAGGAGGTGGGGAAGGGGCTATGGGACCCTGGGACTAGAGGAGGAAGACAGGGCGAAAGACTACTTCTGTGACGTTCCACAGGGAGAGGACCTAAGCCCTCGTGCCCACCCAAGGCCGGGGGCTGAAGACCATAACCTTTCTCCTGCATTTAGTCTGGGGACATCCCCAGGCGCGGGACGCGGGACGCAGGGCCTTGAATTGGTACAAAGTTTACTAGGTCATACAACACGGCTCACAGAAGCGATGGAGATTCCAGTGACGGCACGGTGGCTGGCTGGCTCCTCTTACCCACATACAGACAAGACATTCTCCCCCAGACAGCCCCCCTCCCCCCACAAGACAAACAGGATGCAAGACTGTCACGGTGTGGCTAGGATCGGGGTCCACAGACACGTGAGGGTGGCGCCGGGACAGGAGGCAGCGGCTACCATGAGGCCCCCCCTTGCCCTCCAGGCGGCGCCCCGGCAGGTGGAGCCCCGGCAGTGTCTGCTGGTGATAATACATTTCACACGGGGGAGGGGACCCCAACGATGAGCTTCGGAGGCCCATGAGGGCTGCCCAGTGCTGTGATTTTTTTCATCTTGAGCCAATAGATAACTCCGCTGGGTAAATGTACACGGTCGAAATGGATGCCACTACACTTCACACGTGGGGGACGGACGACCAGGTCGAAATCAGATCATGCAGAGTGGCAGGGTGGGTGAGGAGGGACCCAGGTGAGAGAGGTTATCAACAGCACACACTCTACGTTGTACCCTAGGTTATACGCCGTTAGTTGGGTTTCGTCTTCCTCCCTGCGGCGGGGACGGCGGGCTCCGGCCGCGTGCCACAGCACGGCTCGCAGGGAGGAGCAGGACCGGCGCTGGCAGAGACGTGCCAGAAGGATGGCGGCTGGGGCCCCGGCTCCTAGCTGCTCAGTTCGCCTCGGAGCCTCACGCCCACAGCCGTGATGAGCGCGGCGCCTTTACCGCTACCGTCTTCGGACAGGAGGAAGGACACGTTACACTTTGGGGACAGCTCCTTCACGGTCTGATGCATGATTCTGGAGAAGCTAAGAGACAGAGACAGAGGAGACGATGGAGACAGGAAGAAAGACAAGAGCCACTGTGCTCCCCTGCAGACGCTCAAGTGCCCGACCAAGGCGGCAGAGGCTGCCCGGGAGCAGGGTGGCCGGAAGCCACATGGGTTCAGCAGCCCTGGCCCAAATCGCTTCTGGGGGGGCGAGGGCATGAGTGACACAGACACACCTCCACCTTTACCCCCAGAGCTTGGAGCTCCAGGGAACCTGAAATCCCAGAAGGACACGGGGGCTCTGTGGACTAAACATTACCAACCCCCAGCTGCAGCGCTGGGACCCCAGCTCACTGCCATCCCAGTTCAACACCCAGCACCCACAGCCTGGAGCAGGCAGCCCCCAGTGGAGGGCGGTCTGCACTCGAGGATGACTCTGGGCACTTGCACGTTATGCCAAGGTAGAGACAGGGCCAGGGCCAGCTCAGGCGACTGCGAGGACAGCTCTGCAGGTACAGACATGGGTGAGGATGTGGCAAGACATGTGGCTTCATCAAGGTAAGCAGGTGCCACTGCTTACGTGTGAGGTGACACAAAGGCTCAGTTTATCCAGGATGGTCCCGGGGTAGTTACCAGGAACTAATAAGCTGGCAAAAGCACCCCAGTTTAGACAATAAAATTAGGGTCACTCTATTCGTCAATGCCACACTCTGCCTGCTTGCTCTCTCCTCCTCCTCTCTCTGTTAAGTCTGTCTTTCAAATAAAAAAAAACAAATCTTTACCCAAAAAAAAGAAAGAAAAAATGGGGGCTAGCTCTGTGGCATAATGGGTTAAGCCCCCGCCTGTGATGCCAGCAGCCATATGGGTCCCAGCTGCTCTACTTCCAATCCAGCTTCCTGCTAATGTGCCTGGGAAAGCAGTGGAGGATGGCCCAAGTGCTTGGGCCTATGCACCCACATGGGAGATCCAGAAGCTTCTGGTTCCTGGCTTTGGCCTGGCCCAGCCTTGGCCACTGTGGCCATTTTGGGGGTGAACCAGCAGATGTAAGACCTCTCTTTCCTCCTCCTCCTCTTGTTCTCTGTAAGTCTACAGATGGGTCTCACGCCCGTCTCCCGCATGGGCGTCAGACATATGACCAAGAGGAGGCCACTCCCTGCCCCCAAGCCCAGAGCTACAGCTGCTCCTGCCCTTCCAAGGCTCCACAAACTGAGTTATTAGCAGGTGAGCAAGACAAGGCCCTCTCCTTTCTCAGTTTCCTCTCCACTTCCCAGCACACGCTCACGCCCACCCCTACCTCCTCTCCCACCTGAGGGTCTGGCTTTGCGCTGGCCAAGGAAAGCCACATCTTGAGCCCCCCACCCCACCCCCGGCCCCGCGAGTCCCAGTCACACTCTGGAGCTGCTCATCCGCCCGGAGCAGGCCCTACACGCGCACAGCCTCCAGGCTGGCCCCATTCCCTGCCACCCCAGCCCTGGGGGAGGCCCCACTCACTGTGGATGAAGCTTGTACAGTGTCCCATCCACGCCCACGGTCACGTTGAGATGGTCCAGCCCTCTGTTCTCGCGGATCTTGTCCACCACCGCAGCCATGCCTGCGCCGCACAGCTGCGCGGCCCTCCTGGACACCACCCCGCACACGGTCTTGACGAGGATGCTGTCGTCACACGTGCTGTTCAGACCCAGCTGCTGGAGGATGGCCCGCACCTGGAGCAGCGCCAGCCGGTCGCTGCGAGGGACAGAAGCCAGGTGCTGGGTGAAGCGGGACTGCCCCAGGTCACTGTACTTAGCCACCAGTAGGCCTTAAAAATAACTTTTTTTTTTTTTAAGACGATCTCAAAGGGCGCTGGCGTTGTGGCTCAGTGGGTTAAGCCACCGCTTGTGACACCAGCATCCCATATGAGCACCATTTTGAGTCCTGGCTGTTCGACTTTCAACCCAGCTTCCTGCTAATGCACCTGGAAAACAGTGGAAGATGACCCACGTCACTGGGCCCCTGCACCCATGTGGGAGACCCAGATGGAGTTCCTGGCTCCTGGCTTTGGCCTGGCACAGCCTCAGCGGTATGGCCATTTGGGGAGTGAACCAGCAGATAAAACATCTCTCTCTACTTCTGCCTTGCAAATAAAAAATAAATCTTTAAAAAAAGAAAATATTCTTTTAAAAAAATCTCACAAGGATTTTGTTGAATTTTGACAAATCTAGAAAAATAAAAGTTGGGAGATTAAAACTACCCATTATTCCAACACCTCGACAAATGCTCAATATATTTCCTTCCCATGTATTTTCCTTAGCTGTCCCTGGACACGGTGCTGTGCTCGTGAGCTGAGCACGGAATCGTCCTTTGCACACATGTGGTTTTCTTTCCTTTTCCCTGGTTTGTAAACCTGAGCCATTCTGAGGGCAGGACTGCAGAGTGCTGACACAGCATTGCACTCCAGGCACGCAGCGTTACCAAATCAGCAGTCTGCCGAAATGTCAGTCTTTTGCAATTTTCTATTATAAAATACTGACTCTGAGGAGGGATGTTTGGCACAGTGGTTAAGATAACACTTGGGACCCCTGCAGCTGATATCAGAGCGTCTGGGTTCCAGTTCCAGCTTCCTGCTATCATGCATCCTGGGAGGACCTGGGTCCCTACCACCCACCTGGGAGACCCAGATGGACTTCCAGGCTCCCAGCTTCAGCCTGGCCCAGCCCCAGTCAGCAGGTGGAAGGTCTCTGTCTCCCTTTTTCAAGTAAGTGGCAATAATAACTAAGAGAATTAGTGTGATGAAGTTTCCTGTGGCTAAGTCTCTGCATGCAGTTGGGATCATTTCCTGGGGTCCACTTCTCAGGCACAGGGCTCTGGACACACAGTGCCAGTGCTACCCAGGAGGCGGCACCTGCTCCTCGTGGAGAGGTGGCTGACCGGCACTCTGCTCCGTTAGTGGGGACGGCCCCTCCTTTCACTTGTCCACTGGCTGCACGGCCTCCCTAATGTGTACCAGGGCCTTTGTTTTCTCCTGGGATTTTGTCTTGTCTGCATTAAGCAGAAGAGAGGACAATGACTGACAATGGATGATCTTGAGACCAGTCTGCCTTTTTGAGGATTCCCCGCATGTACACTACCTCATTTACTCCTCAACCAACCAGTACATGCTTAGTCTCAAAGATGAGGATTATTCCTGTTTTAAAGAGGAGGAAACTGGGGGCTGGCACTGTGGTGTAGAGGAGGAAGTTCCTAGCTTCGGATGGGCCCAGCTCTGGCTGTTGTGGCTATTTGGGGAGTAAACCAGTGGATGAAAGGCCTCTCTCTGTCTCTCCCTTTCTCCATAACTCTGTCTCTCAAATAAATAAATAATTAAAAAACAAAAACAAAACAAAACAAAAAAAACGAAGAGACAGGAAGCCTCACTGCTCTGCTGGGGGAATGTAAAAGCGGCTCCTGTGGAAATAGGAAACAGCAGGTGTTCCTTGGAAAGCCAAAGATGGATTTCCATATGACCCAGCAATCCCTCCGGTGCATATATACAAAGGAGACACTACACCAGTCACCTTGAAGGGAGGAAACTGCAGGTGCTATGACCCGACGTACCTGTGGACATTATGCTAAGTGAAAGATGCCAGACACCAAAGGACAAATGCTGTAGGTACCTCGTAAGAGGAAGCACGTAGCATTTGTTATAGAAGCACAGAGCAGAACGCTGGCAGCCCGGGGAGGGGAGGAGGCGGGGAATGGGAATCGTTTGATGAGCTCGGAGTTTCCATTTGAGAAGGTGAAAAAGTCCTGGAGAGGGAGGGTGGTGACCACTGTACAACCACGTGGACGCACTCGATGCCAGGGCAGGTGTTACGGCGCAGTGAGTTAAGCTGCCACCCGCAATGCCAGCACCCCACAGACCACCAGTTCGAATCTTGGCTGTTCTACTTCTGATCCAGCTCCCTACTAATGCACCTGGGAAAGTAGCAGAGGATGGCCCAAGTGCTTGGGACTCTGCACCCACATGGGAGACCCAGGTGGAATTACCAGCTCCTGGCTTTGGCCTGGCTCAGCCCCTGGCTATTATGGCCATTTGGGGAGTGAACCAGTGGATGGAAGATCTCTCTCTCCCCTTCTTCCTAATTCTGCCTTTCAGAAAAAAAAAAAAAAAAAAAAGGGCACACAATGCCACTGAGCCGTGCACTTGCCAATGTCCTTGTCTGGGCAAAATCAACATGCAGGCTTCGTTAGGTGACTGTGCAGAGCCACCCCTGGGTCCCGAAGACCAGTCTAAGACTAAGGTGGCATCTGCGCAAACGCTTTTGCTTTCTAACAGCAAAGGTGGGGATGAAATGTTCACGCCATGAGACAAAGACAGAAGTGGCTTTACCAGGAGGCAGGGGACTGAGGGGTGGCCCATGGACGCCACACAGGCTGCACTGAGGGCAACTGGGCCCAAGGTTCTTGCTCCATGCCCCTTCAGGGATCTGCACTCTACCTGTCCTACGCTGAATCAGTCAACACAAGAATAATGACTGCCCAGCAGAAAAGATGCACAAAAGCCAAGGAATGTACAGCGAAAGGATTTGGCCTCAGTAAGCAAACTCAGGGCCGGCCACTGCCGTGGGGAAAACACTTCCCACCCGGGGCCAAACCCCCGGCGACCCCCCGCCCGCACAGCCTGGCAGCCAGCCCCAGCTGTCAGCGTGGGTGCGGCGGGCGAGCCCCTGCCACTCACCTCTCGATCTGAGAGAGGAACTTGGTCTCAAAGATGCCCCTCGTCTTGAGCGGCTCGGAGACCTGCCCGCGGAAGAGGAAGCCCTTCTTGGTGAAGTCGATGAGGATGTTGCGGACGATCTCCCCCAGGTACATGCCGCTGATCATCTTCTCGTACCTGAGACAGCAGGCAGGCTGGGCATCCAGGCGAAGCCACCGGGCCACCGCCAGCCCTCGGTCGGCCCCTCACGGGCGTCAGCACAGCACAGCACACACACACAAACACACACGGACATGCACACACACACACCTTGCCCTTCAGCTTCATGACAACCAGGGCCTCACTGCCTCCTGTCACCACGGCAGTGACAGCCCTGCAAAGGCAGGGAACGCGTGTCTGGCTCGGCCCTGAGTGCCCAGGGCCCAGCACAGCATCAGGCCCCCCATCAAGGGCTCCATACTTGGCGACAGAATAAGCAGATGAGTGGGCTGAGTGTCAAAGGGACAAGTGAATGACAATGGGAAGCCCCTGGGTTCTAGGAAGACACTCAGGGTCCTGGGGGACACACACAGCCGTGTGCTAAGGCCACGCGGGCCAGAGGATTCAGGGCCACACACTCCCAAGGGTGATGGGGCCTGCCCTCCCCACGCTCAAGGGCGTCAGCAAGCGACAGGGGTTAAGGGCTTCCCCGGCACACGCCGTGGAAAACGTGAACCAGCAGAGGGTGGCGAAGGGGTCTCCTTACACACCCTACCCCCAGCCCTTCGGAAACAATCTCAGGTGGATGCTGGCAGGTCTCTACCTCCTCCAGCACCTGCCCGTCCTCCTCTCCAACAGAGGGGCTTGGCTGAGAGCCTTTGGTAGGCGCCGGTGTCAGCTAGCGAGGACAAACACCACCCGGCATGGGGTGCAATAACCACCATCTGTCTATGGCAAGCTTCGCTCCTCTCTTCCTCCCTCATTAACGGACATAATGGGACAAGGTGGTGCCTTGGGAAAGGCTGGGGACCCACCCGTGTCGGGAGGTGCTGACCTAGCCCTGCCTTCTGCCTCTGGAGACACAGGCTCTTTTGTCCCATCTCCTGGGAGCGTGGACACTGCTGCTTCAGACATGGTCCCTGGGAACTGAGCGGCAAAGCCCTAGCAAGCACTAGGTGGGGCTGGAGGCTCACAGAGGCAAGGAAGAATGGGGAGGGAGGGCTCTGCTGCCCCTACCTGCAGCCCCACCCCCATGCCATGTGGATGGGGAGGCTCGGTCTGGCTATCTGTCCTCTGGGCCATCCTGTACCACTCTGGGGGCCCAGCCCTCTGCTGTCCTTGGACCAAAAGCCAAGGTCAGGAGTGAGCCACAGGGGTCAGTCTCCAGGTCTCTGCCAGGACCTCACTCCTCCTAAACCTTTCCCATGGCAAGAGGTAGAAGGCAGCCGAGTGTCCTCAAGGTCCTGACCCTCGGGTGTCCCCCACCCCCCAAGCACAATTACCTCTGCTTCCCAGCGTTTAGAGAATATTCGTCCACCAGTCGGTCGTAGATGGTTCTGATGTCATCCAGACAGCCGTTGTCGCCAAAGGCGCCCCACTCCATGTTGATGCACATCTGCCCCTCGTTCCCCTCCAGCATCTCCACGTTCCTCATCTCCTCCATGTAGCAGGCATTGCAGCCCGTCCCTGCGACACAAACGGGGGCGTGTGCGCGAACGGCCCTGACACCAGGCACGGGGCCGGCATTCCGCAGATAAGGGGCATGCTTTGGAGATGAACACAGCAACAGCTTTGCTTCCCCCATGTCCTCCAGGAAAAAATTTTGAAATATAAACAGAGAGTATGAGTTAAGCCACCCGGAGAGCGTCTGATTAACTCGCTTTACACCAACGGCCTTCCATGTTTATCCATGCAGGCAGGGCTATACTTATGTTAATAGATGGTCTTAGGACACAGGCATAAATCTGGAATGGTATAAGTTTAGGCAATGCGCAGACAAGGAAAAAATATGTGAACACACACATACACAAACACTCGGGCAGGCATTTGGTACAGCGGTGAGGACACTGCTTGAGACACTTCCTTCCCACACCGGAGTGTCTGGGTTCGAGTCCTGACTCCACTCCTGATTCCACCTTCCTGGTACTGAACACCTTAGGCAGCAGCAGGTAACAGCTCAAGTACTTGGGTCCCTGCCAACCAGGCGGGAGAGTTGGACTAAGTTCTTCGCTCCTGACTTTGGTCTAGTCCAGCCCCAGCTGTTGCAGGCATTTAGGGAGTGAACTAATGGAGTTTGTTCAGCTCTGCATTTCAAATAAATGAAAACTGAAAAAACTTGCACTTGAATATATATATATATATACAGGCATGAGTTCGAGTCCCGGCTGCTCCACTTATAATCCAGCTCCCTGCTAATGTGCCTGGAAAAGCAGTGGAGGATGGCACAAGTCCTTGGGCCCTTGCACCCATGTGGGAGACCTGGAAGATCCTGCTGGCTTTTGGCTTCAGATCAGCCTGGCTCTGGCCATTGTGGCCATTTGCGGAGTGAACTAGTGGATGGAAGACCCCTCTCTCTGTCTGGAGCTCTGCCTCTAAATAAAGAAATGAGTCCTTAAAAAAAAAAAAAAAAAAGCTGATGATTCTCCTAGGAAAAAGGTACGTTCATCTGGGTGTACAGGTGTACCCACTATCTGGCAGATGGCTTCCAGGGGCTCACAGCCCGCGGGTTTCTATGCCTGCACTCCTAGAGCTTGTTCCTGAGAGTGCGGCCCCCACAGGGCTGGGGTGGGACCACAAACTGTGCCGTTCCAGTCCATGTAAAGGAACTGAGGAGCTGGGGCTGTACTGCAGGGGACACGGGCTTGAATCTTGATTGCTCCACTTCCTATCCAGAGCCCTGTTAATGCACCTGGGAAGCAGTGGAACATGGCCCCAAATACTGGGTCCCCTGCCACCCTGTGGGAGACCTGGATGGAGTTCCAGGCTCCTGTCTTCAGCCTGGCCCAGCCCCAGCCATTGTGGCCATTTGGGGAGTGAACCAGAGGACAGAAGATCTCTCTCTCCCCCTTTCTCTGTAACTCTACCTTTCAAATAAATACAAACAAATCTTGAAAAGAAAAAAAAAAAAAGGAAATTGAGAGGATGTGTTCACTGCAGTTTTAATTGCTAGGACATGTAAATGGGCAGTCAGTGGGCTTCTCTCTCTCTCTTTTTTTTTTTTTTTTTTTTTTGACAGGCAGTTAGATAGTGAGAGAGACAGAGAGAAAGGCCTTCCTTCTGTTGGTTCACCCTCCAAACAGCTGCCACAGCCATAGCGCTGCACCGATCCGAAGCCAGGAGCCAGGTGCTTCCTCCTAGTCTCCCATGAGGGTGCAGGGCCCAAGCACTTGGGCCATCCTCCACTGCCTTCCCGGGCCACAGCAGAGAGCTGGCCTGGAAGAGGAGCAACTGGGGCTTCTCTTATTGAATGGACTAAACATTTAAAAACCAGCCAACTAACCAAACCAAGCAGTCCTTCCCAGACACTTCAGTACGCGTCTGAACCCCCAGGGGCTCTGGTTAAGATCCAGATCTGGGTCAGGGAGCCTGGGGCGGGCCTGAGACCTGGCGCGTCCAGCAGGCTCCCAGGCACGCCTGGGCTGCTGGCCCAGTGACCACGGTGGCCCTGGAGCATAGACCCCTCCTGCCTGGGATGTAGGCACAAGTTCAGCATCAAGGAGTGACTCAGGGACAGACCCCCTGGCTCTGGCACCTTCACTGCCTTGGAAGAAACAAGTGGAACCCGTGGACTGAGTACATGCCTGGATTCATTCTGTTTTCTGCACCCGCAGCTCCCTTTCACCCGAGGTGTGAAAGAGAGGGAAGAGGAACCCCAGGAATGGAGGCGGGGGAGGAACCCGCCAAGCCAAGTCACATAATCCCCACTTGTCACCCAAGGGAGTTCCCAGCAAACAGACCCACGGATGGAGGGAAGGAGACAATGGCTTTGAACGTGGCCAGAGTCTGGTGCCAGGAACATCTGCGGGCCTGACCTGGAAAGCAGAAGGTGAGTCCTGGCCTGCAGCGGGGAATGTGCTGTGTCACTCTGCCTCTGCATTTCACACCCAAGCCCACAGCAGCAGGGAGGGAGCCGCCCAGCAGAGGGAGAGGCAAAGCCCCAGAACCGGCCACAAACAACCTTTCCCCTGCTCCCTCGTTCTTTGAATTTCTGCAGAAGCCACAGCAGCTCAACAACAAAGGAGAAGGTCTTCCAGCACCGGCGCGGCAGCCTGCTGGGGCCTTACCCAACCTCTAGACACTCAGCAAATGGCCCATGCGGCGGGGCCGGGCTGGGCCGGGGCAGGGAGGGGGAGACACACACACCTCCCTGTGCAGGCAGAGTCTGCAGATGGCGGCCAGGATTGGGTGTTTCCCCTGGGGCAGGACCACGGGACAGACAGGTTTCTCCCCGCCCCAGTCAGTGTGCATCAGGGATTACATGCTACCGAACCTAGACCCCCGACGTGTGCAGAATAAAAGGGAACAACCTGCAGAACCCGTGTCAGTGGCTGCTGAAGGCCATGGTGTCCAGGGCCACACCAGCCCTTTGCAGCTCGTTAGAACACTCACCTACAATAAGTCCAACCTCGCAGGTGGGCTCCTCGTAGGCACAGGTCATCATGGTGCCCACCGTGTCATTGACCATGGCCACCACATCCAGGTCAAATTCCTTTGAAGAGAAAGAGGTGTGGCTTTAAGGAAGGGCCAGCTCCACACCCCCACCCCCACTCCCGCTCGTCCACTCTGCTACCCCAGCAATGGGGAGGCCTGGGGCTTGGATCCAGGTGGGACGTGGTCAGGAAGCAGGGGTGACTCTGATGGCCATCATAGGTGGGGTGCCTCTCGTCTAAACCCACCACGGCTGTGTGGGAAACCTGCGTGCCATGAGGCCATCCTGGGCAGGACGTGCCGGGCTGTGGCCCACTGTCTTGTTACTAAAAGGCAATCCTCCTGTGATGGTCTCGCGAGGCTGTGTGCCCTGGTTTTACTGCGGGCAGTCAGGTGGGGAAGCGAGGTGCTTTGACTGCCCAGGTCACGCGCTCCTGGATTGCTGGAATTCCACAGAGATTTCTTGCAGTGCTCTTGCGACAGTTACCTCTCTCCTTTTGATGGCGTCCCTCAGTAAAGTGGCTACGTCATGGCCCACGCAGTCAGTCGCCTTGAAGCCTTTGGTCCAGGTGACCAGGATTCCCTGAAACACGGAAGACGCCGGGGAAGGCCCGTGTGACTGACGTGGAGTTCACGCCCTCCCTCCCGAGGCTACACCTGCTGGGGACTCTGAAGAAGATAAGGCTCAAACCAATACATCACGGGGAGCGCGGCAGGCCGGTGCCCCTCCTTCTGTCCTCACAGTGCTCCGGCTTATAACCCCACTGCACAGACGGAGAAACTGAGGCACACACGGCAAACGGCTCTCAGAAAATGGCAATGCTGGACAAGAACCCAGATCTCTTGATTCTCAGTCTGGCCCTGAGGTCTGACCAAGAGGTCCCCTACAGCACAGCTTGCTGACAACCTAACTAAGGGAAGCAAGGATCCTGCAGCACTGGCATCACTGCCCGTGGGACACAGCAGGTTTCACTGCAACGAAGCCACACACCTGGGGGACATGCCATGGAGGTCCTCTGTGACAGAGGCAAGGCAACGGTGTAAGCACCACTGTTTAAAAAAATCACCAGATTTCTGGGGGCCGGCGCTGTGGTGTAGCAGGTAAACCACTGCCTGCAGTGCCGGCATCCCTTATGGGCACCAGTTCGAGTCCCAGCTGCTCCACTTCCCGTCCAGCTCTCTGCTGTGGCCTGGGAAAGCAGTGGAAAATGGAACAAGTCCTTGGGCCCCTGCAGCCATGTGGGAGACGCAGAAGCAGCTCCTGGCTCCTGGCTTCAGATAAGCCCATCTCTGGCCATCGTGGCCATTTGGGGAGTGAACCAGTGGATGGAAGACTCTGTCTCTCCCTCTCTCTGGAACTCTACCTCTCAAATAGCTAAATAAATAAATAGAAGGAAAACATCTCAAGTCAGGCAGAGACCTTACCTGGCTCTCCCAGTGTTGCCTACCCCACCTTCACCCCTGGCCTCAGGCCCTGTGAGTGGACACTGTGTCCAGGGCCTCCACCTGTGGCAGACGGCACTACCTGCGGCTCTTCAACAGGCTCGCTCCTGCCCCGTCTTGCCTGGGTGATGGCATAATGGGTGCCCTCCAGGACCACACCCAAGCCCTATCCAGCTAGGACAAGGACTTGACCCTCCTCCCTGGGGCTGGGGGCCCCCTAAGGACAGACCCTGTGGCCCTTGGTTCTGTGCCCAGAGCTCAGGCCCTGATCTCGGAGCCTTCACGGTGCTGACTGAACAGGAGCTCTCCAGGCTGTCCTCTGACAGGACGCTGTGCTGGGTGTGCGGGGACACAGGCACCTGCCCAGCAACAGTCACCAGGAACCATGGGAAAGTCATAATCAGGACCACGTCCAAGGAACGGGAGGCCGAGGGGAAGGCTGGTTTTCAAGGGGAGGCCCCGAAGGATGTCCAGGTGCCAACAGAGCCCGTGAACCCCTGGACCTGCGAGACAGGCCCAGGCACCCGGGGATGACGGCCAGGCTGGAGGCAGCCCTGCCCACACTCACCGCGTCCAGACTCGTCTGCTTGCAGGGGAACGAGAATGTGAAGCCCAGCGGCATCCGCGGGCCCTTGATCCCCATGTAGTCCAGGAAGTCGGAGATGCAGGAGACGATGTGGTCGAACAGCTGCAGGAGGCAAGAGGCACACGCGTGTCCTCTCTGCTCTTGAGACCTTCAGCGTGCATGTCCAGGCACACACGCACACCCTGACACACACCCGGACACACACCCTAGCACACATGCACACTGATGCACATGCAGACCCTGACACACACCCTGACACAGGCACACTGACATGCATACCAACACACACAAACCCTGACACACACTGACACACACCCAGATACACATGTACACTGACACACATGTACGCTGACACACACACACTGACACACATGCACATCCTGACATACACAGCAGCTCCCCTTTCCTTACAGCCACCAGAGCAGCAGGCCAAGCGTGGCTGAGGGGACTACAGGGCCCAGCTGGGGGCATCGCAGGACCACCAAAGCCACTGTCCCTGTGTGGGCTGCACACGGGCCTCACCTCTTCCCCGGTGCCCTGCATGATCTCCAGAGGGATGGCATAGATCTTGTTATGCATCTCCACCGTGCGCTTCTTCCCGCTTCGGATTTTCACCAGCAGGACGCGGAAGTTCGTTCCTCCGAGATCCAGGGCCAAGAAGTCACCGTTCTCTGCGGCAGCGAAGGACAGAAACGGCGTTCTGTGCCCTGGGCAGCCAGGGAGCCCAGCTCTGCCGCCTTCCAAGCAGGGACCAGAGTTCTGTGCCCTGGGCAGCCAGGGAGCCCAGCTCTGCCGCCTTCCAAGCAGGGCCCAGAGTTCTGTGCCCTGGGGCAGCTGGGGACCCCAGCTCTGCAGCCTTCCATCAGGGAATGCCCACAGTGAGTCAAAGGGGCAGCAGGAAGTCCTCCCTCCTACGCGGAGGAGTGGGTGCTCATTCCCCACCACCACAAACTCTGAGCCACGTGGAAGGGCAGAAGGCCAGCACCTGAACCACCTGTCACCAGCAACAGGGTTGCCAAAGAGCCTGACAGCAATGCCGGATTTTAAGGAACCTCAACAAAAATCATGTATGCCAATGTGCGGAGTGCGTGCAAAAGCGGCACACCTGCCTTCCTCTGCAACGTGATTATGCAGTCCCTCCCACCAAAGGAGGCAGCTCGCTCCTCCTCCCCTGGGCTCCAGCCTGGCCTTGAATCTCTCCTGAGCCACAGCCGAGCCAGTCCCCGGCCTCACTTGCACCTTCAACTCCACAGGCAGGGCCAAGGCTTCTGAGACAGCACCAGGGTGAGAGGGGTAGCCAGAGGAACGCTGACAGCCCTGAGTCGGTACACACAAGTCAGCGGCCAAAATGGGAAACAGAGGTCTGAGGGGGATACGGCTCTTGCTCGCGGCCCTGGGGCTGGCCCAGCCCCACCCCCACCCCGCCAGGGCCTCACCGGTGCCGTCGGGGGTGCTGCGGACGAAGGAGGGCAGCATCTTGACCACAGCCTTGTCGTGCGTCTGCCTCCTCAGCCCCGCCTCCATCTCGGTCCGCATCCTCTTCTTCACCTCCAGCAGCATCTCCTTGGTGAGGCGGAAGTGGGCCAGGGTCTCCTCTATCTGCCGGTGCTGCTCAGCCAGGCGGTAGGCCACCGCCGTCACCATGGCGGCCCCCTTGCCGCTGCCACTCTCCGACAGCAGGAAGCGCACGTCGGAGTCAGGCACCAGGCGCCTCAGGGTCTTGTGGAAACGCCGGGAATACCTGGGCGGTGGGGCACAGCACGACAGCTGGAGAAAACCGTCTGGGGCGCCCTGTGGGTCCCCTCTTCTCTACACTCAGATGCCACTGTCTACGCTTGCTTGTGTTTTTAATATACCCGCTGAAGAACTAGCAAACGCAGACAAGGCAAAAGGGACTCAGCCACAGGCACACATAAGAGAGGATTTTCATTATTATGTGAGTACTGATCAAAAGAAAATCCAAGGCCCTAAAAGATCTTATCTTCCGTACAACAAGGAGATGATGGTGGGGCGTAGTGCTCAAAGCAGCGTGTGCAGGTCAGATCGGAAAACAAGAGTGGGTGAGCTCCCCCATGGCCCCATCAGCGGTTACTCAGCCTGGGCAGAGAGAAGGGCTCAGTTCAGTGTGTGGAAGCAAACGAGTCCATCAAAAGGACTGAAAACTCAGGGCTTTTGTTTTTCATTGTCACCTGGCTCTCTCCCCGCCAAGCTCCCCCATAACTCAGGATGTGGCCAGGGCTCGCTGAGACACAGAACTGCCTCGGCCTGCATCAGCTGTAAGGATGGAAGGCTGCCTGCGAGGGACACAGACCAGCCCCCAAAGCCTTAACATGGGGCGGGATCCAGAATGGCTTCTGTTCTCCTTGTAACTCTCTAAAGTTTCCACAAGGAGCCTGTATTACTTCTGAAGTCAGAACTATGCCATCAAGGCTATTTTCAAAGATACAATGCTGTCCTGGGAACAGCAGCGGCAGTGACTGCGCAACAAGGCAAATGTGCCGCTGAACTGCACGCCCAGAAACGGCCTGCAGGGCGGCGCTGTGACACAGAGGATTAAGCTGCCACTGGGGATGCCTACATCCCACACCACAGAGCCTGGGGTCACGTTCCAACCCTGCTTCCAATCCAGCTCCCTGCTGATGCAGCTGGGAAGACAGCAGAAGAAGGCCCAAGTACTTGGGCTCCTGCCACCCATGTAGGAAACCCCAATGGTGTTCCTGGCTCTTGACTTCAGCCCAGCCCAGCACCAGCTATTGTGGGCATTTGGGGAGTGAACCGGTAAATGGATGATCTCTCTCCACCCCCCTCTCATAGCCACTCTGCCCTTCAAATAAAGAAATAAAACTATCAAAAAAAAAAAAAAAACTGATAAAAATGATTTATTTAGATGACATATTTTACTTTAGGTATATTTTTTAATCACAACTGAAAAACTTTTCAATATAAAATGTCTACGGGATTTCTTGTCCAAAAATTAACCAATAAATTAAAAAGAAAAAAGTAGCTTGTTTCATTTTCAAGAATTTTTACAAAACTTTAAAAAATTAAAAAGTGCTAAAACTATGAACGTGGCAGGTAAACCACACAAGCGGCTCAACCTCTACCCCAGCAACACAGAACCGCTCAGTTGGAGCCGGGGTGTGTCTGCCACTCCCAGGGCCCGGTGTGAAGCTGCAGTGCCTGCCAGGCTGGTGCCGGGCAGGGTCCAGCCGCAGAGGGGAAACATCTGATGTCCTGAACGTCACAGGCCGTTACCACCGAACCCCACCAAAGACTTAGAATCTAATTGCAGACTCTAGAATGTGCAAGCCATGTGCTTCCTGGCCAGGGGGCCTGTGGAAGCGAGGGCCAGCAATCATGCAGACGGCCGAGGCAGCCGACGGGACAAGAGGGCTGAGTAGTGAACGCAGTGCCCCCTCATCAATGGGGCAGACTTCCAACTCGCTCCTGGCCTCTGGCTGTCAGATGCCAAGCATTGACAAGCTGCCCATTTGAAAAAGTAACATGGAGCGTGCGTTTGGCCGACTGGGAAAGACACCCACATCCCATATCAAAGCACCCAGGTTTGATTCCTGGCTCCAGCTCCAGATTTCAGCTTCCTGCTGACACAGACCCTGGGAGACAGTCATGCTGGCTTAAATAATTGGGTTTTTGCCACGCACCTGGACCGCATTCACAGCTCTGGGCTTGGGCCTGGCCCAGTCCCGGCCACTGTGGGTGTCTGGGGGGAATGAATCAGTGAATGGGAGATTTCAATTTCTCTCTCTTTGCCTCCCAAATTAAGTAACATCTAAGCGTTAGGGAGATTTTTAACGGGTGCTTCTGAAACAAGAACACAGGTACTGCACGTCTGACCCACATGCATTCCACCCAGCGTCCCTGGCAGCTGTGGGAATCCCTAGCTCGCGTGGTGAGACGAGGACAGACGACAGCAAGAATCCGCGGAGGGTGAGCCTCCCCATACAGGCTCCTCCCACCTGGAAGGCAGCAGAGGGTGGACTCACTGTGGGTGTGTCTTGTACAGAGAGCCGTCGACACCGACGGTGGTGCGTAGCCGGGGCGTGCCCTTGTTGTCCCGCAGGCGGTTCAAGATGGCGCCCAGCGTGGCAGCCACCAGGTTGGCCGAGCGGAACGAGACAATGGTGCACACGTGCTGAACGGAAATACAGTCATCGTCGGACGGCTCCACTCCCAGGCGGGTCAGGATCTCTTTGGCGTTGTGGAGGCCTTCCTTATTCCTGGGAGGGGAGAGGGCGACACGCAGCAGCTAAGGACCACATGAGGCAAGGCGAAACACTAAAGCTCCAAGGCCCTGGCTAGGCCGAACCCTACTCACCAGATGTGCGCTACGGGATCAGACTGTTCACCACTGGCTTCCTAGACCCTCATCTGCCTCTGAGTGCATGTGTGCATGCAAATTCATGTGTGTGCACATCAACATGTGCACGTGTTTATGTAAGTGTGCGCATGTGTACATGCATAGTAACACACCTGTTCCTGCATGCACGCGTGTGTGTGTGTGTGTGTGTGAGAGAGAGAGAGAGAGGGAGAGACAGAGGGGGCGGCAGGGGTGGGAGAGGAGGCTGCTTTGGTAAGCAGCCAGGACAATCATCTGAAGCGTCAGCTGCTGCCTGGGCCGTGCAGCAATGAACCCCCACAAGGCACCTGTGGGGAGCCTGGCCCAGAAAGCCTTGACACTCCTGAGGGACCCACGGCCCTCCTCCAACCCACCGTCCCCACAAGGCCTGAGGGGCGGGACCTACTTTTCGATGGCTGACACGTCGCTGGTGTTGAACTTCCCTCGGGTGAGCAGCTCTGGGGTGATTCGCCCTTCAAACAAGAGGCCCTCCTTGGCCATCTTGACCAGGATCAGCCGGACCAGCTCCCCCATGTACATGCCGCTGACCATCTTCTCAAACCTGCAGGAGAAAGACACACGGGCGCCGTCAGTCCTTCCTGGGCACCAACCTGAGGGCAACAGGCCGGGAGAGGAGGCACTGCTCATCCCTCATGGCCACACTGGCGGCACGCCTGGCCCCTGTGTGACTGAACAATGAGCAGACAGGGATGGGAAGCCAGAAAGGGGTGGTCCAGACCCTACGCCTGTGCCCAGGGACCACTACAGGGCAGCAACAGGCAGGGACGGCTGCCTGGAGGCAGGGGGAGCCTTAGGGTTACACTGGAGATGACAGATAAGAGGGCTTGCAGGAAGGCAGAACATAGTAAGTTCTTACAAAACTGTAACTGTATGTCACACTTTTTTTTTTTTTTTTTTTTTTTGGACAGGCAGAGTGGACAGTGAGAGAGAGACAGAGAGAAAGGTCTTCCTTTTGCCATTGGTTCACCCTCCAATGGCTGCTGTGGCCGGCGTGCTGCGGCCGGCGCATTGCACTGATCCGAAGCCAGGAGCCAGGTGCTTCTCCTGGTCTCCCATGGGGGTGCAGGGCCCAAGCACTTGGGTCATCCTCCACTGCACTCCCTGGCCACAGCAGAGAGCTGGAATGGAAGAGGGGCAACTGGGACAGAATCCAGCACCCTGACCGGGACTAGAACCTGGTGTGCCGGCGCTGCAAGGTGGAGGATTAGCCTAGTGAGCCGCGGCGCCGGCCACACACACTGTTTTATTATTATTTTATTTGAGAGGCAAAGAGAAAGAGAAAGACAGAGACAGAGAGAGTGAGCTCCCATCTGCTGGTTCTCTCCCTAAGTGCTCACCATGGCCAGGGCTGGGTCACGGCCAGGGCCAGAGCCACAAGTTGGAAACTCAATCTAGGTTTCCCGAAAGCGTGCAGCAGGGACCCAACTACTAGAGCCATGACTGCTGCTTCCCATGGTCTGCGTTCACAGCAGCGAGAGTGAGGAGCTGGAGCCGGGAACCCAACCCAGGCACTTGGACGTGTGGCACACGAAGGACAGACAGTGTCTCCAAAGGAGAAGCAGCTGCTTCCATGAGGCCACTGCTGGGGCGTCTGCTGGTCTCCAGCCAGGGGACCACGAATTTGTTCTGAGGAACTGCTCTTCCCCCACTGACCTCATCCTAAACTCACAGCCCATCAGCTCATCCCACCATTCTGGCCATGACTGGGCACAGGCCAATCAGAGAGTGACTCTCTGTCACCTGCCCTTGGGGGTGGGGCTCTTCCAGGCCGATGCTGCAGAAAAAAGGAGACCGCATGGAGCCCGAGACTGCAGGTTACAGGCACAGGGGACAGCCAAGCCAGGAGTGAGAGAGGGCCAAGTCCTGGCTGCTCAGGTCCTAGGAGGAAACCCTTGAGAAGGACAGAGGAAGCAGGCAGGTCCGCACGGGAGCACCAGCCCCTCCCCAGAGGGAGCCGGCATCCCCGGAGCTGGCAGTGACCCAGCAGAACAAGCAGTTCCAGTCTGCAGGCCGGCGAGCCCAGGTGCTGCTGGGGCCTGAGCGCCTGGCCCTCGCCTGTGAACATGGCGCAGAGCCTCACTGCAACACAGTCTTCATTGTGTTCCCTCCTGGCAGGACCAGCCGGGACCACCCTGGCTACGGCGGTGCTGAGGATCCCTGGCAGAGGAGTCCCAGCTACCCAGGTGCCACCGAGTGCCCACGGAACAGCCCCCATGTAGCCCTGAGCTGGCATCCTTTTATTCCTTTTATAACCCTATGAGGTAAGCATCTGCATTATCCCCACTTCACAGACAAGAAAACTGAGGCAGCTCCCTTCCTCCCTGGGCAGCCTGACATCAGCTTCCTGGTGCCTCCTACCCACCACTTCTCACCCTGTCTTCTAGCAACACCCAGAACAATCGCTCCCTTTTCTACACGGTGGTCTTCTACACACGTACTTCCCAGAAAAAGGAGCCCTAGACCCAGCGTCTGCCCGTTCCCAGTCTCTAGCCGAGCACCTCCCACCAGCCCACTCTGCTCAAGCCACAGGCTCACGGGGCTGGACTCCCCCTCTGCGCCAGAGAAATCGGACGGGCCATGCTGGCCTCTCACACCACACTGCTGCAGCCGCCCGGTCTGCTGGCAGCTCCAGGAGGGCTGAGGCGGGGTGGCGGTCACAAGCAAGACCTTGCACGCCAATAAGGCCCCCTCCGGCCTCCGGGACTGCTCCAGCTGGCAGCCCAGGGAAAGGAGGGGGGAGGCCTACAGGCAAGCAGCAGATGGATGTAAGAGCTGCCGGGAAAAAAGCCATGGCGTGGGCAAAGAGACAGGAAGAAAAGTGGCTGAGAAGGCGAGCAGGAGCCCTGTGCCAGCCGGGCCAAAGAAGGCCACTCCCCGACCTGTGTGCTCACTGCTGTCCTCGCATTGAGCAGGAGCCACAGGGAAATGGGATTTGAGATTCCAGACACAACGGGGCAAACAGAAGAGCAAGAGGCCCGAGAAGGCAGGAGGGGAGGAGGGGAGCAGAAGGAACCCAGATCTGCAACAGGAGGCAGGTATGTGAGAAGGACATCAGAGGCTGGGACACAAGGCAGGGGGAGGACTAAATGTCTGCTCCCTTTGAGAGAGAGACCACCCAGCTCCCGGGCAGTGGTGGGCTCCCCAGCTGACCACTCACCGCCACCGAAAGTAGCAGCCCCAGTACGGCAGAACCGCCGCGCCACTGTGACACTCCTCCCTGTGCTGTAACGTATACAGCAGGTACTCAGTAAATGCTAACTTCGACTGAAAGAAATGAGTGGTGTGTAGTGGTCTGGAGCCCACCGAGGCACTGACAGCCTTGGCACAAACCTAACACAGCCAAGTTTTCAGTCCTGGTTCACCCTGAAAACCTCATACTTCCAAATCCAGCAGCAAACCCCAAGCCTGCACCAGGTCAGATCTCAACAGAGAGGCTCGGGCAAACATCAGTCCCTAGCTCACAGAGGCCACAACAGCCCTGAAGGACTGCATTCTGTGGAAGACAGACTCGGGCGGTTCCCGAGATCCAGACAGAAGCCTGGGGGCAGAGCAGAATTTTGCTTGTGCAGAACGTTCTGTGGCCAACAGCGCATTTCCAGAAACACGCGACGCAACTCAGGAATCTCATCTCTCTGGAACTGTACTTAATGAGACCCGGCCCATGGGGAGAAGGCAGACTTCTCCTGCCTTTCATTCACCCTGCTTCTCCTCCCTCTCACCAGCCAGCCAGCCAGCCAGCCACCGACCCAAGCCAACTGGCATCCAGCTGATAGATCAACCTGGGGATGTGAGACAGCCCTTTGGAGAAATTCAGAAATACGTCAGGATGGCAGAGAAATTCAAGTTGACATACAAAGAACAGAGAAAGGGCCTGGGCCACGGCTGCTCAGTCATCACAGGTGGCTGCCCCACCTGCTGGGTTTTCATCTGCAACTTTTTATCTGCAACCCCTGGGGCCACTGATGCTTTGGAATGTGGAAGCCTGAGGACTTCAGAGATGCGAGGTGGTGCAGATGTCACATACCGCAAAACACATAAACAAGCACAGAAAACAGTTTCAAGGGTGGGGCCACATTTTAGGATCTGGGGCCAAGTCAATGGACTGGGGCAGGAGGGCGGCAGGGAGGGGGGACAGGGGGGAGACAAAAAAAAATTCTTCAACTGTCAGAGCTTTGGAACTGGGGCCACAAGTCCCCAAGCTGGTGTCCTCATCCCAGCCTGGGAAGCAAATGTTCAACTTGGGGTCTGAGAACTTGGAATCCATGCACTAAGAAACCCACTGTTGGGGCTGGCGTTGTGGTGCAGCAGGCTAAGCCATCACCTGTGACACCAGCATCACATACAAGTGCCAGTTCGAGTCCCAGCTGCTCCACTTCTGATCCAGCTCCTTGCTAATGTGCCTGGGAAAGCAATGGAAGATGGCCCAAGTGTTTTGGTCCCTGCACCCATATGGGAGGAGCCCAGATGTGTTTCAGGCTCCTGGCTTCAGCCTGGCCCAGGCCAGCTGTTCAGCCATTTGGGGAGTGAAATAGCGAATGGAAGAGCTCTCTCTCCCTCCCTCTGTAACTCTGCCTTTCAAAACAATAAATCTTAAAAAATAAAAATAAAAAAGAAAGAAAAGAAACCCACTGTATTCACCACCACCTCTGCCCCGGGGCTGGGCGGCTGACCTTTACACATGCCATTGACCAAGACAGCTGTCCAGCGCGGGGGATGAAGATCTTTTGGGTGATGGCATCAGAATAAGGGGTGTACAGGGTCGCCGGCCAACCCCAGGATAAGGCTGGTGGGAGATGGGGTGGACCAGAGAGGGCTGGCAGCACGCGGCCCGCACAGAGGAGACTCGTGGCTCAGAGGCAGCGATGCCCTCTGCAGCCCGAGCAACGCCACTTCTGCGACCTGGAGCTGTCCAGGGTCGAAAGCGACCTGCCCGAAGGCTGACCTCCTTCATCAGCCCACCTGCCCGAGCCTGGCACAGGCACAGAAGAACATCATCCCCCGTGCCCCCTGAGCTCTGCAGGACTCACATAGTTCTGACTCACACCCTCCCTCGAGACAGCAAGCAGGGGGCGGGGGTGGGCGCAGCTTTGGATCCTCAGAGCCCAGAGCGGGGCTCAGCCCCCAAGTGCTCGGCGAGTGTGTGCTCCACAAATGGACACTCTCCGCCCCTGGCTCAGCACATGCCCGCTGTGTCCACAGCCCCCCTCTCACCCTGAGCAGCAAGGTTCATGACTACGGCACTTTGCAATGTGTTGAAACCTTGTATGGATCCTGATTTTCCCAAAATAGCTTACAGTGACACAACCATAATGTGATTAAAGAAAGAGAACGTGGGCCGGCGCCGCGGCTCACTAGGCTAATCCTCTGCCTTACGGCGCCAGCACACCGGGTTCTAGTCCCAGTCGGGGCGCCGGATTCTGTCCCGGTTGCCCCTCTTCCAGGCCAGCTCTCTGCTGTGGCCAGGGAGTGCAGTGGAGGATGGCCCAAGTGCTTGGGCGCTGCACTCCATGGGAGACCAGGAGAAGTACCTGACTCCTGCCATCGGATCAGCGCGGTGCGCCAGCCGCAACACACCGGCCGTGGTGGCCATTGGAGGGTGAACCAACGGCAAAGGAAGACCTTTCTCTCTGTCTCTCTCTCTCACTGTCCACTCTGTCAAAAAAAAAAAAAAAAAAAAAAAAAAAAAAAGAAAGAAAGAAAGAAAGAAAGAAAAGAAAAGAAAAGAAAAGAAAAGAAAAGAAAAGAAAAGAAAAGAAAAGAAAAGAAAGAGAACGTGGTGTCAAACGGCCTTTAGAGCTGCAGATGTCACAGCTGTGCCTCTGTCCCAACAAGGAGTGATGAGCCATGCAAACGCGACAGGCTCTCTGGTTGCAACCACCTGGCTCTCCCAAGGAGCCTCCCCCACAACCCCTACATGCCACGAAGGCCTGGGACTCACAGCTGCTTCCCCGGGTTGAGCGAGCCCCGGTCGATCTCCCTGTCAAACTCAGTGCGGATGTCTTCCAGGGCGCCGTCGTCGCCGAAGGCCCCCCACTCCGTGTTGATGCACATCCTGCCCTCGTCGCCCTCCACCAGGTCGATGTGCCTCAGCTCCTCCATGTAGCACGCGTTGGTGCCAGTGCCTGGGAGAGACGACATCAGGGGGGAAGCTGTGACCACCGGAGACAGAGGCCGTGGTGCCTCCCGGAAGCAAAGGGGCGGCAGTTACCAATAATCAGGCCGACTTCACACTGCTGGTCGTCGTAGCCACAGGTCATCATGGTCCCCACCGTGTCGTTCACCACAGCCACGATGTTGGCGTCATAGTCCTGGGGACAGACAACGGGGTGTCACCGTCCGCTCACCAGCCGAGGGGAGCCTGGCGCTAGCACTCGGGTCTCTGCACCTGCGCTTGTGGGCGGTGCTAGTTCCCTGATTTGCTGGAATGCAAATCAGCCGATGAGAGCGCGGTGACTACGTCCTGGAAACTGCACAGTCCCTCGCTGTCTGCCTTCGCATCCTCTGGGGAGTGGATTTTACCCACGGAGCCACATGCCTCTGCAGGCCCTGCATGGGGTCCGCGTTTCCACTGAAGGCTGGCTGCTCCATCCTTGTTCCAAGCACGGTGGGCTGCACCTGGGATACCTGCTCCCTGCCGAGGTCAGCCCGCCCCCGTCAGAAGCAGCAGTGCCCTGGCCCGGGGCTTGGCTCCTACAGGCAGCCCCTCTGACAGCTCGGCTTTGAACCACCCTGACCTGCCACAGTCTCAGACCGCGGCACCACCATCCAACCCCCTACCCCCAGCTCCCAACAAGGGCTGTGTGGCATTTTAGGATTCAGACTTCTTCCCACAAAGCCCCCGTCTGCACAGCCAGGGCAGATGGCCCCAGAGGACATACCCCTCGCTTTTTGATGGCTTTGTTCAGCAGCTTGACCACATCTGCCCCTTCCACGCCGCTCGCCTTGAATCGCTTTGTCCAGGTGATCAGGACAGCCTGCAAGGGACAGCAGATGGGGTAGGACAAGCCCCCCGCACCCCAGCCCTCAGGAGCTGCTCTGGGACAGGGACGAAGCTCAGGCCACCAGGTTGGGTGGCTTCCTCCAGACTTCACTGTGATGCAGCCTGGCTCTGTTCCCCCTCCCCTCACCCTCACAGTGCGTTTCTATGGGGTCTGCCAGGAGAGAAAGACCCTGCTCCCATACCCAGAGCTCATACCAGCATAAAGAAGCAGCCAATGGGTACAGTATACCACACAGCATGCAAATCTAACTAGACATCCACTGTGTAGCCAGATCCCATTTAAAGAGACAGCAGGAAGGGTGGTCATTAGGTGCAGCGGTTGAGACACTGCTTGGGACAACCACATCCCATATCAGAGTGCTTGGGTTCGAGTTGCAGTTCCATTTTTTTTTTTTTTTCAAGATTTTATTTATTTGAGAGGTATAGTCACAGAGAGAGAGAGAGGGAAAGACAGAGAGAGGTCTTCCATCCGCTGGTTCACTCCCCAAACGGCCACAACAGCTGGAGCTGGAACAATCTGAAGCCAGAAGCCAGGAGCTTTTTCCAGGTCTCCCAAGCAGGTGCAGGGGCCCTAGCACTTGGGCTATCCTCTATGGCTTTCTCAGGCACATCAGCAGGGAGCTGGATCGGAAGTGGAGCAGCTGGGACTCAAACTGGCGCCCATATGGGATGCTGGGCACTGCAGGCAGAGGCTTAGCTTACTATGCCACAGCACTGGCCCCAAGCAGTTCCACTTCTGATTCCAGCTTCCTATTGATGCACAACTTTTTGAAGCCAGCAGTGATGGCTAAAGTAGTTGGGGCCCTGCTTCCCACGTGGGAGATCTAGACTGAGTTCCAAGCTCCTGGCTTCAGCTGTTGTGAGCATCTGGGGAGTAAACCAGTTAATGGGAGATCTCTGCCTCTCTCTCCCTCTCCCCCTCTCCCCCTCTCTCCCTCTCCCTCTCCCTCTCTCTCTCCCCCTCTCCCCCTCTCTCCCTCTCTCCTTCTCCCTCTCTCTCCCTCTCTCCCCCTCTCCCCCTCTCTCCTTCTCCCTCTCTCTCCCTCTCTCCCCCTCTCCCCCTCTCTCCTTCTCCCTCTCTCCCCCTCTCTCCCTCTCTCCTTCTCCCTCTCTCCCTCCCTCCCTCTCCCTCTCTCTCTCACTCTTTCCCTCCCTCCCTCCCTCCCCCCTCTCTCCCTCTCTCCTTCTCCCTCTCTCCCTCCCTCCCTCCCTCTCCCTCTCTCTCTCTCTCACTCTCTCCCTCCCTCCCTCCCTCCCTCTCCCTCTCTCCCTCCCTCCCTCTCTCTCTCTCCCTCCCTCTCTCCCTCTCTCCCTCTATCCTTCAATCTTATTCTCTCCCCCCGGCCTTTCAAATAGATGAGAATAATCTTTTAAAGGGGGAGAGCAAGAGAAATCCCCACCAGATCTTGGCTACCACAGTCCCAAGGAGAGAAATCAGGGCCAAACTGGGGGAGACACAGGAGGCCAGCGTAATTCTTGGCTGCTGAGCTGCCGGGACTCGGGGCCCAGAATGCACAGGGACGATGTTGACGCTGATGCTGATGCTGACCACGTGCTTGGGCATCTCTGGAACTCAGTCCCATTTGTAAGGGCTGACTGCACTATCTATACAGAAACATCCCATTTCAGTTTTCCTATCAATAGGAACACAGAGGGTAGCAATCCAACCTTGGACTTTAAGTATTATTTCAAGAGTCTTCCATGTTGCTTTTGTACCTTAAACAAACTCATCGTTACACTTGGCTATTCTCGTTGAATGGGGAAAGTCATTACCCATATGCAGCAGGGCTGGGAACATGGCTGTCTGGGCCTGTGGGTCCCCCGGGGACACAGGAATGGGGTCTTGCCCACACAGGCCCTATCCGCACTTGCTGAAAGCCACGTGGACCAGAGGCCCTTGGAGAGAGTTTGTGGTTCTCCGCTCAGCAGCAGCTGTGGCTAAGCCAGGCAGGACAGAAGCAGCCCCTGGACACTGCTTCCCTCCCGCCAGAGCCACACAGAACACGAACCTGCGGGAGGAGCAAGGGGTCGGGAGTCGGGAGACCTGGTTAACTTCTTTCCACACTGTTTGCCCACCACTCTGTGAGCTGGTCGGTCTACTGTTTGAGGTCTGCTTTGCATACTTAGAATAAGGGAGCAGGTCTAGACTTGGACAATCTCCAAGGTCCTGGCCAGCCTTGAGGAGTGCGCACGGCACCCTGGACGGCAGTTGTGTGCATGTGACTCACGGGCTATCTGGCAGGCAGCCTGGCCGCGCCTAGGAAGCCCTCTCCAGATGGCAGGCAAAGCAGGCAGGTGGGGCCCCCACCTTTGGCTCCTTCTCTGCCCACAGCAGCCCTTCCCAGGCACCAGTGCTCCACCCTGCAGGCCCCTTCCCAGACCTTCCTACTACACCTTCTTCCCTGGTACACTGCACCTTCCTGGGGGTAGGCTCAGTCTCCCAGCCATTGTCTCCCAGGGCCTGGCTTAGCGCCCAGCCCCAGGTCAGCACTCAGGAAGCTTGCTGAATGAACTAGGGAGCGAGGAGTAGGCACCGCCCCCCGGAGTCTCTTCATTCTCAGCTACTCCCCCAGGAGGGTGTCCCAGGTCTGTCTCTGCCTAGCGGATGTGACTGGATGTCTCACTTCCCAATCTTTCAGCCGAGGCAGTCCTGCATGGATGCAAGATGCGCCAGCAGCATCTCAGGGAGGTAGCCGTGTTGGAAGGGGTGTGTGTGGGGGGGGGGGGGTTGTCAGGGGAAGTGGAGGGGTGCGTCAATGGATAGGAGGCAGGGTCTGGGGCTTCGGGGCCAAGATCTGCCGAAAGAAGCCCTGTGGCCCCGGCAGGCCTCCCTTCTCCATCCTGGAATGAGGGCCTTGGCCTCTCCAGCCCCTTCATGCTGATTCTGCAAACTGAACAGGTGTAATGGCTCCAGTGGCAGGAAGCAGTGCCTGGGAGAGAGACCTACTGACAAAGGGGTTCTGAGAGGCCACCCACACGTGTGGGAGGTGCCCCACGCCCCAACATCACCACCCTCCAGCAAAGGACACCCCTCCAAGCATGAGCTCTGCCGTCGCCTGGCTGGGTGACCCTGGGCAGGTTCTGAGCCCTCCAAGCCTCGTCTTCTCATCTGCAGAGTGGGAATCACTTAACTCAGGAGTGGATTTTGGAGATTATGTGCATATGGTGTGAAGCACCTGGTATCTTGTGGGTCCTCAATTATGCCAATATCAGGATCCCTATTAATGACAGCAGTACGTGTGTGTGTGTGTGTGTGTGTGCGTCTGTGTCTGTGTGTATTTCCGTCTTTGTACAGAGAAAAAGAACAAGGCTGCAGCTGTCTATGTGGAATTCCTGCAGGGCTCCAAGGGACGCCGCTGTCACTGCAGGTCTGCTGAACAGAAGAACGAGTGAACAAATGACAAACAGGAGGGTGAGTGCCGCCAAGCCACCCGGAGTGCAACAAGGCAACCCAGGGCCCTACAGACACTGCCCACTGGCCACCACCGCCACGCCCACTTCATTCTCCTTCCCTTGTTTGGGGTCAATAAACTGGCTCTGCCTACCTGGTGGCCACAAACACCAGGATTTAGCTCCAAACGCACACGCATCATGAAAGCAGTTGACAAAGTAAACAGTGCATCAGCGCCAGGTGTTAAGTTCCACCCACATCTTAACACGAGACGACATGGGGCACCCAGGCCGCACTGACCGGATCGGCGCCCTTACCTCGTCTATTTTTGATTGTCGGCAAGGGAACGAGAAGGTGAATCCCACGGGCAGTTTCTTGTCCTTGATGTTCCTTTTCTCCATGAAGTCTCCCAGGCATTCGGCGACATGATCGAAAAGCTGCAGGAAGCACGCGAGGGCGGTCAGGCGGGAGGGAGGGAGGCAGGCAGGGAAGGCATGTGGCGTTCCCGCTCCCCTCCCAAGCACACACACAAAAGGGCCCCGTCCCCATGGGCTGCATGGTGCGTGGATGGCAGAGAGGAGCTGTGCTGTGGGTCGTGACCGCCGTTCTCAGGAGCGTCTGAGATCCTGTGGAGAAGGCTGACCCCGCAGCGGGCGCCAGGATGGGGCGTCGGGTACTGGGAGGACTTGAAAGTCACAGAACACTGGTTGATCCCCGCTCTGTAAATTGCAGCCTCCAGGGGCCCGTGGCAGTAACTGTCTACTGCAGCACGAGGTGCGTACCCAAAACAGGGCACACATCTGAAGGCGAGAGCTCACTGGGTTCTCACAGCTGCTTTATAGGCGCACACGCACCTTTGGAATCCTCTAGGAAGAGCCCAGAACACGGGCTCCCTAGCTTCTGCGTAAACACTGCCAGGGACAGGAGGCTCGCCACCCCTCTGGGGTAATCTTTTAGGGTCTCTGTTAACTCCCCTCCTCCCTAATGTCATCAGAACTGAAGAGAATATTCCATTTGCCTTCCAAACAGAGGAGAGCTGAGTAGAACAAAGAGCCTCTCTTTTCTTTAGCTCTGTCCCTCTGTGAATGCAACCTGGGCATCCATAGCTCCTTGGGCAGCCACGCCACGGTCTGGGTCAGTCCCCGGTCACCTTCTGTTTCTTGCACATGACAATCATGACTCTAGACCTTCCTTACACATGGGATGAACACAGCCACAGAGCTTCTCAGAGCCTAGGAGGAGGAACTGAGAGAAGCAAACCACACAGTCCCATGAGGCTGGCCAGTCCATGCTCCCAGACAAGGCCACCATCTGCCTGAAGGTCTCCCTTGCAGGGGTGCCCTCGAGAGGGGTCAGAGTCCTTGCTGTCCTGCCCAACTCTCCTCAGATGCCCCTGACAGCCAGCTCTCATGCAGACCTCTGTGCCAGTGTGTCTGAGGTTGGGGCCTGTGCCCCTGCTACAGCCCGCCCCTCTGCCTGCGGAGACTCACGCCCGCCCTCCCTGGAGAGGCCCGGCTAAGCTTCTTGTGACCCATATTGCAGACTGATAATAAGCCCGTTACTAAGTCCGTCCTCGCGCCCACGCCATCTGCACTCAGAGGCTCCAGGCTCCCCTGATGCAGGCCGGGGCGGAAGGAAGGAAGAAGGGGAGGCTGGCGCAGGGCAGCACCAGAAAGGACCCAGGCTGCAGAACCGGATCTGCCCGCACAGGGCCTGCAGCCGCCTCCTGCAGGCAAAGCACTCCGCTGAGGAGGGAGGGGCGGTTCTGGGGACACTCACAGTCAGAGGCAGGAAGCCACTCCAGGGCTAACCCCCAGCTGGGGTCAGCCAGGAAGAGAACTGACCCAACTGCGGGGGACTCACAGTTCGAGTGTCTAATAAGAAGCATGAATTAGCTCTCTAACAGCTCACTCACTTCCTAAATATTTCCCCAGCCGGGCACAGGCCCTCTGCTGGGAGATGGTCGACAGGACTGCAGCAGAAACAGAAAACATTCACTTGTTGAAATTCCCCAAACTAAGTCACTGGTGTTTTAGGAATGCTGCATTGGTGCTTAAGCTGAACAATGCACTGAGACTCTGGGGATACCTGTGTGCGTGTGTGCACGTGTGCGTGTGCACCTGTGGGCAGGTGCACGTGTGTATGAAGACAGAAGACAAGGATAAAGGAAACAGCTAATACCTGGGAACTTTGAATGAAGGGCATTTGCAGGAGTTCTTTATGCTTTTCTTCAAACTTCTAAGTTGAATATTTCAAATAAAAGGTTAAAAATTCTACTCAAAGAGCCAGTGTTATGGCGGGTTAATGCCACCTGCAGCCTTGGCATTCCATATGGGCAATGGTTCATGTCCACTTCCAATCCAGCTCCCTGCTAATGGGCCTGGCAAAGCAGTGGAAGACGACCCAAGTGTTTGGGCCCCTGCACCCACACGGGAGACCCCAAAGAAGCTCTTGGCTCCTGGCTGTTGTAGCCATTTGGGGAGTGAACCCGTAAATGGAAGATCTTTCTCTCTGTAACTCTGCCTTTCAGATACATAAGTTAAATCTTAAAAAAGAAAAAAACTACTTGCAAATTCCCATGCACAACAGAAATGACACTCCCCCTAGGATGACAGTCCCAAGAACCGGCCACTGTTCAGTCTGAGTTCAACCCCAGCAGACTGGGCACTGCACAGGTCAGTGGGAGAGCTCGGGAAGGCGGAACACGAAATGTGTGTTTCTAACCCAGCACCGAATTTCTGCAGGACAACTTCCTGTTTCATTTTTTCCACCTTCCAACCCTCTCTCCCTCCCTCCCTGAACTACTGCTGCCCACCACACCATCAAAGGACAGAAAATAAAGACAAAGACAAAACCCAGCCCAGGAGTTCCAAGTTGTTAAAACGATAACATCTGGAGCCAGACTGCCTAAGTTCAAGTCCTAGGTCTGCTACCATTGAGCTGTGTAACCTAAGGGGCTTAGTTATTCAACACCTGAGCCTCAACTTTCCTAACTGTAAAATGGGAATAGCAGCAATACCTACCCCCCCACTCGAAGTTACTGTGATGGTCAAACAAGTTAATACACATAAAGTGCTTGTATACAACAAGCACTATGTAGCCATCTGCATGGTGACTGTGTATTTTCATCAACATCGTCGTAGCAGACTGCTTAAAAGGGGCAGAGGAGAAACAGAGACAGCGGGAGAAACCAGGGTTCCTGGGGCTGAGAAGGGAAGGAGGGGGCAGAGGCTGGGGGCGACAGAGGATGGTAAGAAGGGGAGCAGTGGGGAGAAGGAGGTTATTGTGGAAGTGAGTGCACCAAGTGTGCACCTGCACAGGGTCCCCCTTAACAAACCCTGCTCCTGATAGGTCAGGACAAAGCCCCCAGGGGATGCGTGCACACAGGTCAGCCTCCCAGTGATGAAGGCACCAGGGCTGGGTGGCCCAGCTTAAGAAACAGACAACACCAAATGGACAAACAGGACGCCAAGCTCCGAGGCACCAGCCACCCACAAAAAGGAGCAATGCAGTGGTCAACAGGGCACAGTAAGGACCTGCCCGCTGGCCACCACATACACACACGGGACCAAGAAGCTGGGTGCTACAGCCCAGTAGCAGAAGGTCACGGGGAACCACCCAGTGAGTGACAGGTGCCCATCTCAGTGGCTGCCTGTAGTCACCCCCCCTGCTCCAGGGCTAGCATCTCCTCTAATGCTCACCTGAGCCTAAAACCCAGGAAGCAGGCCAAAGGCCAGGACTGGCCCTTGGACAAAGAAAGGCTTGGTGGCCTACTTCTGGTCCCACCCACACCCAGTGAGGCCAGGGGAGGGTTCCCGGGTCCCATCTCAAAGTCCAACTCAGAAGCACCAGGCTCTCTGAGGCCTTAGTCACGCACTGGCCGTGCACACACCCTCCCCAGGGCAAACATTTAGCAAACTCCGAATCCACCTCCTGGACAGCAGCCCTGACTCAAGCCAGGACAGACTGGAGGAGCAGGAATGTCCACAGGAGGGGCCGGCTTAGGGGACCCTGAACACCCAGGGGGCTGCAGGAACCCTGGTCTCAGGGCCCTCCGTGGGCCAGGGCCCGGGACCTCGCAGCAAGCAGACACGCAGGAGTGGGCACAGGGGCCCCTCCTGGGCACGGCCACGCCCTCGGCCGGGAGGGAGGCCGCCTGTCAGGGGTGGGGCACACGAAGGGATGGGCCCCATACGAGTGCAAGGAGGAGACGCCAGTGTCCAGGCCCTGCCTTCTGCGCTCCTGTGCTCGGGCTCACTACAAAATCAGGGGCGAGGAGCCCCCGACTGCCTCCGGGCTGGGAACTCTACCTCTTGTCTGACAAAACCACAGCTACACCTTACCTGGTGGGTGGGCGAGGAGGCCAAACCTGGAGGAAGGGCCATTTCCAGCAAGGGCTCCACTGAACCCGTGCTGGGGAACCAGCCCAGGGTCCTCAGGGAGGGGGGTACTCAGCCAGCAGAGCTGGGGGCCCCTGCTCACTCCCGCCACTCCAAGAAAGCGCCAGCGCCAGCTCCTGCTCCCCACCGTTCACCCCGACAGTGCACCTCTCTCCAACCCAGCCCAGCCTTGCCCGGGGCCACTGCACCTTTCCACCCAAGAGTCCTCATCCAGACAGACTGGCGACAGACTCCTCCTGCAACCCCCTCCAGGGGCCCGGGAACCCATGCTTTCCAGTCTGACGCCTGGAGGCACCCCGGGGACCCACCTGGCTCCCGCTGCCATGCACGATGTTCTCGGGGGTTTCGTAGGCCTCGGACTCCATGTGGACATTCTGCTTCTTCTCGTGATTCACTTGCACCCGCAGAATCCGAAAGGAAGACCCCCCGAGATCCAGGGCGATGAAATCTCCCTTTTCTGTCCAGGGAGACAACGGGCATCATGTCAGTCTCACGTGTCAGAAGAAAATCACGTCCCACCCCTGCTCCCTGTGCAGGCCCTGCCTGCTTCCTCCTGTCCCTGCTGCGTCAGCCACGCGAACCCACGCCCTGTGTGGAGACCCCAGCCTGGCCTGGGGCCCTTAGACCAGGGGTGGGGACCCTGTTCCTGCCAAGGGCCACCTGGCTATGCGTAGCATCATTCACAGGCCGTACACAAAGATCAACTTAAAAATGAGCTGCTATGGATCTGCTGAATTTCGAGTCCCGCCCGTGGCTGCCTTCGCAGGACCAGACCAAGTGATTTTTTTGGCCGGACGCTCCCCACCCCCGCCTGAGACAGAAATAGCTGCAAGCAATCCAGCCTCTCACTCCTTACCACAGGGCAATGGAAATACTGAATTAAGTACAAGGCCCTGGTCCATCTTTCTTCACTTCTTTTCCCTATTTCAAAAACAGCACTGCCGTCCATTAGTAAAAATCACCCAGCATCTTGACTCAGAGAGAATCCTACACCCAGAGTCCATCTGGTACCTGCACGTCAGCAAGGAGTCCAGGCTCCATTCACTCCAGGGCTCGTTTTTGTTTTTGTTTTTAATATTTATTTATTTATTATTTGAAAAGCAGTGTTACAGAGAGGCAGAGAGACAGAAAGGTCTTCCATCCACTGGTTCACTACCCAAACGGACAGAGCTGGGCCAATCTGAAGCCAGGAGCCAGGAGCTTTTTCTGGGTTTCCCATGTGGTTGCAGGAGCCCAAGGACTTGGGCCATTCTCTGTTGCTTTCCGGGGTCATAGCAGAGAGCTGGACTGGAAGAGGAGCAGCCAGAACTTGAACCGGCACCCATATGAGATGCCAGCATTGCGGTGATGGCTTTGCCCGCTACGCCACAGGGTCAGCCCCCAGGACTCGTTTTTTTATTATTGTTATGCTGGTGGGGATGGCGGTGGCGGGACACACATACCATGAAACCTGCCATGGTGACCACTTTTCGGTTTGCCTTCAGTGGCATGATGAGCACGCACAGTTACGCAACCATCACCACCACCTGTTCCCAAAACTTCATCAGCCCAGACAGAAACCCCACACCCATTTCCCTCCCCCCTCGCCCCTGGTAACCTCTGCTACTTTCTGTCTCCATGAACTGGACGGCAAACATTTGAGTTCGTTTCTGAATTCTCAATTCAGTTGCACGCTTACACCAGGACCATGGCGTCCTGTTGCTTTGCAGGAAATTTTGAAATTGGGAAGTTGGAAGCTCCAAGTCTGTTTTTGTTTTTCTGTTTTTGCTTTTTCCCCTGAGATTGTTTTGGCTACCCTGGATCCCTTAGGTTTTTTTATTTTCAAAAAATAATGGCTGCTTTTTGTTGAAACACGAAAGTGTTGTCTTTCAGAGAGCTGACAAATCATTGCATGTGTGTCCACGGAACCCGTGCGCTCCTGACACCCTGTTCTATTTCTAGAGCAGTTTCTGGCGTACTGGAAAGGCTGAACGAACACGTGCTGAATTAATTAAGGTGTTCATGAATGAATGAACAGAGAAACTCCTGCACTGAAGTTCACTGCTCTTATCTGCCCTCTCACGTGCCTCGGGAGAAGGGCCACACTCAGGACTCTGCGCACCTGCTCTCGGTACCCGGGAGACTGCCACAGATGCTCAGTGGCTGCTTGGTCACAGGCAGTGGTGGCCCATTCACTCACGGTGCCACTGCTTGTCGCAGGGTTCAGGTTACACAAGCTCCAGGTGTCTGGAGACTGGGACCTCCTGCTTACAGATGTGGGTGCCAGTATGGACACAGAGCCCGTAGAAGCTTTCAGTCCCCCACCCAGGAAGAGGTCAGGTTTCAGGCAGCACCTTTGGGAGTCCCAAGCCTGAAAATTTTCCAGCCAAGTAAATCAAAAATGACCACATGGGACTGGCATTGTAGCACAGCAGCGTCCCATATCAGGGCACCAGTTCAAGCCACACCTACTCTGCTGCCAGTCCAGGTCCCTGCTAATGCACCTGGGAAAGCAGTGGAAGATGGCCCAAGTGCTTGGGCCCCTGCACCCACGTGGAGACCTGGATGGAGTTCCAGGCTCCTGGCTTCGGCCTGGCCCAGCCTTGGCTGTTGCAGCCATTTGGAAAGTGAATCAGCAGATAAAGATCTCTCTCTCTCTCTCTCTCTCTCTCTCTCTCTCTCTGCCTTTTGAATCAATCAATCAACCTTTTTTAAAAAGAGCTCCCTGTACACCTGGGAGGAGCCTGCCTTAGGGTGCAGGAGGCTGGCCCACGTTCTTGCAGCTCAGCAAAGATCCCTGCCTCACCCCAGCTCTCCACTGCTCCTTTCTTAACAAGCACATTTCGGGGGGGTGGGGGTCCCAAGGAGTCAGAAAAGAAAGGGCAGCCATGAAAGGCGGGGCAAAGCAAGACACTGGACCCTCACGCAGTGCAGTGGAGGGCGGCAGAGGCCAGGGGTCTCGACAAACAGCCCCGGGAGGTGCTTGCAAGGAGTCTCTCAGCCTGTCCTTCCTGAGCACTGGCCTGGGCCCGGGAAAGCTGTGCTTTGTGGCTGCACAAAGAGGTAGTGACACCTCTTCTGAAAATCACATTTGCAGCTTAGAAAATGCTGGACAGAGAGCAGCTCCCGCTCTCAGGCTGTGGAAAAGGCTGACTAATCCACCCTGGTCACACCTGTGGCCAAGCCAGGGGTCCCCCTGCATCTTCCCCTTGCTCCTGCTGTGCGTGTGGACCTGCAGGCAGCAGGCAGCCCCCAGGCACTTGCTGCTGGCTCAGGAAGAACTGCCCCAGCCAGTGCCCGGGCCGTGGGCTTCTGTTCAACACAGGCACACCAGGGATGACTAACGTGCAGGCGACAAGACTTCTGGCAACACCGTGGGGTGTCCAGCATCTCCTTAGGTAACGATCCTCGTATTTTCTACCCAGGAGGTTGGGGTGGGGTCAACTCCCTGCCCTAGGTCCAGAGGACCAACCTGTGATTCAGGCACCTGGATCCAGGGGCATCCAGGGTCACCCGTCTCGGGCACTATGACTGGCTCAGGATGGGCCCAGGACTCCAGTCTGCCCATCATGGCCGTCTCCAAGAGGCAGCCGTGCCTGCTCTCCGGCTGGAATCGCCTAGGGCTGCAGGCGCTGTCCCCTCCAGTGTTAGGAGACAGGGGTCCCACAAATGGAGCCAGCACCAAGGAAAGCTGGGCTGACAAACAATAGGGACCATTAAATCCCCGGACACAGACGCCAACTGACACCTGGACTCCAGTTCCAGGAGGCTAGAATTTTTCTCTCTTCGGCCTAAACTGATTTGAGTTGGATTTCTTTCAGCCACAACAAGGCTCCCAGGTTGGTTCTTTACGAGGGAGTGAGGCCCCCAAGTACCCATTTGCTCTCCACAACAAAGGGAATCTCTCACCCCTGTTACCTCAGATGGTTTCCTGATGCGGAGCTGCGGGGCCATCACCCCAGTGCGGAGCCCCGCACTGTACTCGGCACGTGCACCCCATTGCACCCGTGGGCTGCAGGCAGGGGACACAGGTCCCCTCTCACTCCACCCCTGCCTCTAACATCACTGAGATGCCTGTGAATTCTGAACACCATGCTCCTCCCCTAGAGGCTGCGTTCCCACAGTGAGTTCCCTGACGGGCAGGGCCCTCTGACTGGCCCCACGGTTAGCAAAGGCGTCCCAAGGAGCCCGTGCAAAGTCAGTTATTAAATTACAAGGAAGTCGGTGATGACCTGCGGCGGCTGCCAAAGTGCTTCCATTTAAACCATCCATGACAGCCTCGTGAGGCAGGGACAATCGTGCCCACTGCACAGAAGTGGAGCTCCCAGAAGCGGCTTCTCCAAGGTCACACGGACTGGCAGAGCCAGGGACACTGGGTTTTGTTTGATTTACTGTTTTCCTTCCACTTAAAGCTCAGCCTTTCTGCAATGCCCTCCTCCAATCTCTGGTCTGCAGGCTTCCTCCATGCTCCCGGGGCCTTCACGCGCCCCTTTGTCATCCACTTCCCATTTCCACAGAGGCCAGGAGAGCCCTCATCAGGTGAGGCTCATTAAACAAAACATCTGAAGGGCCTGCAACTCTCCCTCTCTGAGGACAGCCATTATTACCACCAATTAATGGAGAACAAACACGGGACAGATGTCTCTCTCGAGTCTGGGCCTGCCTGGGCCAGGGCAAACAAACCCCGCCTCCACCAAGTGCCTACCTTTGCAGCTCAGTGAGCTAACTCTGCACAGGAGCCACGAGGGCTCTGCCTCCCGGCCACTCGATGACACTTCTGCACCTTCATCAAAAGTCCGGCTAGAACGCAGGCATTCGGCACAGCGGCCGAGTCACCACGTCCCGTATCAGCGTGCCTGGGTTCGAGTCCCGGCTCTGCTCTCCATTCCAGCTTCCTGCTAATGTGCAGGATAGGAGGCAGCAGGTGACGGCTCAAGTAACCGAGTCCCTGATACCCATGTGGGGAACCTGGGTGGAGTTCTAGTCTCCTGACTTTGGCCTGGCTCAGTACCAACTGAAGGCGTTTGGGGAAGGAACCAGCAGATGGGAGATCTCTCTCCCTTTTTTTGTCTCTCAAATAAATAAGTAAATAACTTTGTAAAAGCCCCAGCGAGGGCATCAGACATTCGGAAGAGTTCACAGATGGAGAAAATGTGCAAGAGAATCTAGCAACCCTTCCAGACAAGAAAGCTGGAGGCTGCTGAGATGCCGCGGGGAGAGAAGGGAAGTATCCGTCTTCCTTTGGCCGGGAAGCAGAACCGTGCACCTTCGGGGCCCAGGGATAACTGGGGCCGCCTGTACCCTACTCTGCTTCACATGCAGAAAGGCGGTGGTACACAGGAGCTTCCACAAATTCTGTGCTAAAAACCATGCAGCAGAAACAAGGAAAGATGCCACGTCATCTGCCCCCAAAAAGCTCACAGCTCCACCGGCACCACGATACCCCTAGAGATGAATGAGACAGGGAGCAGAGAAGAGAGGTTGCACGAACAACAAGGCCTTCGGAGGCGCCGGACCCAGAAGGGCAGCTGCTCCCGCAGACCAGGAGGCCTGAGGAGGGGCTTCTGTTTAGCCAAGGCACCAGCGTCAAAAGACTGTAACACTCTCCTTCCTTCATCTATTATTCACACCTTCCTACCTCAAAAGGATTTGTAACAGCTGAAAGCCATTTCAGGGTTTTGCTTAAAAATTAATGCATTGGGGCTGCCGGTGTTGTGGTACAGCGAGCTAAGTGCTGCCTGTGACGCCAGCGTCCTACCTACAGCTGAGTGCCAAGGTAAGTCCCAGCTGCTGCACTTCCACTCTAGCTCCCTGCTAATGCACCTGGAAAAGCAGAAGATGCCCAAGTGCTTGGGTCCCTGGCACCCACGTGGGAGACCCAGATGGAGTTCCAGGTTCCTGGCTTCAGCCTCACCCAACTCCCCTCCCCCAACACACACCATTGCAGCCATTCGGGGATGGATCTCCCCTGGCCCCCCTTTCTCTGTGTCACCCTCCCCTGCAGATACATATTTTTAAAAAATTATTATATGGATTACTCACAAGAATAGAAAAAAAAAAAAAACCATGCCACTCATAGTAAATGTCCAAAGGGATAAAAGTTAATAAAAAACGGCTGAGGTGCTATCAGACGTACTTATCAGATGTTCTCGGAGATGCCTCCGGAAAATGAGCAGTTCTCAAGGCCTGCGTCCGGCGCAGGCCAAGGCCGGCGGGAAGGGAAAGGCCTGCTCCTCCCTGGCAGGCCGGGGCGCGTCTCCCCAGCAGCTCCCTCCAGGGTGGCTCCATCCCTGCTCTGTGCTTTGGGATTACCACTGACTCTGAGGCTGAGTAATTACTATGCAGCGAAGCCGTGATTAACGTTTCAGGAAGAAACGCGCTGTGAACTTCCTCCTAAGGAGACCCACGGCCTGGTTCCACCCAGACTGCTGGGTCCTGGATGATCCAGGAACAGAGCAGCGGGAGGGGAAGGGGCAGGCCCTGGACGGGTGGCGCTGTGGGCAGGGCACAGCGAGGGCGGGCACCCCCAGCCAGAAGCTGGGAGGGGCGAGGAAGGCTCCACTCAGAGTCCAGAAGGAGCATGGCCATTTTATTTTGATTCTGGACTTCCAGCTTCCAGAACTGTGAGACGATGCATTTCTGTTGTTAAAACCACAGGGCCGGCGCTGTGGCACAGTAGGTTAAGCCTCTGCCTGCAGCGACAGCATCCCATATAAGCACTGGTTCGAATCCCGGCTGTTCCACTTCTGATCCAGCTCCCTGCTAATGGCCTGGAAAGGCAATGGAAGATGGCCCAATTGCTTGGGCCCCTGCACCTGCGTAGGAGACCCAGAATCAGCTCCTGGTTCCTGGCTTGATTGGCCCAGCTCCGGCTCTTACAGCCATTTGGGGAGTGAACCAGCATATGAAAGATACCTTTCTCTGCCTGTGCCTCTCAAATAAATAAATAAATCTTTTAAAAAAAAAAAGTTTGTGGCCCCTTGTTATGATGGCCCTGGGACATTAACACAGGAGAGAGGTCTGGGAAGGGGAGAAGGGGGCTGAGCACAGGCCGACCCAGGCTCTCTGCATGAGGAGGGTGGCCCTTGCTGTGGGGGGCTTTGGTTGTACTTCCCCCCTCCTCTGCCCTGTGCTCTCAGCAGCAGCCCATGCTCCCGAGGGGCCCTATCAGCCCTGGAGAAGAAGAGGCTCAGAGGCAGCAGGAGCCCCGGCTATTGACTCTGGCCCCACAAGCCTCTGATCGGGGATCAGAACGCAGGCGTGTAAGCACACCTGCCAGCCAGATCACGGGATCACAGGCATGTAGCCACACCTGCCGGCACAGCGGAGACTCCATGCACTGACAGATGGCATTATTTTATGTAACACGAACAAAGAAACAAAGCCACCCACAGCAATTTTACAAGTGATTCATATAGCGCACGGTGCTGGTTTCAGAGCTCACATCACAGACAGACGGAGAATGGATGCAATGCGCCAGCAGGTGCTGGGGAAAGGTGGACCAGGCGACGCGGGCTTCTCTCCCACAGCCCTGCCCAGGGCCTTTGGTCCACTGCTGCTGCTGTGGCTCTCTAAGAGGGGCTTGCAGAACGAGCCTGAGCCCCGGGCCTTGCTCTAAGGAGCGGCTGAGGGGGCAAGTGGCTCGATTATCAGAGGACTTGGCTCCCATGTGGAGACCCTCAATCCTGGAAGTTGTGTGTGTGCAAAGAGTGCGGGGAGCAGCCCCTGCTGACACAGGGTCTTGAGGGGGAGGAGGTAGGGCGAGCTGACTGGAGAGCAGGGTCACGAGGAAGGGGGAGGCACCATCTCCTCCCGTGTAGCTGCCCCCGGCCAGGCACCCAGGGATCAGAGTCGCCCAAGCAAAGCCAAAGCAGGAGCTCTCCTGGCGCTGCCTACACCCAATCCCTTCCCAGTTCCTTGTCCCTTGGCTGGGAGTGGACACAGCCCCACCCCTGCTGGGGAATTCCACCAATCCTAGAAAGGCTCCAGTGCTCCTGGACGCAGGTACCACCCAGCTGGGATAAAGCAGAGCCGGCAGTGTCTGTCCCTAGCCAGAGACACAAGAACATACCCCAGGGACACCACACTGCGGTCTCTCTGGTGGCCAGCTCTCCTCTTAGGAGTTCTTTTTTTTTTTTTTTTAAGATTTAAATTTACTTGACAGACAGTTACAGAAGGGGGGGGGGCATCTTCCATCTGCTGGTTCACTCCCCAGATGGCTACAAAGGCTGGAGCTGAGCCCATCTGAAGCCAGGAGCCAGGAGCTTCTTCTGGGTCTCCCACGTGGGTGCAGGCGCCCAAGCACCTGGGTCATCTCCTAATGCTTTCTCATGCCATCAGCAGAGAGCTGGATAGAAAGTGGAGCAGCCAGGACTCGAACCGGGACCCATATGGGATGCCAGCGCTGCAGGCCAGGACTTTAACACGCTGTGCTACAGCGCTGGCCACTTTGCAGGAGTTCTTAAATAGCTGAAGCGCTGTAACCAGCCCCTCAAAGGTAACCAGAGGAGCAAGGCACAGTGATGAGTCAAGGGTCAAAGAAACACCAGAGACACAAAGGCCGAGGCGAGTGCAGCACGCGGACCCGAGGCCACAGAGTGAAGAGCACGCACGCGCTGTCGGCATCACAGCTGCACCCAGGCCTTGGGAAGGCTGGCGGCAGGCAGAGCAGGGCTGTCCCACTGCGGCCGGTCTGCCGGGCAGGCTGGCCCTCAGCGGTGTCTTTTGAGCGTAAGTATAGCTGCGTCAGTCTTTCTGGTGTCTACAGTGCAGGCTGCACTCAAGCGCTTTAAACAAGATTTAAATGACTGCTTTTAGCAGCTCCTGCAGAGCAGGGAAGAACAGCAGGGCTGAGTGCACAAGGATCACACTCAGGAGGCGCATACGACATCCTCCCAGCCACACACGGCCAGCAAAGCCCAGCCACAGCACGGAGCACAGCTCCAGCCAGCCCGTCAGAGGGTCTCGCGGGACTGCGCTGAGCTGGGGCAGGCACCACACCCACCTCTGCAAACTAACAAGTATGCTTGGCTGAGCAGAGCAGAGCTGACCCTCCTGGCTTCTGTCTGTCCCAAGCAGGGACCGATGCCACTCCTGGAGGGGGCGGACAGTGACACCCCACACTGACCCCTGCACCCCCCGCTGTGGGCACGAGTCTCAGGGATGCAGACTCAGGGGATTTTTCAATTTTTTAATTCCACCTCGTCTCTCCCTTCCTCCACGTCAGGGCTACCTGGATTCAGCGTCGATGAAATCTGCTCAAATGGGGACTTGAAGCCCCTCCTTGAGTCCAAGGCCCACCTGGCCACTAGGATGGTTACTTCTCTGGAGTACCGAAGGGAGGGAGACCTTGGTGCCCTGATGGAGAGACTCGCCTGAAGGGAATTCTCCATTTATTCCAAGGCTTTTCATGCTCAGAAGAGCAAAACCCACCAACACTGCACTTCCCAAGTCCCACAAGCCACTGGGCAGTCGGGCCATCAGGCGGTCGGCCTGGTCCAGCCATGCCTGGCACGTCCCAGATGCCCTGCAGACACAGGTTGGCTGGGTGGCTGGGTGGATGGATGGATGGGTGAGTGGGTGGATGATGGATGGATGGGAGAACAGGTGGACAGAATGAATGAAGGGGTGAGTGAGAGTGAGTGAATGAATGAATGAGCAAAGGAAAGCGGGAGGGGTGGCCGCCCAGAACAGTCAGGCGTCAGAGCCCAATCTCTGGCTGAGAGACTCACCGGAACCATCAGGAATGGACCTTACAAACGTTGGCAACATCTTGACTGTGGCTGTTGGGTTAAAATCCCGGGAGAGGCCATTCTTCATCTCCTTCTTGAAGCGAGTCATGATATCTACCAAAGTTTCATCGGAGAGCCGCATGGCGTAGAGATACTTGTCAATCTGGGCAAAGGATGAGAAGGGACAGTGAGGCTGAGGGTCAGGCAGGCGGCTGCGGCCCCAGCCTGGCTGGACGAGGAAGAGCAGGCCGAGGAACCTGCCTGCTCAGGACAAGCCGGCTGCTGCGGGCCCCGGAGCACCCAGGCTGGCAAGTAACACGAGGGGAGGCCATTCGACCTCCACCAGCCATGTCACCCGTAGCGGACTTGCAGATGCTCTGAGCCCCAGAGCTCCGCCCCCGCAAAAGGCTCTGGACATCTTCAGGGTCCTTTCCAACCCTTAAGGACTGCACGGCACAACCCTGCAAGCCCGAGTTTATAGTGCAGGCAGGTTTCCTCCAGCCCCAGACACACTTCAAGCCTCCTTCCCGCTGTGAGGGGTGTGGACATGTGGATCAGAGGTGAAGAACAAGGACTCCGGGGCTCAAACCCCACCCCTCACTGCCTAACAACGACATGGATTTTACTTCCACCAAGTGACAAACTGAGATGATAAATCGGCTCGTTCACAGGACCCTGTGAGGTCAAGCGAGCTAGAGAGGAACTCAGGACACTGTAAGCACTCCAAAACAACACCTGTTGTATCCAAGTGCGACAGCGGTGCTGCTGGGTTTCCGCGGGTGTGACTTCCCGGAAGGTACAAATGGTGGCCACAAGGCCAGAACCCTTCAGGGAACATGAGACAGCAGGTCCAGAGCCTGAAGACCCCAATGCCACCTTCAGGATGTATGGAGAAAGCCCCTAGGCTCCCACACCCAAGTGCAGGGTCTGTGTGCCAGGGACCTCCAAACAGAAACACACCCGAGCCAACACAAACTGGTTCTCTTCCTGGATGCCCTGTGCTCCTGCAAGCACCCAGGCTCCCAACCTCAAGCCTCCCAGGTCGCCACTGGCTGCTCCTCGGAGCATCTTCCCCTTTATTCTCTCCATCTGATTTGCCTGGCACTGGGCCCGACACCTGTCCTCGGGCACTGTCCTTGTGCACCTGTTGGAAGCCCTTTCACCTCACCTTTCCAGCCCTCTGCAGCTTGGAAAGCCTGGAACCACACCCTCGGATCACCAGTGCTTCGTCCACTGTAAGGGTTTTCCACCTTTAGTCTGGTTCCCAAAACCTGCCCTCTACATCTCGGCCACACTGGGTCTTCGAAGTGCAGCCCTGGTCATTCACTGCCCAAGCCTCGCGATGCCTCTCCATGCCTCCCCTGGACGGACCCACCTACCCCTTGCAGGTGACTCCTGCGCTCTGAACTCAGGCCAAACTACCTCTCCCAGCACTGGGAGGTGCCCCAGATTTCCCAGCTTCTGCTGTCACTCTCCCTGCAATTCCCTTCCTTCTCTCCCCCTTTAAGTTTAGATCAAATGTCGCCTCCTCTTGCTGATGGCCAAGTGCGTCAAGCTGGAGTTAACCCTGCGCTCCGTTCACCTGGCCTTCCGGGGGCCGGGCTCGACCTCCCCGGTGCCCAGCATGCAGTCTTGCATGCAGGCGGCTCCTGGCACATGGAGAGGCAGATTCATGACCCAGTGAGGCCGAGAAGCCCTTGACTCTGACTTGCTTCTGCACGGCATCTCACGCTCCCGTTTCAGGGTGGCTGATCGTCCCAGCTCAAGGACGCAGAGTCCGAAGCTTACCTCTGCAAACCTCACTCCTGGCAGCCCCTCCTCGCTGGTCTCCATGCATGATGCTCCCCCAGGCCCTGCCTGTCCTCTGCCTTGTGGACAATCATGGTGCTCACAGGACTCTGCCCACGTCCCCTGGGGCCAGCTGATCCCTGCCCCCACTCCCAGTCACTACCCCACCCGCCCTCTCCTTCCCTCCTCACAATACAGTCAGGCACAGACGGTCAGAAACCACTGCATGCTGGGATAGAAGCTGCCAGCATCACGGCCCCGGGAGCAGACACCATGTTCGGCCCCGGGGCTGGCAGCACCAGGTCAGCAGCCTTCGCCATCCCGGCACACTCAGTCTCGCGGGGCAGTGACACGGCGGGCACAAAAGAGCCTGTAAGAGGAGGCTTCCCAAAGCGGCGAGGCCGGAGGGTGCGTCCAGGCACGAGCAAGAGCGTGTGAGGGCCAGAGGCAAGGGAGGGTGGCCTGTGAGATGAGCAGACATGAAGCCACAACGCATCAAACCGACGTGAGACAACCAGACAGACGGCGAGAGCTGCGTCCCGCGTGGGGCCTGACGAGCCACACAGAGACCAGACGGCTCTGGTGGGGGCAAAAGGACGAGGCTGTGCTTCTGAAAGACCAAGCTGTCTGCAGGTGTCCTGCACACGCTCCAACGACCACCCTCCCCGTGGCATTGCGGGCATCACCTCCCCTGACACCGCGGGCTTCCCCAGGGCGAGGAAGTGCTGGCCAGACCTTTGGAAGTCACCCAGCTGCCTGGCACGAAGGAGGAATGCAGATAACGCCGGATGCTGCCGTCAGACTTCGTAACTACACTGTGGGTTGTAGTGCAGCAAGTACTTCCACGTGTGGTATGGCATGTCACCTGCCCCCATTTTACAGATGCAGAAACTGAGGCCCCTGAACACTAAGGGACGATGGGTTCAAAGCACACAGCCAGGGGAGTGAGGCCTCGTGCCTGTGAGCCTGGGGCTCCTCAGTGCAACCGTCCCCACCCCTTGGGGAAGGCTGGTTCCCCTACTCTGCAGAGGGCAGGCTCAAGTAAAGCTGTGCGGCTTTCCACCTGGACAGGAAGAATCTTCTGGAAAAGGCGGGCTCCCCACAGCTCCACAGTCAGCCTCCCTCCCAACTCAAGGGGCAGCTCCAACAGAGTCCAATGAATCCAACAGCTCCAGCAGAATCCAAATGCAAACACGAGCCAGGGACACAGGAGAGCCCACCCCCGAGCTTCTAGGGGGAGGACTTTCCTCCTCTTGTTCAGGTTCATGAGTCATCCAGGGGTACAACCTCCCGTGACGAGTGCGGGAAGCCCCTCTGCAGGCCAGGGAGGGCCTGAGCCTGGCTGGACTGGCCAGGCAGCACCCACAGGAGCGGGACTCAGCTGTTAGCGCCAGAGAGAAGCTCACCATGAGATACCTGCAGGAAACTCCCCGGGCACCCGGCACCTCCCCAAACGAGGGGCCTTTGCCCTCGTTCAGAGCACCTGCTGGCACTGGCCGGGCCAGCGCGTCCTCCTAGGAAGGAGAGACGGAGAACGGGAGGCAGGTGGAGGGGAGGAGGGCACGGGGCAGTCACTGCTGCATCTCCGCGCTCTGCAGGAAACCAGCAAGAGAGGCTGGCGACCTCCCAGCGCCCCGCTCTGCCCTGGGCACGGCCATTCCAGAACTCTTCCTCTCCTCTCCCCCCTCTCTGCCCCCTACACACTCCCACTTTCACAAGCCTGCCCCTCCCCTTCAGGGGCTGCCTCCAAACCACCACCCTGTTGGTCAAACACTGGGGCCCAGAGCGTCCAACCCTGCGCTTGGGGGTGGGGAGGCCAGCACAGCACCTCTTCTGGGAGCTTCCACCCCAAGCCTTGGCCTTTGGAACATCTGTCCTAAGGCAAGGCTCCCAGAAGCCCTGAGCCCTCAACTGCTCACTGCTTGATCTGAGCGTGTAGGACTGGGTCAGCCCAGGGGGTGGGGGAGGTGCCAGCCACCAGATGCCCCACGCCAGACTGGGCCGTGCAGGCTCTCGCCGGGACATGGACCTCTCCCACCGTCAATAGAGCGGGTCTCCTTGCTGTGGCGAGGGGCCAAGCCGGCCGCAGCAGGCAGGCACTCCGGCCCAAACTCTGTCCAGATACTCGTCCTTTTTGGGCTCAAGAGGGCCCTGGAGCTCACAGCAGCTCCCCAAGCTTGACCCCAGGGGAGTGCCCTGCAGCAGAAGGAACACAGCCTGGCCAAGCCGTCCACCCAAGAGGGAACCTGCCTGCCCGCCACTGGGCTAAACCCAGACAGGTCTGCGCCCGATCTCACATTCCCCTCCTGCTCCCAAAGGAACATGCACAAAACACAAATTCAAGACGAGACATGCCCAAGTGAGCAAGCCAGCTGTGGCAGGAGGCGCTGTGACCACCGGCGACCCTGTGGAAGGGGCTTGGCCGTGGAAAATGTCACTCCCTCTCCTGTCTGCTCTCCCGTGAGGATCAAGGATAGGGCAGAGCAACAGGCGTGACGGACGCTGCTCCACGCAGGACTTCCAAACAACTTTTCAAGCGAGACACTTCCCGGGCAAAGGCAAGCCGGGAGCCAGCGGTGAAAGGTCAAGGGCACCAGCTCCAGGGCAGGCACGGGACGGGGACTCAGACCCAGGAGAGGCCGGGTCCTTGTGTGCTTGTATCAAATCCTCAGCTCAGGCTTGCGGAGGGCCCTGCTGTCGACACATAGGAGTCCTCCCAAAAGTTCATGGAAATAGCATGAAGCGGTCAGTTTGGGTGCAAAAGATTTTTGAAATCCACGCGTAGTTTTTCCATAAACTGCATTTTCCGTGAGCTTCCAGAAGATCCTTTGTGTGTGATCCCATCATACCTCAGCGAGCTCACAGATGCCGAGTGGCGAGCACACGGCAGGTGCCTCGGTCCCTCTCTCCAGGAAAGATCCCATTACCTCCATTTTAGTAAGAGAGGAAACGGAAAGCCATGACTCACATGGAATCACAGGGTTTGTAAGTGGCAGCTGAGCCCAGAATCCAGATCTCCTAACCCTTCATTCAGGGCTTCTCCTTAAACACGTTCATTATCTCTCAAACAGTGGAGAAAACACAGGGCTGTGGGTAAACAGCTAGGCCCATATCCAGGATGTGCCCGATTATTAGCTGTGTGACTGTGGACAGTCACTTAACCTCTCTGTGTCCCGCTTTCCTCACTTTTAAGATGGAGAAGTAGTCCCTCTGCCTTGGAGGGACAGGGGGAGGGTTTTAACAGCAAGCCAAAAACAAGGAAGCATTCGGTATCACTTCCTTTCTCCCACCCTGCCTAGAGACATACCCACGTGCCTGCTACTCTTTTTACCTAAAGATCTAAAAAACTACTTCTACCACAAATGTTACTGACCCGCTTTGTTGAAGACAAAATTAAAAGAAGGTAGCAGCATGCCAGAAATTATGGCAAATGAAAGATTCCAGTAAAATCCCTGCAAAATATTTGCACTTTTTTTTAAAGTAAGTGACATATACTTAGTATAAAAATAATCAGCACACCAATGCACAGAAGTAAAAATTAAGTGTTCTCCCCCTCAATTTCCCCAGAGAAACCCCTTCTTTAACTTCCACCACTGTTTTCCTACCTAACCAAACACACCTACAGAGATTGGGTTTTGAATTTAGAGAAATAAATGATAAACACTTTCTCCTTTGAACCCTCACCTCCATCTTCCTAAGTCCTCTGGGAACTAAGACGGTGTGGGCACTGACGGCCACCCTGCCTGCTTCAGTGTGGAAACAGAGACCTGTGCACTGGACTGTGGCCTTGCCAGGCCCCTGGACGCCAGTCTTCCCATGCATCAGGTGGGTGTGTTCCTGGGACTGTGCTCCGTGAAGCTCTCCCCACGGTGCGCACTTCCCCAGGGTGCCCCCGACACCATCTGGTCTGCAGAAGCCGGGCGTGCAGCATTACCTCTAAGGCCCCGAGGAAAATTCAGAGGCCAGAGAGGTTCCTCCGCTGCCACAGTGACCGGCTAGCCAGCTAGAGGACTGGGGCAGACACCACATTCCCCAAGGCCCAGGCTCTTTCCTCTCAGTCTGGGGAGACCCTGGGGAGACCCGGGATCATGGGAGGCATCAGTGCGGAAGCCACGTGGCTCCCTGCGCATGTAGAGAGCACACGCCACGCCAGGAAGACGCGGAGGCCCCACTCTGCCCGCTACTGGGAACCAGACCCATGACAAGCTGTCCACCCACCCCTCTCCTCTCCCACCCAGTCTTAGGAAGGAAGTTCACAAGCCACAGTAAGCTGAAGGCCCCGGCTCAGCCAGATCCTCCGTGGTGGCCTGCGCCAGCCAGGGCCTCCCAACCCCTTCCTGCCTGCATGTGGCTCTTCCGGTTTCCCTCTCTCCCAGCTCCCCCGCCGCTGCGGGTGGCAGGGGGGAACCCAGTTTCCCTTGTGCTCTCAGCAGCCTATCTCTAAACAGGGAGGGAAGTGACTCCAAGCAAGACCTCTGTGACCTGGTGGGGTCCCCCCAGCAACCACTTCCTCCCGGCACCCCCTCCCCGCTGCCAGTCCGACAGTAGCTCTTGACCCCTAAAAGGCCTTCTCCCAGAGCCACCACCTGCTGGCCTCTCCGTCCCCCACCCCCTCCTCTTCCCAACTCACCTTGCCCAGAGCACCAGCCATGATCCGCCCCGCCCACACAGTCCACTCCTCTCCTCCACATCCCCTCTGACCTAGGTGTCCAACACAGGTGAGTCCAACTGCCCCAGGGGACATGGCGTGACAGGTGCCTCTCCTGGGGGCTTCAGGGACACACACATGGTGCACGCCTCCAGCTAGCCTGTGAGTACCAGGAGGGCAGGGGCCATGTCTTCCGGTCCCTTTGTGTGCTGCTGGGCTGGGCTGGGCGGGAGGCCTCTGGTGGGAGGTCTCCAAGGGTTTGCTGGTTCAGATAAGGCCCAGGCACCGACTCTTCCCCGAATAGCCCAGCCCTTCTCCATGCCCCAGCCCCGAACTTCAGCCTCTCTCTGAGGTGTGGTGAGTTCCAGGCGTTTCTAAGCCCTCCTTCCCGTCACAATATCTCCAATTAACGACTACCGTCCAGAGGAACACAAGGGCTGCAAATCCCTAAAATAATCAGGATCCCAGAGCTCTCTGAACTGCCTGAAAGTCACTAGGAGGAAATGTGTTTGGGAAAACGAATTCCACAGCAGAGGCCCTCAGGGAAGATCACATGTGAACATCATTCAAGCAAAAGCCGTGCCCCAGGCACTCACAGTCACCGTGCTGGGGAGGTCCCTGTATCCCAGACTCTTTCTCCAGCTCCATTCTGCTGTCCCAGTGCCCCACCCAGCATTCTGTAAATGCTTCTGAACCCTGGCTGTTTCCATGAACATGGACTACCCACCAACTGCTACATCTGATAACACACAAATCAGAAGGAAGACGAAATCCCCATGCTTGCGAGTTGTGCTTTTTAAATTTTTTTATTTATTTCATTTATTTGAAAGATGGACAGAGAGATTTCTCATTCATTAGTTCACTTCCCAAATGACCACAACAGCCAGGGCTAGTCCAGGCCAAAGCCCAGAGCTAAGACCTCAATCCAAGTAAGGACCCAGGTACTTGAGGCATCACTGCTGCCTCCCAGAGTCTGCATTAACGGGAAGCAGGAAGACGGAGCAGGACTCGAACTCAGGCACTCTGATATGGGATGCGGGCGTCCATGCAGCTTCTTAAACAGAATGCCAGTGTCTGCCCCAAGTGACAGTCTCACTTTTTTTTTTTTTTTTAATTTTCAGCCTTCTATTTCTTTCTTTTTATTTATTTGACAGGTAGAATTACAGACAAGCCAGCGCCGTGGCTCAATAGACTAATCCTCCGCCTTGCGGCGCCAGCACACCGGGTTCTAGTCCCGGTCAGGGAGCTGGATTCTGTCCCGGTTGCCCCTCTTCCAGGCCAGCTCTCTGCTGTGGCCCGGGAGTGCAGTGGAGGATGACCCAAGTGCTTGGGCCCTGCACCCGCATGGGAGACCAGGAGAAGCACCTGACTCCTGGCTTTGGATCGGCGCGATGCGCCGGCCACGGCGGCCATTGGAGGGTGAACTAATGGCAAAAGGAAGACCTTTCTCTCTGTCTCTCTCTCTCTCTCACTGTCCTCTCTGCCTGTCAAAAATAAAAGAAAAAAAAGAAGAAGAAGAAGAATTACAGACAGTGAGAAGGAGAGACAGAGAGAAAGGTCTTCCCTCCGTTGATTCACTCCCCAAATGGCCGCAACGGAGCTGTGCTGATCCAAAACCAGGAGCCAGGTGCTTCCTCCTAGCCTCCCATGCAGGTGCATGGGCCCAAGCACCTGGCCATCCTCCACTGCTTTCCCAGACCACAGCAGAGAGCTGGACTGGAAAAGGAGCAACTGGGACCAGAACTGGCGCCCATATAGGATGCCGGCGCTGCGGGGGAAGGATTAACCTAGTGCGCCATGGCGTTGGTCCCAGTCTCACTATTTTTTATTTTTATTTTTATTTTTTATTTTTGACAGGCAGAGTAGACAGTGAGAGAGAGAGAGAGAGAGAGAGAGAGAAAGGTCTTCCTATTGCCGTTGGTTCACCCTCCAATGGCCGCCGCAGCCAGTGCGCTGCGGCTGGCGCACCGCGCTGATCCGATGGCAGGAGCCAGGTGCTTCTCCTGGTCTCCCATGGGGTGCAGGGCCCAAGCACTTGGGCCATCCTCCACTGCACTCCCTGGCCACAGCAGAGAGCTGGCCTGGAAGAGGGGCAGCCGGGACAGAATCCGGAGCCCCGACTGGGACTAGAACCTGGTGTGCTGGCGCCGCAAGGTGGATGATTAGCCTATTGAGCCGCAGCGCCGACCCCAGTCTCACTCTTGATGGGGAAACTGAGGCTCTAGGACAGGGCCCATGCTAGCCATGTCAACCTACCCTGACCCAAATCCACACCGCCTGTAAGGAGGCCTCATCCACCCCGTCTGAGGACACAGGACCCTGGGGCTCCACAGGTAAGCAATACACCCAGGCACCCAGCAACCAGGGCAGCCCCAGCTCTGACTCCAAACCCAGCCCCTCCCCTTTCTCCCCAGACTCTTCTTGCTGGGGGACCACTGTGAGGCCCTGACGACTCTTCTTGCTGGGGGACCACTGTGAGGCCCTGACGCCGTGCCCAGGCACCCACTAACAGGAGCTTCCAGGCCGGTGAGTGTGGCCCAGCCCAAAGCTGTGGCACTGCACTCTGCTCTGAAAGTTAAGGAGCCTCCAGGTCCCTGCAGTGGAACTGCACAGCCCTGGAATGCGGTGGGGTAGGAACAACAGGCTAATTCTCTGCCTCCTCCTTGCCCTGGGCCAGGGACAAGCCAGCCTCCAGGCTCACAATTCCCAATGTTCGGATCCCTGCAGACCGGAGGATTGGGCCTGCAGCAGAGGCTTCCGTTGGTTCACCCCCCAAATGGCTGCTACGGCTGGCGCACCGCGCTGATCTGATGGCAGGAGCAAGGTACTTATCCTGGCCTCCCATGGGGTGCAGGGCCCAAGCACTTGGGCCATCCTCCACTGCACTCCACTGCAGCAGAGTGGTTGCCTTCACTGCGAGGCAACCAAACAGACCCCGTGGGCTGTGGCTGTAGCAGTGGAGCCGATGAGGCTGCAGCACGGCCTCTCTGTGACCTTGGGCACTCCCACGTCTGCGTAACACAGTAACACAGCAATACTGAAAGCTGCCCTCTTGCCCTCACCTATGGTGGGCACAGGAGCACCAGGCCACACGGACTGCAGGTGGTCTGAGAGCTCCCACACAGTCAACAGCAAACGCTGAGTGGGGAGCCAGGCCCCGGCCCCGGGCTCACAGCTCTGCTGTCTGTCTACTGTTACCAGAGAGCGGCCATCCCCCAGCCGCTCCACGGCTGTGTGCTGGGTGAATGGCAGTGATCACACCTGGCACCTGTACGATTTCCAAGCGCTTTGCGTCCGTTCCCTAGTTTCACAAGTGGGCGTATCCCACGGGCGGAACTGCCTGCCCCACCTAGCAGAGAAGGAAACGAAGGCCCTGAGAACTCCACGCCCCCCCACCTCCACCCCCACCCCCGCGCCAGCTGCAGGGACCCCCAGAGGTGCTGGATTCCAGCCTCCTGGCCTCCCACACGAGGGCCCTCAGGCACCCACGCTCTAAACACAGGCGTCCTGGTCCAAACTCCATACGAAGAGAATATAATGCAAGCCACGCACAATGACTTCCAATTTTCTAGTCGCCACATTAAAAGAAGAAACCATGTGAACTTAACTTTAGTAATGTATTTTACTTAACCCAGTATATCCAAACATTTCAACATGTAATCAATACTAAATCATTATTATCTTAGTAAAAAATAAGAATGGAAATAGGAGAGGGAGGAGGAAGAGGCGTGGGAGTGTGGGTGGGAGGGCCGGTACAGTGGGAAGAATCACCATGTTCCTAAAGCTATACTTATGAAATGCATGAAGTTTGTCTTCCCTAAATAAAAGGTTTCTGGAGAAATAAATAAATAAAAATTAGGAAAAAAATTTTAAAAAACCAAGCTAAAAAGTAATTATGGCCGGCACCGCGGCTCACTAGGCTAATCCTCCGCCTGCAGCGCCGGTACCCGGTCAGGGCGCTAGATTCTGTCCCGGTCGCCCCTCTTCCAGTCCAGCTCTCTGCTGTGACCCAGGAAGGCAGTGGAGGATGGCCCAAGTGCTTGGGCCCTGCACCCACATGGGAGACCAGGGGAAAGCACTTGGCTCCTGCCATCGGATCAGCGCGGTGCGCCAGCCGTAGCAGCCATTTGGGGGGTGAACCAACAGAAGGAAGACCTTTCTCTCTGTCTCTCTCTCACCATCTAACTCTGCCTGTCCAAAAAAGTAATCATTATTAACAAGCTATTTTACATTCTCTGGTCTGAAGGCCTGGAACACCTGGGTGGATTGATTTCACACTTAGCACTTCTGGAATCAGACCTGCCTCATCTCAAGCACTCACAGCCACGTGGGGCTGGAGGTTACAGTTCCAGGAGCATGCTGTCCACTGGGGGGAGGGTGGCACCGCAATGCAGACCACGCCGCAGGGGGAGGAAATCCCCCTCCTGCCCACCTTAGGCTCGTGGCGTGGCGGATGCACCAACCGACAGCCTCTTTCACGAGAGAAAAGGCACAGATTTATAAAAAGGTTCCCAAGACAAGGGACCCTTCTCAGGAAATGATGACCTGGAGACACAGTGGACCGAGCCGTGGTCGGGCTCGTGCTGAGGTTGAAGCAGGTGGGTAGCCACGGAGAAGCACACCTGGGCAAAGGGGCTGTGGCCTCGGGGTAACAAACAGGGGATCTGGCAAGGCCTGTTTGTTCGGACACTTCTCTGTGTCCCTGAGTTTGCAGACAATACAATGTTCTTTTCCTCCAGGTGCGCCACGTGTAGGGCCTTCCAACCTGCTTCAGGGAGGTGGGCAGGGGAGGGCGAGGTGACCTTCCTGCTCCTACCGCTTTCTCAGATGCCAAGGGGCCGTGCTGGGGGGCATCAGGGCTCTGGGTCTGAAGCCCCAGATCACAGTTCTGGTTCTATAAGCATGAGAAGCGGCCCACCTGTGTCAGGGACTCCCTATCCCCTGCTGGCCCCTGAGACAGCCTCCATTCCACCTCCCAGGTGTCATGTGAGAAGCAGGAAGAAACAAATACCTATGTCTGCACCTGCTGGAAGGACCCAGTCCCACACCAAGCACCCAGCTAAATCCAGGGTCTTGTGCGGCACTGTGCTGGTGCGATGGGGTCTCTGTGAAAGTGGTGGCCTCCACGGCCAGCTCTCCACTCCCCCTACCCACGCCAGCAGGACCCTGGAAGGCACCAGGAGACATCAGAGAAACGAGGTGTGGTGAACCCCATGTGTTCATCACTGGATGAAAACAATAGCAGCTTACAGCGTGGCCAGGCAGAAGTGGAGCAGGCATTACAGCGAGCAAAGCAGGCTCTTAACAGGGAAGTCCTGCCCCCACCGGGCAACCTGTTGTAAATGCAAACAAGGACTGGGGCCAGGGACCAGAGAGAAATCCAAAAACCAGGGCAAGGCCTAGACTTCTCACCGCAAACGCCCCTACTGGACCGACTTCCTTCCCAGGTGGAAGGGACCCATGCACACGGACTAACTGGGAGCTCGGGGGATGGGGGTGAGGGTGCATGTGTGGGGCAGGGGCAGGATACTGAGTTCAGGAACCCTGGGGGCCCTCAAGCTAGCTCTGCCCACTCCCCAACCCACCCCCCACACAGCCTCCCACCCCAGACCTGTTTCCCTACACTGTCGAGAAAGAGAGCCGGGTGCCGTGCGGTGCAGAGGGAGGTTTCTGAGTCGGGGACTAGTGGGAGTTTTGCAGTCCCCATCCCTCGTGGGCTGCGAGGTGTCCTGCGCAAGTCGCTTCCCCGCCTGGGGTCCCTGGTCTCTAAATGCAGAGTCTGGCTTCCTGGAAGGGACACCCAGGACACATGGCAGCATCGTTCCTAAGAGCCAAGGGGCAGAAACAACCTGACTGACCACTGGATGGATGTGGCACAGAGGGACAGGGGGCATTATCCAGCCTTAGAAAGCAGCCAAGTACAGACACACACTACAGCATGATGGACACTGAAAATTTTATGCTACATCACCAAGAAGCTGCATTTATAGGACTGCATCTGCAGCAAGCATCCAGAAGAGGCAAATCCCACAAAGGTAAGACTAGTGGTTGCTGGGATCTGGATGGAGGGAGGGAGGGGGAGGGGACTGCTTTGGGGGATGATAGAACCGTTCTGGAATTAGATGGTGGTGAGGGCTGCGCAACCTGTGACTGGATTAGAAACTTCAACTGTGCACTTTAAAAGGGCGAGTTTCTCACGATAGGAATTATAGCTCAGTTTAAAAAAAAAAAAATTAAAAACCCAGGCTGAGCCATCACACTTGATGGGTCTGGACGCAGGCTCCACCACTTCCTATCTATCGAGTCTCAGGGTGGCAATCCAAGAATGGAGATGGCAGCGGGACCCTCCTCGTGGGGACCGTGGGGAATGAACAAGCAGGCAGGCGGCAGGCGTGCACGTAGGCTTGGAGAAGGATTATTACTACCAATGATTAAGTGAGGTCCACGGTAAGGAGAGCAAAGGCATCTGGTAGGCACCCAATGCCATTCCCGGCGTTCCCGGCGTGGCGTCTGTAGCCTGGAATGCAAAGGCACTCCAGAAAAATGCAAGCCACACTTCCCGCTCTGCTCCCGTCTGCAGAGGGCCAGGCTGCACGCTCTCCCCGCTGCGGGGTGCAGCCTCCTTCTCCTTTTACGGAAGGTAATCTGGGAGAGGCCGCTGGCTGCAGTGATCTCTGAAAGGAGCCAGGCACGTTTAGGGGGCTGATAAGCCCTGCCCGGCTGGCCGGCTGGTCCTCCCAGGAAGAGGGAGAGTACAGGAGCCAAGAAAGCACAGGGGCGTGCTTAATTCCCAGAAAAGTTTAACGGAGTCACCCCCACAGCACCAGCGCCACAGGCTTCCTCTGCGTCTGCCCCATCCCCAGCACCCACCCGCAGCACTGGGTGGGGCGAGGGGCTCACCAGGACAGCTGTCCCACTTCACGCCCTATGCCAGGAACGAGGGTCAGTCGATAAGGCAGGTAGATTAGGAAGTGCTCTAATTTTAAACTAAGCCCCAATGATGCAATGAGAATGGAAACAGCTGAATCTAAAAATGATCTACGGCAAATCAGCAAAGGTTTGACCACACCAAGGGCTGGCACAGGGCACTGGCAACTGCATGTGCTCCTGGTGGCAGTGTGGATGACGGGCAGACCGTGAAGGACAGCCATGAGGCAAAACCTTGCAAACGGGGGTTATGCACACCCCTCCTCCCCCTGCTTTTTCCAGCTCAAGGCAGCCTGCAGCCTAGAGAGGTTTGTTTGTGTGCTAAAGGGCTTGTTCCAGAGAAAGTCCGCTGCAGCACTGTCATTTGAAAAATAAGAAACACACATGCTCATTAAAAGAAGAAAGATTAAATCAACTGTGGAGTATTTATACAACGTTAAGAACACAAAAGCTGCAGTTTCAATGAATGAAGTAGCTACATGGATCAACAAGAAAAAAATCTCAAGAGCATGTTACGCTTTAAAAAAAGCAAGTTGCAGCAGAATGCACACAGTACAGCAGCAGGTACACACATTTAACACCATACAAAGTAACAGGATACACTGCAATGCACACAGTACACACCATGCGCAAAAGGGGAAAACCACAGACAGCAATCCCATCTACTGTTTCCTGATACATGCATATGTAAAGGCAGTCGAAAAACTTGCATGGTGGCGCTGGTGCTGTGGTACAGCGGGCTAAAAGCCTCAGCCTGCAGTGCTGGCATCCCGTATGGGCACCAGTTTGAGTCCCAGCTGCTCCACTTCCAATCCAACTCCCTGCTAATGCACCTGGGAAGGCAACAGAGGATGGCCCAAGTCCTTGGGCCCATGTGGGAGACTCGGGAAAAGCTCCTGGCTGCTGGCTTTAGATCAGTCCATCCAGCAGCTGTGGCCATTTGGGGAGTAACCCAGTGGATGGAAGACCTCCCTCTGTAACTCTTTCAAATTAAAAAAAAAAAAAAAAACTTAAAAAAATAAAATCTTGCATGGCAATGATATTCAAAACAAAGCTCACCTCTGGGGGAAGCAGCAGCAAATGGGATGAATGGGACGGGAGGTGGGCCTAGCAGGGGCTTCAACTGTGTGTGCAACAGATTTACAGTTGTGTCTGTAACTTCTCAAACCGAGTGGAAATATACGGACATTTGCTATGCTCAGCTCTGGAACTCTTCTGACTGATGTGTGTGGAGGGAGAATTTTAAAACGTAGCTTCCAAAGTAAACCATTAAAATCAACAAAGAGAGGTTTTTCTCCCAAAGGAAAGAAGCAGAGGGAACAGGAAGAGTTGCATGGATCCCATTTCTGACTTTCTTGTGACCTTGAGAAAACTGCTTATCTCCTCCAGGGGAGCCTCTGGTCCCTGTTTCTAAATGGGGAATAAAACCTCTGCCTTCTGTCTGCAGGGGAGGAAGCACCGGGAAGCCCAGAAACACTGCTTCCTCTCCCGACAACCTTGCCGAGCTCTTCCAAAGAGCAAGTGAATGCATACACACGCGTACACGTATATCAGCACATTTGTGTGCATGCAACATTTGTGATATCAATTCTATACATGACATACAACTGATGTCTGCTGTGACACCCCTTGAATGCTGGGGGATGTGCAGAGATAACAAACCATTCAAAAAGAAAGCAAAACTACATTTGGGTGATTGCCCGTGTAATTCCACCTTGCAAAGTTTCTAAGTATAATATCACCATTTGTACTGCCTGCCAAAGGGTGATGTTATTTCCTGAAATGAAAACCCATCAATCAGTAAAATGTGCACCCATCTTTCTTTAAGATCAGGTACCACAGACACAACCCTGTGCACAGGAAGTGGTTTCAGCAGATCCACTGTTACTGTTTATTAGTCTGGAAGGCAGTGGGCACCTGTCCTGCTACCTCAAACAGATGAACTGGCATCCCCTCCCCAGATAACTTCTGGAGCCCGGCTTCGAGCAGTTCCTAAGTGAGTGCTTCCCCATCCTCGGCTGCAGCACGACCCGGTGCTCTCAGAGCAGTCTCTGCACGTACCCCGGGACAGCATGCAATGATGTGTGCTTGTGAGCAGAGACCACTTCTGCCTGGCTTACAGGCCCGGCGCAGTACTCCACATATAACGAACTCAAAGACTTCTAGAGAAATGGCTGAGTTCCCGTGATCAGATTTGCTTCCAAACGTCCTCCAATCAATAAGCAGGTGCCAGCAGTCTGGCGGATGCAGAGGGACATGGCTGCAGCCCTGTAGCCAGGTTTCCCCGGCGCTCAGTGCTGACTTGGGTGGCTAATTCTGGCAGCCAGGACTCCCTGACTGCAGACACACACACAGAGACGGTCCCAGTCACGCCCAATCAGTCTTTTTTGGAGAAAGGCTGCCCATGGCTTCTCCGGGGAACAGCAGGAGCGTGGGAGCGCTGTGCAGCACGGCCAGATGTGAAAGCGCCGTGTGGCCGCCCCACTTGCTCGGTCCATTCCCTCACGATATTCCCAAATTATCCACCAAGCTGAAGCGACGGGGCTCGGGAGGAGGAGAAACCCTAGGAGCGGCCACGGTGAGGGGGCAGGGCACAGGAAATGCAGCCTCAGAGGAGCGAGGCTCTCACCGGCTCTCCGGACAACACCTGGCCCAGAGGTGCGGGAAACGCTTTGATCTTTTTGTAATTCTCACCTCTCTCACCCCCAAAGCGGTAAGGAGGGTCTGTTTATTATTATTATTATTATTATTATTCTTTTAATGCTTGCTCTGGCAGCTGGAACACATGGGTTCACCTCCGGTACACCTTGCCAAGACCAAGCACTCCAGGGCTCCCACAAACCACGCCTGTGTTTGCAGGGGCTGTGGAGGGTTACAGGGACCCCACCCACCGCACTGACAAGTCTGGAGGAAGGCAAGGCCCAGGCTTTCTTGAAAAGCCGAGGTCTGACACGCCCGGCCCCCTCCGCCCTTTCTGGATGTCACTGATCCCTCGCCCTCCCCCAGGCTCCACGCGGCTGACCCGGCTAACCCAAGTGGAAGACGCCGGCGAGAGGCCATCAAAGCTACTGAGAGGTCGGCGGCCGGCCTCCAGCTGCAGAGCCAGCAGGCGTCTGGGCTCCTGATGAATGGCACCGTTCACAGAGCACACGTGCCTCCTCGCCCTGCAGAAAGCACCAGAGAGTGTGCTCTGTGCTTCACTCAGCTCACGACAGGACGCCGCTTCACAGCACCCGCTGACCAACATCACACACACACACACACACAGTCCGGACAACGGGGCTCCACGTCCACGAGGCGAAGTGGGACGTCCGGACTGCGTCAGCCCAGGGTCTACTCCGGGAGGCTGCAGTGCCGAGGGGCCCCACAGACCGGGAAGAGACAAACGTGCGTGTCTGCACCCTGAGCAATTAATTCTGCAGTGCCCACCCTCCCTCCTTCCACCTCCAGGTCACAGCAAGAAAATGGATGAGCAGGACCAAGGGACACCAGGTCTTTCTCCAGAGCCCCGGAGGCTGAATCATCATGGCCGCCCACACATCCTCGGGAGGGGAACTCCCTCACTGGGCTCCCCTTGGGTGGCAGGCAGGGCCCAGCCCAGAGGGCTTGGAATCCTGCACCCCTGCCCAGCCTCTGCCTGGGGGAATGCTGGGTGAGAAGGGCTGGTTTCCAGTAAGCTCTGAGCCCCAGGAGGGCAGATGTAGCCCACCAACATCTGCACACTCAGGAGTGGGGACCGTTGAGGGGTGACCAGAGCAAGTGCCCACTGTGGCCTAGGAAGCCTCCAGGGGACCACACCACGGATGTAGTGCCACGCAACCCACCAGGCAGGTCAGCACCTCGGGGAGATGCAAAAAGCCATGTGGTTTTTCAGGATCTCCTTAACAAATGATATTATCTGGTTGAACCTCTGGCCCCAAAACCCTCCTCCAGCAAGGTTCTGGGGCCAGAGGATCCAGGAGCCCTGGAGTCATAAGTGAGTTACAACCTCAGAGTTTAAGATCATGTGAATCGAAGGCGCACCCGCACTACCTCCAGGGGACCTGGCAGGGAGTACGTGCGAGGACAGAGGTGATCGGGCCACCGCAGCAGCAGATGGCTCTGAAACGCTCCGGACACCGCCCAGTCCCTCCCAGTGCAGCCCAAACCTCGGCCAACTCAGCAGGCGCCCTGGCCGGCAGTCCCACAGGTGGTGGTCTGGGGTGTGCATGCTGCAGGCTATAAGGTGGAGCAGGCCTCCTCCTGCACAGTCCGAAGCCTTGAGCACAAGCCGCCATGAGCAGAGACAGTGCCCACCTCTGAGCCTCAGAAGCCCAGCTGGGCAGGCTCTGCCAGCGCCAGAGGACTGACCGGCCTTCTCCGGCAGGAAGGACATCAGGGACGCACACCCCCCGAGGAAATGTGTGAAACGCAAGGGTTGGCACCCACGGCTGCTGGGGTCAGCAGCCAGGAGGATCCCCGTGCTCCCCAGCAGCAGGAGTGAGCCCCATGGTGTGACAACCCCAGAATCATGGCAGGGTCTCCTAACTACCCCACTCCTGCTCCTCACCCACGGCACAGGATCCAGGATCCAGGGCCGGGAGCAGGGTCCCCAGGGACTCTCGCTGCACTTCCCCCTCAGCTGATTTCCAGGAGGAGGCGTGGTCGAGTTCCTGAGTGGAGAGAGGAGGAGACCCCACCCTGGCACCGCCTCTCACTGGCCCGGTGACCTTGATGAGGAGGCCACTGCCCTCAGGAGGCCTGTTTCCGGCTGTGCCAGATGACGGAGTCACCTTGGGTGGGCTGGACCAGAGGGGACATCCTGTGGCTTGCAGGGCAGCCAATCAAGGCCCATCACTCCTACCTCTCACCTGTAGGAAGCACTACCTGTCTGAGCTGCAAACAGGTTGACTTTGTCGGCCCATCCCAACTAAGCCCGCAGGAATGTCACTCACACCCAGGTGGCTGGGTCAGGAGCCTTTGCCAGACCTGGCCCTGATAAAATGGGCGTCCTTCCCTGCAGCTCTGGCTGTTTCTTGCATACTCAGTATGCAAAGCCGGCAAAAGGGAGGGTTACACCTTTAAGACCCGCCAGCGGGACAGCGTGTGACACTGGGCAGACGTCAAAGGCAGTCACCCCCCGAGGGCAGGGCTCTGCATCCCAGAGAGGGAACACACAGGCCGCAAGCACGCACGCCAAGGCCTCCTTCAGCCGCCAGTGCCCAGGGTCTCTGACTGGAGCTCCCAGGCTGGCTGGAAATTACAGCTTAAGAGGAATAAAAAATTCCACTCAGACGTGCGGCTCCAGGACCCGAGGCCTATGAGCAAAGTTTCCGGTGGCCTGCGCAACCCTCCCCGTTCCGGAAAGCCAGGCGGGTCACCCCGTCCTCAGCACAACTGCAACTGCTGGGGGAGCCCGGCGGGGGGAGAGGGGGAGGGAAGGGAGGCCCCGGACGTTCCCTGCTGGGAACCCCAAACACAGGGTGCCTGGCCCGCAGCCAGCACGCCCGCCGGCGGCCGGCTCGCTCCCGGGCATCCCGGCACCCGCGGCGCTCGAACCCTGCGCAAGGCCGCCCCTCGCCACCAGCCCCCTCCTCGCGCGTGCGGGGGCCCATCTAACATCCTCAGCCCGTCTCAAGGACACTGCGGCCAGCAGCCCAGCCTCAGGGGTCTCCGCCTCGCCGCCCGCGCCGACACGCGCACACACACAATGCCGGGGAGAACAGCGCGGAGCCTCTCGCCGGCAGAAGCCGGCCCGGCGGACGAGGCGCGCGCGGCGGCCGGGGGCTCACCTTCTTGATCTGGTCATCCTTGAGCTCGGTGAAGTAGTAGGCCAGGAGCTGCGCGGCGATCATGCTGGCGGCCGGGCGCGCGGGGCGGCAGGCGGGCGGCCGGGCGAGCAGTGGTCCTCCCGCGGCGGCGCGGCCGCTCCGCCTCCTCGGCTCCGCCCCCCGGGCCCGGGCGCGGCGGCGGCGGCGGCTCGCGCGCTCCCGTGCCCGACAGGGTGACAGCCGCCCGCCGGCCCCTCCTCGGCGCCCATTGGCTGCTGTGCGCCTCTGCAGCGCGGGGCGCGGCGTCCTGGCTGGGGAGGGAGGCGGGGGGCGCAGCCGCGCCCTCCCGCGCCGGAAAGGGGGCGGGCGACGCGCCGAGGTCCCCCCCGGCCGGCATCACCCGGCACGTCCCCCACGTAGGGAGCGGCGCGCACCGTCACGCGTGGCGGCGCCGTGCCCGGGCGGAGGTGCGGGGCGCAGGCGGGAGGCACCGCCCGGCCCCGGGGACCCGGGGGAGCGGGCCTTTTCCTCGGAAACGAGGGCGGGGGCCTGCAGAAGTGGGCGTGGAAAGCGAGCGGAAGCGGGCGCGCGGAGGGGCGGCCCTCGCACCCGGGTCTCCGCTCCTGGTCGCCCTCGCGGGGCCGGGCATCCTTCGCAGCCCTGGCCACCCGGTCCCAGTCTCCGGCTGGCCGATTCGGCTGCTCCAGCCCACGGCGCCCGCCCCTGAGCCGCCGGCTTCCCCGAGGGCTCGCGCCCGCTGCGCGGGACCTGGTCCCCAGGCCTCATCTGGTTCTTGGACCGTACGAGGAGCTGGGGGACAGCTCGGGCCCCCTTCTTTTCCACTTCCCTAGAGGAGGTTAGGTGGGGTGGGAGGGACCCGGCCGTCCGAAGGGGCCGGACAGGGAGTGCAGTGACGGAGGTGTGTACGCTGCTACTGGGACGGACAGCAAGATTAACCGCCTCAGTGTGCTGGGGGACCCCAGGAATGCGGCGCCTACAAACCGCCGTGTAGTGAGCTCAGGCCTATAAGGAAGTGGTCGCCGTCCTGACTGAGCAGGTAAGGGTTCTGGGACCTGGGGAGGCCTCCGTGCTGTAGGGCTCCACCCAGCCAGGAAGCTGGCACTGCTGGATGACAGCTCGGCTCTGTGTGACTCCGCAGCACCTGCTCACCCCCAGGGTGTGCCGACCTCCCAGATGTCTGTAATCCCCTCTGTCTAAATGGCCCACGTCCTGGGACCAAGGCGGCACCATCTGTCGCCCTGAGACGGCCAGAGTCCACTCCCCCAGCTATACCTCTAGGTCCTGGGGTGGGTTGGGGGTCCCTTAGCATCTTGGCCAGGCCTGGCAAAAGTACAGTTGAATCTGGGGGAGAGACTGGGGTCCAGGACAGCCCCATCAGGAACCCCAAGGTCCTGACAGCTGCCCTCGCCACCTGAACAGGAGTAGCCTGGTTGCTGCCCTGGAGGCCAGAGCCGGGGCCCAGCCCCGGCCCCCACCCTTGCCTGTGACCAATGCACTGCAGCATCCCGACTTGCCTTCTGAGCTCAGTTCCTCATTGGTAAGGGTTAGCACTGCCGGCCCCTCTCCCCTGCACTATAGCTAAAACACCTGCAGTAACCTACACCTACTCAACAGGGAGACTTGAATAATTGCCTGGGAAGCTGATGAGGCTAAAACTTCAGGGCCTCACACCTGCGTCCCCTCTGTCTAGGCCTGGGGTAGGCCTGGCAGTTTTATATTTGTATAGTTATATTTGAGTTTCTTTCTAAAAAGACCCTCCCCCCGCCACTCCCCCCCCCCCAACACCAATTATTTAGGCTTCAAGGCCCTGCAAAACCTGGACCTGCCCCTGGCTTACAATAACCAGGAACAGAGAGATTTTCTGGCACCCATCAGACACAACACCCTGCGTTGTCTGAATGGGAACAAGCCGGTTCTCAGCTGCCATTTGATGTGCGTGCTGTAAATGTGATGCTGCCAAGGCTCCTCTTGGATGGAGGCCTGGGTTTGCTGATCACTCCAGCTCCCACATCTAGCCCAGGCCCGGCACTTTGCAGACTGCGTGGACCAGTGCAGCAGTCAAGAGCATGGGCCTTAGCACAGCCCCCACCCCCACCCCCACCTGCACTACCCCCTGTGCAGCCCAGCTGTAGAACCCCTATCTGACCCAGAGTGGGGGGGGGGGCTGCCTCCCCCAGGGGCCAGGCTACCCTGAGACTTCCGTTTGCCAGCAGGAAGTCTGCCTCTGCCTTCTCTTTCCTGGCCTTTGAGAGAGAGGCTGCTTTTCAAGGTGACTCACTTCTTCCCACCCACTGAATGCAAGCGGGCCCAAGGCCTGTCAGTGTTCCCTGAGAAATAGCTGTAGGCCTGACCCAACACCCGTCCTCATCTCCCCAGGCCACAGATCCGAAAGGAGTCTTGAAGCTGTCCTAACTGGTTCCTGGCTTCCTGCCATGCCACTCATTCTGAGCTCCAGGCCACATTAATCCTGCTAAAAAGCAGCCTAATCACATCGTGAGCCTGTCCCAAATGCCTGCCTCCCCCCCCCCTTCCTGATGGAAGCGATTTAAGCGCCGCAGCCTGGTGTTTGGGGCCCTCTGTAATCTGACTCCAGGCTCTCCCGCTTATCTCTTCCTCCACCCGTGGCCACAGCACGGCCACTTCCCACTGTCCTCACCCCCACCAAGTCCGTTCCACTTGTTCCCTGCTCCTCTGCTCACCTTGGCTTCAAATCTCTCCTCTCAGCCAAGGCCCTGCTCCCCCTCCTTCCCAGAGCTACTCACCCCAGGCTCCCAGACCGCAGCGCCTCCACAGGCCGAGCACGGACTGTGCTCACAGTCCATCCGGCTCTAGACCAAGGCCCTTCTTCACACACAGGGAGCCTGAGGTGCAGCCAGTGGGCCATCTTGCCCAGTGTCAGCCTGTGCTCGTTGGGAGCCGGGACTCAAACCCAGTTCTGATGCCAAGCCAGAGCCCTGACCATCCCACCCTGCCACCCAGTACAGCCTGGGCCTCAGATAAGTGACACCAAGTCATGACCGCCCGCGTGATAGGGCTTTCTGTGTTCTAAGAGGCTGGTCTTATCTGCCCCAATCAGACAGCTCCCCAGGGCCAAGAGCCCATGCTGCCCTGCGGTATTCCCCCCGTGTCATAGCGGCGATCACCGACTGCTTTCTGTGCTGCCCCTGTCTGCTGTCACAGCTGTTGGACCCCAGAGGAACCCTTTGGTGCCTACTCCCTGGACCCTCAGGAGAACCCCAACCCAAATGAGTCTTCAGTTTCCTCCCCCCAGATGGCCCTGCCCATTCCCTCCAGTCCCCTGAGCTCTGTTCATTTACTGTGGTTCTCCTACACAAGTTGGGGTGAAGGTGTTCAGATAGTGCCAGGTTGCCAGCCCATGAAACACCTGCCCGGGATACATGTTTGGTGCGGTGGTTAGGACGCCACTTGGGATACCTGCATCCAACATCAGTGCCTGGGGTCTTGCTAATGCACGTCCTGGGGGGCAGCAGGTGATGGCTCAAGTATTTGGGTCCCTGCCACCCATGTGGGAGACCCAGATTGAGTTCCTGGCTCCTGGCTTTAGCCTGATCCAGTCCTAGCTGTTGGTGGGCAGCTGGGGGATGAGCCAGTAGATGGAAGATCTGTCACTCTGCCTTTCAAATAAAATGAAAATCAGTTAACTTAAGAAAACCATGAACCTGCCCGTAAAAGTGCAGGCTGCATTCTAAGTCAGCATGAGTGTACCAGCTCCCACCCGACGCACAGCACCGGGAGTGCTACTACACAAATGCCTTCCCACAGATCGAAGCTGGGCCCCCACACCTAGGAGCAGCAGGAACAGCAACTGTTTGCACAAGGACGACAGTTTACAAAGCGGTTTCTCATTTATTGCCTCATTTCTCCAGATAACAGCCTAGTGAGTTAGAAGGGCAAATATCATTATCCACTCTGAATTCATCAGTGAGGGTATGGGGGCTGGAGAGCTTGTCTAAGATCTCAAAGATGACCAGAAAGAAGATCCCACACCACTGAGCCTCTTAGAATCCTGCCACAGTTGGGACTTTCACGCTAGCTGGCTCACGGGTCCCAAGGAGATGCCCCAGCAAGGAGTGCTGACCCTGCTGGTCCTTGGTTTTCTTTTTTCTTTTTTTCTTTTTTCTTTTTTTTGACAGGCAGAGTGGACAGTGAGAGAGAGAGACAGAGAGAAAGGTCTTCCTTTGCCGTTGGTTCACCCTCCAATGGCTGCCGCAGCCAGTGTGCTGCGGCCGGCGCACCGCGCTGATCCGATGGCAGGAGCCAGGTACTTCTCCTGGTCTCCCATGGGGTGCAGGGCCCAAGGACTTGGGCCATCCTCCACTGCACTCCCGGGCCACAGCAGAGAGCTGGCCTGGAAGAGGGGCAACCGGGACTAGAACCCGGTGTGCCGGCGCCGCAAGGCAGAGGATTAGCATAGTGAGCCACAGCGCCGGCCCAGTCCTTGGTTTTCAACCTGGCCTTGCCATGGCACCAGCCTGCAGAGCTTTTCTAAACACTGCTGCCCAGGCCAGCTTCAGAGACGATGACTGACCTGGGCTGGAGTTGGGGAGAGACTCAGGTGTGGCCAGGAATGCGGCCACTCGTGGAGACCCTAACTTTGCACTGGAAGACATTTCTAAAATGAATCAAGCTGTCATAAATATCACAGCCTCCCTTGGACGATGCCGAGGGCCACTCCTCCAGGTCCCAAGCATGGTGGGGTGAAGTTCATGGTGATTCATCGGCTTCCCAGACATGTCTACCTCCTGCGGGAAAAGACAGGTGTGGAGACACGAGCTGCCTGGCCCTGGGAGTGGCTGGGGATGTAGTGTACATCGCCTCTCCTCTCATCTGCTTTCAGGATAAAAACCTGTGGTCTATAACGTCTTGTTTGGCCCTCCTGTTTTTAAATAGGGAACAACATGTAAAAAATAATTAATTTCACTTTAAGACCTAGGTTTCTGGGTTCAGCTGTGGTGCAGGTTAAGCCTCCACATTCGGTGCCAGCATCCTACAGGCGCCAGTTCATGTCCCAGCTGCTCCTCTTCTGACCCATCTGCCTGCTAATGACCTGGGAAATCAGTGCTCCCTGCATCCATGTGGGAAACCCTGATGAAGCTCCTGGCTTCATATCAGCTCAGCTCCAGCCGTTGTGGCCATTTGGGGAATGAACCAGCGGATGGAAGACCTTTCTCTGTCTCTCCCTCTCTCTGTGACTCTACCTCTCAAACAAAAAAAAAATCTTTGAAAAAAAAAAAAAAAAAGACGTAGGCTTCTGATACTTGAGGTGTAGCTACATGGGGGCCACATGGGCAACCCTGTGGCAACAATGGACTGGAGCTGAGTGCCTGTGGCCCTCTACACAGGGTCAGAGGAGCTCCAGCCTGGCCCAGCCCCACAGCCCACCCACTTCACTGACACTGCTAATAGATCCCTGTAACGTGTCTTCAGTTTCCAGCGCCTGCTGATTGGGCTTTCCAGGCAAAAGGCCGCAGGTGTTAGAGCTGGGATTGAAGTAAGGCAGGCAGCGTGCACAATTTAAATCTTGCACCGGAGTCTTGGGCCCTAGGTGTCTCTCCTTCCCCCAAGCCCCAGCCCTAAAGGTCGCGGCCAGCCTGTCCTTTGCTGCTCCCTCACCCAGGGAGGGCCTGGCCCCCAGACTCCTCTCTCAGCTTCTGTCCAAGGAGGCCCCCTGGGAAGCTGACGAAAGGTCCCTGAGCAGGGGGCTGCGAGTGGCCACTCCCCTTGGGGTGTGCAGCTCAGCCGGCTGATGGTGCTACTGTCACACCTGTAGATCTGTCCCAGCGTGACCTGGCCAAGCTTCAGCCCCCACCTCTCCCCTAAGTCCTACTTCCAACTGCCCAGACTCGTCACCTCCCAGATGCCCCAGCACCTGGAGCTCAGTGTCTCCCCTTGCCATCACTTTCGTCCTTAGCTGACTCTTCTCAAGTCCCCGGCCTTGTCATTTATCCCCGCCACCAACATCTGTGAAGCACTTCATCTGCGCCACACTCCCCTCTCACCAAAGAAGCAGTGACAGTTGGGGCCCGTGTTGTGGCACAGCGGGTAAAGCCGCCACCTATATCCCATATGGGCGCTTGTTTGAGTCCCAGCTGCTCTACTTCCATTCCAGCTCCCTGCTGATAGCCTGGACATGCAGTGGAGGATGGTGCCTGCCACCCATGTGGGAAACCTGGATGACATCCCTGGCTCCTGGCTTTGGCCTGGCTCAGCCCTGGGCATTGTGACCATTTGGGGAGTGAAACCAACGGATGAAAAATTCTCTCTCACCCTCTAACTCTGAATTTCAAATAAATAAATAAATAAACACGGCGGAAGCCGTGAGAAGACAGAGACCCTGCCTACGATCTGCAGGGGAGAGACGGACAGTAAACAATCACCAGTTAAACATACATCAGGCCAGGCACCAGCAGGGAAATTAAAGCAGGGTGGAGCTGGCACAGCTTTATCCCACTGTGTCCATTTCCCCTTCGCCCTCATCAGCGACTCAGTTTGTAGGAGGCTGCAGGACCAGCCTCCCTCTGCGGCTGCTCGTGGCCAAGTTCTGGCCAAAGAGATGCAAAGCGATGGAGCCGCTGGGAGCCTCCTAAGACAAGGCCCCTTCCTGCTGACTGGAGCACAGACTGGCTGGACATCCAGCAGCCATCCTAAGTTACCTGGGGAATACCATGCCTTGGGAATACTGTGCCTTGGGAATGGTAGCCACACGAACGGACCAAGCAGGATAACACAGAATTAGGGAGCCATGCTAAACACCTAATTTGAACTTAATTCCCTCTCTGAAGTGCATATAGGAGCACTGCTTCAAGACTTGGCTGCTCCACTCTGATCCGGCTTCCTGCTAATGTGCTTGGGAAAGCAGCAGAAGATGGCTCAAGTGCTTGGGCCCCTGCCACCCATGTGGGAGACCTGGATGAAGTTCCAGGTTCCTGGCTTCAGCGGCAGTCATTTGGGGAGTGAATTAGCAGATGGAAGATCTATTTCTGTCTCTACAACTGTTTTCTTTCAAATAAAAATAATTAAATCTTTAAAAACTATATCTAAACATAATTATATTCTTAGGTACTAGGGGTTAGGATTTCAGCATGTAAATTGGAGGAGGTAAATTCAGCCCATAATGGGTTAATTAATGGTTAAGAAACCATTGCCAGGGGCAGGCACTTGGCCCAGTGGTTGAGACAGCAGTTGAGCTGAGTTTGAATCCTGTCTCCTCTTGCAACTGCAGCTTCCTGCTAATGTGCACCCTGGGAGGCAGCAGGTCTTGGCTCAAGGAGTTGAGTCCCTGCCACTCACATAGGACACCTGGATTGAGTGCCCAGCTCCTGGTTATAGCTTGGTCCAGCCCCAGCTGCTATGGGCATTCAGAGAGTAAGCCAGAGGACAGAAGCTCTTTGTCTGCCTCTCAAATAAATGGAAAGGAATGGTAAAGAAACCATATCCAAATTCAAAGATTTATACCTGTATTTTCCTCTAGGAGTTTCATGATGTTAGTTCCACATTTGGGCTTTTGATGCATTTTGAATAAATTTGTGTATGGTTGAAGAGGGAGTTTAACCTAATTATTCTGCATATAGAGATGCAATTTCCCCAGTACCATTTGTTTTGTTTTGCTTTTGGGGGAAAAATTTTGTTTCTTTATTCAAAAGCCAGAGTGACAAAGAAAGGGACAGACAGAGATCTTCCATCTGCTGGTTCACTCCCCAAATGGCTACAATAGCCAGGTCTGGGCCAGGTCAAAGCCAGGAACACTGGGCGGCATGGGCCCAGGTACTTGGGCTGTTGTCTGTTACCTCCCCAGGTGCTTTAGCAAGAGACTGGATCACAAAGCAGTGGGGACTTAAAACTGCACTCTGATATGGGATGAGGCGGCTTAACCTGCTGTGCCAAGACCAGCCCCAGCCCCAGCCCCAGCCCCAATTTGTTAAAGAAATTTTTCTTTCCCCCACTGAATTGTTTTTATTCCATTATCAAAAACCATTTGGCCATAAATGTAAGGGTTTATTTCTGAACTCTACATTCTAATCTATTGATCTACATGTCTATCATTTTACTAGTATCACACTGTCCTGATTACTGTAGCTTTATAAAGTTTTGAAATCAGGATATGTGAATTCTCTTTCTTATTTAGTATTGTTTTGGTTATTCTGGATCTCTTCCATTTGCTTATGAATTTTAAGAACAGCTTGAAAATTTCTGCAAAGAGGCCAGCTGGGATTCTGAAAGTGATTAAGTTGAATCTGTAGGCCAATTTGGGGAGTATTACCATCTTAACAATATTAAATCTTTCAATCCATGAACATGGGATGTCTTTTTATTAGATCTTTATTTTCTTTCAACAACATTTTATACTTTTCCAAGTAGAAGCACTCCACTTCTTCTGTTTATTCCAAAGTATTTTGTTCCTTTTGGTGCTATTATAAATAGAACTGTCTTTTAAATTTCATTTTTAAATGGTTCATTGCAAGGGTATACATATCAAATTAAGTTTTGTATATTGATCTCATATCTTCTAGCCTTACTGAACTTGTTTATGTTTTGATAGATTTTTTTGTGAATATTTGGGATTTTTCTTTTTAAAGTTTAATTTTTTTATTATTTGAAATGCGGATAGAGAGATCATCCATCCACTGGTTCACTCCCCAAATGCCCACAGTTCCTGGAGCCACAGTTTGGCTCCTGGCTTTGGTTTAATCCAGGTCTCCCACATGGATAGCAGAGACCCAAGTACTTGAACCTTCACCTGCTGCATTAGCAGGAAGCCAGACTGGAAGCAGAGAAGACGGGACTTAAACCAGGTGCCTCGATATGGACATGGGCATCCCAAGCAGCATCTTAACTGCTGTGTCAAAGGCCCACCTATATCTCGGGATTTCTACAAACATCGTTAACTCTTGATATATGCAGCAATGTAACAACATTGAAAGTTATATTTACATGATGTTCAAGAATGTTAAAAGCAGCCTAAGGCAGTAGAGGCTGGCATTGTGGTAGCCTCAGGACGAGAGATGGACAAGTATTGAATGGAAGGGAATATGGGGACTGAGAGGTGATGGGAGTGTTCCATAGCGTGGTAATGGTTAAACAGGGACACATCTGTGTTAACACTCATTTAGCAGATGATATTTGTGTATTTGACTGCTAGAAAATTTTTAGGGGGCAGTGCTGTGGTGTAGTGGGATAAGTCTCTGCCTATAGTTCTGGCATCCCATCTGGGTGCCGGTTTGAGTCCCAGCTGCTCCTCTTCAGATCTAGCTCTCTTCTATGGCCTAGGAAAACAGTAGAAGATGGCCTGAGTGCTTGGGCCCCTGCACCCACATGGGAGACCCTGACAAAGCTCCTGGATCCTGTCTTTGGTTCGGCTGAGCTCCAGCTGTTGCAGCCATTTGGGGAGTGAACCAGTGGATGGAAGACCTTTCTCTCTGTCTCTCCCTCTCTCTCTCTGTAACTCTACCTCTTAAGTAAATAAATAAATCCTTTAAACAAATTTTTTTTACTAAAATTTTAATACAAGTAGAGAGAGATAGAATAAATTATTTTAAAGTGTGGTAGCCCTGTGATGTCATCACCTAATTCTCTCAAGTTCCTTTGTATACACAGGGATTCACTCGTTGCTAACAATATCATGTGTAAAACCAGAATTTAAATAGCCTCACTCATCTTCATTTTTTTTCACTGATTTCTTAATGTATCTGAGGAGACCTTTGATTTTCTTTTAACTCCACAATATGGCTGATGAATGGCTTGTACCAGGGATAGGAAAATGTAGGTGCTCTTATTCTCTCACTGTTCATCTGTGTTAGCTTCAGCCGCAGCTTCCGTGCAGAACTTGTTCTGAGCCACCTGCCTGTTTTGTGAGGGTCACTCTAGTTAAAGCCAGAGAACATGATTCACACAACCCATTCAGCTACACAGTTCTCCAGCTACAATGCGAGGAGACAAAGTGGGGGCCACTGTAGACCCTCTTCACCGAGAGGCCGGGTGCAGGATGATACAAGGGGGCATCTGGAGTGCCAACCAGACGTGGCCACCAGTGTTGATCACAGCAGGATGGCAATGCTGAATGAGTCACATCACACATACACACACACAGCCCTCATTCTGGAGGTCTCCCTACACCAACCCCACTGCCCCCTTCCAGTGTGCTGGATGCCCCCGCTCCTTGCTACCGCAGACAAGGACTGCTCAGCCTGGAACTCCTGAGCGCCTTAACTGAACAAGCAAGCCCAGCGCTCCCAGCCTCATCAGCCTCCTCCAGCGTCTCCTTATTCTTCACAGGCGATTCTGTTGCACTTGCTGCCATCTCTGCTTGGCACATCCCTCCTGAGCTGGCCCATTTTACATCAAGACAACATCTTGCCACTTCTCCCCACCCTTCCCTGTCCCCTAAGACAGGGATGATCACTCCCTTACTTTAAGACACTTGTCACTCTGTGTTGTCACTTTTTTTTCCTTTCTCGTTGAGTTCCACTTCTCAGCCCTAACTCCTTTGAGACTGGGGACTGAGTCTTATTCATTTTTAAAAGAACAAGAAAGTAGCTACTCAACTGGCAGAGTGAGGAGCAGGCAGTGGTGGTGATGAATCCAAAGCCAGCCTTGGGCCTCACCTGGGACCAGGAAATAGGCCCAGGTGCAGGGGAAATGGAATGTTGCCATACCTGCTCCCAACGAGTGGACTCTTCAGGTCTCCACTCACTGCCCTCACATAGCTGAATCTGCTCAATCACAATTTTGAAGGCATAAAGGCATAGCGAGGGGAGCGGAAGCAGCATCCGCAACAGCAAAGAAAACTCATCTGAGACCCTAGGGACTGTCAGTAGGGATGATCTGAAACACACCCATGCCAAAGTGCAGAAGGGCCGGGGCAACTTCCTGTCTGGCCTGACTGCACAACGCAGGTCAGCCAGGTGGGAGAGCCCCTTCTATGTCCTATCCCAGGCTCGCCCACCATCAGTGCACCGTGCAGCTCTGGGACACAAGGGCTCTGTGTGTGGCTCTGACACTCAGCATTTTGCTTCCAAGAGGAGCTAAGAAGGAAAGCCTTGCCTCAGAGGCTCTGCAGAGGTGGGCTGGGCCACGAGGAACCGGCTGTTCCTCACCCTAGGGAGTCCACATGGGCTACTGGGCCGCCTTCAAACTATTATCAGAACTCCCCAAAGGGATTGCCATGCAACGTCTACCTTTTGCAGTCAATGTTACAGAAGCAAATGAGAAGAACATTAACATTTCTTACCTTCTTTTCAGTAAGTGGGGGCTGTATCACCATTTTAGGTTCTGTAGCCTGAAAGAGGCAGGACAAGAAGAGGTGTTACAAAAGCATCTTCGCAACTTGTATTTACAACATGTTAATGCTCATAACTAAGCATGCTCAGAAAGCAAAAGCAGTGACAAATAACCTTGGATGGTCTAAGCAAATTCAGCAGAGCTCAGAAACACGCAATTTCCAAATGTATGCAAATCAATGCTTACTGCGTGCTTTCAAACGTGCCAGGCACGGTGCTAGGCCCTGGAGAGTCAAAGAGGAAAACCAACAGAGGCTCAGCCTCAGAGAACCCACCGCCCACGAGGGAAGGCAGATGTGTCCATCAATATTAAAAGCTCAGCTCCTTGCTGACCTGCTGCGGAGGCCCAGGAAGGGGCTGCTCCCACAGACCAGAGGGATCCGATCCCTGCTCAGCCACCGCCCCGCCAAGTCTCAAAGATTGCAGGATGCAACGCTCCCTAGAGGAGCCTGGGGGGAACACAGCCATGGAGCCACAGCCAGCTCTTGGTGGGGTCTGGGAAGGGTGAGCCAGCATCCTGCCCTTGTGTAGCTCCCCTTGTCTGACAGATTAGGGGAGCTGCAGCCAGTCCAGAAAAAAACCCATGTGAATTTCTTTAAAATAGTAGCTGAAGGGGTGGGGTGGGGGCACAATACAATGTTTGCACAAACGGCCAAGGTAACGCTTCTCCCTGCACTCATGCTCTTATATATTCTCTGCCCACTGTGACTCTGGGGTTGGTCATATGACTTGCCTTGGCCAATCGGATAACTGCAATGTGATGCAAGCAGAGACTGGAAAATGCCTCTGCTTTTTGGGGTCTGCTCTCTTGCTGATCCTGGGGTCCTTGCAATGAATGAGTCCCAGCTGGTCTGCTGTAGACACATGGCCTAGTTACCTTCCTCACCCCTGCCAATAGCCAGTCAACAGTCAGACATAAAAGAGAAGCCACAGACCTCAAACTGAGCATCATGCTTGAGTGAGCAGAGCTGACAGCAGGTGAGACAGAGAAGAGCTGTCCCAGCTGAGCTCAGTCCAAACTGCCAACACAGGATGGAGGCTAAATAAAAGATTATTTAAGCTACTAATAGGTGATTTATTTTTTTCAAAGATTTATTTAATTATTTGAAAAGTCAGGGTTACACAGAGAGAAGGTGAGGCAGAGAGAGAGAAAGAAAATCTTCCATCCACTGGTTCACTCCCCAGTTGGCCGCAATGGCCAGAGCTGTGCTGATCCGAAGCCAGGAGCCAGGAGCTTCTTCTGGGTCTCCTATGTGGGTGCAGGGGCCCAAGGACTTGGGCCATCTTCTACTGCTTTCTCAGGCCATAGTAGAGAGCTGGATCAGAAGTGGAGCAGCTGGGACTCGAACCAGTGCCCATATGGGATGCTGGCACTGTAAGCAGCGGCTTTACCTGCTACATTGCAGCACTGGCCCCTGGTTAGGTGATTCATTACACAGCAAAGACTGATACAGAGAGATTTGAAAGTCAGAGGCAGAAATGAGAGGGCACACACATCTTAGGGATATTTTTCTTCCTCTAGTACCCACTACTCGGATGCTTGGCCCTTTCGTTGCTGGAATGTGTCATGGAAGGGGAAGCCCAGACTACTGGAGGTGAAGAGGGCTGGAAGCTGAGGGACAGGCGAATACCACCCTCCTGCCTCGACAGCGAGCTGGGGCAGCTGGCTGAGGCTGGGGAGCCAGCTGTCACCTGTCTTCAGGCACAGAAGACAGCTACCTAAGAAGTGCAGGGATGGCCAATGTCCCCACATCTGAGGCTGCCAGGACGGGGATGGAGAGATGAGTTAAAATGCTCCGTGATGGGCTGAATCACACCGCCAGTAATGGATGCTTGGGGACACTCACATGGCCAGCAGGCCTGCATCACCGTCAGTGGGAAGGGGGCACATCAGGCTTGTCCAGTGATGGGAGATCAGTCAGATGGACGAGAGCCTGGCTGCGCCCTTCCACCCCTTCTGGCAGGGTGGGGCAGGCCCTGGTCTCAACCTATCCCAGGGCTGCTACAGACAGCCTCTCTGGGGGACCCCAAGCTAGAAGAGATGCGACCCAAAGGCAAGCACATTCGTTGGTCCTGACTAGAGGCTTAGGATCCTGTCAATTGTAGGATTCTGACTACATCAATAGCCTGATGCAGCCCTCTATGGCATCAGGGAAAGAAAAATAAGGGGTAGGGAATCACAACCAAGAAAACTGGCCCAGCGGTTAAAATGCCAGTTAAGTTAAATGCCTGTGTCCCACATAGGACTGCCTGTGTTCAGTACCCAGCTCTGGCTCCTGGCTCCAGCTTCCTGTTAATGCAGACTCTGGGAGGCAGCAGTGATGGCCCGCATGACTGGGTTCCCCCCCAGCCACATTCTCATAGGAGACCTGGGCTGAGTTCCCAATTCCCAACTTTGGCTCCAGCCCTGCCCAGGCTGTGTGGGCATCTGAGGAGTAAAATAGCACCTGGGACCCCTGTCTCCGTCTCTGCTTTGTCTGTACCTCTAAGTGTCTGTCTCTTCCCCTACCCCATATATATATAAGAATTTTTTAAAAGAAAGAAAATTGAGGTCTCCCAACCACATATTCCTAAGGATGGAGGTATTTTGAGTTGTTCCCGGCCGAGAAACGCCATGCTTTGGGTATTGACTTCCCACTCTTGGTCTACGGAAGAGCCAAAATTCATGGGTCCATTCAGTCTCCTTCTCCTGGGCTCCCTGTCCAGCCCCAGACGGTATCTTTCCCTGCGGGCCTGAAGTAGCTGCCCCTTCAGCTTCTGCGGGGTGTACCTGTAAGGTCTAGACGGTTCGATCCTTGGGCATGTGGAAAACCTGCCAGACGGCTGTTTTTGGGGTGTCCCCCTACTTTTTTCTTCCTTAGCACCATGATTTCTGTGGGATGTCCTTTTTTTCTTTTGATAAAACAATTTGTTTAGTTTGAAAGGCAGAGTGACAGAGAGTGACAGAGAGAGAGAGAGAGAGAGAGAGAGAGAGAGAGAGAGAAATGGATATCTTCCATTTGCTGGTTTATTCCACAAATGCCTGCAGCAGCTGGGGCTGGACCAGGTGGAAGCAGGATCCACATGCAAGACTCACACATGGATGGCAGGGATCCACGCTGCCTTCCCAGGATGCATTAGCAGAAAGCTGGATGGGACACAACAGGCAGGACTCACACTAGCACTCTGACACGGGATGCGGGCGTCACAAGTGGCAGCTTAACCCCCTGCACCACACACCTATCCCAGTTGTTTGTTAAATGGCAGTGGCTGCAGCAAAGAGCATTGATGGATGTAGGACGGAGCAAGAACTGAACATGGGGCTGGAGCCGTGATGCAGTGGGTTAAGCCACCACTGGCAGTGCCAGCATCCCATTTCAGGGTGCAAGTTGAAGTTCCAGCTGTTCTGCTTCCCAACTCACTCCCTGCTAATGCACCTGGGAAAGCAGCAGAAAATGGCCCAAGTACTTGGGCCCCTGCCACCCACAAGGGAGACCTGGATGGAGTTCTTGGCTCCCAGTTATAGACTAAATCAACCCAAGTTGTTGCAGCCATTTCAAATTTTAAAAAAAGATTTTTTTTAAAAAGCAAAAAAAAAAAAAAAAAAAAAACAAGAACTGAACATACCCTGGGCTACCTGGAGGTCAACTCCTGGGGTTGTGTCTTGTGTCTGGCCCATGCTCCTCTCTCTGGACCCCCACCTGCTACAGAGGACCAATCCTAGCCCAACGACTGACACTGAACTCGGGTCCAGAGCCCAAACCTGCTGACTGCCACATGGCGCCCGTGACACTGGCTGCTTTGTGCCACCTCTCCAAGGCTGGCCTGGCCTGCTTTAAACCCTCAGTGGCATTCTGCCTGGGGCTGGCAAGGCCAGGCAGGGGCACAGGCGGGGGAGGGTGGGGGCCGTGAGAGGTGGCAATCACATCTCAAACAAGTTCCCAGCTTGGAGAGCCAGCAACACTTCTTCCACCCTGCTTGAGGGGGTGACAGAGGAGAGAAGAAGGTGGCCCCCCGGGGGTCCAACGGCCAAAGGGCGTCTTCAGATTTATGTATTTACTGACCCCTAGAGCCCACTGTAAACCAAGCAGGCGACTCAGATTCTGCAAGAGAATGGGACCAGGAGCTTCCACTTGGGCGTTAGAAACAGGGTGGGATTCAGTTTTCTCAAAGCCCTGTGGGGTAGGAAGGCCGCGGGCTGGGTGAAGGGGGCATTTCCGCCTCTGCTGCAGCACGGAGGGAAAACGCAGGCCCCTCCGTGGGGAGCAGCAGCCAGAGAAAGGCGAGGACGCGCTTACCTGTGTTCGCTGGCAGTTCTGCCCCATGGCGGGGGCGCCTGTCCTGGTCTTCACTGTTCTCAGCAGCAGAGTCTCCTGCGCCTGCAGAAAGGCCAAGGTCAGAGGCGGCAGGTCAGGGTCTGGCCGCCTTGTTCCTGTCCTCACCAATGGGAAGCCCATCATGTGACACTGAGGGTGAGGGACAGGGTGTTTCCAGAGGCTCCGTAACCCTGGGAAAGAGGCTTCTGGCAGGACACAGTTCTAGCAGAAACTCCCTGGAGCCTTGTCTGGAGGTAACACCTCCTCACCAATCAGGCCTGAAGAGGGAGCCTGCCTTGGGGAGGAACCCAACAGAACAGGAGTGAGCCCAGACTGCACACCTTCACAGGCCAGTTTCCTCAGTGTGATCTCCATCCTGTTGCACTCTTTTTCACACCAGGCTAATTTAAACAGAATAGGGTGTACTGAGGAGTAAAACTTACTTTTCTAACTGTAAAAGTGATGCATAGTCATCATTTCTAAAAAAGAAGAAACTCAGAACATATAAGCAAGTAGCCTAAGAATGAGAGCCAGGGGTGGGCTTTTGGCACAGTGGTTAAGACACTGCCTGGGACACCCGCTTCCTGTGCTGGAGGCTGGGTTCAAGCCACAGCTCTGCTCCCAGTCCCAGCTTCCTGCTAATGTGCACCCTAGGAGGCAGTGATGCCTCAAGTGGTTGGATCCTTGTCTCCCCCGTGAGGACTTGGACTGTGTTCCTGGCTCCTGGCTTCAGCCTGCCCCAGCCCCAGCTGTTGCAGACATTTGGGGAGTGAACCAGTAGAAGAGATATCTGTCTCTGTCTCTGCCTTTCAGATAAAATAAACAAAAAAGCTTAATTAAAATCACATTTACTCCCATAGAGATACTTCTGTTAGCTTAGTGTTCCATATCCTCCCGTGCAGCTTTCTCTGGAAAACTACATATCAGTAACAACACAAGGAGGGAGCCATGTTATAATAGTTTTTTTTAAAAGATTTTATTTATTTATTTGAGAGGTAGTGTTATAGACAGTGAGAGGGAGAAACAGAGAGAAAGGTCTTCCATCCGTTGGTTCACTCCCCAAATGACCACAACAGCCAGACCTGAGCAGATCCGAAGCCAGGATCCAGGAGCTTCTTCCATGTCTCCCACATGGGTGCAGGGGCCCAAGGACTTGGGCCATTTTCTACTGCTTTCCCAAGCCATAGCAGAGAGCTGGATCAGAAGTGGAGCAGCTGGGACACAAACCAATGCGCCCATATGGGATGCCAGCATCACAGGCAGAGGATTAACCTACTGCACCACAGCACTGGCCCAAGGTAGAAGGTGTTAAATGTTCCTACCTCACACACACACACACACACACACACACACACACACACACACAAGTTACCATGGAGATGATGGATATGTTAGTTTTGACCATAGTAATCATTTCACAGTGTATGTGGATATAAAATCATCATGGTAGGTATTGAATTCAGCCTCAAGGTTAAGTGCATGGGGGCCGGGGCCAGCTGGCTGGGGTATAGCCCTGTGTGGCCCACTCAATAGCTCTGACTATGGAAAAGTTACGTAAGCTCCCTGAACTTCAGTTTCCTCAACTGTAAAACAGTGATGTTATCAAAGTGACCAAGCCCCATGGGATTAGCAAGTATCAGCACATGAGCAGAGCCCTTAGAACAAAATGCTTGGCACATACTTAATATAAGTCAACTGTTGTTGTTGTTGATTGATTAACAGTTTTAATGAAATTCAAAACACTCGTAAAAGTAAAAGTGCTGTCCTCACTTAGGTTCCATTTATTTTTAAGATTTATTTATTTGAAAGGCAGAATTAGAGAGAGAGAGAAAGCAAGAAAGAGAAAGAAAGGATGGATCTTCCCCCTGCTGGGACACTCCCCAGATGGCCACCATAGCCAGGGCTGGGCCAGGCTGAAGCCAGGAACCAGGAGCCAGGAGCTTCTGGTTTCCCACATGGATAGCAGGGGCCCAGGCACTTAGGCCATCTTCTGTTTTCCCAGGTGCAACAGCAGGGAGCTGCATCAGAAGAAGAGCAACCGGGACTTAAACCAGTGCCCATATGTGATGCTGGCAGATGGTGATTTGACACGCTATGCCATGGTGCTGGACCCTATTTTTTTTTTTTTTTAGATTTATTTATTTGAAAGTCAGAGTGAAAAGGGGTGGGGGGGACAGAGAAAGAGATTTTCCTCCTGCTGATTCACTCCCCAAAGGCTTCAACGGCTGGGGTTGGGCCAGGGTGAAGTCAGGAGCCCAAACTCCATTAGGGTCCCCACATAGGTGGCAGGCGCCCAAGTACTTGGGCCATCATCTGCTGCTTCCCAGGAGCATTAAAACAGAACTGGATCAGAAAGGGAGCAGCCAGCCTGTGCCGCGGTTCAATAGGCTAATCCTCCGCCTGCGGCACTGGCACCCTGGGTTCTAGTCCCAGTCGGGGTACCGGATTCTGTCCCGGTTGCTCCTCTTCCAGTCCAGCTCTCTGCTGTGGCCCGAGAAGGCAGTGGAGGATGGCGCACGTCCTTGGGCCCTGCATCCGCATGGGAGACCAGGAGAAGCACCTGGCTCCTGGCTTTGGATCAGCGCGGTGCACTGGCCGCAGCGTGCCAGCCGCAGCAGCCATTGGGGGGTGAACCAACGGAAAAGGAAGACCTTTCTCTCTGTCTCTCTCTCTCTCTCACTGTCCACTCTGCCTGTCAAAAAAAAAGGGAGCAGCCAAGACTCAAACAAGCACTCCAACATGGGAGGCAGGCGTTATAAGCGGTGGCATAACCTGCTGCATCACAACGCCAGCCAAGTTCTATATATATATTTTTTTAAATAATAGGCACTGTGGTGTGGCGGGTAAAGTTGTCACCTGCAGTGCCAGCATCCCACATGGGCGCCAGTTTGAGTCCCAGCTGCTCCACTTCTGATCCAGCTCTCTGCTATGGCCTGGGACAGCAGTAGAAGATGGCCCGTCTTTGGGCCCCTGCACTCACATGGGAGATCCGGAACAGGCTCCTAGATCTGGGCTTCGAATTGGCCCAGCTCTGGCCATTTTGGCCATTAGGGGAGTGAACCAGCAGATGGAAGATCCCTCTCTCTCCATCTATCTGTCTGTCTCTCTTTCTCTCTTCCTCTGCATCTCTGTAACTCTGCCTTTCAATAAATAAATAAATGAATGAATAATAAAATTGTCCATTGTTTTAAATAAATAAATACTAGGTTCTATTCTTTAATTTTTTGAATGGTTTCTTTTTGCTAATTTGGAAGGCAGAGGAAGACAGAGCTCCTATCTGCTGCTTCACTCCCAACATTCCCACAAAGGCCAAGGCTGGGTCTGGTCAAAGAAGCTGGGAACTCAGTCCATGTCTTCCACGTGGGTGCAGTGACTCAGCTACTAGCTCCACTACCAGCTGCCTCCAGGGGTGCACATTAGCAGAAGCCTGAATCAGGAATGAAGCCAGGACTCAAACCCAGGCATCTAATACAGGATGCAGCCATCCAAACTTCAGCTTAACCATTAGGCCAAACATCCACTCCATAAATAGCTTCTAACTGGGGCCCAGCCTATCCAAAGGTGGTTTAAATTAGTGGTTCCTTGGGGAAAGCACAAAATAATTTCTTGGAATGAGAGAAGATAACATCAGAATTTATATTTATGACTTTTTAATCTCACCCTATAACTTTTTTAGGTTATTCTTTATACATATTATATTATAAACATTACTAAATGTATAGAACCGTAAAATTTGAGATATAACTCACATCCCAAAAGACCCATCCCTCTTTTAAAGATTTATTTGAAAGGCAGAGTGACACAGAGGGAGAGGGAAAAACACAGACAGATCTTCCATCTGCTGGTTCATTCCCTAAATGGCTGTAATGGCCAGGGCTGGGCCAGGCTGAAGCCAGGAGCCAAGAACTCCATTCTAGTCTCCCATGTTTGTACAGGAGCCAAACACTTGGACCACCTTCCACTGCTTTCCCCATGTGCATTAGCAGGGAGCTGGATTGGAAGCAGAGTAGCCAGGGCTCTGAAATGGGATGCCAGCATTGCAGGCGGTGGCTTAACCTGCTGTGCCTTGGTGCTGGCCCAGAGGCACCCTTTAAAGTATATAGTTCATGGGGCCAGTGCTGTGGTATAGTAGGTTAGCCCTCTGCTTGCTGTGCTGACATCCCATATGGGCACCAGTTTGAGTCCCAGCTGCTCCACTTCTGATCTAGCTTCCTGCTAATGGCCTGGGAAAGCAGTGGAAGATGGGCTAAGTCCTTGGGCCCCTGCAATTCATGTGGGAGACCTAGAAGAAGCTCTTGGCTACTGGCTTCAAACAAGTTAATGAAGTTAACAGAGAAGGGCACCTTACAATTTATCAAGCTATGATAAATTCTAGAACAGCACTTCCCTTTAAAATAAAAATCATGTCATAGATGGCATTAACTTAGTCACTTTCGACCAAAATACTTGGTGACCCTGGGAAAGCATCCGCCCCTCCCTGGACCTCATCAGTGAAATAAATGAGTTTGAACTCCAGGATCTTCCCTTTGAGATTCAGAGCCTTGGGTATCTCCCTATTCATGTTGAGGACAGGAAGCTACTTACTGCAAAAGGCCAGCCAGGCTCTGCCTGCTGGGGCTGGGCCATGCACGCCCCCGCTGCCCACCCACTTGCCTTGGGATGGCGTGTGACACCTCTGCCAGCTCTTCACTTGGACACATTCTCATTTTTCCAAAAGGAACATAAGCTGCCCTTGCAGCCCAAGGGTGGATTCTTGGCTCAGAGCAGGTGTGGGTGGGTGCTGGGGCTCTTCTCCTTGGGAACAAGGCCCTGGGTAGGTTGTCTGGCTGGTTAGCTGGAGTCCTGAGAACAGGAGACAAAAGATGCATTTGTCATGAAATTGAGAGGCATCAGAGGGCCGGGATGGGGAGAGCCGGCGCTAGTGCCCTGGGGAAGGAGGAAGGCCCTGGGCTTCTTTTTTTTTTTTTCTTCAAAGATTTATTTATTTATTTTGAAAGGCAGAGTTACACAGAGAAAGGAAAAGATCTTCCATCCACTGGTTCACCCCCTGAAATGGCCGTGAATAGCCAGTGCTGGTCCAGACTGAAGCCAGGAGCTTCTTCTGGGTCTCCCACATGGGTGCAGGGGCCAAAGCACTTGGGCCATCTTCCACTGTTTTCCCAAGCCAGCAGGGAGCTGGATCAGAAGTGGAGTAGCTGTGACCCAAACTAGTGCCCAGATGGGATGCTGATCATGGGCAGCAGCTTGACATCCTATGCTGCTATGCCGCAACACCGGCTCCAAGATTAATTGATTTGAAAAGCAGACTGTACAAGAGAGAGGGAGACACGCACGCATGCACGCGCGCGCGCATACACACACACACACACAGACTGATTGATTCTATCCACTGGTTCACTCCCCGGATGGCCACAACAGTCAGCTCTGGGCCAGATCAAAGCCAAGAGCCAGAAACTTCATCAAAGTTTCCTTTATGAGTGGCAAGGATCCAAGTTTTTAACCCATCCTCGATTGTCTGCCCAAGCTCATTAGCAGGAAGCTGGATAGGAAACAGAGCAGCTGGGACTTGAACCAGCACTACAGTATGGCTGCCGGTCTCGCAAACAGTGGCTCCGCTCGGCTCAGTGCACCAAAAGACCTGCCCCTCCTCGGGCCTCTTTTGTTAGGGCACTAAACCCATTCACAAGGACTCTGCCCTCGTGGCCTAATCACTTCTCAAAGACCCATCTTCTAATTGTGTCACATTCTGGCTTAGGTTCAATGTATGACTTTTGGAGAGACACAAACATTCAGGCCACAGCATGCACCCAAGATAAGACCCGGGCAGTGGGTCTCACTCTTCACAGCACCCCTTGCCATCAGTGGCTGGTTAAGTCAGAGACAACACCTGCCTCCCTCTCACTTCCTTCCATTAAGCTTAGTTCTCTGGGTTCTTAAAGTTAAACCTTGTCATTCTTGGTCAAAACCACCAAGGATGAAAATTATGCTTATCTGTGGTTTTTAGTGAACACGCCATCACCAACCAACTAAAGCATAAGAGAAGACCCTGAACTTATACATGCTTTTAGTAGAGCAAAGGCAAAGGTGAGGGAAACTAAGTACATGTGCCGTTTCACAGCTGGACCAGCTGACATGAGGCTGGCTTTGTAAACTGACCCACATTCTGGAAAATGTTAGGTAAAAGTCCCTAGGACCTGTTTCCAAGTCTGACCCAGACTCCAATATTCTCAAGGTCATGGACACCTTTCTCATGTGGTTTTTCTTAAGTCCTGCATTCATGACTTAATTGAATTAGGAAGAAATCAAAAAGTTCCTGGAAAACAGAATTATAAGATTATTTTCATGAGGCTAGCATTGGGCATAGCGGGTAAAGCCACTGCCTATGATGCCAGCATCCCATATGGACACAGGTTCAAGTCCTGGTGCTCTACTTCCAATCCAGCTCCCCACTGATGCTCCTGGGAAAGTAGCAGAGGATGGCCCAAGTGCTTAGGCCCCTGTACCCATGTGGGAGACCTGGAAGAAGCTCCTGGCTCCTGGCTTCAGTCTGGCCCAGCCCCGGCTGTTGCAGGCATTTGGGGAGTGAATCAGCGGATGGAAGACCTCTCCTCTCCTCTCCTTCTCTCTCTCTCCAATTCTGCTTTTCAAATAAATAAACCTTTATAAAAGATTATTTTAGTGCAAAAAATATAAAATCCATGCATAGGTTTGAACAATAGGCATTTTTCCAGAGCTTTTAAAAGACCCTCCCCGCTGTATTTAAATGGTCACTGTTTTTCATGAACAGTGGCTACTTCTCAGCCCTGGCTCTACTTAGCTTCTAGAGGAGCATGTTTCTTACGTCATCCTGGGGTTCTCATCACAAGCAATCACTTACACATTCATTCATGTAACCATTCTGCAATCCTGCAAACTCCATCCAATCCCAGTCCACCCTCCTCATCCACCTGCAAATGGCCACTACCTAATTTCTTCTCCAAATAGAAAGACCAAAGTTGACCCCAGACAGTTTTCATTCCGAAGAATATGCCAACAAAAGACCTAACTCAGAGAAAACAAAATACGGCGGAACACAACAGAGTAGGCTAAATTCTGTTTTAAACCTGTATTTGCATACTGTCCCAATATCCCTTACAACATGAGGAGGAGGGCAGAGAGATGACGGGTCCATTGCAAGGAAAGCCAGACGGAAGTCCAGGAAGAAATACAACACAGCTCCCTCTGGGTCTGGTCATCCACCACCCACCACTGTCCCCACCCCCCACCCCGCCCTCCCTCCGTCTGGGAAGGCTCCCACCACCAGCTGGGAGTGACTTCAGCCTTTGAGTGATGACACAGCATCAACGCAAAACAAAGGCTCAAAATGAAACTTACTATGCAATGGTGAAGACAGTCTCTGGAGAGCCACACACAATCAAAGCTCACTCCTCCGAGGCCGGAATCACAGCTTCTCTGTGCTCTTGATGATGTTGGACAAAAATGTGACCACATGCTCTTCCACTGGCTCCGCGCCCAACACTGGAGAGCGAGCTCATCTGCCCACCACCTCGTAACGAGCCGAGCCAAATCTCTTGTTTCATTTTCACCACACACAAAAAGACTCCATCCTACCATGGCAGTCATTGAATTCACAGAGGAAGCAAAAGACTTCCTAATTTCTAGCAGAAAAATGCCAGCTATGCGCTCCCACAGGGTTCCCGCCCCTGGAGGCAGCAAGGGCACCAGGGCTATCACAATAACCTTGCAGCTGATCTACAATTCAATTCTCTTGTGTGCAAAACTCCAGACATTGTCCAATCGTTCAGATCCAAGTTTCAATCCCAGGGCGCCTGCCCTCACCCTCACCCCTGAAGCATTTTCTGACCTCACAAGCAGACTCAAAAATGGAGACGGACTACAATCAGGGAGGAACCGCGCGGCTCCAACCCACTGGGAGAAGAGAGATGGATTTCCAGTTTGATCCGGTCAGCACCACCTTCTGCGCTTACTGGACCCCAGAGGGAAAGAAGGTTGGTGGGCAGATCCTCAGAAAGCTCGAAAGACAAAGTACAGCTGGACACACACATGCCCAGGAGAAGCCGGCCAGGGAGCCTCCATGGGGCAGCAGGCGCTGGAAATGCGTTAGGTCAGGCAGTGGCAGGCTCAGTCCCAGAAGCTGGGTTTGGTCTGAGGTGTGGGTAACTTGTGAGCCTCACTTCCTCGGCCCCTTCAGCCCAATCCCACCTGTTAGGAAGATGGCACAGTCTTATCTATGGTGCGATCTACACCCTGACACCATCCTGGGCTCTAGCACCCGCCACCATTGCTGGAAGCCAGGTGGCCACAGGGCCCAACCACCGGTGTCAGCTCCACCCCCTTCCTAATGGGATTCGCTGCTCCTGCTTCCCTGCCCGCCCTCCAGCAAAGTTTTACAAGGGCCTGTTCCTGACCACGTGGCTCTCTTGGCTCCTCTCTCCTGCTCTCTTCCCTCCTGCTCACTCACTCTTCTCTCATCTCTCTTCTCTGCTCGCTAGCTCCTCTCCTCTCTGTCTCTCTCGTACACTCTCCTTCTCTCTCTTCTGCCCTCTTTGCCCCTTCCCTCCAGTCTGCTGGGTTTTCCCCAGTAAACCCTTACCCTTACTCTGGTGTTTGGTGTGTTTTGTGATGGCCTAACACCACCACTGGATTTATTTTTGTGCTCAACCTTGACCCTTATTCCTCCCCAATTCACTACAAAACAGCACCGGGGTACCTGGTAAACAGCATTTTTTTTTTTTCAGCATTTTTTTATAAGGAGGTATAAAAATACAAAAGATGATATAAATCATAATGGTTATCCATGACACATGAAGTATTTTCAAAAAGTTCATGAAGGGGTGAGGCATTTGGCACAGTGGTTAAGGCCCCCCTGGGGATACCTGCACCCCCATCAGAGTACCTGGCTCCAGTCCCGGCTCCAGTCTTTGCTTCCACCAACATGGTGTCAGTGATTGGCTTTCTGCGCATTGGGCCAGTAGATTCAGTTTGGGGGTTCTACAGCAACTGCTCCAGCCAGTTTTGGGGGCTGTTCTATATCAGCGTCACGGTGGAAGCACATACAAGCAGGAGGGCACACACGACAGGACAGGAAGCCAGAGGCTGGGGAGGGATCAGGTCACTCTTTTATAACTGAGTCTTGCAGGAACCAACCAGGGCCCCGTGGGAACTACACACTCCCATCCATGGGCAGTGCCCCAGTGGCCTCCCCCCAGGTTGCATCTCTTAAGGATTCCACATTGCCATATTGGGGAACCACACTTCCAACACATGAACCCCTACTGGAGAACAAACCACATCCCAATCACAGAGAAAACAAACCAGACATGAGAAACGAAGCCACTTGGAAAGAATGTCAGCAAGGGGCACATGGTTTATCTGAGGCAGAAATGCTAGCACAGACAGACCAAGAACGCAAAATAAGGACACAATTATTTAATCAGATAAGGAAGAAAATGATAACATGAAAGAGAATACAAAATCATTGCAGAACTAGAAATATTATGTATGAAATACATTGGTAGTTGAAAAAAACAAGATAATAGAAATAATAGAAATAGTCAAAAGTTTTTATTTTAGATAGGACACAAAAAACACAAGTCATTAAAAAACTGGACTTCATTAAAATTAAAAACTGTTAATCCTTGAAAGATACTATGTAGAGAACAGAATACCTAAGAAGTAACAGATGAATATACGTCAATTAGAAGAGATGGATACAGTTGAAGATGGGAGATCAGATTGAAGAAATCTCTCAGTTAGCAGCAGGGAAAGAAAACAAAACTAAAAAGTTAAATGATAGGAAGTACAGAAGAAATGCCAGTACCTGGAAATCAGGAGTTCCAGAAAGAAGAGAAATAAAAAATAGGGATTTAAAATGTGTGAATACGAAACAGACACACTTCCTACAAATAAGTAAAAATGAAGGTCTGACACGGAAAAGGCATAGTGCTAATGAGACCTAGGGAAGGTCCACCTGCGTTACACAGCATCAGACACAACAAAGAGAAAATCTAAACACTTTGAGAGGCAGAGCAGAGCACCCAAATGGAACAAGAACCAGACTGATGTCAGACTTCCCAACAGTGACAGAGATGTAAGAAAAGAGAGTGAGACATCCAAAGACGAGAAGGAAAGGATCTTGGAAGTTAGAATTTTATATCCAGCCAAATGATCACTTAAATATAAGGACATCATAAAAATATTTTTTTAAATTTATTCGACAGGTAGAGTTACAAACAGTGAAAGGGAGAGACAGAGAGAAAGGTCTTCCTTCTATTGGTTCTCTCCCCAAATGGCCGCTATGGCCGGCGCTGCGCTGATCCAAAGCCAAGAGCCAGGTGCTTCCTCCTGGTCTCTCACGCGGGTGCAGGGCCCAAGTACTTGGGCCATTCTCTACTGCCTTCCCGGGCTACAGCAGAGAGCTGGACTGGAAGAGGAGCAACCAGGACTAGAACCCGGTGCCCATATGGGATGCTGGCGCCGCAGGCAGAGAATTAACCAAGTGAGCCATGGCGCCAGCTCCATAAAAATATTTTAAACGGGCTGGCATTGTGGCACATTGGTTTAAGCCACCACCTGTGATGCTGGCATCCCATGTGAGTGCCGGTTGAAGTCCCAGCTGCTCCACTTCTGATCTAGCTCCCTGCTAATGTGCCTAGGAAAGCAGCAGAAGTGCCTGGGCCCCTGCCACCCATGTGGAAGCCCCTGTCAGAGTCCCAGGCTCCTGGTTTTGGCCTGGCCTAGCCCTGGCCATCGTAGCCATTTGGACAGTGAACCAGCGAATGGAAGATCTCTGTCTCTCTGCCTCTTTATTTCCTTGTTAACTCCCTCTCTCTGTCTGTAACTCTTTCAAATAAAATAAATCTTAAAAAAAAAAAAGAATTCATGATCAAAATAAGTCATAATCAAAATATCTGGAATAGTGGTTTGGCTATAAGAAGGTAGTAGCAAATACTTGCATCCAGTATTAACAATCAGAAAAAAAAAATGGGTACACTAAAAAAAAGTCCTGTATCTTTTTAGAGACACTGGGAAGTTATAGATGCAAGGAATTCCAATGGAACTAAACCCCACTGCAGAAAGGACGGCCAGGCTGGCTGGAGACTGGTGAAAGCTCTCCCTTCCGGGCACTTGTGGAGAGAGCAGCAGCACAGGGCAGGGCGGAGGCAAGCCTGCTCTGAGCAGTGTGAGGAACCAGCCAGCTCTCACAGACACACCTGTGGCTTCAACAAAGCAGGGTGTGGAGAAGCCTCAAGCGCACAGCCAGGCTTCCCCAGCCGCCAGCGCTGCCCTAGCAGATTTTTGCTCGGTGCTGGACGGTGGAGGAGGCAGAGGCTAGGTTGGAAATTCAAAGAAAGCTCTCCTGCAATGTTATCCTGCTGGGCAACAGACAGCTGCAGCAAACACAGCACAGACATCACTCTGCCAGTAGCTGAGATCCGGCTCAGCTTCAGACAGGATCGAAGTGATCAGTCCGTGACGGTAGCCGTCTGAGAGGAAGGAAGGCCAACAAAATCTACTTCAGATTCCACGGCTATTTACACATAATATAAACAATACACACAAAGTAGAAAGTGGGACGTGTGAGCAAGAGAAAAAACAGACAATAGGAACAGTCCTGCAGGGGCCAGCGCTGTGGCGCAGCAGGTTAATGCCCTGGCCTGAAACACCAGCATCCCATATGGGCGCCGGTTCGAGACCCGGCTGCTCCACTTCCAATCCAGCTTTCTGCTATGGCCTGGAATAGCAGTAGAAGATGGCCCAAGTCCTTGGGCCCCTGCACCCATGTAGGAGACCCAGGGGAGGCTCCTGGCTTCGGATCGCCACAACCCCGGCCATTGTGGCCAATTGGGGAGTGAACCATCGGATGGAAGACCTCTCTCTCTGCCTCTCCTCCTCTGTGTAACTCTTTCAAATAAATAAAAATAAATCTTGAAAAAAAAAAAACAGTCCTGCAGAATCAGCAGACAAGGGCTTTATTTTATTTTTATTTATTTATTTATTTATTTATTGACAGGCAGAGTGGACAGTGAGAGAGACAGAGAGAAAGGTCTTCCTTTGCCGTTGGTTCACCCTCCAATGGCCACTGCGGCCGGCGCACCCACCGCGCTGATCCGAAGGCAGGAGCCAGGTGCTCCTTCTGGTCTCCCATGGGGTGCAGGGCCCAAGCACTTGGGCTATCCTCCACTGCCTTCCCGGGCCACAGCAGAGAGCTGGACTGGAAGAGGAGCAACCAGGACAGAATCCGGTGCCCTGACCGGGACTAGAACCCGGTGTGCTGGTGCCGCAAGGCGGAGGATTAGCCTAGTGAGCCGCGGCGCCGGCCGACAAGGGCTTTAAATTTACTATTATAACTATCATGAGTATGTTAGAAAAAATGGAAGAAAAGTAGACAAGCCTTTGAAAAGATGAGTACTTGTCAATACGATAATGGAATCTGTAGAAAGAATATGGATATTCTACCACCGAAAACCACAGCATTTTAAATTAAGAATCCATTGGCCAGGCTTAACCAGACTGGAGTCAACACAGAATATCAGTTGAGGGGCTGGTGTTGTGGCACAGCAGGTTAGGCCCCTGCTTGGGATGCCTGCATCCCGTATCAGAGAGCCACTTCTCTGCTGCCGATCCAGCTCCCTGCTAGTGCATCCTGGGAGGCAGCAGATGATGCCCTAAGTGCTTGGGCCCCTGCCAGCCACGTGGGAGGAGTGCACAGAGATCCAGACTCCTGGCCTCGGCCTGGCCCAGTCTGGGCCATTGCAGCCATTTGGTGAGTGAACCAGTGGATGGAAGATCTCCCGCTCTCTCTCTTGCTTGTTCTTTCAAGTAGACAAAAATGAATAAACATTTTAAAAACAGCAAGAATATATATGAGTGGACTTGAAGGCTGGTTATTAGAAATTATATAAACTGAATAACAAAGAAAAAATTAAAACAGACCCAAAAGAGATGTGAGATGTGATAAAAAGAGTATATATGAGTTCAAGAAGAGACAAGAAATAACGGGGCACAAGACAAGAATCTGCAAAAACCAGTAAAAGTTATTAATCCACAGGGTCCAAAAGCTCGCAGCAAACCCCAAACTGCATAAATAAGAAGAAAACCACACCCCAAGCGCATTAAACTGTTGAAAACTAAAGAGAAAGAGAAAACCTTAAAAACAACCAGAACAAGTTACTGGCACAAAAACACAAAGAAGGATGAATGAGTTACAGCAAAAACTATGGAAGCCAGAGGAAATGATGCTGGTATCCTTATAATATCAGGGGCAGGGGAACCCTACACCAGAATAGCATTCTCTGTCATTCAGACATGAAGGCGGGCAGGGACGGATTTCAAGATGAACAAAAACCGAGCAAATTTACCATAAGCAGGGCTATCATCCAAGAAATGCTAAAAAAAAAAAAAAAAAAAAAAAAAAAAGTGCTTTAGATGGAAGGGAAATGAGCCCAGACAGCATCATGGAACTACAGGAAGGAAAGCAAAGGTAGATGCACTTACTACTATAATTTTCCATTAAAAAAGACTCTTGACCAACTAAAACAACAATAGCTGTATATTGTGGAACTCACAGCAAACATAAACTCTATGTAGGGAAAGCACAGAGGCAGTAGGGAGCTACACAGGATCACTCTGTGAGATTCTTAGGCTGTTCACGAAGCAGCAAAACCCTGGCTCAGAGTAGGCCGGGGAAGTCCAGAGGCGTCTGTCATCTCCAGGGCACCGGCGAGAACTGTGCAGTCCCGAAAGGCAGCTTCTCCAAGGGCTGCCGATGTCTGTTCTGCACTGCTGCGTGTGCACATTAGAAACAGACAAAAAAACTGGAGGATTTTTAGTGTTTTTCCTTTCTCCTTAGCTTCAGTGCTTCTCTGGCTGCACCGTGAAGGAATCCAACTCTTCACTAACTGCATCTTCTAATGCACTCCAAACATGAGCTCCCAGGTCTCCCTGTTGTTATCTGACTCCTCCCAAGTCCCTTCCTTCCTCTGTGGTTCACTGGGAAAACAGCAAGCGGGTATCTAGACATGGGGTGGCAGGAAGAGGCTGAGGGAAGGGCCTACGCCTTCCAGTTGCCACTTAGTATCCATCCACATGGCGGCAACCAGCCTGGAAGGACCTCAATGCTGATACTGAAGTCGACCACACCAGTCAGTGGTAAGACGGACCCTCCAACAACAGAAGCCACCTCAGGCAATCGCCTGGCGCTGCACAAGCTGCTTACGGGGTATCTGCAGGGCCACACAGGGAGCCTGTACTGCTCTCACTCCACTTGCTGAGGGTCTTGTATGTTTTTCTCTTGCTACACAAGGAAATCGAGGCTCAGGGAGGTCGGAGAGCACACCCAAGGGCACAGGGTGAATCCCGCGCTGAACCGAGCTCTGTCCAACTCAGAAACAGTCCCTTAAATGCCAGCCCCATCAGGACTTTCCAGGCAGATATTATTAACCTAAACACCAGGCATCCCCATCAACTTTCCTGGAAGGGGAAATCATAAATTTATTTTTGATAGTCTCTGAAATTTAGTAACTCCTTTAATTTTGGATTATGTGGGGGGACGAGTCACAGTAGTGTTAACAGACTTGTAACTTTGTCTCCTGCAGTAAAAACCAGATATTTTCCTATCTGTGCTGTTGTCCCAAGTGTCTCAAAACACTGTTTACCTCCATCAGAACTTAAAATTACGGCATTAGATTCCTGTTGGCTCTTACTAGGTAATGCACTGAAAAAATAATCCCAGAGAGTGCCACGTCACCACTTCGGTCTTTTAAAGTAGCCACAATTCAGTACCTCCGGTTTTCTTTGTAGGCCTATGTATTTTATGCACTTACACACGCTATTCTGAAACAGAATCCACTAAGTTTCCCATGATTACTAAGGGGCAGTGCGGAGCACGCACACACAGAGCGCTTGGCGTAGAAGAGGTCCAGGGCGTGCTGTGTCTTCTATGTGCTCCTGCTTACCATACAGTGTGGCAGGGTTTCGCCTGGCTTTCCTTCCTGGCTAGTCCACGAGTCCTCACAGCACACGAATGGTGTCTTTGGGTTCTTGGTGCTCACTGAATCATCATTTATAGAGTCGCTACTGTGTACAAGTCCCACAGGGTGAGGTTGAGGAATGGAGAAACCCAAAGGAAGAGAAAAATGCACGTGCTTGTTTGAGCATTTTTTCATTCCTGCTTTCATTTAGAGAATTTCCCAGTGGCTACTCAATGCCAGCCTCTGTTTTTGGCCTTGGGGACAACAGGAAGAAGAAGGCCCAAGTCCTTATTCCTGTGGAGCACCCATTCCAGCCAACAGGAAGAAGAGAAAACAAGCTCTCTGGAGAAAGACAAATGGGAACGCCGTCACAGATGTGGGGAAAATCTAATTCTGAATCTGTATCCGTCCGCTCTGTCTGGCCAAGAAGATTTTGGGAGAAATAAATGATAGGGTTAGAAAACAGGAAATGCGGGTGAAGGTGCTCTCAAAGGCAAAGCCCGTGGGGCTCTCATGAGGACAGCCTACCTTGTCCTATGGTTGCCGGTCTTGCCTAGTAAACTTGGAGGAGGAGTGGAGCCTCCATTGCCCCAGGTGTTTCTGGGGCTGGCCCATGCAAAGACACAAGACAGCTGCCAACTCCAGAGTTCCGGTTCTGGTTCAGAGATTCTATGATGCTGTCAATTACTTGGAATGTACAGAGTTGCTTGGATACCTCGGGCTCCTTGTACAAGTCGGAGAGCAGAGCTGGGAGAGAAGTCGTGTGGGTGACCTGCTCCCACCTGCCAAGCATGTGCTCGGGCACCAGGTCATGGGAGACCCAGTGGCCCACACCCTGATTCTGTAGGCCAGATCTTCCATTCAGGAAGAACAGGAGAGAGAGAGAGACACCCCCAGGAGGGGCGGGCATTGCGGCCCAGTGGGTTAAAGCTGCCACTTGAGAGGCACACACCCCCTATCAGAGTGCTGGTTCAAGTCCTGGCTGCTCTGCTTCAGATTCAGCTCTCTACTTAATGCAGCCGGCAAGCAGATGATGGTTCCAGTACTTGAGCTCTGGCCTCCCACACGGGAGACCTGGATGGAGTTCCTGGCTCCTGGTTTCAGCCTGGCCCAGCCCCAGCTGTCATGGCCATTGGAGAAGTGAATCAACGGATGGAAGATCGAGCTCACTGGCTTGCGTGCACTTTCTCTCCTTCCATCTCATATAAATAAATCTTTTTCTTTCTTCTTTTTTTTTTAATTTTTTTATTTTTTGACAGGCAGAGTGGACAGTGAGAGAGAGAGACAGAGAGAAAGGTCTTCCCTTGCCGTTGGTTCACCCTCCAATGGCCGCTGCGGCCGGCACGCTGCAGCCGGCGCACCGCGCTGATCCGATGGCAGGAGCCAGGAGCCAGGTGCTTCTCCTGGTCTCCCATGGGGTGCAGGGCCCAAGCACCTGGGCCATCCTCCACTGCACTCCCTGGCCACAGCAGAGAGCTGGCCTGGAAGAGGGGCAACCGGGACAGAATCCGGCTCCCCGACCGGGACTAGAACCTGGTGTGCCGGCACCGCTAGGCGGAGGATTAGCCTAGTGAGCCGCGGCGCCGGCTTCTTTCTTCTTTTTAAGAGGGGGACCCCCTCCAGCAGAACCAGGAGACACAGGGACTGGACACTGAGGGTGTCTCACAAGGAAGACGGAACTGGAGAAATAGCCAGGATGGCCAGGTTTTCAGTTGACTAACACAGACGCTGATATGGACAAGCCTTTCCCCAAAGAGAATACAACCTCACAACACAAGGAAGATAAACACAGCGAGTCCACACATTGCTCCAGAGAGGTGGAACCTCAGACTACAAAGCAGGTAACTTTGGTAAACCAGGACCTGCTCACAGCATAGTTACCGTATACGCTCACCAAACGCAGAAGAGCCACCTGCCAGGGTCCTCGGCTCCCTCATCTGTCCCCAGGCCCAGCTCACCTCTCTGTGTTTTGGACTCAGGCTCCTCCACTCTCCGGGTGAACGTCCTGCTTCCGCAAACGGGGACACTCAGCGCTGGGAATCTTCACCTCCGGAAGAGGACGCCGACGCCGACAGCTCTTGTGGGGTGGGAGTGGCGGACAGATCAAGACCAGCCCAGAGCACCTCGGGCGCTGTTCTTTCCATCCCGGTCTTCACTTTTTTCAAAGCAAATTTCTCCAAAAGCTTCCTTATTCGATCATGCCTCCCTCCAATAAAAATGCAGTAAGGATGACACAGTGCTGGGTTCACTCGGGCAACTCAAACACATGTCTGACAAAGAGTCTACACTTGACTCGGCCGGCTTAGAAACTCATGCAGATAACTGTGACGACAGAGGCGGTCACAGGCAGTTCAGATAAAGAGGGGGAAGAGGGAGGAAGAGACAGAATGTTACTGGAGAAAGGGTCAGGGACAGGCCGACTCCACATAGTTCTGGGGTATGTGGGAGGGACCAACTTCCCCGGCAGTAGGGTCAGCTTGAAGGTCAGAAGGCCTTCCTCTTAAGATGCTGCTAGGAAAGTCTGCATCCCCAGCTCTATTCTCCATTCCAGCTTCCTGATAATGGGCGCCCTGGGAGGCAGCAGGTGATGGCTCAAGTAGCTGGGTCCCTGCCAACCATGTGGGAGACCTGGATTGAGTTCCTGGCTCCTGGCTTCAGCCTGGCCCAGCCCCTGCTGTTGCAGGCATTTGAGGAGTGAATGAACAGATCAAAGAACCCTCTCTGTCTTTGCCTTTCTTTTTTTTTAATTTTTATTTTTTATTTTTTTGACAGGCAGATTTAGACAGTGAGAGAGAGAGACAGAGATAAAAGTCTTCTTTTTTCCATTGGTTCACCCCCCAAATGGCTGCTACAGCCAGCGCTGTGCCGATCCAAAGCCAGGAGCCAGGTGCTTCTCCTGGTCTCCCATGCGGGTGCAGGGCGCAAGGACCTGGGCCATCCTCCACTGCACTCCGGGCCACAACAGAGAGCTGGCCTGGAAGAGGAACAACCAGGACAGAACCGGTGCCCCGACCGGGACTAGAACCCAGGGTGCCAGCGCAGCAGGCGGAGGATTAGCCTATTGAGCCGCGGCGCTGGCCCTGTCTTTGCCTTTCAAAAGAGATGATAGACGGATACAAAGATAGCTGGATGAACAGATGCCTTCTAATCACGCTTAGCTGTTCAAACATGAACTAGAATTGTAGGATCACACGGTAAGTACACAGTCACAAGAAGTATTCAATAAAATGAAATGTGGATGATCTGTTAAGGATATTGTAGAAGATATTCCATGAATTTTCCCCTGTTGGTATGAAGCTGGGACTAAGGAGATCTTGAGCTCTTGCCAAGCCCATGGGTCCCTTATCTTATCCACCAACAGAGTGTGGGGTTACCAACGAGCCTCTCAGAAGAAACAGCCATACCTCATATCAAGCTTCTTAGGAAATCAAGTATTTTTATTCATTTACTGGATTTCATATACCTTGCAGTCCTTAAAACAACTACCAACAGCAGCCACACAAGCCACATGTGAAATGGCAAACAGATGCCCCGGACAACACCCCGCTCCGTCACACACTCAGGAAGGAAGAAAACCCCACAGGGCGCTGACATGGCTTGCCTGAAGCATGACAGGAATTCCTGCAGGGCCCCATGGCAACCAAGCCCTGGGCTTCCTGGGGCTGGACACTCAAAGGCTCCTCCTTCACTTGGATGTCGACTTGACAAGTTAAAGACACCTTACACTGAGTCCCTCTCCCTCTCAATGTTCATCCACAGTTGAGGGCCCAATCAGAAAAAGCGGCAGCTTACACATCACGGCAGGGCCTCAGCCAGCCAGGCCACATGGCCAGATTCTGGACACGTTTCCAGGTTCAGCAGCCACAGGACCCAGAGCCACACAGGGCTGACAGCTCAGGCTTCAGCTGAAAAATCTGCTGAAAGGGGCTCTCGCGAGCCAGACCCTTTGATTTCCTAAGTTGGCCCAAGTACACGAGAGAAAGATGTAAAGCAAGTAACAAGACGCTAACAGCACCCGAGAACCTGGGGTTCTCTTTCGGCCGTCCACGGGGTGAAGTCAGCCGGGAGTCGGCCCAATGGTCCGCGGGCAGCTCCTCTGCCGGAGGAAAGGCTGGTCGGGATGGCAGGTGCATCAGGCCCAAGGCGGGGCTCCTAGTTCTCCTTCCGCGGCTGCTGCAACCGCTTGGCCACAGCGGTGATGAGAGCTGCTCCCTTCCCACTGCCATCCTCTGACAGCATGAAAGTCACCTCGCATCGAGGAGCCAACTCCTTCACAGTCTCCTGCAATATCCGAGAAAAGCTATGAAAGAGAGAGAGAAGCATCATCAGCTCAGTTTTGGAAAGGGATTTACAAGCGACTCTGGTCGAGTCTCCTCGCCACCCTTGCCTCTCAAGTCTCCCAACAGCTTCTGACACAGCTCTTGCAGGCTCTCCTTTCACACAACTACTAGCATGGGATGGTGGGATGGCTCCAGGCTCTCAAGGGCAGAACATCACAGTGTAACGAACAATCCTGTGGAAACAGTTATTACTCTCTACTGCAGAACTGCTGCTCAGAAGTTCAGAAACCTGTCCAAATTTGTACAGCTAACATGCTGATCAGAACCTGTACCAGGTCTTTTTCCCAAAATCTTTCTTTTTTCAGGCTCAAAATTTCCCCTTTTTAGTTCAAATTTCTTCAAGGCCAGGCATTTGCTCTTTTTTTTTTTTTTTTTGGACAGGCAGAGTGGACAGTGAGAGAGAGAGACAGAGAGAAAGGTCTTCCTTTGCCGTTGGTTCACCCTCCAACGGCCGCCGCGGCCAGCGCGCTGCAGCCGGCACACCGCGCTGATCCAAAGCCAGGAGCCAGGTACTTATCCTGGTCTCCCATGGGGTGCAGGGCCCAAGCACTTGGGCCATCCTCCACTGCCTTCCCAGGCCACAGCAGAGAGCTGGCCTGGAAGGGGTCAACGGGGACAGAATCTGGCACCCCAACCGGGACTAGAACCCGGTGTGCCGGCGCCACAGGCAGAGGATTAGCCTAGCGAGCCGCGGCGCCGGCCAGGCATTTGCTCTTGAGGTTAAGACAACACTGCTTGGGAAGCACAAATTCCATATTGGAGTGCCCGAGTTTGAGTCCCGCTCCACTCCTGGCTCCAGCTTCCTGCTAATGCACACCCTGGGAAGCAGCGGTGATCACTCAAGTAGTTGCGTCCCTGTCTGTCACATGGGAGACTCTGATGGACTTCCTGCTTCCTGGCTTTGGCTTTAGCCTTGGCACAGTCCTGTCTGTTCTGGGCATTTGGGGAGTGAACTGTCTTTTGCTCTCTGCCCCTCAAATAAATAAAATTTTTTTTTGAGCTAACTCTTCAGGGATACAGCAGGTTAAGCCACCACTTGGGAACCTGTACCCATTACTGGAGTGCCAGTTTGAGCATTGGCTGCTCTGCCTCCATTTCAGCCTCCTGATAATGTACCTGGGAGGCAGATAGTAGCTGGAGTAATTCAGTTCCTGCCACCCACATAGGATACCGAGATGGAGTTCCTGGCTCCTGACTTCAGCCTGGTCTGGCCCTTGACATGAACCAGTTGGTGGAGGATCTTTCTCATTCTTTCACATAATCTATTTTCTAAAAAAGATTTTTTATTTATTTAAAAGACAGAGTTACAAAGATAGGCAGAGAGAGAGAGAGAGAGAGGCCTTCCATCTGCTGGTTCACTCTCCAAATGGCTACAACAGCAAGAGCTGAGCCGATTTGAAGCCAGGAGCCAGGAGCTTCTTCCAGGTCTCCCACGTGGGTGCAGGGGCCAAGCACTTGGGCCATCCTCCACTGCTTTCCCAGGCACTTTAGCAGGGAGCTGGATCTGAAGTGGAGCAGCTGGGACTTGAACTGGCACCCATATGGGATGCCAGCGCTGCAGGCCAGGGCTTTAACCCGTTACAGCACAGCACCAGCCCTTCAAATACTATATTTCAAAAAGCTAACTCATCATTTATACAAAAAATTAAATATAAAATAGAAACCTATAAGCAGCTTATAGTTGATAAATGCTCTGAGCCAGGTATAACGGTTGATTCTGAGTGCCACCTTGCGAGAGCCAGCTGTGCTTCCAGGAGGCAGAGGCACTGGGGCTCAGCCCTTGTCTGCAGACTCAATGGGTGACATCACCATGCAGCACTCTGTCCCAGGAGAGGGCAGGACACCATCCCACTGGGCAGCCCAGGAGGCCACCACCCCCAACCCCCGCCAGGCCTCTCGGGGCACTCACTGGGGGTGTAGCTTGTACAGGGTGCCGTCCACACCCACGGTGATCCTCAGGCGCTCCAGCCCCTGGTCTTCCCTCCTCTTTTCCACGATGGCAGCCAGGCCGGCACCACAGAGCTGGGCTGCCCGCCGGGACACGACGCCGCACACCTCCTTCACCACAATGCTGTCCTCGCACGTGCTGTCCAGGCCCAGCTGCTGCAGGATCCTCCGCACCTGGAGAAGGGCCAGGCGGTCGCTGTGGGCAGGCACAGCGGTGGGTCAGGACCTGCTTCCTGGGGCCCTGGGACCTGCTCCGTGTAACACACAGCTTCCCCATCGTGAAGTGCCCCGGAGACCCAGGCAACAGCTCAACGGGAGCACAAGGCCTGAGATCTCCCCAGGAAGTTCCATCGTCTTTACAAACCGCAGTGTGCGTGCCTCTCGTGTTAGGCGTGTTTACTCCCATTCCCTCACTGGGAGAGCCTGTGAGATGTGGCAACCTACACACCAGGACCCATTTTCCAGCAGAGGATCCAGAGGTTCAGAGGACCTGAGCTCTCATACAGTAGCGAGCAGGCTTCCAACACCAGCCTCTGCCAGCAGCTCCGGCCCTCTGGCAGGGACCATGCCAGCTCTCAGCTCTCCACCCCATTTAGTGGGGGGCCATCTCTCTCACTCTGTCTTTTAAAGCTTTATTTATTTGAAAGGCAGAAAAAGAGGGAGACAGAGAGAGAGGCTTTCCATCCGCTGGGTCACTCCCCAAGTGGCTGCAATGGCTGGAGCTGGGCCGATCTGAAGCCAGGAGCCAGGAGCTTCTTCCGGGACTCCCATGTGGGTGCAGGAGCCCAAGGACTTGGCCCATCCTCCACTGCTTTCCCAGGCCACTAGCAGGGAGCTGGATCGGAAGTGGAGCTGCCCCCACTGTGCTCACGGGGCTTCTGAGAGAAAATCTGCCAGTGCTGCAGGGCCCTTTGTGCTGCCTTGACAATGACAGGGAGTCATCCCTGTGAAATCTTGGTGATTTACAAAGTCCTTTGGATTTCTATACATTATCAGGGATATTCATAAGCATATATTAAAAAGTGACCCATTTTGATATCATTCTGTTATGAAAATGTTATTAGAACCCCAATAAATTACTGTTTTTCCCTTTGTGCTGAAGAAAAGACTTGGCTCACTGGTGGTGAGTAGGGCAGGAACTGCCCTGTTCTGGAAGAGCCAGGCTCTGAGGAACAGATTCCTAAGCAGGCCCTCAGCTGCACACGTGATGAGGGTTCCCATCCCCAGCCGGCTCTCTGGTGACTGTGACCTTCTGTTGAGGATCCTCTTGGAGGGCTGTACAAAACCCTGCATTGACGGGAAAACCCATCTGGCTGGTGTGAAGTCCGTGCAGCCGCTCAGCCCAGGTGGAGGCGCCCTTTGTCATCCACCTTGGAGAGCCTTCAGTTGTTCCCCTGGAGGAGCGGGGCCTTTCCCGACACCAGGTGACACTGAGGTGTGCTACAGAGGGGCTCTGGGGCCATATGTGAATGCTGATGTTCCTTTTGTGTCCCACAGTCACGGGGAGGGTACCCACCAATCCCTAAGCAAGATGAACTTGTCCTACAGAAAAGTCAAGGCCTCCAAGAAATGGTATAAGTCACGTTTTTTGGCATTGAACCTCCTAATTCCAGGTCCTTGGGAAGCATGATGTGGAACTGGGTCCTAACAGCTGCAAAAATTTGAGTGCCCTGAGCTGGCCTTGTGGAGAAGGCTCTGTGTCTGTAACTTGGGAGCTCCAAGTCTGAGGATGTGTTGAACCCCTTCTGCAAAACTGCACTACTAGTGTCCTGAAAGTTTGTGTCTACCCACATGTCTGATTTAACTACCAGAAAACTCCTTCTGTCCTGTGACAGGTCAGGACCAAGTCTCGGAGGTGAAGCATTACTCAGCAGCACAATAGTAGAAATCACCCAGCTCTGAACGGCTTGTTTCGTGACAGCTACTGCTCCTTGTTTTACATTACCTGGAAAACCTCCTTTTTTACTTCTTGTTCACAACTAGTTTTCTCTTTCTCTTTCTCTCTCTTTCTTTCTTTCTTTCTTTCTTTCTTTCTTTCTTTCTTTCTCTCTCTCTCTCTCTCTCTCTCTCTCTTTCTCTCTCTCTCTCTCTCTCTCTCTCTTTCTTTCTTTCTTTCTTTGACAGGTAGAGTTATAGACAGTGAGAGAGAGAGACAGAGAGAAAGGTCTTCCTTCCGTTAGTTCAGTCCTCAAATGGCCACCACGGCCGGCGCTGCGCCGACCCGAAGCCAGGAGCCAGGTGCTTCCTCCTGGTCTCCCATGGGGTGCAGGGCCCAAGCACTTGGACCATCCTCCACTGCACTCCCGGGCCACAGCAGAGAGCTGGCCTGAAAGAGGAGCAACTGGGACTAGAACCTGGCACCCATATGGGATGCCGGCGCCGCAGGTGGAAGATTAACCAAGTGAGCCAAGGTGCCAGGCTCCACAACTAGTTTTCTTATTGATCCTAGTGGACTGTCTTTTCTTACACAGACTGATTTTGGCCAACATGTGGCAGTTGATAATTAATGCATGTTTCATGCATATGCAAAACAAAAAATATATTAGTTGCTTTTAAGGAATTTCTGACATTACATGTGCTTTTCTGTAGAAATTGTTACTGGACTTATAATTACATACTTAACTCCAATCAGGTTTCTGTAAAATTTAAATAAAACCAAATTCAAAAAAAAAAAAAAAAAAAAAAAGAAGTGGAGCAGCCAGGACTTGACCCAGCACCCATATGGGATGCCAGCACTGCAGGCAGCTGTTTTACCAGCTATGTCACAGTGTCGTCCCCTCCCCCCTTTTTTAAGCCAACTCTCTTTCTACCTAACATTTTCTTTTTTTTTCTTTTTTTTTTCTTTTTGACAGGCAGAGTGGACAGTGAGAGAGAGACAGAGAGAAAGGTCTTCCTTTGCCATTTCTACCTAACATTTTCTGATTCTCTGCTTTCTCATCCAACGAGAGTACACGCCGTGTGAGGATAAAATGATATCTTCCATAGCAGCCAGCACAGGGCTGAGTGTGTTCAACAAGCAGGTGATTGAAGGATGCAGAACACACACCAGCCCCTTAGAGGAGGGAGGGAGACAGATACACAGAGTGAACCAAATGCACACAACACCCAAAGCCTGGAGCCAGGAGCCAGGAGCCAGGAGCCAGGAACTCAATTTAGACCTCCCTCGTGGGTGGCAGGGACCCAGTTACTTGAGCCACCACTGCTGCCTCCCAGGGTGCCCGTCAGCAGGAAGCTGGAGTTGCGAGTGAAACCAGGAATGGAACCCAGGCATTCCAAACGGCATCTTACCCACCACACCAAATGCCTGCCCCAGTCTGTATTTTTAGACTTTGTTAAATGAATAACACTGTGTACCAAGGGGGAAAACAGAGCTTGCATTTTTTTTTTTTTAATGTGTATGGAACTAAAATTTGCGATTCCTTATAGGCCTCGTCCCCTGGTTTACCAAGCCCTTTCATGTACTGTATCCTCAGAGCAGTCCTGGGGGTTAAGCCACAGAGCGATTGTTTATCTTGTAATGAAAGAAGCCGTGGTCCAGAGAGGTGAAGCAGGCCGCCTCAGGTCACACAGCTCAAACAGGTTAAGTGGGAAACACACACTCTGAGACTGGAAACCCAGGGCTCTTCCCCGGGGAATCCCTGTGCATAGCACACTCTGACATGGGCCACAGCCAGCAACAGCACCACTTTCCCACGGACACTAACTGGATATGATTTTCTTTGTATTCCATGAAAGAAATGCAGAGATCAAACCATGCAAAGCAGACGCTTCTTGGGCAACAGAAGCGAATGACTGTGCAGCGTGCGGCTGCTGCCACCTTGTACTCCGCCAGGAACAACATCCTCTGTACTCAGCGACCCCCTCCCTCTGCCTCCAAAAAAAGCAAGGCAAAGCTAAGCCGCTCTGCTTCTCTGCTGCACAGGGGGAGAAACTGTCTCCCACAGCCAGAGAAGATCCCTCTGGTCATCAGAGGCGACTTTTTTTTTTAATTGTTTTCTTGTGCCTTTAAAAACTAGCCCTGTTCTTAGGATGGCCTCCTAATCTGAGAGGGAGCGTGCTGTGTGTCTTGCCGGACTCCCCCTGTGAGAACTGAGCAGAGACAAGGAGAAGCATGGGTGACTTCTACCCTGAGACTCTCATCAGCACTCATCAGCGGGGGCCACTGATCCCGCAGCACCTGCTCAGGCAGCGAGGGCGCCTCTGCAGCAGCCGCCTGATTCCCCTCTGCCCCGCACACTGCTTGCATTTATAAAGCGGTTTCCTCTTCTCCCCTCTGCAATGGGCTTTTTCATTCGCAGTATTTGAACATATTTACTCAGATTCACTGAGTACAATCGAGAGAAAGGTCAAGCACAAAGCCTCTGCTAATATCCAGTACTTGTACAAAGGAAAAAGCAGGGAAACGAACGTACTTGCTCACAACTGCCCATGGTGGAAGCTGGACCTATCTGTTTAAAGGCAGTATTTCCTGGGGCTGGCACTGTGCTGCCGCAGGCTAAGCCACACCATAGGGAAACACTTTCTTTAACCAACATTTCTGCAGTAAGAAAACAACTCACAAAATACAACTGACTATGTGTACAAGAAATAGATTGTATCTCAGAAAAGCAGAAAATTATAAATTATAAGCCAGATACCCTAGACCAAAGGGAAAGGTTAGTAAATTATAAAAGCATAATGTAACTCTAATGCAGCCATTCAGAACAACAAGCACATCTAAGTGAAGAAGGGGAAGTCCTCCTTTTTAGAAGTATTACAGCTAGTAAATCCAGGAATGAGCCCCTCAAATTATCAACATTTGGGAGTAGGCAATGAAGCTAGTGGTTACGATGCCCACATCCCATACCGAAGCACCTGGTTTCGATCGCCAGCTCTGGCTCGTGACTCCAGCTTCCTGCTGATGTGAATCCTGGAAGGCAGCAGTGACGGCTCAAGTAACTAAGTTCCTGATACCCACGTGGGAGACATGACTGTATTCCTGGCTTACAGCCTTGGTCCCCGCCCAGCCTAGCTGATGCAGACATTTGGGGCGTGAATCAGCACTTTCTAAATAAATAAAGGTAAAAATACATAAAGGTAAAAGTTATCACCATTTTACAAACTCTAGTGACATAACAGATCTAGGCAATAAGCATCAATGACTGAAAACATAGGAGAGAGACAGATAAGGCCGTCTATGAAATATTCTTATCCAAAATTCAACACCAAATGTAACCACACAACTGTGTCTAGTTATGAGTTCTCAGGAAATACAAGAGACAGAGGAAAAGGTTACATGCTGCAACCAGCCAAATCCAGAATATAGGAAACTCATGGCATAAAACGATCATTTTTTTTCCTTTTTTTTTTAAACAAATACACTGCAGGGGAAAACAAGAGAAGGAATAGAAATCTGTAGATTAGAAGAGATTTAAGAAACACATCAACCAAATGCAACATGTGGACTTTAGATATCGATCCAAAAAGATGAACTGTAAAAACCATCATTTTTACATAATTCTAGATATAGGCACACTAATAGGACATATTATGGGATTAAAGCTTATCATTCCCTAATTCGGGTGTGATATGGTACTATATTTTGTTGTTTTGTCTTCTTAAAAGAACTCTTATATTGGAGCAGGCGTGGTGGCACAGTGGGTTAAGCTACTGCTTGGGGCAACCACATCCTCTATCAGAGCTACCATGTGAGTCCTGTGTACTCTGCTTCTTATCCAGCTTCCTGCTAATGTGCCAGAAAAGGCAGCAGCTGATGGTCCAACTAATTGGGCCCTGGCCACCCATATGTGAGTCCAGGATGGCGTTCCAGGCCCCCAGCTTCAGCCTAGCCCAGTCCCAGCTGTTGCAGGCATTTGGGGAGTGAAATGAAGATCTCTGTCTTCCTCTCTCTGTCACTGTGCCTTTAAAATAAATAAATCTTTTTAAAATAACCCTTATATTTTAGAAATATATTTGAAATATTTATAGTTCAACTGACATAAAATGTGAGATTTGTTTCAAATTAACCCCATCTGGGAGTGAGGACCTCTGAGTACATAGAGGGGTATTTAAAAAGTTAATGATCGGTGTGTATTAGCAAAACATGATGCACAGATTCCAAAACTTTTTTTGTACAAAAATCAACTCATCTTTTAGCCCCATTTTCCACAAACGTTCTGAAGCTCGCTTGTAGATGACTCAGTCTGGTTACAAGATGATTATTGGTGAAGTAGATGGTGGAAGCATTAAGTTCATTTTACTATTCCTTCCATTTGCTGTGTGTTTAAAACTTTTCATGATAAAAATTAAAACAGGGGCCAGTGCTGTGCCGTAGCAGGTAAAGCCACTGCCTACAGTGCTGGCATCCCATGGGTGCCAGTTCAAGTCCTGGCTGCTCCACTTCTGAGCCAGCTCTCTGCTATGGCCTGGGAAAACAGTAGAAGATGTCCTAAGTCCTTGGGCACCCGCACCCACGTAGGAGACTGGGAAGAAGCTCTTGGCTTCTGGCTGCAGATTGGCTCAGCTCAGGCTGTTGCAGCCATTTGGGGAGTGAATCAGTAGATGGAAGACCTCTCTTTGCTTCTCTGTAACTCGTTCAAACAAATAAATAAATGAATCTTTTAAAAATTTAAAATAATTAAAATTGTGAATGAAAGCTTTCACAAAAAAACACTGAACAAATAATACACACAATGATATTCCGTGTTTGCAAAAAAAAAAAAAAGAAGAAGAAGAAGAAGTTTGCATGCATTTAAGCACTTTAAAAGGACTATAATAGGGGCCGGCGCCGCGGCTCACTAGGCTAATCCTCCGCCTTGCGGCGCCGGCACACCGGGTTCTAGTCCCGGTCGGGGCACCGGATTCTGTCCCGGTTGCCCCTCTTCCAGGCCAGCTCTCTGCTGTGGCCAGGGAGTGCAGTGGAGGATGGCCCACGTGCTTGGGCCCTGCACCCCATGGGAGACCAGGAAAAGCATCTGGCTCCTGGCTCCTGCCATCGGATCAGCGCGGTGCGCCGGCTGCAGCGTGCTGGCCGCGGCAGCCATTGGAGGGTGAACCAACGGCAAAGGAAGACCTTTCTCTCTGTCTCTCTCTCTCGCTGTCCACTCTGCCTGTCAAAAAAAAAAAAAAAAAAAAAAAAAAAAAGGACTATAATAGGGCAAAACCCAAAACAGCTGCATTCGTCAGTGAGCATCAGGTTGGAATGTTTCAGACTCTGTTTACATCTAATGGACACCGGTCATCTTTTCAGGAAGAAAAGAACACGTTTTAGCCTTCACCTAACTCCTGTGTAACCATGTAGGACCCCCTGGGGAGGACTCTATCATTTCTGCTGAACACTCTGAGCAGATGGCTACAGCCAGGGACTGAGACAGCCCCAGGAGTCAACCCTTCCTCCAGATCTCAAATCCACTCAACCCCAGTGTGATGACGGCACATCCCAACAGGGTGTCTCACAGCATGCAGGTAAACCTGTCACACGTCACCTTTCAATCTGGGACAGGAACTTGGTCTCGAAGATGCCCCTGGTCCGGAGCCGCTCTGAAATCTGCCCTCGGAAGAGGAGGCCCTGCTTGGTGAGGCCGATCAGGATCTGCCGCACAATCTCGCCCAGGTACATCCCACTGGTCATCTTCTCATACCTGTTTGGGGGAGGGGCATCCAGCTGGTGAGGGCAGGAAACCTAGTGTGGGCAAGTGGTTTCTGGAAGGGCTTCGGGTCCTGGTGGAGAAGGTGTGCCCTGGGCATCCACAGCTGCCTGGCTGCCCAGGCAGCACAATGCAGAGGGCAGCCTCATGGGACAAAGTGGCCCTGGGACCACTTCACCAGGAGCCAGGCCCTGGCTCTGCCATGGACTAGCTGCCCAGTGTGAGCATGCACCATGAGCCATCATCTGCCAAGTGCAGAGCAGACAAGCACTCCACAAAACCAGCAGGAGGCAAGCATGAGGTGCAGAGCAGGCACTAGGCAGAAGCTAATCCCTCTCCTGGCCCCAAGGCCTGTTCTCCTTGGCTTTGCATTACAAATCTGTTCTGCTGGAGATTCTCCTCGGCTTTGCACTTGAAGAAATCTGTGCCACTACAAACGCTGCTCTGTAAGACATTTAAACCATCTGTGTGCACCAGGGGTACTCCAAATAATGCGAGGTCCCTTCCCCCTTCTGCCAGGCTCCGAGCTCCAGGAGGGCAAACAACAGGCAGCAAAAGGGTTTTGGAACTGACAAGGCACGGAGAAGGCACCGGCCGTGGTTGCACTGTTACTCGTGACGGTGCTGCAGAGCCGGATGGCCACTGCCTGCAGAGGCAAATGGAAACAGAAGGTGTCTGTGCCGCAGCTGGGTTCCTGTCACTGCGCAGGACCGCATCAGCCTGGGAAGCCAGCATCAGAACACAGAGAATGGTGACTGCGAGGCAGGTCCCAATGTTCTCCCCTTCACACTCTGACGACCCAGTGGATGCAAACAGAAGGCTGAGGCAGAAGGAAGCGGCCCCTGAAGGAGAACCCAATGCTCAGATGGCCTAAGGTGTGCTTTACAGAGATGCTCCCTGCTTTTTGGAGCAATTCCAGGTTTAGCTGAACATGCCTCACCTGCCTTCCAGCCACAAGGACTAGTGTCACAGGAAGGTGAGGAACCACCAAGGCCCAGCTTAGCCCTGCCAAGGCTTTCCCTAGACAACACTCTCAGTCCACCAGCTCTGAGGGTGCCCACGGCCCAGGCATCCCCTTACCTATCTGCTCAACCTCCCCTCTTAGATGTCACTCATCACAGTGAGTCTCTAGTCCCCTTTACCTCACATATGAAGACCTTCATTGTGACAAAGTCCATCTGGCCTGCAAAATGTAAAACGTTTTCCGTCTTGTCCTTTTCAGAAAGTGCCAGCCCTTGTGCTGGGGGAAGGGCCGAGGCCCAGTGCACTGGCTCTGCTCTGCCTACCTGAGCTCTCCTAATTAGGAAGGGAGAGCGGCATGCAAGTGAAAATACGTTTTGGCCGGCGCCACGGCTCACTAGGCTAATCCTCCACCTTGCGGCGCCGGCACACTGGGTTCTAGTCCCGGTCGGGGCGCCGGATTCTGTCCCGGTTGCCCCTCTTCCAGGCCAGCTCTCTGCTGTGGCCAGGGAGTGCAGTGGAGGATGGCCCAAGTGCTTGGGCCCTGCACCCCATGGGAGACCAGGATAAGTACCTGGCTCCTGCCATCGGATCAGCGCGGTGCGCCAGCTGCAGCGCGCCAGCCGTGGCGGCCATTGGAGGGTGAACCAACGGCAAAAGGAAGACCTTTCTCTCTGTCTCTCTCACTGTCCACTCTGCCTGTCAAAAAAAAAAAAAAAAAAAAAAAGAAAATACGTTTTTACTGTTACTCTCAGTGTTTTCAGGATGATCAGTAATTGGGGTACATCTCACAAGTGATTGTGCCCCAGAGTAACACAGGACAACATGACTGGCAACCAGGACTCCTGCCCATCACTGGGATGTACTTCCAGCCCCCAGAACAGAGGTCAACAACCTGGCAGCCAGCTCTCAAAAGGCTGAGGACACTGACCACTAAACTGGACCTAGCAGAAGCCCACGCTGAGAGGGCTCACTAAATCACCACGCCCCTGCTCTGTGACGCCGGCCTCAAGCAAATGGACACTCTGACAGCCCCTGTCCCACCTGCAGAGCCACCGCTAGCCCTACAATGCCTTAAGGTAATTAGAAAGAAGGCCCCTTTCCTTCTGCCTGCTGGAAACTTGTCACAACCTTTTGCTTTTGTCCCAGTAAGAGACCTGACTGACATGTGACAGAGTTTTAACCAACCCAAAGCCATGGTGTGCGTGGCACGGAAAAGCACCCCTCTCCCCTTAGAGCTGGCAGAGCTGCTCTCTGCACATCCGCCTTCCTCACCTCTGTTTGCCGGGATTCAAGGAGCCCTCATCCACCTCCTTGTCGTACTGGGTCCGGATGTCATCCAGGCAGCCGTTGTCTCCAAAGCCTCCCCACTCTGTGTTGATGCACATCTTCCCTTCGTCCCCTTCCACCAGCTCGATGTTCCGCATCTCCTCCATGTAGCACATGTTGCTGCCTGTTCCTAGGAGGAAGCAGGAAGGGGCTTCAGCCATCAGAGACACCGCGAGGTCCTACTGGGGCAGCGGAGCACAGAGTTGGGTACAGCTGGTGTGAGTCCAGCCTGGCACGCGGAGCTGGCTGACCTCCAGCAAGAACCTCAGCTTTCAGAGGCTCACCTTCTCGCCTGTAGAAAGGAAATAACACCTGCCTTACAGGTTTGTTATAAAGAAAAAAAAAACGGAGTGATATTTCTAAATTTCCTCCCTGTGGCAAATATTCAGTACATGGTCCCTGCCTCCTCCTCTCTCCCCTTCACCTCCTCCTCCATCATCATTGTTGTCAAGCCACAGGCACACAAAGCTTCCAAGCGGTCACAGAGTAGCCATCCGAGCTGGAAGGGACCATCGCCTAGTCTGGGACAAGACAACACACGGCAGCCGTGAGCTTATGACCTGGTGTCAGAACTATGTCAACCCAGCGGTCTGGGGAGCCATCGTATTTGACCCCACAGGCTCCCTATTTGCCCACTAGATCCAGCTGAACCCCTTCCACAGATGAGAAAACTCCAGACAGAGCAAGCAACCTGCCCGCGCTCACAGGTGGGTAACTGTCTGGACTGCAGACAGCTCGGGATACCCCCTCACCCTGTTCCACCTGCTGCTCACATTCAGGAAGCCCAGGCAGCCGACTGGAACAGCTCTCTCAGACTCCATCACGACTTCACCTTTGCCTTTTCCCCAAGACGCCCTTTGTCCCCACCTCACTTGTTCTAATTACACCTCTTCCCCAACCTCTAAGAGACAGTCATCTCCCTGGAACCCACGTGGGCCTTAGTTACTACTGGGCTTCTCCCACAGGTCACTTCAGATCACTGCTTCCTCTCCACTCTTTCCCCTACCCTGAGCCCCGAGAGCCCTAGAAGTCACAGAAGAGAGGAGGCATACGCTGGAGCTGGAGCCAACACCCAGCTCCTTCAGGCTCAGGCCAACACCATCTGACTGCAGTCTAGTCTCCTTCCAAGTCCCTCACTTGCAAATCCTTCCTTTCTATACTATCTCCTTCAGTGGAAAAGGTGTCCTTGGCTTTGAACCCTTCACGGAAAAAGATAATAAGATTTAGGAATTAGGTGACTTGCAATCCCAGTGTTAACTTCATCTTTGCCTAGGACAGAACCTCTGCATAATGGAAAAATCACACACACACACCCACACACACACACACCCTGCCCCTCGTCGCATTAAATGGAAATCCTGACAGGATCAGATGGGAGGAAGCCAGTGGTCTGTGTCTGGTCACTCACCTGCAATCAGGCCAATCTCACAGTTGGGATCTTCATAGCCACAGGTCATCATGGTTCCCACTGTGTCATTGACAACCGCAACTATGTCCAGGTCAAACTCCTGCAAAGGAAGCAGCTCCACTGTGAGCAGCATGTGCAAGTCAAACAGGCTGAGAAGGGGCATAGCAGCCCGAGGAGAGCAGAGGCCAGAGCCACGGGGACCGGGCAGAGGATGGCAGAGCGGAGGGGCCTGGGGGTAGGGGGCAAGGTCAGACATGAGCCTCAATGCCATATCCTACATTTCTCCTCTTGATAGCTTCCCTGAGCATGTCCACCACGTCCTCCCCTTCACAGTCGGTGGCCTTAAAGCCTTTGGTCCATCCTATGAGTGTTCCCTGAAAGAAAGGAGGGGAAATGCACTTTGTCAGTGGTTGCTAAGACCTTGCACAACCTGAACATCTAATGATGCAGGCACTAGAGCTGACCGCCGACCAAGTGCGTGAGCTTTTGGCTGCACACCTGCTCTGCAGCCCTGACACCAGCACAGAGGTGACACAGAGCACAACGCTCAAAAGAGGCTGATGGCTGAGTGCAGTTGCTGGGGAAATTCATGTTCTTCAAGAGTCAGATGACACTTCCTGGGCAAGACTACACAGAATAAAGGCCTGGGATCCCAACAATCCCACTTCTAACTCAACCAAGGACAGACTGAGGTGGGATCAAGGGCAATTCTACAACACGTTCACCAAAACACACTTCTTACAAAGTGAAAAACTAGAGGCAACCTGTGATGCCAATACAGACGTCTACCGTCTTGTACGTGGACAAGGGAAACGTTACACAGCCAGAAAAACAAATCATATTGTGAGTGAGTGTTGGATGCTAGAATGGAAGGGAAAGGAAGGATGCTCACCGGGTGCTGGGAAGTGAAAGCACATGAAACATACAGATAGTTCACTGTTCTGCTTTTACTTTTAAAAATTACGCACACATACTTGACCTTGGAACAGAATCTACACTGAGGGGTTGGCAGTGGTTCTGAGTGCAAGATTATGGGTACTTTTATGTCTCTTCTATTTGTCTGTATTTTCTAAAATTATCAGGCATAATTTTTTATAATAATGAGAAATGCTCAAAGTCACATGGTTAACTTGGGGCAGCATAGTTAGTCCAGCCCCAGCTCCGTAGCCTGGAAAATTGAAGGAGGGAGGGTAGACTGGGGGAGTGCTTGGGATAGGAGAGGCCCCCAGCAAACCTGATGGCAGCACCCTCAACCCTGTGGCTGGATGCCACCTTACCCAGAGACCCTTAGCCAGCAAGCCCCGCCCCTCTTGCTCTCTTCAAGCCTTGGGAAATGGGCCCCCTTGCTCCTTTCCTGGTTAATGCATGCAGAACATCAGAGACATACCCCTAATTCAAAAACCCCCTCATACAAATAATCTTTTAAATTATGTACGCATGTGTGTATTTTATTTGAAAGGCAAAGACATAGAGACACACAGCAAGCTCTCCCATCCGCTGGTTCACTCCCCAAGCATCTGCATCACCCAGGGCTGGGTTAGGCCAAAGCCAGGACTCTAGAACTCAATCCAGGTCTCCCACATGGGTGGCAGGGGCCCAAGCACTTGAACAGTCTCCTAGGACAGATATTAGCAGGAAACTGGAATCAGAAGTAGAGCTGAAACTCAAACTCAGGCACTGTGATATGGGATCCAGGTGTTCCTAGGTGGTGTCTTAACCACTACACGAAACACCTCCCACATAATATACATATTCTAAAGCTCCACTCCTTCCCCCAGCCATCAGTGGCTTTGCTCCAAGGTGTCCACTGCTCTGCCCTCCTTGCTGTGTTTTCAGGGGCCTGTCAACATTGCTGCAGGCAGAGGCCCAGAGGCCTGGTGGCCTGGTCAGAGGCACTGCTATGTCTTGGTGCCTATCGGCCATTCAGAACCGTGGACAGCTGCAAATGGCAAATCCCCTCCCCAGCAGCAGATTAATTTTTAACGGCAGCAGTAATTCAGGAACATGTGACTCTAATGAAAAATTACAACATGACTGGTAAGGATAAAGTCCCCCTAGCTCCCCCTACCCTGCCCAATCTGAAAGACAACCTCTACTAGCAGTCTGCCTTGAACCCTTCTTGACCTCTGCCTCTCTTTCTCCACGTATTTTTAAATAAATGAATTCACACTGCAATTTGTTTTCCTCATTCAATAATGCACTTCCTGGACCCTTCTAGGTCAGTTCATATGGATCTGCAAAACACTCCCAATTGTACACAGAAATTTTAAAATCCACAAGAAACCTGTGAAATAGTACTATTTTTATCCCTTTTTTTTTTTTTTTTTTTTTTTTTGACAGGCAGAGTGGACAGTGAGAGAGAGAGACAGAGAGAAAGGTCTTCCTTTGCCGTTGGGTCACCCTCCAATGGCCGCCGCGGCTGATGCACTGTGGCCGGTGCACCGCGCTGATCCGATGGCAGGAGCCAGGTGCTTCTCCTGGTCTCCCATGGGGTGCAGGGCCCAAGCACCTGGGCCATCCTCCACTGCACTCCCGGGCCACAGCAGAGAGCTGGCCTGGAAGAGGGGCAACCGGGACAGAACCGGCGCCCCGACCGGGACTAGAACCTGGTGTGCCGGCGCCACAAGGCGGAGGATTAGCCTAGTGAGCCGCGGCACTGGCCTTTATCCCAATTTTTGAAATAAGGAAAGACACGTACAGAGAGGTTAGCTAACTTGCCCAAGGTCACACAGCCAGTGAGTGGAGCAGGCAGGGTGTGAACCCAGGTCATCTGGCCCGAAAGCCCATGCTCTTACCTACTGCTTCCTGCTGCCTCCTGGTCAGGTTAGGTCACACCCATGGAGCACTCAGAGCAGTTCTGCCATAGATCAGCACTACCGATGTGTTTGCTAAATAAAATCAAGTCCACCGACATGAGGCACATGGGGCAGTCACACTCACAGTGACAGACGGCAGCATGGGGCTTCCAAGGACTGGGGGCTGGGAGTGAGGAGGTAGGAGCTCCAGGTAGGGAAGGTGAAGAGCTGAGAGGAACGGTGGTAATGCTGGTGATGGTGGCACAACAGTGTGAGTGTCCTCAGTGCCACTGATGTGTACACTTAAAAATGCCTACAGAGGTCAGTTTCATGTTGCGCACATGAGGGTACTTCAAACAGTTCAGGAAGTGTGGATGGAAAAAATAAGCTTATTTTGGTGCAAAAAAAATGTTGAGATCCAAGCATAATTCTTTCATAATGTACACTTTCTGTGAACTTTTTGAAGATCTCTTGTATTTTACCCCAATTTAGAACACAGTAAAGGAGAAAGAGTATCTATGGGGACAGTGAGTGGATTAGATGAAATACTAATAAGCCTTTGGTGCTATTCTCCTTAGGGAATATGGCCTCAGTCTGAGCCAGCTCTGGCTGCTGCAGCCATCTAGGGAAGTGAACCAGCAGATGAAAGTGCTCCCCTCACCCCACCATGTAACTCTACCTTTCAAACAAATAGATCAATCTTTAAAGAAAAAAAACAGCAATACAGTAGAACATAGCATTCACCTTGTGTTAGGTGTAATACACAACGCAGAGATGATTGCAAGTGTACAGGAGGAGGTGTAGGTTGTGCACAAATGCCACATTTTTATAGAAGTCCCTTGGATTTCAGTCTCTGGGGAAACCCTAGACCCGATAGCTCGCAGAGGTCCAGGGACACCTGTGTTGTTAAATCCTGCTGTGAACTTCAACCCCCAAGATAATGAAGCATAATAAATACACCATCTAAGTGGTTAAAATTCTCTATGCTGTGTCCCCAGCAGTCCTGACGGTGAGACCCCTGTGTCAAATGCGCAGCGGCTACGAAGCTCCTGCTGTCCTGGCCAGCGGGGCTGCTTACCTTGTCGATGCTCGCCTGCCTGCAGGGAAACGAGAACGTGAAGCCCAGAGGTAGCCGGGCTCCCTTGAGGCCCATGTACTCCAGGAAGTCGGCGATGCACTGCACGATGTGGTCAAACAGCTGCGGGGAGACAGTGGCGTTCACACTGGGCAAGCCCAGGGGAGGGGCTGGCAGGCTGGCACCGAGCACACAGCCCCCACCCCCACCCCCTGGCACCCACCTCCTCGCCAGTGCCCTGCATGATCTCCAGTGGGATGGCGAAGATCTTGTTGTACATCCGCACCGACCTCCGCCCGCTTCTGATCTTCACCAGGAGGACTCGGAAGTTGGTGCCCCCCAGGTCCAGGGCGAGGAATTTCCCTTTCTCTGTGTGCAGAAAGCAAGGACTGAGCAGGGATTGTCCCAGGGCACCAGAAGGATGGAGAGGTGCCGAAACCAAGTAGACCCAGAGCCTGCCCTGCTGGGGCTCATGGATCAGAGGGGCGTGGGGTCACCATGCCCGGCATCAGGCCCCGGCAGGCCCTTGGGTCTGTCTGAGGCCAGACTGCTTCTCTAGGCACAAAACCCCAGGCACAACCTACAGGATCACCAGTAGGGTGCTGGGAAAAGAGCCTGGACTGGAGTCAAGGGATCTGGGTTTCTGAGATGTTGCTGCTATTTTAAAAGATTTATTTATTTGAAAGGCAGAGTTTACAGAGAGAGAAGGAATCAGAGAGGGAGGGAGGGGGAGAGGGAGAGAGGAAGAGAGAGACCTTCCATCTGCTGGTTCACTCCCCAAATGGTGGAAACAGCTGGAGCTTCCTCCAGGTCTCCCACATGGGTGCAGGGCCCCAAGAACTTGGGCCATCTTCTGCTGCTTTCCCACATGCATTTGCAGGGAGCTGGATGGGAAGTGGAGCAGCCGGGACTTGAACCAGTGCCCATATGGGATGCCAGCATCACAGGCGGCAGCTTTACCTGCTACGCCACAATGCTGGCCCCAAGACATCACATTTTTTCTTGAGCAAGAGGAGCCAAGGGCCAGGTCCTGTCTCCCCAGAGCTGCCTAGTGAGGAGGCGGGGCCTCGAAAGGCTCTCTGGCTCTAAACTGCACTGATGGACAGCCTTCGAGGGGTCTGGTACCTAGTAAAGGATATGCATGAGACTTGTACTCAGTGGGCCCCCAAGGATGAATCCAGGCCAGGCCACCCTGACTGCAAGGGACTCTGGGGGTGCTTCTATCTCTCTGTGGCCTAGAAGAGCTGCTTGTTCATCCAACTATGGAGCGGCTCTACCCGTTCCCTGCCCGCCCCCAGACCCCCACATCTCTGCCTGACTAATGAGAAGCCATGTCAGTTCTGGTGCTGTATGCACCCACACACACCCACCCACCCCAAGTTCAAGCCTCTCCCTCGTCTGCCATCGTGTAGCACCAGTCTGTCTACAAAGGTCTGCACCTTGCTCTTAGCCCCACCCACGTGGTTCTAGCCATGCTGGTCTTTCTGCTGTTTCTTGAATGTGCCAGAGCTGTCCCCTGAGCTGTCTCTCTGCCCTTTTATCCCACTCTACCCTCTCTCACAGCAGGTGCTGACATCACGTGGCACAGATTTCTCCAGGGACTGCCAGTGCAACACACAAGGAGTTCCCAAAGGGCAGGTTCTGGGCGCCACTACTCTCTTGTACCCAGAAAGGAGCCTGATGTGGAGTGGCGCTCAGTGAAACTGTGAGGGACGGAGGCAGCAGGACAACAGAGATGAAGGAGTGAAGAACTTAGCAGTAGTCTTTTATGGTTGTTTCTTCTTCCCGTGGGAAAACAAAAGAGCCTTCCTCTGGAAGAGGTCTTTGTTGTTGACAGAACCAAAGTAGAGCTGTGCATGCCAAACCCTTGGGGTCTCAGTCTTGGTGCCCAGCAAATGGGAACCATTCCCTCTTTAGATGAATACCAAGGGGGTGAGGATGAAATTAAATCCAAGGTACAAAAGCAAACTGGAAGATGTAAAAGCTTTTTACAAAAGTCATTAGTTCCAGAAGAGGCTCATGAGGTCTAAAGAATAGATTCCAGGGGTTAAGCAGGTAAAGCCACTGCCTGAGACATGGCATCTCTCAGGCAACACAGGCATGGTGGCTGCCGGTTCAAGTCCCGGCTGCTCCGCTTCCCATCCAGCTCCCTGCTAATGACCTAGGAAAGCAGCAGAAGATGATCCAAGTCCTTGGGTCCCTGCACCCATGTGGGAGACCCAGATGGAATTTCAGGCTCTTGGCTTCATTGTGCCCTAACCTTGGCCACAATGCAGTCATCTGGGGAGTGAACCAGTGGATGGAAGATCTCTCTCTCTCTCTCTGTAACTGCATTTTGAATAAATCAATCAATCTTAAACAAGAGAGAGAGAGAATGGATTCCATTACTGAGTGGATTCTCTCTGCTGAGCACAGATGAGCAGATGAGAGATGAAGGGTTGGAAAAGTCTGGGCCAGAAAGTGACAAGAGGGGCGGGGAAAGAGCCAGGGAATCGGGCAGGAAGACAAAGCCAGCACCCAGATGGAAGCTCCTGGGCCAGAGTCTGCGTATTCTGTTTGCTCACAGGATGAGGTGTGCTTGTGTTCTCACATACAGACCCTAACACACACACACACACACGCATGCACGCATACATACACACACACACACACACACACACAACCTAACTTAGATACTCTCTCACTGCAAACACAGAGGGCTAACCAAGGCAAACAGGCTCAGGAGGAGAGCTAACCTTCCACCCTGCTCCTCCTCCCTCATTACAGACATGAATCCAAAGCCCTAAAAGGCAAACAGCACCCCAGGTTTAGGGCTCCAGGTGGCCCTTCTGAGAGGGGCTGCAGCAGGCCCACCTGTGCCATCGGGCATCCCGCAGACGTAGGTGGGCAGCATCTTGACCGTGGCCAGAGGGTGGGTCTTCTTCTTCAGCCCAAACTCGAGCTCAGCCCGCATCCTGTCCTGCACACCCACAAGCTGCTCGAGGGTCAGCCGGAACAGAGCCAGCACCTCGTCGATCTGCTTCCGCTGGGCCTGCACGCGGGAGGCCACCGCGGTCACCATGGCGGCCCCCTTGGTGCTGCCACTCTCTGACAGGAGGAAGCGGACATCACAGTTGGGGACCAGTTTCCGCACTACTTTGTGCAGGCGTTTGGGGTACCTGAAAGCAGGGCAAAGACAGCATATTTCACACTCAGGAAGGCCCAGCCCAGCCAGCGGGAGCAGACACAGGCATGGTGGGGCAATACATCCTGCTGGGCCAGAGCACAGCCCTTTCTATGCTGGATGGCGGGGCAGGGGTGTTAGGTAACTAGGAAGACGGGCAGTGAAAATGTGCTCTGGAGGCCTCGGGACATGGCTAATTTATCCACTGGTGTTTCAGCCATGAGAGCAGGCCCATGCATAGGGTGCTGGCTGAACATCACCCCGTCCCAAAGGGAAGGGTTTCCCTCCCAGCCCTTTTCAGGGTGAACCCCCAGTTGGCTTCCAAAACCACCTCTGGGCCTTTTACTCTCCTTCCTCTGAAAGATTTTCCTTTTCTCTCCCAAGAACTTTCACATGAACTTGCCAACCTCTACCATCCCAATTTTCCTTGTCTATAATTAAGTGTGCCTTGTTTCCTACTCTTACCACATAGTGGGTAATCAGTAAGTAATGGATAGACAAGACAGATGGGCACAGGATGGATGGATGGATGCATGGATGGAGACACAGATGGGTAGATGGACCTATGGATGGATACACTGATAGCTAAGTGGATGGACGGGGGGATGGATGGACATGTGAAAGGATGGAAAGGTGGGTGGATGGATAGGGGAGGGATGAACAGACATGTGGATGAACAGATTAGTGGACACATGGGTGGTTGGAGGGATGGATGAACATGTGGATGGATGGAAGGAAGGAAGGAAGGAAGAGCTGGGTGGATGAATGAATAGAGGGAGGGGTGGATGGCCATGTGGACACATGGATGAGTGGCCTTCCTCATTAGACAACTGGCTTTAGCAGAACATTCCCATAATGGTGGCCCCCAAAAGCAACCCAGTCAGAGGAATGTGGGTGCTGGATCCACCCACTCCTTTGCAGAACCAACAGAAGGCGGGTGGTCCCAGCTGCTCAAACTACACAGTCCAAAGAGAACGCTGAGATGCCACTGCAGGGAAGGCCATCTGTGGGGTGTAGGCTGGCAGACGGCACTCACTGGGGGTGGATCTTGTAGAGCGTGCCGTCCATGCCCACAGTGGTCCGGAGCCGTGTCAGCCTCTTGTTCTCCCGGAGGCGGGTCAGGATGGCCGCCAGGGCAGCAGCACAGAGGTTGGCCGAGCGGAAGGAGACGATGGTGCAGACATGCTGGACGGCAATGCAGTCGGCCTCGGATGGCTCCAGGCCCAGATCCACCAGGATCTCTCTTGTATTGGCCAGGCCTTCTTTATACCTGCCAGGGAGAGGAGTGAAAGGGCCATACTGCTCCCTCCTGTGGGCATCCCCAGCCCTCTCCTCTCTCAAGGATTGTGAAAATAAATGAGCTGGTGCCTAGCAATCCAGTGAGGACAATATCAACACTGATAACAGCAGCCACTACTTGCTAAGCACTTGCTACGTGCCAGACGATTGTCCAAGGGTTGTATGTGAACTCACTCATCTAATCCTCACCTCAGTCCCGTAGGAAGCACCACCAGTCCCCATTGCAGAGATGAGGGATGTGAGGCACAGAGAGTGAGTAATTTTGACCAAGGTCATACAGCAGGTAAATGCTAGAGCCAAGGTTTGAACTCAGTTAGATTACAGAGCCTGCATGTGTAACTACTCTGGACAATCCTGCCTTTCTTTTTTTTTTTTTTTTGACAGGCAGAGTGGACAGTGAGAGAGAGAGACAGAGAGAAAGGTCTTCCTTTTGCCGTTGGTTCACCCTCCAATGGCTGCCACGGCCAGCGCACTGCGGCAGGCGCACTGCACTGATCCGATGGCAGGAGCCAGGTACTTATCCTGGTCTCCCATGGGGTGCAGGGCCCAAGTACTTGGGCCATCCTCCACTGCCTTCCCGAGCCTCAGCAGAGAGCTGGCCTGGAAGAGGGGCAACCGGGACAGAATCCGGTGCCCTGACCGGGACTAGAACCCGGTGTGCCGGCGCCGCAAGGCAGAGGATTAGCCTAGTGAGCCGCGGCGCCGGCCAATCCTGCCTTTCACAGAAGCTCCATCCCCACTCAGTCTGGCTCAGACAAAGACTCTGCTGGGCTAAGAATCTAAACTGACTACAGAGCTCAGGACAATGCCAGGGTTTTGAAAATCAGGAGCAGAACCCGCAGTTAACTGAGGCCAGCCGGCTCCCCATTCCAGCTTCCTCTTCTAGGGACCTGGGCAAAAGCTGTCCATGTTGGGACCAGATGGAGAAGGCTCTTGCCACTGTGGGAGCTTTCAACTAGGACCCCATGCGTGGGCTCAAAGGGGCCCAAGGGTGCTCTGATATCATAAGTAAAATTGTGCACAAATGTGCATTTTGGGGATAAAGCATCCAGAAAGGGGCCTGTGACCCTAGCAAAGTTACAAGCCACCCCTTCAGACAGGAGGAAGGCAGCAAGCGTGGAGAGAGGGTGGCCCCTGCAGAACTCCTGGCTGACAAAGCCAGAAAGAAGGTGGCACCTGAGTCCCAGCAGAAACTCCAGCCCATATGAAGCTGTGCCCAGGTCTGACATCCTGTTGGTGAAGGGGAAGGACCTGGTTCCCACTGCTGTCCACCCCGAGCCCACGGCCCATGGCCACCCACCCTTGCCCTCTCAGAGTCAAGGCAGAAGGGCCTCAGCCAGCGGCTTACCTCTCCATGGCAGCCACGTGCTGTGTTTCGATCTTGCCCTTGGTGTGGAGAGCAGAGGACTTCTGGCCACCAAACAGGAGGCCAGTCTTGGCCATCTTCAGCAAGATGAGCCTGACGAGCTCCCCCAGGTACAGGCCGCTGATCATCTTTTCAAACCTGTGATTTGGTGAACGGATTAGTGGGAGGAACGCCCTTGGTGATGCAGCATCACTGCCCAAAGCCCAGGAGCCAGAGCCACAGTCCACAGCACAGGCCAGAAGGCCTCAGTCCAGCCCAGCGCAGCTGCAGCCCACTGCCCGTGGGAGCCCACTTTTCTGTGGGAGCTGTGCCCCCGCATCTGTAAAGGAGAGGACTGAGCCAGAGAAGAGCTAAGGTTCCTTCCTCCTCACAAAACCCCGGATTCCAAGAATCTTTATCTCAAGTTACCCCTGGTCACGGGGGTGCCACAAGCGTCCTCAACATCATAGACGTCAAGAACTTTCCCCAGATCACCCAGCCATGGCATCAAATCCAACTTCAGACTCAGAGGCTTCCAACCCCTACATCAAGCTTCTGTCCGAGAGAGAAATGTGCTGTGTCTGTGAGATGGGCACGGACAGCTCCAGAGAGACTCTGCAAAAATGTGGGTGAAGTATCCCTCAGAGCTGCCTACGTCTTTACTCTGGGTCTGCACACCACCCCAGGTAAACTGTTACATATAATTTACTTTTGCTATATCTTTTTTTCTTTATCTACTTGAAAGGTAGACTGACAGAAGGAGAGAGAGAAAGGGAGAGAGATCGTCTATCTACTGCCTGATTCCCCAAATGCTGACAATAGCCAAGGATGGGCCAGGCCAAAATCAGGAGCCAGGAGCCCCATTTAGGTCTTCCACACGGATGTCAGGGACTTATGAACTTGAGACATCATCCACTGTCTCCTGGAATGCATTAGCAGGAAGCTGGATCAGAAGCAGAGCAGTCAAGACTCAAACCAGCACTCTGATATTAGATAGAGGCAGCTCAACTGGCAGTTTAACCCAGCACATCACAATCCCCATGATGCCCACCTTTAAATATAATTTCCATTCTCTAAATATAATAAGACACAAAATCAAGCACAATCTGTTTCACAATCAACCTTATATAGTCCACTATCAAAGTCTTAGAACATTAAAGAAACAGAAGACAATAAAAAAATCAGATTGAATTTGCAGAAATGGGATTTATTTTAAGTGAAATGGAAACAGATGAGGAGGATAAAGCCCAATGACTGGATACCACTTCCTTGGAACATGACTGCTTGGGGTCACCAGGGAAGTCAGTGTGTGCTGGGAGCAGGTGCAGTCAACTGCACACGGGCAGTTCTGGTGTTTAAACGGCTGCTAGGAGGCACCTAAAATATTCACTCATCAGGGCAACTCTGCAAAATGGTTGATTCCAGAGCTGGGGCTGGGGATGTGTGAGACGAGGACGACCCTTCTTCCTGTGCCAGAAAATAAAATGTTCTTAAAGGGCAATGGGGACATGTCAAAGGGACACAGAGGCCGGCTGGAAGGGTTTCCTTTGAAAACATTTGATCATGAAACCAATAAGAAGAAATCAGAACTCATTCAAAAAGAAGCCACAGCACAGTAAACGGATGGAGGAGATAGGAAAGCTCTGCCTTGCGGTAGGATAACAGCTAATACACACAGCAGCGATGGGTTCAGAAACTCGTCGATGGATGCTGAACCTAGTGAGTGAAAGCTGCCGGAGGAACGCAGTGTTGACACCGTCTCACGGCATCTCCACACCAGGGACCTGCTCATTACAAAAGGAGTAAGGGCGACCTGCACTGCAGACCCCTGTTGGGTATCCCCTTGCCTATGTGATCAGAGTTAGCTCAAGCAGTAAGGGAGCAGACACACGCCGCGTGCCTCCCCATCCTAGGCACTGCAAAGGCCATCGTCCCTGGCAAGCCGCTGCTGCTCCAAAGTGCAGAACCTGAATCTAATCACGAGGAAACAGCAGACTGATCCAAACTGAGGGGCATTCTGTAAAATAAATGGCCTGCATGCTTTGAGGTCATGAAAAACAAAGAGATCCCAGGGAGTTGCTCCAGACTGAAGGCGGCTAAAGAGGCGCAGCGGTGAAATGTAACCCATGATCCTGGACCGGAGCCCAGATTGGGACACGTCTTTCTTTCTTGTTTTATAAAAGACATTGGTGGGGCAGCTGGTGAATTATGAATAAAGTCTAACTCAGACGCTAGGACTCAGCACTGATTGTCTAACTGTAGTGACTGTGGTGGTTATGTAAGAGCAGGTTCTTGATTTTGGATGATATGCCCTGATGTATTTAAGGGTACATGGTCACTACACCTGCCACTCAGTCTCAATGGTTCCTGAAAGGTGATGCTATACATCCACACAGACGTGTACCCCAACAGCAATGGGAGCGTGTCAAAAAGACACAGGAGTCAAAAAGAAAGAACTGCTACTTGGGAAATCTGAGTGAAGAGGGTGAGAATATGGGAAATTCTGTACTATTTTCTCAACTTTTCTAGAGACCTAAATTTACTTTTGCACTTTTTGAAAATATTTTTTTTCATTCAACAAATACTGGCCTGCAATATTGTATAAGATACCACGTGTGGGAGGGAAAGGACAATCAGCCACGTGGCTACCCTCAGGGAGCTCAGCACGGGGACAAGTGCTAAGCAGATAGCACCACGATACTTACAGTGCAGGCAGGATGGGACGAGGCTGAAAAGACCCTGCCCAACTAGAGAAGAGAGGGACGCGTGCCCTGGGGGGGGGGGGGTCACACCTTTGTCTCCAGTGCCTTGTGCATATTCTTGGAAATCTTGATGAATCAGAATTAGAGTTCCAGCTTAATTTATGCCCTAATCACTTCACTTCCTTGGCTTTGATTTCCTCGTCTGTCCAGTGAAACTGGAATAAAGTCTTGCCTTGTAAACTCATCATGACAGATGGCTTGCCGCGACGAGGGCCTCCCAGGTATCAAGGGCACAGAGGGAGTGGGGATGGCCTGGTGTGCTCACCCAGAATCTGGCAAGAAGATACTCACAGCTGCTTCCCCGGGTTGAGCGAGCCAAGGTCCAGCTCCCTGTCAAACTCAGTGCGGATGTCTTCCAGGGCGCCGTCGTCACCGAAGGCCCCCCACTCCGTGTTGATGCACATCCTGCCCTCGTCGCCCTCCACCAGGTCGATGTTGCTCATGTCCTCCATATAGCACGCGTTGGTGCCAGTGCCTGGACAAGGGGTCAGAGAGAACACGTGAGCAGAGAGGCGCTCCTGGCTGGGCAGGGACGGAATGAACCCTCGGCAGCCCAGCTTCCAGGTGCTTCTGTCGCTTCTGGGAGGCCCCTAGCACTTGGGAGGCTGTAGGAGGCTTGGGAAATCACTCAGCCTGGTTTTGTCAAGGCAGCCACAGGCAGGACTTGAAGTTCAGTAAGTCAACAGCAGGCTGAGTTTTAGGTTGATCATTATGTGTGGCCTAAGAATGATACTGTCTCATTCTCAGCCACACAGACACCCCTCACCCTGCCATGTTGTCTCTCTCTTTCTTTTTCTTTCTCTCTCTCTCTCTCTCTCTTTCTTTCTTTTTTTACTGTGTTTGTTTATTTGAAAGTCAGAGTCACAGAGAGAGAGGGAGAGATAGAAAGAGATCTTCCATCAGTTGTGTCACTGCCCAAATGGCTGCAACAGCCATGGCTGAGCCAGGCTGAAGCCAGGAGCTTCATCAGGGTCTCCCACATCAGTGGCAGGGCCCCCAGAACTTGGGCCATTTTCCATTGCTTTCCCTAGGCCATTAGCAGGATCTGAGTCGCAAGTGGAGCAGCCAGGACACAAACCGGCACCTATGTGGGATGCCGGAGGCACAGAGAGCAGCTTTACCCACTACACCACAGCACCAGCACCCCCACACACTCACCACGACTGAAAATCACTCGCCAGTTCAGTTGTGTGGCCTTTCCCCCACCTCCCCAGGGACTCACCCCTGTGACCGCAATACCAAGTGCAGGGCCTGGCACCCAACAGGCCCTCAGTGAACACTTATGAATGAATGAAGGAGCCGATCAACCAGAAATATTTGTATTTGGATTTTGGGGGTTTTGGAATATTTGCATATATATATAATGAGGCACCTTGGGGATGACACCCAAGTCTAATCTCAAAATTCATTTATGCTTCATATACTATGCCTTATACTCATAACCTGAAAGGAATTTCATACAGTGTTTTTGGTACACCTGCACTTTGACTGCAACCTGCCCCATGAGGTCAGGTGTGGAGTTTCCCATTTGAGGCACCACGTGGGAGCTCAAGAAGTTTCAGATACTGGAGACAGGCATCTGGCAGAGTAGTTAAGACCCACGGTGCCTGGGTTCCAGTACCGGCTCCAATTCCAATTCTAGCTTCCTGCTAATGCAGACCCCAGGAGGCATCAGATGACGGCCCACATACTTGCTGCTCATGTGCAAGACCCAGACTGAGTTTCAGCCTCTGGCTCCAGCCTGGCCCAGTGCAAGCTGTTGCAGGCATTTGGGGAATGAACTAGTAGATGAAAGATCTTTCTTTCTGTCTCTCTGCCTTTCAAGTAAACAAAAAATAAATTAAAAAAATAAAACTTTTGGAGTTTAGACATTTTAAACTTCAGAATTTCATACTAGGGATGCCCAGCCTATAGTAATTGTCCATCTCCCTATGTTGCTTCTCTCAGCAGACTGTGTCTATGTCCTTTACACAGATTTTACCTAGATTTTGCTGAAACAAAACCTGAAATCAGGCCCTTCCTCCAACCCTCAGAAAGCAAATCCCACCGACTCACCGATGATGACTCCAACTTCGCAGTAGGGGTCGTCGTAGGCACACGTCATCATGGTCCCCACGGTGTCATTGACCAAGGCCAGGATGTCGACATCCATGTCCTGCTGAACACAAAGTCCCACAGAGGGTCAGCGGGTGGCAAGGAGGAGGGGACCGCTCCCCACGGAGGAAGTGAGCACAGTGAAGGTGGCTGGCTGGGAGGCTGCTAGCTGGGCCTGCCCTGGAGAAGCAGGCCTTCGACCAGGTTCAGGGAAAGGGAGCCCCAGGGGGAGCTAAAGAAGGGACATGCTCCTGCTTTGTGGTGAGGGTCTCTGTGCAATGAAAATGGGGGCAAGCATCCCAGGGGCTCCGCAGCCCTTGTGAGGACCCTGGGAAGTCACTGCGGAATCATGTTTACCCCGGAGTCCTCGCCCACAGGGACAGCTTAGCCAGCAGGCGTAGCTTCAGTCAAGTCCCGTCCAGGGTTTCCACTGAGTCAACCTGGGTCAGTGCACCAAGGGTCCCGAAGGTTTGGAAGAACATTTTCAAGTAAAATGAAAACAGCAAGAGAAAAATACAGGCTATGAAAGAACAGGATGCCTCCGGCGCCGTGGCTCACTAGGCTAATCCTCTGCCTGTGGCGCTGGCACCCCGGGTTCTAGTCCCGGTTGGGGTGCCGGATTCTGTCCTGGTTGCTCCTCTTCCAGGCCAGCTCTCTGCTGTGGCCCGGGAGTGCAGTGGAGGATGGCCCAAGTGCTTGGGACCTGCACCCACATGGGAGACCAGGAGAAGCACCTGGCTCCTGGCTTCGGATCAGCATAGCTCCGGCTGTGGAGGCCATTTAGAGGGGTGAACCAACGGAAGGAAGCCCTTTCTCTCTCTCTCTCTCTCTCACTGTCTAACTCTGCCTGTAAAAAAAAAAAAAAAAAAGAGAGAGAGAGAGAGAAACAGGATGCCAGCCTCAAAGAGAAAAAAGACTTGAAGGGGATACATCCAAAAACGTCCTCTTGCTGATGAGATAATGAGCAATTTGGGCTTCTTTTCCTCTTTTCCAGCTCACCAAGGTCTTGCTTTCGTAGTTATTTAAATTATCGTAAGATACATTCAATAAATAGCGATGTTCAGTGAACAGAATGGGAAGCAGAACAGAGTCATATTAGGAAATGTGATCTTTTAAAGTTTCAGAGAGGGGTGGGATGGCTCACACAGCGTGGGTTCTCCCCAAAACCCCCTGAGAGGGCGGTGGCAGCCCAGGGAAGGGAAGGGCACATGGCTCACCCGTGGGCTCATGCACTTTGGCCATATCTGAACTACATACATCTGGACTACAGCAGGAAGGGCCCTCACACCCACCCCTCGGATTCTCCTTCCAGGCAGGCACAGCACGAGGCCCCCAGGAGAAAGAGGCTAGGACTTGGGGGAGGCGACTCCTCACCTTATGCTTTTTCACGGCTTGAGTCAAGCGGCTCACTACATCCGTGTCCTGGACGCCACGTGCCTTGAATTTCTTGGTCCATGAAAGTAGGACGCCCTGTGAGAAGACACAAGCCCAGGGCTCATGATACAGTGCACAGCTGCCACCCTCACCACATACCCCACCCTCTACACTGCATCCCCCTAATTTTTTTTTTTTTTTTGCATTGCTTCAGAGGCCTTTTCCAGTCACTTAAATGCCTGCATTACTCTCATCTGAACAGACTGAAACATCATGATGGCACAAAGAGCAACTGCTGAAGGGTTAAAATGGAACCATCTCCTCCCTCACCAAATGCTCTGATGAAAACACCTCGCGTACGGCAGCTGCATATCACACATGGAGGACATGTGGCTGGCAGGCAGAACCACGAACACGCAGTTACCTTACGGGATTCCCTCGGGAACAATTCAACCTGGAGAAATGGTTCTCAAGTTGCACTATCAGTTATTTGCCTAAAAATCATGCTTTCCAAAAGTTTCATGTACAAGACAGCAAATAAGCATAGAATTGTTCAGACTGGAAGAGGACCAGGAGGTTAACAGAATCGCTCCAGGGCTGCTGAGCCCAAGCTCACAACCACCCCCATCCACTCCCTCGTTAGAGACGAGGAAAGGAGCTGTGGAGGGGGAGGTCTCGCAGTGGAGGGCACAGCCCAGGGACGACGGCACCTCTGACACCACCAGGTGTTTTCCTTGCACCTCAGCACCACTGTGTGGCACCTCCCTAACTGCCGCCTTCCGAGGCTCGGACAACGGGGACCCACGAGCGACAGCTGTGCTACAGTTGCCTTATCCAGAAAGGTGCTGGGATGTGGGGTGGGAGAATAGGGAAGGGAGGGACTGACGCTTGCCATTTAATGCTAAGTTGGGGAAAAACAACAGTATACAAGTATATCTGTTTTTATCTGGAGAGCACAATATCAGTGTTTGTCATAGAAGTGACTGGAGAGGCCGGTGCCGCGGCTCACTAGGCTAATCCTCCGCCTTGCGGCGCCGGCACACTGGGTTCTAGTCCCAGTCGGGGCACCGGATTCTGTCCCGGTTGCCCCTCTTCCAGGCCAGCTCTCTGCTGTGGCCCGGGGGTGCAGTGGAGGATGGCCCAAGTGCTTGGGCCCTGCACCCCATGGGAGACCAGGATAAGTACCTGGCTCCTGCCACTGGATCAGCACGGTGCGCCAGCCGCAGCGCGCTGGCCGTGGCGGCCATTGGAGGTTGAACCAACGGCAAAGGAAGACCTTTCTCTCTGTCTCTCTCTCTCACTGTCCACTCTGCCTGTCAAAAAAAAAAAAAAGTGACTGGAGGGGGCACCCCACAATTCTAGTTGAGAGTCTCACTCAATGTCGTGATCAGAGGTGCTTTCTATTTCCCCTCTGAATTTTTCAACTTCTACTTTTTTTTTTATTCCAAAAACATTATATCTTATCATCAGAACACACACACACACTTCTCCTTGGCTAAAACCTTTCTGTCTCTCCATTTTAAAAATGTACAAACAGGATCAGGTGTTTGGCCTCGCAGTTAAGACACCAGGTAAGTTACCTGTGTCCCATATCCCAGTGCCTGCATTCACACCCAGCTCCAGTTCCCGACTCCAGTTTCCTGCTGATCCAGACCCTGGAAGGCTCAAGTAGTTGGGTCCCTGACACCCACAGGGGAGACCCAGACTGTGATCCTGGCTCCCAGCTTTGCATGGCCAAGCCCCAGCTGCTGCAGACATCTGGGGAGTAAACCCATGTCTGCTCTCTCTGCTTCTCAAATAAATGAAAGTAAGCGGCTTCCTCCTCTAATTCCCATGCCTTCATCTTCCTTAATCATCTTTAGTTTCTCAAAGAAGCCCTCCCAGTCGTGAAGGCATCCTTCACTGCTCTTCCCACCCTCTTCTGTACGTGCACAGCTGAACGGACCCCGCCTCCTCCAGAAGCCCTTATTTGAGTGTCACAAGATCCACCTTGCAGCACAGCCATGCTGGACGAGCTACACATTTCAAGCTGCTGGGACTCAGCAAAGGACACCCCGAAGCATCGTGCTGGACTCCAGAAGCAGCCTCAAGATCTCTCGGACTTCCCTCCCCCATCTCCTGAGCCTCTTGTTCTCCTAAGGTGCAAGAAGGAATTTCTCTGAAGTTCCCCTCTCAATGTACACGGCGGCTCCTATAGAAGATGAACTCCAGAGTTGATGTACGCCCAGGTGAACTTTGTCCCAGATCCCTGTCCCCAGCTTCAGAACCACTCATCTCCCCTAACAATACTTCACCTCCCCTGCAGCCCACGTCTTTCTCCCTGACCTGCCACCTGGCCCTCCTCCATTCCCTGCGCTGTGTGACTACTGTGCACGTGTCTGCCTTCTCTCCTGTTGATCTGTCAGTCTGCTTCAGTCGACTCCTTTACTGAACCGTGACAAGGAGGAGGGGATGTTTCCTGAGCTCCCACGGGGACCACGTTCAGTTATGGTTATGAATGAGTTTTTTGTTGGTTGGAGCTTTTCTACTGAACTTTCTTGCAAGGTAGTCTATCGGGAAAATTTATAAAATACAAGTATTTCAACCAGACTTCGATGAGAGAAAGTATTTCTCCCTTCTTCAGTATAATCTAGATTCCTTCCTTAGTTCAAATGTTACTTGAAAATCCTTATCATGAAAGAACAGAAAATGGGTCAAAGAGCTTTTTAATGGTAGGCACCTGCTGACATTAAAAAAAATTTTTTTTATTTATTTGAAACAGATAGGTAGATGAAGATCTTCCATCCACTTGTTCACTCTCCATATGCCTGCAACAGCAGGGCTGGGCCAGGCCAGAGATAGGAGCCCAGAACTTCAGCTAGGTCTCCCATGCGGGTGGCAGAGACCTAAGCACTGCAGCCATCACCTGCTGCCTCCCCAGGGCCAGAAAAAAAACAGCGAAGCCCAGAGCAAAGCTCCCCTTGGCCTAACCTAAACATTCCAAAAACTTTCCATTATATTCCCGATCTATTCTTTATAAAAGAATGCGAATGTAAACCTCAGCCTTTCTCCTGTAGGGATGATGGCAAACCCCCCACTCAATAGGATTAAATAAATGATTAGTTGCACCTTTCAATCACGAGCCAGCTACCAAGCCCTACCAAGTACAACAGTATTCTAGAGAAACCCTGGAGTGGGCAGGGTGAGGGGAGAAGAATCACACACCACAGCACTTGCTCTCCAAAGCACAAAGGGCTGGGCGTTCGGTGCCATGTCGTTTTTTGTTTGTTTGTTTTTGACAGGCAGAGTTAGACAGTGAGAGAGAGACAGAGAGAAAGGTCTTTCTTTACTGTTGGTTCACCCCCCAAATGGCTGCTACGGCTGTGCCAATCCGAAGCCAGGAGCCAGGTGCTTCCTCCTGGTCTCCCATGCGGGTGCAGGGCACAAGCACCTGGACCATCCTCCACTGCACTCCCGGGCCACAGCAGAGAGCTGGAAGAGGGGCAACCGGGACAAAATCTGGCGCCCCAACCGGGACTAGAACCTGGGATGCCGGCGCCGCAGGCGGAGGATTAGCCTAGTGAGCCGCGGCACCAGCCTGGTGCCATGGTTAAGTCGGCTCTTGGGATGGCTATCTCCTATATGGGAGTGCCTAGGTTCGTGTCCTAGTTCCACTTCTAATACAGCTTCCTGCTAATGTGTACCCCAAGAGGCAGCAGGTGATGGTTCAATTACTTGGGTTCTTGGGTCCTTGCCACCAACATGGAAGACCCAGATTTAGTTGTGGGTTCCCTGCTTTGGCCTAGCCCAGCCCTGGCTATTGTTGGGCATTTGAAGAGTGAAGAAGCAGGTGGAAGACCTCTCTCTCTGTCTCTCCCCCTTTTAAACAGAAGAAAAATTAAAAACACACACAGAGACACAGATCCAGTTAACACAAAGACAGTTATTGCAGCCAGCAGCTACACTTAGGCCCCAGGCAGTGTCTGGCATTTTACAAATGCTCCATCCAGCCCCAACTCCCCCACACCAACCCCCACTCCCACACCGCCCTGTCAGCCCAGGAGACATTAGTATCGCTGCTCCACAAATGAGAAGTTACGGAATCGTCCGCAGGGACACCTCTTGCTCCAAGCTGGGATTCAAAGCCAGGTCTGTGGTCCTGAAAGCTCAGCCCTTCTAGTATCTCACAACAGCAGGTGGCTCAGACCAATCCCATCAAACCCATCCCAAGGCGGATCATGACCTCAATGAAGGCCATGATTTGACAGTCAGACTGGGGGGTTATAACCAGAAGGCAAAGCAGACTGGGGGCCACCACCCAACACAGGAGCGGCCTGGTGAGACTTGACTGATGGTAACCCCTGGCCCCTGCAAGCTCAGCGTCCTAGTCCACATCCCCTCACTGACTTTGACAAATTCACCTAATGGCAGGTTCAGTGCCTGCCCTGTTTATAAACTGAAAAGTGGAGACATAGCGGTGAATTGGTGACACAGCTCACTCTAGCAACCCTACCTCCAGCTTCCTCCTGTGGGCTCACCAGGGAGGCAGCTTCCTGGAGCTGTCACCTTGGGCAGCTGTGTTAGGGGGTCCAAGTGTGGGCCACGGACCCGCAGCCTCAGAATCTCCCAGGCACCTCCTAGAAATACAAACCTGGGGCCTGGCTGCAGACCACATTAGGAAACCACAGGGTGGGCCCAGCGATCTGTGTTTAATAAGCCCTCTAGGGGATTCAGATGCACACCCAGGTTTGAGAAAAACCATTCCAGGGGCTGGCATTGTGGCATAGTGGGCTAAAAGCCTCAGCCGGTGTTGCCAGCATCCCACATGGGTGCCAGTTCCTCTTCCAGTCCAGCTCTCTGCTATGGCCTGGGAAAGCAGTACAGGATGGCCCAAGTGCTTGGGCCCCTGCACCCACATGGGAGATTCGGAAGAAGCTCCTGGCTTCTGGCTTTGGATCAGCCCAGCTCCAGCGGCTGCGGCCATTTGGGGAGCAAACCAGTGGATGGAAGACCTCTGTCTATAACTCTATCTCTCAAAATAAATAAAATATTTTAAAAAATTTCTTCCCTTTGCTGTGACCACGTTGAGTGCAAAATTAAAGAAAAAGACAATCAATCAAATAAGCAAGCTCCTGCTGTTCGCCCGTGTCCAGCCTCATTCCTGCCAGGCCCACTTCCTCTTACCCTAGAACCCCAACCCTGCCCAACCCTGCCCAGCTTCCCCCCTCCTGGGCTCCGGCCTTACCTCCTCCAGCTTGGTCTGTCTGCAGGGAAAAGAGAAGGTGAAGCCGAGCGGCAGCTTCTTGTGCATCAGCTCTTTGGTCTTCATGAAATCGGCCAGACAGTCAGCTACGTACTCAAACAGCTGCAGACAGGAGAACGCACAGGACGCGGGGCTCAGGCAGGGTCACTCTCAGAGGCCGCCAGGGCCTGGCCTGCCCTGCCCCACGGGGTACCTCGGAGCCGTTCCCACGGGTGATCTCGTTGGGCGTGGGGTAGAACTGACTCTCCATCTGGACACTGCGCTTCCCCTCTGCGGAGACCTGCACCTTCAAGACGCGAAACTTGGAGCCTCCAAGATCCAGAGCGAGGAACTCCCCGTTTTCTATTAAGAAACGTAACAGTTACAGCTCACTTAGTCTACTCAGTGGCAAGCTCTGTGTCAGCAGTGGGACAGACGAGCGACATCATTAAATCTCACAGCCGCCTCATGAGCTGGGTATCATCACATCCACTTGCAGAGGCTTTAGGAATGCGGCCAGGGGGTGGGCATTTGGCCTAGCAATGAAAACACTCACATCCCACGTCAGAGTAGCCGGGTTTGGGTCCCAGTGCTCCTGCCCCGACTCCAGCTTCCTACCAATACACAAAAGGGAGGCAGCAGCTGATGGTTCAAGTGGCTGGGTCTGTGCCACCCACATGGGACACCTGTTCTGAGTTCTCCACTTTTGATTTTGACCCCAGCCCAGCACCAGCCATTGTGGGCATTTGAGGAATGAAAAACAGATGGCAGCTCACTCTGTTTTTTCTCTCTCAATTAAATAGAAAACAAACAAACAAACAAAAAATAACAAGAGGAAGAGCTGGGGTGGATCCTAGCCTGTCTGCCTCACAGGATGAGCCTGTCAAACTAGGCCACAGTGTCAGGAAGGAGCCCGTTCCTTTGGAGAAGGGCCGTGAGGCTGGTGCCTATTCTAGCACAGAATACAGAGGACTGGGGCCCCAACCATGCCGAGACTCAGACAAGGGCATGAAGGAGAAGGCGGAAGTGGTCAGGGAAGACAAACCAGCCTCACACAAGCCTCAATCTGACGGGCAGAGGGAAAATCAGGAGGTGAGAGGGACAGGGGCTGAAGGATGGCCCTTGAGGTGCCAGAAGCAGAGAATGGAACGCAACCCAGCCCAGCCCAGCCCAAGGCAGATGCTGTTGATAAGTGGCCAGGTCATGTGCAGGGGAGGCAGCCAACATGAAAACTTCTGCTCACAATCCACCAGCACCTTCACTGCCAGCCACACACACGGGACAGAAACCCAGGAGCGCACACCCTTGAGCCACGCAGCCTTTGTACAGAATTCGCTGTACCTGAGAATGGCTGCAGGGACCAGGCACGCTTCCCAGCTCATGCCCCAAGGCCGAACTGCATGAGACTCCAACTCACAATCCTGGCACTTCGAGAGGCCTGCTTGGTACCATGAACCCCTGGCCACAGCTGCTTAGATCTCAGGGACCAAGCAGCCAGAGTCACTCCTTGCAAAACATGAAACAAAACAGAGAAGTGGCCAGCAGGTGGTACCAACTGAGAAGCAGCAGCCCAGTGGTGCGGGGTGGGGGGGGGGGGGGGACTACACTCCTGAAGCTGCTTCCCACGCCCTACACACACCACATTTCCTGCCCTCAGTCTCACCAGATCCTGCATGTGCCCCTCCCTGGCCCAAGTCCTGGTACAGCAAACCCTTTCTTGACCATGCTCCAGAGGGTCTCTCTGTTCCTCACAATAAAAGAGGTAGAAGCAAGCCTCTGGATTTTTGTTACCACGCAGGCTGCGATCCAAGGGAGGTGGGGCCTGGGAGTCTGCATTTCCAAACAAGCTTGCACCTGCTGCTGATGGTCTATGGACCACAGAGAGAGCAGCAAGGGTGTGCGATCCTCATGACCGAGCCGGCCAGCCAGCCCCAGCTCTGGTTTTTGAGCAGCCTCCTGGAATTGGTGGAGAAGCTGATGCATCTCCTCTCTCAGACCAGCCCTGAAAGGAGCCTGACGGAGCCACTCAGTGTTCAGTGAGGGACTCAGGGGGCTGAGCCTACACAGCTTTTTGTAGCATCTCCTATGCTCCCAGCAAAAGCAGATGCCCAGACCTTGCTGCGATGTGTCAGAAGCAGAGCAGGCCACAGCCTCCACATGTAAACATCAGCCGGGCACCAGCAAGGCAAAGACAAAGAATTGTGTGCTTCCTGCAGGTCTATCAGAAATCCAGCCACTTAGCAGGCCATTTCCACTGGGTGGGCCCAGCACTCTGATGGTGGGAAACGAGGGCAGAAGCACTCAAATGGGAGACAGACATCAGAGGCAGCTGGCAGCCCAGGGAGCAGACAGAGCAGTGTGGAGGCATCCCCAGGGAGGAAACCCTGGGCCAAGGAAGGAAGGGGTGGCACCTGCACCTTTGTGGCAGGAGGGAGGCTGTGCAGAAGTGAGGCTGGAAGGGTTAAAGCGGGAAGGATAGGAAGAGCTCGGGCTTTATCCAGAAGGTGTGAGGGAGCCAAAGAAAGACTCTGAGCAAGGGAGCCCCGATGTCTGACCGAGATTCTGGTGCCAACCAAGACACACAGAGGGTTGGACAGCCCGGAGGCGGTGGGCTGCAGTCCAGGTTGGAGGAAACGTGCTAACCCCAAAGAAAGAGCTGACCAGACCCTCGGGGAGGAAGGCCCTGCCCAGGCAGAGGAAGAGGGAGAGGGGGTGGTAAGGCCTTCAGGGTCTTTATAGACATGATTAAGGAAACAGTCTCCCAAGCTCTGGAGTCGTCTTCTTTTTTTTTTTTTTTTTAACTTTTATTTAATGAAGATAAATTTCCAAAGTACAGCTTATGGATTACAATGGCTTCCCCCCCATAACGTCCCTCCCACCCGCAACCCTCCCCTTTCCCACTCCCTCTCCCCTTCCATTCACATCAAGATTCATTTTCGATTCTCTTTATATACAGAAGATCAGTTTAGCATACATTAAGTAAAGATTTCAACAGTTTGTGGAGTCTTCTTTCAAGAACCCACTGCTGCAGGGCATCCAGCCTTCATGCCCTGTCTGGAACGTCCGGCCTCCTCCTCCCAAGCCACTGCCAGGCCTTGTACTCTGCTCCTTCCCCATCCCCTAAATCCATGCCCTGCACACGGTGCCCCATGACTTGGGACAACATGAAGTGTCTCTCCAAGGCTCACAGCAGCTGGACATCTGGACTCCAGGGCAGCCAGGTCTGCGCAGGCAGAGGCCTGGGGAACCGTGTGCCTAGGGTCAATCTAAATCTTATGCTCTAGCAAGTCAGAAATCCCCACCCTACTGCAGAGCCCTGGGCTCATCAGATGACCTCAGGCCGAATGTGCCACTTGGCTACCTGGAGGCAGAGGTCAAAGAAAGCGCCAGCTGGGGCTGGGCCAAAGAATCCTAATTCTGTGATCGCGTGGTAAGTGCTTCCCACACCCTGGCCTTCCATGACAGGTAGAGAAAGCACAAATGATAACAAAACTCATGAGGCTCTTGGGCTCCTGACTCCAAAGAACAGTCCACTGCCTAAAGGCTGGGAGGGCACTGAGGCTCACAGGGGGTGTGTCCTCTCAGGTAGGTTCTGGGGAAGGGAGGAGAAACCACAGTGGGCAGTGTAGAGGATTCCTCCAGCGTCCGTTGTTGTGGCACAGCAAGTTGAGCTGTGCCTGCGATGCCAGCATCCTCCACTTCCCATCCAGCTCCCTACTACTGTGCCTGGGAAAGCAGCAGATGGCCCAGAGGCTTGGTCCCTGCCACCCATGGATGGAGTTCCAGGCTCCTGGCTTCAGCCTGTCCCAGCCCTGGCTGTTAGGGCCATTTGAAAAGTTAACCAGTGGATCAAAGATCTGTCCCTCTCTCTCTTTTACATAAATAAAAAAAAATTTTTTTTAAAGGATCTCTCCAGAAACTGCAGACAACTCTAACAGAATGCACAAGCGGTTAGGAGGACCCCACGTGTCTGGTTTTGAGGATCGTGAACTGACCACTAGCTCACAAGCGCGACAGAGAACCAGGTTCACACTTCAGAGATCTCATAGCACTCCACGCACACAACCTCACCAGATCCCAACGCTGGGATCAGAAACAATGCTCCAGATCATGCCATTCTGGACTTCAACCTAGAGCAGCCGGGGAGCAGCCAAGGGGGGAGGGGTCTCCTCTGAAGCTCCCTTCTCTACCTGATGACTCATCACTAATGAGAACACCACTGCCTTCAACAGTGCTGTTCCAACTCCCTTGACCAAGGAAAACTGAGTTCCTATCACAGAGGAGAAGACTGAAAGTCGAACAGCATCCGAGAGCCCAGGGGAACGCTGTCCCAGGTCACTGTCCATTCTCCCTGGGGAAGCTCTTCAGCCTCAATCATCTGGCTCTTCTTTGAGTTTCATACGTCTTTGGATGTATGTATTTGAGAGAGAGTGGGAGTGGGAATTCAGGAAGGAGGGAGGGAGGGAGGGAGAGGGAGATGGGGTAGAGGGAGGGAGAGAGGAGGGAGGGAGGGAGAGGGAGATGGGGTAGAGGGAGGGAGAGAGGAGGGAGGGAGGGAGAGGGAGATGGGGTAGAGGGAGGGAGAGAGGAGGGAGGGAGGGGGAGAGGGAGGGGGAGAGGGAGATGGGATAGAGAGAGGGAGAGAGGAGGGAGGGAGGGAGAGAGGAGGGAGGGAGGGGGAGAGGGAGATGGGATAGAGGGAGGGAGAGAGGAAGGAGGGAGGGAGAGGGAGGGGGAGGGGGGAGAGGGAGGGGGAGAGAGAGGGAGGGAGAGGGAGGGGGAGAAGGAGAGGAAGAGAGAAAGCTCCCATCTTCTGATTCACAATAGCTAGGACTGGGGCAGGCCGAAGCTGGAGCCAGAAGCAAAATCCTGATCTTCCATGTGGGCAACAGAAACTCAATCACTTGTGCCATCACTACTGCCTGCCAGGGTTTGCATTAGCAGGAAGCTGGAGTCAGCAATCAAGCCCAGGCACTCTGGCATGGGATGCAGGCAACTTAACCAGCATCCCACCACTAGGTTGAATGTCTGCCCCATGTTTCATTTGTTGCATGGCTCCCATGCACATGTGCATGTTAATAAATGTGTATGCCCTTTCTCCTATTAATCTGTCTCTGGCCACTTTAATTCAGTAGTTTAAGGTCTCCAACTTTTGTCAGGGGGATTCCCGTGTCCCCTTCACTAATAGCCACTCCCTCTTACTAATGACAGTGGGAGCACAGTGGTCCTGGGGTTCACCAAGGGCACCTGACCCAGGGACCACACCACCACTGAATCACAGGCGAGACTCCTGTGAAGAGAGGTCCTGAGAGAGTGACGAAGGCGTCTCCTGGCCTGAGCAAGATGAGTTTTCTGAAACCTGCTCAGCTGGGAGCTAGTGTTTAGCAGTGAAGCCATCTGTGTCCTGCACTCTAGTACCTGGGTGCAAGTCCCAGCCAGGGCTCCTGCCTCCTGCCAATGCTGACCCTGGGAGGTGGTGGTGATGTCACAAGTGACTGGGTTCCAGGCCGGCGCCGCGGCTCACTAGGTTAATCCTCCACCTTGCGGCGCCGGCACACTGGGTTCTAGTCCCGGTCGGGGCACCGGATTCTGTCCCGGTTGCCCCTCTTCCAGGCCAGCTCTCTGCTGTGGCCCGGGAGTGCAGTGGAGGATGGCCCAAGTGCTTGGGCCCTGCACCCCATGGGAGACCAGGATAAGTACCTGGCTCCTGCCATCGGATCAGCGCAGCGCGCCGGCCACAGCAGCCATTGGAGGGTAAACCAACAGCAAAGGAAGACCTTTCTCTCTGTCTCTCTCTCTCTCACTGTCCACTCTGCCTGTCAAAAATAAACAAACAAACAAGTGACTGGGTTCCTCCTCCCCATGTATGAGACCTGGATTGAATTCCTAGCTGCCAGCGTCAGCCTTAGCCATTGCAGATATCTGGGGAATTCTCCAGCAAATGGGAAAGTCTCTTGATTGATAGACAGACAGACTCTCAAATCAATTAAATACAAAAATTTTAAAGACCTTGGCCAGTTACTTCTTTTTTGAAGAAAAAAAAAAGAAAAAAGGTTCATTTATTTGAGAGGCAGCCACAGAGAGAGGGAGAAACACAGACAGAAAGGTCTTCCATCTGCTGGTTCACTCCCCAAATGGCCGCAACAGCCAGGGCTGAGCCAATCCAGAGCCAGGAGCCAGGAGCAGGAACTCCCTCCAGGTCTCCCACATGGGGGCAGGGGCCCAATGATGTGGGTCAACCTCTAGTGCTTTCCCAGGCCACAGCAGAGAGCTGGATTGGAAGTGGAGCAGCCAGGACTTGAACTGGTGCCCATACGGGATACCGGCACTGTAGGCAGTGGCTTTACCCGCTACGCCACAGTGCTAGCCTCAAGCCAGTTTCGCTTCTAAACTTATCTGGCTGGAGGGCCAGGAAAGCACCTCCTCCCCACAGCCTTCAGATCATCCAAGGCCACTTTTCCTGGTTCTGGGACACACCTTGTCTGCATCCCAAGGAGAGGCCGCAGCTCCGGAAGCCAGGAGGACTTAGCCCTGGCATTCCCTTCTGTCCCTACACACCCCATGACTCAGTGCTTCCTCTGAATGGCCCTAAATGCACTGTTAAGGACCAGAGTGCCCTTAGCACTCTCATCAAGCAGCGTCAGTGATAGGGCTGTGAATTCAAAGAAGAGCTTCTGTTCCTCCATGGTGGGGGGGCTCACAGCCACCCCTATCATCCATCTGCCGCAAGAGAGCAAGATATTCCTATCAAGTGTCCCAGGGGCCTTCGGACCAGCAGAGCCAAGTTCCTTTGACCCCTGCATTACCCCAGAGGAGCCTAGAACCCAGCTAATCTAATGGAAGGCTCCCTCACCCCATCCTAGAGCCCCCCAAGCTTTAGTCCCTGCTCCAAAAGAGCCTGAGGCTACTGCAGAAGCCTGTTTGAGCACTGGGGAAGGCTCTTGCTGTCACCTGTCCTACTGACAGCTACTCACAGGGTTCCATGGGTACTGTGTGACACAGGGAGTCCCAAGCAAAACATGACAATAGAAGATATCAGTTCTTCTCCTTCTTAGAGCTTCTGACTGAGGCTAAGTATGGAAGAGTTGGGTGGGACCCCATAGATCCCCTCTGAAGAGCTCTAGGCTGCAGGAGGCAAAATAATGCGCCCCCACCCCACCCCCTTGTCCCCCCGCTGGGCATGTCCACGTCCCAGTCCTAGGGTTGCAGTTGGAATCAAAACTGCTCATCAGCCGACTTGGATGTTGGAAGATTATCCTGGCTTAACCAAGCGGGCCTACTGCCATCACAGGGCCTTTAGAGACGGAAGAGGGAGGCAGAGGGTCGGAGTCAAGAGATTTAAAGACAGGAAGAAGCATGAGCAGGGGAAGCTAGGCGGCCTCTAGGAGAAAAGTCAAGGAAACACAATCTCCTTGGAGTTTCCAGAAGGAAAGGAGCCCTGCCAACACCCTGACCGGAGCCCACTGACACTTGTTTCAGAGTTCTGCCTTCCAGAACCGTCACAGAATAAATCAACGTTGTTTTCACTCACTACCTTTGTGGTGAGATGATGTAGCTGCAACAGGAAATGAATATGCAGTCCAACTCTCCCGTTTTACAGATGGAGAAACTGAGGTTAAACACTTGCCGAATGCCACTGAGGAGTGACAGAGCTGAGCTAGAAGCAGATCTCACTTAGTATTTTTCAATGGCATCATACTGCCCTCCATTACTTGCTATGAATACTCTAGGATCCAGACACCTGGGAAATGCCATTTATGGTCCCTTCAACAAACATGCCAGGGCTTCGTGTGCATCAGGTGCTATGCTGCTAGAAGCTGGGAACATGGCAGGGAACAAGATCCTGGCCTCAAGGAGGAGGCTCTCACCCACAGGAGGATGACGAAGGCCCTGACAGGCACTTGGCCCAGGACGGGGATGATCTCTGTGCTGGGATTGAGAGTCTAAGCTAGTGCTCACCAGGGGAAGGTGCAGGAGGCCAAGACAGGGAGAGAACAAGGCACTCTGGGCTGTGGGACAAAAGGGGTCCTGTAGGACAGAGGCAGAGGGAGGGGGTATGAGAGAGGCCTAGGTAAGCCGGGGCATACTGGAGGAGGCCAAGAGGAGCCGGGGTCGGGGTCCCTGGCAGTCCCCAGCCCCACTCACCTGAGCCATCCGGAATGGCCCTGACAAAGGTGGGCAGCATCTTCACCGAGGCTGTGGGGTTGGTGTCCTTTGCCAGGCCCTTTTCCATCTCAACCTGGAACCGCGCCATGATGTCCAATAGGGTCTCGTCAGAGAGCCGCATGTGATACAGGAACCTGTCCACCTGGAACAGACACCGGAGTGGCCAGGGCTGGCTGCTGGCGAGCTTGCCCTCCAGTCAAGGCTGTAACTCCCCACGCCCGCCATGAAGCCACATTCCTGACTCTGCAGTGGGCCCACGGCGTGCGTTCCCCAGTGGTCAGGCTGGGGACAAAGTACAGAGTTGGGAGACCGGAATGGAATGGGGAGCTGAGAAAGGTGTGGACTATTCCTCAAACAGTGAACTCCACGGGAAATGTGGTTCTCCCATGTTTCTGATGGGACAACAGAGGGACCAAGCTAAGAAGTGTCCAGGTTCCGGGACTCCCAGTCCCAGGCCGTCACAGTTTTTCCCCTTGCCTGTCCACCACAATAAACTGGTTCATGCTTGAATCCTCAGTTCCCAAACATGGAAGCTTTCTTCTGTCCAATGACGAAAGCAGATAAAGCCAAGCTCTTTCCTTTCATTTACTGGCAGCTGGGAAGCTCAGAGCTAAATTCCATTTCCAGCTGTAATCTCTAAGATCTAGTCCTTTTAAATCTCCATTTTGGCTAAACTGAGGTGGTTCCATTGCAGTGAAGTGCAAATCTTAAAGGAGGAAATGAGTGGATGTGATTCAAGTCACCAAAAAGTGGGGCAAAGGACCGCCATTCCACAGGAGGGAAGTTATACAATCACATAGTCTGTGCTCAGCCCACCTGAAGGCGGCATGTCACATCAAGAGCTCCCTCCCCAAGCTCATGCTCACTGACTGGTGGGGGTCTTCTGCCTCCCCAGGCAGGGCTCCCTGGAATGGGACAGACTGTGGAAGGGGACGGGAGGGGCAGGACATACGTGCTCTGAATTGCCAGCCCTGTTTTGTACACTTAGCACCCTCTCCGTTCCTCTAGGTCACAGGAAGCTCGACCCCAGGCACATTCCTGGAGGAAGTGCACTTCTTTCCTAAGGCTGCCATCTGCAAAGTGCTCTCATGTGTGTCAACTCATCCAGGCTCCAGCTATGTAAGGCCAAAGTCACCGTCCCTGGTTGAGAGATGAGGAACATGGGCTCAGAGCCACTGTGCAGCACCAGCGGAGCAGAACTGGGAGTGGGAAGCAGCCCCTACACTCCACACCCCCAGAGCCCAGTTTTGGCTCAAAGCTCCATGTGGGATCCACAAGTCCGACAGCCAAATGACATGAAAACCACGGGGCTCACATCATCTCTGTCCGAGGACGGGTGCCCAGCATCAGCCAGGCCTTAGGGGACAAGAAGATCCAGCTCAGTCCAGGGCTCATGCAGAGACGACAGCAAAATGGCCTCATGGCCAGAACACAGGAGAGCACCGCTGACAACAAAGGACAATTGCGCTTTCCGCGTAGCTGGGAAGACAGGGACATAACCAGGTCAGGCTTTATTAAGGGCTTCCTGCTCAGCCCGGGCTCATCACGACTAATTGGTTGGCACAGCCACACACGATGTTGAAAACTGGACGGGAGGGACGTGACTGCAGTAATTGGGGTTGGGGAAGGGTGGGCTGCCCTGCGTGGGAACTGAACTTCATCTTTTATCTTCCCAAAGCCCCTTAGACAGTGCCCCTGAGCCCACCAATCATTTCTGCTCAGCCTAGAAGACAAAGAGCTTCCCCGGGTGGCTACCTCCTGTCCTCCCCCATGTGCCAGGGCCTGTTGGGATGGTTTGCAGCTGCAGCTGAGCGGGGTCAGCTCTTTGGGTTGCTCAGTAAGTTAAAGTTAGGACAGAAAGGACAATTCGGGCAGTTTCTGGTTTACTCTTTGTATCTCCCACAGCATCTTGTCTGATAGCTGCAAGGAAAGGAGGAAATGTTACACTGAGACAAGAAAGCTGCCCTTTAAATCCAAACAGGTGATCTGGGGCACGTGCCACCAGGGACACACACCGCAGGCCCTGGGGCAGGGGGCTCATGTCACAGAAGACTCGCACACTGCAGCAGCTGACAGCTTCCAGACAAGAGAGCCGTCAAGTCGCTTATTTGACTTAGAAGAGTAAAGGTAAAAATGTCCAGTCTGGCTGCTGGCTTACAAATGCAGGAGCTGCAGGGGGCCATGGGGTCCGAAGGTCTCAGACCACAAAACAAGAGTCCTTGACCCAGTGGTCTCATTTCTGGAACTCGAGAAATAACCCCAAATATGGAGAACAATAAATACAGACCAACGTCTACCATGGCAACATATAAGAATGTTTAAAAGTATCCCAAGGTTGGATAAGAAGGAAAAGGTGGAATAAATGATGGTACATCCGTTTGATGAAATGCTAGGCAGATGTCACAGTGAGAATTACTGAGAAATGTTGGTAAGCAACCCAGTAATAACAAAGGTACCAAGACTGGGAGCTTGTGTCCAGCTCACCATCAGGGTAACTGCGACAATGTACGTGGAGATGAGAGACTACAAGAGCTTCCACAAAGCAAACGTGACAGGGGGTGCAAGGAAAGGGGACATTTCCACCTTTTCGTAATGTTGACTCGCTAGACAGTAAAAAAAATACACGTTGGAAGCCTCACTGCCCTGCTCTTTCAGATGACCAATCTCAGGTCAGTGACCAGATCCGGCCAGGGCCATCAATAGGTCAAATAATATCAATATATTGAATTGGAAAAGAAGCTGCCAGCATGGCTTCTCTGTTCTTTCTCTCCTGTTTTGTTTTAAGGTGGGTATGGAGAGACTTTAAAAAAATTGTTCCAGGGTCAAAACAGGAGCCCTCCCAGGCAAGCATGGCCCAGGATCTGGACAGTTCTGAAACAGGAAGCAAGGCAACAGAGACAGACCTGGCTAGCTGACCACAGGGAGAACACGCAGTGCCTTCTGACCAGGTGTGTCACCACCACGTGGAGGCGTGTCCTGCGCAGCCCAACTCAGCCCGGCCACCACTACCCCACATCACCCCAGGTCACTTGCTTAGGGCAGCCACAAAGTGCTCCTGGCCTTCTTGCTTCCTGCAGGATAGGGAAGGTCAAGTCCAGGCATGGACAAAGGCTGCAATACATCAGTGCAGGGGCCCCCTGAGCCTGCACCTGGGTTGGTGAGCAAACATATCCCACTTCATCCTCGGGCAGAACAAAAGGCTCACTGCCACAGCAGGCCCAAGGTCTCAGGGCTCCAGAGACCGCTTCCTGGGGGCAAGAGAGCCGCTTCTTTCCTGAGCAGGGAGTAACAGCAAGCCAAATGCTCACGGAGGGCTTTGGAACATTCCTCACTTCCCTACTTAAATTTACTGGTAAGCAAAAACTCAGAGAGGTTAAATCTGATTGGTTTATAGCGGGTTTTTGTTGTTGTTGTTTTTTAGGATTTATATTCATGTATCTGAAAAGCAGAGAGACAGGAAGAGAGAAAGAGATGGATGGAGGTGAATCTGCCATCTGCTGGTTCAATTCCCCACATGGCCCCAACAGCCTGGGCTTGAGCCAAGCTGAAGCCAGGAGCCAGAACTCTATCTGAGTCTCTCACATGGGTGGCAAGGACTCAAGTTCTTGGCCACCATCTTCTGCCTTCCCAGGTGCATCAGCTGAAAGCTGGGTCAGAAGCTGAGACGCTGGGGCTTGAACCAGCACTGATATGGGATGTGTCTGTCTCAGTCTGCTGCTTAACCCACTGCACCACAATGTCCGCCCTGTTAATAATATTTGTAAATTCACTGTAACCTCTAGCCCCAACTGTAATGCCTAGAATTTACTGGGAGTTTATCCCACCCAGCCCAGGAGGGCTGTGAGGAGCCAGGCTTCCTCCTCTCTCTCATGGAGAAAGCAGGAAGGCATCGTGGCACAATGGGAAGAATGCTGGAGGAGGAGTCATCCAGCCCAGGTCTAATCCTTGTCCCACCTTAAACACCTGGGTGACCTTTGCTCCATCTACCTGCCAGGAGGACTTCGGTGATCTGTAACCTGAGAGACGCTACACATGGCCAGACAGGCAGGCTGAGCTCATTGGCACTGCCTCAAGAGAATCTAACTGAACCTTAGCTACCTCTAGCCAGCTCACCCTGGAGGGAATTCTGTAGACAAGTTCGTCAGGTAAAATGACAAATTGTGCACACCTTTGACAGCATGCCCTTGGCAAACAGCACATGCCAATAAATAGCTCAATTATTGTACATTAAAACTCACACCAATCTTGGTGTCCATGCTTATGCAAATATATAATCAGGTCTGCTTCAAAAGTTCTTAAAATGTCTCTAAAAATGACCCTCCTGGGGAAGGTGTTTGGCACAGCAGTAAGATGCCCTTTGGGATGTTCCCATCCCGTATGCAAGTGTCTGGGTTCGAGTCTCAGCTCTTTCTGATTCCAGCTCCCTGCTAACATGTACCGTGAGAGGCAGCAGGTCTGATGGTTCAAGTACTCGGGAGACCTGGATGGAGTTCCTGGCTCCTAGCTTTGGTCCGGCACAGCCCTGGCTTTTGTGAGCATTTGCCGAGTGGACCCGCAGATGAGACCTTCCTGTGTCTGTTTCTCTATGTTTCTCTGCCTTCCAAATAAAATAAAATTTTATAAACAAAGAAATAAAAAAGGACTCTCTTCTCTCATATGGACCTTCCCCTTATATCAAACACAAGCCTCTTCAGGTTCTCCAAACACTTTCCCCTCATCACCTTCTGCATCCCATACACGGCAGGAAGTTCCCAGTGCAACTCAGGGATCAGGAGTCATCCGCGGGGCGGGGGCGGGTATTTCCACTTTCCCTTCTGTGAGGTTTTTTTTTTTAACGAAGGGCTCCCAGGACCTTTTCTAGTAAACTCTCTGAAATCCTTCCTGCTGCAGGCAGAAGTGAGTCAGTCTGCCAGCAAGGAGTGGCCCAGGCATCTTCCGGCGCCAAGTCCTTACCTTCTTGATCTGGTCCTCCTTCAGCTTGGTGAAGTAAAACGCCATCAAATGCACCGCAAACATCTTCCCCAACGATGGCTTCTCCCAAGACAGGCAGAGATTTCCCAGCAGAGCTTACTCCCAGGTCCCCGTGAACCGCACACTCACAGCCCGGCCTGGCAGACTTCCTGGGGAGCTGGGTGCTGCAGACTAAATACTTACAGCCTGCTTGGTTCAATGATTAAACCTCGCCCCTCGCTCTGGCCCCTCCCCCGCGCACACTTGATTGTTAATAGAGGCTGTGGTAGTAGCAGAGGGCTGCTGGAGGGGGAGGCACGGGACTGACCGATTGCTGGCCTATTTGAGAACCGGGGGCCACACGCTCTCGTTGCTAAGCAACTCTCAAGCCAGTGCTCCACCAAGCCCACTCAGCCGAGGAAAATCTGAGAAGTTGGGCACTGAACAAAGCCAACTTTCAACCGGCTGAGCTGCTCTGCAAATTTCCAGTCCCAGGGTTTTCTCGTTAATCCTTTTTCTCCTCAAGCCAGAGACACAGTTTTGAGTCTCTGCTTCCCCGCAGGTCTGTCTTCATCGTGAAGCCCACACATTGCCCTGTTTGTGGCAGATCAGGACTCTCAGCTAACAGACTCTAGTTAATGGGAAACCATCAATAAAGGTTTATCTACTCACAACGTTAAGACAGAAGACCTTTATTTCCCAGGTAGTGACTCCGAGAAGGAAAATATGCATGAGAAAGAAGGAAGTGAGGTCCCCAGGATTCACTGGGAAGCTGCTGCTAGAGAGGAAAGTTTTAAGTTACAGGTGGGAAACCTCTCCTGCCGCCGAGACGTTTGGTTCACTCACTCACCTCACTGCTCAAACTTGATATGAGGGCCCACAAAGGGTCAGTGGCAGGGACAATCAACCTTGCAACCACAGTCACTGGGTGGCCAACAGATTCAGGAACAACAGTGCTAATAGCAGCTAACACAGACAGGACAGCTACAACTCCCATTTTATAGATGAGAAAACCGAGGCCAGAAAGGTTAAGTAGTGTCCTACTCAAAATCACAAAGCTTGTAAACGGCACGGCCAGGAATCAATCCTGGACCTTGAATCCAAGGCCCAGCTCTTACCCAGCACATAACATTGGCTCTCGAATTATTCTTTCTCCACACAATACCTGTTTGGGTTATTGTTAAGAATTTCAACCAACTACCTAGAAAGCTAAATAAAGAGACAATCGCTTCAGTAGGGTATGTCCAGTGAAGGAAAAACACAACTGAGGAAACCCAAATACAAATCAAATGTTCCCTGAAACGAGCAACTCTCCAGATGTTAACAGAAGTCTGGGGTTTCTTGCTCCTACATGTCACCTGCATGTCTTTCCAAGACAAGAGACTCCTAGAAAAAAATTCTGGTCACCTTAGCATCCCCCACTCCTCTGCCTTTCTACTGCACAATCCCATCAATCAAAACAATTATGGGATGGCTGCCTGGAAAGGGTCCTTCCCAAGCTGCCCCACAGAAGCCACTGACTCCCCAGGCCGTGCTGCCTGCCCAGCCCTGATGGGCATGCGCCATTAGAGCCCAGCTTAGCCTGCAGTGCAGGGGCTACTTGGTGAAAATCACTCCCGATACTTTACTCAGACACAAACCCATCTCCCATACTGAGAAACCCCAACCCAACATTTTCAACTCTGCTGCCCCTCAGACAATGACTTTAACTTTAGCTCCTTTCCCTCATTACACAAGCAAACAAAAGTTACCCTTCAGGTCCCCAAACCAGCTATAATTGGAGGTGTTCTGAAACAGGCCTGCTACGCCCTCCCTTGCTCTGGCTGAGGACAGTGTTCCAGGGCAGGTCCTGACCCACCTGAGGTAATGTTCCTTGTCTTAATTCCCCCATGTAACATGCACGCGACCACTGCAGTGCTGCTTGGCATCAACTGGCACTGACTTACTCAACACAGGACTAAGTGGTTACAATGGCCAGTGGACAAAAGAACACAAAGCCATTACCAGAGCGCTCTGCAATGACATGGTGGCTTGTGTGAGTCAGACAGGCATAGCCTTTGGACACTTACACAGGAAAACGACATCAGAGGGTTTTTACCTGTGACATCACTCCATTTTTAATCTCAGTACATTAGCATCTTCATTCCAGGTCTGAGTCTCGCTGACTAAACCCAGAGTTTACTGATTATAAAGATCATGTGCATCTGGAGTCACCCAGCTCAGTTCCAGCACTGCACTCATGACAAAAATAACTATATTATTTTACCATTCCTTTTCTGATTACTACAATCCAACTCTTGGAATTCTTCACTTTACTGGAAGTTCTGTGTGCCTATTCAAGAATCTCTGGGTGTCAGCCATAATTAGCACTGGGATTTTGCTTACAAATACCCATTGGAGGGCTGACACTGACAAGTGACAGCTCAAGTGTACTGCCCATTTGGCCCAGATCTTCCACATAAGAAATGAAACTCTGTACACATCTGTTTCCACAGAACGCCACCTTAACCAACATGGTCAAAGATCTTAAACATTTGCTTTCCTTAAAAAGTACTGAGCATAGAAGTAGTAGTCCAACAATATTCGCCTGCTGGAGTGAGCCGGGCTAAGCATCTGTGGTTAAGGTGCCAGTTAGGATGCCTGCGTTCCACACTGGAGTGCTTGGGTTCAATACCGGCTCTTTGCTCCAATGTCCCGCTAGTGCAGACACTAGGAGGCAGCTGTCATGGGACTGTGCCAAGTAATTGTGATTATGCCACCTACATGGGAGACTTGGAATGAGTTCCTAGGTCCTGGCTTTGGTCTGACCCAGCCCTGGCCATCTGGGGCATTTCAGCAGCGAACCAGCGGGAGAGTTCTCACTCTCTCTCTCTCAGATAAATTTATTTTTTTTTTTAATTTATTTAATTATTTGTTTGAAAGGCAGAGCTCAGAGATATAGGGAGACAGAAAGAGACTTCCATCTGCTGGTTTACTTCCCAAATGGCCACAATGGCCAAGGCTGGCCCAGGCTGAAGCCAGGAGCCTGGAATTCCATCCAGGTCTCCCATGTGGGTGGCACGGACCTAAGCCATCTTGTGCTGCTTTCCCAGGTGCATCAGCAGGGATCTGGATTGGGAAATGGAGCAACTGGGACTCAAATGAGCATTCATATGAAATGCCAATGTCAAAGGTGGCAGATTAACCCACTGCACCACAATACTGGCCCCTCTCAAATAAATTTTAAAAAATGAATAAATTTTTTAAAATTGCCTATTTTGGGCAAACATTTATATGTTTACTAGGTGACCTCTAATATTAATTCCCCCAATAACTCTCATTCTCCCCATCTTACAGATGGAGGTATACAGGTCCCGGGCCTGGCTGATACATGGCAGACAGTGATCTGAATGCAGGTGGTCTGACTCCGGAGTCCATGCTCAACCATGTGCAACACAGGCTCTCATGAACAGGAGGCAAAGCACAGAGGAAACAGGATCTAAGCTGGAGAAGTGGACCAACGCCCCAGGCAGCACAGTGAAAGGTGCACAGGCCATGGGTTCCCACTCCAGCTCTGCCTTCACAGAAGACACAGGTTCAATTTCACATGTGTAAAGAGTTCATGGCTACCTCAGTGGTCATGATGAGAATGAAAAATTAATGAGATCAACAAGGAAAGGTGTGTGGCCATCCCTACAGATGGGGAAAAAGCAAAACAACAGAGACAGTTAAGAGACCGATGGCTGCCAGGGATCTGGAGACAGAAACGTGAAGCATGGGGCATTTTCAAGGCAGTGCAACTGTTCTGTACAAGACTGAAATGGCGGCCGGCGCAGCGGCTCACTAGGCTAATCCTCCGCCTAGCGACGCCGGCACACCGGGTTCTAGTCCCGGTCGGGGCGCCGGATTCTGTCCCGGTTGCCCCTCTTCCAGGCCAGCTCTCTGCTGTGGCCCGGGAGTGCAGTGGAGGATGGCCCAGGTGCTTGGGCCCTGCACCCCATGGGAGACCAGGAAAAGCACCTGGCTCCTGGCTCCTGCCATCGGATCAGCGTGGTGCACCGGCCGCAGCACACCGGCCGCGGCGGCCATTGGAGGGTGAACCAACGGCAAAAGGAAGACCTTTGTCTCTCTCTCTCTCACTGTCCACTCTGCCTGTCAAAAAAATAAAAATAAAAAAAAATAATAAAAAAAAAGACTGAAATGGCACCTACGTGACACACTTGCTAAAGCCCACAGAACTGCATCGCACAGAGACTGAACTTCAATGCCTGTGAATTTTAAAACAAATCACATGTATAGTTGGGTATGCAATGTAGACTGTGACCAAAGAATCTGACCATATCATAAATGGCTAAGATAGTCTCACTGAAGGGGACAGAGCAAAAAGTTGCAGATCTAAGTAATTTTGGAAAGGAGGGGAATTGGTGAGAATGACAGCAAAAAGGAAGTAACTCTATGTGGTACTGTACTCTGGATGATAAAGATGATAAAGTTTTATCCCAAATGCATGGCTTAACAATTTAACAATGCATACTAGAATTGAACAATTAAGTAAATGGGATGATGGATACAAGATTTCTCATTGTTGGTTTCAGACAAGAGAGAAGGCCAGCATGACCCACGTCACTAGATCAGACTTGTAGACAGCAGTAGAAACTCATGTCTAGCTTAATAAATAGAAGGACACATACCTATGCTTGCACAAGCATTCTCAGACATGAGAATGCCCACAGGCTGGTATACACATACGTATCTCCTTGCTGTGTCTGCTGGGAGGCACTAGAAGCAGGATGCTCAGCGGCAACAAGCATACTCAGTGCTCAGAACTTGGTTTCTAGTATCATTCTGGGAAAAAAGTTTTTGAAGGAACTAAATTCATACAAAATAACTCCAGAGCACCTTTATAGTGCCAGAAAGTGAATTCCACCAAAATATGGTGCCCTGGTTTGCTGATGATTTTAAATAAAAGGCCCTCAGATAGCAGCAGATGGAGGAAGATACTTGTTCTGACATCCTCGCATCTGCCTAAAGGATGGACCACCAAAGAAAACCACCACCTTTGGTCTTGTCCCTGAGCTTCAGGAAACAAACTCGTATCTGCATAAGATTAAAGGATATAACCACCCCCAGACAGATTCTGTCACAAGTGATTGCCTGTTTCCTAGGCCCACTCAATTCCATAGAATCATCTATAGACTATGGTCTAAGCACTGGGCCCAGGCACTCACTACAATCATTTACTGCCCCTCAAAATGGACACATTCCCCATTTCCCTCTCCCTCTGAAGAATTCATAAGCATTTGGACCTCACCAGGTTACTGGATAACCACACAACTGTGATTGCTATCCAGCCAAGCACATTAGGTTAAATTTGTTTACCATTTCTCCTATTAATCTATCTACAGTCAGTTAATGCCAACAAATCTTCAGAGGGTGAAGGGTAGCTCTTCTTTTACCTCTATGAAAGCAAGGAAATGATCAAAAACCAAAATATCAAAATGACAGGAACATGTCGAAGGGACACAGGAACCAAGTGAAAAGTTCTCAATAACCGAAGCCAGAACAATTCGAGCAAGAGATAAAGATTACTGGAACACAATCCAAAGTATAAAGTACATTTCCCATTACCTACACAGATAGATACAAATAACTCAATAAACATGTAAAGGCAGGCGAGACAAATCTCCCATGCAGAACCTCTAATCATTCACACAGATTCTCCATGCTCACAGAGGCAGAACGTGACGCACACTGTGGCTTCCTTCCAAAGAGTCCACAGTGGAGAAACCGGATAAACCACTCCAAGGCAGATCAAGGTCAGCACCGGCAGTGTTAAGTCACGCTGACAGTACACACTCTTGACATAGTATGACAGAATGGCACTTTCCCTCTGTGTTCTTCCTCCCCAAAAGGGCTGGGTGTTGTGATGCAGCAGGTTAGGCCACCACTTGGGATCCCCCAATCCCACATGCATGGCAGTTGGAGCCCCACCTTCTCCCCTTCCAATCCAGCTTCCGGCTAATGGGCCTGGGAAGGCAGTGCATGATGGCTCAAATCTTCTTGGGTCCCTGCCACCCACATGGGTGACCTGGATGGAGTTCTTGGCTTCTGGCTTCAGCCTGGCCCAGCCCTGGCTTCTGTGGGCATTTGGGGACTGAATGAGCAGACTGAAGATCTTATTCTTTGTCTCTATCACCCTGCTTTTCAAATAAATAAATCTAAAAAAAAAAAACCAAAAAAACAAAAAAAACCAAACACCTCATCTAATCATAGGGAAAACATTTGACAAGTCCCAATTGAGGCAGTCTACAGAATATATGACTAGCACTCGTCAAAGCTCTCAAGGTCACCAAAAACATGGAACCTGGGAAACTCACAATCAAAAGGAGCCTGAGGAGATAAGACAACTACATGTGACGTGGTGTCCTGGACAGCAACCCAGAGCAGATAAAGGACATCAGAAACCTGAGAAAATCCAAGTAATCTGTAGACTTTCTTTAAAGCCTGAACCCATCTCAAAAGCTTTTTTTCCTTACCATTGTTTTGTCCATAAAGATTATGGTTTTCTGTATGCAACTGATCCATTTTTTTTTTTTTTTTTTTTTAAGATTCATTCATTTGAAAGGCAGAGTTATAGAGAGGAGGGAGAGACAGAGCTCTTCCATCTGTTGGTTCACTCTCCAAATGGCTTCAATGACTGGAGCTGGGCCAGGAGCCAGGAACTTCTTCCAGGTCTCCCACTTGGGTAGTAGGGGCCCAGGGACTTGGACCATCTTCTGCTGCTTTTCCAGTTGCATGAGCAGAGAGCTGGACTGGAAGTCGAACAGCAGGGACTCAGATTGGCGCCCATATGAGATGCAAGTGTTGCAGGTGGCGGTTTAACCCACTTCACCACAACACCAGCCCTACTCCACTGTCTTAAATGATAGGCACTTAGAGCATAGTGATAATTCAGAAACATAAACATCATCTTCTCTGTTTGAGGTGTATAAGTACATATTCTTTCCCTCTCTTTTTGGAGGGTCACAGAAAGAGAGCAAGTACACACATGCTCCCACCCAGGGGCTGGTTTATTCCCTAAATGCCTGTAACAGCTAGGGTATGTGTATATTTATTCTTTATCTTTTTTGCAGGTCAGAAAGAGAGACAGATACTACACTCCCATCTACTAGTTCATTCCCTAAATGCCTTTAACAGCCAGTGCTGGGCAACATCAGAGCCAGGAACCAAATCCCATCTGGGTCTCCCATGTGGGTGGTAGGAGTCCAATTACTTGAGCCTCATCACTACTGCTTTTCAGGGTCTGCATTGGCAGGAAGCTGTAATCAGAAGCCGCAGGCAGGAAATGAACCCAGGTACTCCAATGTGGGATGCAAGTTGTTTTTTTGTTTTTTTGTTTTTTGTTTTTGAAAGGCAGAGTGAGAGAGAGACAGAGACAGACTGAGATCTTCCATCCATTGGTTCACTCCTAAAAGCCTGCAGAACCCAGGGCTAGGGCAGGCCAGGCCAAAGCCAGGAGCCAAGAACATGGGTGGCAGGAACCCAAGCACTTGAGCCATCATCTGCTACCTCCCAGGCACATTATCAGGAAGTTGGATTCATAGCGAAGGTGGGACTTAATTCCATGCACTCTAATAAGAATGGAGAGGTCCCAAGCTTTGGCTTAACTTGCTGTGCCACAATGCCCACCAAAGGATTCAGGTATCTTAATTACTAGGTTAAATGCTTACTGCAGGTCTATGTATTTTAAAGCTTTGAAAAAGGAGGGAAATCTTAGCATGACTCATTTGCTTACCTCTTAGCAAACCACACATTTCATTATCTCCTAACAGGTTTGGAGCAGGACACACATAAAACAATGGCACCATCTTTATAGACTCCCAGGTCTGAGCCATAAGAGATTTTGATAATGTGTGACAATAGTTCTGTATATTTGTGATACATGTAAGTCATTTTCAAAAGACCTGGTTCCATTTTATAGATTTATACTCTTCAATGGATACCATGTACAAAGTACTACAAGTCATTGGTTATTATTCCCAGCCAACTACACACTAACACACCTTATTAAATTACCCAGGTCTACAGTGATGAAACCGAGACCAGCATCCAAGCCTCAGTCCACAACCCAGGTTGATGTCCAGCTGCATCCACCACAGTAATCGCAGAACTTTCAGGCAGTTAGAAAACTGTAAGGGAAGAAAAAGAAAAAAGAGCTGTTTTAGAAAAGATGAGGATACGACACTATGAAATGTGCACCTGGAACCTAACTGGCCCAGAAGTCCACAAGGAAAGCTAAGGGACCTGGCCAGCTCGCTGCTCGGAAGACGACCAGCCCATTCTCCTAGAGCCAATGTTAAGGACGTCGCTGAGACCCATACAGGGCCACACGGATTACATGTTTCCTGTTTGCTTCCCTTAATGTTACCCTTTTAGTCTCTCTGCTTAACCATGGTGCTTGCTTGTCCCTGAAAAGGGAAAGGTCAAAGGGTAAACTATTTATCACTGTGTATAAACATTCCTTAGCCAAATGCCCAAGCAGCTCTTCCTTAACAGAATTCCCCACCCCCACCTCTCTTTATCTGAAGCTTTGTGAACATTTAACTTACCCATTTCCAAGAGTCTCTGATTCACCACCTCGGCCCCCAACCTAGATAAAATGAGGGAATTAACAACCTCCTAAATAACATACTTCATTGCTTAAATGCAACAGGACCGAACACATTATGCAGCTCAGTTCATAGGTACTTCTAGGCAAAAATGACTGTAGGTCTGCTAGGGTGAAGTCAAAGGGAAAGGATATTCAAGAAGCTGCATTTGCCCCAACACAAAATATCAAGAAATATGCTCTTCCAGGCATTTGACTACTGCTTGCCCACAAGCAAGGGGGAAACAGTCACTACCACCCATTCAATCTTTATGTCCATGAAGGCAAAGGTTAGAACAAAGATGGTCATCTGTTAACATCCTAACTCCGAACTACCCAAGAAAAAGCCAGGGAGAGCTGACCACGTTGGTACATCTGGCAGTTCCATGACCCAGTCTGTACCACAGTTTAATCCTACTCCAAAATCAGCCTCAGTTCAGCAGGTGTTTCAGGAATCAGTTCAGTTCTCAGAATGACCTGAGTTTAATTCACAGGACAGAATGGGCCCTTTTGGTTCACTACCTATGTGCCAGACCCTCTGCTAAATAGCATTTCATCACATTTAAGCTAGTGAAAGACTCCCAGCAAGCATTGTCCATTTATTTCTTTTTTTTTTTTTTTTAAAGATTTACTTATTTAATTGAAAGAGAGAGAGAAGAGACAGAGATTCTTCCATCAACTTGTTCATTCTCCTAATGGCTACAATGGCCAGAGCTGGGCTAGTCCAAAGCTAGGGCCCAGGAGCTTCCTCCAGGCCTCCTACATGGATGACAGGGGCCCAAGAACTTGGGCCCTCCTCCACTACTTTCCCAGGTACACCACCAGGGAGCTAGAATGGAAGCGGGGTAGCTGGGACTCAAACTGGTGCCCACATGCGATGCCAGCACTACAGGTGCAGCTTAACCTGCTGCGCCACTGTGCTGGCCCATCTATTTTCTTCAGATGTGGAGACCCAGTCCAGAGAGGACCAAATCACAAAGCTGGTATTGTTGAGAAAGGCTGAACCAAGTCTACCCAACTTCCACTGCTCAAAAATCCTTTTAGCTATGCTTCTAACCAGGGCTGAATCTCTATTGGATACAAATGCATCAGACTGGCCTTTGGACAAGAGACAGTCCCCTTTTCCCTAAGAGCCCACTGCAACCACATGTCATTCTTCTCCCTTACTCTCCCCTTCCTTCCAAGATTTATCTCCAAAATGACATCAGTGCTCCTCACACTGACTGTGCTTCTACAATGCTCCACGCATTGTAGATGGGGCAGTGAACTAGACAGACAACCTCTGCCCTCATGGAGCTGGCTTTATCTGTCACCTTGTTCCTGTCTCCCCTGTGAACTTCTTGAGGGCAGGAATGTGTCTTGCTTACAGTCCATTTCCAGCACCCAGAACAGCCTCTGGTACATGGATCTAACAGGCAGCGATGCTGGTCACAGAATTCCAGCTATGACATCCTCAGCAGTGGCAAAAGTACATCAAACCACTCACCAAGCTGTTTTACTGACATGCACAGTTCCTTATGGTACACTTAGTACTATGGCCATTATAGGGGCTGCTGCTGTGGCTCAGTGGGTTAAAGCTGTGGCCCACAGTGCTGGTATGCCCTAAGGGCTCTGCTCCACTTCCGATCCAGCTAATGTACCTGGGAGAGCAGTGGAAGATGGTCCATGTCCTTGGGCCCCTGCACCCATGTGGGAGACCTGGATGAAGCTCCTGGCTTCAGCCTGGCCCAGCCCTGGTAATTGTGGCCATCTGGGGAGTGAATCAGCAGATGGAAGATCTCCTTTTCTCGGTCTCTCTTTCTCTCTGTAACTCTGACTTTCAAATAAACAAATATTTTTTAAAAATGGTCATTATAAAAGTTATTTTAAAAATATAAAAATCTCTAAGACATCCTGTTTTGTTTTTTTTTTTTTAATTTGAAACAAAACAGCACTTTAGTCACTTCTGAGAGTTAATTTTCTGTGCCAAGAAAACTCCTTATGAGACAGCCCCAATATTGTTGCAGGCAGTAAACACAGATGAGGGAAAAAGATTTAAAATAGATTTTATTTGCAAAATTTAAAAAAAAAAAAAAAAACACGAAAACTAATCAGAATTAGGTTCCTTCTTCTTTCTTCGTGTTCCTTTTGCTTGAGTCCCAGACTCTGTTCTCTCTTTGTCAGCCTCAGTTTGTCGCATCAGCCACTCCTTCTCTAGCTGCCTCAGCATGTCTGGAGTGAGGAGCCCTTGCTGCACCAGTCTGGAGGTCAAGGGCACCCCTCCTGCGTCAGGGCTGGGTGGCTCGGCAGCTTTACTCCCCACGGCTTTGGTGCCACGAGTCCTCCGAGCTTGGCCCTTCAAGGTTCCTGACAAGCGTGACGGGCTCCCTGGAGAGCAGCTCTCCAAATTCAACAGCTTTTGCATCTCAGAAATTTTAATCAGTTTGGTGATGCTGTGTACCCCTTCTTGGATAATGCCATCTAGTTCTTTCTGGAGGTCACGGACGAGGCTGGCATCTGGAAACATGTCCATGAATCGGTAGCTGAGGAGAGACATAGTACATCATAGCACCAGCTCGTCAGAGTTGCTGGATTGATTTCAATGACACACCCTACATCTTGTAGGGGATCAATCATACATGTGATTATTATTCTTTAAATAAACTCTGCCCAGTGCCTCTGCTCACCCTTCATTTCTGCCCAACACACCTGAGGAGCGCGTCACTATGAGGGTGGGCCAGCACATGTGTCTCAAGTGATTCTGATGTCTGAGGGGGACTCGCCCCTCCTCTGAGAAGCCCTGCTCCAGAACATGGCTTCTCAAATGTGAATGCACAAGTGAAGCGACCAGGGAGCCTGCTAAGGTCAGATTCTGAATACGCCCGGGACAGGCCTGAGATGCTATGCTTCTGACGGGCTCCTGGGGGACACCAACACCTCTGGTCCCAAGACCACGATGAGCAGGTAGGCTCTGGTGCAGCCTCTCATCTTGCCACCCTAACCAGCATCATCACTAAGTCAATTCTGGAATGGTGCACATAAACCACACTCAACTACCTTCTGAACAATAAACATAATACAGAACACCTTGCAAATAGGTGCCTAATTTGGAAGAGAAAAATAAAACCTTGGAACCTTTGATTTGGTACCTTAGCCACAGGTAAAGATCCAAGACGTCGTGGACAGCTTCAAGATCCATGAGCTCTTTAATATTCTTAGGCGGAAGTAAAGGCCATCTGATGTATCTGCGTAACCAAGCAAAGGTCAGGGGCTCATTCCTGCTGAACTGCCTGGCAAACTGAGAGGGAAAAAAGAAAACTTTGCTATAAGAATCAGAATTCCCTTAAGTCTGTGATTACAAAGAAAAAGGAAAAAAGCACAGCAAATGTTAACTGTGGTTGTGTTTCAATAAACAGGCTGGCTTCTTTCCTCCTTGAAACTTTTCCAATTCTTCAAGAACATTAATACTTTATAAAGACATTTCTGCCTAAAATATATAAAGGATGACTTTCTTCTTTTTCCAAGCCATGGTAATCAGAAGTTGTACAAGGATTAACTCTTCAGGGCTGAAATCTGTTAACTCTTATTTCTGAATATTTGATGCCTTAAGATACCTACTTCTGCCTCATCATATAATAGTTCCATAAACTCAAATGGGAGCTTTATTTTCTCTTTCTTGTTAATGGCCTCCCTTATTACAAGGAACCTTTTAAAAATTTTTATTTATTTTCATTTTATATTAAAGGCCAGAGACTCAAAGAATGAGAGAAATACACACACACACACACACACACACACACAACAAGGGATCTCCCTCCCATCTGCCTGATCACTCCTCAAATGCGGACAACAGCTGGAGCTCGGTCCAGTGGAAGCCCTGAGCCCAGATTCAAGCCAGGTTTCCTATATGGGTGCAGGGACCCAGCTACCTGAGCCAGCCCCTGCTGCTTCCCAGGAAGGATGCAGATATCCCATGCAGCATCTTAACCACTGCTCCAAATGCCTGTTCCTAAAGAAACTTTGATGCGGCATGGTGTGAGGCCAGTTGCCTGTGACTCTGTCTCCTACCAGCTATGTGGCTTTTAGCTTCAGCTTCCTCATCAGTAACTTGAGACCAGCACATCAACCACTTTTATTATTTTTTTTTTTTTGAAAATATGTCCTTAGTTTTGACAATATGTAACCTAATGTCAGATTTATTTTCTACATAGTTTTCATGTTGATGAGAGGCTCATTTAAAAAAAAAAATTATTGATTGATTGGAAAGGCTGAGAGAAAGGGAGAGGCACATAGAAGAGAGAGAGAAAGAGATCTTCCATCTACTGGTTCATACCCCAAAAGGCCTTAACAGCCAGGGCCGAGCCAGGCTGCAGCCAGGAGCTTCTTCTGGGTCATCCACATGGGTGGCAGGGGCCCAAGAACCTGGACCATCTCTGCTGCTTCCCCAGGTGCATTAGCAGGAAACTGGATCAGAAGTGGAACAGCCAGGACATGAACTGGTGTCCATATGGGATGCCGGTATCACAGGTAGTGTCTTAACCCTCTGTGCCACAATGCCAGTCCCCTTATTCTCCATCTTGAATCACAAGAAATTGTTGGGGAATGTGCTTTGAAAACCATGCTACACCCCAGAAAACATTGGGCATTGTTACACATCACCTGTACTACAGAAGACAGGAACACTTGGCATGTTAAGATTCATCAAATAAGATTTTAAAATCTTCAGGAGCCGGCACTTGGTGTGCAGTTTAAGACACCACTTGGGATGCCTGCATTCCAGGAAAGTGCCTGGGTTCAAAAGTCCCACCTCTGCTCCCAGTTCCAGCTTCCTGTTGATGTGTATCCTGGGAGACAGAGGTGATGGCTAAAGTATCTGGGTCCCTGCCACCCACATGGGGGACCCAGACTGAGTTCCTCACTTGTGGCTTCATCCCTGGTTGCTGGGTGCATCTGGGGAGTGAAACAGCAGATGAGAGATCTCTGTTTGCCTCTCTTTGCCTTGCAAATAAAAAAAAATACAAATCTTAAACAATAAAATAAAATCTTTAGCTTCAAGCATAAAGATTTCAAATGGTTTATTTTCTACTTAGGGAAAATTATCTCTCAAAGTTTAATTTAAGCAAGATTAATACATCAGAGGGAAGACAATTTCAGATCAATTGTAGTAAAGGAACGCTAAGATTTTATTCTACTGAGCCTGGTGTTATTCAGTCGACGTCAAGCAGAGCAGCCACCGAGGACAGAAGTGTGCCAATGCTAAGTTGCTAAGCAGGAAACGCCAAGCAGGAGCTCTTCTGTTACATGTAATTACTTCTGGCTTCAAACAAGCAGTAAAAGACCAGTATGTAAAAGGGCTAAGTGAGGAGCTGCCCAGTGAGGGCAGGGAGAGATGCCCAGCTGTCCCGAGGCCACCACCCAGCAGATGGCCCTAAAGCAGGTCTGAGGAGCAGTTTCAAAGATAGTCCTGAGGGACATCAGAGGCCATTATGGGACTGGGCCTGTTTAGAATTCAACAACGATGGAGACCAAGACAAAAACGAAACCACCTCTCTATTTCACCCCCGATCTTTAAATAGCAAACACAATCATCTGTTGACCTGAACTGTTCCAAACACATGTGGCTTTTAGTAGTCTCTGCTTCGTTAGTATAGCTGCTAGATGGGTGGTATACATGGAGTCAAGGCCGGGGAACAGGCTCTGCTGGGTCAGTTTACAGCACCTTAAAGCTGTCCCATTACTGGGGCTGGCATTGTGACACAGGGTAAGCCACAGCCTGAAATACTGCCTGTACCCATCCATATGAGTATGGACTCAAATCCTGACCACCCCACTTCTGACACAGCTCCCTGTTAATGTGTCTGGAAAAGCAGCAGAAAATGTGTTTAGGTCCTTGCTTCCCACACAGGAGATCCACATGAAATTACTGGCTCTTGGCTCCTGGCTCCCGTCTGGCCTCACCCTTGCTTTATGGCCATTTGGGGAGTAAACCAGTGGATGAAACCATGCTGTCTCTTTGAATTCTGCCTTTCAAATAAAAAAAAAAAGAAACTAAAATAAAAACTATTCCATCATCTTCAATCTTATGGCAGCCAACTCTCTCACAAACCCAGTTCTAAGAAACAAGTTTTCTAGGTAAATATCTGGACATGGAAGACCTCTAAAACAAGTTGTGAAGAGGAAAAGAAGAAGGCAAGCTACAGAATAATTCATTATGGTAACGCTCACAAGGAAACACGCCCAACAACACAAGCAGAATTTTGACATGAACACATATGTGGGTGAAAGCTCCGCGCAGGGTCGGCACAGACAGGAACTGCTGACAGTAGCTGCTGAGGAGAACCGGGGCTGGGGGCAGCCACGTGCAACCCATCTTACGTTCCAATTTGGTTCACAAAGGCAACGTACTTAATTAGGAAACAGATTTGAAGAGAATGGAGCTGGCATGCAGAAGGCTAAGCTGGCAACAAACCTCAATGAGTCAGGAAAAGACTGAGAGGAAGTGACCTTGTATCTGGTGGGGTGGGGAGAACGTGCCAAGCTCAGGCAACAGGTACTAAAGGGTGGGGGTGAAACTCAGGTTGCACTGCGCTTTCTGGGCCCAACCAGATTTTGTGCCCTTCAGGAGCCACAGCACCCCCAGCTCAGCGCCTGACAGTTAAGAACACTGAATACTGTCGTCACTGTGAGCCCGGCACCCTTCCCCTTCCAAATAATAATACCAGCACCGCAAGCCACAAAGGGAAAAACTGCGTCATCAGCCAAAGTCCCCTCCTAAAAATGTTTAAATATTTGTGTTTTCATTACTTTACAAAGGTTATAAACCCAAATATAAAGTGCATCCACTTAAAAAAAAAGAGCAGCATTCTATTCATATATTTACAGAGTCTATAATTTACAGTCTTTATCTCAGATAACTGCTGAGGAAACTGCATCACCCCGAATCTACTGAAAGTATCACAAAGATGGAGGCTTACCTGTAACAGAGACGAGCAGACAAAAGGCTGCTTCTTGTTGATAGGGGCTGTGCAGAACACATACCTCACTCGCAGACTTAGTGGAATATGTTGTATCAACTCTGCAGAAAATTTAAAATCATCCATATTGCAGACAAAATACTGCCCATCAACTTGTGAAAAGTCAACAAAAATATCCTGGGAGAAAACAGATACATGAAATTACTGGACTGCCTAGCTGGGCATGAATAAAGTGCTCACATCTACAAAAGACAGTCTGCACTTCTTAAGAAACTTCTACAAAGGTCTGCTTTAGTCACTGCCTCCTGAAGGCAATAGATTTCCACTACTTCCTTCCCAACCTGAGACACTCAGAAAGAAAATTCCTCAGGACGAAAGTCCCAGGAAATTCTGAAAGAAAGTTTGTACTTGCAAGATAAATTTTACAAACAGCAGCTTCACAAAAGCAGGTTATGTACTCTTGCCCACGAGGTTACCTAGTACCTGTTAGAAGAGAAAGGACAGTGTGCAGCCACTTACAATGAGGTTGGAAAGCGTCGTGTCAGGGAGGTGGTAGGCGAACATCTCAATCTGCTCCGCAGTTGGATGAAGACCGGCTGCCTGCAATCAAAAGAAAGGAGAAACCACTCGTAAACTGGGTTTTATTTCCAAGGACAAATTTTCCTAAGTTGTTTCAACTTAGTCCCACATGTGGGCTAAACTCTTACCAAGTGCCCAGCACTTGAGTGAAATGGAGGGGGGAAAAAAGTCCTCATTAACCTTTTGTTACGACTAGAGAAGATAAGCTGATTTAGTAAAAATGACAGATAATGCTCATTAAGTAGAAACTCTTTGGCTTATATTGCAGCGATATTTCTAAAACCTGGGATGTTTGGATGGGGCAGCAAAATGCTTTCAAGGATAAAACTATTTTCCACATCTCAATTCTCCCCACTGAATAAAAATGAACAAGGAAAAGCCAGTTGCTTTAATCAGGGCAATAAAAATGACATAAATACACAAGAAAATTTCTAAACTGGACATCTGTTTTCTCTTCAACTGTATACTGTAGGGTTAAGAAATGCCCACAAGTAAATCTAAGAAATGAAGCAAGAGTAAAAGAAAGTGAACAGAAAAGAGAAAGAGGAAAGCAGACGAGAAATCGGAATCCTAAGGGAGGAAGAGTCTGAGTACAGGGCATGAGGCACACTGGAAGGACACAGGGCTGTGTCACTGTCAGCTGCACTGGGAGCCACTTGGAACTATAACTACAGCCCCTACAGAAGGGATTTCAACCACAACTTTCTTGCTTTATTCTTTATTTTTTGGACTTTAACTTTACATTTTCTCCTTTTGATTCCCCTTTACCAAGTATCACTAACCAATGAGATGAGCCTTGTAAATGAATTTTCCAGGTAACTTTAAATTTTAACTACTTCTTAAAAGTTGGCTTGTTTAGGGACCAGTGTTGTGACACAGTGCATTAAGCCACCACCTGCAACACTAGCCTCCCATACAGGCGCCAGTTCAAGGCTGTTACTCCACTTCCCATCCAGTTCCCTGCTAATGTTAATGTGCCTGGGAAAGCAGTGGAAGATGGCCCAAGTGCTTGGGAAACCTGCTGCCAAATGCAGATGGAGTTCCAGGCTCCAGGCTTCAGCCTGGACCAGTCCCAGCCACTGCTGCCATTTGCGGAATGAACCAGTGGATCGTTTACTCTCTCTGTGAACCTCTCAACTCCACCTCACGGTCACTATGCCTTTCAAATACAATAAAATAAATCTTTAAAAAAGTTGGTTTGTTTAAAATACGTACAGATGCTCCTCACTTTACAGCGGGGTTATGTCTAAATAAACTCATGCTAAGGTGAAAATGCACTGAATCCACCTAATCCACTGAATATCCTCACTAAGCACTACACAGACCACACTGCAAAGTGCCAGCTGTTTACCCTCGTGAACATGACAAGAGCACTGGACTATGTAAGCTAGCAAAAAAAGGTCAAAATTCAAATCCAGCCTGGTTTCTACTGAATGTATATCACTTTCACATCATCACAAAGTTGAAAAATTGTTAAGTCAGGGACCCCAGTACACTTCTGATTCATTAAGTGCACTAACCAAAACAAACTTGTCTTTATCAGCTAGAAGTCGCATTGCTCAGTGCTGCTTCTGTCCCACATCCTAGGGCTTTTCCTATATTCAAGTTTCTGGTAATTTTTCGATCCACTGCCATAGCTCCATGTGCTAGACTGTAGGAGTAACTGAAGAGAAACTGGGTAGCTAAACTTACTCAACTGCTATCTTTCATGCGCACACTACTCCCTCATCAAGGGGTCTCTGCATCTCTCCAAAACAATAAAGCAGAGCTTTTTAAAATGTGGTTCTCAAGGCACAAAGTTTTCTTTGGCTGATTTCTTTTTTTTATATATATATATATATTAAGTATTTTATTGTATGCTGCTGCCAGTGCATATAAAATAATTACCCTTGTGAAATAGAAATTCATGAAAATTCAGAGAGGTAGATGTTAGGACTGACAAAAGTAGAAGTTTGTATATTATGGCACGTGTTAAGGGAAGCTTTTGTACAGGCTTCAAATTTAGCTCTCTTGAATGAATGAATATTCACCGGTTAATGAGAAGTGGTTCAGGAACCCTCTGAAGGATTCCTACAAAAAGGAACAGACTTTCTGGGGTCTGAAGGGATTTGTACTTGAAGATACTCCAGTCAACAGTGGGTCATGTTGAGCATTCTGCAGACAAAACTGTTTCAAGTCTGCAGCTGCCTGGGAAACCTTCACTCGGTTGAGGCCGGCCTCCAGCCGGAGCTGCTGAACCACTTTCTTCATAGCGGCGATGCTGGAGGAACCAGACATGGCACACACACGAGACCGGGGGGGGGGGCCGAAGCCTCTTTGGCTGATTTCTGATTCTAGGTGTGAGGCAAGAGTCTGGGTGGTGGGTCACTCCCCGAGAAGCAGTAATTAGCATGTTACACCTTACCTTTATAGGTTCCACAGGCCTGTTCAAAATTTCTTTTAATAATCGGAGGTCCTCCCGATTCATTGTTGTAACCTCTCCTTCTTTAAACTGCGAGCTAAATCTACCAGCTCTGCCAGCAATCTGCAGGGCCTGAGAGGTAGTGATTGGTTCTATTTCTTTTTCGCCTTTTTCATTGACAGTGGGCTTTAGGAGGGAGTAAAAAATAATTCTCCTTATGCTCCTGAAATACAAATAAAAGTGATCCCACAGACTGTATGTCGAACCCCTCTGTTACCTGGACCATCACAAAAACACTCACTCTGATTGTACTTGCAAGCTTGCTTGCTACTTAAAAAATAAAGAAAAGATGCTGGCTGGTAGCTCTGTTTCTTGCCTTCAAATAGTATGTTCTACAAGCTGTGTATGGTAATACAGTAAAAACCACCAAAAATATGTATTTGCAATGGATAAACTGTGTGATACGTAAATTATACTTCAACAAAGCTACATTAAATAAATTTTTTCCAGATAACACAGTCAGCATTCTCTTACTGTTTCAAAAAGTTGGCTGATGGGGCTGGCATAGTGGTACAATGGGTTAGGCTGTCACTTGGAATGCCTATATCCTCTAACTTGAGTCCCTGCTCTGAGTCCCGGCTACTTCATGCTTAAGATCCAGCTTCCTGCTAACACGCCTGCGAGGCAGCAGATCACTGCCCAAGTCCTTGAGTTCCACTGGGAGACCTGGATGGAACTCCTAGCTCCTGGCTTCATCCTGGTGTAGCCCTTACTGGTTGTCAGCATTCTAGGAATGAACCAGCAATGGAAGACATGTCTGTCTCTGTCTCTCTTTCCATCTTTATCACTCTGCCTTTTAAATAAATAAATAAATATTCTTCGAGAAAAAAGCTATATCATACAAAAAAGTTGGCTGCTGTTAATAGCTTTTAATAGTTCTTTTATTTATTTATTTGAAAGTCAGAGTTACAGAGAGAGAGAAAGAGAGACAGAGAGAGAGAGAGTGAGAGAGGTCTTCCATCCGATGGTTCACTCCCCAGTTGACCACAATGGCCGGAGAGGCGCCGAACCGAGGCCAGGAGCCAGGAGCTTCCTCCAGGACTCCCACGTGGGTGCAGGGGCCCAAGGACTTGGGCCATCTTCTACTGCTATCCCAGGCCACAGCAGAGTTGGATCGGAAATGGAGAAGCTGGGTCTCGAACCGGGCCCATTTGGGATGCCGGCACTGCAGGCAGCGGTTTTACCCGCAACGCCACAGCGCCGGCCCCTTTTAATAGTTCTTTGATTCATGAAGGTATAGCAACCTTCATCACCTAGGGTGGAATATATTAGGCTTTACACTGTTACCATGAGAGATACTGGCTAGCCCCACTGCATGATAGGGACTCATCTGATAACTGAGAAACTGAAAATAAAGCAAGGTAATACAGGTTAGCAGGAGTAGGGAGCAGCACTCAAAAGTGTGGTGTTGTATGAAATTTTCTTTTTATTCTCTCAACAGGTTTAAGCAAGATAAATCTCAATTTGTTCTATAATGCACATTCTCTTAAAGTGTTTGGTTGTTAATGCCAATTAGAAAAAAAAAAACTTGCCTTATTGAATATTTCTGGCTTATTAAAATAAATTACTCACAAGTTGAGTCCCATGCCAATTGCATCTGTAGCAACCAGGATTTTGCATGGATCACTGGGATCATTAAACTTTTTTGCTTGAGCAAGTTTGGTCCCTAAAACAGGAAGAGTTTACATTAAATCAGTAGTCCCAGTCTTTCACTGTATCATGCTAAGAACAGCTTGGAAACCCCTACCTCCTGCTCCTTCCAAGCTTACAGATAAAACTTTATTCTTTCCAACCTTACATCTTCATAGCCTTGAAGAGCCACTTAGACTTCACTTCCACTCCTTTAAGTACACCCTCTATGGCAACACAACCCCTAACCCCTGAACCTCATCACTTCTGAGGATATTTAGTAACAGATTCCAGGACTACAACTTGAAGGTTATAACCAAATCCATATTTAATGACATCCCTATATGAAAATCATAAATTTAACAATGAAAACACAGTCTAGTAACAAGACTATAAATAATTAAAATACTTGTATTCCTATTAAGATGAACTACAGAAATCTTTGACCTATAATAAATTAGTACTACATCAAGCAGCTTAATTTAATTCATTCTACTTTTTGTACGACTGTCAATAAAAATGCAGACAAGAGATCTCATATTATGTCATGATGAAAGTCAATAATTACCAGGTGGGAGACTGCCATATATTACAGCTGATTCCAATCCCCGAATTTCAATCTGTCGACTCACAGAATAAATATCATTCTTGCTAAAACACACAATGCAGTCCCCAGGGCGAAGGTTATCTAGAGATTCTAGTGCATGATCCAACACAGAAATAGGGGTCAGTCTCTTGTAGTGTCGAACCTATAACAAAAACATCAACTGGTAAAATAACACAGCCAGCTTAACGTCTTCTAATAGTTAAATGAAAAGCTCACAAAGCAATGAGAACTAAAAGCAGTGGCTGGTTTGTGGAACAGCAGTTTAAGCTGCTGCTTGTTGAGTCCCAGCTGCTCCACTTCTGATCCAGCTCCTTGCTAACATGCTTGTGAAAGCAATGGATGACGGCCCAAGTGCTTGGGCCCCTGCACCCACCCAGTAAATCCAGATGGAGCTCCAGGCTCTTGGCTTAAGCCTGGCCCAGCCCTGGTCTTTGATCGAAGAGCTTTCTCTGGCTTGCCACTGCCCCTCACCCCCCACATTCTGTCACTCTATCTTTCAAATAAATAAATCTCTTAAAAATGATGCTCCCATTAAAAAATAGCTAAAAACTGACAAATGTAAATGTTTTTCTTTTTCAAAAAGATTTATTTCATTTATTTGAAAGGCGGAATGAAAAGGAAGGCCAGAGAAAGAGAGTATACTCCCCAACTGGCAGCAACAGCCAGGGCTGGGCCAGGCTGAAACTAGAAGCCCAGAAGTCCATGCGGATTTCCCACCAGGGTGGCATAGGCACAAACACATGGGCCATCAGAAACTGTCTTCCCAGGTGCATCAGCAAGGAGCTGGATTGGAAATGGAGCAGCAGCTGGAACTTGAACTAGCACTCCAATAGCCAATGCCAGCATCACAGGAGGTGGTTTTACCCAATGCACCACAACACCAGCCCTGGTACCAACATTTTCAAGGGAAAAACACAGAAAAACATTTATTTTGATATTTTAAGTGTTATCATCAGTACTCCTGGCATTTCTAAATTAATAAAATGTCATAGTATTTCATACATTTTCAAAGCATTTTCACATATATTTTATTTTCATGGCAATTAGATAAATCCAAAAGGATAATAAAATGTTATTTCCATTTTATGAACAAATAAAGTAGAACCTAATAGAAGATGAGGTCTGAGGCTTTTTTCCAGTTCTAGCCTTCTGTGATTTGCCTCAGAATGAAAACAAAAACAGCAAAGTCCAGACTGGAATCCAAAGTTTCTTCCACTACATTCCACTACCTCTCCTGAAAGCTGAGCACAAAACTAAAATAATGGCCCAATTCAAAAGTATTTCTTCTGGGATGGGCATTTAGCACAACTGATTAAGCATGTGGACAGCCACATTCCATATCAGAGTTCAAGTCCTGACTCCACTACCGATTCCAGCTTACTAATGTGCACTCTGGGAGAGAACAGTGATGGCTCAAGTACTTGGACCCATATATGGGGGACCCGACCTGAGTCCCAGACTCCTGGCTGTTGTGGGCAATTAGGGAGTGAACCAGCAGATAGAAAATCACTCTTTGTATCTCTGCCTTTCGAATAAATAAACAAACTTCTAAAAAAACTCCAACCTTCTTCAAAAAAAAAAAAAGACATTTCTTAATCTTATATTATAGAATTCTGGTAAACAAAAAGAAAATTAGCATTAAAAGGAAACCAGGAATCTGAGAAAGGGACGAGAAAGGGACGCAAACTGTGCCTGAAAATTAGGTGTATATCAAAGGCCCTAAAACCTCACACACAAAATTCTGAAAACCATCAACTTCTGTGGGGTCAAAGCCCAAAAGGTTCTGCCTTGAGAAAATGAGGCTCTCCTGTGCTTTTGGAAGACTCCGGCCGCGATGGCCACTCTGTCAGAAATGAAGCCTCCTGGCAGCTCAGCTGTGATTTTCTCTCTCTGGGCTCCAGGACTTTGGGCTATCTGACGTGGCCAACCCTTGAGAACACAGCACGTAAGCTAGTACCTCCACTTCCTCCCCAGTTGTGTACATGAGCTCAGTGACCAGGTCAATGGCAGCAGATTCTCCACACAAATGCACTTCTTCAGCGCACAGCCCTGCAAATGCAAAATTGGAATTTTTAAAATATTTTAAAGATTAAGAATATGAAGCACTTACCACAGCAGAAATATGATTTAATTACCTTTATAACTTTACCAAGTGTTTTCACAAATATTATCTTTGTGAGATAAACCTCAAAACCACCACCACCTTCCATTGGGAAAAAGATTATCTCCAATTTTATAAATCTCAAGGCAGAGCCAAGGTTTCGAGTCTATTTCTGGGTGAAGCCAGCCAAGACCAGAACCTGGCATTTTGATGCCAGCCCTGAACATTGATCCTATACTTGGGTTTTTCAAACCCAAATCCATGGAATTACTGAAGTTCCTAAGAGGCTGGGGTTGCAAAGCAGAAGGAAATCCAAGCTCCTTACCTATAAGCATATCCACCTCCATCTATTTTACATAACAGGCTTCAATGCATACTCTTTTTGAAAAAACAGTTCAGCTATTTACTTTTATTTATTTATTTTTTGATAGCCAGAGTTAGACAGTAAGAGAGAGACAGAGAGAAAGTTCTTCCTTTTCGGTTGGTTCACCCCTCAAATGGCCGTTAAGGCCGGCACACTGCTCCGATCCGAAGCCAGGAGCCAGGTGCTTCTTCCTGGTCTCCCATGCGGGTGCAGGGACCCAAGCACCTAGGCCATCTTCCACTCCACTCCCGGGCCACAGCAGAGAGCTGGACAGGAAGAGAAGCAACCAGGACAGAATCCGGCACCCCAACCGGGGCTAGAACCCGAGGTGCCAGCGCCGCAGGCGGAGTATTAGCCAAGTGAGCCGTGGCGCAGGCCTACTTTTAATTTGAAAACACCTGCCCTGCAACAAACTGACCAAAAATTCACTCTCAGACCAAGCAGCAGAAACGTTCCTTCACGTCCATGGACCTCAAGAACTCTACTGCCAGGCTCCTATCCCAAAGAAATAATACAAGGTAGAAAGCTATGACCACAAAGACTTTTACGGCAGAATTATTAATAATAGGGGAAAATGTTCAACTCTAGAGAACAAATTATAGTGCTATTCTTCAATGAAGAACATGTAATCACATTAATAACGTGGTCCAAAAAATGCCCATGGAACACTAGAACTGAATATGGCAAAATACAAAACTGTAGCTCACAAAGCATCACATGTAGAAAAACGCAGACTAGCATGAAACACGAAAACACTAATTGTGATGGTGTAAATAAGAGACTTGCTACATGATTTTACTTATTTGTATAACACGGAAAACAGATTTTCCTTTTTTTTTTTTTTGACAGGCAGAGTGGACAGTGAGAGAGAGACAGAGAGAAAGGTCTTCCTTTTGCCGTCGGTTCACCCTCCAATGCCCGCCGCGGCTGGCGCGCTGCGGCCGGCGCACCGCGCTGATCCGATGGCAGGAGCCAGGTGCTTTTCCTGGTCTCCCATGGGGTGCAGGGCCAAACACCTGGGCCATCCTCCACTGCACTCCCTGGCCACAGCAGAGGGCTGGCCTGGAAGAGGGGCAACCGGGACAGAATCTGGCGCCCCGACCGGGACTAGAACCCGGTGTGCCGGCGCTGCTAGGTGGAGGATTAGCCTAGTGAGCCGCGGCGCCGGCCTCCATTATTAATATTTAGAAAATCAAAACAAACTTAGCTGGCTGTTCTGAATGATTTGTACTAGGAGAGAGAGGATCTGACTCTGTTTGCAATGTCGAGCAGATAAATGCCTTTCAGTGCAAATGCCCTAAAGCGCAGGTTTCATGGCAGAAAGACCCACCTAGAAGTGCTCTGGTCCAGGCCCATCCTCTGGCTGCATCTCTAATCATTTGAATTTCGTCAATTACCGCCACTTCATCTTAAAATGAAAAAGTTATCATGAGCAACACAACCTACTTGAATGATAAACAGATCACAACACCAAAATGCAAGCTCTCATTAACCCCATAATTATCATCACCAGTTACTGGGTGCTTCTGCTCTGGCAGACTTATTCTAAATGTTTTATAATTATGCCGCATTTAATCCTCACAACAAACCAGTGGGCTAAGAATTATTATCTCCATTTTAAGAGTAAATCGAGGCCTCAAGAAATTATTTGCCTGAGGCCACATAGTTAGTAGGACTAGGGAGGAAATTCAAGCGTAGGCCATGTGGTGCCGAAGTCCGCCCTCTGACCACTCTGCTGCACTGCCTCCCACACTGAGCAGGTCCCTTCGTTCTCTTCTCCACAGTCTCAGACACAGCCCGAGTAGTGAAAGAAGAAAACAACTATCTTGGCTTCTAGGAACAAGCAGTACACACCCTGCCTCTACTAGTGAAACCTCTGTGAAGGGAGACCAGCCAGCTGTCAGGAGCAGAACGTGTAATTCCCTGGGCCCCAGTTACACTAGCCTAGGAGGCTTAGGCCCAGCACTCTGGCAAAATTAGTGCCTCATCTTATTTTCAAATGCCAAAACACTTCCAATCCTATTATTCTGCTCTTTGTGGGTCATACATATTTTCCTTCTCAAAATACCAAAAAACAGAGAACTTTTTAAAAATTTCATATATTCACAATAGCTTTTAGAAAATCATTAAAAAATCATTTTATACTGCGAAATCATCAGATTAAAAATTGCACAGCATATCTGGATATAAACAAATAACACTAAAGAGGGAGGAGAGGAAGTTCTGAGGTACAAAGTTGTGTGCTATTTTGCATTTAAACTTAAAATACACTGATTTTTAAAAACTATCCATTTACTCAGAAGCTGACTGAAACAAAAAGTTACTAAGTAGTAAATAATGTGTAATTCCTATTTTATTCAATATACAGACTCACTATGTGCACTTGAGTACATGCAGAAACAGTTTGAACACTGCAGAAACAGTCTAGAAAACACACTGCCACTTGCTGGTTCTGGCAGGTGGACTGGGAGATGATGCATGCTCATTTTCTCCTCTTTGCTTACCTATATTTTTATATTTTCAAAAAAGATATGCTTGCCTATTAGGAAAAGTTACTTTTTATTTATAATGTTTCCTAAACTACTTAAATAGAAGCTCACTATGGCACTGGATATAATGGGGAAAATTTTAAAACAATCTAAATATTGTTTAATAGGGAAATGAATAATTTTAGTCATAAGACTGAATACTACATAATAGTTTAACTGATACATTTCAAATATATAGACATAGATATTTCAACAACACTAGATCTAACAACGTATAGAGTAAAAGTTGAAGAACAGTAATATAATGATAACCACATAAGCATTTAAAAGTTGAAGAACAGTTATATAATGATAACCACATAAGCATTTAAAATCATAGTATTGACAGGTAATATGTATTGGTGATACAAAGACACATAAAGATACTTCATATCACATCAAGTACTTGATGGTACTTAGTTCATAATATGGGAAAGGAATTAAACTGGGGAGTGGTACAAAGAAAACATCAACTAATATTTTGGTTCTTTCATGAGAAAAACGGAAATAACAATCAGAAGCAAGTATGACAGATGCTTCACACTTATTATAGTTGGCAGCACTGGGCATCTGTTGAATTATTCCATCTAGATTTTTAATGTATTTTCATAATAAAGATTCTACTGTACTTCAAAATAAAAAATACCAGACCATAGTTGTGTAATTAGCAGGTACATACAAGGAGTTGTAACACTGCACATCTCAACAGTACAAGCAACGTGGGCAGCCTGTTTCCCATCTGGCCCCACTGTGACCCGCTCTTCACCTGTTACCAGGTCACACGGCACATCCTAGAATAACAAAACCAAACCCAGAATTACTTCCACCTTGCAAGCAACAGCAAAAAGAGGCTTGGGATGTTTAATATTCTCTCCACTGCAAACCATTTATTTAATAGCTGAAACAAAACATTCCCAATGCTTTCTCTTTTTCATAAAAACCAAAACAAGTCACACTTCTACATAATCTAGGTAAGCTTGGAAATATTTCAAATCATGGGAATCTTTAGATAGCAAAAGCAGAAGAAGCGCAGTAGGTTCCATTTTTAACTTTGCACACCTCTCAATTATTTGAGTTCATTAACATGAGCATGAATTGTGCCTATATTCAAGAACATTATAAGTCAAAGTAACACTGTAAAGACTTCCTAATACAATTCCCTGAGAAGGCCAACATCAAGGCCATGGGTACCAGAGTGATCAACCTGAGGGGGTCTCCCAGAACAAAGGACTTTTGATGCTAAATCTAGGAAAGTTCAGGCAAACTGGGCTGGTTGGCCAGCTGGTGGCCTGAATCCAATCACAAGTAAACACCAGACAGCCAAGCACAGCAGGAGTGTACAACACAACTGACCTGCAGTCTTCCAACACATAAAGATCATGAGAGACAAAGGAAGACTGAGGAAGGGGCCCAGATGAAAGGAAGCTAGACTTGACCACTACATGCAGTGGGACCTCAGGCGGAATCCTGGAGGAGCTGGGGTCGGGGCTTCACTGAACAACTGGCAAGATCTGAATATGGACTGTGAGTCACATAACAGCATTCTATCAAAGTAAGTATCCTGCTTCAGATAAATATCCTGCAGTGATGTAAAAAAACAAACACAGACAACACTGTTCTGAGGAAACACAGTCTCAAGTATTTACAGATAAAAGCATTATATATGCAAATTACTTAGATTTTCTTCAGAAAAAAATAGAGTGCAAATCACCTGTCCAAATTGGTTAATGTTGTATTATAAAGTCCTACTAAAACCATGAACCAACCTGCAGCCCATGAAGTGAAATGAGGCCACAGACCACAGGCCTTCAGTCCTTTGGGATTTGAAAAAGTGGCTCCAGTCTTTATCATCAATTCTAGCTGCTGGCATCAGAGGTCTAAGCTAAAAGTGGGTAAATTAAACATCATTCCCAAGCAGTGGTTAATTCAGAAGAGGCAAAGCAGGAGCTGAGAAGGAGTTTCTACTCTATCAATATTTTATTGCTCAAAAAATAAACTAAGCCAGTAGAGCAAATGCTAGGACCTGCTGGAGGTGGGAATGGGTTCTAGGTCCCTGGTATGTTACTCTCCGCATTTCTCTGTACAGGAGAGATTCTGCAATGCCGTGCTTCCTTCTCTCTATGGCACACGCATTCTCACATTTTGGCGTCTGAAATCAGGGTGCATCAAAGGATCGACGGCACGTCAGAGTTCAGTTGGCAGCATTTTTTCTCTCTTAATTGTACATAAAATAATGGTACATCTTTTAATTAATGGCTTCTTGGGTGCAATGAATATGGCAATTTTTTGTTAAACTACACGTCTTTTTGTTATTATTACATGTCACCCCCTACCGCCAATCTTCATTCTACCCCAAGAAAATTAATGAGGAAAACATAGCAAAGATTTGGTAGCTCACTGACAGCTGCATTACTCTTTTCGAAGATCTCATGTGCCAGTAATTTTAAAGGGCCACAATACACTCCAGATTTTGCCGACAGGTATCTCTGGATGGCATGGTAAGTCTTTCCACTGTTGGTGGGGCCCGAATGGAATATTATCTTCCGCCGGATGGCTCTTGCTTCTGGGTACCTAGGATACAAATATGTAAACAGCTTAATCCCATTAACCTTGATATCCATCATGGCAAAGTGAAAAAAATTCCAAATGAAACATCTTCTTAATCTTCATAAGATAGTCTTTGAAAAACTAAGCAATGATTTTCAAATGCACATTAAAATAATGACTAATTTCCAAATCCAAACACAAATCAATGTCTTGGACAACTTTCCCATTATACAAATCTCTCTATCAGGAATTAATAAAAATAAGTTCAAACTGCTCTCAGTCCCACAGATACAAGAGCACTTAAAAAATTTCATGGAAAAGAATTAAAACTTTATTTTGGCACACACACAAATCTTGAAATCCATGCATAGTTTCCTCATAACGCACATTTTCCATGAACTTTCCGAAGACCTCTCCTAGTTCACCTCACTCCCTCCAGCTCCAACAACACGACCCTCAAAGCAAACACTCCCAGGCTCTGAGCTTTCTGCTTCCATCCTGATGGGAACGGCCGCCGCACTGCCCCGGACCGTGAACAAGTACAGAACTCAGCAAACCGAGCTGCAGCCCCGGTTCGGGCACTGACAGCAGATCTGAAAGCCCTGAGTAGTTGAACTGAGCCCTGCCGCAGCCCAGCAGCAGTGTGGGGAGGTAGAAGCCAGGCAGAGCAGGGGAGGCCCACTGAGCACAGCAGCAGAGAGAAGTCCAGAGCCACTGAGGCAGCTAGACTTTGAAAGAGCAGAAAGGCAGCAGGGCGGGGAGCCCTGCAGTCTGTGTGGGTTCCCTGTGGGCCCCTGGCCCAGGGCTGGGCTGAATGTGCCCAAGGTGAGAACCGACAGGGCCTAGAAGAGCACAGCTCACCAAAGGTCTGCGGGGAAACCTAGCAGAGGCTCCCAGTGCTGGATGCTGCAGTGTAGCCCCAGGGCAGAGAATCGGAACACTGGCCTTCGGCCGAGGCACCACAAAGGCCACGCCTCCACCGAAGGACAGCGCCCTACGGAAGGGGCCACTTTATTTCTCCCAAGTAAAACCCCAAAGCCAGCTTTGTCAGACAAACAATAATTAACTACCTGACAGAATTAACTGCCTGGCTTTTTAGAGAATACAACATAATCTGGATTCTTTCTAATTTGTCATCTAGCATTCAATAAAATATATATATGCATATATTTAAATATATAAATGGTCACTAATCTCTCAAGACTAGAAACTGAAGAATTCAAATCCACAAATGGGGGCCAGCGCTGTGGTGTAGTGGATAAAGCCGCCGCCTGCAGTGCCGGCATCCAATATGAGCACCAGTTCAAGTCCCGGCTGCTCCACTTCTGAACTATGCTCTCTGCTATGGCCTGGGAAAGCAGTAGAAGATGGCCCAAGTCCTTGGGTCCCTGCACCTGTGTAGGAGACCTGGGCTTGGATCAGTGCAGTTCTGGCCATTGTAGCCAACTGGGGAGTGAACCACTGAATGGAAGACATCTCTCTCTCTGCCTCTCCTTCTCTTTCTGTGTAACTCTGATTTTCAAATAAATAAATATATCTTTAAAAAAAAAATCCACAAATGAAGAAACTAACCAGTTAGGCGGTATTCTTAGGTCACTGATCTTGCGTAGGTCATCCTTACATTCCAACACAGGAAATATCTGTTTGGCATGTCTCAAGAAAAATGGGAATAAGTCATCCACATGAGCTGAAAGGCAAAACACTGCATTAACATGTGTGCTCCACATTCTGTGTGCCACAGAACCCCATGAACGTCTCTTCTCAGCAAGCCAGGTCAGTGGGGCAGTGCCTGAACCCTGGAGCAGGAGCCCCTGTCTTTTGCAGAGAGCCTGGCTCTGTCTTACTTTTCCTCCAATTATTCCCATACACCAAGGCAAACACAAAACTGCCTGCCAAACCCCATGTGCTACTCTGCCGGTACAAGCCGAGATGAGCACTGGCAGGAATTCAATTTAAAAAAAAAGAACTTGGAGGGGCGGGCATTTGGCCCATGGCAAAAACGCCTGCATTCCACCTGACTCCAGACTTCCAGTCCAGCCACGGCCACTGGGGGTGAGAGCTCAGTTACTCACTTGCTCTCTTTCAAATAAATACAAAAAAATTTTTTTTAAATAAAGAACCTGGAAACACACATTAGAGAAGAAGAAAGACTGTGGTTACAAAAAGAGAAACATAGGTGCAAACAGTCTTAAATTCCAAAGACCACAGAGAGAAAACATGAACATGACCAGATTCCTCAGCAAGGACAGTCCACACTGCGGCTAGAAGCAGTGAAGCTGGCTCCCCCTTGGCTTTGCATCCAGGTTCTCCCTCAGGGCCTGGCACAGGGGTAAAGTCTAAGAGTGAAATACATTTAAATACTATAACCAAAGCCAAACTGTCCACAGGAAAAAAATGATGATGCTCTTTCTTGTTCTTTCCTTCTATAGCACGAACTGTGTCCCAACATGAAGGAGAAAGAGACCAATGGCAGAAACAGATGGAATCTGCTCTGCTCTGACCCTGTCTTGTGAGAGAGCACCCTTCACTGTGGCCTGTACCAACACAGGGTGAGTCCATGGCATACACTTCCTCCAGTCGAAGACTCCCACATGCAAACTAGCTCTGGGACCTAATATAAAAGCTACCTGGAGACCTGCAAGACCTCCTCTCAAAGCACTGAATTATCACAGACAGGCTCCACCCTAAAACCAATACGCTCTGCTACTGGAAGGGCACAAAGGATGTTCAGTGAGATTTTATTCTCTAAATACTTGCCTGCACTGAAGCAGATGTCATTCAAGACAATGTGAATGTCCACATCCAGGGAATGAGACTGCATAATATAGTTTCTAAAGCTTATGAAAGCTTGGTGGAAGAGACGAGCTGTGGAAAACGCAAAATCAAAACACATAGGGCTTAGTCTTGGCTTCAGTTTTCATTTAAAAAGAAGATATACATATAAAACCAGGCTCTCCAATGAGGCTGGGCTGTGGGGTAGTGCAGCTGGTTTTTGACAAGCTGGGCTAAATCTGAAATCCTAGCACAGCATGCAGGAAGGTGGGACATGCAGCTCTTCTGCGTGCAGTCTGGCTCCCCAGGCAGAGGCAAAGGGCAGGGACCTGTCCCCACACCACACACACTGCCAAAGACGGATGATAAGGAGTAAGACAGCATCTCTGCAACGTGCTGTGGGCCTTACCATCGAGTCCATAGTCGGCACCCAGTTTCTGAATTTCTTTCCTCTTATAAAACTTGTCTAAGATCTTCTTTACTTCATCTAGAAGAAAGATATCAAAATTCAACATTTAAGGCAGAAAAATGCCCAAAAGCCAAAGAAACTAGAAGTCCTAACACTGTAGGCAGGAGTCTAATGAGTGTCTCAAGAACATGAAGGTTCTGGCTGATTCTTCTTGGTGGGTTAATGTGCAATGGAGCGTCCACACAGCTGTAAAGTCAGCCAGGACAACACCACTGTCACACTGCAGAGGAATGAGCAAGGCTCAGAGGAGGCCTCCAGAGTCCGCCAGACCACACTGAGACACACATGTTCCATTCATTTACAACTGGCAACCAGTGTGCAGCTAACCCGCACCCAGAAAGGCAAATGCAACAGCCAGGACCAGATCATCGGGCTTTCGTGCAAATATCTAAAGGGCCAAGATGACCGTTCATTTGGAGATGATGATTTTAGGGAGAACAGATTACACTCATCTCGGTCTCAATGGCATAACTAAAGTCAGTGGCAGGTACAGAAGCTGATCTCAGTGGGACTTACCACACACCACACAATGTCCTAACAACTGAACAAAGAAAAGGAGTTGCCTTGGGGCCGGCGCTGTGGGGTAGTGGGTAAAGTCATGAGCTACAATGCCAGCATCCCATGTGGGTACTGGTTCGAGACCCAGCTGTTCCACTTTCAATCCAGCTCCCTGCTAAGGCCCTAGGAAGGCACTGGAGGATGACCCAAGTGCTTGGAACACTGCACGCACCATCTGGAAGGCCCAGAAGAAGCTCTAGGCTCCTGGTTTTGGCCTGGCCCAGCCCTGGCCATTGCGGCCATTTGGGAAGTGAACCAGTGGATGGAAGATCTCACTCTCTGTCTCTCCCCCTCTCTCTGTAACTCTGCCTTTCAAATAAATAAAAATAAATCCTTAAAAAGGGAGGTTGCCTCTTAAAAATGAATGCTCCTTGTCACCACAAGTCGTCAAGCCAGGGTCAGACAACTGCATTTCAAGAGTACTAGAGGGGGCCGACGCCACGGCTCACTAGGCTAATCCTACGCCTTGCAGCGCCGGCACACCGGGTTCTAGTCCAGGTCGGGGCACCAGATTCTGTCCCGGTTGCCCCTCTTCCAGGCCAGCTCTCTGCTGTGGCCCGGGAGTGCAGTGGAGGATGGCCCAAGTCCTTGGGCCCTGCACCCCACGGGAGACCAGGATAAGTACCTGGCTCCTGCCTTCGGATCAGCGCGGTGCGCCAGCCGCAGCGCACTGGCCGCGGCAGCCATTGGAGGGCGAACCAACAGCAAAGGAAGACCTTTCTCTGTGTCTCTCTCTCTCACTGTCCACTCTGCCTGTCAAAAAAAAAAAAAAAAAAAAAAAGAGTACTAGAGGGGCCAGCACTGTGGTGTAGTGGGTAAAGACACCAGCTGCAGTGCCGGCATCCTGTATGAGTGCTGGTTCGAGCCCTGGCTGCTCCACTTTGAATCCAGCTCTCTTCTGCAGCCTGGGAAAGCAGTAAAAGATGGCTTAAGTCCTTGGGCCCCTGCACCCACATGGGAGACCCAGAAGAAGCTCCTGGCTCCTGGCTTCAGCTGTTGTGGCCAACTGGGGAGTGAACCAGCAGATGGAAGACCTCTCTGCCTCTCCTTCTCTGTGTAACTCATTCAAACAAATAAATAAATAAATCTTAAAAAAAAAAAAAAAAAAAAAAAAAGAGTACTAGAGAGACGCCCATCCCATCAGGTTAGTGGAATTAGACGCCTGCCAAGGTAACACATTTTAAATGAATCAGATTATATTAAGGTCAGACAGGACGAAAAACTGCTGCCTCAGTCTACAGAGGGGAAGATTTTACAGACCCAGCCACACACTCAGCCCACGAAATACCAGCTGTACCTTCACCTCCCACAGAAGCAACTGCCACATTCTCATGCAGCCACAACACACACAAAACTCACTGAGGAAATGAAGCCTGAACAAAGCACCCATAACAAAACTGTTTTCTGAATGAGGAATTTTTAAATCGCACCTTTGGTCACTAGCAGCCATTTGGGGAGTGAACCAGTGGGTGGAAGATCTCTCTTTCTCCCCCTCTAACTCTGTCTTTACCTGCAATTCAGCATGAGACAGGTAGGGAGGTAAAAAAGACGACGTATCTCAGATCACAGGCAGCTGTCCTGTTATTTCTGGGTTTATGTTTCTCTAGATGTAGTGGAAGTGACAGTTTCTTGGTATCCACAGTGGAAAAGCATGTGTAATTGCCTGAAAAACTCCTGCTGATCTGTAACTCAGTACAAACCAAGGACAGACTCCATTTATTGAGAATTAACCACTGCCTGGGACGCCTGCATCCCACATCTGCATGCTAAGAAAGCTTAGGGACTTAATCTGCTTTACTGGTCAGAATGCAACTCTTAACCTACTTTAAAGAAAGAAGAAGAGGGTACAATGGGTTAGCCGGCACCTGTGAAGTCAGCATCCCACATGGGTACCAGTTCAAGTCCCGGCTGCTCCACTTCCAATCCAGCTCCCTGCTAATGGCCTGGGAAAAGCAGGAGCAGGAGTGGGAGGACTATGAACCTTACAGGAGAGGCAGAGCCAGGGAGCACCCTAGAGAGTGTACAAGAAGACAGGAAGACTGACGCAGCAAAGCTGTGAGCCAACTTTCCAGGCAAGAAGCGGATTTATCTCTATGTGGAAATCCGATCCACTAACCACTCGCTGAATAAGGCTGTGGTAGTTCACTGTCCTCTGCGGTCCCTCTCAATGCTGAAAAATCACCCTCGTGAATTCCACCTCTGCACACAGGAGAGGAAGAGTGGCCCAGCATACGGCGACCCAGTGAGGTGCACCTAAGGGTTCCCAGCAGGAGGAACCCTGGTCCTGACAAACCAGCGTCTTCTTCACTCCATCCACATAGTGGAAGCATCAAAGACACTGACGTTTTCAGGTAAATTGTGTATATTTGAATACAATAAATACACCAGATTGTCTCACACAATTACTTGTGCTGTACAATAAGACAAACGGGGAACTGTTTAATGGACAAATTATTGTTTTATTGTTTGATTCAATATGAAAAAAAGTTCAACATCTATTCTACAACAGCGAGAATATACTCGACTAAGATGCTAAGTTTTACGTTATATGTTCTTATCACAATCTAAAATAAGCAAAAATATAATATAAAATAATACAGTCCCCAAACGCAAGTAAAGTGGAAGATCTTGCTTGGAAGAACAAGTCACATACCACACAACACACAAGGGTATTTTAAAAAGTTCGTAAAGGGCAGGCGTTGTGGTGCAGCAGTTTAAGGCACCCCTTGGGACACCCGTGTCCCACATGGGAATGCCTGGGATCAAATCCCATCTCTGCCTCTGCTTCCAGCACACCTTCCTACTAATGGTCCAGGAGGCAGCAGATGATGGTTCAAGTACTGAGTCCCCTGCCACCCACATGAGAGCCCTGGATGGAGCTCTTGGCTCCAGCCTGGCCCAGAACTAGCTGTCACAAGCATTTAGGGAATGAAACAGCATGTGGAAGATCTGTCTCTCCCTTTGTCACCCTTTCAAATAAAAAAAAGTGAATAAACTCTTTTTAACCTACAGTGCCGGCATTCCATATGAATACCAATTTGAGTCCTGGCTGCTCCACTTACGATCCAGCTCTCTGCTGTGGCCTGGGAACCCAGTAGAAGATGGCCTAAGTCCTTGGGCCCCTGCACCCACAGGGGAGAACCTGAGGAAGCTCCTGGCTCCTGCCTTAGGACTGGCCCAGCTCCAGTCATTTGGAGAGTGAACCAGCGGATGGAAGATAGAAGATGTCTCTCTCCCCCACCCTCCCTCTATCCCAGGTCATTTGCGGAATAAACCAGCAGATGGAACATCTCTATCTCAGTCAACTTTGCCCTTCAAATAAATAAAAGTTCATTCAGGTGCAAAAGATTTTGAAATTGCTGCCTTCCAGGGGCCTTCAAAAAGTTTGTGGAAATGGAGCAGGTGTCCAGCACAGCACTTGGGACACCTCTGTCCCATCTCAGAGTGCCTGGGTTCCATCCTGGCACTGTTTGCACAGATGGGTAAAATTACGGTTCTTGTCTTCTCGCCAAGAATTCAGATGTGAGAGCAGTGGGAAGTGGGATAGCAAGGTGGAACGGGGCAGAGACAGTGCCCAGTCATCAGACCGGGGAAGCAGCGTCACAGAGTCTGCTGAAGAGAATGCACTGGCTCGCTAGGCAGGCACCTCAGGAAAGGGCGGGGAGCGCAGTCTGCACTCAGGGGTTGCAAGGGAACGGGGTCCAGTTCCTCCTGCCATCCTCCCATCCCCTCTCCGTCTGCTCCTGGACAAAGGGTCTGCTGGGTGTGCAACGGATGAAATTCCTCCCAAGTTTTCGTTAACCGATGTTATACGGCTGGGTAGCTCATTTGGTGGTGGGAGGACAGGATTCCCCTGGGGTCCTTCCGTGGGGGAAGGCTGGGACCACCTGTCAAGTTATGCAGGTATGGGCAGGATTCTGCGGTATAAAATCCTGGGGCTCTTCCGAGCCTGCTCGCTGAGGCCGCTCCGATGCTTTCCTTTCTGAGCAGGTGCCGTCTTCCTTCGGCCCCTCTCACCCACACGGGCTCATCTCTAACTTCCTCCGAAACAGCTCTTCTCCTGTTCCCAGCTTCCTGCTAACGGGCACCCTAGGAGGGGAGGCAAATGCAGCTCAAGTACTTGGGTCCCTGCCATGCGTGTAAGGGACGTGGATTCTGTTCCCAGCTCCTGGTTTGGCCTGGCCCAGTCCTGGGTGCTCTGAACATCTGGGGAATGAACAGGTGGAAGGAGGATTCTCTCTCTCTCCCTCTCTTTCAAATAAATAAAACTGAACTGAAAGGTTGTTAACAGGACAGTTCCCGGACACCAAGTACCTCATCGGACCAAGCACGCCCTCAGCCTTCCAGAACGGCACCTGCTAGAGCACACTCCCTGGCTCTCTAACCAATTATCACACTCGACCCACCGACATGCACAATCACGGGTCTCAATTACAAAGGACAAGGGAACAATTTTAAAGCTCAGCCACAGCATCCCAAACTCCCCCCAGAACTCCCTGTCAAACCGATCCAACGCAGTTTTGCGGACAAAATCCACTGTCACTCGCTGACGCGAAGCTGTCCCTCCCTCCGTGGGGCCTGGAACGCTCAGGGCCCCTCCCACCCTCGGCGGGGACGCCCGCATCATGACCTTGTATCACGGCTGACCACGCACGTCCCCGAGACCGTGAGGCTGGCTCCTCTCGGCAAACCTTCCCTCCCCGAACAGCTCGGCAGTGTGAGCGCCCGTCCACGACAACGGTCAACCAAGGCTTCTCACGGCCTCGTTCCCTCGCCCCGTCTCGGGGTGGGGGGCGGGAGGAACGCAGAAAGATGCTGGTCGTGCACCTGACGGTTCAGAAGCAGCTGCATCGTCCCAAACCCACTCAGAGGAGAGCAGCGAGAGCGAAAAGGCCACTTCTGGGGCAAAACCCTGGGGAGTACGCAGCGAGGGCCTCAGCAGCCGGCGAGGGAGGCAGACACTGATGGGCGCCATGACAACGCTCGGGTCGCCAGGGAAGGGATCTGGCTCCCTCCCGGCCAGGTACACCTCCCTCCTGCCGCCCCCCGCCAGTTCCCGCACTCACTCTTGTCCAGAGGCCGCGTGAGCTCGGCCCCGACATCGCCATCGGCGCTGGGGCCCTGAGGTTTCACAGTCAGGGGCACGAACAAGGACGTGTTCGGGATTTTGGAGCCACCGGATGCATTAGAGGAAGCGGCGGCAGCGGCAGGAACGCACCCCAGAGCCCCGGGAAAGGGCCCGCCGTGGGCGCGAAGGGCAGAGCAGGCGGCTGCCCGCTGCCCAGCCGGGCGCCCCGCCGGGAGCCGAGCCCACAAGAGGGCACACCGGGAGAAGGACATGGAGACCGCAGGCTCTAAAGGAGCCCGGAGCAGCCCCGAGGCACGGCGGCGGACAGTGACGCAAACCACCGGCGCCTGCAGGCACGAAAGACCCAGGCCGAGCAGGGAGAGCTGCCCAGGTAAACGCCTGATCAATCAGGGGAAGGTAGCGCTGTAAAACTGCTCTAGCCGTGACGGAGCAACCGATCAGGCAAACTCAAGAGAGAAATCCTCGTTCTGATTTCTCTATCTGCTTTCATCTGTGGTTGGATCAGCTTTCTGGCAAAGGTAGTCAGGGAAAGTAATCAGGCATCTTTGGGGATGTCACAGCTGAGAGCGGGGGCGGGGCGGGGCCCTGCCTGCTGTGTCACGTGACGCAAACTGGCCCGTCCCAAGAGCACGTGGCCAGCAGCACGTGGCCGCGGGGTTATCAGTGCAGGCTGTGCACTGGCCGCAGTAGCTGCGGGTACCGAGGTAGGGAGCTGCGGGAGTGGAACGCCGGAGCGCGTTCCTGCAGTTCCTTACCGAGTACCTTGGTCTGCATCTGGGAGGGGTTGCTGAGGAATTCTGTTGTACTACATTAAGCCGTCTTTGGCATAATGCGCATGTACACTGCTTCCACGCGCGCGGTTTGTGTACAGCATCCCAGCAGCTATGAGGCAACAACGTGGCGAAAACGTGCACTTGGCCAAGGTTTAGGTTCAGTTACATTGACTGGCTACTGTGTCCTTGTACGAAGCTGCAACATCCTAATTTCTAAACAGGGTTGCAGCGCGTGCGTGTTAATGTGTGTCAAGCAGGATCCCAGGAACAGACTGTTACATGCCTTTAACCTACAAAGCACCTTTTGAACGCCAGCATTGCAAGGAAAACCGTCCTTAACTGTTTTTGACCTAGTGTTGGTGATAGCAAAAATACACGTTGAGTAACGCAAATATTACTCTAATGGGCTAATTAAAGAAAGGAGCAATTTCAGAACTGTAAGATTTCTGACAGGCAGAGGCTTCGCTGTGGAAAAGATAGACTTAAAAACCTCAAACATAGTTAAGGCAGGACTTGTTTGTGGCTTACAGAGAGCCGTTAAGTCGTTGAGAAAACCTGGGACAGGCTGGAAGAAACAAAAACACGTAAGAAAACAAGGGGTAGTTGTAGCTGCGGTGGCGGGTTAGTGTGTCTGAAGACGGCAGCGACTCAGTGAAATGGAGAGACCTAGTAAAGGAGTCTGCACAGTTTAGTGAGTGACCAAATACGATAGAAAATGTGCCCCTCATCTCCCTCCCGCATTACATACATGCATGCATACATATATACATGCATATGCACACATACATACAAGCTTTGCGATGCCGGCATCCCCCATGAGAGTTCCCGAGTTTGAGTTCTGGCTGTCACCAATTCCAGGTTCCTGCTAATGGCACCTTGGGAGACAGCAGATGGTGGTTCAAGTCTTTGGCCCCCTGCCACCTTGAAGTCAGGAGCCTGGAGTCTCATCCCAGTCTCCCAAGGGGGTGGCAGGGACCCAGGCACTTGGGCCATCCTTTGCTGCTTTCCCAGGCGCATTAGCATCCACTTTGATCAAGACACAAATTGTTGGCTTCTGTTTTGTCTTCCAGTTGGCTTGGGACAGAGGAGTGAGTTTCAGGATCACTGGGACTGCCGCCAGGGGGCGCCCGGCCACTGTGCAGAGAGCACACGGAGCTCCTGCGCTGCGAACCCCGGCCACCAGGGGGCGTACACCCTGTCTGGGCTGAAGGGCAGTTCTGTGCGCGGTGGTCTCCCCTGGGGGGACCGGGAGTAACACTGGGGAGGCGCCGCAGCCTGGCGACAGCTGGAGTCTGAGGCCACGGCGGGGCAGGGAGCTTCCTTCTCAGGACCAGTTCAGGGAGACGCCAGTGTTGCTGCTGTCCGCGTGTCCTCTGTAGGGGTCCCAGCCCACCTCAGCGGGGGTCGCCCGCCTGGGCCGCGCCGGCTGCGGGAAAGTCAGTGCCTCGGGAAGCCAGGAACTTGGGGCTAAAGGAAGCCGCGGAGCTGAGGCCGGGCAGAGACTCCACCTGGCCGGCTGAGCGGGCCGCGAGTGCTCCGGGAGAGGCTTGTGGGCGTTTCGGAAGGCTGAGTGACGGGGGGGGGGGGGGGGGGGGGGGGCGGGCAGACACAGAGATGGTTGTCCATCTGCTGGTTCGCTCCCCAGAGGCCCACCGGCCGGGTCCAGCGGGAACCCCGGAGCTCGGTCCCCGGCCCTGGAGCCGGCACCTGCTGTCTCGCGGGCTGGAGCCAGGATTTGACCCCAGGCGCTGCGGTAAAGGCTGCCACCCAGAACCCCGAGGTTGGGTTTGCAGACGCCGTGAGACTTTCAGTTACATCCCTCCCAGCTAGCCTTTGGTTCCTGTCGTGCCAATGGCAAAGGCACATTTTTGCTGTCCGGGAAGTCGGTTTGATTGCCAGCGTGTTTTTAATGGGGCGGATCATACTGTGAGTCTGCAAGCAGAGACGGGTGAAACACGAAACTCTAGTGAGCTTTCGTGTAAGCCACAATGTGGATTGAGTTCCCCCTGGGCCCTGGGCTTGTGTAAAACACACTCGGGTAGAGCCGAGGGAACGCTGAGGTCCGGGGAGAGCTTTGCGGTGCGTTGTCTCTGCTGATCCGTCTGTGCAGCCTTGTTATTTCAGTGTTGCATGTAAGTAAGCACTCAGACGTCTGCCCAAAGCACCAGGGTTTACCAGTTGTTGCTTCCTGTTGGTTTTAGATTTGCACAGCAACTGTGAAGACGGAACCCTCTCTGTCCAGTCATGTTCAGATAACCTTTTTTTTTTTTTTGACAGGCAGAGTGGACAGTGAGAGACAGAGAGAAAGGTCTTCCTTTGCCGTTGGTTCACCCTCCAATGGCCGCTGTGGCCGGTGCGCTGCGGCCAGCACACTGCGCTGATCCGATGGCAGGAGCCAGGTGCTTCTCCTGGTCTCCCATGGGATGCAGGGCCCAAGGACTTGGGCCACCCTCCACTGCACTCCCTGGCCACAGCAGAGAGCTGGCCTGGAAGAGGGACAACTGGGACAGAATCTGGCCCCCCGACCGGGACTAGAACCCAGTGTGCCGGCGCCGCTAGGTGGAGGATTAGCCTATTGAGCCACGGCGCCGGCCCAGATAACCTCTTTTTATAATCGGCTTTCTTAACAGAATTTTCTTTACTTTCCTGAATTTATAGAAAGTGAACAATGTCCTGTGTTTCGTGTGTACAGCTTCCCACCCTCCCTCCTTGTCCACCATTCTCCCTCCTCATTTTCTTCTTGCCTTTTTTTTTTTAATTTATTTTATTTATTTGGAAGAGCATTGAGAGAGGCAGAGAGAGAGAGGGGTTTTCCATTCATTGGTGTACTCCCAAAATGGCCGCAATGGCCAGAGCTGAGCTGATCCAAAGCCAGGAGCCAGGAGCTTCTTCAGGATCTCCTATGTGGGTGCAGGGGCCCAAGGACTTGGGCCACCCAGGCGCATTAGGGAGCTGGATCAGAAGTGGGGCAGCCAGGACTCAAGCCAGCACCCGTATGGGATGCTGGTGCTGCAAGCCAGGCCTTTAGCCCACTGCATCACAGCGCTGGCCTCTCTTGTGTTTCTTAGGGTTTCTACAGTGACATTCAGTTTCCTTCATGGTCACAAGCTTATCCCTCCACTAAATAAAGAAGTCAAGGCCAGCACCGTGGCTCACTAGGCTAATCCTCCGCCTGCGGCGCCGGCACACCGGGTTCTAGTCCCGATCGGGGCGCCGGATTCTGTCCCGGTTGCTCCGGATCGGCGCAGCACGCTGGCCATAGCAGCCATTTGGAGGGTGAACCAACGGAAGGAAGACTTTTCTCTCTGTCTCTTTCTCTCACTAACTCTGCCTGTCAAAAAAAAAAAAAAATCAACAAGTAGTGGGTAGAAACAAATAACCTCTTCATAGCAGCGCCTTTAGGTCGTGAGAATTTGGAAGTGTTTTCCGAGTCCTGTGAGCCACCAGAGCCGTGATGGAGCCCGAGTGGGGGTGGTGTGAGCCCCCGTCTGTGTTAACTGGGGACCCCCTGCTTGCATGTGGCGTCTGCGGCGGGAGGGGCAGCCCGGTGCTGCGGTGCCTTTATCCTGACTCCCTGTTGGTGTCCAGGGACCTGGAGGACTGGTGGGTGTGGGAGGTTTCCCCCAGCGTTTGGGTTGCAAGTAAAGTGTGTAGGGAAATAACTTTTTGCTGTTTTTACAGACCTTGCTGAGTACACCGGTGGACGGCTCACCCCAGGCCAGTTACAGCCTCTGCTGTTGACAGACAGCCCTGCTACTGTAAGTTTGAACAAACTGACCAGGTGATTTTTACACAGCAGTATAAGTACAGGAATGTAGGGGTGTGACTGTTGGGCTGTGAGTGACACCTGTTTCACACTGGCAAAACTGCCAGGACGTCTTTCCCAAGTGGCCGTGCCGTGCTGCCTCCTGCTGGCGGCGAGCGAGGCCGCCTGTGCTTCCTCTTCTGGCAGCAGTGGCCGTTCCATTCCTGTTGTGGAGTGTGGCGACCCCAGTGTGCGCAGTGCCGGCTCCTCGGGGTGGACTGCCCAGTCTCCCAATGGTATACGCTATGGGCCATCTTTTCACGTGATTATTGACAGCTTGATATTTGCTTTGGTCAGCTGTCCATGTAGTTACCTGCTTTTGTTGAGTTGTTCAGTGTTGTTGATTTTTGGGAACCTTTGTGTATTTTGAATATGCACTCTTTGTCAGATATGGTTGGTTTTTTTTTTTTTTTTAATATTTATTTAAGGGCCGGCACCACGATGCAGTAGGTTAATCCTCTGCCTGCATCGCCGGCTTCCCATATGGGTGCGGGTTCTAGCCCTGGCTGCTCCTCTTCCAATCCAGCTCTCTCCTGTGGCCTGGGAAAGCAGTAGAGGATGGCCCAAATGCTTGGGCTCCTGCACCCACATGGGAGACCCAGAAGAAGCTCTGGCTCCTGGCTTAAGATCACAGCTCTGGCCATTGCAGCCAATTGGGGAGTGAACCAGAGGATGCATGACCTCTCTCTCTCTGCCTCTCCTTATCTCTCTCTGTAACTCTGCCTTTCAATGAATAAATAAATCTTTAAAAAATATGTTTATTTATTTACTTGAAAGGCAGAATTACAGAAGGAGAGACAGAGAGGTCTTCCATCCACTGGTTCACTCCCCAAATGGCTGCAGCAGCCAGAACTGGGCCCATTCAAAGCCAGGAGCCAGAGCTTCTTCTGGGTCTCCCATGTGGGTGCAGGAGCCCAAGGGCTTGGGCCATCTTCTACTGCTTTCCCAGGCCACAGCGGAGAGCTGTATGGAAAAGGAGCAGTCGGGACCAGAACTGGCACCTATATGGGATACCGGCACCACAGGTGGATATATATATATATATATATATGGGGTACTGCACCACAGTGCCGGCCCCCATATGGTTTCTAAATAGTTGTTGCATCATCATTTTAAGAAAAGACATGGGGGAACAGCATTGTGGTTTAATAGGTTAAACTGCCACTTGCAGTGCTGGATCCCCATATGCCCACCCCAATTCAAGTCCTGGCTGCTTCATTTGCATCCTGCTGCCTGCTAATGCGCCTGGGAAAGCAGCAGAAGATGGCTCAAGTCCTTGTACCCTTGCGCCTACATTGGAGACCCAGATGAAGCTCCCGACCTTGGCTTCAGTCTGTCCCAGTCTTAACCATTTGAGGAGTGGTTGAAATATCTGTCTCTCTCTCCCTTTCTGTAACTTTCTAATAAATAAAATATCTTTTTTTAAAAAAGTCGAGTCAGAAAATATATTCTGGATAATGTATAGGATATCCATACAGGATAACATATAGGATATATAATGTGCAACTATTTTCTTCCATTTTGAGGGTTGTTGTGACACAAGAGTTACATGGTTTGCCTCTTTGGATTTGGTTTTCTGGCTCTTGGATCTCATTAAGCCTTTGGGATGTGTGAAGTGACTGTCTTTGTGGCCAATGACTAATGGCTGGAGGTTCCCGGACAGCCCCAGACTGGATGGTTGCCATGGGAACCAACCCCGTGATTCCAGGTAAAATACTTTAAGCTGTGCCCCCAACCTCCTGTCCCCGACTTTTGTGTACAGTACTGTGTCAGTCGTTAATGGCCAGTGAGTTACCAAGTGTGGCTATTCAGTGATACCTCCAAAGAAATCTAAAAGGACAGAGTTCACATAGCTTCCGTGTTGCTGAACAAAACAGGTGGTGCTGGGAGGGAGGCCGCGTGTGGAGGGCATGCGAGCCCCAATGCCCCTTCCCACCTGCTCCTGTTCCGGCCGTTCATTTGTAGCCTTTAACACAGCCCCTGTAATAAATCGGCAGTTGTAAGTAGACTTCTCCTGGGTCTTTTGAGTTGCTCTAGTAAATGATTGAAACTGAGAAGGGAGTTGTGGGAATATCTGATCTGTGGCCAACTTGGGTGAGAGTTATTGGTAAAGTGATAGCAGAAGTGGGCAGCACGGTTGGCCTGAGCCCTCCTCCTGCACTGGTGATGTCCCCAGGTAGATTGTGTCATCATTAGGTTAACTCCAGGACTCAAGCTGCTGTCACAGTTTCTGTGTTGAGTGTTGGTGATATGGGAGAAGTGAGATTTAATCCTAAGTCAGGTATTGTCTTTTACTTTAAAAAAAAAAAAAAGCATTTTAAGCACAGGCACATATATGGTGCACAAAGTGATAAAGTTTACTTAGGTCCTTGGGCCCCTGCACCCGCATGGGAGACCTGGAAGAAGCTCTTGACTCCTGGCTTTGGATCTGCGCAGCGCCAGCCGTTGCGGCCAATTGGGGAGTAAACCAGCGAATGGAAGACGTCTCTCTCTATCTCTACTTCTCTCTGTAACTCTGTCTTTCAAGTAAATAAAATAAATCTTTTAAAAAAAGTTTACTTAAAAGGTAAGAAGGCAAATGCACAAACACACGTGGGCATCGCTTAAGCGTGGGCCAGAGAGAAAAGGGGGTGGGGGAAGTTGAGTAGAGAGGGGGTCACCCTCAGCACCTTCTCCGGTCCGTGTCTCCAGTGGAGGGGAGAGAACACCTGAGGCAGTGTGGTCACCCCGAAGATTTGACACCTGCTTACCAGGTCATGCAGAGCCTAATGATCAGGGTCAAGGCGACCCTTCCCCAAGTCCCAGCTGAGCATAAGGCATCCTGGGAATGGGGTGTGCTGACAGGGTACAATGCCATGGTGCAGGGCCTAGTGGTTTGTGACCTGCAGCTCAGCTGGCTACCTTATTGCATATCAGTATGAAATGGGGAGGGGGAGGACACGCACAAGGAAGCTCCCATCTTTAGGTTGACGTGCCTAATGCCTGATGTGGTGATGGGGGTGCTGAAGGTGGGAGCCAGAAAATTAATCTGGGTCTCCTGCATAGGTGGCAGGGAAATGAGATGGTTTCCATGATCTCTGCCTCACAGGGTTAGCAGGAAGCTGGAGTTGGGAGAAGGATGTGGGCATCAGTCCCGGGCACTCCAGTCTGGGCCACAGGTGTCCCGACTGGCCAGCTGTCTGCTCTGAAGATGCCGTTCTTTTCCCCTGCCTTCACGGCATTGGCCCATTGTCAAAAATCAGTTCACCATAGGTGTATGGTTCTATATTCTCGATTGAATTTCATGAATCTCTGTTTATGCCAGTATCATACATCCTTTGAATTCCATTGTTTGGTATTAATATTTGTAGTTGGGAAGTATGAATCTAATTTGCACTTCTTTTTCAGGATTGCTTTAGCCATTTAGTGTCCCTTGAAATTCCATATATGAATTTTAGGATAATTTTCCCAACATATGGCCTATGGTCCTTGAGATTGTGAAAAGAATCACATTGAATCTGCAGATTCTTTGCAGTTCTGCAGTCTTAAATGTTTAAGTCTTCTATTGCAGGAGTTTTATAAGTCTTTATATTAATTTTGGTTTTCTTTAGTTCAATAACATTTTGTAATTTTCAGTGTGCATGTCTTTCCCCAGTGTTAAATTTATTCCTTATTATCACTATTGACATTTTTAAAATGAAATTTTAAAATTTGCTTTCTTGATTGTTCATCTTTTGTGTGAAATGGATTTTTTTAAAGATTTATTCATTTATTTATTTGAGAGAGTTACAGAGAGAGGGAGAGACAGAAAGGTCTTCCATCCACTGGTTCACTCCCCAAATGGCCACAATGGCCAGAGCTGCCCCGATCCGAGGCCAGGAGCCAGGAGCTTCTTCTGTATCTCTCACACAGGTGCAGAGGCCCAAGGACCTGGGCCATCTGTCATTGCTTTCCCAGGCCATAGCAGAGAGCTGGATTGGAAGAGGAGCAGCCGGGACTAGAACTGGAGCCCATGTGGGATTCTGGGGACAAAGGCGAAAGCTTAGCCCACTGCGCCAGAGCGCCAGCTCGTGAAATGGGTTTTTTTTTTTTTTAACTTTTTTTTTTTTTTCTGACAGGCAGAGTGGACAGTGAGAGAGAGACAGACAGAAAGGTCTTCCTTTGCCATTGGTTCACCCTCCAATGGCCGCCGCGGCCCGCGCACTGCGGCCAGCGCATCGCGCTGATCCGATGGCAGGAGCCAGGTGCTTCTCCTGGTCTCCCATGGGTGCAGGGCCCAAGCACTTGGGCCATCCTCCACTGCACTCCCTGGCCACAGCAGAGAGCTGGCCTGGAAGAGGTGCAACCGGGACAGAATCCGGCGCCCCGACCGGGACTAGAACCCGGTATGCCGGTGCCGCAAGGCGGAGGATTAGCCTAGTGAGCCGCTGCGCCGGCGTGAAATGGATTTTTGAGTGTGGATACCGTGTTTGAACTTTACTGAACATGTATATTATTCTAAAACCATTTCTTTCTTTTCTTCTTTTTTTTTTGACAGGCAGAGTGGACAGTGAGAGAGAGAGAGAGAGAAAGGTCTTCCTTCTGTTGGTTCACCCTCCAAATGGCCTCCACGGCCAGTGCACTGTGCCAATCCGAAGCCAGGAGCCAGGTGCTTCCTCCCGGTCTCCCATGGGGTGCAGGGCCCAAGCACTTGGGCCATCCTCCACTGCACTCCCTGGCCACAGCAGAGAGCTGGACTGGAAGAGGAGCAACTGGGACAGAACCGGCACCCCAACCGGGACTAGAACCCGGGGTGCCAGCGCCGCAGGTGGAGGATTAGCCTAGTGAGCCGCGGCGCCGGCCTCTAAAACCATTTCTTGTAACCGTCAGCACGTTTTCTGCCTTGCCTCATTCCTGTGTGAAGTGTGATATTGAACACAGAGGTGAAGGGAGCATCCCTGCCCTGCTCCTCACTTTCCGGGAGGACCGCCGAGTGTGATGTCGGCCCTGGGGTTTGCCTGTTGGGGTCCACCCTGTTGAGGAAGTTCTCTCCCTTTATGTTACAGTTATGTGTTTTTTTTCAAAGACAGAGTGACAGGGAGGGAGGGAACATGAGCTTCCATGCCTGATTCCCAAAATGACTACAACGGGCAGGACTTGGCCGGGCCAAAGTCATGCGTCTGGAACTCCGTCTGGGGTTCAGGAGCCCAAATACTGGAGCCGTCATCCGCTGCCTCCCAGGAACATTGTCAGGAAGCTGGATCAGAGTGTGGCGACGTTGGGCCTCAAAGCAGCGCACTATCGTGGAGTGTGGGCGTAACAAGCACCAGTCAGCTCAGCCTGCTGCGCCACTGGGCCAGGCCTGGGCGTTGTCTTCTCCACCGAGTTAGTGGGTGCTTCTATCATGGAATTGTGTCGGATTTGTTGGAGCTGTTTCGGCATCTGTTGGGAAGATCAGGTGATTTTTTCCATTTTCTGTGAATGTGACGTCTCCCATGATGACTGTTGATCACCCTTGATCTTCTGAAACAGATGTCTTATTTGTAGCAAATACTGCTTTACCATACTATTTATTTTTATTTCTTTAAATTCATTGTTCATCTTTTTCAGTTCAATAATTCTAAGGGTTTTCACCCTAGAGTTTTTTGTCCATGTGATGTCATGTAATTAATGTTGTAATGAGAGGAATGAGCTTGGTGTTGAGTTGAGGAGTAATCATACAAGGGAATTAGGGGTTTGAGTTTCAAAGGTTCATGGTGAACAGATTGGTTTTTTGTTTTTTGTTTTGACAGGCAGAGTGGACAGTGAGAGAGAGAGAGACAGAGAGAAAGGTCTTCCTTTGCCGTTGGTTCACCCTCCAATGGCCGCTGCGGCCGGCGCACTGCACTGATCCAAAGCCAGGAGCCAGGAGCTTCTCCTGGTCTCCCTTGCGGGTGCAGGGCCCAAGGACTTGGGCCATCCTCCAACTGCACTCCCGGGCCACAGCAGAGAGCTGGCCTGGAAGAAGGGCAACTGGGACAGAATCCGGCGCCCCAACCGGGACTAGAACCTGGGGTGCCGGCGCCGCAGGTGGCGGATTAGCCTAGTGAGCTGCGGCGCCAGCCAAACAGATTGATCTTTAACAGCTAGTATATGGCACAAGGAGAAAAGATAAAAGTAGGGTTAGGGATTATGAGTTAAGATAAGGATTAGGAGGCTCTCTGCTATGGTCTGGGAAAGCAGTAGAAGATGGCCCAAGTCCTTGGGCCCTTGAACCCGCGTGGGAGACCCGGAAGAAGCTCCTGGCTCCTGGCTCCTGGCTTCAGATCGGCACAGCTCTGGCTGTTTGTGGATGGAGGACCTCTCTATCTCTCTCTGCCTCTCCTCTCTCAATGTAACTCTGACTTTCAGATAAATAAATCTTTTTTTAAAAAAGATAAGGATTAGTGTAAGATTTAGGGTCTGAGGGTTAAGGGTAAATGTTATTGTTAGGTTTAGGGATTAAGGTATAGGGGTTAGGGTTAAGATTGGGGTTTAAGTTTAGGGATAGGGTTTAGGGTTAGTGTTTAGTGTTAGGAGAGGTTGGAGTTAATGTTAGGGATAGGGTGGTTAGGGTAAGGAGTTAGGATTAGGGTTTAGGGTTAGGGTGGGGATGGGGTTGAGTCTGGGGCAGAGTTAGGCTGAAGGGTTAGGGTTAATGGTTAGGTTAAGGTTAGTGTTTATAGTTAGGGTTTAGTGTTAGGGTTGGGATTTGGATTTAGGTTTAGTCACAGGGTTTAGGATTAGGGCTAAGAGATAGTGTTTAGGGTTAGGACTAGGGCTTGGTTAGGGCTAGGGTTAGGGTTTTGAGTTTAGGGTTTAGTGTTAAGGTTATTATGTTTTAGGGTAGAGTTATGAGTTTTGTTTTAGGATAAGGTTCAGAAGTAAGGTTTAGGGTTAGAATTAGGTTTAGGATTAAGGTAGAAAAATTAAGCTAATCCTAGTTCTAATTGTCAATATATCTATTACAATAATTTTAGTCACCATCACATTTTTAATTCCACAACTAGACATCTACTCAGAAAAATAAGCCCTTACAAATGTGGGTTTTACCCAGTGGGATCAGCCCACCTATCATTTTCAATAAAATTTTTCCTTGTAGCCATTACATTTCTATTATTTGATTTGGAAATTGCCCTTATTCTACCTCTACTATGAGCCTCACAAAGAAATAATCTCAAACTCATACTTATAGCACTAATTTTTTTTTCAATTTATTTATTTATTTATTTTTGACAGGCAGAGTGGACAGTGAGAGACAGAGAGAGAGACAGAGAGAAAGGTCTTCCTTTACCGTTGGTTCACCCTCTAATGGCCACCGCGGCTGGCTTGCTGTGGCCGGCACACCACGCTGATCCGAAGCCAGGAGCCAGGTGCTTCTCCTGGTCTCCCATGGGGTGCAGGGCCCAAGCACTTGGGCCATCCTCCACTGCACTCCCTGGCCACAGCAGAGAGCTGGCCTGGAAGAGGGGCAACCGGGACAGAATCCGGCGCCCCGACTGGAACTAGAACCCGGTGTGCCGGCGCCGCAGGCGGAGGATTAGCCTAGTGAGCCGTGGCGCCGGCCTTTAGCACTAATCTTAATTTCCATTCTAGCTGTGTGCTTAGCTTATGAATGATTCCAAAAAGTATTAGAATGAGTTGAATATGATAATTAGTTTAAATAAAATAAATTATTTTTACTCATTAGATTATGGAATTAACATAATTATCAAAATGCCTTCAATCTATATTAATATTATTATAGCTTACATTTTAGCCTTATTAGGAATATTAATTTTACCTGTCATACTTCGTATTCTCCCAGTTATGCTTAGAAGACATATTACTATCATTATTTATTCTTGCCAGGCATATAATTTTAAATACCCACTTCACACTGTCACTTATAATACCTGTTATCCTGCTAGTCTTCGCAGCCTGTGAAGCCACTGTAGGCCTTGCACTGTTAGTTTCCAATGCATACGAAATAGGTTATGTTCACAACCTAAACCTCTTGCAGTGCTAAAAATTGTTCTACTCACAATCATACTCATTCCAACTGCATGATATTCTAAAAACAATATAATCTGAATTAACTATACAAGCCTACTAATTAGCATAACAACCCACTACTTTTAAGAATTGAACCCAATGAAGATAACCTAAACTTTTCAACAATATTCTCCAACTCACAATGGACTCCCCTACTGCTATTAACAACATGACCACTACCCCTAATATCATAGGAAGTCAACATCACAAGAACATGAAAAAACACACTCACATCACTCTACTTACTCCTCACAAACATTTCTCATTACAACATTTTCAGACACAGAACTAGTTATATTTTATATTTTATTTGAAGCAACACTCATTCCAGTCCTGGTCATTATCACCTAATGAGGGAACCAAACAGAATTACTAAACGCAGACACACACCTTCCTGTTCTACACTCTAATAGCCTCATGGCCCCTTTCAGTTGCATTAATTTATATTCAAAACATCACTAAATTTTCTACTAACATACTTTGGAGTTCAACCAATAATTCTTGATCCAACACTCTCATGATTCGCATGTATTGAGCATTTATGGTGAAAATACTCTTACAGGGACTCCACTTCTGGCTTCCTAAAACACTCATTGAAGCCCACATCACCAGATCAGCAGTCCGTGCAGCTGTACTATTAAAAGTAGGTGGATATGGTATAATGCAAATCACAGCCATTCTGAACCCCATAGCAAACTTCATAGCCTGCTCGTTCCTGATACCATCCATATGAGGAATAATTATAACAGCTTACTCTGTCTTCGCCAAACTGATCTAAAATCATTAATTGCCTGTGTATCAGTCAATCACGTAGCACTAGTGATTGTAGCTGTTCTAATCCAAGCTCCCTGAAGCTTTGAAGGAGTCCAGTCTTAATAGTTGACCATGGCCCAGTACCACCTAAATTATTCTGCCTAGCAAACTCACATTATCAGTGAATTCACAGCCATGCTGTATTACTGGCACAAAGCCTCCAAAGGTGTTACCACTAACAACAACATATGTTGACTGCGAGCAACTAGCTTAGCTCTGTCATCAACCATCAACATAGTGGGACAGCCGTTCCTAGTCTTAGCATCATGTTCATGATCAAGTTTAATAGGAGCCAGTAGATTAATTTTTGCCCTAAACTCCCTGTACATCCTAAAAGGTGTCTTAACTGCTGTCCCCAATGCCCACACTTCAGTGTTTTTCTATTACAAAGATTGTAAATGTGTATTTTTAAATCTTAAGTTTGCCTTTTAATTTTTTCAGGATTTGATTTATATAAACTTTGGACATTTTTAATCTATTGATTGTATTTTTTGACAGTCCTGCTGATTCTAATATAACACATCCTCCATGAGAGCTTTGAATTAATGCTTTGCTCCTTCCTCTTATCTATTTAGTTCCTGTGGTTTTTCTTCTTCTGGTAAGAACCCATATGGCAGGAATTCCCTAAAAGAAGGAGCCATAGGGACCTTCATTAATTATATGTTCTGTATGGTAGTCAAAAGAGGTAACAGATCTGTTGTGTCTGAATACACTTCTATTCCTTTATTTTTTTCATAATATTTCTTCTTATTTGTATCAAAACTCATACTGAACAATGAGTTCTGGATTACAAAAGAGCAGTAATTTTTTACATTCCCTATAAAAGTCTTTGTCCACAAGTTAGACAAAAACACACCAGACTGTCTGTTTCTATTTCTTTTTTATTTGAAGAGCAGGGTTGCAGATAAAGGGAGACACACGCACACACACACACACACACACACACACATCCTCACACCCTCCATCCGCAGATTCACACCTCAAAAGGTCTCGGTGGCCAGAGCTGGGCCAGGCTGAAACCAGGTGCCTGGAACTCCATGTGGGTCTCCTGCATGGTCACAGGGGCACAAGCACTTGGGCCGTGTTGCACTGCTTTCCCAGGTGCATCAGCAGGGAGCTGTATGGGAAGTGGAGCAGCACCTGCCGCTTTAGGGACTCCCCTCTGGAGTATTCGGAGGCTGCAGTGCAGCAAAGTGGCCTGGCTGCCAACCCCTCCGGCTACGGACCCCTCTCAGAGCTCCGAGGATGGTCCTGCATGGATGGCCACCTGGCTCCCCCAATGAAAGGCCAGCTTAGAAGAAAAGCTGGATGGGAGAAGTTTGCAAGGCGCCTTGTGCTGCTGTCACAGAAAATGGAAGCTGGATTATGGGCATGGCAGTTGCAGCAGGAAGAAGAAAGGAAGCAGAAAAGTGCTCTTAAATCCAAAGGGGCTTCACTGCACAGCCTGCTTTCAAGTCAATAAAAGCAAGTCTGTGGCACAGAGGATTACAGCCCTGACCTGCAGCGCTAGCATCCCATATGGGCGCCGGTTCAAGTCCTGGCTGCTCTACTTCCAATCCAGCTCCCTACTGATGTCCTGGGAAAGCAGTGGAAGATGGCCCAAATGCCTGGGCCCCTGTACCCATGTGGGAGACTCGGAAGAAGCTCTTGGCTTCAGCCTGGCCCAGCCCCGGTCATTGTGTCCATTTGGGAGTGAACCAAAAGATGGAAGACCTTTCACTCTCTGTGTCTCTACCTCTTTCTGTAACTCTGCCTTTCAAATAAATAATAATAATTAATAAATAAATTTTTTAAGAAAAGAACCAAGCCCCTTGAAGGATCAGACTCCTTGGAAGATTAAAAAAAAAATCCTGCCCTCTTTAAAAAAAAAATAACAGTGGAGCAGGTGGACTTGAACTGGTGTTCTTGTTGGATGCTGGCATGGCAGGCTCTGATGTAACCCCTGCTGCACCACAGTGCAGGTCCCTCACTGAATAGATTTCATTCTTTGATGGCTACCTCAGTTTAAGGGGATGATAAAGGATAGCCATGCAAGAAAGATTATTGTCATGTTAAGGAAGGATTTTCAGGAACTCAAAACTCTAAATGCAAAGCATACTAGTTTGGGGGAAACATTAATTCCTCAGATCTGATGAGTACACATTTTGTACATTCATTAACTGTCGCTCCCCCTCTTCGCGGAGGAACGACACAGGACCCTGCGTTGTTCTTTCGTCTGCTCGGCCCTCCTCGGGTTTGCTGCTGGTTCTTCCTGGGTTGGCTACCGTCCCTTCCACCTCCGTGGAAGGGCGGTTCCCCCTGCCACTTTCCCCACTTCCGCGGGGGAGCGGCACACCGCCGGCCGGCTCTCTCGGGGGCTGCTCAGGTGTTCCTTCAGATAGATGTTCCTGGTGCATGTTGTCTCTCTCCTCCTTTATAGTCCTCTTCCACCAATCCCAACTCTGCTACCCACACGCCGAGTACGCTGCTCTCCTCCAATCAGGAGCAGGATCAGCTCCTGCAGGTTACTGGTCGAACTGGAGGCAACTGTGTAGAAGCTGTTTACTCCTCTCCCAGCGCCATGTTGTGGGAGAGCAGATGCATAGAATAAGTCTTAATTCCAGTAACTTAGTCTAGTCCGAGTTGCTCCCCACAATTAACATCTCACTTTATACCCCCCAAGTATGTACAACTACTAAGTTGTAATAAAGAGTGTTTTTAAATAAGGAGATGGAAATGGTAACCTAATTTGATCACCACATATTGTATATAGGTGTAGAATTTATAACTAAAAAAAACAATAGATGTTTACATTTGTCAGGTTCCTATTGTATGTCACAGGACCAACGATAGAGAAATTGCATGGCTCCCTCTTGTAAATCACACTGTGGCACAGAGGGTTAATGCCCTGGCCTGAAGCACTGGCACCCCGTATGGGCACTGGTTCAAGACCTGGCTGTTCCACTTCCAATCCAGCTCTCTGCTGTGGCCTGGGAAAGCAAAAGAAGATGGCCCAAGTCCTTGGGCCCCTGCACCCAAGTGGGAGACCAGGAAGAAGCTCCTGGCTTTGGATTGTCACAGCTCTGGCCATTGCGGCCAACTGGGGAATGAACCAGCAGATGAAAGACCTCTCTCTCTCTCTGCCTCTCCTCTCTGTGTAACTCTGACTTTCAAAATAAAAAAAAAGTAATAAATAAATTCCTGTTTTTCCTCCCTAAAAGATGTATGGTGTTTCTATTCCCAAGGCATCCATGACTGTGCTCTTGTCTTGGTGTTTGTTTCTCCTCCATCATCACATTTTGACTGTTGTTTTGTCTGAGTGCAGTGGGTTTTACTGGTGACAAATGCCAAGGTAGGGCTCCCTAAGCCCCTCCTGTTCTCTAGGGGATCTTGGACGGGAAATGTGCAGAGGAGAAGCTCTCAATGGGTGGAGACTGAGTGGGGACAGGGAATCCCCATGAGCCGAGGGCCCCTCTCTCTCTGGTGGCCACAGTGCGGCTAGTGGTCTCACTGGGACTTGTGGTCCAGGAGGTCATACTTTTTGGAGGCTCTATGGACCCTAAGGTCCTCCACTCCGGTGCTGTAGCCAAATTCATTGTTATATCAGGAAACAAGCTTGAAGGAGTGCTCATTGAGGGTAATGCCGTCCCCAACATCAAAGGTAGAGAAGTGGGAGTCACTGTTGAAGTCACAGGAGACGACCTGGTCTGCAGTGTAACCCAAGATGCCTTTCAGGGGCGCTCTCTCTCTCTCTCTCTCTAAATACACACACACACATGTATATATACACACATGCACATATGTATGCAGTTTTTTAAGGGAGGATAAAACATAATCTTAGAAGATTTAAGTCAAGGAGCTTCTGGAATTATCTGACAGGTCACATGTGTTTATTGGTGACAGTAAAATTGAGTTAACTGTACAGAGAGAAAGAGCAGTTCCCATACAGAGTTGAGAGTTAGGTGATTGTTGGTTGAACTGTAACCCGTGGTCTATCCATTCTCACGTGTAGGATCCTCGTGGACTTTGATACCGAAGTTTGCTGATGCTCTTGTTGGCCCTCCATACAAATGGTTATCTAATTGCACTGTTGGGTAAGGTTGTGTTGGAATGGGTATAATTATTTTATTAGTGAAAATCTCCTTTTTAAAATATTTATTTATTTATTTGAAAGGCAGAATTACAGAGAGGCAGAGGTAGAGAGAGATCTTCCATCTGCTGGTTCACTTCCCAAATGGCCACAACGGCCAGAGCTGGGCCAATACAAAGCCAGGAGCCAGGAGCTTATTCCGGGTCTCCTACATGCATACATACATACATACAAGGACTTGGGCTGTCTTCTGCTTTCCCAGGCCATAGCAGAGAGCTGGATTGGAAGAGGAGCAGCTGGGTCTCGAACTAGCGCCCATATGGGATGCTGGCACTGCAGGCAGAGGCTTAGCCCACTATACCACAGTGCTGACACCACGAAAATCTCTTAAAAAAAAAAAAAGAAAGAAAGAAAGAAAGAAACCTCTCCCTGGGCTTAGGGTCCTTTTCCTTCTTGACTTTCTAGGGATCTTGCAAAATCACTTATCCCTTTTTATTTTTTTTTAAGTAAATGCTGCCAACTACATCTTCAAAAGTGAGCATTTATTTAAAGCACTGGACATCATAATCTGAAGAAACATCTTAGTATTATATCTGATAGGATAATAAACTATTATGGAAATATAGGAAAAGTTTAATAAGCTCAGTAACTGCAAGAAAAAAAATTGAAGGTAGAAAACTGGGAGACAAAAAAAGTGAAAATGGTTAAAACCAAGATACTATGTTAAATTTTGTTCTGCTAAAGGACCTCTCAACATAAAAGTTGAACAAGACAGATAATACAAGTGCATTGTGAAGGAATGATAAGATGGCTAAAGTATTTTCAAGGGGATTCTGTAGTACATACAAGACGTGAGACCTTGGCACCTGTCACCAGCTGTAACAGTCTTTACAGATGTAACTTACTCTCATCACTACTTCAAAGGGCTACTACCCATTTTCCATATGGTGTATAACAGATCATTTCTGACAGATGTGCAAAAATTAGTTTGAGGGGCTGGCACTGTGGTGTAGCTGGTTGAGCTACCACCTGCAGCACTCACATGCCATATGGGCACGAGTTTGAGTCCTGGCCGCTCTGCTTCTGATCCTGGTCCCTACTGATGTGCCTGGAAAAGCAGCAGAAGATGGGCCAAGTGCTTTGGCCCCTGCACCCACAGGACCCAGAAGCAGCTCCTGTTTCCTGGCTCCTGGCTTTGGCCTGGCCCAGCTCTGGCCATTGCGGCCATTTGCAGAGTGAACCAGCAGATGGAAACCTCTCTCTCTCTCTTTCAAATAAAAAATAAAAATTATTTTGAACAACATGGCTCCAAGTTGCATTGGAAAAATTAGATATTATGAAGTCCTGTAAATCTGATGAGCCGTATAAAGAGCCAGTGGGACACATAGTTGTTACTACTTTTATCCTTTAGGTCTTTCCGGACTCATCCTGCAAGGTCCGCGCTGCCGGGATGGTGAGGCGATGGCGTCCTTCAACAAGAAGCACCGGCAAGTTTCAGTGAACTTGTCCATTTCTTAACAGTCAAGCACACCTTTTAAAGGGCAGGCAGAGGGGGCGTAGCTAATTCAGGGCAACACTAATTCTGTAGGGTAAAACCCATATTAGTGCCGCCAAGCTTCTCCAATCAGCTTGAAGGCCCCTTAGCCTGCATAGCCTCCCAGGTGGTCCTGACAGGCCTCAGCCATGCCTGGGAGCTGTTTACAGGACCCATAATGACAAGGCCCTTCAAGGGGTGGGAGGAGGGTATGTGCCTGGGGCTCCTGCCACCTGCCAGCAGTCAGGCCATCCCGGGAGGCCTGGTGTGCCACACCCTTCTAACCTCCTGCGTGGGCTGGGCAGGCTGTCTCCCAGCCAGGCACAGGGTCACCCCTTGGCTTGGGTATTTTGGTAGTTTGCCAATTTCTGTCACTGACAAATGTGTGAAAATACGTCTCTGAGCTCTCTGGTTGAGACGTGGGAAGACCTCACAATGCTCTAGAAACAGCCCATCGTCAGTCTGACCACAGCCGCCTGCACTGAGGTTTCTCTCCAGTCGCTTCACCGGTGCTATGCAATGGATTTGTAAGTTGTGCTGTGGCTGACAGTGGAGAAAAGTAGGTAAAATACTGATTTATATAATCTTCATAGAAGCTTTTAAAATTAATTTTAAATTGACAAATAACTGGGCCGGCGCCGCGGCTCACTAGGCTAATCCTCCGCCTAGCGGCGCCGGCACACCGGGTTCTGGTCCCGGTCGGGACGCCAGATTCTGTCCCGGTTGCCCCTCTTCCAGGTCAGCTCTCTGCTGTGGCCAGGGAGTGCAGTGGAGGATGGCCCAGGTGCTTGGGCCCTGCACCCCATGGGAGACCAGGATAAGCACCTGGCTCCTGGCTCTTGCCATCGGATCAGCGCGGTGCGCCGGCCGCAGCGGCCATTGGAGGGTGAACCAACGGCAAAGGAAGACCTTTCTCTCTGTCTCTCTCTCTCTCTCACTGTCCACTCTGCCTGTCAAAAAAAAAATTTGACAAATAACTGTATAGGTTTATAGCATAGAGTGTAATGTTACAAGGTGTGTATATGTTGTCAAATAGTTAAATAGGGATAATTAACATATCCATCATCTTATATCTTTGGGGTGATGTAACCAGGCAGAAAATCCATGGTTTCTTGGGGCCGGCGCTGTGGTGTAGCGGGTAAAGCTACTGCCTGCAATGCCAGCGTCCCATATGTCTGCTGGTTCAAGTCCCAGCTGCTCTACTTCCGATCCACCTCTCTGCTATGGCCTGGGAAAGTAGTGGAAGATGGCCCAAGTCCTTGGGCCCCCGCACTTGCATGGGAGACCCAGAAGATACTCCTGGCTTCAGATCAGCCCAGCTCTGGCCGTTGCAGCCATTTGGAGAGTGAACCGGTGGATGGAAGACTTTCTCTCTCTCTCTCTCTCTCTCTCTCTGGCTCTCCCTTTCAAATAATAAATCTTTAAAAAAAGAAATTTGAAGCATTCTTTTCCTGTGCGTTTGCACATGGAAACACACCCACAACAGCTGAGAATAGTCAAAATTTATTGTACAGTTGAGGAGCAAGGTGGTTTTAACTAATCAAATGACAGGTTTCTGGAAGAACTAGGAGCTAAAAGGTTTTATAGAGTTTACTTATAGGAAAGTTTTTTTAAAAAAGATTTTATTTATTTTCAAGGTAGAGTTTGGGAGGTTGGGGGTCGTACATCTGCTGGTTCACTCCCCAAATGGCCAACAGTGGCCAGAGCTGAGCTGATCCAAAGCCAAGACTGGGGAGCTTCCTCCAGGTCTCCCACGTGGGTGAAGTGGCCCGTGCACTTGGGCCGTCTTCTACCGCTTTCCCAGGCCATCAGCAGGGAGCTGGATCGAGAGGAAGAGCAGCCGGGACTGGAACCGGTGCCCATGTGGGAAGCCAGTCCCGAGGGAAGTTTTACACATTTCAGTAAGTGTAAAGTTCCAGGAAGGGTTACGCAGAGGAACAGGTTCACGTGCCATCCAAGTTGTATGCTGCATGTATTTCCTGGTCAGCTGTTGAACATTTAGCAATATAGTGTGGGGTTCTATTTCTACATCAGGAAGGACGTGGTGAGGGCCCCATCCCTGCTTTGCTGAGTGTGTCTCAAATTTGACACACCTGAAATAGACCTGCAGGCAGCTGCCTAATGAGAAGTGTTTGCAGCTGTGTTTGGCTGCATCCAATCAGCTGCCTCCTGCCCCTTTAGTTGTAAGAACACTTGGTTATCCTAGCAAACTTTGAGCCAAACCTACCTTGCTTTTCTGAGAGGAGAGAATGGCATCAGTCTTGGCTCTCGTTGTTTATAACTTAGGGAGCCGAAGGAGAAAAGGCCATCCCTGTCATCCAGTACCTTCTGCTATGAGGGCCATGAGCCGTCAAGGATTTTAACCAGGGAGTGAAAGAATTTTAAGAACTGGAGAGCCTGTTTCAGTGGAGGTGAAATTGTGGGAGCAGGAAGGCCTGACTTGGACTCTTTGCACTACCAGTGAGAATCTTTGGTAAAACAAGGCAGCAGGGACCACTTAGGTGAGAAGTAACGACTGAGGGGTAAGTAAACTGAACCCCAGAAATCCTGGGGCTCCAGGAATCTTGTCCAGCCTGCCGGGTTTCCATTGAGTTCTTAGGCGCCCTCCAAGTTCTCAGCTGCTTGCTTGTTGGATTTCAGGCCTGCAGAGTAGGGTCCTTAGCCACACTGGGCACGATTACTCACACCCAGCGGGACTGCTGGGCCCTCAGCTGCCTCTTTTTTTTTTTTTTTTTTTTTTGGGTGTGTGTGTGTGTGTGTGTGTGACAGGCAGAGTGGACAGTGAGAGAGAGAGAGAGAGAGACAGAGAGAAAGGTCTTCCTTTGCCGTTGGTTCACCCCCCAATGGCCGGCACGACCGGCGCACCGCGCTGATCCGAAGCCAGGAACCAGGTGCTTCTCCTGTTCTCCCATGGGGTGCAGGGCCCAAGGACTTGGGCCATCCTCCACTGCACTCCCTGGCCACAGCAGAGAGCTGGCCTGGAAGAGGGGCAACTGGGACAGAATCTGGTGCCCCGACCGGGACTAGAACCCGGTGTGCCGGCACCACAAGGCGGAGGATTAGCGTAGTGAGCCGCAGCGCCAAGAGCCTGGAGCTTCCTCCAGGTCTCCCACCTGCGTGCAGGGATCAAGCACTTGGGCCAGCTTCCACTTCTTTCCCATGCCGTTAGCAGGGAACTGGATCAGAAGTGGAGCAGTTGGGGCTGGCACTGTGGCATAGAGGGTAAAGCTGCCGCCTACAGTGCCAGCATCTCACATGGGCGCCGGTTTGAGTTCCAGATGCTCCACTTCTGATCCAGCTCTCTGCTATGGCCTGGGAGAGCAGTAGAGGCTGGCCCAAGTCCTTGGGGCCCTGCACCCACAAGGGAGACCCGAAGGAAGCTCCTGGTTCCAAATCGGCGCTCCGGCCGTTGTAGCCATCTGGGGAGCAAACCAGCAGGTGGAAGACCTCTCTCTCTCTCTCTCTCTCTGCCTCTCCTCTCTCCATGTAGCTCTGACTTTCAAATTAACAAATCTTAAAAAAAAAAAAAAAGTGGAGCAGCTGAGACTTGAACTGTCACCCATGTGGGATGCCAGTGCCACAAGCAGAGGCTTAACATATTCTGCCACAGCGCCAGCCCCTAGCTGATCTGCTGGTTGGTTTCCTGGTGTCCATCACGATATATAACTGCTACTTGAGTGGGGCCTTGTACGTCTATGTGTAATTTTCATATTAGAGGCTCCTTTTATTATTATTATCTGCCATTAAAAATCTCTTTCCTTCCAGATAGCTCCATGGGCATGTAGAACGAAAACACACTTGTGGAATCAGGACAAATAATTACTCATATCCCTGAAAGCCAATCAAGGGACAAAATGTCAACTCAGAGCCAGTGCCCATTTGTGAGCTGGGTTGGTCATTTTCCTGTTAAGTGTTCCGGGTTCTTTACATACTGTGGATATTAGTCCCTTGACAGATGACTACTTTTTTTTTTTTTTTATTTTTGACAGGCAGAGTGGACAGTGAGAGAGAGAGAGACAGAGAGAAAGGTCTTCCTTTGCCGTTGGTTCACCCTCCAATGGCCGCCGCGGCCAGCGCGATGTGGCCGGCGCACCGCGCTGATCCGATGGCAGGAGCCAGGAGCCAGGTGCTTTTCCTGGTCTCCCATGGGGTGCAGGGCCCAAGCACCTGGGCCATCCTCCACTGCACTCCCGGGCCACAGCAGAGGGCTGGCCTGGAAGAGGGGCAACCGGGACAGAATCCGGCGCCCCGACCGGGACTAGAACCCGGTGTGCCGGCGCCGCTAGGCGGAGGATTAGCCTAGTGAGCCGCGGCGCCGGCCGACAGATGACTACTTTATAACTATCTTCTCACTCTATTGGTTGTCTCCATCCTGTGGACTGTTTCTTTTGCTGTGCAGAAGCGTCTACATTTGATAAAACCACACTTGTATGCTTTTTCTTTCCTATGCCTTTGGATTCTTTAAAAAAAAGTTGCCTATGGCGATGAGTAGAAGTATTTCCTTAATGAGTTCATGTAGTAGCTTCACATGTCATGGTCTTAGATTTAGATCTTTGATCCATTTTGACTAAATCATTGATTTATCTGTGTATGGACATGCCACTTTCCACACACTATTTGGTTAAGACACTGTCTTTTTTCCATTGTGTTTCCGGCAGTTTTGTCAAAGTTGTATAGATGCACGGATTCATTTCTTTGATCTTTATTGATTTCTGTTAATCTGTGTGACTGTATTTATGCCAGTATCATTTTGTTTTGGTTGGAATAGCTGTGTAGAATGTCTTTTTTTTCTTTTTAAAAGATTTGTTTATTTGTTTGAAAGGCAGAGTTAAAGAGGTAGCTGGAGAGAATCTTCCCATCCCCTGGTTCATTCCCCCAAATGGCTGCAATGGCTGGAGCTGGGCTGATCTGAAGCCAGGAGCCAGGAGCTTCCTCCGGATCTCCCACGTGGGGTCAGGACCCAAGCACTTGGACCATCTTCAGCTACTTTCCCAGGCACATTAGCAGAGAGCTTGATCAGAAGTGGAACAGCCAGGACACGAACCAGCACCCATTTGGAATGCAAGCAGTGGCTTTACCTGCTATGCCACAGCATGGGCCCCTGTCTTGTCTTTTTTTTTTTTTTTTAAACATTTATATATTTATTTAAAAGTCAGAGTTAGAGAAAGGAGAGACAGAGAGACAGAGAGAGAAAGAGAGACAGATCTTCCATTTGTTGGTTCACCTGGAAGAAGTTCCTGGCTCCTCATTTCTGGCTTCGGATCAGCCCAGCTCCAGTCGTTGCGGCCACTGGGGAAGTGAACCAATGGACAGAAGACCTTTCTCTCTCTCTCTCTCCATCTCTCAAATACATAAAGAAAATATTTAAATAAAAAAAGTAGTGAGTAACCATTCTTTCCTGATTCCAGAACTTTGAGGAAATTCTATTTTTCTCATTCAATATAATGTTGACTGTGGTTTTGTCCAACACACCGTTTACTATGTTGAGATATATTCCTTCTTTTTTTTTTTTTTTTTTTTTAGATTTATTTATTTGAAAGACTTACACAGAGAGGAGAGGCAGAGAGAGAGAGAGAGGTCTTGCATCCAATGGTTCACTCCCTAATTGGCTGCAACAGCCGGAGTTGCACCGATCCAAAACCAAGAGCCAGGAGCTTCTTCTGGATTTCCCACATGGGTGCAGGGGCCCAAGGCCTTGGGCCATCTTCTACTGCTTTCCCAGGCCGTAGCAGAGAGCTGGATCAGAAATAGAGTAGCCGGGTCTTGAACTGGCAACAATATGGGATGCTGGCACTTTAGGCTAGCGCGTTAACCCGCTACGTCACAGCGCCAGCTCCGAGATATATTCTTTCTATAATGAATTTGCTCAAGGTTTTCAATTCATGATTAATTTTATGGAGTGATTGTCTATTGAGGTGATATGAATTTTCTCTTTCATCCTATTTTTGTGATATGTATTGGGTTTCTTGGTTTGTATAAGTTGAATAAAATGCCTGACTCCTGGGATAAATCCCACTTGATCATTATGAATGACTTTTTTATGTGTTGTTAGATTCAGTTTGTTGAGCTTTTTGCAGCTGTGTTGATCGGGATGTTGATCTATGTTTTTATTTTTTGGTTGCATCCTTGCCTGGTTTCGAAATCAAAGTAATACTGTCCTCATGGAATGAATTGGAAGGGTTTCCCTTCCTTTCCATTTTTTTTACTACTTTGAGATTAGTAAGTGTTAAATCTTAGTTTGCTAAAATTCAGCAATGAGGCCATGTGATCCTGGGCTTTTCTCTGTTGTGAGCTTTTTTGTTACTGCCTCCAACTCTTTATTGGTTTTTCTTCATGTTTTCTGTGACTTCATGTTTCAGTTGTGGTAAGTCACTGGTGCAGAATTTTACCTCTTTGAGGTTTCCAAATGTGTTGGCATGGGTTGTTCAGAGTAGTGTATAATGGGGCTCTGTTGCTGTGGAATCATTTTCATCTCTGTTTCAGTTCACTTGAGTCTGTTTTTATGGTCTAGCTGAAAATTATGTTCACCTTTTCAAAAACCTTACTTTACTGATCTTTTGTATTTTCTATTTCATCTATCTTTGCTCTGATGTTTATTTTCTCCATTTAACTTTAGGATGATTTTTTTCTCATTTTTCTTGGTCCTTGAGATGCATTGTTACATTTTCTATTTGATACATTCTATCTGTATTTTTTTTTAAGATTTATTTATTTGAAAGAGTTAGGTAGAGCCAGAGAGTGAGGTCTTCCATCTGGTACTTTGACTGCAATGGCCAGAGCTGAGCTGATCAGAAGCCAGGAGCTTCTTCCAGGTCTCCCACACGGGTGTAGGGGCCCAAGGACTTGGGCCATCTTCTACTGCTTTCCTAGGCCATAGCAGAGAACGGAATACAAAGAGGAGCAGCCAGGACTAGAACCAGTGCCCGTATGGGATGCCGGCGCTTCAGACCAAGGCTTTAACCCACTGTGTGTGTGTGTGTGTGTGGTTACTGCTACAAGCTTCTCACTTAGAATCTCTTGCTATTCCATAAGGTTATGTTTGTAGTGCTTCCATTTGCATTAGATCAGGGAATTTTTAGCTTTCCCTTTAAATTTCTTCAATGACCCATTGTTCCTTCAGGAGCAACTGTTGTAGCTCCATGCATTTGTAATATTTCTAGAGTTTCTTTTGCTGATGTCTTCTAGCTTTACTGCCTTGTGCTCGGAGAGGATAATGCGATATGATTTAATTTTCTTGAATTTAGTAAGATCTGTTTTGTAGCTTGACACGTGCCCTGCGCCAGAGACTGCGGAGGAAAGCAGTGTGCATTCTGCCCGCTGGGTGGCATGTTCTAAGTCTGTTGGGCGCATTAGGCCAGTTTAACTCGGGTGTTTCTTTGTTTTGGCCTGATTGGGACTGTGATGATGATGGAGTATTAAAGCGGCCCCAGAGCCAGCGCGCTGCACTGACCCTTGTTGCTGTGGGTCTGAGTCTAGCGCATGCATCCACGGCCGCCCAAGCCAGCACAGAAAGAGCGTGCACTGCTCTGGGGCAAAGAGGAAGACCACCTAGTAGGCCCTGCGTCTGCAGAGGTTGGCACCTATTCCTCGGAGGTTGTGGGAGTAGTGCCCACTCTTCTGTGCTGACCATTGACCCCTGACCCATGACCCATGGAGTACAGGACACTGGTGCAGCTGGACTGAGATAGGTTTGTGAAGCTGCAGTCGGTTTCACTAGTGTGATGGACACGCAAGGGCCTCTGTCCTCTGTGGCATCCAACAGTGACCCTTTGTCAAAGGGATATCACAGCGCAGGCAGTGGGGAGCAGTTAAGATGTCACTTGGGTGCCTTCATCTGAGATCAGTGGACTCATGTTGAGTTCAGGCTCTGCTCCAGATTCCAGCTTCTGGGAGCCGGTATCTGGTGGCTGAGTAGCAGGGTCCATGTCACCAGAGTGGGACACAGGCTGAGTTCTCAGCCCTTGGCATGAGCTGGGCCCAGCTCTGGTTGTTGCAGGCGTTTGAGGAATAACCGAGCACACAGAAAACCTCCGCCCGTGTGTCTACATTTCAGACAGATGGTAAATGTTTAAAACAAGTGGAACGCCACTTGAGGGGAGACAAGGTGAGTACCAGTTCTGAAGCCAGGGGACCATCCTTGCTAGGATCCAAGCCCGTGGTGGCTGTGGAGCCCCCTGTAGTGTGCATTGCCATCGCCTCTCACCCTGGAGGAGGGGTCTGCTGTAGCTCTCCCTCTTAGCGAATGCCCCTCCGTGGTCCTGGGGTCTCAGTTTACAGAGCACAAACTCTTCTCTGATGCTGCAGTCTCACGCCTCCCTGCCACCCTGCCGAGCTCCACAGTTTTCCCTTAGGCACAAGCCTGGAAGTGCAGTGTCGTTACTTTGGTTCCACTCCATGGGAGCGGAGAGGAATCCTGGTCATCTCCACTTAGCCATCATGGAGAGTCCTGCCCTGGTCTCATTTATGTATCCATGCCATTGCAGTTACATGTAGGTCATTTTTTGCCACAGTGTCTTGGCTTTCCATGCTTGAAATGCTCTCATGGGCTTTTTAGCCAGATCCGAATGCTTTAAGGGCTGATTCTGAGGCCAGAGTACTATTTAGGGTATTTGTCATTTCATGAGTCTTCTGTGTGGCCTGCTTCCTTTGTTGGATCATTTTTTTCCTTTTTAATTCTATGTATTATTATTAATAGACACTTACTCTTATTTCTGTGATCCCTTGACACTTAATCCTATCTTTATGATCAGTTATGGACTTAAACTGATCACTTTCACAAGTAAGGTGGCATTGGTACCTGCCAACATAATGGGATTTAGAGACCCATGGCAAGTTTTTAGCTTTGCTCTTAAGGGTAAGTCTAAGGGAACATGTGCCAAACTGTATATCTCCTCCCTCTCTTATTCCCACTCATTTTTAACAGGGATCACTTTTCAGTTAAATTTAAACACCTAAGAATATTTTTGTGTTAAGAATTCAACCAATGGGATTAAGTAGAAAAAGAAAATACTAAAAAGAATAAAAATAGTAAGCTATTCCTCGACAGGACAAGGGCTGATCAAGTTATTGCTTCTCATAGTGTCAGTTTCACTTCCACAAGTTTCCTTTTAGGTGCTCAGTTAGTTGTCACAGATCAGGGAGAACATAGGATATTTGTCCCTTTGGGACCGGCTTATTTCACTCAGCATGATGTTTTCCAGAATCCTCCATTTTGTTGCAAATGACTGGATTTCTCTCTCTCTCTCTCTCTCTCTTTCTCTTTCTTTCTCTCTTTCTCTCTCTCTTTCTTTCCCGCTGTGTAGTATTCCATAGAGTACATATCCCATAATTTCTTTATCCAGTGTTCTGTTGATGCGCATTTCAGTTGATTCCATGTCTTAGCTATTGTGAATTGAGCTGCAATAAACATAGAGGTGCAGATAGCTCTTTTATTTGTCAGTTTAATTTCCCTTGGGTAAATTCCGAGGAGGAGTGGGATGGCTGGGTCATGTGGTAGGGCTATATTCAGATTTCTGAGGTATCTCCAAACTGTCTTCCATAGTGGTTTTACCGGTTTGCATTTCCACCAGAAGTGGATTAGTGTCCCTTTTTCCCCACCTCCTTGCCAGCATCTGTTGTTAGTTGATTTCTGTATGTAAGCCATTCTAACCAGGGTGAGGTGAAACCTCACTGTGGTTTTGATTTGCTTTTCCCTGATGGCTAGTGATCTTGAACATTTTTTTCATGTGTCTGTTGGCCATTTGGATTTCCTCTTTTGAAAAACATCTATTGAAGTGTTGAGCAAAGAATGGGAAAATTAGAATAAGCATGTAGATTTCTAGTTTGGGGAATGTTAAGCCCCAGTAGATTATTATTGAAAATCTATGGGAATATAGTGATTTGGCACTCGAGGCCTTGATCATAAGATTTCAAGTGTTTTGGACGTTACTGTTGTTAACAACTATGTGCTAGGACAGTTATATACTAAATATAAAGATAGAGGCTACTGCTATTATGTTGAGAAAAGAAAAAAAAGTAAACCAGACACTTTAAGGTGATTAAAATCCTTCATGTAAAGAAATCAGAAGATTTTGGATTACAGAATACTGAGGGAATTAGCAGCTAGAACAGGGCTGGGGTAAGTGTGGAGCTTTTAGTCGGAAATCTTTCTCAGTCTGACACTGAAGCTGCTAATTAAAGGGTGAGAAGGAGCCATCCCTATGATAGTTGAGGAAGAGGGGATGCCAGACTGCAGGATGGATTTCATTGGCTTAACCTTTAACTTTTAACATCAGAGGATGAGCAGTATGTATGAAGTAGGATATTCATCCTCATACATAGAAAAAATGCATAAATAAATGCCTGGCACATTTTAGAAGCTAAAGAAATAAATCTTATTCTCTTAAAAAAAGAAAAAAAAAGAAAAATGTCTGTTTAGATCCTTGGCCCATCTCTGAAGTGGGTTGTTTGTTTAGTTGTGGTGGAGTTTCTTGATCTCTGTAGATTCGGGTTATTAATCCTTTATCAGTTGTATAATTCGCAAATATTTTCTCCCAATCTGTTGGTTGCCTCTTCACTTTCCTGTTTCTTTTGCTATACAGAAACATCTCAATTTTATGTAATCCCAGTTGTTAATTTTGGTTTTGGCTGCCTGTCCCTCTGGGGTCTTTTCCAAGAAGTCTTTGCCTGTGCCAGTATCTTGAGGGTTTCTCCGATGTTCTCTAATAATTTGATGGTGTCAGGTTGTAGATTTAGATCTTTAATCCATGTTGAGTGGATTTTTGTGTAAGGTAGGGGTCTTGCTTCATGTTTCTGCATGTGGAAATCCAGTTTTCCCAGCACCATTTATTGAATAGACTGTCCTTACTCCAGGAATTGGTTTTAGCTCCTTGATCAAATATAAGTTGGTTGTAGATGTTTGGATTGATTTTCTGGTGTTTCTATTGTGTTCCATTGGTCTATCCATCTGTTTCTGTACCAGTACCAGGCTGTTTTGATTAAAACTGCCCTGTAGGATGTCTTAATCTGGTATTGTGATGCCTCCAGTGTTGCTCCCCTCTTCATGGAGGAATGACACAGGACCCTGCGCTGTTCTTTTGTCTGCTCGGCCCTTCCCGGGTTTGCTGCTGGTCCTTCCCGGGTTGGCTACCGACCCTTCCACCTCCGTGGAAGGGCGGTGCCCCCTGCCACTTTCCCCACTTCCACGGGGGAGCGGCACACCGCCGGCCGGCTCCCTCGGGGGCTGCTCAGATGTTCCTCGGGTGTTCCCCTTAGATGTTCCTGGTGCATGTTGTCTCTCTCCTCCTTTATAGTCCTCTTCCACCAATCCCAACTCTGCTACCCACACGCCGAGCACACTGCTCTCCTCCAATCAGGAGCGGGATCAGCTCCTGCAGCTCAATCAAATTGGCGAGAGGCAGCTGTGTAGAAGCTGTTTACTCCACTCCCAGCGCCATATTGTGGAGAGCAGATGCATAGAATAAGTCTTAATTCCAGTAACTTAGTCTAGTCCGAGTTGCTCCCCACACTCCAGCTCTGTTTTTGTTGTATAAGATTGCTGTAGCTATTCGAGGTCTCCAGTGTCCCCAAAGGAATTTCAGCATCATTCTTTCCAGATCTGAGAAGAATGTCTTTGGTATTTTGATTGGTATCGCATTGAATCTGTAAATTGCTTTTGGAAGAATGGACATTTTGATGATACTGATTCTTCCAATCCATGATCATGGAACACTTATCCATTTTTTGGTATCTTCTATTTCTTTCTTTAAAGTTTTGTAATTCTCACCGTAGGGATCTTTGACATCCTTGGCTAAGTTTATTCCAAGGTATTTGATTTTTTTGGTAGCTATTGTGAATGGGATTGATCTTAGAAGTTCTTTCTCAGCCGTGGCATTGTCTGTGTATACAAAGGCTGTTGATTTCTGCTACTTTACCAAACTCTTCTATGAGTTCCAGTAGTCTCTTAGTGGAGTTCTTTGGATCCCCTAAATAAAGAATCATATCTTCTGAAAATAGGGACAGTTTGACTTCTTCCTTCCCAATTTGTATCTCTTTGATTTCTCTTTCTTGCCTAACGGCTCTGACTAAAACTTCCAGTACTGTATTGAATAGCAGTGGTAAGAGTGGGAATCCCTGTCTGGTACAGGATCACAGCAGGAATGCTTCCAACTTTTCTCGATCCACTGTGAAGCAGGTCATGGGTTTTTCATAAATTGCCTTGATTGTGTTGAGGAATGTTCCTTCTATACTCAATTTGCTTAGTTTTCATCATGAAATGGTGTTGTATTTTATCATGCTTTCTCTGCATCTATTGCAATAATCATAGGGTTTTTCTTCTGCATCTTGTTAATGTGGTGTATCACATTGATTGATTTGTGAATGCTGAACCATCCCTACATACCAGGGATTAATCCTACTTGGTCTGAGTGGATGATCTTTCCAATGTGTTGTTGGATTTGATTGGCTAGAATTCTGTTGAGGATTTTTGTGTGTTAATCAGGAAAATTGGTCAATTCTCTTTGTTGCATTTTTTTCAGGTTTAGGAATTAGGGTGATGCTGGCTTTGTAGAATTTGGAAGGAACCCTCTCTTTCAGTTGTTTTGAATAACTTGAGAAGAATTGGAGTTAGTTCTTTTAACTATCTGGTCCTGGGCTTTTCTTTGCTGGGAGGGCCTTTATTACTGATTCAATTTCTGTCTCAGTTATGGGTCTGTTTAGGTTTTCTATGTCTTCATGGTTCAATAGAGGTAGGTTGTATGTGTCCAGGAATCTATCCATTTCTTCCAGGTTTCACAGTTTGTTGGCATACAGCTCTTTGTAGTAATTTCTGAGGACTTCTGTTTCTGTGGTGTCTGTTGCTACATTCCCTTTTTCATCTCTAATTTTATTGATTTGGGTCTTCTCTCCCCCCTTTTTTTTGGTTAGTTAGGCCAGTGGTGTGTCAATTTTGTTTGTTTTCAAAAAACCATCTCTTCGTTTTGCTGATCTTTTGTAAATTTTTTGGATTCAATTTTGTTGATTTCTTCTCTAATTCTTTTATCCTACTAGTTTTGGGTTTGGTTTGCTGTAGTTTTTCAAGATTCTTGAGATGAATTGATAGCTCATTTATTTGGTGCCATTCCAATTTCTTGATGTAGGCACCTATTGCTATAAACTTTCCTCTTAACACTGCTTTTGCTGTATCCCATAAGTTTTGATATGTTGTGTTGTTATCCTCATTTGCTTCCAGAAAGTTTTTGATTTCTCCTATGACCCACTGTTCATTCAGGAGCATGTTGTTCAGTCTCCATGTGTTTGCATATGCTATAGAGATTCCTGAGTTGCTGATTTCCAGCTTCATTTCATTGTGGTCCGAGAAGATGCATGGTATGATTTTGATTTTTTTTTAATTGCTGAGACTTGCTTTATGGCCTAGTATGTGATCAATCATAGAGAAAGTTCCATGCACTGCTGAGAAGACTGTGTATTCTGCAACTGCAGGATGAAAAGTTCTGTAGATATGTTAGGTCCATTTTGTTTATAGTGCCGATAAATCTGCCATTTCTTTGTTGATTTTTCTGCCTGGTTGATCTGTCCATTGCTGAAAGTAGAGTATTGAAGTCCCCCAATACTATTATATTGGAGTCTAAGTCTCCGTTTAAATCCCTTAACATATCTTTTAAATAGCCAGGTGCCCTGTAATTAGGTGCATATATGTTTATAATAGTTACATCTTCCTGTTGAATAGATCCCTTAATAATTATGTAGTGCCCTTCTTTGTCTCTTTTAACAGTTTTTGTGTTAGTCTATTTTATCTGTTTCTTTTTTTTTTTTTTTTTTTTTTTTTTGACAGGCAGAGTGGACAGTGAGAGAGACAGAGAGAAAGGTCTTCCTTTTCCGTTGGTTCACCCCTCAATGGCTGTTGCGGCTGTTGCACTGCAGCCGGTGCACCGCACTGATCTGGAGCCAGGAGCCAGGGCCAGGAGCTTCTCCTGGTCTCCCATGCGGGTGCAGGGCCCAAGTACCTGGGCCATCCTCCACTGCACTCCCGGGCCACAGCAGAGAGCTGGCCTACAAGAGGAGCAACCGGAACAGAATCCAGCACCCTAACCGGGACTAGAACCTGGGGTGCTGGCGCTGCAGGCAGAGGATCAGCCTAGTGAGCCGTGGCGCCAGCCTATTTTGTCTGATATTAAGATGGCTACACCAGCTCTTTTTTGGTTTCTGTTGGCATGGAATGTCTTTTTCCAACCTTTCTCTTTGAGTCTGCATGCACCTTTGTTGGAAAGATGTGTTTCTTGTAAGCAGCAAATAGATAAGCTTTGTTTTCTAATCCATTCATTCTGTGTCTTTTTACTGGAGAGTTGAGGCCATTTACATTCAATGTGACTATTGATAAGTAGTGACTTTGCCCTGCCACTTTTCCAAAGATATTTCTAATTTATACTTTGAACTTCCTTTGATCTTTTACTGAGAGATTTTCTTCCTTTTACCTTCTTTCATATTGATGACCATCTTTATGTGCTTCTGTATTTAACACATCTTTAAGTATCTTTTGCAGGGCTGGATGAGTAGTGACAAATTCTTTCAATTTCTGTTTGCTATGAAAGGTCTTTATTTCACCTTCATTCATAAATGAGAGCTTTGCAGGGTGTAATATTCTGGGTTGACAGTTTTTTTTTTCTTTTAGGACTTGGGCTATGTTGCACTGTTCTCTCCTAGCCTGCAGGGTTTCTGATGAGAATTCTGCTGTGAATCTAATTGGAGATCCTCTGAGAGTAATCTGGCATTTCTGTCTTGCATTTTAGAATCTTCTCTTTATGTTCTCTTTATGTTTCACTGTGTTGAGTTTGATTACATGTACTTGGCGAGGTTCTTTCCTGGTCATGTCTATTGGGAGTTCTGTGTGCTTCCTGCACTTAGACATCCCTTTCTTTCTCCAAACCCAGGAAGTCCTCTGCTAGTATTCCACTAAAAAGGCCTTCTAATCCTTTCTCTGTCTCCATGCCTACAGGAACTCCTAGAACCCGAATGTTGGTTTTTTTATAGTATACAGTAGATTCCCAAGAGTGTGTTTTAGGTTTCTAATTTCCTCTTCTTGTATTTGGTTTGGTTGTATACATTCCTGTGCTCTGTCTGCTGAGTCTAGTATTCTCTCTTCTGCCTCATGATTCTGTTAAGGCTCTCCTCTGCATTTTTTATTCTATTGAATTCTTCATTTTGATTCCTCCTTTAAGATCTCAATTTCATGGGAAAGGTTTTCTTTCATGTCCTGCATGGATTTCAGTAGTTCATGCATTTGCTTTTGATTACTTCTGTGTAATCTGATCAATTTTTTGAGTTCCATTTCTTGCATTTCTTCCATCTCATTGTCTTCATAATCTAGTATTGAAGTGTTGTGTTCTTTTGGGAGCATCATGTTGTCTTCCTTGTTCTTGTTTCTTGGATTGTTGTTTTTTTTTGTTCAGCATTTGTGGAAATACTTGTTGGTTTCTTCTGCTTCTCCCCCCACTTCCAGCTGTGGCAGCTTTTATCATTGTACTATGACTCTGTAGATAAGTGGACTGTCTGCTTTCAGTGAATCTCTTAGAGGTTTATAGTGGGTGTGGCCAGAGAGCTCTGTTCAGTTCTCTAGGGTTAAGGGCATGCCTAAGGTGATACTCCCAGATTTGGCATGGTAAGTCTTCTGGTTTTGTGGGTTTTTTGTTGTTGTTGTTGTTGTTTGCTTTGTTTTGTTTTTAATCAGAAGGGAAGTATATTCTGCTCAGCTGAGCTCTTCTCCTCCATGGAGACCAGTGCCTGTGCACTAGCTCCAGTGGGTATAATATTCATCTGCTCTGTCCCAAGGACCACACAAAGGATCTGTTCAGTCCTCAGTGTGAGTTCAGATTCCCCAACAATGTCTCTCACCAGGTAACCAGGAACCCCTGAGCTTATGGCATCTCCCACTGAGACTGCTCAAAGTCCCAGCCACACTGTGAGTTCTCCCACACAGCCTCAGTTATTTTTTCACATCCATGCTCAGAAGCTTCACACAGTCACAAGCTCCTAGCCCCCTGTTATTTCTCTCCACCAGAGTCGGGAGTCTCCACTCAGCTGATTGCCAGGCGCAGACACGAGCTGGCACAGCTGTTATGTATGTCCAAAATGGCGCCTTCTCTATCAGCTTGTTTTCCTTTGTAAGGTGATCGGAAAAAGAGAAACATGTCCCTACCATCCTTTCGTCCTTTTTTTTTTTTTTCCTCTCTCTCTCCTCTAGTTTGGCTGGTGCACTTTCCCCCTAGGGCTTCAAGTTGGGTTCCCTCTAGGCTCTTCCTGCCACTTTTTCCCCAGCGTCTCGGCCTACTGCAGTCTCATCTTACCTCACTTTCCCGCTCTGATGTGTAGGCTCTCAGCTGCTGGAGTCCCCAGCCATGGGTGCCCATGCCCTCCACATAGGTCCACAACGTCCCTCTAATTTCGCTAGAGTTTCCTCTGCTGTTTTTTCCTAACTCTTTCCTGAGACTACACTATCTCCACTTTTTTTAAACTATCTTCTGGGTTAGAGCAGTAAGCTGCCTCCCTACTCCACCATCTTGGAACTGCCCATCAGTAGAATTCTAAGGAGATAACCATACTTCCCTCCGTCTCTGCAACCTTCCCCCGTCAGTCCCCATTTCTTTTTTTCCCCTTGGTTTTGCAATAAAATAATTTCACCTTACTTTATAATCACAGCTAAATGTACCACTACATGTAATATTCAACAAGTAAAATGTGGAAAGGTCACAGTAAAATAGGAATATAGACAGGGACTGTAGACAGTAATCAAATCATAAGATGTCAGTTTCATTATTAGATTTTTTTGTATTCTATATTAACTACCACATATCAGAAAACATGATAGTAGTTGTTTGGGGATGGATCTATTTCACTCTAAGTAGTCTCCACTTGAATCCATTTTGTTGCAAAAGACAGAGTTTCATTCTTATGGTTGAGTGGTAGTCCATCATGTATACCTACCTCATTCTCTTTATCTGATCATCAGTTGATGGACATCTAGGTTCATTATGTATCTTTTTTTTTTTTTTTTTGACAGGCAGAGTTAGACAGTGAGGGAGAGAGAGAGATAAAGGTCCTGCTTCCGTTGGTTCACCCCCCAAATGGCCAGCATGACTGGCATGCTGCACCAATCCAAAGCCAGGAGCCAGGTGCTTCCTCCTGGTCTCCCATGTGGGTGCAGGGCCCAAGCACTTGGGCCATCCTCCACTGCCTTCCCAGGCCACAGCAGAGAGATGGACTAGAAGAGGAGCAACCGGGACTTAGAACCCAGAGTACCGGCTAGGATTAGCCTAGCGGGCCGCGGCGCTGGCCTCATTATGTATCTTAACTATTGTGGACTGAGGTGCTCTGAGAAGAGATAACTTTCATATGCTGATATCATTTCCTTTGGGTGTATTCCCAGGACTGGAACATCTGGGTCATAGGTGAATGTATCTCCGGATTTCTGAGGAATCTCCAAACTGTCTACCTAATAGTTGTACTAGAGTTTGCATCCTTACTTACAATGTATTAATGTATCTTTCACCATCATTTATTATTTTTTATTCACCATCATTTATTTATTATTTTTTTATAATATTTGACTGGCACTACCAAATTTCTAAAGATACTACCAAGTAATCTAAATTGAGGGGCTGGCGCTGTGGCGCAGCAGGTTAAAGCCCTGGCCTGAAGCGCCGGCATCCCTTATGGGTGCCAGTTCTAGTCCCAGCTGCTCCTCTTCCAATCCAGCTCTCTGCTGTGGCCTGGGAAAGCAGTGGAAGATGGCCCATGTCCTTGGGCCCCTGCACCCATGTGGGAAACCTGGAAGAAGCTCCTGGCTCCTGGCTTCAGTTCAGCATAGCTCCGGCCGTTGCGGCCAATTGGGGAGTGAATCAGTGGATGGAAGACTCCTCTGTCTCTACCTCTCTCTGTAACCCTATCTTTCAAATAAATAAAATAAATCTTTAAAAAATACATATACATATACATATACATATAAATTGAGATAGCATGATGTTGGTGCAAGGAAGGACAGGTGAACTGGGACACCGAGTTTACCTGCAGAAGCTCGAGGGGAAGCCTGCTCTGTCTGACATCCGGTTTTGCACATAGTAATCCTCACCACAGACGCTATTCAACGGCACGGGTTTAACGTAGCAGTCAGCATGTCAGTGAGCATACACCTGTCCCACGTAGCGGTGCCTTGTTGAATGCGCAGCTCCACCGCTGATTGCAGCTTCCAGATAATACAAACCCTAGGAGGCAGCAGTGACTGTTCTGGAGGTTGGGTGGGTGCAGGGACCCAAGCACTTGCACCGTCTTCGGCTGCTTTCAACAGGGCACGTTAGGGAGCTGGATCAGAAGTGGAGAAGTTGGGACTTCGTCGGATATGGGCTGCCAGATGCCGGCATCGGCACGCTTATAGGGGGCGGCTTCACCCACTGTGCCACAAGGTCAGCCTCAAACAATTTTTAATGTGCAGCTGTTATCCCTTTTAATCGTGTAGAGGTTTTACCGTCACCAGACTTACAGATGAGGTTTAGCAAGGTATAAAACTTGTCTCAGTGGTAGATATTAAGTGGAGTCAGATGATGATCAAAGTATCTGTGGCTTCAGAGCAAACGTGCTTCCCACTGCAACATGCTAACCGTGGCGGGAATACTGAAAGGCAAGCTGTGTCTGACGGTACTGGGGAGTGATTACTGCGTGCCTTTAAGTGTTGTTTCTACAGTTTCATCCAAGCCTTGTGGGCGTTTTGACCAGGGAAAGAACACGAATGATTGGACCAGAGTCTAACTCTAGTTTTACAGAAAAATAATTCTTAAACCTACTTTAACTGTAACTTTGTTGGTGCCTCCTTGCAGGTTTAAATTGCAGTCTGAATTTTATACTACTTGTAGGTTTTCCTCGTTAGCCACTCAGACTTCTACTGTAAACGCTGAAAGGAGAAAAATCATTCTGGAATGTGTGCTTTCCTAAAGCAGCTGTCATTCCCTTTAGAGGGATATTCGTAGCACCAAGGGCAGTCAGCACCAGACGCATATCAGGGCCTATTGAACGATGACTGCAATAACCACGTAACAGGACCCTGGTCTGCCCTCAAGCCTTCTTCCATACTGTGCCAGAGGCACCTTACCTGTTGAAACACATCTGATTAAGTTACTCCTGCTGAAAATTGTTCGGTGAGGTGCCAGCTTTGTGGCCCAGGGGGTTAAGCCGCCTCCTGTGATGCCAGAATCCCATATGGGAAATGATTCATTTCCCAGCTGCTCCACTTTTATTTGAAATTTATTCATTTTATTTGAAAGGCAGAATTGCATGGCGAGGTCTTCCATCTGCTCGTTCTCTCCCCAGATGGCTGCAAAGGCTGAAGCTGCCCTGATCCAAAGCTAGGAGCCAGGAGCTTCTTCCCAGTCTCCCATGTGGGTGCAGGGGCCCAAGGACTTGGGCCATCTTCTACTGCTGTCTCAGGCCACAACAGAGCTGGATCATAAGTGGAGCAGGTGGGACTCGAACCAGCACCCATATAGGATGCTGGCACTGTAGGCAGTGGCTTTACCTGCTAAGCCACAGCGCTGGCCCCTGCTCCACTTACGATCCAGCTTACTGGGAAAGCAGTGGAAGATGGCCCAAGTGCCTGGGCCCCTGCCACCTAGGTAGGAGACCCAGATGAAGCTCCTGCTGAGTCCTGGCTATTGTGGCCACTTGGGGAGTGAACCAGCAGATGGAGGATCTAACTCTTTAAAATAAATTTTAAAGCCGGTGCCGTGGCTCATTAGGCTAATCCTCCGCCTTGCGGCGCGGGCACACTGGGTTCTAGTCCCTGTCGGGGCGCCAGATTCTGTCCCAGTTGCCCCTCTTCCAGGACAGCTCTCTGCTGTGGCCAGGGAGTGCAGTGGAGGATGGCCCAAGTGCTTGGGCCCTGCATCCCATGGGAGACCAGGAGAAGCACCTGGCTCCTGCCATCGGATCAGCACGGTGCGCCGGCCGCAGTGTGCCGGCCGTGGCGGCCATTGGAGGGTGAACCAACAGCAAAGGAAGACCTTTCTCTCTGTCTCTCTCTCTCTCACTGTCCACTCTGCCTGTCAAAATAAATAAATAAATAATAAATAAATAAATAAAATTTAAGATTTATTTAAATATTTGAGAGGGAGAGAGAGTTCTTCCACTTGTTCATTCCCCAAATGGCTACAAGGGCCCAGTCTCAGCAGATCTGAAGCCAGGAGCCAGGAGTTTCTTCTGGGTCTCCCAAACAGGTGCAGGGGCCCAAGCACTTGGGCCATCTTTCCACTGCTTTCCAGGCATTTTGGAGAAAGCTGGTTGGAAGTGGAGCAGCTGGGACTCAAACTGGTGCCCCATGGGAAACCATCGCCACAGCGCTAGTGCAGCAAATACATCTTTAAAAAAATTTTTTTAAACCCTTCAGTGACTGAATGAAGTGACCATACTCTATTGATCTGCATGGCCTCCAGGCCCTGTGCTACACTGGCTTTCCCTGTGTCTCCTCCAGCCTCATCTTCATCTCTGCTCCTCACATCTGCCACCCACTCATTTCAGAACTACCCACCAGTTACGCCGTCATCTCTGACCTCTGTAGCTCTGCACACACTGGTGCCTCCTAGGGCCTGTAAGACCTGAACGGTCTCCACCACAGCACCACCATTGACAGAACTACGTTGACAGTCTCTGGATGCCTCAGCTGGAGTGCAGGCAGGACTGTGCGTTCAGTCCAAGGAATGTGGCGTAACTGGAGATGAAGACGTGTTTCGCATTGTGAAGTGGACCGTTCTCCTGGAAGGAGCTGTCACTGAAAGACTGTAGATAGGCGAGTGTCATAAGAAATATGCTTATGGAATGCCCAATGCCTTAATTCAAGGATACACCTTTTCCTGGCATGATTTTGTATTAGAAATGTAAAAAAAAAAAAAAAAAAAAAAAAAAAGTTCCATGATGCCAGTGTTGTGGCATAGCGGTTGAGCCACTGCTTAGGATGTCCGCTTCCTGGGATGGAGTGGTGGTCCAGTCCTGGCTACTTGGCTTGATACCCAGCTTCCTGCCAGTGCACTTGGGAATTCAGCAGAAAATGTTAAAGTACTCGAGCCTCTGCCGCCCATGTGGGAGACCAGGACTGAATTCCTGGCTCCCGGCTTCAGCCTGGCCGAGATGTGTCTGTTACAGCCATTTGAGGAGTGAACCAGAGGATGGAAGCACCCGTGACCCCCTTTCAGCCCTGCTGTGCTTTGCCTGTTAATAAATCAATCTTTTAAAAGTATGTTAAATTCTAGAAATGGGCATCTAGCCTAGCAGTTACCATGCCCTATCGGAGCCTACCTGGTTTTTTGTTGTTTTTTTTTTTTTTTTTTTTTTTAAGATTTATTTATTTGAAAGGCAGAGTTAAAGAGGCACAGAGAGACAGTCTTCCATCCTCCAGTTCACTCCCCAGTTGGCCACAACAGGGGTCTCCCACACGGGTTTGGGGGCCCAAGGACTTGGGCCCTCTTCTACTGCTTTCTCAGGCCACAGCAGAGAGCTGGATCAGGAGTGGAGCAGCTGGGACTTGAACCAGCGCCCACAGTGGGTGCTGGCACTGCAGGTGGCAGTTTGACCCATTATGCAACAAAGCTGGCCCCCTACCTGGTTTCTATACCTGGCTCTGCCTCCTGACTCCAACTTCTGGCTATCGCAGACGCTGAGAGCAGCTCAAGTAGTTGGGTCCCTCCTACTCCAGTCCAGCCCAGCCCAGTCTCAGCCTCGGTGGGGATTTTCAGGTGACCAGTGGGTGGAAGCTGTCTCAAGTAAGAACACGTGCGTGTGAAGTTACGGTCCAGTCCCGTGTAAGTCCCTGGAGGTTTCCTTCATATGCGTTCAGCATGCCGGAGTGTACAAGGAATAACAAAGAACTTAAGACTTGATAACTACTAGATCCATATTGAAGGGGTTCAGAATCTGCTTCTGAGGCAAATTATTTTTTTAAAAAGATTGTATTTATTTGAAAAAGCTGAGAGGTAGTGTGGGGGGATGGTGAGAGATAGGTAGGTCTTCGATCTGCTGGTTCACTCCCCAAATAGCAGCAATGGCCAGAGCTGAGCCAAGCCAATTTGAAGCCAGGAGTTACTTCCAGGTCTCCCACGTGGGTTCAGGAGCCCAAGGACTTGGGCCATCTTCTACTGCTCTCCCAGGCGCATTAGCAGGGAGCTGGATCAGAAGTGAAGCAGCCGGGACTCGAACAGGCACTCAGATGGGATGCAGGTGCTGCAGGCAGGGGCTTTAACCCATTGTACCACAGCGCCCATCCCTGAGGCAAGTTATTTTGAGAAGGCACTTGGCATTCCTGAAATCTCATTTGCCCAAAAAGCTGAAAGTTTTATCATACCAAAGTTTTACCATAAAACCCCTCCCCAGAACAACCAGGCAAGAGTGACTCCTGTCCCCAGAGGCAGTGAAGTGAGCACCATACCTAAACAGTCACAAAACTCTCATCTGCTAAGCACCCATGTAACTTTCCCTAAATGCCCTTCCTTCCCCCACTTCCCCTGGGAAGCGGCACATGAGCTGTCATTCTACCCACCCTTCTAACTCACACACTTGGCAGCTCTTACAGGCATGCTGTTAAATTGGGCTTTTGCGTGTTTTTTGTCAGCTTAATTTGTAGGCCCCAGAACTTAGAGTATAGAGGAAAAGGTTTTCTTTCTCAACATGAAAAAGTAACCATTTTAGCCGGCGCCGTGGCTCAATAGGCTAATCCTCCACCTTGCGGCGCCGGCACACCGGGTTCTAGTCCCGGTCGGGGCGCCAGATTCTGTCCCGGTTGCCCCTCTTCCAGGCCAGCTCTCTGCTATGGCCAGGGAGTGCAGTGGAGGATGGCCCAGGTGCTTGGGCCCTGCACCCCATGGGAGACCAGGAAAAAGCACCTGGATCCTGGCTCCTGCCATCGGATCAGCGCGGTGCGCCGGCTGCAGCGGCGGCCATTGGAGGGTGAACCAATGGCAAGGGAAGACCTTTCTCTCTCTGTCTCTCTCTCTCACTGTCCACTCTGCCTATCAAAAAAAAAAAAAAAAGAAAAAGTAACCATTTTAACCCTTTCGATGAGTGGTTCTCAACCCTGCGCAGCTTTGCTGTCCCAGCCCCTGTGTTTCCGATTTTATCCATCCGGGTGCAACCTGGGCATGGTTCTTTTTAAAAGCTTCTAAGGAGAGTGGGCACTGGGCCTAGTGGTTCAGACTCCTGTGTCCCACACCAGAGAAACCTAATTCAAGTCTCAGCTCCAGCTGCTGACTCCAGTTTCCTGCTAACGCAGACCCTTGGGGGCAGCAGTGATGGCTACAGTAACTGGGTTCCTGCCTCCCACATGGGACACCTGGATTGCATTCCTGGCTCCTGGTCCCAGCTCAGCCAGTGGGGAAGAGCTCACTCTGTCCCTACCTCTCTCTCTGCTCCTCAAATTTAACAAAAGTTCAAGATTGAAACTGGTAATATTCATAAAAACTTATTGCAATCACAGCTACCTAACCTGATGGGCAATCCCACCCTCAACAGTAAGTCTAACAGTAAGAAGAGATTTGAGAATAGTTATTTAACCATTCAAATAACAAGACTAGTCTGTTTGAAATTCTTTATTATACATCATGGTTGCACAATTTGAGGCTGGTTAAATACAATTGGTTTTCAAAATCTCTTTGAATATTTTCTAGATTTACTACATGCAAGTGACCATGAAAATATTTGGCATTTTTAAAGTCTGAAACTCTGAGCAGGCACTTACATGAAGGAAACATGAGCATCCATAGATACCGCCACATTCAGAACAGACGCTCCAGCACGTGGCGGATGGAGCCTTTGCCAGTAAAGAAATGGGTCACTGACCGTTGATCAAAGTGCCATAGTAGTAAAACAGGCTTAAATAATGTAATTTGGGTTATTTAGCTTACTCATAAAGTAAGGTTAACTGACAAAACTTACACTGAAGTGTATTTTAAAAAATATTGGTACAAAACCAATGAGTCATAAGTGAAAGCAGTTTCCCCAGAGAAGGCTTCCTTTTGGTTCTACACATCTTAGTGTACTTGAGATCAGACCCTGCATATGAACCAGTGACTGCAACTTTTTTAAAAGAGACAAATGACTTGAATTTAGTGTTAAAAACTAAAACAGACTGTGTAAGTTTAGACTAGCCAAAAGTTTAACAAATGTAAATTGTCAAGATCTGAATAACTACATTTCACAGGTCCTGCGGAGTCCACCATCCCAAACTTTTCCCCTGAAATCTGAAGAAAATGGTATTGGCATACCTGTGGCAAAAAGTCCTTAAATTAAACACATACATAGACACACTGGTTTCAGAGTAGGCGTGCATGGCAGCACGGCTGACAAGTAGCAGAAACAGGGATTGCTCAACGTGGCCCAAAGGGGAAAACAGGTCCTAATAACACGCCACGTAAAACTTGCCATTCCACAGCAAACGTTAAAGTGGACAGAGTTCAGGAAGCACAGAAAGGCAGGCCCGGAAGTACCCACAGCGAACATTCCATGTGCCTTTCCCAAACACGGATGTAAAAACAAGTGTTGACCTCAGAAATACTGAGATGCCATGTTTTAATTCTCTGCAGACTGTAAGGGCCACTCAGGTTTTCAAATTTCATTTGAACACAAAATACGTAATTTTTTGCATGTAGAGAATAAGAGGTAATCGTTAGCATGAAAATGGAGAAGAAAAATATAATATTATGCTGAAAGCAAAATTACAAACCCCAGCCTATTCATGGGACAGTCTTTAATGTTTATGCTGATGCAAATCTGAGTGCTTATTATCAAATCAAAATGTGCAGTTAAAAAAAAGGCAGCTTAAGAAATTTCCAGTGTTTCAAAGAAAGCACTTTGTAAAATGTATTTACAGGAAGAATATTTAGTTACATCGTAAAATAAATGCAGCACTGTAAGATACAGGAAGACTGTTCTATGGAGTTCTGGCCTTTTCCCCCTACAGGCTGCAACCACCTTTAACCTGCTGCACGTACTCTCCGGGTTACAGTTCTTAGTTGTTTTTCCTGTTCAGTTCACATTTCGGGCTGCTCAGCAGATGCCTGTGACTCTGAAGATTCAAACCGCTGGTGAAAGTTTGTTCTTTGTTTCCTCAGTTTTTCAGGAGCTTTTCTCCATAAAATGATCTCCTAGTAAAACACAAAAAGTCAACAAGTTAACGTTCTTGGTTATGCCTTAAATTATCACCACAGAAATATGATGATTGTTTCCATTTTAACCACAAATTTAAAAAAAAAAAAAAATCTGACAGTTATAGAGGGAGAGACAGAAAGTCTTGTATTCGCTGGTTCATTCCCAAATGGCGGCAGCAGCCAGAGCTGAGCTGATCCGAAGCCAGGAGCTTCTTCAGAGTCTCAAACATGGGTGCAGCAGCCCAGACTTGGCATCCTCCGCTGCTTTCCCAGGCCACAGCAGAGAGCTGGATCAGAAGAGGAACAGCCAGGACTTGAACCGGCACCTGTATGGGATTTCAGAGCTGCAGGTGGAGGCCTAGCTCACTACACCATAGAGCCAGCCTATCTTCATCTTTTTTAACTGACCCACATTCTTCCAATTCTAGTCTTAGACTGTCCCTTCTGCTTCTCCTACTCCCATTCAGCAAAAAGTCCTTGCTATTCTTCGAACTGCTTTGGTTTCTGGTCCACTGCTCTTCTTTTTTTTTTTTTTTTTTTTTTTTTTTTGACAGGCAGAGTGGACAGTGAGAGAGAGACAGAGAGAGAAAGGTCTTCCTTTGCCGTTGGTTCACCCTCCAATGGCCGCCACTGCAGCCGGCGCACCGCGCTGATCTGATGGCAGGAGCCAGGATCCAGGTGCTTTTCCTGGTCTCCCATGGGGTGCAGGGCCCAAGCACCTGGGCCATCCTCCACTGCACTCCCTGGCCATAGCAGAGAGCTGGCCTGGAAGAGGGGCAACCGGGACAGAATCCGGCGCCCCGACCGGGACTAGAACCCGGTGTGCCGGCGCCGCTAGGTGGAGGATTAGCCTATTGAGCCACGGCGCCGGCCCTGGTCCACTGCTCTTCTCCAAGTGCAAGCCCGGATCACTTTAGCCTTGGACACGAACAGCTTCCTAGGTGGCAGCTTTGCCTGTCTTGCCCGGGCCTCCTTTCTGACCCACCCTTTGTATCGCCGCTGTGTCAATCTTTGCGGACACTTGGGGGAATGCTCTTCTGTAGTTCCGAGTGCCTCCAGGAGAAACCTCCAAACAGGACTTCAATCTTTACCAGCATTACTGCCCCCGCCACGCAGCTGCCAGCCAAGCTCAGTTACTGTGCTTTTATCGCACGGCACGTAAACCTGCACTACTTTCTTCCTCTGCCTTTCTCAACCTTACCTTAATCCATCCCTTCTTCTACATTCCTAAAATTTTAGGAAGTCATGACAGTTCCAAGTTCATCTGTAAACTGTGGCACAGCAGGTAACACTGTCACCTGCACTTTCGATCCAGCTCCCTGCTAATGGCCTGGGAAAGCAGTGGAGGATGGCCCAAGTGCCTGGAACCCTGCACCTATGAGGGAGACCCTCATAGAACTAGCTCCAGAGGTTGTAGCCATTTGAGGGGCGAACCAGAGGACGGAAAGCCTCTCCCTCTCTGCCTTTCAAATTTTTAAAAGTCATGACTGGCTGTTTTTATTTTAAACCAACATAATAGAAATTAAAACATTCCCCAAAAAAGTACCTATAGGAAACAATACCCTTATTCAAACAGGGCCATGATATGTAACTGATTCTGAACTTGTAAATATCACGTTTTAATTTTTTTCCACATATCTGCTATGTGAAGACTGAGTTTACAAATTTTTTATATTCTTCACATTAGTTAGAACAGATTAACTCCAAACTTTAACAAGTATTTAAATGTCAATTGAATGTTTAATCTCATTCAGAATACCAAAGCAATCTTCAATCAAAATTCAAAGGTTTAACAGATTTTCAACTAAGAACACATTTTAGCACAAATACCTTATGTTTTTTTTAAAAAAATACTGGAATTGTATGATCTTATGGGCAATTAAATTAACTGTTTAGTAAGCAAAATGAAAACCTAGAAAATGCATCAACTAAATACAGCTACTAAAAGTGATAAGAGAACTATTATCTGTTAAGAAAGATACCACAGAGTAAAAAAAAACTAAAGACCCACGCGCACTGTGACCTGAGCGCGCACAGTCTGGAAAGTCGGTCACATGGGCAGCACGTTTCTGCTGACCCTGACTTTGCCACCTGCCTGCTACTACCTGAATTTTGTTTTTAAGCAGAAAAATCAAAGCTCTGACAACTCCTAGCTCGTGCTGGAGTCCTGCAGCATGCGCAGAGAGGCCCGAGCACCACCTCACCCCACTCTCACCAGTGTGTGCACTCCTTTCACAGGCGCCCACCACTCCGTACAATGCAGCTCGGCCCAGTGAGCGCTTTCTAGCTGTGGTCGAGCTGCCACAGAAGACGACTCCACAGTGGCTGGCACCATACCTGCTGCTTGAAGTACCGTCTGTCTTCCTCATCCACAAGCACAAGATTCAGGAAGTACCTCACGGAAAACTTCTTGTTCACATCTCTCATTGTTGGGGTAGGGTCATATCCTGCTAAAAATAGTCTTATTGGAATGGATTCACCTGAAAGAAAAGCAATTTGTTTAATTCTAAAAGATTACATGTGATCACATAATACCTAGAACTCAGCTTTATAGGGCAGACACTAAGGGGATGCAGGGAATACTGTGGGGAAGGGCCTATGCACTGTACCGTTCAGCAGCATCTCTGGCCTCTACTCAGAGGCAGATGCGTGACAGACAAAAACGTCTCTAGACAATGCCACGTGTCCCCTAGAGGGGCAAAGTTGCCCCTAGACGAGAACCACTACTCTAGAGCCAGAAGGCCTGGATTCAGATCTCGACACTGGCTGTGGGACCGTGGCCAATCACTTAACTATTCTGTTCCAAGTTCTTCATCTGTAAAAGGGGAATCATCAACAATACCAGCTTGAAGGAAAGCTGCAGAGACTGGATGGGTTAAAACTTGTGAAAGCTTATCAAAGTCCCAGCAAGTAAGTGCTGCACAGAAGTAGAATTGTTACTTTCTACTTCCATAAGGTCTACCACAATTTCTAACATTGCTGTGCAGCGTCTATTCCTATGAAAGGTAAGCATTTGCATATTCTCTTCTGAGTATGTGTTAATGAATACTTTTCTCAGGCACATCTACTTGCTGAAAGGTTTAAAACTCACCACTCTACATAAAGATTTGTGGCTGCTGGGTTTTTGTTAAAGCAATGAATACAAAAGGACACCTCCGTGGATCTTGGCCTCCACTTGGCAATGATTAGCCCTATCACCATTAGCGAGGTTTTTACCCTCTCTGCACCTGTTTCATCTGCAGACGAAGGATACACACACCTCACCCACAACTGGCACTCAACCAAGGGCGGCTACTTTTTTAGTAATGACTAACAAGGTCAGAAAATCCAAAGACATGAATTGAAATTGATAAATATGGGCTTCAGTGTCTCGGACAATGAAAATTATCTAGAATTGCTTTTTTCTTGGATGCTATAAATATCTCAAATCCCACAGAAATTAACACTTAGCCACACTGCACCTTGTGGTCAGATAGAGAAAAAAAAGAGTTACAGACATCAAATAGCAGAATATAATCAAAATAACACAAACCCAGAACTAGAGAAAACATGCATAACTGTCTCTTCTAAACTCTAAACAGATGGAAAATTTAAACCTTTTTTCAAACCAAGAAATGCTATTATAGTCGTCTTAGCATCTATACAAAAATGACCTTAAGAACGATCTTTGTAAGAATAGTTTGTTCACAAATGAAACTGCCACAGTCGTGCTGTTTGCACCACACAAAGGAAGTAACTGAAAAGCACCTTACCTTTTACAGGTGCACCATCCATTATTTCATATTTGGCGATTGTTTCTGTTTCTGTTGTGGTGCTGGGTCCTAGGGCAATAAAGTAAATGCGATGAACTTAAATACTTGCAGAATGATTTCTAGCCTTATACCTTACTAATTTCTAGCTACATTCTCTGCAGCTCTGACTTTAAAGTTTATTTGAAAGAGACTGATAGTCCAGCGGCTAGTTTACTCCCCGATGGCAGGCTGAAGAAGCTAGGAGCCAGGACATTCACCTGTCTCTCACATGGACACTTGGGCTGTCCTCTACTGCTTTCCCAGGTACATGAGCAGGGAGCTGGATCAGAAGTAAAGCAGCCAGGACACGAACTGGAGCCCATGTGGAGGCCATGTCGCAGGCAGCAGCTTTACCTACTATGCTGCAACACCAGCCTCTCGAGCTGTTATCTTTTTTTTTTCTTTTTGACAGGCAGAGTGGACAGTGAGAGACAGAGAGAAAGGTCTTCCTTTGCTGTTGGTTCACCCTCCAATGGCCACCGCGGCCTGCGCACCACGCTGATCCGATGGCAGGAGCCAGGTGCTTCTCCTGGTCTCCCGTGGGGTGCAGGGCCCAAGCACTTGGGCCATCCTCCACTGCACTCCCTGGCCACAGCAGAGAGCTGGCCTGGAAGAGGGGCAACCAGGACAGAATCCGGCGCCCCGACTGGGACTAGAACCTGGTGTGCTGGTGCCGCAAGGCGGAGGATTAGCCTAGTGAGCCGCAGCACCGGCTGGTTTTTTTCTTTTAATAAAACTTTCTATAACAAAATAATTGCACTCAGGAAAACAAAACAAATAAACTAAAGTTTGGCTTTAATACTTAAAATCACTTAATGTTCATTTTCCCATCTCTTAGCAAAAATTGAAGAAGCCACTGACATTATGGCATAACCAGTAAAGCTGCTGCCAGGAAATGCAGGCATCCCATAGGGGCACCAGTTCATGCCCTGGCTGTTCCACTTCCCATCCAGCTCCATGCTAATGGCCCAAGTACTTGTATCCCTGTCAAGTACATGGGAGACACTGAAGAAGCTCCTCTCTTTGGCCTGGCCAGCCCCAGCTCTTGTAGCCATTTGAGGAGTGAACCAGCAGATGGAAGATAGAGATCTTCTCTCCCTTTAAATCTCTCCCTCTAAGTCTGATTTTCAAATAAATAAATCCTTCAAAAAAAAAATCACAGACAGAAGCAAGTATCTAGCCTAGTGGTTAGGATAGAAGTGCCTGGGCAAGAATCCCAACTCTGTCTCCTGATTCCAGTTTCCTGCTAATGCAGATCCTGGGGAGTGGTTGTGCTGGCTCGAGTAATTCGGTCCCGGCACCCATTTGAGTTCCAGCTCCAGGTCTGGCTGTTACCAGCATTTGGGTAGTGAACCAACAAATGGGCGCTGTCTCTCAAATACTTAAGTACAACTTTTAAAAAGTCAGAGATGTATATGACTACCAACTTAAACAAAAAACGCAAAATTTTGTTTTTTGACAGGCAGAGTGGACAGTGAGAGAGAGACAGAGAGAAAGGTCTTCCTTTACCATTGGTTCACCCTCCAATGGCCACTGCGGCCAGCGCACCGCGCTGATCTGAGCTGGGAACCAGGTGCTTCCTCCTGGTCTCCCATGCGGGTGCAGGGCCCAAGCACTTGGGCCATCCTCCACTGCACTCCCAGGCCACAGCAGAGAGCTGGACTGGAAGAGGAGCAACCGGGACAGAATCCAGCGCCCCAAGTGGGACTAGAACCCAGGGTGCCAGCGCCACAAGGTAGAGGATTAGCTTATTGAGCCGCGGCGCCGGCCATGATTTGTTTTAAAGAGTGATGGGGAAAGAGTGCAGTAAAAGCAGGAGCTTTTCCATCCACTGGTTCTCTCCTCAAATGCCTACAACAACCAGCCGAGGTGAGGAACCCAGAACTCCAGCCAGGTCTCCCGTGTGAGTGGCAGGAACCCAAGTACTTGAGTCACCATCCAATGCCTTCCCAGGCATATTAGGAACCCAAATAGGAGATGTGGGCATCCCAAGCACTGCCTTAAAGCACTGTGCCAACACCTGCTGATCCCCTCACCCTGGACTTAGAAATTCTTAAAAAGTGCTGTCTGAACTTATTTTCAGTAAAATAAGGGGGGGTAAACCTATATATATATAAAAACAACGAAGAACCAATAAGATAGCAGTCAGGAACAAAGTAAAGCTGGATCCATATTTCACATCTCACATCCACATTCTAAATGAATTAAAATGCTACCAAAAAAAAAAAGCCTTGGGGCTGTGGCGTAGTGGGTAAAGCCGCCGCCTGCAGTGCCAGCATCCCATATGGGCGCCGGTTCAAGACCCAGTTGCTCCACTTCCAATCCACCTCTCTGCTATAGCCTAGGAAAGCAGAAGATGGCCCAAGCACTTGGGCCCCTGCACCACGTGGGAGACCTGGAGGAAGCTCTTGGCTCCTGATCGGCACAGCTCTAGCCATTGTGGCCAATTGCAGAGTGAACCAGCAGATGGAAGACCTCTCTGCCTTTCCTCCTCTCTCCGTGTAATTCTGACTTTCAAAAATAAATACCTCTTTGTCTCTACCTCTCTCTATAACTTTGTCTTTCAAATAAATAAAATCTCAAAAAAAAAACTTAATCCCCAAATCACAATTCATTATTTTAGTAGAATCAAGATCAAAAGAAAGTTAATGTGAAATAAACCTTTAACAATGTAACAAAAACCAGACACCATGAAAGGAAAAACTGGTAACTCTAACATGAACATCAAGAATCATCGGCAAGAAAAAGGGGAAATTTGTTCGTTCAGAAAAGGCTGATTTCCCTAATGCGTAGTTGCTACCAATAGTACATAGCTTACTGAAAAGAAGTACAAATTATTTTAACTTACTAGAAAAGACAGAGCTCCCATCAGCTGGTTCACTCCCCAGAAGCCTGTAAAACCCAGGGTTGGGGGCCGGTATTGGGGCACAGCGAGTTAAGCCACAGCTTGTCATGCCAGCATCCTGTATAAGTGCTGTTTCAAGTCCAGCTGCTCCACTTCCTATCCAGCTCCCTGCGGGCGTGCCTAATAAAACAGTGAAAGATGACCCAGATCCCTGGGCCCCTGCACCCACGTGGGAGACCTGCGCGAAGTTCCAGGCTGCTGGCTTCAGCCTGGCCCAACCCTGGCCATTGCAGCTATTTGGGGAGTGAACCAATGGATGGCAGGTTTGTCTGTCTCTTCCTGTTTGTAACTCTGACTTTCAAAATTAAGATTTATTTGAGAGGCAGAGTTACAGAAGAGGCGGAGAGTTCTTCCATCCTCTGGTTCGCTCCCCAGATGGCTGCAATGGCGGGAACCGAGCCAATCTGAAGCCAGGAATTTCCTCCGCATCTCCCACATGGGTGCAGGGGCCCAAGGACTGGGGCCGCCTTCTACTGCTTTCCCAGGCCACAGCAGTGAGCCAGATCGGAAGTGGAGCAGCTGGGACTTGAACTGGCACCCACATGGGCTGGCACTGCAGGCAGCAGCTTCACCTGCCACGTGACAGTGCTGGCCCCAATAAATCAATCTTAGAAAAAATTTTAAAAAGCCAGGGCTAGGCCTACACCAAAGCTGGGAATGCAGTCCATATCTCCCACGTGGAGAGGCAGGAATCCAATTACCTGAGTTATCACTGCTGCCTCCCAGAGTCTCCCTTTCTGAGAAGCTGGAGCCAGAGTAAGGGACTAAACCCAGGCACTCCAATGGGGGAGGCAGGTGTCCTAATTGCAAAAGGTTTCTATACGTGTAAAAAGATACCCTCCAATTAGAATAAGAGAAATGTAAATTGAGACTACAATGTTATATACTTATTACTGTGTCATTATTCAATGTACACAGGAATCAAAACACCATACAGGGGCCGGTGCTGTGGAGTAGCAGGTAAAAGTACCGCCTGCAGTGCTGGCACCCCATATGGGTGCAGGTTCAAGACCCAGCTGCTCTTCTGATCCAGCTCTCTGCTGGACCCCTGTACCCACGTGGGAGACCCAGAAGAGGCTCCTAGCTTTGGATCAGCCCAGCTCCGGTGACTACTTGGGGAATGAATTAGCAGATACAAGACCTCTCTCTGCCTCTGCCTTTCAAGTAAATAAATCTTAAAAGGGGGGGGGGGGGCAACACTGTAGCACGGTAGCTTAATCCTCCGTCTGTGGCGCCAGCATCCCATATGGATGCTGGTTCTATTCCCAGCAGCTGCTCTTCCAATCCAACTCTCTGCTATGGCCTGGGAAAGCAGTAGAAGATGGCCCAAGTCCTTGGGCCCCTGCACCTGCATGAGAGACCTGGAGGAAGCTCCTTGAGGAAGCTCTGGCCGTTGTGGCCATCTGGGGAGTGAACCAGCAGATGGAAGACCTGTCTCTCCCTCTCAATGTCTGTAACTCTCTCAAATAAATAAAGTCCTTAAAAAAAATACTGTATCTTAAATGCATACAAATATTATATAAAAAAACTACCATATGGATATGTTAATTAGCTTGTTTGTGGTAATCATTTCACAGCACACACATATATCAAAATATCCCAGAGACAGGCATTTAGTTCAGCATTGAAGACATCAGTTAAGATGCCTGTGCCCCACGTAGGAATACTACAGGTTTTTTGTTTTGTTTTTAATTTTTTTTTTTGACAGGCAGAGTGGACAGTGAGAGACAGAGAGAAAGGTCTTCCTTTGCCGTTGGTTCACCCTCCAATGGCCGGCGCGCTGCGGCCGGTGCACCACACTAATCTGATGGCAGGAGCCAGGTACTTCTCCTGGTCTCCCATGTGGGTGCAGGGCCCAAGCAGTTGGGCCATCCTCCACTGCACTCCCTGGCCACAGCAGAGAGCTGGCCTGGAAGGGGGGCAACCAGGACTAGAACCCGGTGTGCCGGCACCGCTAGGCGGAGGATTAGCCTGTTGAGCCACGGCGCCAGCCAGGAGTACTACAGGTTTGATTCCTGATTTCAGCTTCCTGCTAATGCAGGAGGAAGCAGCAATGACGGCTCAAGTAATTGGGCCCGTCACCCATGTGAGAGACCTGGATTGGGTTCCTAGCTACTGGCTTTGATCACCACCACCCCAGGATATTGTGGGCATATGAGGAGTCAACTAGCAGATGGGAACTCTCAAATTTCTTTAAAAAAATTTTAGATCACACTATAAACCTTGAACATCAACAATTTTTACTTGCCAATGGTAGCTCAATGAAATTGAGAAATTTTAAAAATTCCAGGGGCTGGTGCGAGTGAGGCTGCCGCCTGCAATGCCAGCATCCCACATGAGTGCTGATTCAAGTCCCAGCTGTTCTGCTTCCGATCCGGCTCTCTGCTGTGGCCCGAGAAAGCAGTGGAGGATGCCCCAAGTCCTTGGGCCCCTGCACTCACATGGGAGACCCGGAGGAGGCTCCTTGGTTCGAATCAGCCCAGCTCCAGCTGTTGTGGCCAGCTGGGGAGTGAACCAGTGGATAGAGGACCTCTCTCTTCCTCTCCCTCTCCTTCTCTCTCTGTGTGACTCTGATTTTCAAATAAATAAATCTTTAAAAAATTTCCAAAACTTTGGGGCCAGCACTGTGCCACAGCAGGGTAAGTCACTTCCTGCAACACCAGCATCCAATATGGGTGCCAGTTCAAGGTCCTACTGCTCTACTTCCAATCCAGTTCCCTGCTAATGCACCTGGGAAATCAGTAGAGGGATGGCCCAAGTGCTTGGGTCCCTGCACCCACATTGGAGACCTAGAAGAAGCTCCTGGCTTCAGCCTGGCCCAGCCCCAGCTGTTCTGGTCATCTGGGAAGTGAACCAGCAGAGGGAAGTTCTCTCTTCCTGCTCCCCATCCCACCACCACACCTGCCCCATAACTCTGCCTTTCAAATAAATAAAATCTTTAAAAAAAAAAAAAAAAAAAAACTCCAAAATTTCAATAGAACACTTTTGCTCCCTTCCCATGACAGCAGCTAAAAACATCCATAAGACCATGTTGGCAACAATATGAGAGAAAAAAGCCACTGTCCTATATTCATCGCAGATAACACTGCAAAGTGGTATAATCCAATGTGCTTCAAATTGTAAATATGCCTTTTGACCCAGCATTCCACTTTTTTTTTTTTTTTTGGACAGGCAAAGTGGACAGTGAGAGAGACAGAGAAAGGTCTTCCTTTGCCGTTGGTTCACCCTCCAATGGCCGCTGCAGCCGGCGCACCGCGCTGATCCGATGGCAGGAGCCAGGTGCTTCTCCTGGTCTCCCATGGGGTGCAGGGCCCAAGCACTTGGGCCATCCTCCACTGCACTCCCTGGCCACAGCAGAGAGCTGGCCTGGAAGAGGGGCAACCGGGACAGAATCCGGTGCCCCGACCGGGACTAGAACCCGGTGTGCCGGCGCCACAAGGCAGAGGATTAGCCTAGTGAGCCGCGGTGCCAGCTAGCATTCCACTTCTAAGATTTCATCTTGCACATGTCACACATACACATGAAAAAACATTATTAACTGAAGCACTGTTTGTGGTAGCAAAAGACTGGGGGAAAAAAACAAGTCCACTAATGGTGGAATGGTTCAATTCTGGCGTATCAATAGAATACTATACAAAAGATGAAATATACACAATGATATGGAAAGATCTTTAAGAATACCTGTTAGGTGAAAAGCCAAATTACGTATTTTATGTTACCAGTTAAGTAAAAAGGACATATAATATATAGGAACTTGTCTGTATATGTTTAAATATCTAGAAGGATTTTAAAATGTATAAACATATTACCTGTGAGTAGCCTGGATACACAAATAGAACAATTTGTACCATATAGTCTGTTATATTTTTTTGAAAATAATATAAATTTGTTACTATTCAGAAGTTAATTTTTTTAAAAGTTACTTGCTATCAATAATACTAACTGAGCAAAGTGGTATTCAGTGTGGATTTCAAATTTATCTTTAAACAACATTTTAAGGTTTCTAAAGTTTCAACTAAAGATATTTTAAGTACTCTTTTAAACTTACCAATTCCTGTGATCTCTTTTTTAATAAGTTGTAACTCCATATGTTGTATTTTTATTCTTACTAATAAGAAGTAAATTTTTCCAACAATCACATCCTTTAAATGATACCTATTAGGAAAAAAATACATTTCATTTATTAAATGCAAGTTTTAAAAATAAAAACAAGAGGAGGGCAGAGTGAGAAGTATCACTAAGTTCTTAAATCTGTATATATGAAATACATGAAATTTGTAGACCTTAAATAAAATTTAAAAAAGAAAAATCCATATACATTAAAACGGTTAAACATTCATTTTCTCTTATTTAAAAAAAAAAAAAAAAAAAAAAAAAAAACAGAAGAATGAACTAGGTCCTGACAGGCTTTAATAGGTATCTTTAGGATAATAACATTATATTTAAGCATAGCATTCTAAATATTCATATGTTTAATGCCCCCTTTTCCAAAACCATTTTCATCATTGCACTATACAAAGTAAGGAATAAAAACTTTTACTTGACCATCATCAGTGTACCTCTGAGGGAGTAACTAGCCTGATTGTTGTTCCTATGAAGAGGTTAAATTAGTTTCAGAGAACCTAAGCACCTAATAAAATGGAAAATTTAGATTTTTATGCTTGGGGCTGGTGCCGTGGCATAGTTGGTAAAGCTGCTGCCTGCAACACCGGCATCCCATGTGGGCAGCAGTTCAAGTCCCGGCTGCTGCACTTCGGATCCAGCTCTCTGCCACTGCCTGGGAAAACGGCGGAAGATGGTCCAAGTACTTGGGTCTCCATACCCACGTGGGAGACCCAGAAGCAGCTCCTGGCTTCAGCCCGGCCCAGCCCTGGCCATTCCAGCCATTTGGAGTGTGAACCAAGAGATGGAAGATCTCTCTTCTCTCTGAAATTCTGACTTTCAAATAAATAAGTAACTTTGCTTTGACATACTGTATGGGGAGTATGAGAGTTGAATACAAATAAAACAAATCTGGCCAGCACTGTGGCTCAACAGGCTAATCCTCCACCTAGCAGCGCTGGCACACCGGGTTCTAGTCCCGGTCGGGGCACCGGATTCTGTCCCGGTTACCCCTCTTCCAGGCCAGCTCTCTGCTGTGGCCAGAGAGTGCAATGGAGGATGGCCCAAGTGCTTGGGCCCTGCACCCCATGGGAGACCAGGAGAAGCACCTGGCTCCTGCCATCGGATCAGCGTGGTGCGCTGGCCGCAGCACGCTGGCCATGGCGGCCATTGGAGGGTGAAGCAACAGCAAAAGGAAGACCTTTCTGTCTCTCTCTCACTGTCCACTCTGCCTGTCAAAAAAAAAAAAAAAAAGAAGAAGAAGATCTCTCCCTTCCTCTCCCCATTGATTCTTTCAAATAAATAAATAAAACTTAAAAAAAAAAAATCTGACCATGTGTTGGTAACTTTTGGAGCTGAACAAAGGGTACATGAGAACTTATACTGTTCAGTACACTTTTCATATGCTTTGGTATTTCTTTAACTTTTCTATAACAGAGTTTAAAAAAACATTAAGGAATAAACAAAGTGTGAGTCCATTCTGTAAAAATACAACATGGGTTTGTGGTGAATGAAAAGATAATGCATCTTTCCTGGAACCTTTTACAGCCCCTCTTATAAACCTCCCCAACCCTCCAAAGGTATACTAGAGGATATGAAAAAGGAAAAAAATATCTGCTATTGTTACTTCTTTTTACTTTTCTACATCTTCCAAATTTTTTTTTTTTTTTTTTTTTGACAGGTAGAATCACAGACAGTGACAGAGAGAGACAGAAAAATCTGCCTTCTGTCAGTTTACTCCCCAAACGGCCGCAATGGACAGCCGATCCGAAGCCAGGAGCCAGGTGCTTTTCCTGGTCTCCCACGCAGGTGCAGGGCCCAAGCACTTGGGTCATCCTCCACTGCACTCCCAGGCCACAGCAGAGAGCTGGACTGGAAGAGGAGCAATTGGGACTAGAACCCGGCGCCCATATGGGATACCTGCGCCGCAGGCGGAGGATTAGCCTAGTGCGCCACAGCACCAGGCCCCAAATTTTTGATAATGAAAATATATTTCTTACATAGTATTTTTGTGTGCTTTTAATGAGGTGGCCAGGTTGACGAGATTTCAAGCAGTAAGATAAATTTTTACAGATACAATGGGATTGGCTACTTTCTGAGATGGTGAGATTCTCTACAAAAAGCAGCCGAACAGAGACTTATAAGGAATAATATACAAAGGACACCTACCCTGGGATGACCAGACCAAGCTCCTGAAGTTCCTTACTGTTCAGAAATTCTGCTGGCCTTGTTAACATCAGGTTACTGTCTTTCTATTCCTTCTTTGATACATTTACAGAAAGACCTGAAAAGCTTATGTTTAATGTTTCCTTGGCCATTTCTGTGAAAAATACTTACTTTGATTTATTATATTCAAATTCTATATGCAGACAATCTTCAATGCCCACTTCCATCTTAATAGAGTTGTTAACATCAGGATAGGTGGCAAGCTGGTGAACAATAAGATCATACTCTTTTACCAAGTCTGTCAGTCTTCTTACTATTGTCACCTTAAGAAAATACCTATAAAGTTAATGGAGAGGATGAGGTAAATACCTTGATAAAATTTATGTTTTAAATAAACAAGCATTAATTTTAACAGATGGTTTCTCCTTGCTGGAACTCCTCTGGAATCAACTTAATTCATTTACACCTCATGAAAGAGTTATAATTTTTTCAAAATGCCCCCAACATGAAAAAAAAAAGTTCAATTTTAAGAACAGTAAATACTTTCCACATGGGTCTGGAAAACTTGAGGAAATCTTTCCACATCTCTTTTTTTCTTTGTAATCCCTATCTGGGTAAGGCACTGCCATTTGGGATTTGAGTTGTCAAGCTCAGTTCTGTATGTATAATGTCAAGTTCAACAGAGAAAGCAGGATCCTAGACCTGATATCTGATGTGTTCTTTTATCATGGTCTCAGAGGCAACCTTGGCTTCCTGCGTGAAGACTTGGTGGAAAGAAAGGACACTGGATTGGGAATTTAGAAAACTGAGTTCCTAACTGCATTTCTGCCATTAACTATTATGGAATGTTGTACAAATCAGACACGCTTTTGGGGGCTTCAGATCACATATTGACCATTTACTGAATGAGATTCACTAGGAAACTAAACAAAAAAAAAACCACTGGGGGAAAAAAATCCAAAGTATTTAAGGGACAGTTCATACAAGGGAAGTGTATGACCAAGGCTTCTCATTTTGGAGCTGTCTCCATCTGTTATCTCAGAAAGCTCTCAGCACTTCTGTGGAGCGCTAGCCAGACAAAGAGATGTGAGAAAGATTTTTCTAACTCTTATATATTCCAGTCTAGAATTATAATTAGAAGTTCAAATAAGACATCAATAGTAGCTGTTACTTCTTGGTTTTGCTTCTGCTTACAGTTTCCAATATACAATCATACCTCAAGCGAACATTGGCACCGATGTAAGATTCATATGGCTTTTCAACTTGCATAAATTCAAAATCATAACTTCTGCTCTGAGTCAGTTCTCCGGGTAAGGCCAGTTCTTTCACTAGGTTTACAAATTCATGAGTATTACTCTTGTCATTGAAAAGTTCTAAGAAATTAAAAGAAACAATTATATTTTATATTCATTTCAATAAGCCCAAACTTCTACCTCCAAAATAAGTATTTCTGACTAAAGGAACTAGTTGGATTTGTCTCTATTTTAATAACCTAGAGCTATGGTTTGATTTTATTAACCTCATTATTATGCACTTAGGCATAAATACATCAGAGCCCAGTGAAAATTTCTATTAGAAATGAGTTCACTGCTTTGATATAGGTAAGACTTTCCTAATATGAAGCTGTCTGACACACTACCAGCAATTATTTGAATTTCTTCCATTCAAGGTAAAAATTGTTCTGTTGTTTTAGCCAGGCAAATATATTACCTCGATAAAACTAAAATACACAAAAGACTAAAACCAACTATCTGTTATTTACTATAAACTGTCCCTCAACTACTATCTCCTATGTCCTGAATAGATATGTAAACAAATATCTACCCATTCCAATTTCGATACTTTAAAAATGCACAGTAAAATTTAGAGTGCTAGATTTAAACCCTAGTTATGTAAATAGTACTATAAAGATACACTTCTCTTCTGAAACTGCAGTACCAAAAGACATATGAAGTTTTCTGATAGATCAAGAATGTCTCTGAAATACATGTATGGAAGAAATATGCACACGTTGATCTAATAAGTCAGGAGGAAATTACACTCTTCCTCTTTGGATGTAATTTTCTGCTGACAGGTTACCCTGGCTATAGGCATACACTAGGACAAGAAGACAAAAGGCATGGATAATTAGAAAATGAAAGATGAAGGTGAGGCTGGTAATTGTTGAATAAGGCTGATGAAAAATGTAGGTAGATGGAAATTTCAGCAAATCAGCTAAATTACTTGAATTATTTTTCAAGGCTGGTAGTTTACATAACTCCTTTCACTTTTAGTAATGAAGTCCAATAAACGCAGAATGAGTCAAATATCTCACAGAATTAAAAAACATGATCTAATATTTTTATAAAATAAATCCTTATATTATACAAAATTATTTCCTTCCTTCCTTTCACAAAGCCAAGATCTGATTCAATTATTTAATTGCCAAATCCAACCTTCTTCAACTCAGTTATCAAAGAAAAAAATACTATTTTAAAACTCACCAATTTGACCTACAAATTCAATTCTAATTCCTTGGTGCTCTAGCCTCTTTCCAGGTTGCTTAAAGGCTAGGTTTACCTGCCAAAACATGAAATTATAAGAGATGTTAACAGTCCTTTTTTGTGGGCCTATCAGATCCTTCCAGATGAATGCAACATATATGTATTTCAGGTTTTCATTTATAAAGTATGAGACACCACCACATACCTAGTTCAGGATGACCTTATAGGACCAGAAAAGGTGTAGTTTATTCATACACAATCACTAGTGAAGCTATTACTCACACAGATCCTTAAAGCATGTGCATTATTGTAAAGGAACTCTAGGCTGTAGCTCAAGAACTACATAAAGACTCAAAGGAAAAACTTAACTATTCATGTGTTTTCCCATCAAATAATTAACCAGTTCTATGACTAATAACAGCATTTTAATGAGACATAATAACTAACTCCAAGAATTGACCTAAAACAATCACTTTTAGTTTTTAGCAACCAAGATTATATTGTTTTAATCCATAGCCTTAAAAGGAATGCTTATTGCCCTGAATCTTACTTATCCTAAAAACAAAATGTCTAAAGATGTAAATTTTGAGTTTATTTATCTTACATACTTTATACAATCTAAAAATCTCTAGATTCACAACATATCAGCTAAATGGAAACCTTAAATTTTAAATTTAATTAGAAAAAAATACCTGCAGTGTACATATACATTAGAAATAAAATTTTAGAGGCTGGCACCATGGCATAGTGGATAAAGCTGCCTGAAACACTGGCATCTCATATGGGCTCCAGTTCGAGTCCCAGCTGTTCCACTTCCGATCCAGCTCTCTGCTATGGCCACCTGGGAAAGCAGCAGAAGATGGCCCAAGTGCTTGGGCCCCTGTACCCACGTGGGAGACCTGGAAGAAGCTCCTAGCTCCTGACTTTAGAACCACCCACCTCCAACCATCGCGGACATTTGGGGAGGAAACCACTGGCTGGAAGATTTCTCTCTCTTTCCCTCTCTGTAACTCTTCAAATAAACAAATCTTAGGAAAAAAAAAAAAAACAGAAAAGAAGAAAATTCCAAACATTATTTAAGGACCAGCTGGTCCCTTCAGGGTTCTTTTTTGTTTAAAAAAAAAAAAAAAAAGGCATACTTTCAGGTTTAATCTTTACTACCACAAATATTAATAATGTGACTCTCGTAAGCTTTTCTTCCAAACACTGCTTCTCAAGAGAGATCATCAAGGACCACGAAAAACACGGGCATAATTACTATTTGAAAACTATACAAATTAAAATATTTACTCTTTCATATATAGTTTTCTTATCTTGTGAACATTAATTAGTTACTTGCCTTCAAAATTAATATCTCAAAAAAATAGTAAATAAATTGTGGTAATAATGATGGAATATAAAAGGTTAAAATAATAGTGTCAAAGAACTTTTAATGATACAGGAAGATGTACATGATATGTTACATGAAGGAAGCATGGTCAAACTGTATATAAGTATAATGCCAATTATATTTTTGTAAACTACAGAAATAAAATACTCTTAAGAGCAATTTCTTATGGAATGAATGACTATGGATAACTTTCTTTTCTTCTTGGTAGTTTTCAAGTATTTTTTTTTAAACAAAGAACAAATAATGTCAAAGTCAAAAATTTTAAGAAAAGTAGTACTTACACTTCATATACATTTAAAATTTTATGTCTGAATCACAAATAATAAAACAAGTATTAACTCCCAGATGCTTCATAAACGAGGCAGTAATTAGGAATATTCTCTAATTTATACCAATAAAGTACAGAGGAAAAAAAGGTCTATTTGACAGCACCTTCTGAGAATGTCTGTTTGAACATGGCTGTATCTGATATTTAAAATTTTTTCAGTTCTTCAAAAATATCATAAATCTACAATATAAAGGTAGAAATGCAAAATTGTTCAGTTTTCCCACTAAACTTCCTGAGTCTTGAAATTTTCCTTCATTTTCCATTGATGTCAAAACACAGTTCCTTTTAAGCCCAATGCAGGCTAATTTGCAATCTGAAGGGCCCCAAGAATTAGAAGACAGAATTAAGCAATTTGGCTTAAAAGTTATCCTGCAAGGATACACAGAAAAATAAATAAAACTATGATGGTAAACGAGGTCAAAGAATTTAAAATACCGGGGCTGGCACCGTGGCTCACTTGGTTAATCCTCCGCCTGTGGCGCCGGCATCCCATATGGGCACTGGGTTCTAGTCCCAGTTGCTCCTCTTCCAGTCCAGCTCTCTGCTGTGGGCTGGGAAGGTAGTGGAGGATGGCCCAAGTGCTTGGGCCCCTGCACCTACGTGGGAGACCAAGAGGAAGCACCTGGCTCCTGGCTTCAGATTGGCGCAGCACCGGCCATAGCAGCCATTTGGGGGGTGAACCAACGGAAGGAAGACCTTTCTCTCTGTCTCTCTCTCTCTCTCACTGTCTAACTCTGCCTGTCAAATAAAAAAAAAGAATTTAAAATACCAACTCAGTTATACTTTTTATTAAGGTATCATTTCAAACTTACAGAAACACTCCAAGAACACACAAGGAAATCCCACATAACTTTTATCCAGATCCATCATATGTCTGTGTGTCGTCCTGTCTGCTCTATCATTTCTACATATAAAAAAGCATACATCCATACAGTTTTTTTCCCACAGCCAAGAATAAGTTGGGGATATCATTCACCATTACCTCTAAACACCTCAAGTGTATTTCTGAAGAAAATAGACATTCTCTTACATAACCACAGAATTACCAAAATCAGGAAAGTTAACATTCCTCAGCTTATATTCAAATTTTGTCAATTGTCTCAAAAATGTAGTCTTTTTCTTGTCCAGGATTCAGTACAGGCTCACATATTACATTCAGTTGTGATGTCTCTTTAGTCTCCTTCTAGAACATTTCTCAATCACCGTCTTTCTTAACTTTGACCCTTTTTGAGAACACAAGTCGGTTACTCTGTAGATGTTACTTAATCTGGATTTGCCCAATGTGTCACTACAGTTAGATTCTGTTTCTGCATTTCTGGCAAGAACACCAAGAAATGAAGTTGCATCCTTCCATGTGTGTCAAGAAGCAGACGCTGCCAGCGTGTCCTAGTATGAGTGATGTTAACCCTGACCAGTTGGCTAAGATGACTCATCAGGCTTCTCCAATTCAAAGTAATATTTTCTCCTTTGTTATTAATAAGTAAATACATTTGAGACTATGTATATATGTTCAAAAGGCCATGAAAACTGAATGTAGGGAAATAAAATCTTCATATAAAACACATTCACTGCTCTAAGAAATCAGTCTCAAAGCTCATGCTTCAGCATATACAATATTCTTTATATGTCTTGAATGATGCCATCTTCAGGACTTACTCAAGGAATAAAATTCTACATTATCAATGAGCTATACACCATTTATAGAAAGTAAAGTTCCACATATCTGTACATTATTTTTGCTGGATGTCGGGGTTATCCAAGATTAGCTTCCAAGTGCTGCCAGAAGAACACAGTCCACATCCATGTTTGTTTTGTTTCAGATTTATTTCATGTACTTGAAAGGCAGAGTTACAGAAATACAGGGAGAGAAAGAGATCTTCTATCCATTAGTTCACTCCCCAAATGGCCATGATGATTGGAACTGGTTCAGATTGAAGCCTGGAGTCAGTAACTCCATCCCAATCTCCCACAAGGGTCACAGAGGCCCAAGTTCTTGGGCCATCTTCTGCCGCTTTCCCAGGTGCATTAGCAGAGAGATCGGGCACGGAGTAGCTGAGACATGAACTGGTGCTCTGATATAGGATATGGCATTGCAGGCAGCAGCTTAATCGACACCACAGTGCTGGTCCCATATTCATATTGTTGATCAAAGACTTTGCAAAAATACTCCTGGCTTAAAGAACTAAAATATAAACTCCTGTCATCTTAAGCTAAACATACGCTTTTGCTCCCTTCTCCAACAGAGAATTAATAGACTCTGCTGGATAGGTGGCTTTGTGCTAGGACCAAGGCTTCAAGACATAATACTTACCACAGGCCAATCTAGTCCTTTTCTGATGAAAAAGAAATCAATAAAAATGCCTTCTAAGGAGAGAACAATACATACTGCTATGTAGAAATATCACTTTGAAACAACTAACCCAAGTATCTTATTACTCTCTGCCTTACAGAGATCCTCTAAGCCCCTTATTCTGTCTGCTATGACAGTAGCTAATACATATTTATAGAATGAATAATTTTCTCAGCAACACATTAACACTTTGACAAGCACTGTTTGCTCATGAAAAAGCAATGCGGGAAGAAAAACAACTCCTTCATAAACCTGTCATCTGGAAACTGCATAAATAAAAGCAAGGCGTTGTCCTCAGTTCCAAGCATGTTATTTTCTGCACTTCATCATGAATTTGGATGGAAAGCCAAGACCCGAACTTAAACTACATTGCAGACAAATAAGAATTTCAACATTATTTTATTTTCTGCCTTTAAACTAATGTCCTAGTTAAGTAACTGGGAACAGGGGCCAGCACTGTGGCATGGCAGGTAAAGCGACCTCCTGTAGTATCCATATGGACACTGGTTCAAGTCCCAGCTACTCTACTTCCGATCCAGCTCTCTGCTATGGACTGGGAAAGTAGAGGTAGATGGCCCAAGTCCTTGGGTCCCTGCACCTGCGTGGGAGACCAGGAAGAAGTTCCTGGCTCCTAGCTCCAGATCAGCTCAGCCCCAGTCATTGCGGCCCTCTGGGGAGTGAACAAGTGAATGGAAGACCTCTCTTCCTCTCTCTGCCTCTGCCTCTCTCTAACTCTGCCTCTCAAATGCATAAGTCAATCTTAAAAAAAAAAAAAAAGAAAATAAGTTATTGGAACACAGAATACCCATCCTAAAAAAAGCAGATAAATCATTAGCTAAAATTTTCACAATTCCCAGAAAAACAACTGTACCTCAACATTTGATTAAACACAGTCAGCAAGACTCTCAAAATTACTCAGAAAGAATAGGGATGTTAGCTGAGTTTTTTGTTTTTTGTTGTTGTTGTTGTTTTTTGACAGGCAGAGTTAGACAGTGAGACAGAAAGAGACAGAGAGAAAGGTCTTCCTTCCGTTGGTTCACCCCACAAATGGCTGCTACGGCCGGCGTGCTGCGCCAATCTGAAGCCAGGAGCCAGGTGCCTCCTCCTGGTCTCCCATGCGGGTGCAGGAACCAAGCTCTTGAGCCATCCTCCATTGCCTTCCCGGGCAACAGCAGAGAGCTGGACTGGAAGAGGAGCAACCGGGACAGAATCCAGCGCCCCAACTGGGACTAGAACCTGGGGTGCCGGCGCCGCAGGCGGAGCATTAGCCTAATGAGCCACGGCGCCGGCCTTAGCTGAGTTCTTAAATGGGGGAACCAAGACTGAATATATTCTTAAGGCATAAAAAAATTTAACCTAGAGTCCAACTAAACTAAATGTAAGGGATACTTGTCTCTTGATATGAATGAAAGCAGCAATACTACGGATTAAAAAGAACCTAAGTAGGTTTAACAACTTCCTGTTTTGTGATAATCTAAATATTTGCAGTTCTCTTCAGGAGTGCTTCAAAAAGCACTCAAAAAAAAAAAAAAAACTTAAGCAGCAATGAGTTTTAACTCTTCTGAAAGTATACGCCACACAGTGCCAAGAAAATTCAGTGAGCAAGGACTATTTTTTCTACAGATAGCACTGGGATAACTAGATTATGAAAAAAAGAATGACGCTGAACCCCTACTTCACACCATATATAATATTAGTTCAAAATGGATTAAAGGCCCAAATATAAGGGTTACAATTACAAAATTCTTGTAAAAATACATAGGTAAGACTCTTTTACTTTTTTTTTTTTTTTTTTTTTTTTGACAGGCAGAGTGGACAGTGAGAGAGAGAGACAGAGAGAAAGGTCTTCCTTTGCCGTTGGTTCACCCTCCAATGGCCACCGCGGTTGGCGCACCGCGCTGATCCGATGGCAGGAGCCAAGTACTTCTCCTGGTCTCCCATGAGGTGCAGGGCCCAAGCACTTGGGCCATCCTCCACTACACGCCCGGGCCATAGCAGAGAGCTGGCCTGGAAGAGGGGCAACCAGGACAGAACCCGGCACCCCGACAGGGACTAGAACCTGGTGTGCCGGCGCCGCTAGGCGGAGGATTAGCCTGTTGAGCCACGGCGCCGGCCTAGGTGAGACTCTTAATGACTTTGGATTAAGCACTGGTTTCTTCCAGCTGATGCCAAAAGCAGGAGCAATAAAGTAAAAAGTTAGGTAAACTTGATTTCATCAAAATTTAAGACTCTTGTGCTACAAAAGACTATTAAAAAAAGTGAAGGGTTTGGTTCATGGAACAGCAGATTAAGTCACCCTTGCACTGCTGATGTCCCATACTGGAGCACTGGTTCTATTCCTGGCTACTTCACTTCTACTACAGCTCCCTGCTAATGTGCCAGCAGAAAAGGCCCAAGTACTTGGGCTCCTGTCACCCATATGGGAGACCAAGATGGAGTTCCTGGATCCTGGCTTCAGTATGGCGCACAAACCTTGCTTGCTGTTGAAGCCCTTTGGGGAGTGAACCAGCAAATGGAAGCTCACTCGTTCGCTCTCATTCTCTGTCTCTGCCTTAAAAAAATAATAATAATTTATTTATTTGAGAGGCAAAGTTACAGAGAGGCAGAGGCAGAGACAGAGACAAAGGTCTTCCACCCACTGGTTCACTCCCCAAATGGCTGCCAACAGCTAGACCTGGGTTGATCTGAAGCCAAGAGCTTCTTCTGAATCTCCCATGCCAGTGCAGGAGCCCAAGCACTTGGGCCACCTTCTATAGCTTTCCCAGGCCATAGCAAAGAGCTGGATGGGAAGAGGAACAGCCAAGACTTGAACTGGCGCCCATATGGGATGCCAACACCACAGGTGGAAGCTTAGCCCACTACACCACAGTGTGGACCCCAATCAATCTTTTTCTAAAAAAGTTAAAAGAAAACTCAGACTGTGAAAAAATATTTGCAGGGCTGGCGCTGTTGCACAGCAGGTTAAAGCCCCAGCCTGCAGTGCAGGCATCCCATATGGACACCGGTTTGTGTCCCGGCTGCTCCTCTTCCAATCCAGCTCTCTGCTATGGCCTGGGAAAGCAGTAGAAGATGGCTCAACTCCTTGGGCCCCTGCACCCACATGGGAGACCTGGAGGAAGCTCCTGGCTTCAGATCAACTCAGCTCTGGCCATTGTGGTCATTTGGGGAGTGAACCAGCAGAATGGAAGATAGATATTTCTCTCTGGCTCTCTCTCTGTAACTCTTTCAAATAAAATATTTCTTTAAAAAAATTTTTGCAAAACATACTTTCTTATAAGCATCTTGCAACAAAAACACATAAAGGATTTTTACAACTCAACCATAAAAAGACAACCCAGGGTCAGCGCTGAGGCATAGCAGCTAAAGCTGCTGCTTGCAGTGCCAGCATACCATATGGGCACTGGTTCAAGCGGCTACTCCACTTCTGATCCAGTTCCCTGCTAATGCGCGTGGGAAAGCAGTGGAAGATGGCCCAACTGCTTGGGCCCCTACAGCCACGTGGGAGACCCAGAAGAAGCTCCTGGCTCCTGACTTCAGACCAGCCCAGCTCCGACTTTTGCAGCCATTTGAGGAGTAAACCAACAGATGGAAAATTTCCATCTTTCCCTCTCTAACTCTGCCTTTCAAATAAACAAATAATTTCTAAAAAAGACTACCCAATTTAAAATGGTTAAAGGATTTAAATAGAATTTTGTCCAAGATGTACTGATGACAATACATACAAGATGCTCAACATTATTAGTCAATAAGGACAAGTAAATAAGACCATGAGATACAACATCACACCCACTAAGACAGCCATATAAAAAATACATAAGTGCTAATAAGAACATGGAAAAACTTGGGGCTGACATTGAGGCACAGTGGGTAATGCTGTTGCCTGTGATGCTGGCATCCCATATGGGCATCAGTTCATGTCCAACTGCTCCACTTCTGATCCAGCTCACTGCTAATGGCCTGGAAAAAGCAGCAGCAGATGGTCCAAGTATTTGGGTCCCTGTCTCAACAAGGGAGACCTGGATGAGGGTCTTGGCTCCCAGCTTCAGCCTGGCCCAGTGCTGGCAGTCATAACCAATGGGAAGTAAACCAGAGGATGGAAGATCTTGATCTCTCTCTCCCTCTAACTCTGACTTTCAAAATAAATCAGTCTTAAAAAAAAAAAATGGAGAAACTGGAACCATTAAAAATTCTTCGAAGGGGGGGCCGGTGCTGTGGTATAGTGAGTTAAAGCTGCCACCTGCAATCCTGGCATCCCCTATGGGTGCCGGTTCCAGTCCTGGCTGCTCCACTTCCAATTCAGCTCTCTGATATAGCTTAGGAAAGCAGTAGAAGATGGCGCAAGTTCTTGGGCACCTGCACTCACATTGGAGACCCTGAGGAAGCTCCTGGCTCCTCCTGGCTTTGGATCAGCTTAGCTCCAGTCATTGTAGCCAACTGGGGAATTAACCAACAGATGGAAGACCTCTCTCACTCTGCCTCTGCTTCTCTGTAACTCTGCCTTTCAAATAGATAAATCTTTAAAAAAAAAAAAGTTCTTTAAAAAAAATTCACTCAAGGGAATATAAAATAGAGAAGCTACTTTAGCAGTTCCTCTAAAAATTAAACAGTTAACATATGGCCAGTAATTATTATGTTCACACAAAAGCCTGTCCATAAATGTTCACAGCAGCATTATTTATAGTAGCTAAAGAGTAGAAACTCAAATGTCCTTAACCAATGAATGGATAAATGTGGGATATCCTTATGCCACATGGAGATGGCATAATGAAATATTCAGGCAAAAAAATCAATGGTGTTCTGATACATGCTATATCATGGATGAACCCTGAATACATGTTAAATACTCCCTACTTGTGTAGGGAGGGGTCTTCAAAAAGTTCAAGGAATTACTATGTGTTACTTTTATCATGAAGTATTAAAAAGAAGCTATGTATGGGGGCCGGCGCTGTGGCACAGCGGGTTAATGCCCTGGCCTGAAGCGCCAGCATCCCATATGGGTGCCGGTTCAAGACCCGGCTGATCCACTTCCTGTCTAGCTCTCTGCTATGGCCTGGGAAAGCAGTAGAAGATGCTCCCATGTGGGAGACCCAGAAGAAGCTCCTGGCTCCTGGCTTCGGATCAGCGCAGCTCCGGCTGTCATGGCCAATTGGGGAAGTGAACCATCAGACGGAAGACCTCTCTCTCTTTCTCTCTCTGCCTCTCCTCTCTCTGTGTAACTCTTTTAAGTAAAATAAATAAATCTTTAAAAAAAATCTATGTATGAATTTCAAAAAATATTTTGCAACAAAATTTTTGTTTTTTAAAGTTTTTATATATCTTGTTTCCTTTAAAATATCTATATTAATATTTATTTGAAAGGCAGAGAGAGATCGCCTATCCACTGAGGTTCACTCCCCAGATACCTGCAACAGTCGAGGCTAGGTCAGGCAGAAGCTGGGAACTTCATCTGGGTCTCTCACATGGTGACAGGGACCCAAAGACTAGCCATCATTGCTGCCTCCTAGGGTGCACCTTAGCAAGAAGCTTGAATTGGGAGCAGAGTCAAGACTTAAACCCAGGAACTCTGATTGCCAAATGACTACCACTAGACTTTTTTTTTTTTTTTTTAAGATTTATTTATTGAAAGGCAGAGCTACGAAGAGATAGATGCAGAGAGAGAGAGAAGTCTTCCATCTGCTGATTCACTCCCCAAATGGCTCCAACAGCCAGAGCTAAGCAGCTCTGATGCCATGAGCCAGGAACTTCTGCTGGGTCCCCCACAAGGGTGCAGGGGCCCAAACACTGAGGCCATCTTGTACTGCTTTCCTAGGCTATAGCAGAGAGCTAGATCAAAAGTAGAGCAGCCAGGACTTGAACCAGCACTCATATGGGATGCCAGCACTGCAGGCGGCGGCTTTACCTGCTAAGCCAAAAAGCACCAGCCCCAAAACTCACCTTTTAATTTCATTTTTCCACAAATCTTTTGAAGTTCCTTTCATTTCATTTATTTATTTTTAAAGATTTGTTTATTTTATTTAAAAGTCAGAATTACAGAGAAAGGAGAGACCTAGAGATCAATCTTTCATCTGCTGGTTCACTCTCCAAATGACCACAATGGCCAGATCTGGACCAGGCCAAAGCCAGAAACCAGGAGCTTCATCTGCATCTCCCACATGGGTAGCAGGGGTCTAAGAACTTGGGCCACCTTCTGCTGTTTCCCAGGCACATTAGCAGAGAGCTGGATCAGAAGTGGAGCAGCTGAGAATCAAAGTGGAACTCATATGGGATGCTGGCGTAGCAGGCAGTGGCTTAACCTGCTGTGCCACACCAGCCCCTACATTTTGTATTATACATATCTTATCACAATTTTTAAATGGAGTACTGATATACACTACATTGTAGATAAACTGTGAAAACATGCTAAATGAAAGTAATCGAACACAAAAGGTCACATGTTACATGATCCTTTTATATGAAATTCCAGAACAGGTATACTTCCTAAAGAGATCTGCAGATTTGTGGCTCAAAGGGTAAGACTGCTAATAGACTGAGATTTCACTGAGGTGATAAAAATGTTCTGGGGGCCAGCGCTGTGGCATAGCAGGTAAAGCTGCTGCCTATATGGGCACAGGTTCATGTCCTGGCTGCTTCTCTTCCAATCCAACTCTCTGCTATGCCCCGGGAAAGCAGTGGAAGGTGGTCCAAGTGCTTGGGCTCCTGCATCCACTTGGGAGACCCAGAAGCAGCTCCTGACTCCTGGCTTCTGATTGGCTTAGCTCTGGCCATTGTACGCATTTGGGGAGTGAACCAGTAGACGGAAGACCTTTCTCTCTCTCTCTCTCTCTCTCTCTCTCTAGCTCTTTCAAATAAACAAATAAATCTCTTAAAAAAAAAAAAAAGTCTGAATCCCAGATCAGAGTACCTGGATTTGATTTCCAGCTCTGCTCCTGAGTCCAGCTTCCTGCCAATGCAAACCTGGGAGGCACTAGTTCCTACTATCTGCTTGGTAGACCAGACTGTGTTCCTAGCTCTTGGTTTAAACCCTGGCCCTGGCCCTGCCCCTGTCCCACTGCACGCTTCTGGAGAGTGAACCAGCAGATGGGAGTTCTCTTTCTTCCTCTATCTCTCCCCCACCTCTCAAATTAAAAAAAAAGAATGTATACATGTTTGGTAAAAATGTATTCTGAATACCTTCCCCAGCATTCTGCAGGCTTGTGTCATAGGATAAGGGGATGCCCACCCTGAGTCTCATAGCACCAGAAATGTGGCTACTGTCATCACAAACCCTAGTCTGACTGACATCCAACTCTCTGGGGCCCAAAGACACACATCTTTGGAAACCCATGTCCACTTTGAAGTCCTACTGCTACCCCCACAAACTGCTACACACTAGAAAATCATGGCACTCAGACATTGCTGGCGCTCAGTTTGTACTTCAGGGCTCACCTAAAACCACAGCAATACCCGACTGACACCCCACATTCCATCGGAACAAAAAAGTTTCCTCCAATAAAAGCTGTCCCATAAAGAAGGAATGGTTACATCAGATGCCCAGATACAGATATCAACACATGGACACAGGAAACATGAAGCAGCAAGGAAGCATGACATCTCCAAAAGAACACAAAAATAGATCCCAACTTGAAGGAAATCTATGAACTGCCTGAAAAAAGAATTCTAAATAATGATCCTGAGGAAATTCAATGAAAGAGAATACAGATAAATAATTTGAGGAAATGAGGAAAACAATACATGGTATGAATGAGAAATTCAATAGATAGAAATCGCTGAGAACAATCAAATTGCGTAACTGAAAGCTTGAATCAATGAAATAAAAAATACAATTGAGTTTCAACAACAGACTAGACCAAATGAAAGAAAGAATTTCTGATCTAGAGGAGAAGACTTCTCAAACAACCCAGACAATAATAAAAAGAAATGAAGAAAGCCTACAGGATATATGGGATACCATTAAGCCAATAAATATTTGTACTATAGGGACACCTGAAAGAGAAGAGAAGGAAAAATGGCATTGAGAACCAATTTAATGAAACAGTAGTTGAAAATTTGTCAAGTCTTCAAAGAGATATGGACATCCAGGTACAGGAAGCTCAAAGAATCTGCATCAGGCTCACCCAAAACACACTTTCTCCAAAGTCTATTATATAGCCACACTGTCAAAAGTTAAGGACAAAGAATCTTAAAGTCAGTGAGTGAAAGATGTGAAGTTACATATATAGAAAAACCCATTAGACTAACAGACTTCTCAGCAGAAATCCAAAAGGCCAAGAGAAAGGGGTGATACATTCAAGGTCTTTAAAGAAAAAACTTCCAACTAGGAATACTGCATCCAGTGAAGCTATCTTCATAAGTGAAAGCAAAATAAAGTATTCCTCTGGTAAAAATTGAGAGAATTCATCACCACCAGACCAGCCCTGCAAGAACTCCTGAAGGGAGTCCTACATTAGAAGCAAAAGAAGCCACCAGCATTGCAGTGTAACAGGTTAAGCTGTCGCAGGTATCCCATATCAGACCACCAGTTCAAATCCCAGCTGCTCTGCCTCCAATACAGCTCCCTGCTATTATACCTAAGAAAGCAGTAGATGGCCCAACTACTTGGACCCTGCAACCTGCATGGGAGACCTAGATGGGAGTTCTAGCCTGGCTCTCCCTCCCTCTCTGTCAGTCTGCCTTTCAAGTAAATAATAACATTTAAAAATAAAGTAGGAGAATCAAAACTATCATGAAAAGAAACAGTACAAAATTCACTGACAGAGCAGATACACAAAAGAGGGAGAGAAAATAATCCAACCTTATTGTGATAGAAAGCTACCAAAACACAAGGATAAATGAGAGGCAGAAAGAAATAGAGAATATATAAAACAATCAGAAAGCATTCAACAAAATGACAGATGTTAGTTGTTATCAGTATTAACCTAGAATATAAATTAATTAAATTCCCCAGTCAAAAGACAAAGGTTGGCCAAATAGATAAGAAAACAAGATCCAGCTAGGAAACTCATTTCACAGGAAAAGACACACATACACTGAAAGTGAAGGCTTTAAAAAGATACACCACACAAATGAAAACCAGAAACAATTTGCAGTCGCTATATCAGATAAAGCAGACTTTAAATTAAAAACTATAAAAATAGGAAAAAAGATATTGTATATTGATAAGGATTAAGCAAGAAGATGACTAATCATAAATAAAAATATATACGCAGCAAACACAAGACCACTCAAATATATAAAACAAATATTGCTAGACCTAAAGGGAGAGAGAGAAACTCAAATACAATCTCTCCCAAAGGGAGGGACAGACCCAATACAGTAGTAGTGTGGGACTTCAACACCCCATTGTTGTCACCGGACAGAAAATCAACAAAGACACATCAAAGTCTAACGATACTACAGAGCAGGGGTGGAGAAGCTTTTTTGTGCCAAGGGCCGTTTGGATATTTACAACACCATTTCTAGGCCACACAAAATTATCAACTTAAAAATTAGCCTGCTATATTTGGTCAAACATTTAATGAACTCAGCCCTAATATGATGGCTGGAACTGCTTTTCTTTGGTAAGGTATGCGATTTTAGCTGGCACTGATGATGTTGTTACTCACAACTTTCCCAGGCTGTGGGTCTGGGGCACAGCTGAGTCTCTGATTATGTTTGAAGAGAACTGCTCCCAGCAGCAGAGTTGTTCCACACACAGATGTGTATTTCAATGTTTGTCTCCTCAAAGTGGGAAATTCATCACTGCTTCCCCACATTTATAGAAAAACAGTGGGGGGTTTGCACCTACCTTTGGGCTCTGCAGCTGAATGATTTCCTTTTGTAGGTGATTTGAAGCATCAGCTGGCTCCACACTGAACAGTGTAGCAAAGATGCTCAGTTCCATTTGTTTACTTTTCACATCCTTGACTATGTTACTAAATACCTCAATTATTTTCACACATTCATCAGCACATTCAAGTGTCAGAGAAGGTCTGTCACTCCTTTCAAGATGCACTTTCCACAGCCTTACTTTAGCTTCAGATGATTTCATGTTTGAAAGCAAGGAGCTGAGAAGCTGGTTGGGGCCCCACAGCTTCAGGTTCAGCCCTCAGAGTACTTGGAATGTCCACCGTGAACGCTAGACCACGCACCCACTTGCTGCCACTGAGTTCCCTAATGGTTTTCTCTTCATCCCCATGAACTGCTTGACTTCATTCCACAGTTTTTAAAAACTCATGAGCATGTTCCCACAACTCAGCCACCCCGCTTCGGTGATAAACACAATCCCAGTACTCAGAGTCGAGATTGTGTAGCAACTCCATACACCGGTGGCTATTAAATCCTCTGCTTTTGACAACATTTACGCATGACACTATTGTTGACATCAGTGTTGAGCACAGAGACTTCTCGGTGCGTGATGCAGTGGCACATGATTAAATCACCTGGATCATGACTGAGCCGATTCTATTCTTTCTTGACAAATGCAGTTAACCCTTTATGCAAGCCAAACGTGGCCGCAGCTCCATCTGTAGAAAGGTTGCTCAACTTTTCAAACGTTAGCTCAAGATTTTTCATTGATAAAACAAGTCTCTCAAACATGTCACCTCTTGTAGTTCCATGCATGGCTTCCAGTGACAGTTCCTCTTGCATCTCAAACTGCAGTTATCTCAAGAGTGAAAACCAGTTGGGTGGTATTTGTTATGTCCATTATCTTGTCACAAGCCAGAAAGACTGCAAATCTGCAGAATCCTGTTTTTTTTATATCTTATGGTAAATCAGTATTCTGATCTGAGATGGTTCTCCAAGACAAACTAACACTCTGGAACAATTTTACTTTGTCTAACGCTAACAATACTGTAACACCCAGCACACATTCTTTCACAAACTTTCCATGGGCCTCAGCTTCTTTGAGATCAGCTCACTCACTACCTAACTCATCTGAACAACACTATCTCTGTCACAATGCGGCCTAGTAAAAGCCACTTGTGATTCCAAACTCCACTGAAGAGAACTTATTTTTTCCAGATGCATTTGGCCTCCCAGTTCATTGAGTTTAACAGGTTTTGAGCTGTTATGATGCTCCAGATTGGCTTTTTTTCATTACTGTAACACATTGCCACAAACCAAGCACACAGGATTTCCTTTGACTTCAACAAAAAATAATCATAATCAGTTGGGGGCCAGCACTGTGGTGCAGCAGGCTAAGCCAGTGTCTATGATGCCAGCATCCCTTACCTAAGTGCTAGTTTTAGTACCAGCTACTCTGCTTCCAATCCAGCTCCCTGTTAATGCTCCTGGGAAGGCAGTGAAAGATGGCCCAAGTGTTGGGCTCCTTCTACCCACATGGAGACCCAGATGGAGTTACAGGCTCCTGTTTTGGCCTAGCCCACAACTGCCCCTTACAACCACTCCAGAAGTGAACTAGCAAATGGAAGAGCTTGCTCACTCTTGTTTCTCCATCTCTCTCTGCAACTTTCAAATAATTTTTTTTAAACAGTTATTTTATTTATTTGAAAGAGAGTTACAGAGAGAGGTCTTCCATCCGCTGGTTCACTCCCCAGGTGGCCACAATGGCTGGAGCTGTACCAATCTGAAGCCAGGAGCCAGGAGCTTCTTCTGGGTCTCCCACGTGGGTACAGGGGCCCAAGGACTTGAGCCATCTTCTACTGCTTTCCCAGGCCACAGCAGAGAGCTGGATTGGAAGAGGAACAGCCAGGACTAGAACTGGCACCCATATGGGATGCCGGTGCCACAGGCCAGGGCTTTAACCCACTGCACCACAGCGCCGCCCCAAATAATTTTTTTAAAGTGCACTAAGATGCCCACGTCCTACACTGGAGTGCCTGGGGTCAATTCCCAGGGCTCTAGCTCCTGACTCTAGCTTCCTGCCAGTGGAGACTCTTAGGAGGTAGGAATGATGGCTCAAGTAACTAGGATCCTGACATGCATTCCTGGCTGCAGCTTCAGCCCCAGTCCAGCCCCACCCTAGCCACTGCAAACATCTGGAGAGTGAGCCAACAGATGGGAGCTCGCTCTCTGACTGTCTCAGTCTCCCTGTGTCTCTGCATCTCAATAAATAAAATTTTAAAAAATAAAAAAAAGTACTTAAATATCTAACAGGAAAAAGATGTGCTTAATAAAGACTACATAAACATTAATTAATGCAGAGAGAAACAACCAAACTATCAGGTATACATTTTACTTGTTAGCAGAGGTGAAAAATCCCAATATTTCTATTTTAAAAGCTATGTGTTGTGCTTTCCTTTTGTCTATGATGTCACCATTCCCCAGCATCACAAATTAATGAGTACTGATCATATTCCCTAAGGCATAAGAATAAACTAATACATCGCTGGAAAAGAGGGGAACAAGGTGAAACTTTATAGAAGGTACCCAAAATGTTTCTGACCATGCACAGACACATTCCCACAGTACTCAGGTCCTCTGGAATATACCAGCAAATGAGACTGACAACACAATGGTGGTAGTACAGCGAAGAAAGATATGAGGAAAGAGAAAGAAACCTTCAGAAAGCTGTACCAGAGAATTACTTCCAACTTCTAAAACTCTACTCATGTTAAAGGAGAACAAACTGAATGAGTAACAATTCTATTCATGAGAAAACTGCCCAAAGTCAGTCACAGACAGAAAGCTTTACATGAAATTGAAGACTGTGCCTGAAACCCTTCCAGGTTGAGAATCCTCCCTGTATGTTCTAACCAATCAAGGATTTTAACTGACATTCAGGGGGAAAAAAAAATGCATCTCTAAGGACGTCATTCAAATTCAGAAACAGCACAGTTCATTTTGATGAGTAATTCTAATATCCTAAAACTAGGTAATTCTGCCCACCAGAATATTTACCTTTCCTGAGACAGATTCTCCATCATAGAAGAGATAGTGTTTTTCTACTTTGCCATCTTCAGTTTTCATTTCTGCCATTTTCCTGGTTTCCCCATCATTAAGGACAACGTCGATCTCACAAATGGGACCAAAAAAGCCTCCAAGAAAACTCTGAAAATAAAATGAAAAAGCTCCACATTACCATGTTTAGTAGGTCATGCATTTTATAATTCAGACTGAATTACTTATGACTTAAAATCTAAACAGACTAAAAATCTATGAGTTCACAAACAAATGACAAACCTTATAACAAACTTGAACTGAGTGTAACAATAAAAATTTGCTGAGGGTAAATTTCACATTATGTTTTAAGATTCATTTATTTATTTATTTGAAAGGCAGAGTTACAGGGCAGGGGGGGTAGAAAGACAGAGAGGAGATGAGAGGAGGGGAGGGGAGAGGGGAGAGGAGAGGGGAGAGAGGAGAGGGGAGGCGATAGGGGAGGGGAGGGGAGGGGAGAGGAGAGGAGAGGAGAGGAGAGGAGAGGGGAGAGAGGAGAGGGGAGGCGATAGGGGAGGGGAGGGGAGAGGAGAGGAGAGGAGAGGAGAGGAGAGGAGAGGAGAGGGGAGGAGAGGGGAGGAGAGGAGAAGGAAGAGAACAGAAGAGAAGAGAAGCAAGGCAGAGAGAGATAATCGACTGACCGATCTTCTGTCCGCTGGTTCACTCCCCAAATGGCCGCAACAGCCAGAGCTAGGCCAGGAGCAGAGCAACAGAAAGGGAGAGCAAGACAGAGATGGAGACAGAGACAGGGAGAGATGGAGAGAGAGAGAGAGAGAAGGAGAGAATTTCCATCTGCTAGTTCACACCCCAAATGGCTACAACAGCCAGAGCTAGGCCAGGCCTAAGACAGGAGCCAGGAACTCCATCCTGGTCTCCCCACGTGGATGCAGGGGACCAAGCATTTGGGCCATCCTTTGCTGCCTTTCCAGGTGCATTAACAGGGAACTGGATCAGAACCGGAGCAGCTAGAACTCAAACTGGCACCCATATGGGATGCTGATGTTGCAGGTGGCAGCTTAACCTGCTTCACTACCATGCCAGCTCCATGGTATGTTTTCTAACACAAAAAAGATTTTCAAATATTCTGAGCAAACTTAAACATCCTATAATTTCAATTTCCATAGGTAACCACTATAATCAAATACTACCACGTGTAAGAAACCTAAGAAGATAATTCTTCAATATCTGGGTTTGAAAAGTTACTTTTATTTATACCTCAATGAGTATTATACAGGTATAACTTTTATTATAGCATAATCTGTACAATCCAAATTACTCATGATGAATTACTATAAAGTGCTGCTTATAAAATCATTATTATTATTGTGGACTACTTTAAGTCCTTGGAGTGAAAATGGCTCTAAATGAGACTAATGATATTTCTGTGGATTTTTCCAAAGAAAATGTATAAGCTTTGTTCTATAAATCCTCAATGTAACAGAAATATAAGGTGCGGGCCAGCACTGTGGTGTAGTGGGTTAAAGCTCCACCTGAGGTGCCTGCATCCCATATGGGCATTGGTTTGAATCCCGGCTGCTCCACTTCCATTCCAGCTCCCTGCTGATGGCCTGGGAAAGCAGAAGATGGCCCAAGTGATTGGGTCCCTGCACCCATGTGGAAGACCCAGAGGAAGCTCCTGGCTTCATAAGGGCTCAGCTCCGGCCTTCGCAGCCATCTGGGGAGTAAACCAGCAGATGGAAGACCTTTTTCTCTGTCTCTCCCTCTCTCTGCCTGTAACTTGGACTCTCAAATAAATCAATCTTAAAAAAAAAAAAATGCCAGGGTCAAAGATCAATTGCTTACCAATGCCAAAATACACTAAGTGGTAATAATATAGCATCCATTTGTAATTCTGATTGGATATGGTTATTATTTTTTGTTACCAATGGAAACTACTCTTCTAGTCTTTTTTTAAATTTACACAGAAAAACATTATCCTATCAACTGAAATAGTGCATTACTCTGCCCAACCCAGTAATCAGAGTGATCTGTCATAAACATAAATCTGATCATACCTCCTGGTTAAAATCCTTCTATAGGCTGGTGAGTGTATAAACTGGTACAACTAATTTAGTAAATAGTTTGGTATTATCTCATAAAGCTGAACATACACATTAAGCCCATCATCCAGCAACTCAATCCCCAGGCAGACACCTTAGACAGAAACTCTTACAAACATGAACCAGGAGACAAATAAAAGAATATTCACAGGTGGCTGGCACTGTGGCATAGTAGGCTATCTCTGCTTGTGACACCGGCATCCCATATGGGCACCAGTTCTAGTCCCGGCTGCTCCTCTTCCAATCCAGCTCTCTGCTTATAGTCTGGGAAAGCAGTAGAAGATGGCCCAAGTGCTTGGGCCCCTGCACCCACATCGGAGACCTGGAAGAAGCTCCTGGCTTTAGATTGGCCCAATTCCAGCCAGTTGGCCATCTGGGGATTGAACCAGTGGATGGAAGACCTTTCTCTCTGTCTCTCCCTCCCTCTGTATCTCTACCTCTCAAATACATAAAATAAAATCTTTTAAAAAAATGTTCATAATATTCATAGTAACCCCAAAGAGAAGCAATCCAATTACCCACCAAGAAAATGGACACATAAATTTTAGTATATATTCAAACAACAGCAATACTGAACAGCACTAGAATTAAAGATATAACTACACACAAAGACAAATTTCATATCGAAAATGTTGAGTTTTGAAAGAGGCCAGACACAAGCCGGCACCATGGCTCAATAGGCTAATCCTCTGCCTGCGGCACCGGCACACCGGGTTCTAGTCCCGTCGGGGCACCAGATTCTGTCCCGGTTGCTCCTCTTCCTGTCCAGCTCTCTGCTGTGGCCCAGGAAGGCAGTGGAGGATGGCCCAAGTGCTTGGGCCCTGCACCCCATGGGAGACCAGGAGGAAGTACCAGGCTCCTGGGTTCAGATCAGCACGGTGCGCCAGCCGCAGAGCGCCAACCGCAGCGGCCACTGGGGGGTGAACCAACAGAAAAGGAAGACCTTTCTCTCTGTCTCTCTCTCTGTCTACTCTGCCTGTCCAAAAAAAAAAAAAGGCCAGACACAAAAAGAATAGCACAAAGAAAGCTTCTGGGATGCTAGTGACATTCTGTTTTATTTTTGTTTTGAGCTACATGTTTGATATGCAAGTATGTACACTTTGTGAAATTCACCCAACTATACACTTATTTGTATACTTTTAAGCAATGTTTACTTAGTAACTGTTAAGCACACACACAAAATGTATTTCTATTGTGTTCCACATATACCCAGTCCTACCTCTCTCTCCAGTCTCATCAACCTCAAGTAATCAGATTTGCTAGCCTCCTTGTCCTGGAGTCTGACGAAGTACTCTTAACCTAACTCACTCTTCTTTTGAGTTTGCTTGACTCACTTCCTTAACAAGGTCTTCCTGAACCCCTAATCCAAACTGGATTCTCCAAATGTAAGAATCATAAAACTTATTTAGTACCTAACTCTCCTACACAACTGTACACTCCATGAGGACAGACACCTAACCCTTTCCTCATCACTGAGGACACAATGCCCAGGGCCGTGTGAGGCATTTAATAGAAGGCATTCAAATACTTGCTGAATATTAATCCTAAACAAGCACATACAACCTAGTAAAAGAAAATAAAAATTTTAAAATTGGGTAAAATCTGCACTAGCTGGTAAGATTAGCCCTGTCTCAACAAGTGAGTACTGACGTAGCAGCCATCTAGAGCACGGAATCTGTGTGACGTCTCAGTTCTGTCCTCGGGAGGCAAGGTAACGGCAAGCAAACTAATGAGCCTCTCCGGCTACATAGATCACAGGGTGAAACTATAATAAAGGAGACAGTGTTTTCCTGAATTCTGGGCTTGCTTCTTTGTTCTCAATCTTACTCTTCCAGAGGGATAATAATTTCAAGAAACCAACTAAAAGAATCGTCAGATTGGGGCCGGCGCTGTGGTGCAGTGGGTTAAAGCCCTGGCCTGAAGTGCTGGCATCCCATATGGGCACCAGTTCTAGTCCCGGCTGCTCCTCTTCCAATCCAGCTCTCTGCTGTGGCCTGGGATAGCAGAAGAAGATGGCCCAAGTCCTTGGGCTCCTGCACCCGTGTGGGAGAGGAAGCTCCTGGCTTCAGATAGGCGCAGCTCTGGCCGTTGAGGCCATCTGGGGAGTGAACCATCGGATGGAAGACCTCTCTCTCTCTCTCTCTGCCTCTCCTCTCTCTGTGTAACTCTGACTTTCAAATAAATAAAATCAATCTTTAAAAAAAAAAGAATCATCAGATTAGTACTTTTGACATATTTCAAATACAAACAGCTAAATTTCTTTTTGACAAGATATTTTAATCTCTTCTGATAAAATTACAAATAAAAAATTAACCAGAAAACTAACTTTAATCAGAACTATCCTGAAACAACTTGGAAGAGAAAAAGTGAAAAACATCAATAATAGGTCACCTGCATTGTCCATTCCTAGTTAGCTTTCATACTCCAAGCCTCAAACTCAAAACTTGCTCAAAATAGTTAATTTTGAAATAATACATTTTATCCCAAATGTTACAGATACGAGACCTTATAGCAGCTCAAGGAGCTCAAAATAATCTATTACTAATTATCAGCTGTGTAGAGAGGAGGGCTGCTGCAGGAGCAATCATGAAATAGTGGAAGACAGCACCTCCAAGTAGCTGACTACTTTAAAGGGAGAAGGAAAATCAGCAATGTTAAAAGATAATAGGCGCTGGCACTGTGGAGTAGTGGATAAAGCTGCCGCCCGCAATGCAGGCATCCCATACGAATGCTGGTTCGGGTCCAGGCTGCTCCACTTCACATCCAGCTCTCTGCTATGGCCTAGGAAAGCAGAAGAAGGTGGCCCAAGTCCTTAGGCCCCTACACCCACACAGGAGACCCAAAGGAAGCTCCTGGCTCTGGACTGGGGCAGCTACCTGGGCAGTGAACCAGGATGGAAGACCTTTCTCTCTGCCTCTGCCTCTCTGTAACTCTGCCTTTCAAATAAATAAAATAAATCTTAAAAATAAATAAATAAATAAAGCTAACTGGCAGGGAGGGCAGTAAGAAAGTGAGTTCTCCTTCCTTTTGGCAAACACATCATTAACTCTTGAGTTACAAGAGGCAGGAAAATTAAAATTAATGTTCTTGTTCTCACATTTCCCAGAGCTACTTCAAGGCAAAATGAGACTTGAAAATAGGGAGGGGAAAAAAAAAAAGATGTGTGTATGTGGCATGGTGGTTAAGATTCTGCTTCAGATGCCAGCATCACACTGTAGTGCCTGGGCTCAGGTCCTGGTTCTGCTCCTGATCCCAGCTTCCTGTAATGCGGACTCTGGGAGGCAGCAGGTGACGCCTGGAATACTTGGGTCCCTCCCATCATACCTACATTGAGTCCCCAGTTTCTGCCTTCAGCCTGGCCCAGCCCCAGCTATTGTACCATTTGGGCAGTAAACAAGCAGATACAAGAGCTCTTTCTCTCTCGCTGCCTTTCAAATAAAAAATTAATTAAGCTATAAAACCCGTTTTATACAGATAAAAAGAAATATTGTGGTAACTTTTTCCCACGTTCTTACATGTAACACATAGAGCTGTACTTGGAATTTGAAAGCTTATATTAAAAGATCAAGTGATCAGTGGTGAGTGTTGCACACTACGTAAGCTGCTGCTTGGGACACCTGTATCTGGTTAACCTGGCTGTTCAGCACTCCGAATCCAGCTCCATGCTAATGCATCTGGGAGGCAGTGTATGATGACCCAAGTACTTATACGGGAGACCCTGATGGGAGTTCCAGGCTCCTGGCTTTATCTGGTCTATCCTTGACTGCTGGCAGGCATTTGGGGTGCAAACCAGCAGATGGAAGAGCTCTTCTGTCTCTCCCTCCCTGTCACTCTGCCTTTTAAATAAACAAATCTGGGGCAGGTGGCATTTGGAATAGTGAGTTAGTAGATGCAGGCATCATCCCACAGAGGGGACAGTCTGTGCCCCAGCTGCTCCACTCCCGATCCAGGTCCCTGCTAATGGCTAGAAAAAGCAGAAGATGGGGCCGGCGCTGTGGCGCAGCAGGTTAAAGCCCTGGCCTGAAGCACCAGAATCCTATATGGGTGCTGGTTCAAGTCCCAGCTGCTCCTCTTCTGATCCAGCTCTCTGCTATGGCCTGAATAGCAGCAGAAGATGGCTCAACTCCTTGGGCCCCTGCACCCACATGGGAGACCCAGAAGAAGCTCCTGGCTTCGGATCAGTGTAGCTCCTGACGTTGCGGCCATCTGGGGAGTGAACAGCAGGTGGAAGACCTCTCTCTCTGTCTCTACCTCTCTCTGTAACTGTCTTTCCAATAAATAAAATAAATCTTTATTTAAAAAAAAAGAAAAAGCAGAAGATGGCCCAAGTATTTGTGCTCCTGCCAGCCACATGGGAGACCTGGAAGAAGTTCCTGGCTCTGGCCTTGCCCATTCCTGGCCACTGGGGCTATCTGGGGAGTGAACCAATGGATGGAAGATCTCTTTGTATCTCCCTCTAACTCTGACTTTCAAATAAATAAATCTATCTTTAAAAATAAACCTGTTTTTTAAAAATTAAAAATCAAATATTTTTACAAAATCAAAATTTCCACTCATTAAAATAGTGTAGCTTTATAAAACTTCAAAACACTGCAATTTTTTTTTTTTTTTTGACAGGCAGAGTGGACAGTGAGAGAGAGACAGAGAGAAAGGTCTTCCTTTTGCCGTTGGTTCACCCTCCAATGGCCACTGTGGCCGGCGCACTGCGCTGATCCGATGGCAGGAGCCAGGTACTTATCCTGGTCTCCCATGGGGTACAGAGCCCAAGGAGTTGGGCCATCCTCCACTGCACTCCCTGGCCACAGCAGAGAGTTGGCCTGGAAGAGGAGCAACCGGGACAGAATCCGGCGCCCCGACCGGGACTAGAACCCAGTGTGCCGGCGCCGCAAGGCGGAGGATTAGCCTAGTGAGCCGCGGCGCTGGCCAAAACACTGCAATTATTAAACAAGCCTTATTCTGACATCATTCTTAAAGTTCCAAAGCATTAATAAATAAATTATATATCTTCTATTTTGTTTGCATGAAATATTTCACAACTAAAAACAAAAAGTGATTTATTTTTCAATTCAATCAAAACCCTGAAATTGGGAAAGATGAGAAGGTGTAAAATTAAGCTTGGTATAGCAAAAGCAAAAGAGTAATAGGTTGAGTAATAAACAATAACACTTTATGGGGGCCAGTGCTGTGGTACAGTGGGTTAAACCTCTGCCTGCAGCACTGGCATCCCCTATGGACCCGGCTTCTCCACTTCCGATACAGCTCCCTGCTAATTCGCCTGGGAAAGTAGTGGAGGACAGCCCAAGTCCTTGGGCCTCTGCCACCCAAGTGGGAGACCAGATGAAGCTCCTGGCTTTGGCCTGGCCTGGCCTAGCCCCAGCCGATGTGGCCATTTGGGGAGTGAATCAGCAGATGGAAAATCTCTCTCCTTATTTCGTACTCTCTAACTCTGCCTTTTGAATAAAATAAATAAATCTTTTAAAAAAAATAGCACTTTATAAGTTACCTATGCTAAAAGAATGTGGCACTGGATTAACATCCAGTTTTTTACACTACAACACATCAAAGTTGAACTAGTCTTAAAAAAATTTTTTTGGATGTCTTACATTTAACAAGTAAACAACAGAAACAAAAATATTTGAGAACAAAAACTTGTATTTGTTTTCCTTCTCAAAGGAGATGATAAAGATTCTCTACCTATCCTTGCTTTCAACGTTATTTCAAAATGTGTAACTTGTCATTTCAAATAAAGTCATGAAGTTAAATCCTTTTTCTATTTATTCACAATGAAATTATATACTTCTGATATGTTAATGAAGTAAAACAGAATTGTCAGGATGGTGACGATTAGAAGGAAAATGAATAAAAACTGCCTGGAAAGTAATGATACATTAACAGAGACTTGTGCTGAAATTACCAAAGGTAATTTTGAGATCTTTCATGTGAAAGAATACTGATCAGTTATTTTGGAAATGCTATCTTCTAGAGAACATTCAGAATATGATATTTGCAGGAGCAATACTACACATTTCACATACAAGTTAAAACTCTTAGGTAGCTTTTAAATAAACAGACTGCAATCAACAATGACTATTAAAACACAGCCCAAAAAAAAAAAAAAAAGGTTTTTTAACGGTTTTCTAATCTTGGCCGAAACCTCCTATCACTGACTTTAGGTTACCTTAAAATTTTTCAAATAATTTGTAAGCTCCATATTGAGTATCACCATGTAGCAAAATTACATGGATACATAAAAAGTCAGCAAACTTTTTATCCCTTACTGAATGTGGCTGTGAAGAACTGTCACTCGGTCCAGTGACTGCATTTCAAAGCTCCCAAGATTTACTCACTTATCCACACAATGAAACAGCAAATTTTCATACACATGTTACACCTGTACCTATTCAGTGTATTTTGGCTTTACAAATTCATTTCTATGTGACGAGTAACTTGGAAATAAAAATAAACTGCTCTTGAACAGAAGTCAACAATCTTAGCAAAATAATTAGAAATGTAAGCAACAAACAGGAGGACTGCAGTTTCCAAATTCCTCTCAAGGTCTGACAGGCAAGGTCCCTCAGTACTTCCTTCTTGGCGTGCATCGCAGCGGTCATTCCCACGTTAAACAGCTCGAGAATAAGTGTTTCTCTCTCCTTAGAGTGTGAACTACAAGACAGAAGGCAGGGGTGCTTCCGTTTTGCTCACGGGTCCCTGAGCGCGCACACACATAAGCTATAATTTGTTGAATCAAAGATAAAAAGTTCCGAGAATAAACTGTCTAGGAAGAAAGACGATTTCTGACTTTCAGAGTGATGGATTCAGAGTCACTTTTTTTTTTTTTTTTTTTGATAAGCCTGATTTTTCAGCCCACGTCTCAAGCAGTTTATTAACTGCGGAGCTTTGGGAAAGTTAGGGAACACACAGAGTAGGCGTTCAAGGTGTGCACGCGCGATGACCCGAACCCACGGCTGCTACTCTGAAATGAGCCGAGCGAGCCCCCACCCCGAGGAGGCGGCCGACTCGCACAAAGTTAAGAACCACGGCGCCCACGCTCGCGCTGCACTGGAGTGCGCGCCTCTCCCCGCCTCGTCCGCTCCCCCGGCAGCGTCCACACCGCCCGGTGTGCGTCAAGTTAGAGCAATGGCCCAGGGAAGGAAGTAACAGCAGGGCTCAGACCCGGGGCCCGAAGCTGGGGGTCTTCCGAAACACAGACGTCCTTCTCTCTCCCGCCCCCCCCCGCCCCCAATTTTACAAGTGTCAACACCAAGCCCGAACTCGCGACACGAAATCACAGATAATGTCACCACGTCCAGGTTAAAAAAATCACCGGAGTCTGTCAGGAGAGTGACCCACTGCCCCCGGAGTCCGGAACTGGGGGACTGCCCGGTCTCCGGCCATCGGCGGAAGCCAGGCAGGTAGCGGAGGGGCTGGCTACCTTGGACGGGGAGGCGGCGGCGAGCCCCCGCACAGGCGGGCTCCGGGTGCCCAGCCAGGGCCCCCGCAGTCGGCCGAGGAATGCGGGCAGAGGCTCCGACATGGCCAGGAGAGCGCGCCGCCGCCGGCAGGTGCTCGGGCCTCTGCGAGCCCGGGAAGAGGCGGCGCCCGCCCGCTCTTCCCCAACCCCGGGGTAGCCGGACAGGCCTAACCGGGCTCCCCGCCCTGCTCGCCCGCCCACTCCTCCAGCGACGCCGGACCCGCCGTTGGCAGCAGACCGCGCGCTCCCGCTGCGAGGGCACCGGCCGCCGCGCACTCACCATTGTCAGCACCGCCGCCACCGCCGCCGCCGCGACCCCTCCTCTTCGCTCCTCTTCCCTCAGGCGAACTCCCGGCCCCGGCTCCCTCCAGCCCAGCGCCCAGTCACGTGACCTCAAGCCACCCGCCACACGTGACCACTCCCTTCCTCCGCTCCCCTCCCCCTGCACCAGGCCCCTCTCCCAGCCTCTCGCCCCGCCTCATTGGCTGCCTGGCCCTCCGCGGAGAGGCCGTTTGGAGGCGGGGCCTCGTGTTCCCCCCTTGGTGGGTAGGGCGGGGCCACAGCGGATGACGTCAAGTGGGCGGGGCCTTGATAAACGTAGGTTCCGCGGGTCCTCCTGTCACGTGATGGCGGCTCGCAGTAGGGTTTCCTGGCCGCACCCAAGTCCTCTGCCCTTGGAAGTTTGAGCAGCCCAGAGAGAAGGAGGAAGGGTTTGGCTGGCCGGCGCTGCTCTTGGCTGGGTCACTGGGTTACCGAGGTGACTAGGAGCTGTTCCCCCAGGCCTTTGCTGGCCAGCGATGTGCCCTCTGGATCTGGAAATAAAGCATCTTCCACGTTCTCGAGCCAGCTCTGCTCCCTTTGAGAGCGTCTGAGTTTTGAGAACTTCGATTTCTCGCCTCTGAAGACCAAAGGCAAAAAAGAATCTTGGGGTCCAGCATCCGTGGCTTCCCGAGAGCGCCGCTGTGAGGGAAAGAAGCCTTCGGAAAGTTTCGCGGCGCCGCTGAAGCCCTGTCTGGCTCTCACTGCAGCCTGATGGCCGTGGAAGGTCCTCCCCTTGAAGGAAGCGCTGTTCAGGATGCCTGGCTGAGTGTTGAGCTCTGCGTAACCAGCGCACTCTGTAGTAACAGCAAGCTGTGAAGCCAGTTAAGTGCATCAAGACCAGAATGTGGTCTCTTAAGCACAGTAGAATTACACCAAACACAAGAACAAAGATAGAAGACAGCCAGAAAATTCCACAAGTATTTGGAAACTAAGCAACATAATTTTAAACCTAGCTTAGGAAGATGTCATGGAAACTTCAAAATAGTTTAAGTTGTAAGAATGATAACATAGCATGTTAGAATTGATAAGGTGCACCTGAAGTATTGCTTAGAGGGAAAATTGGTACATGTGTATGTTTGCATAAAGCTTTAAAAATCAGTAAGTTTCTGTGTCAGGAAGCTAAAAAAAACAGCACATTAGTATGTGGGTGGGATAGGAGATCTATGGCTCAATTTGCCTGGGGGTCTAAGACTGCTCTAGAATGTAAACTATATATATATTTTAAAGATTTATTTGAAAGTCAGTTACACAGAAAGAAGAGGGGCGGGGTAGGGGGGAGGTCTTCCATCCAATGGTTCACTCCCCAGTTGGTCGCAACAGCCCGGAGCTGCGCCGATCCAAAGCTGGGAGCCAGGAGCTTCTTCCAGGTCTCCCATGCAGGTGCAGGGGCCCAAAGAATTGGGCCATCTTCTGCTTTCCCAGGTCATACCAGAGAGCTGGATTGCAAGTGGAGCAGCCAGGTCTTGAACTGGTGCTCATATGGGATGCTGGTGCTTCAGGCCAGGGTGCTAACCTGCTGTGCCACAGCGCCGGCCCCTAAACTATATATATATATATATATATATATATATATGTATATATATATATTTGACAGGTAGAGTTATAGACAGAGAGAGAGAGAGAGAGAGAGAGAGAGAAAGGTCTTCCTTCTGTTGGTTCACTCTTCAAATGGCCGCCATGGCCGGTGCTGCACCAATCCGAAGCCAGGAGCTTCTTTCTGGTCTCCCATGCAGGTGCAGGGGCCCAAGCACTTGGGCCATCCTCCACTGCCTTCCCTGGCCACAGCAGAGAGCTGGACTAGAAGAGGAGCAACCAGGACTAGAACCAGTGCCCCTATGGGATGCCGGCACTGCAGGTGGAGGATTAACCTAGTGAGCCACGGCACCGGCCCCTAAAATATATGTTTTTTAAAAGATTTATTTGAGAGGTAGCGAGGTCTTCCATCCATTGGTTCACTCCCCAGATCCAGCAGGGGACTGGCTGGCTCTGACGTGGAACTGCTGGGACTCAAACCAGCACTCATATGAGATGCTGACACCACAGAGACTTAACCCTCTATGCCATAGCACTGGCCCCTAAACTATGTATTCTAAAAAGCCTTGCATATGTGGCCAAATGATCTTCAACAACTGTGCCAAAGCCATTCGGTGGGAAAAGGAGTACCTATTCAAACATGAAGTGAGGGAAACTGGTTCTCCACATACAAATGAGGGAAGTTAAACCCTTACCTTATATACAAAAATTAACTCAAAGACCTAAATTTAAGGCTTAAAACTATTAAGCTTCTAGAAAGAAAGGGGGGAAGCTTCATGACATTGCACTTGGCAATGATTTTTTGGGGTATGACACCAAAATCAAGGGCGACACAACCAAAAACAGAGAAATGGAAGTACGCCAAAACTTGTGTAGCAAGGAACGCTCCACAGAGTGAAAAGGCAGCAAAGAGAATGGGAGAAAACACTTGCAAATGCTGTAAGGTGCTAATATTCCTATATATATATATATATAGAGAGAGAGAGAGAGAGAGAGAGAGAGAGAGACTCCTATAACTACACCAATAAAAAATCAAATAACCCAATTAAGAAGTTGATAGGTGTATTTCTCTGAAGTCAATACAGGAATGACTGATAAGCATATGAAAGACACCCAACCTAGTTATCGAAGAAATGCAAGTCAAAACCACAGCAGGCTATGACTGCAGGAGTCTGCGGTATTACAATTCTTTTTTCTCTGCCAGGTCTCAGGTCCAAGAAGAACAAGGAGCACGGGGAAAGGAAGAATGTGTGAAGAGGAGGTGGCTTATTTAGGAAAACAGAAGTGAAGAAGGGGGAAAAAAACCTCAATAGCACTAAGGGGATTCCTAAAGAAAGTAAAAGTGAGAGAGAGAAAAAAAAATCCCAGCAGCACTGACTGGGGCTGGTGGGGAGGGTGTCTTTAAAGGAGAGAGCAGATCCGAAGGTTGATTGTCTGGGGCTTTATAGGCGGAAAAGGGGCTGTTATGATCGCTCCCAGAAAGGGATGGTTTCCGTTGGTGAATTGGATGATTGTTTCAATTGAGACTCAACAGAAAACACACGAAACTTCCCCCAAGATGCGTAGAATTCGCATTACTTAGATCAGTTACAATAGCACAGAAAAACCTTGATTATAAGGTCTGGCACATGACATCAGCAGCCCTCCCAGAAGCTCAGCTGCTTGAGTTTTCTCATCTCCAGATAGTGGGGAGAGGCGCCCTGAGCCCTGACTACCTAGCCAAGTCTGTGCTAGTATCACCTCACGCAGATCAGGAGAGAGAAGAGAGGGCAGTCATTTCCCCTAACCATTTAGATGCCCTTGTTCCATACTGAAATATCTGGGTTCCATCCCGGCTCTGACTCCTTGTTCCAGCTTCCTGCTTCCTGCTAATGTAGACCTGAAGTGTGTGTGTGGGGGGGGAGGCAACAGTGGTGGTCCTAGGATTGGATTCCTGCCACCCATGTGGGAGACCTGGATTCTGTTCCCGGGTCCTGGCTTGACATCCCCCAGCCAGGGCCCATTGTGGGCCTGTGGGAAGTGAATCAGCAGACTGGAGCACTCTCTCTTCCCCCCACCCAAAAATATATATAAATAACAAATGTTGGTGAGAATGTAGAGAAATTGGAACCTCTATGCACTATTAGTAGAAGTGTAAAATGATGTAGCCTCTGTGGTAAACAATATGAAGTTGCTCAAAGAATTAGAAACTGAACTGCCATATGATCTGACAATCTCACTGCTAGACATACAGCCGAAAGAACTGAACACAGAGTCTCAGAGGGATATTTGCACACCCATGTTCATAGCAGTACTATTCACAACAGCCAAGAGGTAGAAGCAACCCAAATGTCTGGAGGGATAATTGGATAACAAAATGTGAGGGTGGGGCCCGCCCCTGTGGGCTAAGCCTCTGCCTGCAATGCAGGATCCCATATGGGCACCGGTCCCTGCTGCTCCTCTTCCGATCCAGCTCTCTGCTATGGCCTGGGAAAGCAGTGGAAGATGGCCCAAGTCCTTGGGCCCCTGCACCCACATGAGAGACCTAAAGAAGCTCCTGGCTCCTGGCTTGGGATTGGCCATTGCAGCCAACTGGGGAATGAACCAGCAGATGGAAGACTTCTCTCTCTCCTTGTCTCTTTGTGTAACTCTGCTTTTCAAATAAATAAAAAATATTTAAAAAAAGGAAAAAATACTGTATATTTTCACTTTATTAGGGTATTTAAAGTAATCATTTTCATAGAAACAGAAAGTAGAATAGTGCTTACTAGGGGAGGGGATAGTTGCACTTGTTCAATGAGTTGAGTTTCAGATTTACAAGGCAAAAAGTTTTGGAGATTTGTTCTTCCATAAGAATATACTCAACACTATTTAACATTAAAGTTAAAAATAGTAAATTTTATGTTACATATTTTACCACATTTTTAAAAGATTTGTTTATTCAAAAGTCAGAGTTACACAGATAGGAGAGGCAGAGAGAGAGAAAGAGAGTGGTCTTCCATCCGATGGTTCACTCCCCAGATGGCCACAACAGTCGGAGCTGCACCGATCCAAAGCCAGGAGCCAGGAGCCTCTTCCGGGTCTCCCAGGGGTGCAGGGGCCCAAGGACTTGGGCCATCCTCTACTGCTCTCACAGGCCACAGCAGAGAGCCAGATCAGAAGAGGAGCAGCTGGGACTAGAACCAGCGCCCATATGGGATGCCAGCACCCCAGGCCAGGGCGTTAACCCGTTGCACCACAGTACCGGCCCCTTACCACATTTTTAAAAATAAATTAAACTACGAGATTAGAAAGAATGAAAACAAAGATAAAATATAAATCAGTTGGGGCCAGTGTTGTGCAATGGTTTAGCCCAACACCTGTGACACCAGCATCTTGTGTGAGATGCTGCTTGAGTCTCAGATGCTCCATCTCCATGCTTCTGGTCCAGCTCCCTGCTGATGCTGCCTGGGAAAGCAGCAGATGATGATTTGAGGACATAGACTCTTGCTACCCCCATGGGGGAACCAGATGGAGTTCCAGGCTCCTGGCTTCAGCCTGGCCCAGCCCTGGCTGTGGTGGCCATTTGGGGAAGTGAACCAGTGGATGAAAGATCTCTCTCTCTCTCTCTCTCTCTCTCTCTCTCCCCCCTCATCTCTCTCTGATGCTTTGCCTTTCAAATAAATAAATCCTTAAAAAAAAAAAAAGACGCTGGCAAAGATGCCTGCATTGCATTAGATTATCTGGGTTTGATACCAAGCCTGGCTCCCAATTTCAGCTTCCTACTAATGCAGACGCAATGAGGCACTGGTGATGGCTCAGGTAATTGGGGTCTTGTCACTCATGTGACACACCTGGGTTGACTTCTAGCTCCTGGCTTCACAGCCTGCAACCTAGAGCCATTGTGGTCATTTGGGGAGTAAACCAGCAGATGGGAGGCCTCTTTGTTTCTGCCTCTCAAATAAATAAGGCAGATATAAAGTTGATAAGCCACCAGCAATCAGATAAAGAAAATAAAAAGAGAAAACTAATATTAGGAATGAAAACGAGGACACCACTTTAGGGCCTATAGACATCAAAGGGATAAGAAGATAATGAGTAACTTTCATAGTATGGGGACGAGGATCACGGCATGATAGTTAACCCACTGTTTGGGACATCTGCATCCCCTATCAGAGGGACTGGTTCAAGTCCTGAAATCCTGGCTCCTCCACTTCCAATCCCACTTCTGTTAATGTGCTTAGGAGTGAGCACTTGATGGCCCAAGTACTTGAGTCTCTGCCACCTATGGGGGAGATCTGGATTGAGTTCATGATTCCTGGCTTCAGCCTGGCCCAACCCTGGTTGTGCGCATTTGGGGAAGTGAACCAGCAGATGAAAGACCTCTCTTTCTCTCCCCACCCTCCTTTCTGTCTCCCTCTAATTGTCCCTCTCCCTTTTTCCCTCACTCTTTCAAGTAAATAAGTAAATCTTGGGGAAAAAAAGTAAAATTATGAACAATTTTATGTCAATAAGTTTGACAACCTAGGTAAAATGAATAACTCATAAAAACACAACTCTCTGAAATAAACATAAGAGGAAATAAAAATCTGCACAGTCCTATATCATTTGAAGAAATTAAACATAAAACGTAAAACCTTCACACACACACACACACACACACACACACACACGGAAATACCTCTATGGCCTGGTGAGTTCTAAAACATTTAAGGAAGAAATAATATCAAGCTTTTTACTTGAACTCTTTTTAACAAAGATTTATTTATTTTGAAAGAGTTACAGAGAGAGAGGGAGAGACAGAGAGATGTTCCATCTGCTGGCTTACTCCCCAGGTGGCCAGGTATCAGGAGTTTCATCCAGGTCTCCCACGCGGGTGCAGGGGCCCAAACACTTGGGCCATCTTCCATTGTTTCTCCCAGGTCATCAGCAGGGAGCTGGACTGGAAGTGGAACAGCTGGGACTCCAACCAGCACCCATATGGGAAGCTAACGCTGCAGGCAGGGGCTTTACCCACTGTGCCGCATGCTGGCCCCTACATGAACTCTTTCAGAGATAAGAGGATAGGTGAAGAGAGAACGCTTGTTAATTCCTCTTACGGGGCCAGCATATCCCTGATACTGAAATCTGACAAAATCATCACAGGAAAGAAAGGTGTACGTCAATTTCTCATAAACTTAGCTGCAAAAATCCTAAACCAACTTTAGAAAATTCCTGTGGGGGCTGGTGTTGTGGTACAGCAGATTAAGCAGCCACCTGTAACGTCAGCATCCTATATGAATGCTGGTTCTAGTCCTGGCTGCTCCCACTTCCCATCCAGCTCTCTGCTATGGCCTGGGGAAAGCAGAGGAAGATGGCGCAAGTGCTTGGGCCCCTACACCCACATACAAAACGTGGATGGAGCTTCCTGCACAGAACTAGCGCCACCTTGCCAGCCACACAGGGGAGCCGTCCTGGAAGCTGAGCCTGCCTCCCCAGGAGGGTCTTCCCGTGACTACAGCTCCAGCCAACATCCTACCTGCAGCTTCACAAGAGACCTCCCAACCAGAAGCCCCCAGGTAATCCTCTCCCAAACTTCTGATTTGCACCAACCAGGAGATGTAAGAAGCTTTTTCTTGTCTCAGTCACTACTTAAAAAAAAAATTTTTATTTTATGTATTTGAGAGGTAGAGATACAGACAGAGGGAGGGAGAGACAGAGAGAAAGATCTTCCATCCACTCATTCAATCCCCAAATGGCCAACCAGCTGGAATTGGGCCAGTCCAAAGCCAGGAGCCAGGAGCTTCTTCCGGGTCTCCCACGCAGGTGCAGGGACCCAAGTACTTGGGCCATCTTCTACTGCTTTCCCAGGCCACAGCAGAGAGCTGGATTAGAAGTGGAGCAGCCGGGACTCAAACCAACGCCCATATGGGATGCTGGCACTGCATCCTGCTATGCCACAGCGCCGGCCCCTCTCAGTCACTAAGTTTTAAGATGGTTTCTGATGAAGCAAGAAATAACTAAGACATGCTACTATGTTTTCAATTTCCAAGGACTTTCTTATACTCTGAACATTTTGTCCTTATAAACAAAACATCCAATAATCAACACAAATATCTAAGATTTGTGCATATATCACTGATGTAGTTTCCTCCTGACAAGTCACAGGTAATGGGAATGAGTGAATGTGAAAATGCAGTTTCTAGGCTCCATAGACTGAGACTGCTCCACGCCATCATAAGGTAGGAACATAACTGACAAGACCTTGGTTCAGAAATGAACATCAGCCCAGGGCAGTGGTCCTCAGGGGGTTAGGGTTTTCCTCCCATTGGACATTTGGCAACATCTGGAGACATTTTGATCAAGTCTGGAAGACTAAGAAAAGGGTGCCAGGGAGCATCTAGTGAGTAGAGACGAGAAGTGCTGCCAAACACAGGACTGGGCTCTGCAACAAACAAACACACTGCCCAGAATGTCAACGGGGTGAGAATCTCCATTTTGGTACAAAGCTAAGATAGAGTTCTGAACGATCAATTGTATTAATATTTTAAACAGTGACTCAAATATAAGACTGACAATGTGCCGAGGGAATGGAGACAAAAAGCTTCGGTAAGATCAATCATTCATTTTTCTTTGCTACGCTAGCATTTTTGTTTAGGATTATTATAGATTGAAAAAACATCTATAGGGGCCAGCATTGTGGCATGGCGAGTCAAGCCAGTGGGTTAAGCCGCCTCCTGTGATGCCAACATTCCATATGGGCATTGGTTTGAGTCCCAGCTGCTCCTCTTCCCATTCAGCTCCCTGCTGATGCACCTGGGAAAACAGCAGAAGATGGCCCAAGTGCTTGGGTACCTGCACCCACATGGGAGACCTGGAGGAAGTTCCTGGCTCCTGGTTTCAGCCTGGCCTAGCCCTGGCTGTTGCAGCCATTTGAGGAGTGAACCAGCAGATGCAAGATCTTTCTCTCTCTACCACTGCCTCTCTGTAACTCTGCCTTTCAAATAAATGAATAAATCTTTAAAAAGAAGATCTATAACATAAAATGCATTAGTTATTTATCTTTCTTTCACAATTTATGTGAACATTCTTGGCTGTTGATTCCTGATGGCTTGGCCCTCTCAAGTTGTTGTTGATTCCCTGATATCAAGTAAGAACTGTGATCATGAATTAGAGAGTTGCTCAGGAGTGCAAATTGGAAAAGCCCCCAACTCTCCATCCCTCCTCTCCCCCAAACCCTACAATGATGGCAAATGATTTACTGATAAATGGAACCCAAAAAATAGAGTGAGGCTTTGAAAACACCTACATGGGTTGTATACTGTTTTCCCCACGTGACTGATGATGTTGACTTCCACCTCTCTACCTTCCTTTGTGCCAGGCAAGACTAGCATATTGCCTTCTCTCTCATTCAGTCCCCAGTAGATGGCCATGTGGTGCATCCTAGTTCCCTTCTAAATCCTGGCACCTAGCACCTATATTGATTCTCTCAAATTACCTTATGAAGTAACTGTAACACATTGTCTTGATGATTATGTATGTGCCAGGCACAGACTAACAGTGTCCCATTACCTGTTAATCTTTGCCACGATCCTATGACGAGTATTGCTAATGTATCAGACGAGTAATGATGATAGCTGGTGTTTACTGATCTCTCAGTGGCATCATTCCCAGCACCTTACACATGTTAGTTTACTTAATGTGCTGCTGGAGACCGAGAAAGGCAAACCCACACCTTGAATATACATCTATTCCCATTGGAAAAAATCTCTGGACCCTTCAGGAGTGGAAGGGACCTACTGTGAGCCCAAGGTCTCGTTCTGGGATGGTGCCCTATCCGTGGCTCAACACGAGCTCTGTCCCCGCCATGGTGGACATTCAGCATGGTTCATAGCTCCATGGTCAGTGGGAGCCCAGGCATAGCCTCTGTCCCCGCCATGGTGGACATTCAGCATGGTGGATAGCTCTGATGAATACATTTACCAATACATTCACCACTGCCCTGGAAACTGTGTATTCCAACTTTGCGCTACTTCTCTTTCCACATGGGGAGATGGCCGGGAACACCCCTGGGAACTCTATCCACTGGGAGGATTCCCTCTCACAGCTCTTCTCCACAGTAATTCCTGATTGGCACTATAGTGCAGCCACTGTCCAGTGCTGGCTTACTGCCCTGTGCCAGGCCAGTCCGTATGTGAACCAAGCTGGACTTTATTCCTGCTCTGCCAGTTGGCCATAAGGAACACACCAAATGACCACAGATGTGGGCTCAGGGAGAGACGGTGGTGCGTTGGTGGCAAGGCCATGGGCTCGGGCTCCATCCATACAGTGCGCTACTGTGACGTTGTATGAGCTGCGCAGCTGGGCCACACTCTTCAGATGATGTTAGGACAGAGGGTAGAAGAGTACAGGTTGCCTTGAGAACAGATCCCAGGTGTACACAATGGCCTGTTCCAAGAGAATGTAAACTGTTTCCCTCTTTTTGATAGGGATGGAAAAGAAAGCATTTGCCAGCTCACTGAGTGTCTACCCCATACCTATGTGACTTTGCTCTAACAAACGTGCTACAGCCAGTATAGAGGCCACAGAAGAGCTCATGGGCTAATTTTGCGATCATCCACAGGCACCTTCCAGGATCTTTCTGCTTGTGGCAAGGCCTGGCTGGTGAATGCAATGCATCCCTGAATTCTGTAGTTTTTTTGTATTTTTTTTTTTTTTTGGACAGACAGAATGGACAGAGAGAGAGAGAGAGAGAGAGAGAAAGGTCTTCCTTTGCCGTTGGTTCACCCTCCAATGGCCGCCGCGACCGACACGCTGTGGCTGGCGCACCACACTGATCCGAAGGCAGGAGCCAGGTGCTTCTCCTGGTCTCCCATGGGGTGCAGGGCCCAAGCACTTGGGCCATCTTCCACTGCACTCCCGGGCCATAGCAGAGAGCTGGCCTGGAAGAGGGGCAACCAGGACAGAATCCGGCGCCCTGACCGGGACTAGAACCCAGTGTGCCGGCGCCACTAGGTGGAGGATTAGCCTGTTGAGCCGCGGCGCCGGCTGAATTCTGTAAGTTTTTAAGGGTGCTACTAACCTCTGTTATTCCCCAGATAAAACATCTTTGATTCATGGGCAGACAGGAGAGGGGTAGCTTCAGAAATTTCCAATACTTTCCCGTGACAACAGCTCCTATTACACAGGTCATGAGCCACCGTGGAATTTATGCCAGCTCCCCAGTATATCCATTTAATTGCATATTTATAAACTGGAAAAATGACCACTGTGAATCAGAGCTGGGTCAAAATTCCATTTAATTTAGTACCTGACCACCACATGCTCCCACTAACATGGAAACCATGATTTAAATTTAAATATGCTTTATTAAGACTTCTAGAGAAATAGCTGATAAAAAAAAGCACTTCCTGCATTTAGAACAAGAGATTCCAGACAGCTTACCCCTTTGGTTATGCTTCTGCTTTAATAGAGGAACACGTGAAGGCACACAGATATCCAGGGAGAAGAGCAAAGCAGTGTGGGGTACTGGGAGAACAGCTGGACTTTAGCTTGGGTCTTAAGAGTCTAGCTGTCAGCACGCACGATGATAAGCAGGCAACGCCCGCCCGCTCTGCAAACCCATCCAGTGTTGGCACGATGGTCACACACTTCGCGCTGTAAACCGGGCCAAGCACTCACTTCATGAACTCACTGTTTCATCTTCTTGGGGTTTTCTTTGTGGAAGAAAATGAGCATACCTGTAACTCACAATCACCGTCAGGTTCCTGAAGGATTAGGTATGAGATACTGCTGATCAATTTGCTTTGTCAACTGAATTTTTCCAAAAGGGCATAATTTTTTATTTAAAGCAATTTCATAGACGTGGGAATTTAGCTAATTTCATAATGATGGAGATTGTATATCACACCAAAAGAGATACAAGTATTTTCCAGAAAAATAGGGTATTTTCCTCTAAGAATTCATTAGAGAGAAAGGTGATAAAATTTAAATTTCTTTCACAAATGTTTTAAATTTTCCAGAAAACTCGCTGTCCCAAGATTAATCGTTTAACCACAGTACACAAAGTATCCTGACTGCACTGGCTGGTGTCAATGTGGGAGGGAACCCTGTCTCTTATTTAATAAAATCGTATTCCAATCCACCGTGACCCAAGTCCTGACTAGCTGAGGGCAGATTCCTCTCGAGGGGCTCGGAGTTGTGATAGAAAACGCCATCCTCCTGCACGGGCTGGTATTCCCACTCCACTTCCGTCGGAAGGCTGCTTCCAGAGCCACTTCCAGATCCCGAGCCCAAGTCGGAGCCGGAGCCTGATCCAGAGACGTCCTCAGAAAGAGGGAAGGCATCATTCAGCCTCTGCGGTCCCGTCCTGCTGACACATGACGGCAAATGAAAAGAAACCACAGCAAACGTCAACATCACACGAGGAAAAGGACAGCAATCATTGTGTTTTAAAATTCATGTATGTATTCATCTTCAGAGAGACAGGGTGACCTCCCATCTGCTGATTCACTTCCCAAATGCTCACAACAGGTAGGTCTGGGCCAAGGGAAGCCAGGAGCCTGAGGCTCGGTGCAAATCTCCTACACAGGTGGCAGGGACCCCAGTGCTTGAGCGCCTCCCAGAAGTGCAGTAGCAGGAAGTTGGATCAAAAGCACATCAGCTGGGGCCGGCACTGTGGCGCAGCAGGTTAACACCCTGGCCTGAAGCACCAGCGTCCCATATGGGTGCCGGTTAGAAACCTGGCTGCTCCACTTCTGATCCAGCTCTCTGCTGTGCCCTGGGAAAGCAGTAGAAGATGCCCAAGTCCTTGGGCCCCTGCATCCGCATGGGGGGCCCAGGGGAGGCTCCTGGCTCCTGGCTCCTGGCTTAGGATCCGCACAGCTCCAGCCATTGTGGCCAATTGGGGAATGAACCGTCAGATGGAAGACCTGTCTCTCTCTCTGCCTCTCCTCTCTCTGTGTAACTTTGACTTTCAAATAAATAAATCTTAAAAAAAAAAAAAAAAAAGCACATTAGCAGGACCTGAACCGGGCACTATAGCTTGCGATGTGGGTTCCTAGGCAGTAACCTAACCACTACACCAAACACCCACCCTTATAATAATATTTTTTTAAGTTGGGTTTTTTAAAGATACATTTATTTATTTGAAAAGCAGAGAGAGAGAGAGAGAGATCTTCCATCCACTGGTTCAGTCCCCAAATGGCCATAACAGCCAGGTCTGGGCTAGGCCCAAGCCAGGAGCCTAGAATTCATCCCGGTTTCCCACACAGGTGGCAGAGACCCAAGCATCTGAGCCGTCTTCTGCTGCTTTCCCAGGCACATTAGCAGGGAGCTGGACTGGCAGTGGAACAGCTGGAACTCAAACTGGTACTCACATGGGATGATGACATCATAGAGTGACTTCACTACACCACAACACTGGCTCCAGTATTAATTTTCTTAAACTAGCATAGCAATCCTATATTTGGAATTACTTAAATAAAGCTTAGGAGCTGGTATTGTGGCATAGCAGGTAAAGCTACCACCTGTGATGCCAGCATCCTATATGGGTGCAAGTTTGAGTCCCAGCTGCTCTGCTTCTCACCCGGCTCCCTGCTAATATGCCTGGAAAAGCAGCGGATACTGGCCCAACTTGGGCCCCTGCACCCATGTGGGAGACCCAGAAGAAGCTCCTGGCTCCTGGCTTTGGATCTGTAGAGCTCCAGCCATTGCAGCCATTTGGAGAGTAAACAGGTGGATGGAAGATCTCTCTCGCTCTTTCTCTGTCTCTCCCTTTCTTTCTTTCTGTAACTCTGCCTTTCAAATAAATAACTAAATCTTAAGAAAAAAACTTATATAGATGACATCTTTCCTAATTTTAAAATTGCTGCAAAACTTCTAATATAATTTGAGTATTCATGGGGCTCAGTGGGTTAAAGCCCTGGCCTGAAGCGCCCGGCACCCCTTATGGGCGCCAGTTTGAGTCCCGGCTGCTCCTCTTCTGATACAGCTCTCTGGTATGGCCTTGGATAGCAGTAGAAGATGGCCCACGTCCTTGGGCCCCTGCACCCATGTGGGAGACCCAGAAGAAGCTCCCGGCTCCTGGCTTCAGAGGGGCGCAGCTCCAGCCATTGCAGCCATCTAGGGAGTGAACCAAGCGGATGGAAGACCTCTCTCTCTCTGTGTCTCTACCTCTCTCTGTAACTCTGTCTTTCAAATAAATAAAATAAATCTTTTTTAAAAAAATTTGAGTATTCATTATTTAACTCTTGGGACCAGTGGTGTTTCAGATTTTTTACAATTTTGCAATACTCACATACATATATAGTGAGATATCTTGGGGAGGGGACCCAAGTCTCAATACAAAAACTCATTTTTGCTTCCTGTACATCTAATACCCACAACCTAAAAGTAATCGAACAGACTATCTTTAGCATGCCTGCATTTTGACTGCAAGCTGACACATGAAGTGAGTGGAGAATTTTCCACTTGTTATGTTGGCCCTCAAAAAGATTCATATTTTGGGGCCAGCGTTGTAGCATAGTGGGTTAAGCCACAGCTTGTGACATCAGCCTCCCATATCAGAATGCTAGTTTGAGTCCTGCTACTCTGCTTACAATCCAGCTCCCTGCAAATATGCCTGGGAAGAAGCAGATGATGAACTTGGGCCCCCTGCCACTCCTATGAGAGACCAGGATGGAGCTCCTTGCTGACCGTAGTGTGGCTATTTGGGGAGTGAGCCAGGGGATAGAAGATCTCTCTCTCGCTCTCTCTCTCTCTCTCTCTCTCTCTCTCTGTGTGTGTGTGTGTGTGTGTCTTTCAAATAAGTAAATAAATCTTAAAAAAAGGGTTTCATATTTTGGAATTTGGGCTTCTGGATTAAGGATGTCCAACCTGTAATTTACAGAACTCTTGAAAAATTCTTCATAACCAGTTAAGCATTATATTTACTAGCAAAACATTCAATTTCCTCCCCCCAAATATCCACAGATTACTCTGCCTCCAGCCTGCACCCATGGCTGGGGACTTCCGTGTCTGAGTGGAGGCTGGGGGGCAGGAGGCCAGTGAGCACCAGGGCACCAGAGCAATGGGGACGACCCCTTAGCAGAACAGGGCAACAGGGCGTAAGCACAGGAAGCTGAGTGTCACAGCCTCTGGAGGGGCCGTTTTCTCCCCAGAAATGATAAACCATGGCCCACACGATCGATCAGAGTCTTCATTCAATAAATATTGTTGAACGTCTGGTCCCAGGTAAGAGTGCCTGGGGTGGAACAGAGACAGAGAGAGGAGGGCTCTGCTCGTGAAGTTTATAGCTTAGTGGGGAACACAGACATAAAACAAGCATCTGTAAGTCAGAACATTAGCGGGTGGTGCAGAGCAGTGGACTAGATGGATGTCATGGGGGTGACATTCCTCCTTAGCTGGGGGAAGCAGAGCTGTAAGCACAGCTTTGGTAGTTACTGACACAGGGGTGGCATTAAAACCACAAAACAGAGGGCCGGTGCTGTGGCGTAGCGGGTAAAGCCACCACCTGCAGTGCCGGCATCCCATATAAGTGCCATTTCGAGTCCCGGCTGCTCTTCTTCTCATCCAGTTCTCTGCTCTGGCCTGGGAAAGCAGTAGAAGATGGCTCAAGTCCTTGGGCCCCTGCACCTGCGTGGGAGACCCGGAAGAAGCTCCTGGCTTCTGGCTTTGGATTGGCCCAGCTCTGGCCATTGTGAACATTTGGGGAGTGAAACAGTGGAAGGAAGATTCATTCTCTCTCTCTCTCTCTCTCTCTCTCTGCCTCTCTGCCTCTCTGTAACTCTGCCTTTCAAATAAATAAACAAATATTAATAAAAAAAAAAACACAGAACAGGTGGAACAGGTCACCCAGAGAAACACAGGACAGAGAAGCAGGACCAGGATGTAGCCAGGGCCACATCAGCATGGTAACTACTGGATAGAGGAGAAAGAGCAGCCAGGCAAGTTGCAAGAAGCCTGGGCGGGGCTGGGGCCATGGAAGCCCAGGGAAGAAAGCCCTTCAAAGGAGGGGTGGCCAGAGGTCAAGGAAACCAAAAATAGAGAAGCCCACCATGATGTGTCAACCAGGAGTGATCTCCACAAGCATTCGGGAAGCAACCACGGAGAGGAGGAGGAGGGGAGGGGCAGCAGCAAGCATGGGCAGGAGGCGTCACTGTGAGGAGCACCAGAGGATGGGCCAGCAGCGGCAGCCCACGCAGACTCTGGGAGCAGCGTTACCTAACGGGAGGAGAGACCAGAGTTGGTCTGCACGCTGGTGGGAAGAGGTGCTGAGAGGAAGCTGCAGAATGCAAGTCCTAGAGAAGTGTGTGGCTGGGTGCCAGTCACAGGACTGGTGGCCATAGGAGTGGCAATCAGGGACCTTCCTAAATGTGCACCACAGAGGAAATGACTTACACATGTGATATGAGAGGAGCGACAACGAGGCAAGCCAGGGAACTTGGGGCTCCGATGGGCTCTGAAGCCATGGCCCAGCCAGAGATGCCGCCCAAGGCTCTCCTTCCTCCCAAGCTCTCCATCCCCCTCCGTGCCTCCTGCTGGCCAAAGCCAACCACACACCTGGAGCCTGAGATGCGCACAGCACGGGGGTCGACCTCCAAGCTCTCACACAGAGCAGGACTGGCGAAGTTAGGAATGGCTCTGAGAGCAGAAAGGCCTGGGTCCAGCACAGAAGCAAGGACCGTCCACCCACAGTGCTGCAGGAAACGCAGAACGTCAGAGCGAGACGCAGGGAGGATGGGAGAGGTCTGGTGTGAAGGGGTCGCCTTGAGGGATTTGGGCTATCCCCTAACCATTCAGCTCTAAATGAACTGTTGTGGAAACCTATGATGTAAAGCAACAGAGAATGCTCTAATATTGGTTTTAACTTAATGCTGTGGAACGAAAGTAAGAACATGGGTAGGACGTCAGAGTTGCACTATGGAGAACGTGATGACGTTGTGTCCACGGCGGTGTGTGCCACTGAAGCTTGTGGTCACCAGGATCCCCGTGGTGACGGGTCGACCTGGCTTGGGCCTTGATGATCTACCTGGCTGTGAAGACAGCAACTTGGTAGATTTGATCCTGAAGATTAAAACTTTTCTGATAATCCTTTTCTGAATATGTTTTTGCTACATGTTTTCTAAGTTTAATATTCATTGAAATAATAGATTTTAACATAATTCAATTTTTGGTTACTTATGAATTTCGACTGGATCTTTTTTGCAAGTTTAAAGCAAGTTTTATTTGATCAAGAACAGGTTTGATTTTTTTTTTTTAACTGTTTGTTTATTTGAGAGAGAGGTAGCTATTCAGAGCTACCATCTTCTTTCTCACTCCCCAGATGCCCACAATGACTGGTGCTGGGGGAGGGGTAGAGCCAGGAGCCAGCAACTCCATCCTTATCTCCCACAGGGCAGGCAGGGACCAATGACTTGAGCCATCACTGCTGCCCACCAGTGTCTGCATTGGTGGGAAGCTGGACCCCAGGCACTCTGAAGTGGGATGTGGGCTCTTAAATCTCTAGGCCAGACACCTGTCCAGGAAGAGGCTGGATTTGTTTTACAAGTCATGGCCATTTAGTTTTTCTTTCCGTGATTTGTTTTCTTCAAAGTCACTACTATCTAATTCCAGAACATTATTATCACTCACCCCCTAACTCCCGATTCCTTAGCAGTTGTGTTCATTCCTCCCTCACCCCAGCCCCTGGCAGCCACCCATCTACTTTCTGCCTCTAGGGTTTTGCCTGTTCTGGGTTTTTCATATAAATGGAATCACATGCTACGTGGCTTTTTGTGTCTGGTTTCTGTCATTCTGCTAATGCTTTCAAGATTCATTCATGTTGTAGCATGGATCAGTACTCATTTTATGGCCAGGTAATTCTATGGATACGCCATATTTTGTTTGATAAACTACTATTGGATTTTTTTAAATATTTATTTATGTATTTATTTGAAAGGGGGGAGAGAGGGAGAGAGACCAAGATCTTCCATCCACTGGTTCCTTCCCTAAATGGCCACAACAGCCAGGCCGAAGCCAGGATCCAGGAGCTCCGGCTGGGTGTCCCACATGGATGGCAAGGACCAAGGACTTGCACCATCTTCTGCTGCCTTTCCAGGAGCACTGATTAGCAGGAGGATGGATCGGAAGCGAAGCAGCCAGGACTCAGAGTGGCACTCTAATATGGGATGCCAGAGTGGCAAGCCATAGCTGAACCCGCTGAACCACAACATTAGCCGCACTTACTGGATTTTAATATATAATGTACTCTGTTTCATATATAAACCAATCCAGTGATCTGCAATACTGTTGATAAAATGTATGCAATGTTTGTCTCCACCACCCACCAAAAAACTTGCCAAAATGCAGCTAAATCACACGCCCCTGCACATCTCACTGGCCAGTGTCCACAGTGCGGTGTTGCCATGCCCCACACAACAGAACTCCAACTCCAGGGAGGGGCTTGGAGGCAAACGCTCTGGAAGGCCCTCTCACCCCTGTGCCAAGAGGTCAACAGAGGTGGTGAAATGACAGCCACTTTAAATTCAGAGAAAATCCACTTACAAAAAAGGGTCAGTCCTCAGAGGGAGGATCCTGTTGGAGTCTCCTGGAAGCAGGTTGAACACGGGTCCCTTCTCATCAATGCAGTTGGCCGAATTACTGTCGGGACGGCAGCGTACCCACTGGTACCTGGCTCTCCGCATAGGATAACCTGGCCACGCAAGGAACCCACACGGTTAGTAACTCTCTCTTCCCACAGCTTCTACCCACTCTGCCCCTAAGAAGTTTTTAATGAAACAGATGCTAGATTTGACAGAGGGTAAGGTATGACCATTAATATAAAAGCAGCGCCCACTACATGCCCGACTTACGTACACTCTTGGTCTTTTCACCCCACTCCTGTAGAGAGTTAAAACTAGCTCCAAGCTTTACGTTGGCTGCCTGGAGCGGGCCCCCATTCTGCTACTGGCTACTTAGGAAATCCTAGGTGCCCTGAACCTCTCCTGTAAAATGAAGGTACTAAAGCATGAGAACTCATCATGAAACTTGAAGGAGAAAATGCACATGAAGACCTTGACAGAGTGCCCGGCACACAGCAAACGTGATCTTATTATTATTGTACTGTTATCTCCACCTTACACAAAGGAAAAAGGAGAGCACACAGGTGCTGAATAGAGGACGTGGGATTCCAGCCCCTTTCTGGGCCCAGGGTCAGCCCAGGGGGTGAGGCAGGCTCAGGAAGGTTGAGGATGCAGCGGGCAGTGGCCCAGGCATTCCCAGAGCTGTGGTCCTTGTGTTTCAGGGCCCAGTGCTCTCAGGATCCAAACGCCCGCTCTTTGTGCTCAGGTTTCACAAGAACAGCTCTCCCCAGTCACAGAGGGACAAGGATGCTAGAACATCCAGGTCTCCCGCCGCTTCTTTAGGATTTAGGTTCTACAGCCAAGGCTTCAAGCCTGGTACTACAAGGTTATATAGGAAATCCTTTCTTAGTTCCAGCTCATGAAACAAATCCTTCATGCCTCGAATTGGCTGGGAGAGAGGCCTGGCGGCAAGAAATCTTTCATATCCTCAGATGGCTCACCTCCTCCCACCCTAGCACAGACTTCACTCAGACAAGTGCCACGAGTCACCTCCCAGGAAGGCCCAAGGCAAGAAAGGTGGCATTAAAGCCCAGTGCAGGGGCTGGCGCTGTGACACAGCGGGTAAAGCCACTCTGCAGTGCTGGCATCCCATATGGGCGCCAGTTTGAGTCCCGGCTGCTCTACTTCCAATCCAGCTCTCTGCTATGGCCTGGGAAAGCAGTAGAAGATGGCTCAAGTCCTTGGGCCCCTGCACCCATGTGAGAGACCTGGATGAAGCTCCTGGCTCCTGGCTCCTGGCTCCTGGTCTTGAATTGGCCCAGCTGTGGCCATTGTGGCCATTTGGAGAGCGAACCAGCAGATGGAAGACTCCTCCCTCCCCACCCCCACACCTCTGCCTCTCTGTAACTCACCCTTTCAAATAAATAAATAAATCTTAAAAAAAAAAAAGCCCAAGGCAAAACAGGAGGAAACGCTCATGAAATATGAAGCATTCATTCCTTAGAGGATGTTAATCAAGCGGCAAACTAGTAGCTGTTATGGAATAGCCTACTCGGCATCATGGGAAAACCTGTACTTAAATGTGAGTGGGCGACCTCTCGGCACCCTTTGAAGGTCTAATCATTTCAATACAGAGGGGAGTAGGAGGAAGCAGGCAGCAGGACTATGGGGGTAGACTCTTTAGCAATTCTTTTCTCATTTAGTTTCCTAAATTGCTGTAATGAACAACATTCTTCTGAAAATATCAACACGTTAAATACTCTAATGTAGAAAGAAAGGAAATATTCTGCCATTGGCTGCTTCCCCTCCGCTCCCTTTCTTTCTTTCCTTTGGAACTCCTATTCTATCCCAACCTTCCCTGAGGCTCCTGAGTGTAGCCTGCGATTTCTGACCCGGGAAGCAATCAGGATGGCTAGCTAGGTCACTACCCGGCGGCTAGGGTTAGGGCAGGCAAGCTGACATCAGAATGGCTGCTCCTTCCTGGCTGTGTGACCCTGACCGACTCACTTCACTGCTCTGTGCAGTGGGGACAGAAGTAGATCTAACACGAGATGCAAACAGCAGAGTCTCAGAGCAGTCCCTAACACCACGGTCAGAACTCTTCCGATGTTAGTTTCTCTGATGATGAGTGGGAACAGGACCACCAGCCAGCTTGTAGAGACCAGAATTTAAGTTCCTGTTCCACCATTTAGCATCTCTCTGATTCTTAATTATCATCTTTTAAGTGTGGATAATGATATCCCAAAGCGTTCCTGTTTAAATAAATAAAAGTATTTGAAGCACAAGCCTTAGCACCTGCTGAGTATTTAATACATTTAGCTCCTTCTTACTCTTTGCCATAGCAATATTCGTTTGACATTGAATTGCTTAGAAACCTGCTTTTCTGTAGGTGGGATAAAAGCCCAACATCTCCACCAGCAGAGGGCGATGTCTTCACACCCTACGCTGGGTAGACCAGGGCCATCTAATGGAAACAAAGCCAACCACATGTGGAATTTTCAATGTTTTAGCAGCCATATTTTAAAACGCAAACAGAAACAGGTGAAGTTCATTTTAACTAACACAATCTATTCAAGAGATTGTCATTTCAACATATAATATAAAAGTTATTGATGGGATATTTTGCATTTTTTATACTAACTCTTCCATATTGCATATATTTTGCATGCACAGCAGCACCGTGTACTCGCTGCACCTCAAGTGTTCAGCAGCCACAGGGGGCTCACGAGTACTGTCTGGGACACAGCAAGTGCAGGCAGCCTGCTCTACGTGTGGCTTTCAAGCTGAAAAAGTGTTATAAAACGAATGCATTAAGAGAAAGCATCTGAGTGAAAGACCTTCTCTTTCCACTAGTATAACAAAGACAACTGTGGTAAAGTAGTAATAGACACTTATAAAATAGAAGATCGCCCCAAAGCTCAGAATCTCAGCTTCTGAATTTTATGAAGAGGGCTTCTTTTTGGGGGTAATAAAAATGTTCTACAAGCAACTATGGTTATGGTTGCACAATTCTGTGAATATACTAAAAACCATTGAATTGTGCACTTTAAATGGGTGAGAGACCAGCATTGTGGTGCACAGGTGAGGCCACCATTAGGGATGCCTGAATCTCATGTCAGTTTGCCAGTTTGAGTACTGGCTGCTCTGCTTCCAATCTAGATTCCTGCTATGCACCCAGGGAGGCAGGAGACGATGGCTTGAGCTCCTGCCATCCATGTGGGAGACCCAGGTGGAGTTCCTAGCTCCTGGTTTCAGCCTGACCTACCCCTAGCCATTGTGGCCATCTGGGGAGTGGACCAGTGGATGGAAAATTCTGTCTCTGTCATTCTGCCTTTCAAGCAGATGAAAACAAAAACAAACCAGAAATATTATTTTCTTTTTTTTTAATTTTTTTGACAGGCAGAGTGGACAGTGAGAGAGAGAGACAGAGAGAAAGGTCTTCCTTTTGCCGTTGGTTCACCCTCCAATGGCCGCCGCGGCCGGCGCGCTGTGGCCGGCGCACCGCGCTGATCCGATGGCAGGAGCCAGGAGCCAGGTGCTTTTCCTGGTCTCCCATGGGGTGCAGGGCCCAAGCACCTGGGCCATCCTCCACTGCACTCCCTGGCCACAGCAGAGAGCTGGCCTGGAAGAGGGGCAACCGGGACAGAATCCGGCGCCCCAACCGGGACTAGAACCCGGTGTGCCGGCGCCGCTAGGCGGAGGATTAGCCTAGTGAGCCGCGGCGCCAGCCCATATTATTTTTTTAAAAGCCCCCCTCCCAATACAGGATCTGCTGGTTGGTTTTGTAATGAATTCCAGGGGGAATAATGAAATTTTAAAATATTTTATTTATTTTTAAAGATTCTTTGGAAGGCAGAATGATGCGGGAATAGGGGCTGGGGGAGAGACAGAGATCTTCCATTTGCTGATCCATTCCCCAAATGCCTGCAACAGCCAGGGCCGGCCCAGGCTGAACCAAGAAGCCTGGAATTCCATCCTGGCCTCCCACGTGGGTGGCAGGGGCCCAAGCACTTAGGCCGTCTTCTGCTGCCTTATCCTAGATGCATTAGCAGGGCGATGGATGAGCAGTGGAGCAGCCAGGACTTGAACCAGCACTTCGATGTGGGATGCTGGCATTGCAGGTGGTAGCTTAACGCACTAAGCCACAGCACTGGCCCCCAGATGATTTTTATTTAGAATCCCTTCCCTCACTGCTCCCCCAACACATGAGTGTACTTGAAAAAATTCATGGAAAACTGGAATTAAAAGTCTGAGTGGCCGGCGCCGCAGCTCAATAGGCTAATCCTCCACCTGCGGCGCCAGCACACCAGGTTCTAGTCCTGGTCGGGGCACCAGATTCTGTCCCAGTTGCCCCTCTTCCAGGCCAGCTCTCTGCTATGGCCCGAGAGTGCAGTGGAGAATGGCCCAAGTGCTTGGGCTCTGCACCCCATGGGAGACCAGGAGAAGCACCTGGCTCCTGCCTTCGGATCAGTCCAGTGCGCTGGCCGCAGTGCGCCGGCCACGGCGGCCATTGGAGGGTGAACCAATGGCAAAAGGAAGACCTTTCTCTCTGTCTCTCTCTCTCACTGTCCACTCTGCATGTCAAAAAAATAAAAAAAGTCTAAGTTTTATTTTGTTGCAAAAAAATTGAGGTGCAAAATTTTTTTCATTATGCATGTTATGAAAACAGCTTTCATGAATTTCAAATTTTTTACACCAACATAAACTATCCTTTGAATTATATTTTCCTACAAACTTTGGAAGTACCCTCTTACACACACACATTCACTCGCTCTGCTTTACCGAAATTCTTTCTCTGAGTAAAAGTTGTCAGAGCAAACCACTTTCTCCAGGAGTCTCTGCCTATTTTTATATTCTGCTACCAACAAAGTCAGTTTGCTAATTTCCGACTCTTAAATGGAAACTTATCACACGCCTGTCAGAAAAACCTAAGCAGAAACTAAGAGGGGAACAGAAAAACATTTGATTCACTCCAACAGCCTCATTATCTAAGCCTGAGCTACTTCCTACTGCCCCAGCAGCTCCACAAAATGGATAAGCTCCCCCCACCCTCGCGCGGTCGGACAGGCTATAAAAAGCTCCAAGTTTACTTTCAATTTCTCCTTCCCTCAGTAGTCAGCTTTATAGCCAAGGCTGTGGTCGAAAGAAGGCTGTTGGCCCCCGTGAGCTGCAGTACAAAGTTAATCCCGACCTTGACCGATCAGCAGTTCTGCCACGGATGAGCTGTAACTTGGCCCTGGGCAAGAAGCACAGTTTTGTTTTGTTTTTTTTAAAGGTTGACGTAAAGAGTTAATGGGATGGTGCACGTCAGGCCAGTGTTCTCCTCCGTAAATTGGTGCTGATTCCTCCGCCCAGGGAAAGCGCCGCTCATTACCCGAGGACGGCGGTGACGTCTCTCCACAGAGCGCAGCGCGCAGCGGAATCCTAGCCAGGGCTGGAATCTAGGAGGCGGTACCGCGCGCACACACACACACACACACACACACACACACACACACGCTGGCCTCGGCCGCCTGGCCGCACCTGCGCTTGGCTTCTCCTTATTACTACTTTATGGTGATCTGGCATCCCATATGGGCGCCGGTTTGAGACCTGGCTGCTCCACTTCCCATCCAGCTCTCTGCTGTGGCCTGGGAAAGCAGCAGAAGATGGCCCGTCTTTGGGCCCCTGCACCCACGTGGGAGTCCATGGAAGAAGCTCCTGGCTCCTGGCTTCAGATCGGCACAGTTCCAGGTCGTTGTGGCCATCTGGGTTGTGAACCATTGGATGGAAGACACCTCCTCCCCCCCGCCTCTCTCTGTATCTCCTCTCTCTGTGTAACTCTGACTTTCAAATAAATAAATCAAATCTTTAAAATAAAAAAGGCTAATAAAAGAAAATGCAACTAAAAAAAAAAAAGAATGTACAATTTGCAGGCCCCCTCACTCACCCCCTGGAGTGTGACATAAAATCCATGTACTCCAGCATCTCCCACCCATGCACATTTCCATTTCCTTGTGTTTAGCAGACACGGTTTTAATCCCGTCTTTAGTTGGGGTGGATTTATAGCAAAAGTAAGTATGAGTGTGTTATGGGCTGAATCACACTCCACCCCACCCCACCCCGGATTCATAGGTTTAGTTCTGAACCCACAGTGCCTCACGCTGAGACATGATTTGGAAACAGGGTCATTGCTGCTGTAATTAGTTAAGATGAACACGTTAGAGCTGCTCTAAGCCAGTATGACCGGATCGTCTAACCAGAGGGCATTAGAACACAGAGCCACGGAGGGAAGATCATGTAAAGAGGACTGGGGTGGGGTGGGTGCTGCCGACTGTAAGCTAAAGGGGAAAAGCCTCAGACGGAGACCAACCCTGTCAGCTCCTTGATCTTGGGCCCTGGCCTCCGGAACTCTCTGTGGGTTAAGCCACTCAGTCCGTGGAACTTTGTTGTTGCAATCCAAGCAAACCAATACAGTATCCCCCAATGGTTCTGAATATGCTCAAAAGCAAGTCAGAAACCTATTGGGAGGCTGGTGCTGCGGTGTACTGGGTAGACACCGCCTGCAGTGCCAGCATCCAGTGTGGGTGCCGCTTTGAGTGCCAGCTGCTCTACCTCCGATCCACCTCTCTGCTGTGGCCTGGGAAAGCAGCAGAAGACGGCCAAAGGCCTTGGGCCCCTGCACCCACGTGGGAGATCAGGAAGAAGCTCCTGGCTCCTGGCTTCGGATCGGCTCAGCTCCAGCCATTATGGCCATTTGGGGAGTGAACCAGCAGATGGAAGACCTCTCTCTCTCTCTCTCTCTCTCTCTCTCTCTTTCTCTTTCTGCCTCTCTGTAACTTTGCCTTTCAAATAATAAATAAATAAATCTTAAAAAAATAAAAAAAGAATATTGAACTTCATCAAACCAATAGGTTAAGTAAACAGTTTGTTAAAGTCTACTTCTAAATGCTTTCAAAGAATAAAGAAGAATGCTATCAACTATTTGTTAAACGAATTGATAGGAAAAAGATACTGCTATGACATTAATGATTCTGTGACTATTTAAAAATTTACTTTACATGGGTAAATGTGAACATCTTTTTATTTGATTACTATTTCTAGTCCTTGCCTATTTTCCTGCTGTCTTACGGTCTTTTTATTTGTTGAACTCTTTATCTGAGAAAGCTGTTGAGCCTTGGACTATAGTATAGATAGTATAAATTTTTAAAAGCTATCAAAAATTAAAGACAAATTTTTAAGAGGCACGTTATCCAGTGCCACGCGGCACTGCGTCAGGGTTCTGCCCAGCCGCCTCTGGCTGCTGTGACTCACACACGGGGCAGCTTGCTCTCTTCACGTTCAGATGTGGGCACGAGCCTGGAGCCCCCGGACACAGTACACTTCTCTGGAAACACCCTAGTTTTCCAGTTCATTCTTTGGATCTTTTTTTGGTTTCCTTTTCCAACAAAGAGCTCCATTTACTATGGAGGAGGAAGGGGAGGAGGGGGAAGAGGGCAACTTAAATGCTAGTGTTTTTATACAATTTCACAATGGTCTTTCATTCTTCATGTCTTTCTAATGAATACTTGCTACATAAGAAAAGTGTTTGTTTTCCCTGTTGTTTTTTTTTTAAAGATTTTTATTTATTTACTTGAGAGGCATCGCTACAGAGAGGGACAGAGAGAGAGAGAGGTCTTCCATATGCTGGTTCTCTCCCCAGATGGCCACACAGACAGAGCCAAGCTGATCCAAAGCCAGGAGCTGGAGCCAGGAGCTTCTTCCGGTCCTCCACGCAGGTGCAGAGGCCCAAGGACTTGAGCCATCTTCTACTGCTTTCTCAGGCCATAGCAGAGAGCTGGGTAGGAAGTGGAGCAGCTGGAACTCAAACTGGTGCCCTTAAGGGATGCCAGTGCCACAAACAGATGCTTAACCTGCTGTGCCACAGTGCTGGCCCCTCATTCTGGTTAATAATCTCTTGAATCTTAGTGGGGAGTGTAACATTTCTAGGGAATTTTGAAAATATAAAAACTTACAAAGCTCTGATTGGGGGTATATTCAGCACCAGCTGGTCACTCAAGTCTGTACTGCAAATATGAACCTCATTGTGCCTTCAAAAGTTTTTTTTTACTTATATTTTCATTTTATTTGAAAGCGAAAACAGAGGCAGACAGAAATCTCCCATTCGTTGGCTCACTCCCCAGATGCCCAGAACAGCCAGGACCAGACCGATCTGGAATTAGTTCTAGACATGGAATAAATCCAGGTCTCCCAGTGGGTGTCAAGGATCCAAGTACTGCAGCCATTAGCAGCTGCCTCCCAGGGTAGCATTAGCAGGATGCTAGATTGAAAGTTGAGTGGGGGCCAGCGCTGTAGCAGAGCGGGTTAAAGTCCTAGCCTGAAGTGCTGGCATCCCATATGGTCACTGGTTCTAGTCCCGGCTGCTCCTCTCCTAATCCAACTCTCTGCTATGGCCTGGGAAAGCAGTAGAAGATAGCCGAAGGCCTTGGGCCCCTGCACCCACGTGGGAGACCCAGAAGAAGCTCCTGGCTCCTGGCTTCGGATTGGTGCAGCTCCAGCCATTGCGGCCATCTGGGGAATGAACCAGCAGATAGAAGACTTCTCTCTCTCTTTGTCTCTACCTCTCTCTGTAACTCTGTCTTTAAAATAAATAAAAATAAATCTTAAAAAAAAAAAAAGCCTCGGCCTGCAGCACCAACATTAGTGTCAGTTCAAGTCCTGGCTGCCCCACTTCTTATCCAGCTCCCTGCTAATGTGCCTGGGAAAGCAGCAGAGGATGGCCAATACCTTGGCCCCTACACCCCTGTGGGAGACCTGGAGGAAGCTTCTGGCTCCTGGCTTCAGATCAGCTCAGCTCTGGCCATTAAGGCTATTCAGGGAGTGAACCAGTAAATGGAAGACCTCTCTCTCTCTCTCTCTCTGTCTCTTCCGCTCTCCATAACTGTCTTTCAAATAAATAAAACAAATGTTTAAAAAAAAAGTAAAGTGGGGACTTGAACCCAAGCACTCCAGTACAGGGTGTGGGAGTCACAAGTAGCATCCAAGCACTGTGCCAAATGCACCCCCCGCCTCACAGCTCCTGAGCTTGTTGGAACACATGACCATTAGGGAACTGTTACATCAAGTTGAAGATTTCCCCTAGAAGACCCACGTAAAGCCAGTTCCCTACATTCAAGGATGTTTTATTTCAAATATAAATCAATTAATGGAAAAGTTTCAGGAACATTACTTGCTGTTTTTCATCGTTATGAGAAAATAATTCTATAACTTTCCAATATATGTGGAACATCTCTGAGTTCATCTGTAAGATCTCATTTCCCCCGGAAGTAAGAGCATGACAGCTCGTAGTCACTTCGAAGACGCACATCCAGCACTTATGTGTCACTGTGACTCAACGTTTCCCCTTTCCACTTGGGGAACTTCTTATTTTCTACCATAAATTCTGCCATCTATTGATCAGGCCACAGCCTTGTGTAGACATGATTCCAAAGAAGAAGACATCACGTTTCTTATAAACTGCTCATTTTCATCTTCTTAGTCACCAATGGTTTCAGGTTGTTCCAGTCTAAGCAAACCACCCCCAGATGACGGAGAAACCCAAGAAGACATTGCCGAGTGTGATGCTTCTCTGAGTAACAGCACAAATACTTCCATCTTTTGGCCTCTCGTTAAAATCTGATAGGGTTTGCATTAACTATGTCTAACCACAATTGAATTTTCAGTAGTGACCAAGTTCTAAAAGAAAAAAAGTACACATGGTCAAATGTACCCCAATTTTGAAAACTAGCCTCTCCTAGTGTTAAAATAACAATAGCACCACAATGCACTAAACCCCCGAGGGGGGGCAGACAGCAAATCTCCAAACACCCGCAGGTGCTATCTCCAGACAGCAGACGTATGGACCACTTCTCATATCTCTTTCCTGGGTTTTTATGTATAAACCACACATATTAACCCAAAAATAACACAGCACACTGCAACCATTGCAAGAGTCCACAAGGCTGCACCTGCCTCAGCATTGCATTTTTCTTGGTACCAAACTTAATAGAACTCACACTAAGGAGTTCACCACTCCTACCCACCTTTGCCTCATGTTCCACACCACTATCCCTTCTGTACCCTGAAGGGACAGAAATTATTTGCGTGACCAAAGAAGACTCTAGGGGATCCAGACTCCCAGGTCTTACCTTGGACTGAAGAATCCAAAGTGAGGATGAGGCCGAGCGCCAGGACAAGCCCACTGCAGGTGAGGAGCTTCTGCATCGTGACCAGCTCAAGCCAACTCACGATTAGGAAATGCAGCAGGGTGCTGGCTGTCCCTTTTAGAGAGGGTTCCAAAACCTCAAACCCTGCCCAGAACTCACGTCACAATTTCCTGAACAAATAGAAAGAGATCCACATCAAAACCCAGAAAGCCAGAGAGAAAGAAAGGCCACGAAATCACAATTCATACCCATTATGAAACTGCCCTGGACTCTCCCCAGACCTACTTTTTCCGAAGCTTTGTTGTCTGCTACTCGCCTGTTGACATTTTTTTCCCATCAAAACAGTAGCATCAGCATTCAGGGTGGTCTGTTTCTGCTTCCCCAGGCACCGCTGTGAACTACAGGTGGCTCACACCCAGAGTCCCCTGCGGGACCAAGAGACCCTGCAAGGCGCTGCCTCTTGCTCGCTGAGCGCTTTTCCGTCTAAAATGTTCTGCCTATGCTTTTTCACCCGAGAGTAACAGAAGTCACTGGGCCAAGCTTGAGAAGCGACACCGCACGGCTAAGTTCTCATCCTCAAGAGCAAGTGGTCAGAGTTGAGAGAAACAGCTTCCCCTCCTTGGGCTCACTTGCTCCCGCTGGTGACCGGTTCTCCCTCCGCCTCAAGAACCGAGTGAGGATGTTCCTTCACAAAAGCTGAGCCAAACAGAAACCCTGCTTTGCAGCTCTCTGCTCTGGGACATCCAGTGTTTCCTACAATTGTGTTCCAGTTCTACACTCAGCTTTGCCCCTGGAAGAAATGTCCACCTGGATCTTTGGATCCTCTGGCCCTGCAGAAGCCAGAAGTGGGGAGCAAGGGGCGTGGGTGTTCTCTTAGGTGTAGGCTGCTGAGGCGTGAGCACACACAGACCCTTGTCCCCTGTAACTAATGTTTCCCGCGACCCTGGGGGTGGCGTGTGGATTTGTGTTGGACTGCGGCTCCGCAGGACAGTCCCACAACAGATGCGACAGTTTATCACACATGACCCCGGGCATACAATTTTCCTTACGTCTTCTCAAGAGTCAGCCACGCTGCCCCCACCCGGCTGTCCCTGTGGCTCCTGCGCTTGCCCCACACTCCCCCACATCCTCACCCTTGCTTCTCCTCTGATAGGAGGGCGGAGTTTCCCTTCCCTTGTTCTCCACTTCCTTCACCATTTCCTGCTGAGGACAAGGACAGGGGCCCAGAGTCTAACGGAGGAACAGCTCTGCTGTGAGAACACAAGCGTGTGTCCAGATGCCCTGCAGAAGGCCCTCCAAAGCCAGCTGCAACCCAGACTCTGCCCAGGGACCACCACCCAAACTCACAAAGCCGGCAGGCTCCACGCTATGGGAGATTGGAGTCAGCTGGGAATATGCGGCTTCCTCTTTGGTCTCTTTTCATCCTAGCCCCCAGATTAAAACTTTGGCACCCAAACAAAAGCTCCTGCCAATGGCTTCAAGAAGTTTCCTGCACACTCGCCGAGCTGATCAGAGCTTATGCTAGATCAAGGAGGGGTCTGCATACTTCATTTTCCCCTCTGGGTCATGATGATTTCTCAAACACGTTTTCAGTGTTCATAAGCACTTGTTCTTTTCCCATCACATTGACAACCAACTCCTTTTTCCCAATAGTCTTTCTTCGGCCTCCCTGCCCTGGTCTTGAAGCTACACAGGAGCAGGATTAAGACATTAACAGTCAGCAGTCCTGGGCCTTTGCAGCCTAGAAATGTTTGGGTGTGTGGAGGGAAATGTTAATGTAATCTTCCTCCTTTTTATAGTAGTGAGTTTGGCAACGACTTTGGATCTCTCACTGCTCATCCTCACTGGCTGGTGCTCGTCAGCCACACAGCATCAGGACTTACAAGAAATGGGGCTGATGCTATCTTGAGCTCATTTATTTTGACTGTGATTTACTTGAGTGGAGGCATTGTTTTTAAGGAAAAAACATTGTCATGTAGGTTGTCTAAAAATAAAACACATTTAAACTAAAAAAAAAAAAAAACCTTAAAAATGAAGTCCTGGGTCCAAACCCATCTCCCTGACTAACCAGCCAAGGAGTGCTGACCACTCACTCTCCATGCCTCCATCGGTCAGGTTCTGATACTGTCGGCAACCAACGAAGGGTTGGCCACAAAAGCACTAACATGGCACACGCTGTAGGGAAGGGTCCCATCTTCCTGCCCAAAGATTCCTCCAGTAACCAAAGAGGATCTGTACTCTAAACTTCCAGCTCTACAGCATGCCTGTTTTCCATATTTTTGAAAGACAAATTCTAATCCAGACTTAATCCTTCACTTGCCAAGCAAACTTAAAAGCATCTACTTTATCTCACATTCAGTGATTTACTTGTAAAATTGGTATTCTTTTAAAAAAAAGATTTATTGATTTATTTATTTGAAAGGCGAAGTGACACAGAGAGGGAGAGACAGAGAGACCTTCTGTCTGCTGGTTCACTCCCCAAATGGCTGCAACAGTTGGGGCTGGTTTGGGACGAAGCCAGGAGCCAGAAATTCCATCCTGGTTTCCTACATGGGTGGCAGAGACCCGAGCACTTAGGCCACCTTCCACTGCTGTCTAAGGCACATTGGCAGGGAGCTGGATTGGAAGTAGAGCAGCCTGGACTCGAATCAGTGCCCTGATATGGGCTGCAGCTTCACTAGCTGCACCATAATGTTGGTCCTAAAATGGATAACCTTACTCCTTAGAAATCACTCTGGAACATGACAGAAGTCAGTCCCTTGATGTCTGAGAAGGTAACAACAATCCCCAAAGCAATAGTCACATCATTTTTCACTAGAGGTTGGTTTCAGGGCAGTCTTCCTTTTTTGTTTTTAATATTTATTTTATTTATTTGAAAGGGAGAGTTACAGAGAGGGAGAGGCGGGGGAGAGGGAGGGAGGGAGGGAGGGAGGGAGGGAGGGAGGGAGGGAAGGGGAGAGAGAGAGAGAGATCGTCCATCCGGCAGTTCACTTCCCAAATGACCACAACAGTTAGTGCTAGGCCAGGCTGAACTTGGGAGCCTGGAACTCCATCCAGGTCTCCTGCATGGGTGCAGGGACCCAAGCACTTGGCCATCCTCTGCTGCCTTCCCAGGTGCATTAACAGAGAGCTGGATCAGAGTGGAGCAGCCAGGTCTTGAACCGACACGCATAAGGGATGCCAGCACTGTAGGCAGTAGCTTGACCTGCAAAGCCCCGAGGGCAGTCTTCTTATAGAAGGAACTGGCTGAGAGCCTTTGAACTCTCCCAGCATCACAACTCAGCAGAAGGCCTCTGGCCACGAATGGAGCTCCTTAGGAGAGATACTGAGAGTGGCACAAAATGGCTGCAAGCTCTAAGGCTGGGGCTGGCGCTGTGGCACAGTGGGTTAAGCTGCTGCCTGTGACACCGGCATCCCCTCTGGGTGCCAGTTTGGGTCCCAGCTGCTCCACTTTCAATCCAGCTCCCTGCCAAAGTGCCTGGGAAAGCAACGGAAGAAGATCCAAGTGCTTGGACCCCTGCCAGAAGACCAGGTTGGGGTGCTAGGCTCCCGACTTCAGCCTAGGCCAGGCCGTTGCAGCCATCTAGGGAGCGAAACAACAGACAGATGGATCTCTCTCCCCCCCATCTCTCTGTGCTTTTTAAATAATAAATAAATCTTTGAGGAATAAAACCAGAAGCTCCGAGGTAAAGACTCCAGCACGGAGCAGCCTCCAGGACACTTCCCCAGCTCTGCACGGAGGATCTTGGCTCCCGACTGGGCACAGCACCAAAAAACGGACAGCAGCTGGGTCCTGTGGCAAATCTGTGTGCTCTTGGGGGTTAAAGGGTGATCTCACAAGAACTTTCTGTTTCTAGAACAGGAAGGAACCTTAGAAACCATCTAACTTATTACTTGGAGGGGAAACGTACAAGCCAGAAAGGCGATGGGGGCAAGTTCCCTAAATGATGCCCCAGGGACCTGTGGGAAGGAAGGCGGAAGGGACGAAGGTGGTGGAAGAGGCAAAAGTCCTCTCTCTAGCCCCTTCCTTTTGGAGCTACCCACCAAGCGCTTCTATTTAGAATAAAACCACTGGAATTTGCCTGTAAATAATCCATTTTGAAGGAGGTCTGGGAGGGATACAGCAGCGGTATAGGAACTGCTAAAGCTGAGCAGTGGGTAGACGAAGGCTCACTATACAAGCACACTTCAAAAAATTCTTGGAAAAATTGGAATTTAAAGATATGCTTAAATTGGTGCAAAAAACTCGTGAGGGGTATGTGTTCAGCCTGCTGGCTAATTTGCTAGCTAGGATGCCCGCCAGTCTGTCAGAGTACTTGCATTCCACACTCAGCTCCACTCCTGACTCCAGTTTGTCACTAACGTGGAACGTGGGAGGCAGTGGTGATGGTGCAAATGGCTGAGTCCCTAACCTTCAGCCCTAGATTCAGCAACTGCGGGCATCTGGTGAGTGAACTCCCTCTCTCTCTCTCTCTCTCTCTGCCTCACAAATTAAAAAAAAAAAAAAAAAAGGCACTGTGACATAGTGGGCCAAGCTACCACCTGCAACATCAGCATCCCACATGGGTGCTGGTTCGAGTCCCAGCTGCTCCACATCCAATCCAGCTCCCTGCGAATGCACCTGGAAAAGCAGCAGAAGATGCCTGGGTCCCTGCACATGGGAGACCTGGGGAAAGCTCTGGGCTCCTGACTTTGGCCTGGCCCAGCCTTGGCTGTTGCAGCCATTTGGAGAGTGAATCAGTGAATGGAGGCTTAATCTCTCTCTCTGTCTCTCTCTCCCTTACCTTGTAACTCTGCCATTTAAATAATTTTTAAAAATTATGAAAAGAGGAAAAACAAGAGCAGAGGGTATGTGAAAAATCTTTGTACCTTTTACTCAATTTTGCTGTGAATCTAAGAATATTCTTTAAAAAATAGTCTATCTGTGAAAAAAGAATGGCATAAAGTGCAACCTTGAATCTCGTAGAATATGAAATTCTAAATCCAAAATTATAGTTTCATGTGTGTGTGTTTTATTTATTTGAAAGACAGAGCAACAGAGACAAGAGAGATCTTCCATCTGCTGGTTGACTCCCCAAATGCCTACACAGCTGGGACTGGGCCAGGCCCAAGTCAGAAGATGAGAACTTCTGGGGGCTAGCGTTGTGGTGTAGCAGGTAAAGCTGCCACAGGCAGCACTAGCATCCCATATGGGCACTGGTTTGAGTCCCAGCTGCTCCACTACCAAACCAGCTCCCTGCTAATGGCCTGGGAAAAGCAGCAGAAGATGGCCCAAGTGCTTGAGCCCCTGCACAAATCGGGGCGACCAGGAAGAAGCTCCTGGCTCCTGGCCCAGGGCCAGCCATTGCAGCCATCTAGGGAATGGATGAGGAGATAGAAGAAGTCTCTCTGTCTCTACCTCTCTCTACCTCCGACTTAAAAAAAAAAAAAAAAAAAACTAATAAACTCCTTCTGAGTCTCAAGGGAGAAAGGGACTCAGGTACTGCAGCCTGCGTATTTGCTGCCTCCCAGGATGCACAGTAGCAGGAAGGTGACTGAGAGGTAGAGCGGCCCAGATTCAAACAGGCACTCCAAGATGGGGTGCACGTGTCTCAGGCAGCGGCTTAACCTGCTGGACCACAATGTCCACCCGTCTAGGGAATATTTTCACAGGGATCAAGCACATTGGAAACAAATCTCTCGGGGCACATTTCAAACATAAGGAAACAAGAATGAACTTGGGGTGGTGGGTACCTGATCCTTTGCAAATGATCCAAGAGAGATCTTTAAGTAATTTCTTGAATCTAATTCTAGGACACTATCTATCAATGCAATTCAAAAATTACTTCTGCATATCTTTAATTATATTTTCTTATTAAACACATGTGTAACTACTTTCTACAGAAAATTGACAATTGGGGAGCTGAGACAGGGATTTAAAAGCAAGGACAGCTGGCACCGCGGCCCACTTGGCTAATCCTCCGCCTGCGGTGCCGGCACCCTGGGTTCTAGTCCCGGTTGGGGCGCTGGATTCTGTCCCGGTTGCTCCTCTTCCAGGCCAGCTCTCTGCTGTGGCCCGGGAGGGCCGTGGAGGATGGCCCACGTCCTTGGGCCCTGCACCCGCATGGGAGACCAGGAGGAAGCACCTGGCTCCTGGCTTCAGATTGGCACAACGCCAGCCATAGAGGCCATTTGGGGGGTGAACCAACGGAAAAGGAAGACCTTTCTCTCTGTCTCTCTCTCTCTCTCGCTATCTAACTCTGCCTGTCCAAAAAAAAAAAAAAAAAAAAAAAAAAACAACCAACCAAACAAACAAACAAAAAAAAAAAAATGCAAGGACAAATCCCTTGTTGCCTCCCACCTGGAGGTTACGACAGCCACGTGCTGCCTTTGGCAATTCAGAGGCGCACATCCCTCCCTGGCACTCTGGATCTCTGCCTTCTCCCTTCATTGCTCTCATTTTATGCCCCCCCACACACACACATCAGTTGGCTACTATGAGGGCTCCACAAAACTTAGTGGAAACTGCATATTAAGAAAATTTATGCCTGGATTTCTAAATTTTTTGCACCAAGATAAAATTGCTTTTTAAAATTTTATTAACTTATTTGAAAGTCAGAGTGACAGACAAGAGAGGGAAAGAGAGAGAGGGGGAAAGAGAGAGGGAGACACCATCCACTGTCCACTGGTTCATTCCCAAATATCTACAACAGCCAGGGCTGGGTTAGGCTGAAGCCAGGAGCCAGGACCTCTCACAGCTAGGCAGGGACCCGAGTACTTGAACCATCACTTGCTGCCGCCCAGGGCCCTCATCAGCAAGAAGCTTGATCCAGAAGCAAAGGCAGGACTGGATCTCAGTTACATCCGGGATGCAAGTGCCCCAAGGGATGGCTTAGCCCGTGTGCCACAATGCGCGCTCCCACAGACTTTCTGAACTCCCCTCATACACAGCCCCACTGATTCCCCACAACTAGCTTGGTTCTGGGTTCGAGCAAGTCTCATAACCCATACGTTAACTCTCCCTCCTCAAGACTGAACTCGCTCTGCACACAAGCAGGCTCTCCAAGTCACCAAACCCAGTGACAGTATTTCCTGGACTTTGCAACCCAACCGTTCCAAAACACACCTAGCAAAACCACACTCACATGCCTGCAATGCTGTGGAAGGTCAGTGGTCACTAAGGAAGAGACACACTCTTGCACCTGAACTTGTAACCACAGAGCATTAGTCAGATCCTCAACGGCCCAGAGGCTGACCACATTCACCAGTGAAGTTACCACACTGGAGGGGCTCTTGTCTTCTTCCTTTCTTTTTTGAAAGGTAGAGTGACAGAGAGACAGAGGGGGAGAGAGAAGGAGAGACAAAGAGAGATCTTCCATCTGCTGGTTCATTCCCCCAAAGGGCCGCAATGGCCAGGGCTGGACCAGGCTGAAGCCAGCAGCCTGGAACTCCATCCGGGTCTCCCACGTGGGTGGGTGGCAGGGGCCCAAGTACTTGGGCCATTTTCTGCTGCCTTCCCAGGAACCTTGGTTGGAAGCTGGATTAAAAGCGGAGCACCTGGGACTCAAACTGGGACTTAACACAGGATGCCGCAGCCCACGCTGCAGCGTAACCCGCGGCGCCACAATGCTGGCCTCTGCTGGGAACCGTTTTTTTTTTCCCCCAGACTCAGGCTTTTTTTTTTTTTTTTTTAAATTTTTTTGTCTTGGTCACAAGCATGACAATTGAACAAAATCACTTCTTGGTGAAATGCATTTACAAGCTTCACAGCACTGAGATGGGAGAAGTTCTTCTCAGGGTGAATTTTCATCTTTAATTCCTACTAAAGAATCACACGGAGATTTCTCATGGGACTGAGCTTGGAGGCTCTGAGGAAGGGCGGGGCCCAGCCCCAGATCTACCAGGAACGGACAGAGAAGGGCAGGGTGGCCTTGGAAGGCCACTGCACAGGATTCCTCCCGGCCCGGACAGGAGACGTGGGCTCCAGCCAGGCCGCCCACGAGGAAACAGCAGAGAGAGGTCTGACGGCTGCTCTCCTTCCTCATTTCAGGACAGAGGTGGGGGTCCCAGGGCTGTACTGCATCAGGGCTGCTGTTCCCACAGCCCTCTGGTGCCCTGCAGACCACGGGCCATCACTACAGGTCAGCTTTGACCAAGTCCCCACTTCATAGGAGGGACAATTGAGATGCTGTATGTTTCAGGGACACAGAGACCAGGTCACATGACTTCCACGGCTTTCTGAGACCCCGTGATGCACCTGTTGGGGGTGTGGCGTATTCTGCGTGTGAACTCAGTAGAGTAGCCAGGGTCTCCACAGACAAGAGAATGGGGGTGGGGTGAGAGGATTTACTGTGAAGGAAGTGCGTGCTCAAAGGCTGGTGTTGATGGTCCTGACGAGGACGGGAAGCCAGGTTGTCACCAGACAACATTTCAGGAAATTTTCCACGGATGGGCAAGGCTTGGCTTAGCCGTTAAGGCACTGGGAGACCTGAATTGAGTTCCTGGCTCCCAACTGCAAACCTGGTCCAGTCCTGGCCACTGCAGACTTTTGCAGAGTGACCAGAGATGGGCTCAGCCAGTCTCTCAAAATAATTACTTTTTAAAAAGAAGGCAGGTGTTTGATGTAGCGGTTAAGACATCCACATGCCATTTTGGAGTGTTTGGATTTCAATTCTGGTTCCATTTCTAATTCCAACTTCCTGCCAGTGCACACCCTGGGAGGCATCTTGATGGCTCAAGTGGCTGGGTCCCTGCCACCCACATGGGAGACCCAGATGGAGTTCCTGGTTTCTTGACTTTGGCCTGGTCCTGCCCCAGCTGTTGTGGGCATTTGGAGGATAAAGTATTGAATAGAAGACCTCTCTGTGCCTTCCTCTTTCTCAGTCTGCCTTTAAAATCAATACATCTTTTAAAGAATGCAATACAGGCCGGCGCCGCGGCTCACTAGGCTAATCCTCTGCCTGTGGCGCCGGCACACCGGGTTCTAGTCCTGGTTGGGGCACCGGATTCTGTCCCGGTTGCCCCTCTTCCAGGCCAGATCTCTGCTGTGGCCCGGGAGTGCAGTAGAGGATGGCCCAAGTCCTTGGGCCCTGCACCCCATGGGAGACCAGGAGAAGCACCTGGCTCCTGCCTTCGGATCAGCGTGATGTGCCGGCCGCAGTGCGCCAGCCGTGGCGGCCATTGGGGGGTGAACCAACGGCAAAAGGAAGACCTTTCTCTCTGTCTCTCTCTGTCTACTCTGCCTGTCAAAAAAAAAAAAAAAAATGCAATACAACACGTGGCAGGCCTTGTGGTGCACCGCTCGGGACGCCCACATCCCATATCACAGAGCCAGTTTGAGTCCCTGCTGCTCCGCTACCGATCCAGCTCTCTGCTAATGCTCCTCAGAAGGCAGCAGATGGTTCAGTACTTTGATCTCTGACACCCACGTGGAAGACCCAGATGGAGTTTCTGGCTCTTGGCTTCAGCACAGCCAAAGCCTCATCTCTTGCAACAACTTGGGGAGTGGACTAGCATATGGAAGATCTCTCTCTTCACTGTTTCTCCCTGTCACTCTGCCTTTGAAATAAATAAATAATTTTTTAAAAAGAAAAAGAATACCAGGGCCAGTGCTGTGGTACAGTGAGTTAAAGCCCTGGCCTGCAGTGCGGGCATCCCATATGGGTGCTGTTTTGAGTACCGGCTGCTCCACTTCCCATCCAGCTCTCTGTTGTGGCCTGGGAAAGCAGTAGAAGATGGCCCAAGTCCTTGGGCCCCTGCACACATGTGGGAGACCCAGAGAAGCTCCTGACTCCAGGGTTCAGATCAGCTCAGTCTGGCTGTTGCAGTCATTTGGAAAGTGAACCAGCAGATGGAAGGCCTTTCTATCTCTCTGTCTCTACCTCTCTCTGTAACTCTGTCTTTCAAAGAAATAAAAATAAATCTTAAAAAAAAAAAAAAAGAATACTGAAGTCCCCAACCTATACTGGTTCCACTTATAAATATTTGATTTTGCAAGGTGCAAAAGTGATATACATTCAGTAGAAACCTTGTTTCAAGGGGCTGGCCCTGTGGCACAGCAGGTTAACGCCCTAGCCTGAAGCGCCGGCATCCCATATGGGCGCCGGTTCTAGTCCCGGCTGCTCCTCTTTCCATCCAGCTCTCTGCTATGGCCTGGGATAGCAGTAGAAGATGGCTCAAGTCCTTGGGCCCCTGCACCTGCATGGGAGACCCAGAAGAAGCTCCTGACTCCTGGCTTCAGATCGGCACAGCTCCGGGTGTTGCAGTCAATTGGGGAGTGAACCAGCAGGTGGAAGACTTCTCTCTCTCTCTGTGTCTCCTCTCTCTGTGTAGTTCTGCCTTTCAAGTAAATAAATAAATCTTTAAAAAAAAAAAAAAAAACGAAATAAACCTTGTTTCGAAATTTGCTCTTTCCCAGGCAGCCACATGCAGTCAGATAACCCGTCATGACACGGGCGGTGGTAGCAGGTGCGGCCCCAGTCAGCTGTGCCATCAAGAGGGAAAATAACCTTAGCCCTGCAGTGTGCTGTGCTGCTAAGCCAGGATACTGGAGGTTAGACAGATTCAATGCATCTTCTACTGATGATATTTCAGTCTCCAAAGGGTTTACTGGGACATAGCCCTCATTATAAGTCAAGAAACAGCTGTCCTTGTAGTTAACTACAGTCACTACATTGTGTAATAGGGCTCTTGATCTTGTTCCTCCTAGCATTTTTTTTTTTAAGGTTTACTTATCTATTTGAAAGGCAGAGTTACAAAGAGAGAGAGAGAAGGAGAGACAGAGAGAGAGGTTGTCCACCCCTGGTTCACACTCTTAATGGCTGCAATGCGCAGGGCTGAGCCGGGAGCTTCATCCACTCCTCCCACGTGGGTGCAGGGACCAAAGCACCCGGGCCTTCATCCACTGCTTTCTCAGGCGCATTAGTGGGAGCTGCAATGGAAGTGGGGGAAGTGGAAGAACCAGGACCTGAACCAGCACTGACACTGAAGGCTGCGGCTGAACCTGCACCGGCCCCTCTCCCAGCATTCCAATAGCGGATGGCACTCCATGAAAGGCGAGCCGCAGTTTAGAATGGGATCCTCACCACAGGCAGAGGAGTGAGGGGAGTGAGGAGGAAGAAGACGGTTAGGAGCAGGCCTGAGCTTGCTCAATCTCTCTCAGCTCAAAACCACACTTTTGGGATTGCAGGGCTCGCGCTCCGTGTGATCGGAGAAGCCTCCATGTCACAGGTCTCCCTGGTTACTTTGGTGTGACAGGGGAGAGCCAGGGCCCCGCCTGACCAGCCGACCCCCACTCCCTGCCCCAGCCATCTCCTGCCACTCAGAACTGCACTGTCCCACGTGGTAGCCAAGGTGGCTATTAAGCCCTTGAGATGTGGCTAGTCCAAGCTGAGATGTGCTATATTTGTAAAAGATACACTGGATTTCCATATGGTAAAGAGAAAGAATGTAAAACATATTAATAAAGTTTAATTATATGCTGAAATGACAATATTTTGGATATACTGGGCTAAAATACATTATTAAAATTCATTACACCTGAAGAGACAAACGGACAAAGACAGAAAGATCTCACATCTCCTGGTTCACTCCCCAAATGCCCACAAAAGCAAGCACTGGGCAAGGCCGAAGCCAGGAGCCAGGAACTCCGTCTGGGTCTCCTGGTGTGTGCAGGGACCCACCACTTGAGCTGCCTCCCAGGATGCACATGAGCAGGAAGCTGGAAGAGGAAGCAGAGCCAGGACTGGAACGCAGGCACTCTGCTATGGACGTGGCATTCCAAGCGGCAGCTTAATCACACCAAGTACCCACCCTCCTTCTACTTATAAAAATGTAGCTACTAAAAATGTTGACATTATGTTTGTGGTTTGCATTCTATTTCTACTGGATAGTGCTGGCTTAGAAAATGATGGCTTTTTTTTTTTTTTTTTTTTTTTTTTGACAGGCAGAGTGGACAGTGAGAGAGAGAGACAGAGAGAAAGGTCTTCCTTTGCCGTTGGTTCACCCTCCAATGGCCGCCGTGGCTGGCGCACCGCGCTGATCCGATGGCAGGAGCCAGGAGCCAGGTGCTTTTCCTGGTCTCCCATGGGGTGCAGGGCCCAAGCACTTGGGCCATCCTCCACTGCACTCCCGGGCCACAGCAGAGGGCTGGCCTGGAAGAGGGGCAACCGGGACAGAATCCGGCGCCCCAACCGGGACTAGAACCTGGTGTGCCAGCACCGCTAGGCGGAGGATTAGCCTAGTGAGCCGCGGCCCCGGCCGGCTCTTTTAAAATTAAGAAAAATCTTGGTTAGAAAGAAGAGAGACCAGCGCTGCGGCTCAATAGGCTAATCCTCCACCTGCGGCGCCGGCACCCCGGATTCTAGTCCCGGTTGGGGCACCAGATTCTGTCCCAGTCACTCCTCTTCCTGTCCAGCTCTCTGCTGTGGCCTGGGAGTGCAGTGGAGGATGGCCCAAGTCCTTGGGCCCTGCACCCACATGGGAGACCAGGAGAAGCACCTGGCTCCGGGCTTCGGATCAGTGTGGTGGGCTGGCCGCAGAGCGCCAGCCGCAGCGGCCATTGGGGGGTTGAACCAACGGAAAAAGTAAGACCTTTCTCTCTGTCTCTCTCTCTCACTGTCCACTCTGCCTGTCAAAAAAAAAAAAAAAGAGAGAGAGAGAGAGAAACAAAAGAAAAGAAAAGAAAAGAAAAGAAAAGAAAAGAAAAGAAAAGAAAAGAAAAGAAAAGAAAAGAAAAGAAAAGAAAAGAACGAATAGACGGACACGGGGAGGCAGTCATTCAGTGCAGGGGGACACCCATATCCCATATCAGAGTGCCAAGGTTCAAATCCCAGGTCTCCTCCTGATTTCAACTTCCTGCTAATGTGAACTATGGGAGGCAGCAGGTGCTGGCTCAAGTACTGGGGTCCCTGCCACTGCCATGGGAGACCCAGATAGAATTCCCAGTTTCTGGATCAGGCCTGTCCCAGCTCTGGCTATTTTGGGCATTTGGATAGTATACCAGTGGATGGGCGATCTCTCTCTCTTTCTCTTTCTCTGCCTTTCAAATATAGAAAAAAATTTTAAAAAGAGGGAGCCAGCCTTGTGGTACAGTGGGTTAAGCTGCTATTTACATCCAATAAGGACTCCACTTCTGATCCAGCTCCCTGCTAATCCTCCTGGGAAAGCAGTGGAAAATGGCCCCAGCACCTGGGCCCCCGCCACTCACATGGGAGACCTGGATGGAGCTCCTGGCTGCTGGCTTTGACTTTGCCCAGAGTGCTGTGACCATTTGGGGAGTGGACCGGTGGATAAAAGATTTCTTTCTCTTTCTCTCTCTCTCTCTCTCTCTCTAACTCTGCCTTTCAAAGAAACAAAAATTATTTTAAAAAAGAAGGAACAGAAAAAGGAAAGCTGCATGACCTGAACGTGTGCCTGCACTGGAAATTGTCGCCTAAGAGGCCGCGCTTGGTGGAAAACACTCGGACGTCGTTAGGAGGAGCCCACGTACCCTGAGACCAGGACGCTCGCTCAGTAAGACTTCGCAGGTGTCTCTCAGAGCTTCATGTGTACTCACTCACTTGAGCATCACGGCTGCTCCGTGAAGCAGGTGTCATTGTGTGTCTATTCCAGCGGGATGCTGGTGGGATTTGGCTTCTGGTGACCTGATCAGCCCTGTCGCCCCTCCTGTGTCTTGGGAGCCAGAGGGCTCGTCCCCAACAAGCCCATCTCTTTGCACTGGCATTAAAAGAAAACTAAACTGTCCTGTCTGCCACGGGCAGGGAAAGTCCTTCTCTGGAATAAAGGCCCTGACCTTGATTTTGGGCAAAGCCAAGCACAGCCAATAGGATACTCTCGAGTCACTCCTTTCAGCAACCCAGTGGGCAGGGAGTTTGCAATTCTGGTCCCTACAGCCTCAAAGTAGGACCCTCTGCCAGGTTTTTGCTGCTTTCTCCATCCACCAAAGACCGTTTTTTTCGCCGTTTGCGTAACACTTTCCAAACCTTCCCGACCAACGGCCGCTGCTTGCAATGGACATCCTGAACCTCAGCTCTCAGGGAACAGCTGCGCAGGATGCTGGGAGCACAGCTCCCTCAAAGTGGGGCCTGTTCAACACTAGTGAGAGGAAAACCCGTGCCTCTTCCACCTCATCCCGCCCCCACCCCCAAGCCCAAGGCCATGATCTTGCCATTCTTTTCTTCTGAAACCACCAAAGACAAATGGTTTGACTTTGATTTTTTTTAAAGTCTCTATAATAACAATAATTAACCTATTCCTCAAGGGAAATACGCCGCAATGGCCATCGTATTGCTAGCATTATTATTTTGTTATTGGTGTTACTACAAAGGTGTACTCAGGGGCCATGAGCCAAGGGGCCAGGTCACTGAGGCCAGGGAATAGTGGGCTTGCTCAAGGCCACATCTTCATTGTGAAAGGGCCTTTGTTTGATTTCCGTTGGCCCAGGGGTTCGGGCAGAGCTTGGTGCTCTGGCTGGGTACATCGCCCCCCCCCCACAGGGCAGCCACAATGCAATTAGCATCGGCACGCAAGCCCTCGCTTCCCTCCCACGGCCTCACTCAGACTCCTTCCTGATGTTTGTGTTGGATTTTGTTTCCCTGCCTGCAACTCTCTGTTCCCAGATACTCACTGGGCCGAATCCCTCCTTCAAGTTTTGGATCAAACCTCACTTTGACAAGGTCAAGTCTGACGCCTCCCTTAATCCTGCAGCCTGCCCTGCCACGGCCCCTTCCTTCCCTTGCTCCCGTAGCTGACGCATAGCTTCCCACGGACAGGAATGTGTGCCCCCAGTGCCTAAGGAGTCCCTGGCCACGGTACACACTCAGAGAACGGTGGTGGAAACGGAAATGGTTCAAAGCTGCCCTAGGCACTCACAGGCTCAGACTGTGAGAAGCTCAGGGAGGGATCAAGGGTGGTGTCCTTGCTGTGCCCCCTGCATATAGGCGCTCAAGTTCAAAGTAAACAATAACCAATATTCAAATCTCCAGGAGGAGGTAAGCACTTGGCGTGGTGGTTAAGACACTGGGACACCTGCATCCCATATCAGAGTACCTGGGTTCGAGTCCCACCTCTGCTTCCAACTCCAGCTTCCTGCTAATCCACACACCCTGGGAGGCAGCAGGGAACGGCTCAAGTACTTGGGTCCCTGCCACCCATATGGGAGACCCAGAATAAGTTCCTGGCTCCTAGCCTGGACCTAATTCAGTCCCCACTGTTGTAGGTTGAAGGGGAGTAAACCAGAGACTGGAAGATCGCTGTCTCTCCACTTTTCAGATACACATATAACTTAAACACCCACGGAGAAGGAACTAGGGATAACCTTTTTTCCTTTTCCTTTTACTTAATTTCTAAATGTTCTGGAATATAACAATGACAGAATAAGCTAACATTAAATTCTGAGCTAACATTAAATTCAGAGAACCCTAGCCAGTGTGGCCTGCTTTGTCAGGGACAGCACATGCCCCCTAAACAAAGCCCTCGATGCCCAGCGGGCGGCCTGGGAAGCAGCACGCCTGGAAAGCGCTCTCCTCTGTGAGGGCTGGGGACAGGAAGCCGGCCCGGGGAAAGCAGCCAAGCCCCTCTGGTTTCAGGGGAGACGGGACCGTCACAGCTGATCTGCAGCCGCTCCATCTCCACAGGTGACGGAGAAAACAGGCCTGCTTCTGAGCACAAGAGAGCCCGGGGAGGTTCAGAAAGCGTGCCTGCTTTAGGAGGAAACCCAACACCAGGGGAAATGTGCAATTTCCAACCCTGGAATAAAATCTCTTTGGATGATCAAAACAAACAAAGAGCAGATGCTTGTAGGACAAAGACCACGCTCTCCAAATTCCTGTGGATTCCAACCAGGAGGCCTCTAGGGTGGCTGTGAGAAGGTGTGGATGGGGCTGGGGCTTAGCATCACACTGCTCAGGTTCAACCCTGCCACTTCCTAACTGTGACCGCAGGCAAGGTGGTGAGCCTCCTTGGGCCCCAGTTTTGCTGTCTCTTCAATGCTCAGTGCCCCGTGTCAGTGGGCTCCGTTAGGTTCCTAAAGGCAACCGTCATGTCCCAGGGGTGAAGGACCAAGGCAACACCGAGACCTGGGAACTGCAGAACGGAAGGGTGAGGGGTGAGGGAAGGCGGCCGTGAGACAGCTGGGGAGTCGGCGGGGGGGGGGGGGGGGGTCAAGAAGCAAACATTCCTGAGAAATCTTAAACTCATTTTCTTTGACCTTGTTTAAGATGGCAAGGAGGAGGGACCAGCGCTGTGGCGTAGCGGGTAAAGCCGCCACCTGCAGTGCCGGCATCCCATGTGGGCACCGGCTCGAGTCCTGGCTGTTCCACCTCCAATCCAGCTCCCTGCTTGAGGCCTGGAAAAGCAGTGGGAAGATGGCCCAAGTCCTTGGGCCCCTGCACCTGTGTGGGAGACCAGGAAGAAGCTCCTGGCTTTGGATCGGCTCAGCTCCGGCCATTGTGGCCAACTGGGGAGTGAACCTGCAGATGGAAGACCTCTCTCTCTGCCTCTCTATAACTCTGCCTATCAAGTAAAAAAAAAAAAAAAAAAAAAGGCAAGAAGGGGTCCACAGGTGGCAGAGAAGGTATGGGTGAGAGAGCGCCACCCAAGCTCACACACCTGTGTCAGGTTGGCTTTCCCAGCCCCACCCACAGTGCCAGGCTGGCTGGTGAAGGGGAGGGGGGACAGGACCCGGGTCTCTGCCAGGCTCTGGCCATGAAAACTGTTCTGAGCACTTGTCACATTTCATCCTCTCCATAGTCCCCCGAGGGCTGTACCGAGAAGGAAGCGGAAGATAGCACTTGATGAGCAGAGGCGGGGCACCAGAGGGGACAACCCAGGGGAGCCTCGGGGGACAAAGTCCAGAGCCTGCCCACCTGTCATCACCCAGCAGCCAGAGCCAGCCTGGGAAAGCACAATCGCATCTCGTCTGTGCCGCAAATGCTCCCGAGGCAGAGCCACCTGGCCAAACACGACTCCCAGCAGGCATTCCTTAATGCTACCTCCGCGTCTCCTGGGGAGGAGCCGCTCTGATCCGGTCCTTGGTCTATTCTGAGATGTGTGTGTGTGAAGCAGAGATAGGGAAAGCCCCCCACAATGGGTGTGATGCAAGACCACACACAGGTCCCAGCCCAGAGATAAGCAGGCCCTGGAGACACTTGACTGAAGCTCTAGTTCCCCTCCGAGGAGCCACACAGCATGAGGTCGGGTTCATGTCTGACTGTCTGTCCCAGGCAGAGAGAGGGCAGGCACAGCTGCTCCCCGTCTGGGCCCAGGGTCCCCTGGATGCCCCGGCCCTCTCCTCCCTCTGGCCCACCCTGAAGTGATGACACAAGGCAGGGCCTCTCCAATCCCCAGGGCAACTGCACCTGCGCACAGCAAGCTCTCAGTCCACAAGTATGGCCCAGCCACAGACGGCACCAAGGCTGACTTTGTACAGTAAGGCAGTGGAGGGCCCCTCTTAGCATCCAGCTCTGTCATCTGCCCACGGAAGGCCTCCCCGTACTCCCATCAACACGGGGAAAAGGCAGCATCTCCTAAGGATGTTCGGAGGCTGAGGAGGGCCCAGACAGGAAGGCCTGGGGTGGCTCAGTCCATACTAGAGAGCTACAAGACTGAGCTGCAGGACACTGGAGCGAGGCTGGCGTGTGACGTGCGGATCTGTGTTAGAACATGGTGGCTGTGGGAGGAGTGAACGGAAACATCACCTGTAGAGGGCTCAGGGCTCTGCTTCAGAAACAAGCAGCAGCCTACCCTTCTCTGGGTTGAATTCCATTCTTCTGGGGGCTTGCAAGTAAGCGCCAACCTGCTGTGACCAGGAGCCAACAGCAGGAGTCCGGGCAGGGATCGGCACACAAGCTGGCACTGCTCCGGGCTTCCCCAGCAAGGGGCTCCCAGACACAAGTCCCCTGCTCGGCTTTTCCCCAGAACTGAGTCATCCCGTGGTTCTCTTTTCAACGAAGCAATGGCTCGGTGCGGCCGCCTTTCCAGACCTGTGCCCGAACGGGACCTTCCGAGCTGTGCTCCCGAACGGTGACCTCAAGAGGGTATTTCGGATCCAGGGGCGCCAGGGGCAGACTTGTCTGCAGGCAAGGCCTTTAGCAGCTGCCAGGACCATGCCAAACCCCCAGCTCCTGCCTGCTCCTCCCCGTCCAGCTGAGCCCTCCCATGCTCTGGTGGAAAGCCCCACAACATGGCGTTGTCACAGGCCTAAGCTCTAGAACCCCGGGAAGGGAAAGATGGCAGCGTGTGCCCCTCTGCCCTGGGCCACCGACGCCCACACTGGGAGCAGGAGGAGGCTGACCTGCGGGCACCCATTCTGGGTGCGGGAGGACCCAAAGAGGCCTCAGTGAAGCAGCCACTCCTCCCTGGGGGCCGGGCTTTGTCCCCCATCGCACTGTGACCCCACAATGGGGTCCCATGTCTGACAGAGGATTTCTCCTCCTCGTTCTGTGGTTTTATTTACATGTGGGAAAGCTCAGAGATAAAAATAAATGAGAATTTGGTTTATGTCTACTGAACCCCTTTGATCAAAAAAACTAACTGACTTGCAACAAGAAGTCACAATACTTTAATGTTTCCTTTGGAGGAGGATTTGGGGTCAGACATGATTTCTTTTCCCAAGTCTTTTTTTCCTCCAGTCAAAATATCTCTGGTCCCCCTTCAAAAACGCCTAAACCTTGGACATACGCTGCCCACTCTGCCACTGGTTGAACAAGTATTTATCAAGCACCTGCTATGTGCCAGGTGGCAGCCCTACTGGGGGCTGTAGGGGGAGTGAAGGACCCCAGAGCTCATCCAGCCAGGACATGACAGGGCTTCTGCCACCCCCGTCCTGGTGCGTCCACCACGGAACACTGACATGCAGGTGTGGTTTTCATGTTGCAACAACAGTGTAACAGTCAAAATATAAGGAAAACCTTCAACAGTCACTGGCCGAATCCCGCTGTCCTAACACAACCACTGCCGCTTCCCTCGTCTTCCGGTCTCCAACGGCTCCGTGTTTTCCGGCAGCAGCAATCCCCGTGCTCACTGCTCGGTGTTTTTCAACCAGTTACAGTTTTACATACTCCTGCCAAGGGTTTTTCATGTGTTATCTATTTGGTTTTTCTGTATTTGAAAGGGAGAGAGAGAGAGAGAGAGAGAGAGAGAATCTTCCCTCTGCTGATTCCCTCTCCAAATGCCCACAACAGCCAGAGCTGGGCCGGGCCAAAGCCAGGAGCCTGGAGCTCCACGCAGGTCTCCCACATGGGTGGCAGGGACCTATCTGTATCTACTGTCTCCCAGGGGACATAGTAGCAAGAAGCTGGATCAGAGGTGGAGGCAGACTTGATCCCAGGCACTCAGATACGGGATGCAGGCATCCTAAGCAGTAGCTTAACTCATTGTGCCACAATGCCTGCCCCCATAGTGTTTTCAAAAGGCCACCTGCTCCTCTGTCCCGAGTTCTAGAATTCTGGCTCATGCACCAGTTACAGCTACTCCTCTACTAGTGGACGTCCACAGTCTGGAGTTGTTTGGTTTTCTTGGCGGAGTTCTGGAAAACAGTGCAGTGTCGGTGACTGAGCGGCACCCCTGTGGTGGCCCTCCCCTACAGGGCCTGTGTGAGCCCACTTGGGGCCCCAGGGCCACGAGCCAGCCTTGGTCCTCATGCCGCTAAGATCTCCCTGGGCACTGAGGACTCCAAGAAGTGTAGCAAGTCACCTGAGTAGCATGGGAAGACATCCGAAGTGAACCACATGAAGAGCCCAGGCCCCCAAAGAGCGCCTGTCTCCAACACGGCTGGAGCAGGGCGCCTGCCGAAACCACCTCCTCCACACGAGGCTGCCTCGCTGGCCACCGAGGGGAAACCCGGCGTTCTTTCAGGATGAGCTCCTGCAGCCCAGCACCTCTGACCAGCCAGGAAATCCCAGACCCCCTGCCCACTGGGATCGCAAGCTTAGGCATGTCCCTGTGGGCCTCTCTCTGGGGCTTGCTTTCTCCTCTCCATACAGGGTGGGAAAGAAGCTCTTGAGAGAGAGGCGTGACCTGGATTTCCACCTGAAATGACCTTTCCATGGCTTTTTTAGAGAAACGCGATGGGGTCGGCGTTGTGGCTCAGTGGATTAAGCTGCCACTTACAACAATGGAGTACCGTATGGGAGTGCTGGCTCAAGACCCAGCTGCTCCACTTCCAATCCAGCTCTCTGCTAATGCACCTGGGAAGGCAGCAGGTGGTCCAAGCACTTGTGTCCCTGCCACACATGTGGGAGACCTGAATGGAGTTCCTGGCTCCTGGCTTAAGCCTGGCCCAGCTCTGATTGTTGTGGCCATTTGGAGAGGAAATCAACGGATGGAAGATTCTCCTCTCTCCCTGTTACTCTGCCTTCTAAGTAAATTAAATCTTAAAAAGACGAAAAAGAAAAAAAAGGAAAGAGAAAGAGGAACACACATTCACTTACTCTGCTGACCAATACTGTCTCATCCATAAAATGCAATTCTCTGGTCCCCCAGTGCCCATGTGAACCTCAGACAGCCTGGGGAAAGGGTGTGTGCTGGGGACGCCCCTCCCCCTCTGCACCCCAAGGCCCCACAGGCAAGCTGTGCACCCAGTGGTGTGGGGAGGGAGAATTGGTCATCGACCAGATTTGCCCTTCTGGAAGATTCCACACAGCAGAGCCCTGTATGCTTGTCTCCTGCAGGACTGGCTGCAAAGGATCTGACAGAGCGACTACCACACAGGATCACACTGCACTGGGGAGCAGGCCCCAGAGCCCACAGTGCCGTTTAGCTGCTCCCCTGGGTCAGCCTGTAGGAACCCATTCTGCAGGCCTCCTCCCCTCCCAGCCTTTATTCAAAGGGGAATCCAGGACAAGTCATGTCCAGCTCCTGAGGTCTAGAGGGTCAGGTCTAGAGGGTAGAACACCGTGGAGGGCCAGGCACTAGGTACATAGGTCCCTTGGTCTGAACTTCTCTGGCTTTGAAACATTTCAGAAAATGAAATTTCCTACTTGACTCAGCTCAGGGAAGGGGATCCCCACGCGTACTCAGTAGGTGCTGAATAAGTGCACGCCTTCCTCCACAACAAACCCTGTGGGCAGGGGAGGGCACCTGCGGAGAACCCCAGATGACAGCCAGAAAGAGCTTTACGGAGGAGGATCCAAAAGTCTCTGAGTCCTGGTTCTCAAAGCTGCTTACATATTGAAGCATTATGGGCTTTAAGAAATCCTGATGTCAGGGGAATGTGTGGACTGAAGGAGCGAGACAAAGCAAACAAACATCCATGGTAGGATCTAGGTGGTGGACACACAGCTGTTCATGGCAGAAGCCTTTCCATGCTTATATATATTTGAATATTTGCACAATGCAATGCTGGGGGAATCCTGATGCCAGGTCCCACCCCCAGAGATTCTGCTTTAGTTGGTGCAACCTCGCAGTGAGGCATGCACGAGCTCCCAGGTGGGTCTGCTGTTCAGCCAAGGCCCAACCTTATGGCTGCAGGCTGGGCCCGGTGTGAGCCAGGCCAGCTTCATTGTCATCACCTGGGACCTTGTTAGAACTGCAAAAAAAAATGTTGGCCGGCGCCGCGGCTCAGTAGGCTAATCCTCCGCCTAGCGGCACCGGCACACCGGGTTCTAGTCCCGGTCGGGGCACCGGATTCTGTCCCGGTTGCCCCTCTTCCAGGCCAGCTCTCTGCTGTGGCCAGGGAGTGCAGTGGAGGATGGCCCAGGTGCTTGGGCCCTGCACCCCATGGGAGACCAGGAAAAGCACCTGGCTCCTGGCTCCTGCCACCGGATCAGCGCGGTGCACCAGCCGCGGTGGCCATTGGAGGGTGAACCAACGGCAAAAGGAAGACCTTTCTCTCTGTCTCTCTCTCTCACTGTCCACTCTGCCTGTCAAAAAAAAAAAAAAAATGCTGCAACCCAGGTGCAGGGAGTCAGAGCCTCCGGGGGTGCAACCAACAGCTGGGATTTTAAACAGTCAACTGACGCAGGCTAGCCCAGGCTTGGCTGCACATTGGAATCACTTGGGGAACTTTAGGGACAAAATGGACAAGATTCCAGTATGAGCACCAGCCCTCTGGAATTGGGCCCTAGTCACCCTATTCTTTTTTCTGAGCTCCCTGGTGACTCTGATGTCAGTCCAGGTTTGGGCCCATGCTCCTCCTCAGCCGGTCAGGAGCTGAGCCCCTCGAAGGGCCATGCCCGGCCAAGGCTGCCCAGTGCCCCAAGGAAGGAGTGGGGTTAGGACCAGGTCCACGGTGCCTTGTGCCATAGCTCTACCACGTTACCTGTCACTCATGTCCATCGAGTGGTCGGAGCCCTCTCACTTTGGCCTCCAGTTCTCAAACCTGGCTGCCTACTGGGTTCAGCTGGGGCCTTTTAGAGCTCCCAGAAGCTCGCTCTGCGGTAAGGATACAAGAAACACCCAGTGGTAGGGTTCCAGCCTGCGGCAGCTCCTCTCTCCTAATTCCTGAGGGTGAGAAGGAAGTGTGGCTGCCTGAACCACAGTCACCTTGCTGAGCCCACTTCAGAAACCAAGTGCACATGGGGGTGCAAGTGAGCACAAGCTCACCGTGTACCCCTACATCACATGACCGTGGCACCCAAAGGAGAGGCCACACAGACTCCCTCTCACCTTCTCTGTTTAGACAGACTCAGTAAAGCGTCCCCCGTGTTCCTAGGAGAAAAGGGGGGAACGGGGGAAGAGGGTGACGGGGGTCGAAATAGATCAGTGTCTCCTTCTAACAGGTGGGGAAACTGAGGCTCCCAAAGTGCGGCAGCTTATCCCAGGCCGTCTGCCAGGCAGGGGCACAGCCAGGGTTTGAACCCTGCAAAGTCCAGGCTCTTCAACTTGTCAGTAGCCAACCTAAGACCCCTTTCCAGGCCTTCAGACCCCCAACAGCTACCATTGGGCAACGCAGGACAGTCTCAGAACGCTAAGTCACAGCCAGGCTCGATTTGGAACAGGGGAGGTGACCGGGAAAAACGACAGCTCACCCAGCCGGGCAGAGCACAGACCCGGGACCTCAGTCCTGTGCACCCGTCCTCCTGGCCCGCCCAGCCTGGAAGCCAGCTCTTCCTTTCCCAATTGCTTCCCAGATCCTTAGTCTGGGTACTTGAGGGTCAAAACAACTGAGGTCTAATACACAAAAGATCAGCCAGCTGATCTGTGTTTTTAAAAAAATATAAATGGGTCTTAGCTTTTCCCATTACTCTCACCACTCCCCACAGTAGAATCACCGCTTCGCGCTCAGAAAAGCTGGGAAGTTTGAGCATGTGGCCACTCACCTCTCTCAGGCACCTGCGCCCGCCCCGTCTGCTGGGCTGTGCTGCCGAGGACAAGGACTGAAGACGCTGGGGTTCTTGACACTTGGGAAAGCTCAAGAGTCTTTTACATACAATAGGACCGCGCAGGTCAGCTGACAGACTGACCCAGAGGAGGGCTCTGAGGCTGTTTCTCAAGGCCTTCCCCACCCTCCGGCGATCATAGTGGGGGCAGGCAGGGGAGGCAGGCAACAGATCCTAGGTCTTCAGGCCTGTTTTTCATCTGTGACTTGGTAAAAACAGCCCTGGAAGGCCGGCACCACGGCTCACTAGGCTAATCCTCCGCCTAGCGGCGCCGGCACAACGGGTTCTAGTCCCGGTCGGGGCGCCGGATTCTGTCCCGGTTGCCCCTCTTCCAGGCCAGCTCTCTGCTGTGGCCAGGGAGTGCAGTGGAGGATGGCCCAGGTGCTTGGGCCCTGCACCCCATGGGAGACCAGGAGAAGCACCTGGCTCCTGGCTCCTGCCATCGGATCAGCGCGATGAGTCGGCCACAGTGCGCCGGCCGCGGCGGCCATTGGAGGGTGAACCAACGGCTAAAGGAAGACCTTTCTCTCTGTCTCTCTCTCTCACTGTCCACTCTGCCTGTCAAAAAATAAAAAAATAAAGAAAAAAAAAAAAAACAAAACAGCCCTGGAATTAAGTGTAGGAGGAGGCTCTAATTCCCAATTCATTTACCTATTTACTCATTTCTTATTCAGGATTTATCCATTCACTCCCTTAATAGGCAGCTTTTTTTTTTTTAAAGATTTTATTTATTTATTTGACAGGTAGAGTTACAGACAGTGAGAGAGAGAGAGAGAGAGAGAGAGAGAGAGACAGAGGGAAAGGTCTTCCTTCCTTTGGTTCACCCCCCAAATGGCCACAACAGCCGGAACTGTGCCAATCCAAAGCCAGGAGCCAGGTGCATCTTCCTGGTCTCCCATCTGGGTGCAGGGGCCCAAGGACTTGGGCATCTTCTACTGCTTTCCCAGGCCACAGCAGAGCTGGATCACAAGTGGAGCAACCGTGACACGAACTGGCGCCCTTATGGGATGCCAGCACTGCAGGCAGAGGCTTTACCCACTATGCCAAAGCGCCAGCCCCAGTAGGTAGCTTTGAGCATGTGCTGGGAGCCTGGCACTGCTGGGCACTAGGGGAGGAAATGTAACATGACAGCCCAAGTGTCCAGACATAATTGTCTCAAAGGAGCCCATGTCTCCTGAAAGCACTTTTTTTTAAAGATTATTTGCTTTGAAAGTCAGAGTTACAGAGATAGGGAGGGAGACACAGAGAGATCTTTCATCTGCCGGTTCACTCCCCAGATGGCTGAAATGGCCAGGGCTGGCCAAAGCCAGGAGGCCAGGAACTTTATCCGTAGGTTCAGGGGCCCAAGCTCTTGGGCCATCCTCTGCTGATTTTCCCAAGTATTCAGCAGGCAGCTGGGTTGGAAGTGGAGCAGCTAGGACTCGAATGAGCACCCATATCTGATATACCTGATAGGCCCCTCTTCAAAGTGTTCTTTTATATATATATATATATATATATTATATTTATTTATTTATTTATTTAAAATATTTATGTATTTGAAAGGCAGAGTTACAGGGAAGCAGAGAGAGGTCTTCCATTCGCTGGTTCACTCCCCAAATGGATGTAACAGCCAGAGCTAGGCCGATCTGAAGCCAAAAACCAGGAGTTTCTTTCGGGTCTCCCACGTGAGTGCAGGGGCCCAAGGACTTGGGCCATCTTCTACTGCTTTCCCAGGCCATGGCAGAGAGCTGGATTGGAAGTAGGGCAGCCGGGACTCGAACCAGTGCTCGTAAGGGATGTCGGCACTGCAGGCGACGGCTTTACCCGCTACACAACAGCGCTAGTCCCTCAAAGTGTTCTTTTTTTTTTTTTTTTTTTTTTTTTTTTTTTGACAGAGTGGATAGTGAGAGAGAGACAGAGAAAAAGGTCTTCCTTTTTGCCGTTGGTTCACCCTCCAATGGCCACCACGGCTGGCGCGCTGCGGCCGGCGCACCGCACTGATCTGATGGCAGGAGCCAGGAGCCAGGTGCTTTTCCTGGTCTCCCATGGGGTGCAGGGCCCAAGCACCTGGGCCATCCTCCACTGCACTCCCTGGCCACAGCAGAGGGCTGGCCTGGAAGAGGGGCAACCGGGACAGAATCCGGCTCCCCGACCGGGACTAGAACCTGGTATGCCGGCGCCGCAAGGCGGAGGATTAGCCTAGTGAGCCGCGGCGCCGGCCCAAAGTGTTCTTAATACTGGGGACATCACAGAATTCCTTTAGGACTTCCCAGAGAAGTGACTGTAACCATAAAATTATTCACCATAATTTCAGGGGTTGTCGTGAGCCTCCAGTCTGATGGCTTCTACCTGGGTCTGCCAACAACTCTCGTGAACAGATCCTTTCCCTGGGCTGGGCCTGTTTCCCCATCTGTAGCATGGATCCTCCAGACTCCTTGGGACCCTTGCAAATCTCAAACATCAGTGACTGGTTCTCAGAGAGGATGAGTCGGAGAAAGTACATGCAAGGCCCAGGAAATGCTTGAGGGTGAATATGTGGAAGGCACAAAGCATTGTCCTTGGGAGAGATAGAGGCAAAGAATGCTTGATCCCACCCAAGGCACAATCAGCCTTCCCCAAGGACAAAGGTCGTCTGGATAAGGCAGCAATGAGCCCCTCTGCAAGGCTTAGTGGCGGGAGCCAGCCCTTTAATCCAAGGAATGCTCAGAGGGGTGAGGTCATAGAATCCCTCATCCACTCCATCACCAAGAAACCACAGCAGCGAGGACACCAGGAAGCCTTGACTTCGTGGGGCTTCTTCTCGGAGGTGAGTAGAGGGACCACTCACCTGCAAAACAAGCAAGAGGGCTTCAGGAGAGAACACAATGGGTAGTGGAACATCAGGGAGTTTCCCAGGGTAGCAGAAAAGGAGACGGTTATGTCAGACCTGAATGTCAAGTACAACCACCCAGGAGACGATGGGGAAGGGGCTTTCGAGACAGGGCAAAGGCAAGGGGAAAAGGCTTGAGTGAGAGAGCTTGGCACAGAAGTGTGTGTGGGGTTGGGGGAGCACTCAGTGCAGCGGCTGAGACGCCACCATCCCCTATCAGAGTGCCTACACCCAAGTCCTGGCGCCGGTTTCTTTTCCAGCATCCTGCTAATGTGCATCCGTGAGGCAGCAGGTGATGGCGCAAGTAGTTGGGTCCCTGCCACCCACATGGGAGACCCAGATGGAGTTCCAGGCTCCTGGCTCTAGCCTGGCCCAGCCCTGGCTGTTGTGGGCATTTGGGAAGGGAATCGGCACACGGAAGATCTCTCTCTCTCTCTCTCTCCCTCTCTCCCTCTCTCTCTCTCTCCCTTTCTCTCTGCCTTCCAAATAGACAGGCAATAAAAAGCAGCAGTAAGGGAGCAGTGGAAGCCATCGAGTCTGAGGAGCAGGCGGGGCCACACTGTGTATGGATTTGTAGCCCAGAAGGAGCTAGAAGCCACTGCAGGGTTCTGCAGAGATGAAAGACTGAAGGCCTATAAGCTCCTAGGGGAACCCGCCTCCCTTCACTTCCTGGACCCCACCATTCTCCTCCTCACCCCCAGCCGCACGAGCTCCTTGCTGTTCCACAAGCAGGACCTCCCGGCCATTCTTACCCTGAGTCCTCTGCACTGGCCATTCCCTCTGTTTAGAAGGACTCCCCCCGACATCCCCGTGGCTGCTCCCTCGCCTACGCCAACCTTTGTCCAAATGACGCTCTCTCCAGGAGGCCTCCATCACTGAATTCAGAACTGCACCCCTGCCCCAGCACACCCCGTCTCCTCCTCACTGCGCCCCCAGTACTTAACGCCAACAGTCACATGACGCCAGAGTTCATCGATTTTACTGCCTGTCTGCAGGAATGTCAGCTCCTGGATGATTTTTCTCACTTTATTATTATTTCTTAAAGTCTTATTTATTCATTTATTTGAAAGGCAGAGTGACAGATGGAGAGAGAAACAGAGATTTTCCATCTGCTGGTTCATTTTCATCTGCTCGAACCAGTGAGGGTTGGGCCAGACTGAACCAGAAGCTAGAAACTCCATCCAGGTCTCCCGCAAAGGTGGCAGGAATCCAAGTGCTGGAGTCGTCACCTGCAGCCTCCCAGGGTGTGCATTAGCAGGAAGCTGGACTGGAAGTGGAGACAGACTCAATCCCAGGCACTCTGATACGGGGTGCGTGCCACAGGCCTGCCCTGTTTGCCGGTCTGGTTCACACTGATCCCCAGTACCTGGAACAGCGAGTGCCCACACCAGCGCATGTCCAGTGAGAGTTTCTGCCATGGTGGAAGCCATGAAGCAGCAGCTGCAATGGTTCAGACGCAGAAGGATGCTGGGGACAGAGCTGACGCCAGGGCAGCAGAACTCTGGGACTGTGGGCTGCATAGGTCTGGAGCAGGTCCCCAGCCCAAGTGCTCTACCCCTACTTCCCCACTTATTGGGAAGTAGGAACCCCAGGCCCAGCACCTACCCTTCTCTCACCTTCCAGCCTTTCCACGTGGCATGTCGTCCGAGTTGGATCAGACTGGGAGAAGCCGTTTTTCAAAGCCGTGCCTCCCCCCTCAGATCCCTGCCAACTCTAGATGTGCAGTCAGCCTAAATCTCCCAGGACTCGGGACAGTGTTGTCACTTTATCTTTTTTAAAAAAGGTTTCTTATTTTATTTGAAAGGCAGAGTTACAGAAAGAGAGGGAAAGGGAGACACACACACACACACACACACACAGAGAGAGAGAGAGAGAGAGAGAGAGAGAGAGAGGTCTTCCATCCGCTGGTTCACTCTCCCATTGGCCACAACAGCCAGAGCTGCACCAATCC